>NW_028258333.1:17500000-18750000 GCF_053883595.1 Heterocephalus glaber
GCCTCCCAAGCGCAAGGTCCTGAGTTCAATACCCAGTAACAAACAAACAAAAAAAAGTCAGTAACTGAATTTTAAAATCTAATGCTGAATAAAACATTTGCTTTCCTTTCCAGGCAAGCTAATGAATGTTCTATGTCCACTTATCTTCTAGGTTATCATCCATTAGAATGTTAAGGGAATTTAGAATCAAGGTAATCTACTAAAGAATAAATACACATTTTCTTGATTCCTGTCATATTAAGAAATTCAAGGTATCAGGCTTTGTGATGTTACTACCACAAAAACAATATTATGCTACTGGTTCTTATTTTTAATATTTACAATTTAAGTGAGGGAGTAAGATTTCAGGAAGTAAATACTACGTGTGGATCTACCAACATACACACATCACAGGGTGGTATAAGAACTTGATGGAAAACAACTGATGAATAATAAGAAAATAATTGAAAGAAACTGGCATTTGCATAGAAACATGATAGATGATGTAATAATAAACTAAGGAGAGCAAGATACTCAAAGAATGTAAAATAGGTAAAACAAAATTTGAGGTACTTATATATCCATGCGCACATGCACATGTGTAATTGAAGTCATTGGATAAATGTTATATTTCTAGAATTTAAAAATTCTAGGGACATCCACTTGTAGCAATTTGAAAAAATTTTCAAAAGCAGGATAAATATATATATACATGGTTCTTAAGATGAATATTATCCCACTGACATGAATTGGACTTCATTTGCAGGTAGTAGAGAACCATCCAAGATCTTTCTGCCAACAAATAGTCTGATGAACAGTTTTAGGCTGAACTGTCCACTGGGGAACTGAAATAGGAAATAAGAAATTCTCAGAGGGATATGAGATTGAAATTTTAAAAGTGAATGATAATTAGAAATTTAAATTTTGTATTTATGAAAAATAAGGCAAACTTTCTGCTTGTTTAGAACAGGACACTGGCATGTGAGAGAAAATTGAAGATGAGTTAAAGAGGACTCCAAGATCTCTAGACGTGGTGATGAGAATAGTGCCAGAGAGGGAAAACCAAGATGGACACAGATCATGGGGGACTTATGCCCTCAGGCTGACAGTCGCTTCAGCAGGCCTATCCAGCAGCAGCTGTGGACAGGAAACTTCTGCTTCCATATGCATCCATCGTCTTCAGACAGTGGCCCTAGAAAATTTGTTGTTTTTGTTGGTTTTTAAGTGTTATTACATTGTCTTATTTTTAATTGATAAATAATTGTATATACTTATGTGCACAATGTGATAGTTTGATACATCATATATTGTGGAATGATTGAAGGAAGCTGATTAGCATATCATTTCAAATATTTACTATTTCTTTGAAGGGAAATATGTAATCCTCTCTTTTAGTTCTTTTGAAATACATAGTACATGTTATTAAATATAGTGATTCTGTTGTACAATAAAACTTCAGCACTTTCTCCCTTTTTACTAGTTGACAAATGTACACCCTCTCTCCCATCCACAATAGTAACTAACATTCTACATTCTCCTCTGATGTGTTCAATTTTTAGATTTCACATATATGTGTGATTATACAGTATTTGGCTCTCTATGTCTGGCATATTTTACTTAACATAATGTCCTCTAGATTCATCCATATTATTTCAAATGACAGGATTTTCTATATATTAAACTCTGTAAGACATTTATGAAAGAAATTGAAGACAACACAAATAAATGGAAAAAAAAAAAAACCTATGTACATAGATGAGGAGAATGAAAACTGCTAAAATGTCCATGCCACTAAATTCAGTCTATGGGTTCAATGCAATATCTATGAAAATTCCAAGATTATTCAAAGAAATAGAAAAACCATTCTAAAACTTCTATGGAAGCACAAAAGAAACTAAGTAGCCAAAGAAATAGAAATCTTGACCAAGAGGAAAAAACCTGGAGTCATCTCATTACTAGATGTCAAAATATATTGCAAAGCTGCAGTACTCAAATTACCATGGTACTGAAATGAAAAACAGTCAAATATACCAGTGGAATAATTTTGACAGCCCAGAAACAAACCATACATTTTTGGTCATTCAATTTTTGACAAAAGTACCAAGAACACAATCAAGAAAAACAGTTTCTTAAACAGTGTTGGGAAAATTGTATATACACATAGAGAACAATGAAAATAGACCTTTATGTTTCCCCTTATCCAAGAATCAAGTCAAAAAGGATGAAAGAACTATAAGATTCAGGTAAATTTTTAAACCTTCTGTCAGAAGTAGTCCCATTCTGATATGTTAGAGTAATATTGGAGAACTTTTAGCCCCAAGTTAAGGAAGTGTTCTTTGAATCATGTTTGCGCTCATACCCTATTGTAACCATGTTGAGTGTCTTTTGATTAATTCTATGATTTTATTCCCTCAGCTCTACAAGCCAGGATAGAAAGTGGTGACTGTGGTGGTAATGTGGGTAACAGAGGAAGATGATAATCTTACCTTGCTCACAGCTGTTTACAACCTAAATGTGATTTGTAAATTCCAATTTTTCCCCTCTATTTTCCCAGAAAAAAAATTTCCAACATTTTATGCTATAGGAAGGTATATTTAGATTAAATTAAACTGTTTTGTAGCCAAATGCTGTCTAATATAAAAAACTTTCAACATTGGCATTCATGATGCAAATCAGAAATCATAAAAATTTAAATTTTACTTCCCTATATAGCTTCAGAGTAGAAATATCTCTAAAGACTTCTAAAGCAACATGTACAACACAGTGAGATGGAGTGAGGGACACTATTCTACAGAGAAAAGGCACATAAAGTAGTTTCTAATGCTGAATCAGAAACTTTTTTTTTACCCTGTTGTTTTTATGATTCTAACATTTTTGTTGTAAACTTAGGAATGGCATCACACATCTCTGAGCCTTAACTTCTCTTCAGAGAATTGTTATAAAACTAAAGGAAAAGTACATAGACTTCTTTGAAGAATAAGAATTATATCCAAACATTATCCTCTCTACTGAGAGAATACTGATAGCTTTTTCAGTGATTGAACACCTATAATAGTTCTGATAAAATTCAATGAATGTGTTAGGAAAATAGTATTTAGGCTTGATAGTTCAAAAAAGGATATTTATAATGGGAAATTGGTTGCTGAAGTGTTGGAAAATCTAAAAGGCCAAAATGGAGATTGAGGTAAATCAAGGATTCACTCTGCAGAGTCCAACTCTACTGAGATAAAGGTTCAAGAAGCACTTGAGAGTTTTCTGATTCTACAAAGCCAGGGTTCTGGGACCTCAGGATTGGTACTTAGGTAGAAGACTGGCCAGACTAAACCGCAGAAGCGGGTTAGGGTTGGGAACCTGAACCCTGGAGGAGACATAATTTTTGCTGGGGATGCTTAAGCAGAAAAGTCAGGGAGGAAAGGCCTGGTTTCCTCTTGCTGTCAGTGCCATGTCAAATTGGACTCCCTGACAAGGAAACTTCAGGAAATAGAAATCAGCTCATAATAAGATAGACAAAGCAGGGCAAGGGGAGGAATGTCTGTGAAAACAGATTATCAGCATAGTCAGGAACTACTGTAAAATGCTTGACATGAATACAAACAAATTATTATCTGACATAGTTAAAAAAAAAACAAGAGCTTAAAATCAGTGCAATTATATTAACTTTCCTTGTTTATGTAAAGGAAAGCCTTGTACATGACCAAAAGCTGTCCATACAAATTCCATATATGACTGAAACAATTCTCTTTAATTCAGGCAATAATTTTCTCTTAATTAAAAAAATGTAAAAAATCTAGTATCTTTTAAACAACACTATTTATACTATTTATAGATGAAGGGATGGTTTAAAATTTAAATATAATCACATGAAAAATTGACTTAAAGAATCAAAATTCACTGGCCATCTTGTTTAGTATGGGATTATAAACAAAGTACAAGGAATTCCACAACTCCGTGATTTAACCCTTGCCTGCTACCATGACCTGGTTTATGCTGATCTTCACTTACCTTCAAAATGCCCTATTACTCAACTTTCCAAATGTACCATTGTATCTTTCAATCTCTAAATAATCTATTTTCACAGATCTACTATGGAATATTTTTCATCATGTTCAACCTGCCTAACATTAACATTCCAATATTTCATTCAAGTTGTAGCTTCTCTGTAAAGACTTTTCTTAAACTATTTTCCTATGTAAAATGAATTAGAAGGTACTGTGCAATATTGTCTCAGTTTTACATGACTAAAATCAAAGACAGTTTTATAATAAGCCGCATGCCTGTAATCCTAGCACTCACTCGGGAAGCTGAGGCAGAAGGACCCCTACCAGTTCAAGGCCAGCCTGGGCTATGTAGTAAGCTGAAGAGCAGTCTGAACAGTATATTGAGACCCTGTCTCAAAAAAGCAAAACAAAAAAGAAAAGTTTCTCTAAAATATTAATAGTTCTGATATCAGTAAATAAGGATTCTCTTTGAACTTTGCAGAGAACATATTACTAAACTAGTGAAATTGTAATCAAAAGCATGCACAATCAAGTAGACATGTGATGATGAAGGGGGAAAGAATGGAGCAAATGATGTACTTAAAAGTATGCCCTGTTCTGGAGCCAGGGACTGCACTTATTGTCAGTAGAGAGAAGGGTTTATTAATGAAAGACAGTAGGAGGTAAGGAAGAAAAAGTAATGCAATCCAGCAGTCACTTAAGTGAGGAGTGCAAGTCTTTTACTCTGTTAGATTAGCTTACCTTTAGATTTTAAATGAAGCTACCAGTGAAAATGTCAAATAAAACTCATTCTTAATTCCACATTACTCCTGGGACTATAAGAGAACTTCTGTTTCTCCCCCTCACTTCTGACTCTAATTTTCTGCTTCCACTTAATTCTAAATTTCTGCAAGTTCAGTTCTTTTCTAAATGGTCCTGTTTGGGGGAACATATGCCAATCACTATGTAAGAATGAAACTGTAGGACTCTTATTAAAGTGTTAGAGTAACAAGACGAATTAAGTGCAGTAAAGCAGAAGAAAGGACTTAACATTAGATATTAGCAATCCTTGCTAGTTTTAGACAAAGTAGCTGAAACAAACTGAGCAAAGAATTTAGTGGCTCAAATAAAGTATTACTTCAGTTCCATGTAAAAGTACACGACAGTAGGGAAGGACAGAGGAGCTAGTACTTAATGTGCAAGGGGTGGCTTTATTGCCACCACTTCCGAAGCCATGGGAAGGGGAATAGAGACAGGCTAGGAAAAGTGGCGTGTTCTATTCACAGAGGATTTATCCTTTTTGGTCAAAAAAAGGATACAAAATACCAAAAATACACCTTTTTTGGTCAAAACTAAATGGTTTCCAATAGTGACCCGAAGATACCCAGCAGTGAGAGAGGCTAGGAAACAAAGCTATGGCTAGGGCAGCTAGGCGTCTACCCAAAACTTGGGAGGATCTGTGTTTTACAAAAGAAATGTGTCAGTCTCTCCTCTACCCTGTTAATTTAAAAATAGCTTCCTGACATGTTGCTATTCTTTTACTACCTACCTCCAGGATCTTCTCACCCTTTCTACGTGCCTTAATAAGCTAAGATACAAAGCAATTTACTTCACTTTATCTCACATCTGCTCCTGGATAATGGCCAGAAGATTTACTACCTCATACCAAAAAAGCCCACCTTAGTATTTTTCTTAACAAAGAGCATATGCCCGTGTGAATAATTTTGTTTCTCCCATAGAAAGGAGAAATCTAGACAGTAAGTTTTACAGAGTCATTTATTTTTCTATACTATCATAGATAAGGACCCTAATATGGAAGACTGAATGCAACCATAGTAAATTTGCTCATTAAACAGTAGTTTGTAGAGAGTCATTGAAAATTTTCCTCAAGGGAAGGCAAATGAGTCTGGTTTTGAATGGGGGCTGGATTGTAATAGGAGGGATACAACCTTGATCCAGAAAGAAATATACTCTTTGCTCTTTGCTCTTTGCTAGTCAAATACATCCTTTCTAAAATTTATTTTTAATTGACATAAAAATTATTCACATTAATGGGGTATGGTGCAATGTTTCAATACACCTATATAATGTTCAAATTAGGGTAAGCATATCTGTCTTCTCCAATTAGTCATTTCTTTGTTGGTAAAACATCCAAAATACTTTTCTCTATTTTTTAAATATATAGTAAATTATCATTTAGCATGAGTTAAAAAAAACTATCATCCCATAAACCCTTGTTAATCAAGTTAGCTTTTGTCTGTTCTATAGTTATTTCTTTCTGTGGTCTTATTGAAAAATGCCTTATAATAGAACCCCACAAAATCATGTTATCATTGAATGAAAATAAGACCCTCAGTTAATAAATATTGTGCCACTTAGAAAATTGCCAGAGATAGAAAAATATACTTTCAGACTTGAGAGAGATTACAACCTAATGGAAAGAAAGATAGCAAACTGAAATCATGACAAAATATAGTAGATTCCTCAATTTTTATGTGGTGGCATCTTTTATTTAACAATAAATTTTCAAATTTATAAATCATTTTCAGTAGATTCCTTTCAAGGGCAGCAGTGGATGCCACAGGAGCATCTTGAAAAGGAATCCTGGGAAGGATATGGAAGTCATTTTGGAAAAATTGACACCAA
Organism: Heterocephalus glaber; assembly: GCF_053883595.1. Classification (NCBI taxonomy): domain Eukaryota; kingdom Metazoa; phylum Chordata; class Mammalia; order Rodentia; family Bathyergidae; genus Heterocephalus; species Heterocephalus glaber. The sequence continues at coordinate 17,506,603 of NW_028258333.1, forward strand.
TTAGTGTTTATGGAGATCAAAGAGGAGTGTGGGAAAGAAATCTCAGCAAATAGATGAGTGTTCAGTCCAGAAACACCTGAGACCTTGAAAATAGCAAGTAGATGATGCTGAATGGAAGAAAACAATAAGAAGATATGAGGCTGATGGCTATTACATTTCCCTAAAATATTCAAGTTTTAAATGTGTCAGTAGAAAGCTCCCAAAGGATTTTAAATAGTCATTTTAGTGAATATGAATTTCAGGTAGCCTGAAGGCACAGGGACAAATTAAGGCATTTTTGTGTATTCAACTAGGGTTACTTTACCAACATCTAAATGGAAGAGGCATAGAGTTAGGCTAGAATTCTTCACCACAACACTAAAGACAACTGCACTTAAAATTCTGATTATCAGGATATAGACTGATATAAGGATATATATGTGCATCTAGATAACTTTATATAATGATATGTTATTTACATATACTGATTTCTGTATAATTTTTGAACATAATCAATAATAGAAAAACTCAGAAATATACAGCACCCCAAAAGAGAAATTTTTCAGACTTAGATCATTGGAAACCTTCATCCAAAACCTCCCTGTAGCTTTCCATCATCACTGAAGAGAAACTTATTCATCATCTCTGACAAAGCCCCATGATTTGACCAGTATAAAATTTCTAATTTTATTTCTTGCCACTTTCCACTCAGTTCTTGGATCATGATATTCTGGTCATCATGACAGTACAGACTTTATCTGTTTCTGTCTTGGTCAAAGCCTCACTCTTTATTACAGACCTAGCACCCTACAAATAGTAAATTTTGGCAAATGAGTGCTGAATGCATATGAGCAGTGCAAAGTAGCTGCCAATTGAAAAATTTGTTCTGTTATCAGATTTACTGACAGAAGTTTCCAAATTGCCTAGATATTGAGCAGAAACAAGTAGATTTTCCTTCACAATCTAAGATATGAACATTCTCTGACTATTCTAGAGGACCATATTGGTGTCACTTCATGTGATAGTTAAATCTTGCTTGTCAATTTGATTGGCCTGAAAGATGCCTAGGAAATCAGTAAAGCACACTTCTGGGTAGATCTGGGTAGATCATGGAGTAAAATGACCTTGAACACTACATCAGGGCCCTGACTACTTTGTGTTTGGTGTTCTTCCCTTACCCTGCCTCCTAGATGCCATAAGTTGAGCAGCTTTTCTCTGAAATGCCCTTCTGCCATGATGTTTCTGCCTTGAACCAAGCTGACCATGGACTCAAATGTCTGAAACTGTGAGATAAAATAAACATCTCCTCCTTTAAGTTGTAGATGTCAGTTATTTTGCCATAACAATGATAGGCAATGCTCATCTTCACATTGTTTTAAATTACTATAAGACACTAAGAAAAGAAGAAGACATAAGTTGATGAATCTGCCTAAATATGTGTTGCTTAAAAAGAGGCTTCTTACCAGGTAATGACCACATCTTCAAGGATTCTCAGCTGGGAAGCAGAGCATTTCTATCCTTCAAGTCACTTAAATATATATGGCTTGTCCCTGTGGAATAAGAAAAATGAGTGTTAGACATTGCAGATCATCAGGAAGTGCAATCAAGTCCCGTGGAATATGCTTAGCTCATAATTATCCAAATATACAATTCCTACTGCAAGTCAAAGATGTGGCACAGACAGTAGGAGTTGTGGCAGAATAATCAAATCACCGTGGAACAATGCCATGTGATTGAACTCATAGGTAGGTTTGTGTAAATGACAGATGGAAGAAACAAGGCAGAGAGAAGTAGTATTAAATTATGACTGTACATAAGACAAATCCTTCCCAAAATAGTTGGCTAACTTGGTTTAAAATGTGAAACTGTTGGATCACTGAAAAAGTATGTTTGTTATATGACAGATTTAAATTAAGGACTTTAAACATTAGAATAAGAAGGTAAATATTTCTGACTTATTTATCCACCCAAACTGAGACTTGTGAGAGTTTCTGTCAGTGTCCGGTGTGTTTTAGCTTTTGAACCAAACCAAAGTTTAAATTATGTTTGATTTGCTCTAAGATTCTATAGTAATGTATAGATTTACATAAAAGTCATATTCATAGTTAGAAGGAGAAGCTTTGTATAGAGTAGAAAAATAGAAAAACAAAAGACATTAATTTAAAAATGCATTTAACCTAAGAAATCTTATACAATTTGTGGCTTGTAAGCAAAACTTACCTTCTTTGAGAAAGTGCTAAATTTAAGAAAATATACCTACTTATAGGATGTTTCTGCTGCTGTAAAATGTGTTCATTGTTTGTTAACTAGAGAATTAAAAGTTCATCATCAGTGTTTTTAATTTCTCTGAATTTTAAAATGTACTTTTTCTGGTGATAGTTTTACAGTTTAATCAATATTTTAATACTGTGTAGTAATATTACCACTTCTTATCTGAGAAGGTTGCAGTGTGGAATATCCAGGGTACAAGTTAGTTTCTCATATATGCTATGCAATACAATGGCAAAACAATTATAAAAATGGCAGGTTGTTACAACTTGAAAAAATCCACAAGTTGACCATAAAGTACTGTATACATGATTTGTGTAACAATCTCATTTGTTTATTTTATGCCACTAAATTCTGAGAACCACGGAAATAAAGAATCTAATAGTACACTTGTGTGTATGTGCTTGGACATTAAAGACATGTTGGCTTTATGATGACTAATTATACTCTGAGGCTGAAAAGAAAAAGACAGAAGAATTTTAGAATTTTTTTCATGTGTAAAAGTTTATTTTCTTTTTAGCATTAAATATTTATAATATTAAAATATATTAATATGTTGTTTCCTTTTTTCATTTTTATAGAACATAACTTTTCAATCCATGCATCAGTATTCTAATGCATACATAATTTGTTGAGAGATTCCCAAAAGAGCTAAAGACATCATATTATAGCAATACATGCATACCAGTGGTGCTTGCTTAGAGCAGTACAATTCCTAAATGCTAAATTTGGGAAGCAGACTGTATGTCCATAAATGGATGAATGGATAAAGAAAATGTTTTATCCACAGATAATGAAATACTACTCAGCTATAAGGGGTAAATTTCATACATTTGTAGAAAAATAGATACATCTGGAAAATATAACTTTAAGTGAAATGAATCAGACACACAAGCTTAAATACTGTATAGTATCTCTCATTTGAGTAAGACAAAGTACAAACAAAAAAGCAAAACAAGGACTGATAGAAAGAGGGAGCTAGATGTTTTGCAAGTGAAAATGGGTTCAGGGGACTGACAGCAGAGTGGGAGAGGAAGGGAAAGTAGAGATTTAATTTTTTTATCTGTAGTTATATACTACACTTTTTGAGTTCTCTGCAAAGTCTTATATTTATAATAATTATTATTTTGGCCTTTAAGTCCTTATTTTTAGTACCCACCACTGAAGAAATATATATAACTTTTATAACAATCACATCTTCCCTGAGCAACAGACTTTATCATCCCAGGTAGTCTTAATTCTTCATTCAATTTTCTTTTGCTATTATCATTTAAGTATATTTACATCTACATTTAAAATGTTTTGCTTTGCTTTTGGTTTCATATACTCTTATTTTTCATATTTTTATTCTGCTGGTAGCATTTTATGGATAACACACTCACCCAGAGAAAACAGCTCTGTGGCAGCAATGCCACTGGGCTCATCTCTTTGACCTTTCCACTGGAGCATTTCAGTTAACAAGACTATGACTTAAGTAATAACATATTTATTATAAGTGGAATTCTGTATTTGTGATGAATATTTTTACTGTACTCAATTAATCTACTGAGGTTAGGAACTTGGCATATTTAATAGCTCTAGTTTAAATCCCTGAAGAAAAATGATAGAGGAAAAAAGATTATTTCCTCCATAATGATGCATCAAAATAAACCAATTTGAAATAAAATTATAAAATATTCAGCACATTAAATGGATTCTATGAAACACATACAGCACTCTTAGGTAGTTTATAGAAACTACCTTGAGTAGTTGAGGAATAGCAATCTCAGATTCAAATGATACCTTCTTTTATTCACCTAAAGGCTATACATAAAACTAGACCACAGACTTAATTTTATTAATTGATATAATATAACACTATACAGACACTGCCATGGTTAAAGACTAACAATATCAGTGCCAGTAAAGACTTAGAGCAATTGAAAATTTAAAATATTGTCGGAAGTGTTACAGGAAATAATTCCCAACCTGTTAGAAGTGCTGAGTTTATGTCTTAGGAGGCCGAGGAATGAAGTCTGGGACAAAGGAGGTTAAGAAGAGGAAAAGGATTTATGAATAGAATCCTTGAGAGGCAGGTGGGGATCTTGAAAGTGGGATGCTGCTGAGGCTCTCTTTTGTTTAGGCTCATTGGACCAGACCAGACGGTGCTAGTTACAGTACAGCTTTGAGCTGCTGCAGATCTCTGGGGAGGCTCACAGGCCTAGGCATTGTGTCTCCATTGTGGGGCCTAGTTTCTATCAACTCAGCCCTGACCTACAGGCCTGGTTTACCTCTCATCTCTTTTCTGACCTGTCTTGGACCTGGTCCCTTTTTAACTGCCTATCGCTCTCTACCTAATTTAGCTATCTGTAATAGAAGGACTGAAATTTGGGAAACTTTCCTCATATTCTAATGCTTAAAAACATACCTTTAAAACCAACAATTTCACACAGACAAGCACAATTTCATATGTAACTGAAACAAAAGACCAACATGTTTATAGAAGTATTATTCATAATAAGCAACCACTAGAAATAATCCCAAGTATATATTAATAGCAAAATGGATAAATCAATACAAACCGAAGAATGTTCTGTCACAGAAAATAGAAAAAGGATTGTCACATAAAACAACATGAATGCATTCCAAATGTCTTGTTAGGGGAAAACAAGGGAAAAAATACAGAAGAGAATGCACAGTAAGATTGTAAACATTTTAAAAATTTAATACCTTCTATTTTTGTTGGTTATCAAATGTACTATTGAACTTCCTTATTTGAAATTCATTGATAATGTATGGGGGCAGTTGAACTTTGGATGCCAAATAACTGAACATTTTGATATTTTCTCAAATGTGCAGTGATGTTACTCTACTAGTCTTAATAATTGTTCCCTAGCATAGAAGTTATGAAGTTGTCTAATATTATTAACAATTGAATATTTAATACGTTTTTTATGAAAAGACAAGGTTAAGCTTTTTATGAAAAGATAAGTTATGTTCAGCTTCTAAGCAAACCAAGTGTGTGTGGCTTGATAACCGGTCATGAACTAAATCCGCGCATGAAAGCGCTGCTCAGCACGACGTTGAGTACCCTCGAGGCTCACCTCATACTCTGATCGGTTGCCATCTTGGCTCCACACTCCAAAGGGAACAAACACCTTGATTTTCACGTCAGGTTGCTTGCTAAATTTCTCATTCCAAAGTAAAGCTGAGAGGGCATTGATAGGATTCCATGAACCTTCCTTATTTTCATTCCTTTGTTTTTCTTGTCACACTTTCAAAAACATTATTTTATTTTTTTCCCTTTTCAGGGATTTTTCACAGGACTTCTTTCATATGGCCTTTCAGTTCCTGGAGATTTTTTCCATCTTAAAGACTATATCATTGTTGTGAGTGTTTAAAATTAAAAGCAAACATTGGTACTTATGTGTATGCTTACAGACTGGGACAGAAAATGCATGAATGCAACCAAGTAGTATAAATAGATTAAATCTAGACACTTTGCTCTTCTTTCTCTAGTTGTTTCCAGCAGGCAAATTTCCTGATAGCATCAAGATTTGTTCCCTTTTCAGAAAGCTGATAGAATTAGTCATTACTTTTCAGAATTAATTACAAAGGACAGCTAAAATCCAGTCTCTTGAAGCATCTTTGATCATGCCCAAAGCCTAAATCTCATGAAAGCTCTTTAAATCAGAATGGGAAGCTTTTGAGAATTTTCCTAACAACAACAACAAAAAAAATCCTAGCCTGCGGACCATAAACAAAACGATTTTTTGCCGGCGGTCTGAAAAATATTGTTTCATGCAATTATGATATGTAAAGATATTTCAAAGATTAAATTTAAATTAAATTCTAATTTAGCTTTAGAAGGTTCTTGTAATTCATTTTAAGTTTAAACTAAATTAAACTGCCAGCCTTAAAAAGAATTTTTTTTCTTATTCCTTACACACATCCATCCTATCTTACCCTCTGTGACCTTAGAACAAAAGAAGCATTTTTTACCTATGAAGTGAAATTTTATAGAAAGAAGTCATTTTATTACCTAAGTTAGATGAATAATGGTAATCTTCACTCTGTCATTTTCACCATTGAAAGTTATGGCTACAGAAGGCTGCTCAGGGATATATTGTTTTTAGAAAGTTTAATCAAAGTTGGCAGCCTGGGTGGGGGTAGATATCACAGAAGTGTGGAAAGAATCTCTTTCCTGATGTGCGGTTGCTCATGAAAGCAATTTGGAAAAGACAGTTTTATTTTCTTCCTAAGTTAGAGTAGTTCATGAGGATCTTTCCAAGTTGCTCAGAAGAAACCCTGCATTTTGAACAAACATGAAAGAGAGATTGCACAAGCACCTTACCATTTGTAAACTATAAGTAATGTGTAACAAATGAAAAAAAATGAAATTTTAAAAATTCAACTGGTAGAAAAATATTAACTACTTTTTGATAAGTCAGAAACTCACCAGTATATTTATACTGATCTTCTAAAAATTATTAATATATTAAACTGTTATAATACATTAGAGAATATCTTTTAATTTTCATGTTTGTATTTTTTTCTTCATAACTCTTTTAATTTCTCAAGTTAATATGTTATATACTGAGAATCATATCAGACCAAATAGAACATAATATCATCCCAAGTTACTTTAACATGAGTATAAAAAGATAATTTAAACTTTTAGGGAGGAGTGTAATGAAGATATTTTGTGTGCAACATATTTTATATAAGGAGATCATATGTAAGAAAATGGATCATTTTGCCTCGTTTTTCAATCATCAGTCAGGCAATGCAGAAAGAATCACAGAAAAATAAGAAGCCTGGCTGGAGATTCAGCTCAGTGGTTTCGCTGCCTGCTGCGCAAGCGAAAGGACCCGAGTTTGATCCCCGGTACCAAAAAATAAAAGTAAGAAGACATTCTTGCTTAAGGATTTTCATTAAAAGATTCTCAGCCACTTCCTCACTGTCAGAAAATACCTTTCTACTTGGTAACTCAAATCTGTTATGCTTGATATTAAGTCTTGTTTCCCTTGTTTTGTTTTCAATATAAGAAAAGTATTGATTACCACGCTTCCACAAACCTCTTCATATATTTGAGGATTTATTAAATCATTGTCTCCTCAGTAGTTAGACTCCTAGTTTTTAGTGTTCTATGTTTTATTCAATTCATTCATACATTGGAAAGTCTTTCTATTTTATATTCTTCACTTTAAAGTGTCTTTTCTTAGCTGACAAAAATTTGTAGTACTATGAAAATGAGACTTTCGGTTCAGCACTAATATCAGCTTTTCTAATACTTAACAAATGACAGATGAAGTTTGATTTTAATAAAGAGAATATTCACGTTTGCCCCTTTTCTTTTGGCACCTACCTCTTTTTTAAACTTTGCCTTATTTGCTAGTTATAATTCAATTTTCAACTTTTTTATGGGATTTTTTTCTTAAATAGTGACCTTATACATACTGGATAGCAATGAAGTATTATTAAGTAAATGAATTTGTTCTCAAAAATGTATCTGTTACCTTATCCTTTTGTTCCTTATCAATACTCTTTTATCTCTGTTTATTTATCTTACCACTGTATTTTAATTAAAGATGTTCAGCACAGTTACAGTGATTTCTAATATTTTATTGGTTTCTAACATTTTGCATATTTGAATTTGGGAATTTATCACATATGAGATCATTATTAACTTTTCTGGATATTTCTTCAGCAATTAGTATTAAATATAAACTCTATTTTACTTGTGAGTGGTATGGAGTAAAACAAGAATGTCCTCTCTAAATCAAGAGGTCTGAAGTGCTATATTCAACTGAAGTACATAGAATATTGTGTATTAGACTATTTTTCCTCAGTTACAAAACTGCATTGAATACCATACTTAATCAATTATCATATAATTGAAAGTAATATTAAATATCAATTTGGACAAATAATTTTTCAGAGCAAAAATTCATATGCATGCATACACAATGTATTATACATGTATTGATGTAAAATGATATACAGATATGGGGTTAGATCTCAGAGAATGATATTTCATATTCTATTAGTAGCAGAACCTAATGTTATTTCAATGTTGCAATACACTCAATTTCAAGTTTTCATTTCCTGATCCTTCTTCATGCTATATGTATCCCATTACTGTGTCAAACATTTAGAAAACATTGTTAGGAAAAGAGCCAGCTGGGACATACATTATGGTCCTTATATTCTACTTCCTGGAATGGAATGAAATGAAGTTCCAGCACAAACCTTGGACTTGAAGTAACCCAGAACTCAGAAACCAGAAAATGGAAGGTTCTTTGATTACCATAGAGTTACTCTACAAATGCAGGACTGCTTCTGTCACTGTTTATGTGACAGGAAACAAAATAGTCATATGTGGAAGCTATATAGAGTCAAGAGATCCCATCAAAAGATTTAGAAATAAAACTAGGGTTTTATTTTTCTGTTTAAATTATACTTAACTGTAATGGACACTCTAGGGTACTGGTCAAATTTGACCTGGGTGCTAAGGAATATTTTCCTCGAGCTGGGATGAAAGGCAACTTATCGTCTTCAGCTGCTTCTAAGTCCCATAATTTTCTGTCTGAAGAAAGTCATTAACCTGAAAGTCACTCACTTTGGGCGCAGCCAACATCCAGTGACTGGTTCCTGTGAGCATGTAATTCCCCAGCATCAAAGTGCCATCTAGAAACCTTTCTGAAAGGCCATTTTGGCATCATAACCTTCATAGAGCTGTGGAGGTTTCTGTCAAGATTTCATGGCACCTCGACTTTCTTCTCTCCCCATTTTTGCTTCTTCTCCTTCCCTTGTCTCACACTCATTGATGTCCAGAGCACCCACTAATAAACTTCCTGGACACTAAACTACATTATAGAAGCTGTCCACTGGAAAACCCAGTCTGCAATGGGACTAGGAGGATTACAATTAACGAATAATTTAGAGAACTTGGTTGGAATGGTAAGGTCAGCTTCAGTGTTGAGCAAATTCATTCCTCACCTATTACATATGTACATATAATTTCGAGTTTTAGTGGTACCAACAAGAACAACTGAAACTAAGAAAATTTAAAAGTCTTGTGGTGAAAGAAGGAATGCCTCATTTTTCATTTTTTACTGTAAAATGTTCTTGAATATTTTTCCTATGTGAAAGACTGCATTTTAAAATGAACAAAAATGATTTAATTAAATTAAGTAGATTTTGGAGCTGTGTTAGTTACTTTTCTCTTGTTGCTGAGACAAAATACCAGACACCCAAAGTTAGAGGGGAATGGGTTTATTTGACTTACAGTTGGTAGAGGTTTCTGTCCATAATCGGCTGGCTCTGAAGGTAGGATGGCAAACAAATAATGAACAGAAACAACATGGGGCACACAAGGCAGTAAGGTTAACAAGAGAGTTAATAGCTTCTCTCAGGCCCTTTTATCTTATTCAGACTACTTAAGGCAGGTAGCACTCACATCCTTAATCCTAGTGCCCTTGAGCTTAGCTTTGCATCACGAATCAATTCCAGCTTCACGCACTCTAGATCAAGCCTTTGACCACATGAGGCTTTGGGGGGACCTCTAGACCCAAACCATAACAGAAGCTAACATTAATGTACATTGTCATAATGTTAATAATGTTTTTAAAAAAGGGCTTAATCCTGAAGAAGATCATGATTGGAAAAGGGAATAATAAACACAACTGTAAAATAATATTCACCAACCATTATCAATATATTTGGGGACAATAGTGATAGAAAAACACATTGTTTCAAAGAAATTCATGTACTTTTCCCCCTATACTTCTATGGACTTTAGCTAAGCATCTGGGAAGCCAAAACATGCACTTCCATTTTCAGGCTCCTGTGCAGGTGTTTGTGCTCCCATGACCAAAATTCCCAGGTCATTCTCCACTCCGAAGTGTGGTATGGCAGCTGTCATGCCCTGCATTGAAATGGTTGAAGCATGGTCTCTGCCCCTTTTGGCACCGTTTCTCTCCTCTCCTGGAATGGCTGCCTTGGAAAACTGGGTGGTCTTGTATTGGAAGTCACATATAGCAGTGCTACAAAAAAGGAATCTATGCCTCTGGTTTCAATAAAGCACCAAACTATCCCAGTTTTTTGGTGGCTGAACTGAATCTGAAATGGCGTAAAGGAAAAAAAATGCCACTACACATTATTATATAAACAGCACTTGTTCCACAAGCACGTGAAAGTATCCTCAAATATGAGAATTTGCTTATTCACTTATTCTTTGGATAACACCAAAGGCTCAGTTATACTAGTATATAGTTCATATAGGCCCCATTACTGGATCTTTCTATAGTGAATCAGGTGGCACAATGTTTTATCTTTTGCTATTCAAGTCAAGCAAAATAATATTTTCCCTTACTATTTTTGCCTCCAAATACCTTTTCTTAAGTAACATTCTGAATACCAATATCACAACAGGTGTAATTACTAACGGACACCCTGTGACGGTACTCCCTAAAGGTAGAGTTCTCTAGTACATAAAAATAGAAATATATGTGCTTCATTCAGTTGACCATTGACAGTAGATTGATACAAAAATATATGAAAATCAATAAAATGTAAACCTTTACTTTTGAAAAAAATTACCATATGCTCAATAATTCACTCTACAGATAGACACTCAACATCCACCATGTGAAAGACTATCATTCGGGCCTGTGTGATGCATCAAGGTGTTCAGCCCCTTCACCATAAATGAAGCCTTGAGGTAAAAAAAAGCACTGGGGAGAATCAAGTATAAAAGAGGTGTTTGAACTTCTTAAAGACCTAAATAGGAGTTTTGTATCATAGGGAGAAGCATTTACAAATGAAGACAGGCTTTCTGCCTGTTATTAGGAAATGAGGCTCCCTTGCACAGACAATTGCAATTCAAGAATTGAGAGTTTAATGTTGTGGTCCTTGTGGTGCGTTCTCACTCAAATATAAGTACAAATCACACTGTAACATTAAGGGCTTGCCTTCGCTGGATGTGAAAGAACATTTCTCTAGTTGGCACTGTAGTTATAACTTGATATGCATCTATATCTGGTTCCACTTAATCAAGTAAAGTTTGCCCCTGCCATAAAAGCTTTTTATAGCCAAGTCATAATCATATTTTTTTAAATGCAAAATGACATTTCCTTTCTTCTTGAGCAGGTATGGACATTTCCCCTTGCGCTTTCCTAAAGCTCCTTTCTCTGTAAATATCCTACCCTTCCTTCAAGGCAGTTAAAAATAATTTATTTTATATTAAAATCACTGCAATGAAATCATGGTTTTTCTGAGAATAAAGATTATGCTAACCAAATGTGTACATTTCATACAAAAGATGTTTGCAGCCTGAGACGGAAGGCCTTACCTAATTCTTCACCTTTTCTTCATGAGTTTAATACCTACTCTGAAAAAGCCCTGTGTTTTGGGAACAACCTCTTCACATATTTTCAGGTACAATTTCAACATATTAAAAATGAGACAAAGATTAGACAAGATCAGATCATCTCCTGAACTTGCCGCTCAAAGCACAAATCAATCACACTTACACAACACACTGTTCTAAAAAGTGAAATATTCTATCATCAATAATTGAGAAAATTAAATTTACTGTTTAAACTATTTTATTTTGTAGGTAGAAAAATTTTCCATTCATTGAAATTGAAGACCAAAATAAAACTCCAACTCAAAAACAGAACATGATCAATTTAAAGAAATGATATCATACAAATATCATACAATGCAGCTTTGTATGTGTTCTTTCTTCTGGCCCAGTATTTGGATACTATATTATTGTTTAGTTGGGTATCGCTGGAGAAGTAGAACCAATGGGTTATCTGTTTGTGTGTTTGTATGAAAGAGACACAGACAGCTTTATTTTAAAGAATTGGCCAATATGGTCATAGAAGTCCAATAGTTACAGAATAGGTCACAGCCAGAGACTAAGAAGTGTCAGTTTTGTAGCTCAGTTCTGAAGACAGTCTTCCTCCGGGAACATCAAATTGATTTTGTTTTTTGTTTTTCGCAAGGCCTTCAACTGATTAAACAAGGCCTAACCACATCATGGAGATTACTTTACTGAAACCCTACTGTATTGAATATTAAACTCATCTAAAAAATATTTCACAACAACATCCAGACTGATATTTGACCAAATGACCGAATGTACTGGCCTCCCCAAATTGTTGCATGAAATTAACCATCACAGATAATAAACACTTATAGCAGCTAATATAATATCATGATCTTGTTCACTTCACATGCATGTGTACAAATTTATATACTGTCAATCTCTTTCCACTGTTAAAATGAATGAATACTAAAAATTTTAAATATGGTAGTTTGATTATATTAGTATTGATGAAATAATTGAAATGATTTATCAATCTATTCACATAGTACCACTGGACATGCTAATTGAAAATAGTAGCTGATCCAGTTCATCACCTAAAAAATAGATAAACTATACGCATAGACTTCAAACAAAATCATTTGTAATTTAGCAACACATACATTTTCATACAATCAATATAATACTGAATTTTAAAGATCACGGAAATTAAAAGAAGTCTGTGTTTCATCTGATTTCTTATGTTTTACTTGTTAAATATACTCCAGAGATACTTATATTTCAAAGAAAAATGGAAAAGAACCCAGACAAATTATTCATACAATAAATGTAAAAGAAAAAATTAGTTTTACTAAAGTTGCTTAGTATAGGAATAAAGTATCATTAACTTATTCCTCAATATGTCCACACATATCCATTTCTCTTTAATATGCATTTAATGACAATTATGTGTGTATAAGTGTTATAAGTGTAATCCTCACATATTGTAAATTTTTATTTTCATGCATATAGTATATTCGTATGATTAAAAAATCAATAAAAGTATCCACAGAAATTCCTGGCCAAACTTCTCATTTCCCCACTTTTCCCCTTTTTCTCCATCTCTCTGATACCATGTTGTTGAACATCCTTTGAAATACATTTTAAATGCATATTGATAAAGAACACCAGTGTCGACTCAGTAGCTACTCTTATCTTTTGAGGTAAATGTGCTGTCCATATACATATGGCTACCTTGCTGAAAGATAAAAGATGAATTCACAGCTGAATTACGTTTCAGTTAAGATAGCTGATGGACATGGAAATTATGTGATTCTTTTAAAAGAAAGTGTTTCCGGGCTGGGGATTTAGCTCAGTGGTTCTGCCTCCTGCCTCGAAAGCGCAAGGACCCAAGTTCGATCCCCTGTACCAAAAAAAAAGAAAGTGTTTCCTTTGTCTACTCATCTTTATTAGTCCCACTGGCTAGAGTCCAGCTAAATTGGTAGAGAAAGATCAGTCATTCTTCGTTATGAAAATATCGTATGTTGATTGAGTATTTTTTAAGGATAAAATGGAAGCCCATGTTTCTAAGTAGTGCAGTGCTTTTTTCAAAAAGAATCAAAAGGATCCCAAAAATCATCTTTCAATAAACACTATTTTCTACCATTTTAACTTTCTTCTTTCGAGCTCTGTGTATATTGGCACTCTCTTACTATATTTTATGTCTGTAAGTTTCTCCTTTTTCTCTCAGTTGTTCCCTTTTCACATTAGTGAGTGTTCTTATTTCTGCCCTACAAAATTTTAATTTTTCCATGTTCACAACTCCTTCTTATTGTTTCAATTTTTTTTCAATTTTTGAAAGATTATTTTCTGTTTTTCGTTAGGTTGTATAGCTTACATTTCATTTATCTATTATTGAAAATTTCCTACAAAGATCTCTTTTTTAAGATCATTTTTCCTCCTCCTCTTCTTCTTTCTTATTAGTCTTTACAGAAGACTAATTTGGCTCAGACTGTCAATTTCCCTGTGAAATATTCTTCTCATTAATATTAATTGATTTTGATAAATTTTGTGTGAACCTATCTATATATTCCCACATGGTAACTTTTCATTTTTTCTTCCCTTTTAAAAAATAATTATTCAATGAGATTAGTTTTCTCGGGCATACTTTTGCAGAAGATTTATCTGGAAATGGAAAGATGTAAACTGAAAAACGTTCTCCTCGGTTAATTCAAAGACTGATAATAGCTATCTAAAGTGGTAAATTGCATAATTTCTGTAACATCTGGCCTTTGCTTACCATTACCAGAAAAAGTAAAAGTACTTCATTTTCCCCCCCATACCAGGGATCAAACTCAGAACCTTGTGCTGGTAGAGCAAGTGTAGCACCACTGAACTAAATTCCCTCCCCAAAGAGTGCTTCATTTCTTACAAATTTTGACAGAAGTTAAAAATAGAAATTTTGCATTTTAAAATGGACTTCTCAACTTGGAATTTCTGTTTTACATCATTACTCTCCCTCCCTCAAGTTTTTGCATTCTTTTCAATTTTATTGAACAAAGCTCACAATCACATGAAATAAAGTTAATGTGATATATTCAATGAGGTGTCTCTTTTGATAAACTCTTTAAAAGACCACAGAGAGACTTTGAAATGATAAAGGAGGGTAAAAAATGTTGAAAATAGGAATAGATTCAATATTCTTTATCTGTCTGTCAAATAGGAGTATTTATATTGAGCCAATAAGTCCAATATTTGGAAGAGTTATTATAGAATTATTATATTTCCTATTGGTGGAGTTATAGTCCATGCGAATGACTGAGATATTTTTGTATTCAAGTCTTATAATATCTCATATCCATAGGTCAGAGGTACAGAATAGAAAATTCCAGTAACAGGGGATACCACGTTTATTTTTCAAAACAATTTCAATGAACTGCATCAGATCATCACAATTAGGGGAGATGTGGCATTTCTTGTTCCATCTAGCGCTAGTTAAAGCCAAGTCAACAAATATAACTCAAAATTACCTTTCAAATACATTTGAAAGTGATGAGTATATTTCTTCCTTTGCACCATGAGGAAAAGTATGCAGTGACAACCAGAACTATGTAAACAGATGCAGGTAAATGCAAATGTCTCCCAAGATGTTTGAATGTATTCAAGGCAAGATTTCTTTTACTTACCTATTTTCAAATAACCAGACAGCTTTATTTTAAAATGTTCTTCAATTTGATTCCTACCATTCTGCTAACTGCATCAAAATCTAGAAGAATATGGTATTTGCAGTCCTTTATTAAAATCTAATCTTGAGACATTCCTGGCCTACTTTTAAAATTAAAAGTTTAGTGAAATTCAGCTAAATTTTCAGAGATTCCTGTCTTCACAGGAAAAGTCCCTTATTTATTATTGAGTCATCATATTCTAGTTCATGTAGTTTGAGTAATTTTAATACATCCATTAAACCGGAATGACTCAGGTAATATAAAGTAACTCTCAGGTACATTAACACTAAAATCTAGTCTAATGAAAATACACTTACCATTAAGAAACATTTTCCTGTTTTAGAAACCAGTATATTCTGTGTCCTCTCCTATGTAACTTCCTGTCACCACTACCACAAAGGCATTCAGTGCTTGGATTTTAGGTGATAATACTTTTAGCAACAGATATTTGGAACTAAAGAAGACCATAACATAAAATTGTGAAAATAATCATTTATTAACTTTACACAAGCCTATCATTAGCTAACTGGTCCAGATAATGACTCCAATTGCTTTTGAAATATTAGGATTTTTTCTTGAGTATCTGTATTTTATTTTATTTATAAAATTGACTTTCTTAAAATAAAATCATTAGGATGTTCTGGTTCCCTTATTAAGCAAGAGTACCAATTTGACATTGTTAAAAAGCTAACTTTAAACATTATAGTGATATAATTAAGCAAATAAGGAGACACTCTTTGAAATCAGTACAGTGGATCCTCAATTTAAGACTAGCCTGACGTATGAAAGACTTGAATTATAACCGGAATTTTAGTTTTAATTTATGAACAAGGTCTTGCGTTACAACCTGAATGCTGCTGCTTGTGCTTCCAGCTGGTCTCAGATACATATTTAACCTTTAAAGAGTTCTGGAAGGCGTATAGCCTTTCCTGTGTGGGGTTAGCTGAGAAATCCTGGGCCAATGTCTCTCTAAGGGCACTGAGATCTGCCTGTGTACAACAGAGAGACTTTGAAGGCTGTGTAGAGGAGCTTGAGTCTTCAACTGACAAGCTTGAGTTATAACTAGTTCTCATGAATGAATTCAGTTGGTAAGTCAAGTCCACTGTAACTGAAATTGTTCAAAAGAGGGTCTGACAACTGAAAGTGGAGTAGACACGAAAAATTAGATCAAAAGACATTCCATTAAGTACCTGGGAGTAGGCCTCCTTCCTCACCCGTTGTTATGGTTTAGATACAGAATGTCTTTCAAAACCCTCATGTGTTCAGACATAGGGCTTGTAGAATATGATCAGATGATGGAGGTGCTCTACTTGTCAGTGGATTCGTTCACTAAGTTTGGTAGCTGAGAGTAAAGTGTGGCCTGCTTAGATTTGGGTTACTGAATTTGTAAGTCAATGGCCCACTGTATTCTTCATATTTGATGAGAGAGATAGAAATTCTTGTAAAATGAATTTACCCAAGAATTTGTATTTCCAGCTTCCTATGAAAAACACACTCTTAGATATTTGAGATTGTCTGTGGATACATATTGAGAATGGCTACAGAGATAATTGTATATTTAAGATCTGTGTAATGAAAAAACTCAACAACCTCGTATCACTTGTAACTGTCCAATGTGATCCTTGCCTGGCTTAACAATGGGTTTATAAATGAGTTGTTATGGTTTAGATCCAAAATAGCCCCCAAAGCCTCATTTATTCAGAAGTGGGGTTTTTAAAGATGACTGCATCATGAAGATGCTACAGCTGACTTGCTGTTAGGACGAGAGGACTGTTTGGAGGTGGGTCAGCAAGGGGATGTATCTACCTCCTATGACTTCCCTTCTTTGATTCCTGGCTGCCATGACTGTAGTAGCTCTCCTTCTCCCAGGCCCTCCCACCATGCTGCCTTTGACTGACAAGGTGAGCCAAAATAAATCATCTGTAATTTGAGGGCATATTTTTGTCCTGGTGACTACAAAGTCCCTAAGATACAAGGCCTTACCTGCATCTCTTCTTTCAGGGCTCTTTTGCCACTGGAGTAAATTTGCTGGAGCAGAGCTAGCAGAGGCTGTCCTCAGTCAATAAATGATGAACACAGGAGCAAACCCAGCTCTCATTTCCACAGCCAGAAAAGAGATGTGGTGTAATTTATAGCTGAGGTAAGGGCATTTTGCAGCCTTTCTTGAATTATTTCTCTTCCATCTTTTCCTCTCCCCACTTTCTTACTGATTTTGCCTTAAAGTGTTTCCTAAATTACTGTCGAGTGAATTCCCCAAGGATCTGCTTTCAGAACTTTCAATTTAAGAAAGATAACTACTAAAAATATGTAAAAATGGAACATGGAGAAATTTAAATGAAGACAACGACTTCAGGACTATCTAGAGTAGAAAATTATCTAGAATTTTCAGTTTTATTTTAATTGAAACTATCCAAGATGCATTTGAAGTTATGAGTGAAAAACCTAAGAGAAAAGTCAGGTGATTGTAAGGATATTAAAAAAAAGAACAATCACAGATTAAAAATATCAGAATTAAGGCAGCACTACTACCAAAATTTCACACATTAAAAAGAAAAGAATTTCCTTTTCTGAGAGTAATGGACTCTGATCATTGTCCAAGAAAACATGAATTATCATACATATAAGACCCAGGTAGTACACACGCAACTATTAACAAGTATGATAACTTTTAGTAGAGAAAAGTAACACATTCCAGTAAAGAGTATATTCTTGGATAACAGTTAGAGGAACTTGAATTAAATAAAACATGTGTAGATGGCATTTACCTTTCAGCTAAACGCATTCAGTGCCTAACTATAGGTCTGACTAACCTCTAAAGTATTAGTGTGAATGCCAGCTAAAAGAAATTAGCTCAACTAATGCTAGAGATTCCACACAAAACCAGAGTTTGTAGTTTAAATCCAACCAAATAAATCTGTACCTAAATCAAAAAAGTGGCAATAATCAAAGAAAAATAGTATACTGCATATAATTTTCCCAATTTAATATTAATTTAATATTAATGATGTCCAGAGTAAAATTCAAAATGGTTCAATAGACCAGTAGAGCCAATACACAGCATCAAGAGAGATACTAAACAAAAGATCAGAAATTAAAAACAAACAAAAAGTCATGAAATAGAATAGCAGAATAAAAAGCAGAGGGAAAATTGAGTGGATATTAGTAGATGGACTGTCCTGTATGAAGAGTAGAAGAGAAAAAGAGAGATGGACAAAAATAAATAGGCCTCGAGGATCTCCTAGATAACATCTAGAGGGAGAAGAGTAGGACAGATCTTTAGAGAGTACTTAATTATCTTTCGACTTCCATAGTTCATGGTAAGAGGAATGATGTAATTTCTATCGCTGGTCTTTTGCTCATAGTATAACTTTTGTTGTTTTATTTCTGATTGTCTTCTGTTGTTTTGTTTCCTTTTCTTTTTATTCTGCTTGAGATTATCTGAAATTCCTGTCTGTGCCTTCATGTTGTTTATTAATTGTGAATAATTATTTCTCCTAATATTTCTTCTCTGTTAACATTTTCTCTCTATTCCTTCTGGAAATCCAGTCACATATACACAAAAGCGTATGTTTATTTGTTAGCTTAACTTTTTCTTCTTTTTTAAAGAATTTCAGTTGTGTGATTTCCAGTAATTTATCTTCAGGGTAAGGGAATCTTGCCCCCACTCTGTTTTGGGGGTTTTATTTTTGGATACGGAGATCGAACTCAGGTCCTGGCACTCGGGGGCAGGCAGGGTCCCACTGAGCTAAATCCCCAGCCCCACTCCCACTCTGTTTTGTCTACAAGAAGCTCATTAAAGAAATGTTTATCTCTGGTGCCATGTTTGTATTTTTGTTTTGTTCTTCACCATCCTACTTGCCTCATTCTTCTATTTCCTATCTTTCTGTTGATATTCCCATCTGCTTATTGATATTGTCTGCCTTTCACTATAACCTTTAACATATGATTCATATTATTGTAAATTCCCGCTGCATCACCAGAGTGGGACCCCCCACTTCTGCAAGAATCTAAACTTGTTTCTGTGCAAGGACTTGTGTAGGAAGGACTTTCCTCTAATAGTGATGGCAGAAATTCATATGCGTAGGCTATTTTCTTCTCCTGCAGGAGTAGATATATATATATTTTTCTTCTATTACTTTCTGCAATAATCTGTGTCCTATGTTGGGTAGAACTACTGCCACTCTTGTGACATGAGACTTTTGCTTCACATGGAAAGCTAGGTAAGAAGTATCCAAAAGAAGTACTTACATTCAAGGATGCTGTGGGGAACCTCCAAATTCACACCACAAAAGCTTGCTATCTCTGGCCTTTAACTTTCCCTTGATCTTTCTTTTGAACATCTGATGAAAGTTTGTGTCAAAAAGAATATGAATAGTGCAAATTCCTTTTATATTTAAAGGTGTCAGGGATATTGTACTTTAAATTAAACTGAAGTGTTTTAAATAGTTTAGTCTGATTTAGAGTTTTACCTACTTGTATATGGACCAGTGACTGTCCCTCGCACTTTGTCAAGTTAGCCAATTACCATTTGATTGTCCCTAGCTGGGCTTCAGGGTACTGTTCTCCCTTAGCTCTCTCATGGGCTTAAGAAAATGATTATTTTTTAGCCTGTTTCATTGTCTCTCATCTTTAAGTGGAGAGCCAAATTCTTTCTAGCTTTCAACATCTTTGGTAGAAATAGGACTATGTCCAAAAAGGACACAACATAGTGGTCAATAAATCGCACTAACCTCAGAACTCATCTCACTAACAAATTGTAAGGAGGAAAATCATAAAATTTTCTCAATAGATGCAGTAAAACAATGTGTTTAAATGTAAGATCCAGTCATAATCACACAGCAGTCAGTAATAGAATGGAATGTCCTATAATCTGTCTAAGAGTAGACACAAGTAAATTACAGCAAATATTTAATTTAATTATATGCGATTAAAGTCTTTTATTCTGAGATTGGAAAAGAGACAAGAATGCTTCCCATCACTGCTTTTATTCAGAATGTACTCGAGGTCCTAATCAGAGCAATAGTAATGAAAACTACATATTAGAGATAAATAAAATTTTGATTATTCCCAGATAAAATAATTGCCTATTAAAATGCAAAAACTGTAGAGATAATTATCAGTAATAATATGTGAATTTACAAATCTGCCAGCTACAAGGCCAGCGTATTAATATAAGAAATGATTCTTTTGACTATCTCACTTTTTTATCTTCACATTTTAAAAAGTATTAAATCAATCATATATCTAGGAAATGCATCTAATTCTTAACTGTCAATGAATATTTAAAATATTATTAAGAAAAAATGTATATACATAGATAAATGAAAAAATATACATTTTCAAGAATTCGAGTAATTTGTATTATACTATACCAATTCTCTATAAAATGTTTTAGATTTAATCCATAACCAACCAAAACAACACCAGTTCTTTTTATTGAAATTGAAAAAGGCATTATAATTCATACATAAATCAAAAAAAAATCTAAAAGTAGCCATGGCATTTTTAAAGAAAGCTAGAATATCAGCAAAATTAAATATTAATATACAATTAGAGAAGAAAGGTAGAAAAATGAGCTAGTCAGACAAGCTAAATCACCACAGGCATGATCAATTTTTGTATGTCAAAGTTCACAGAGCAAAGGATTAGACAAAGAATGCAGTTTTCAAAAGTGAAGCTGGATCCAATGGATTTCCATGTGGAAAAAAAATAGTTTGATATTAACCTCATAAAGTGGGAGGATATCCAGTAACACTTTTCATAAAAAAACAGTATTACCATTGCCTTGGGTAAGAAACATTTGTTAAATTGAACATAAAAACATTTGCACATAAAAACAAAGAAAACAAAATGGTGGTTAGACCACATTAAAATTATGATCTGTTGATCAAAATCACCACTATGGAAATGTGAATGCATGAGAAAAGAAAAAAAACTGAAACAAAATCTATGTAAATAGGGAAGGGTGGAGGGGGTGAAGGGCACATAGGTAATGGGGAAAAAAATAAGAATCAAGATACATCATGTACAGGTACAAGCACCCAATGATAAATGTAAACATATTGTATACCTAAAATGTACCAATAAAAGATTTTTTTTAAAAAAGAAGGCATTTGTAACACAATTATTTGAAAAAAAAACTGCCCCTAGAAAAATGAAAGACCCTAAAATCAGTAGAATAAAGATAAACTGCTCAATTAAAGTTGGCAAAAGATTTGAACAGTTACACACACCCACAAAAGGCATAGAAATGCCTATCCAATAAATACTGGAAATTTTCTTGAATTGCATTAGTTATCAGGAAAATGTTCTTTGAAAGTGCAATGAAAAACCCCCACACAGTCACCAACGAGTTAAAATATAAAAGACTAAAAATCTCGATGTTTAATGAATATATTGATTTCTCACAAAATGGTGGTATATTTTATCAAAATTTGTTTACAGAAACAAAGCAAAGAAACACCATCTTATCCAACAATTCTATCATGTTAGGTTAAAAATTGTATGAATGTGTACTTCAAAAGTAGGAAAAGTTAAGCCTGAATTTGGAAACCAGCATATGATTCTGTAAAGGGAGTGGTCAGTTACTGAGAAGAGCCCTGGGGGCTTCTGGGTGGTGGTGACGTATTTATTGCTGACCACCTAGTACATAGTGCTCTAGCTTGGTTAAATTTAGCTCAGCACTACTCTTCATGATATATTTAAATGTCTGTATGCATGACATGCTAGGAGAAAGTGAATAAGCATTTGTTGATAATTATGGCCCTCAAAACACAGCAATTTTCACAGAATAGAAACCACAAGTAATTCAAGGAGATACAGAAGGAAAGCCACAGGTAACACAGGATTTTAAGACATCTCTCACAATGAAGTAGACAAAATATCGGTAAATATAGATGACCTAAGAAACATGAACAAAAGTGTGTGTGTAAACAATGATAAAGATACACCCTTTCAAATGCTCATGTAAATTACTAACTTCCTGTACATTGAACCACAGAAAAAATAGAAACAGAAAACTGAAAAGCAACACTCAGTAATTCTCAAAGATTCAAATAACACAAGTTATTCCTAGACTACAATGAAATAAAACTATGCATTAATAACGTCAGAAATGAAGAGACCTTTCCACTGGTGAGGAAAAATGACATTTTGTGTGTGTGTGTGGTACTCGGGACCAAACTCAGGACCTTGAGCTTGTAAGGCAGGCGGCAGCACCACTGAGCTAAATCCCCGGCCCTAAAAATGACATTTTGACTCAAAGGGGAAATACAAAGAAAATTTGTAGACTTTTTGGAAAACAATGTGAAAATAAAATTCATCAAAATTCATGGGTGATACTTACCTGGCAGGGGAGATACCATGATCACGAAGGTGGTTTTCCCAGGGCGAGGCTTATCCATTGCACTCCGGATGTGCTGACCCCTGCGATTTCCCCAAATGTGGGAAACGCGACTGCATAATTTGTGGTAGTGGGGGACTGCGTTTGCGCTCTCCCCTAAAAAAAAAAAAATTCATGGGTGATGCAATGCAGGTGCAGAGTTCCCAACTTCCTTACACATAAACCATGGCTGAGCAAAACTTGAGAAAATAAGACATCTCTTTTGCTTCCTACAATAACCTTCCTTCTATTTTTTGCCTATTTCACAGCTACCCTACCATTGAAATTATCCTGGAATTTCTTAATTGAACACATCTCTGTTTTCCAAAATGAAATATAAGCTTGCTCTATTGCATACTCATAGAAGATGTATATGAATTCATTTAAATTCTTCTTGGTTCATAATATTTGAAGAGGCATAAGTATGTGTTGCTATATTTTATGTATGTAGTTTTTTCTTTTGTTGAAACAAGGTCCTGCTATGTCATTCAGGCTGGCCGCAAACTCACTATGCAGTCCAGGCTAGCCCTGAACTCAAGGCAATCTTCCTGCCTCAGCCTCCCAAGTGATGGGATTATAGGTGTGTGCTGCCACGCCCAGGTTATATTTTATATTTTTAATTGTGCACTGTTATTTCTTTCTTTCTAATTTTCTTAATTCTCAATTTAACCAGAAGTTGGGATTAAATTGAACATCCAATATAATGCTTTGCTAATAAACATTTCATAAATTTTGAACTAAATTTGCCTAAAATGTTACTGTGCATCTCTTTCATCTAGTATTGATTTTCTTCATCAAGTATGTTTCATAAGAAAAGTTTTAATATACAACTGTCATTTAATTTCACCATTTGTATCATGTGCAAACTTGTATGGAGTCAAGAATTCAGTGGCATACAACAATTCATATCTTAATTCAAGTACAAATTTCAGTTCTAAATGAGCATTTTTAAATGAATCATATGGGAAAGGCTTAATATTTTCAATGGAAGAAACTGACATATCTTTGTCCCATTGCCTGGATAGGAACAATAATGATTGACAGCAATTAAGACTGCTTAATTTTTGATGAGTATATTGCAGTTCATTTATGAGTTTCTGTCTTGCTTCTTTTGTCTCCTATTATTGGGAGATAGCGTTTAACGCTGTATTCCATTCTTTTTTATAGTAGAATCTCAGGTCAGACCACGTTGAATTTTCCCAAGTGCTTTGATTATTAGAGGAATGTTTCTGTTGTATACACTAAATCTACTGATAAAAAAAAAATCTAACATAAGTCAACATTTCTACCCCCACCAAATTGTGTCAGCCTTCCAGAGAGAATTAAATTTACTGAATAGTTGTCAATAAGATTTTTACACAGGGATAATTTCTCTATCTCTCATTTCCTTTCTCTATATTAGCAACTCCAAAAACAGCTCTCTCTAATGAATTATTGAATCTGCCAAGATAAAATAATATAAATGAAGAAACAAAAAATTCTATTACATGATACAATCCCAAAGACTTTTAGAGGCTCACTTATTATGTAAAATAAGTTTAGAGAGTAAGAGAACATAGAGCCAAGATTTAGCTCAGTGGTTCCAACGCCTGCCTCACAAGCGCAAGGTCCCAAGTTTGATCCCCAATACAAAAAAATAAAAAAAGAGAATATAGAAACAATAAGGTTAATAAATGCTTCCCTGGAACAAAAGGATTGTAAGAGATCCTTTAGTCATGTATAAATGTGGCCTCACTTAAGTGGAGTTTAAACATGAGAATTTGACTGCAAGCATAAAAGAAAGCAGAAAAAAGTGGTTATTAGATATTCTCAAGTACCAGAAGTCACTATTAAAATAAAGGGGCTGATTTTCTTATCTTACACAAATTAGTCACATGATTCACAATTTAGACATTTAAAAGAAATAAATTCATACTGAGGTACTAGTTTTGAGACATACTTCTCACAAACAAGAGAGAAATTTATATTAATGTGGTTTCTCCTTTTAAAATCGACACATTCCCTCTGTGTTCTCATTGCTAATATACTCTGGATGTAAAAAGTTGTTAAAGTGAGACAGACATCCATAGAATAAAAATAAGAATGCTAAGTTCATTAAGTTAGAGCAAGTAATTTAAGAACTCCTTTGTCATGTGTATTACTGGTATGGAGAAAAATGTCTCTATCATAAAATCCTACATGATTCAGATGTCACCTTTTAGTTTTTCAATCTCTTACTCAAAAATATGCTAATGTGTTGCTTATACTTTTAAGAAATCATAGGGGCATCACGGTATAGTTTTAGAAGAGTCACATTATGGGGATATGTAATGCTTAAGTTTATTTTTAAGAGTATTTCTATTGATGAATTATTAATTTTAATTTTATGAGTTTTATTATATTAAATAATGTGTACTTAACAGAAAATAACGTATCAATAAAATAAAATATTAAATTTTTAATATGTAATGAGTGTGCAGAATAGACATTAACATTTTCAACATCAACTGTTTACCTACTTACAAGATCTAAAAAATAACAGTAGAAATAACTTCCTATATGATTTACAATGAAAATACAAACAAAACTCAACCACAAAAATTATCTTTGCTTCAATTATCACACATAAGGCAGTTCTCACACAGGACCACAGAAAGTTCCACACACAAGTCTCACTTACACTGACAGCATTGTGTGCTTAGCTATCCTTTCCTGTATGCCAGACCATACTTGTGACTTCTCTTGTCTTCCTCTTTTGTCAGGAGCTTCCTATTATATTATAAAATGTGCACTTACCAGCAAAATAAAATATCAATAAAATAAAATATAAAGCATATACTCAGTATTTAAAATAAACATCAACCTTTTTACATCTACTGTTTGCTTTTTAAATCTAAAACATCACAGCAGAAATAAATTCCTAAGTGACTTGCAATGAAAATGCAAATAAAACTCAATCACAAAAGTAATCTTTACTTCAATTGTCACAGCTAAGGCAGCTTTCACACATGAGAACAGCATGTTCCATACACAAGTCTTACTTACACTGACAGCACGTGTGTTTTGTTTTCCTTCTTCTTTGCTAGGACACACTTGACATCTTGCTGCTCTTCCTGTTCTCTTAGGAGGTTCTTGCGATGTTTCGCCTGTCTCTTCGCTGGTCTGTTCCAGAATTCTTCTGCAGAGTCCTTTGGGCAGACACATAAAGTCCTTCCTCTGTTGTAATTGACCATTAATCAATTCCAATCCCAATCTCTAAGACAATTTCTCTGTGATGGCATTTTGCTCTTGTTATTTTCTTTGTAAACTATGAAACTATTTATGCCTCACAAGTTTAGGACTGTGTACAGTCCTAGAGACAATCATCATCAATCCTTTGTGTTTCCAGTGACATCATAGACTCTACATAACTTTTTCGCAATATGTTTTGTTGTGAAATGTGACCATTTCTGGCTTCACTTGTGTTGAAGATTCACTATCTTTGCTTGTTTGTTTGTTTGTTTTGAGACAAGGTCTCACTGTGTGGCCTAGGCTAACCTTGAACTCAATATGCAGCTCAGGCTGACAATGAATTTACTGGATCCTCCTGTCTCAGCCTCTCCAGTGTTGAGATTATAGTTGTGTCCAGCCACACTATCAATCTTGTTATGTAGACAGTATTGATACTGCTTTGTTTTTCCTTGCCATATAAGAGGCCAATATTACATCTTTCTCAAATCCAAAGATTGTACTATATTTCTCTATTGTGAACTTGCAACATTTTTTTTTTTTGGAACCTTGGCTTTGTTCTTGTCAATAGTTCCTGTGCTGGTCAGCTGGTATTCTTTTAGTAAATGTAACATCAATGGGCAACTAATGAACCAATTATCAACTGTGACATTTGGGTGACTTTTTCTGAAATAGGTGCAACAAGTGTGTTCACAATGTTACACATTTTATTACTGAATGAAGAAAGACCTGGTAGCTGAGTTCTTGGATAAATTTCTAAATTCAAGGTGTAAAATGTCTTCCCATCTTCTGAGGCATATGTTTTTATAGCATATTTGGAAGGTTTAGTTGGCATATATTGCCAAAACTTCAACAACCATGAAATGATGCAAGACGTTCTTCAGTTGTCATTTACTCAGATAGTGTATAAATCACTTGACAGTTCGAAACAAAGCTTTCAACAAATGAGTGAATGGCAGCCAAATTATCAGATTTTTTCTTTGTCTGTGGGTCTTTTTGTCATCAAAATGTAGGCAAGTTTGTAGGAAACCAAATCTCTTGAGTGTCATTATTGTTCTAAAAATCTCAGTGCCACATCTGTCATTTCTCCGTAAAACCTTTAGATTCTTATGATTAGAATGATACAGTCCTGCCATCGAGGCTTGTAGTTCAGATAGTGGTGTCATGATAAATATATTTTTGAATGTTATTATTGATGCTTATAGAACATTTTCTTATATATGATCATCAGTGTATTTCAAAATATCTTGTAGCATATCATCTGTAACAATTTTCCACGTTGAATCTCTGTTGCCATTGTACCCAATGAGTTTCACCCTGGCAAGAACTTAATAACATTTTCTGACCTAGTTCTAACATTGGATCATTCAGGTGTTGTAGTATTTTGACTGTGCAAACATTTATTTACATTACTGATTTCTTCCTCATCTGAATCGGGGTCTTCATTCTATACTTCTCTGTCATATCTCTGTCATCTCTGTCATATCTTGCTAACTTCTTTGGCTTTCATGATCCAAGTCATCACCGGTAGCCGAGTCACCTGAGGACTTACTTTCAACCTCCTCCCAAAGTTGTGAAAGTGGACTTTCATGTGACAGTGTACTGAAGTGAGCTAATTCTACAAGAAAAATCAAAAGAAAATATTTAATAAAAAATTACAAGTACACAAATACATAACAGGGCTCATAATAAAGGTAAAACACACCCATTTCCACTTTTATTTTTCATTAAATTCATTGGTATATTTTAGGTATAAAACACAGTTACATTCATCAGTGGGAATTTGTACCTTTACATGATGTATCTTGGTTCTTATTTTTACCCCTTTCCCCTGCCCTCCCTTCAAATCCTTCCCCCTACCTATTTACAAAGATTTTGTTTCCATTTTTTCCTTTTCTCATATTTTTTCCTTTCTCTTCTTTTCTTTCCCCTACCCACCCCACTTCCCCTACCCCATTTAGAACTTTAAACAAGAGTCATTTATAGCTAAATGGATGCATGTTGAGGTCATAATCTTATGTGAAATAAATATGACACACGTGTGTAAATACCATTTACACTTTGACACATGTATACACCTTCTCATTCATCATATCAAGTGGATAAGCAAAGATTGTTTCCTATAGTCCATAGTGCAGCTACTGAAAGACACACAGGTAGCTACTATTATACTAAAGTACATATTTTTATTAGAAAATATTGTATGGATGTCTGTGGTCCAGTCTGAGAACCAAAAGTTTTAACCTCAGTGTGATCACTCAGACATTTTCCACTGTTAAGCAGTATAGGGCTTGGGATTTGAAGCACCCATGTTTGAGATAGTTTTTGGACCTGCTATGCCATCATAGAAAATTTAGTTTACTACTTTGCACTTTAGTTTTCTCACACACAAAATGATGAAAGATAATAGCTATTTCACTGTGCTATCCTGGCAATTAAATAAGATACACATGTAAAAGACTGCAGAATGTCTGGCACATAAAACCTCACAATAAACATAAACTGTTACTAACATAATTATCATTAACACTACCATTATTCCAAAATTGTTATGATCATTGTTATCATTAATATCATTATTGCATTTGCGCCAATATCACCTCTAATCTCTTCTGATATTTTCTTCTGTTAACTCCTGTATTTTTTCCTAAGCTTTTGTAAACCCGTCAGCACTGGAGTTATAACCTGCAACAATAGGAATCTATGGGGAAGAGATAAAGTGTGTGCCTCCACACAGAAGAAAAATTAACCTGCTCTCTCTTTTGCAATTGTAAATACGAGGTCTTTGGAATTTATGAAATTAGTACTCATTTCATAATTTACTTGGTAGATGGAAATAAACCTCAGTTTTAAAACCTTCAAATTATAACTTAGAATGCAGGCATATAAAATAGCAAAGTGCAAAAGGTATGTTTATGAAATATTTGATAAATAATTGAATAAATGAAATGACCGGAAAAACATTGCTTCACAGACCTTTCATCATATTGAACTAAATCATTAAGTCTTGTACTTTCTATTGGTGAGTTGGGGAATAGTACTCTAGTTACACACAGCCAGGTGTGGTGGGGCCCACCCTAATTCCAACTGCAAAAGAAGCTGAGGCAGGAAGATCACTAGTTCAAGGCCAGCCTGGAAAACTTACCGAGACCCTGTCTCAAAATAAAAAATAAAAATGACTGAGATGTATTTCAATGGTAAGGTTTGGATCTGTAAGTGGAGAGAGAGAGAGAGAGAGAGAGAGGGAGGGGGAGAGAGAGAGAGAGAGATTCTTTCCTTCACTTGGAAGTTCTAAGGGACAGAGTTTGCTTCATGACAACTTTGTATATTGTTTCCTGTTTCCCTTAAAGAGATTCGGTGCCTTGGTGACACACAGTTAATGAGATTATTATATGCTATTGTATATTCATCAAAGCATGTATTGTATTTTTATTTTTTCTTAAGCACAAAGGCATTTGCTGTCAGAAAAGTATTATTCAAAACTCTAGAATAAGACACACGAACATTTGCTCAATTAGTGTCACAACCTTACGTAAATCACTAGTCCTTAAATCTGCATGTATTCAGAAGTAAGCCATTGTCTCATTCTTTCCTATTTCCTTCTCTACAATCATCCAGACCGCCTTTAATGACACCCCCCCCAACAAATCTCAAGATAAGAATTCAAGCACAGGACTTTACTTGAAAGGTGTTACAAACATTCTCAATAGAATAGAGAAATGAGATGAGGAAAGAGTTGGAAGCTAGCACAGTAACCAGTTAGAATTTAATCATATGAAAAAAATTATGAGAAATAATATAAAGATGTCTAAAGATTTTTCAATCCTAGGGGCAAAGAGAGGGACCCAGAGTGTTCGTATAATCCTCATGGAGTTAAAATTATGCCCTCCAAGTGTAAATCCCATACAAGTGACATGACCCTGGAAAATAAAGCCCTCATCTTGGCATTTACAATTTTCCTATAGTCCTTTACAGTAAGCTAAGAATATGATGGGTAAGTTTATACATCAGTTTCATAACATCTAAAAACAGATACATTAACTATGCAACTATTATGAAATTGGCAGACGGAGAAAGAGACAGAAAAACCCAACGGTACTTTTTTCTCTCCTAAATGTCATCTTGCCATTTTATAAAACTGAACAAACATTTTTAAAAATTCAGTATCTTTTCATTTTCTTATTTGATATAAGTAGATATACAGACAGAGACCCAGTTCCATATTACAGAGATCAGCAAAACTCCAAAGAAAGTGAGGGCCGGTGTAGGGTAAAGGGAGGTGGAATTTTTGTTAATTTTGAAATGATTTCAGCTCCGTTTTATCTTCATTTTTTCAATTAACAGTAGAGAAGTGATAAATTTTTTACAGATTGGCAATTTAAACAAGACAAGTTTCATTTCTCTATAATTTCATAGTTACACAAAAGCTGATATTTCTCTCTGTGAAAATATCCATAATATATTCCATTAAGTCATTTTGTTTTTTGTTTTTATATTCACATAGTACTTAATGATAATAGATTACTTTCAAAAATGATTTTGTGTCTGTCTATTCTTCATCATGTTCAAATTTTTAATAAGTAGATTGTTTTATGACTCACAAAAGTGGAAGCAAATAGACAGACAAATGTGTCTAGTCTCCAACACTCTTAGCAGCCAGAACATTTACTTAATTTAATGATGTATCCAAGTTCATGACTATCTGAGGTACAGCATTTGACATCCACTGATATTTAATTCCTAAACTTATCAAATTTCGTTTGAAGATTAAACTGTGGCTAAAGTAAAAGTAAAAGCTTGTATCCTCCAAAATGTGCTGTGATATTTAAAAACTCAGGTGATCAAATAACACAATTAAACTTCTTATCTGTACCTATATTCTACTCCAAATGTATGGCAAACCCATATTTTAAAAAAATGACTACACCATTTTATGCTGTTCCTAAGGATCCTTATTTTAGACTTTTATGCCCTTATACCTGTATTCACCCGCAGATGGATTGGTCTGTTCTCAGATGTTCAAATGGTATTGACCTCCAAACTGGAAAAGGTC
Organism: Heterocephalus glaber; assembly: GCF_053883595.1. Taxonomy (NCBI): domain Eukaryota; kingdom Metazoa; phylum Chordata; class Mammalia; order Rodentia; family Bathyergidae; genus Heterocephalus; species Heterocephalus glaber. Next base: position 17,537,511 of record NW_028258333.1, read on the forward strand.
TTCCATTCTTTCATGAATTATTTTTAAATTTTAGAATAATTTCTATTTACCAAAAAGTTGAAGAGACATAGATACTACACTTGATCTTAGCCAAAAGGTCAAGAAGTGATAAGTTGAAGAGATATAGAGAGTTCCTCTTTGTCCCGTACTCAGCTTGCTCTACTACTAACATCGTACATGATATGGTGAATATATCAGAAATAATGGAGCAACACTGATTCATTCTTGGTAACCAAGAACTTTATTTACTTGGATTCTAATTTTTCCTTAGTAACTTTTAGTTTGTAATAGGATCCAATTTGGGTTACCACACTGAGTTTATTTTTTTATTTGTCAGCTCTTGGGGAGGGCATTTCTCACTGTTACTTTACCTGCAAATGTTGCGAGTTTTGAAGAGTGCTGTTCAGGTATTTTGTAGAATACTCATCAATTTGGGTTTGTCTCATAATTATAAATATATATATATGGGTTTAGAGAGAAAGATGATAAGGACAAAGTGTCATTCTTTGCTTCAAATACACATATACCAACATGATTTCACACTGATGATGTTAATCTGATCACCTCACTGAGGTGTTTACAGGTTTCTCTATGGTGAAGTTTTTTTCTGGGTTGTGATTTCTCCTTATAATACCCATTGTTATTTCTCCCTGTCGTACTTATAATACTTAGAATCAAAGAACTAAGCTTAGTCCAGCTTAAAGGATGAATAATTAAGCTACTCCATCTTGAGGAATGACTATAATAATACATTTGAAATTCTGAAAAGATTGTCTCTTGTCCTCCATATATTTCATTATTTATTTACATCATTATATATTTATGGATATACATTCTGTACTTTTGGTTATAATCCAGTAGTAGGTGATTTACTTTGCTGTGACTCTGGCTGTTGGGAGTTCTTTCAGGCTGGCCTTGTATAACTTTGACATATCTCCATTGTTTTTTCTTTTCCTATTTTTCTTTCTCAGCACCTAATCAATCATCTCTGAAATGCTCAATTTTTCTCACAAGTAAGGGAAAAATGGACTAACCAACACAAGTAAAGACACAAGAATGGTTTAGTTCAGCACAAGATGTGATTCCTAAGCATGACAATTAAACTTATGCTTCATTCGAATTTTGTAAAATACAGACCGATCTTGAGGTCTGAAAAAGCCAGGACATTTGCACTGAGATATATTTTATTTTGATTTTTTGCAATTATATTACTTCATAAATAATGATCCTTATACTGAGGATTGGATTGACTTTTGATATATAGCATATCTACTACGTACTTTATAATATTTAGTATGTACTTTTCAGTGTTTAGTAACAATAGAATGTTTAAAAATCAATGATTCTAGAATAAGATCACTGGGATATATAATTAAGAGTACAGTATTTACCAGGTAAATGACTTTTTTTCTTCAAAATAAAATTTGCTCAAGTACATTTCATGGTTTACTTCCATGACATGGTGTATATCAAACATTTTAATTATGTCAAAAAATTGCTAATTACTACACATAATTGCCCTTGGATATCATATCCAAATTCAATCCCATCTTAGAAGATGATAATTTTCAACTTGTTTTCTATTTTTCAGGTTATTCAGTAAAATTACATACTTTCACAAAAATCTAAAGAAAAATACCATGTCACTTATATCTTTATTATAAATAACATCTCTACTGTTTCATCTGTGAAGTGGGTCTAACAATATATTTGCTGTGTAAGTTTTTGAAAGGGTTAGTTGCATTTAATATGATTTGAACCTAGGTCAATGTCTTTCATATAGAAGCATTCCATAAGCATTAGGTGATATTTTTAGTTTTTTAAAATATATTGAGAAAAAACTCTAAAACATATTGAGAATAAATATACATATATTTTCATAAATATACATATATATCCTCTAACATTTTCTAATACTTAAAATATTTCTAATATCTGTTAATATTTTCTGTATTCTGTGAAATGTGTATCTGTGTGATTTACAGAGTCCACCAAAAAATGTATACACAATTCAGGAAAAGAAAAACTTGTATAAATATTTTAATACTAAATTTATTAAGTCATCATGAGATTAATATGTTACCTTTGGCCTTCAAAAGTATAACAGGTGCTCAAAATGGTGGCCATTAGCTTTCAGACTGTTACAGATTATTCCATTTTGGGTTGCAAATATTTAAGATTTCTTTAAGCATGAATGTCATCCATTGTGGCTAATGTAAAATATATTAAATTTAGTCTTTTAATAGTAATAGCTTGTTTTCTTCTCTCATCTCAAACTCTCAAAATTAAACTCACTGAGTTTTGAAAACTGAGTCTTTCCAAAGATGGATATAAGAAAGTAAGGAGAAGGTATGAAGGAAAAAATTAATTTGATAGAACTAGAATTTTAACTGCTGAAATATGACTACTTTGAATATCTCACAAGATATTAACATAAACTATAGCTTTATCTCATATGGGCAGAAGATGTGGCCTAACGAGTCAAATTTGAAATAGTCATACATGAAAATTAGTAAGTGGTTTTCTACTCATGCTTAACAGATTCAAGCTACCTCCATAAACCAGTTCCACTTGTCCAAACTATCATTAAATTTTAAAGGACACAACTTCTACAACAATGAAGAAAATGTTTATACTAACCCTTCTCTATTTGAGAATGTTATCACTACTTTACTATCATATTATTAATCTTCTAAAACAAAGGAAACATCTAAAAATTAATTTAAAAATCCATCTCTAAAGGAACCCTTCTCCATTGTTGATGGGAGTGCAGACTGGTGCAACCCTTGTGTAAATCAGTATGGATATACCTCAAAGAACTAGTGCTAGAGGTCCCATTTGACCCAGCTATTCCCCTGCTGTGTGTCTTCCCCAAAGAATTAAAAGAATCATACCAAAATGACATATGTGCACCCATGTTTATAGTGGCACAGTTTGTAATAGCTAAAGCTTGGAAACAGCCCAAGTCCCCATCAACTGGAAACTGGATAAAGAAGATGTGGTTTTTTAATAAAATGAAGTACTACTCAGCCATAAACAATGAGAAACTAGAGACATTTATAGCTAAATGGATGCATATCAAGGCCATACTCTTGTGTAAAATAAATAGGGCACACATGTGTAAATACTGAATAGTTTCTCTAGTGTGGGAAACTGAAAGTGTAAATAAGGATTAAAATGATTAAATCGATAATTGACAATTTGAAATAGGAAAAGGTCCAAAGTGTAGGGGTGGTGGGAGGGGAAGGGGAAAGGAAAGAAGGGAAAGGAAAAATTATGGGAAAAGAAAAAAAAAAAGGAAACAAAATCAGTGTAAATAGGGAAAGGTGGAGGGAGTGAAGGGCACACAGGTAATGGAGAAAATAATAAAAACCAAAATGCATCATGTACAGGTACAAGCACTCAATGATAAATGTAAACATATTGTATACCTAAAATGTAACAATAAAAGAATTTTAAAATATCCATCTCTAGTGAATCAGTTAATCTTTATTGAGTTATATAGTCTGCAAATAGTTGTTATTTTCACTCTGAGCTCAATTCTATCCTTCCTTTAACAACTCAGAAATTACAACCTATATTCCCAGCTATATCCCCAGTTCCTAGGACTTGACCTGCTCCATAATAGATTCTCAATAGTACTTGGCATATATATTTCATGCACACTCACACATAGGAGATAGTGATTCATTTCCAGGTCAGTTTTTTTCAGATCTAATAGGCTGTGGTGCCCTTAGTCAGTGAGATTGTAATAAACCCGTGGAGTCAATGTATCCTTCCCTTATCTAACCAGTCTGAATGCTTAGAAATCCCAAGTAAGCTATCTTGATTTTATTATCCACTCTTCTTGAAGGAAGATATGTTGGAGATTCCTTTTCTACTTATTCTCTTGGTGATGCAGATGTGAAAATAGTAATATTATTTAGTCAAAATTTCCCAGAAGAAAACCTAGTTTGTGTGGAGGTGTCAAGATACAAAATTATGTAGAGTAGAAATAGGATTCTGAGAATCATAATTCTTCTCTTTTAGAAACTAAGCCAATGAAAAAGTGAGCTAGTGAAGTGACTCAAGAACTTGGTGAGAAATATGTATACCTTGCCTTTTATGACTTGTACATTTTTACTGCCAGGAACAAATGGGGAGTGTGCTATGATTTATTTTAATTTTACTTTTTGACATTGATTCTTTATAAGACTAAGGTAAAGAACAAGAGGAACTGCCACAACATCTCAAACACTAAGTGTATGTGATCATAATGTTGCTGGAGAATGAAAAGCATCCTTACTCTTTATAACCTTGTAGCTAGGATATGTCCACATTGTTAATTAAGTGTCAATTAAATTCTGATAGGTGTGGTAATCTCTAAAGGAACTTCTAGCACCAGGTAAGAACACTGATATAGATCAAAATTCTAAGGCAAAATAATTCCTCAGAAAGGTTTTGTGAATAGACTCTACCACCAACATCCCAGTACAGGGACAGTGAATTTTTCTGACTTACTGAATCACACTTTTATTATACCTCTCCTCCTCCTCTCTACCATCCTGCTCAGAACAAAACATGTTATGTCTATAAAACAAAACCAAAATTTGAACTGACTCTCAGTTGTCCTGAGTTTTAAAAGGAAACAGGATTCCAACGCTATCTGAGGTGGTCAAAGATGAACAGGAAGAATTTGCTTGGAAAAGTTTGTTTAAGTTTTTGCTTGGCAAAAAATAGGATATGCTTGGAAAGGTTGAATTTCAACATATATTAACTTTATAACAATTGAAAATAAGGGTATGTATTTTAAGGCAGAACTAGGAAGATTTCCTCTTCACCTAAAAATTCCAATAAAAACCTCTATGAAATATTTTGACATATGCAGAAAACCAACATTATAGAGCACAATCTAACCTTAGAGTAATTTTATGGGTATTTCTATATCCTACAATACATTATGTATGATAATTATGTTAATTCTAACATTACTGACTTGATAATAGTATAAAATGAAGCACGGAGGTATAAAAGGACAAATTATTTTGTATAAATCACTTCAACTGTAGAAAGAAATCATTACACCTAGTCCTTTCCCTGAAGAATTAAAGGAATTTCTAGAATTAGTTAAAATAGCTAGAACTAATATGACATTTACTGCAAGGACAACCAAATATTAGGAATCCTGGAGACCTAATTTGTCATCTGTCTGTCTGCCTCCATCCAACTATATAAACATCCTTAATAGACTGAATGAGAAGACTATGAACAATGTTCACCCAACACAATATGAGATGGTCTTAAAATATATTTTGTTTGCTTATTTTTCATTTTGTTAGACTACTCAAAGGAAACATAATGTGAAGGGATATACAGTCTTCCAAATGTAATACCAATTTAGTCTCTAAAAGCTCTTCATCAGAACTATGGATCCAGAGCTATGGATTTATGAAAAGAGTACAAGTTCACTGAGTACTGATCCCAGCCTGGCTGGTGATTCATGGTGTAGAACTAGGCAAATTGCCCAAATTCTCTGTTTTCTCATCTACTAAAAGGAAATGATAAGTACACTTCTCTTTAAGGAATTGGGTGTGGTTCAACTAATCAAATGTGTTAAAACATTAGATAATCACATTTTCATAAATCATGTTCTTGTGGTACATTATAGTTCTGATTTAGTCATACAGGGTGAAATTTTTTTAAAGCTTGCCCTTAATAAATCAACATTTTTATTCATTCAGGATTTATCAACCATGTACTTGGTAAAGGCTTAAAAGAGTGGCCTCATTCCTGTCCACTGCAGATTGACTATGGAGTGCTATCTATGCTTGTTTTTTGAATGCCAAGCCAAAAGCTGTTACTGACCCAGGGGGATTAAACTTTAGTGCAAGATGCCAAGTAATTAGAGAAGTGACATTAGACCATCACTTATAGTCCTGTGTATTCATGAATGGCAATGTCAGCCAGAACAAGGACAAATGAATGAAAGCTAGCAGCTCTTAGAAGCCCCTGAAAAGCGCAGTATTTCCTAAAGTTAATGTGCAAATACCAGGGGAGTGTAGGACTGCAGCAGAATTTTGAGACAATTATTTGCTTTTCCTAGCAATAGTCAGTACAATCCTATTAATACAACACCAGAGCTAAGTCAATAAACTCACAGTAAATGCTTTTTTTCCCCATATGTGCTCTTTCAGTGGAGAAAATTACAGTAGCAACTACACTTATCAGAGAAGGGTAAACACATCCTATTGCAGAGAGTATGCTGTCACTTAGTGAGGGCTTAAACTGTTCATACATATTTCATTCAAGTAAAAAGTATAATGTTCTCATTTATTTTGAGGAGCTGTAATTTTTGCATACCTTTATTTTCAATAAATATTTTAAATAATCAAATCCTCAAACATATTTTTTAAAAAAGAAGCCTAAAACATTCTGAAATCTGGGAAATTAATTTGGTTCTTCTAGCTTGCTTGTTTTCAATTCAAATGATATCAGATTATATTTTTAAAAGTTTTAACAATCACATTTTAGTGTATTGTTTTACTATTTTTAAAATAGTTTCATAATGGTAATATTTTCAAGTGTGATTTTGGAAGCAGGTCAATGCTTTTAAAATTTAAATGAGTGTTCCCATTTAGTATAATTTCAAAGAATCAGTAAAAATTAAGATTTAGATAAACTGACATTTTAGTACATGTATAAAATAATTTATCATTTATTTATACAATGCAATGCACCATAAGTTTCAATTTGGGATATTATTGTATAAAATTGATCAAATATATGCTGTGTAAGTGTATAGAGAGGAAGACTCCCTCAATCTTCACAATATACGAATGAAAATTTATTAGTGCTGCCCAACAAAACATTTCAAAACATTGGGGCTTCAAATAGCAGCTTCATTGTTGCCTGCGAGAGTGCAGATCTGCTGGGTAATGCTGCTTATTCAGGCTGTGAGCAGCTGATCCCAGCTGTGTTTGCTTAGGAATCTGGAGTCAGCAGTCAGGTCAGATGGGGGCTGGCTCAAGGAACTTGGCCTTAGGAGGGTGGGTCAATGGTCTGGTCCCTGCAGTCTGTCCTCCAGTGGGCTTGGGCAGGTGCCTTGTCACGCCAAGGCAAGAGTCCCAGGGAGCAAGCAAAGGCATGAGGCCCCAGTTATAGTCTCAGACCTATCTCGCTACCACCCTCTCCTCATTTTGCAGGCCAACGTGAGTCAAAGGTCTGTTAAAATTCAGAGAGGGAAAATTATCCGTATTTGTTTATGGAAGGAGGTATGAAATCGCATTGCAAAAACAGTATGTGAAAGAAGTGGTAAAATTGGGCCATTTTAGGATCAATTGGTCTCAAAATATAAATTTCAATTACGGAAACTGAAATTTTGAAATTCATGTAACATTCCAGGTTAAAAAAAAAAAAGCCTTAACCACAACCTAAATGTTAAGGTTTGAGTATCTCTGAATATCTCCACTTTTCCATTATCTGCGAGATTGCCAAAAAATATCCTCAAAGTATTTAAGCAAAATCTAGCATCAGTTGTCAAGCTAGAGTAAAATAACTTCTTGCATTAAATTATGGTTACAACTCCAATGTGAGATGAGATATAAAAAATTCTCCTTCAGAATACTCACCATTCGGGTTGGTAGGAGGGTATGGAATGTTTATACGGCACAGGATTTCCTTAGAAATAATCTCGGCATTTGCAGTGTCCTACTGCTAGAACACAATTATAATAACTTTTACTTCATTAATTTGCAAACTTAATCATTTTCACAAAATATTCCTGCAGTTTCAACTGGCTTCTTGAAAATATTTATATCTGAAAGTAATAAGTTACTTTTTCTTGGAACTTCATTATGTCCATAAAGTATAAATTAATAGAAAAATCTGTGAAGTAAATTAAATAAAGCTGAATTAGCTATAATCAAGTAAAACAAATTATATCTCAGAGTAAATGTGGTTATTTATGTGGTCGAAACACACAGGATTGGAGAAGATGGTCTCTACTACAGATGCTCCTTGACTTACAATGCGGATACAAATTGAAAGTACATTACGTTGTAAGCACATTGAGTACTCCTAACCTCTGACCATCACTGTTCAGCGCAGTCCACCTTAAAGATGCAAACAATGTTTATATTAGCTTACAGTTGGGCAAAAATCATCTAACACAAAACATATTTTACAATAAATGTACTGAAAGGGAAAAACAGAATGCTTGTATGGGTATTCAACCATTAATATACATATTGTCATCACTACAGAATGTGTTATCGTCTTTGCACTATTGTAAATTTAAAAATCAATAAGCTGAACAATAATAAACTAACACCATCTGTACCTGTTTGGAAATTAACTGTTTTGTGGGAAACACTCATGGGTTTCAACTGGAATTGCTAGTGAGCAAACCCAAGGAAAAGGTAAACTTTAAACTATGGAACTTTGTGTTTCCGAGATTTAGCATTAACACAAATTTTACAGAAGCTGTAAAATGTGGCCAGGAAGTGCAAAGTTACCTGCTGCTTCGAAGTCAAACATTTCAGTATTTAGTAACTAAAAACAGCTATTTATTTGGTTCACAACTATATGACTCAAAACTTTGAGCTATAATTAGCCAGGATGTTCCACTTCTCCTAAGTGGGATTCCTCAGCCACAGTTGTAACTGGCAGTGAGTTGCCTTTGATTTATCTTTTGCTGAGCTTGGAAAGGGGTCTGTCACACTGTGCAGCCTCAGCTGGAATATCTGGCTAACTCCATTCTGAAGCATACTGGTTTTCCTTCTCCTGCTCTCAGCCTGTGCTTATAGAGAAAAGAGAGATTAGGTGTAAAAACAAAGCAAATAAAAGTACCTACGGCTGCAACAGACCTGGACTTGGATCTGGGACTTGTAGCTACCAATTCACTGCAACGACTAAAAGCAGTCACAAAATGAGGCCAGATTAAAAAGGTAGGGAAATAGGGATGACTTGAGGAAAATTCCAAAGTCATCTAATTAAATCCAATTAGGCAGGGAAAAATAGGTTTATGGTCAGTTTTCCAAAATAATCGGCAAAATAATTGTTCACATTCTTTTGGCTGCCACTCTAGGAGATGGATGTATTTAATGGGATCCAGTGTAGAGAGGCCAGGGTGCTGGTAACCATCTGATACAGAACAGGATGGCCCCACACCGTAAAGAACTGTTACCACAAAAATCAACATTACCAAACTTGCGAAGCAATTATGTAGGGATCAAGATTCTAAATGATTCTATTCTGAAAAATGACAGATTTTTGTAAGACTGTACAGCCTAGAAAATCATCATTTACTTTATTTTTGGTATGTATTGACACGAATAGTATATATTGACTGTTTTAACTCAGTTTCTATTGATTTCATCTTATAATCATTACCTTATATGACTATTTTTATCTCTAACATGTTGCTTCCTAGATTTTTGTTATGGCCAGGAATATTTAGATAAACTTAAAGTTTGATAAAATGAAACATGGTTCATCTGTCCTTCTCTATTTAAAACTGTAAAAAGGTATTTCCTGGCTGGGATGTAATCTTTTTCATTAGTATATGTTTGAAATAAATGATAATTACATTTATCTTGGAGAATTGTAAATAAACATATTTTATCTTGATCATTTTTATTCTGCCTTCTTTCTCTTTACCTCCTTCCCTAGATCCCCTTCTCACCTCCACAAATTTTATCTTCTAGTTTCTTTTCTCTGTCTCTTTTTTTTTTTGAGACAAGGCCTCACTCTGTATTTCAGGCTGACTTTGAACTCAGTATGTAGCCCATGTTGGCCTTGAACTTGTGGCAATACTCCTCCTTCAGCTTCCCCAATGCTGGAATAACAGGCATGCACCACCGTGCCTGGACATCTTTCTGTTTCTTTTTTTTATCCCATGAAGTTTATTGGTATATTTTAGGTATAAAATACAATTACATTCATCATTGGGAACTTGTACCTTTACATGAGTACCTTGGTTCTTATGTTTTTCCCCTTTCCTTGACCTCCCTTAACCCCCTCCACCCTTCCCTATTTGCAAAGACTTTGTTTCCACTTTTTCCCTTTCTCATGTTTTTCTTTTCCCTTCTTTCCCTTCCCCTACCCCTTCCACTTCCCCTGCTCCTTTACACCATTTCACCCTATTACACAATATCAATTATACATTTTTAATACTACAATATCAACATCTAGGAGACATTACCACAGATTTTACAGAATTTAAAAGGATATAGAAAGCACATTACAAAAATCTGTTTTGAAATAAATTTGACAACTTCTAAGAAGTACCTTGGAAGCCAAATTAATAAAACTAACTCTGGAGGAAATATAAAATTTGAATAGCACCTATTAAAGAAAATATATTCCTAGCTTGAAAACCTACCTATATGACAACAGGCTCATATACATTTCAAATGATAAATTATATCAAACATTTGAAGCAGAAAAAAGAAGGAACACTTCTCCCCTCATTTTAGGAAATCAACATTGTGCTAATCCTAAAAATGGATAAAGATAATAGGAGAAAAAAGTAAGAATATAAGATAGAAATTTGTTTAACAAAACAAACTATTAGAAGTCAGATCTGGCAGTATGTACAAAGTGGTTTTATTATAGGAATGGCAGTGTTGATTCAGCATTGGAAGATCCTTCCCAAAAAGTCATCATTTTAACAGAGGAAAGGAAAAAGCCTTATGATCCTGTCAGTAGTTGGAGAAAAAGTATTGGACCAAATTCTACAGCTGTTCATGGTAAAAGCTATCAGGAGACTAGAAGTAGAACAGAACCTTCTCAACAGATTAAAGGCATATACTCCATACTTCCAGTGAGAACACCTTGTATAAATGGAGAAGATACAATGCTTTCTCCCTAAGGTGGGAAACAAGGGCAGATATGCCTACTCTTCATCTGTCCATTAAACTTTGAAATGTAGGCCTAAACCAAAACAGTCTAGCAATAAAATGACACAATTAGGATAGGATTGGCAAGGTAGAAGTAAAATCTTTATATGTTGATGAAATAATCATCTACAGGGAGAATACTGATAAATCTCTAGGAGCCCTTAGAACTTGTATTTGAATTTAGCAGGAATAGAAAACACAAGGTATATATAAAAATTCAGGTCTGTGTATACTTGCTATAAATGAAGAACTGGATATTGAAATTTAAAAGTTATGTAGGCGTATAAAGGACCTAGAAAAGTAAAAAGAAAAAGAAAACAGTGTTCCAAGACATTTAGTGCCTAATTTTAAGACTTCCTCTAAAGCTACAGTAATCAAGGCAGTTTTGGTGTAAGGAAAGACATACAGATCATTGGAATAAAACAGAGAATCTAGAAATAGAACCACACAAATATGGTCCACTGTGTTTTGAAAGATTTTTTAACATTAACATTTTATAGAATATAAACTCAATTCAAAAGCAGAGGAAAAGATAGTGTTTTCAGCAAATGGCACTAGAACACCTGGTATCCATAAATAAAAATTTAACCTCAACCCTTTATTTCCATACATAAAAATAACTTGAAAGGATCTATGAACGTAAATATGAAAGACTAAAACTATAAAACTTTAAGAAGAAACTATAAGGGAAAATGTTTATGAATTTAGGGTAGGCAAGAACTTCCTAGGATACAAAAAACATGATGTATAAAAGAAAAAATTCATAAATGCGATTCCATCAAAATTTAGAATTTTAAATGACATCGTTAAAGTGAAAAGTAGTCCTTAAATAGACCATATTTACAATGCATATAACCTATGAGCAGAATATATAAAGAACTCTTACAGCTCATTAATTGACAACCCAATTAAAAAGTAGACACAAGAAGATGATAAATAGCCAGTACAGCACAAGAAAAGGTGTGCAACGCTAGAATCAGAAAAATACTAATCAGTACAATAATAAGATTGAATTATACACTCATTAGGGAGATGAAGTTCAAAGTTTTAAAAGCCTTGTCATGACTTTTTCTTTTTGTTGGATTCTGCCCTGTTGGATTTAATTTGTCACACCCAATACATTCATTCTACTGGGTTTCCTGGGGCTGTGATCCTCATTGTTTTCTCCTAGAATATTGTCTAAAATTTTTTGGAGTGCTGGCTTGGTATTCAAGAAGTTCCTAAGGTGCTCTTTATCATGAAAGTATCTTATTTCTCCATCAATTTTGAAAGATAGTTTTGCAGAGTACATCAATCTGGGTTGGAGGCTGTTTTCCTTTAGGGCTTGAAATACATCACTCCAAGCCTTTCTTGCCTTGAGGGTTTGCATTGAGAAGTCTGCTGTGATTCTGATGGGCTTTCCTTTGTATGTGATCTGTTTCTTTTCTCTCACTGCTTATAGAATTATGTTCTTCTGTTGGGTTTCTGGAATCCTAACTATTATATGCCTATGTGTATATGTGTGTGTGTGTGTGTGTGTGTGTGTGTGTAGATTTTTTTTTGATCAAGACTAGTTGGAGTCCTATATGCCTCACTTATCTGTATGTCAAGTTCTTTTCCCCTCCTTGGGAAGTTTTCTGCCATCACTTCTGTGAACAGTATTTTTTATGTAATCTGCACTCTCTCCTGTTTCTTCATTGACTCCAATCAGTCTTATGTTATTCTTCTTTGCATTGTCTAGCAGCTGCTGGATTGATTTTTCGTGGTCCCTTATGATTTTAAAGCAATTTTTCTTTTCCTGGTCACTAATTGCAGTCTTATCTTCTGTATCTGAAATTCTGTCCTCACATTGGTTCATTCTGCTGTGTAGACTTTCAATGGAGTTTTTAATCTTGAGAAAATCTGTTTGTATTTGTTTTATGGATTCCATTTGTTTCCTATGTTTGGATTCCATCATGTTCCTAAGCTTCTCTATTTCTTATCTGTGTCATCTCTAGATTTATTAATCATGTCTTGCACTATGAGTACAATCTCTGCTGTTAACTGAGAAATTATTTCTGATTTCATTTTTTCCAGATCCTCTTTTGTTGCCAGTTCAGGGAGTCCAGGTGGTTGAGTATCAGATTGTTCCATGTTGTTTCCTTTTGGGGTTGCTGTAGGTGATCTGGAAGTCTGTTTTTGAGGCTTGTTTACATGTCTTCTCATTTCCACAGTGTGGGGTGTGGGTTGCTGCTGGTGCCCGCCAGCTTACCTCCTTTGCCTTGGGAGCGGTGGAATGGCAGCCAGGGAGCCTCCTCCTGGGAGCTGGGATTGGCTCACCTCCTCTCCATCTTCCTGTTTCTTAACATCTGTCTTTTATTTTTCTCTTTAAATTATTTACATTTGGGTGTCTCATATTAGAGAAACCATGTAATATTTAATCCTCTTAGTATTATAGTCCTAACATCTATCCGTTTGTCTACAAATGATCCAAGTTTATCCTTCTTCATACCAAAGTATTGCTCCATTATTTATAAACCACATTTCTTTATTCTTTTTGTTGATGAGTTTACTTTCATGATATAGCTATTTTGACCAGTGCTGCATGAAACATAGGTATGAATGTATCACTGTAATATTATGATGTTATCTCCTTCCAGAAGATTCCAGAAGAGGTTTATGGGTCAATTGAAATTTCTACTTTTATCTTTTTGAGGAATCTTCATATTAATTTCTATAGTTCTTGTACTAATTTACATTCCCACCAGGAATGGAGAAGTGTTTCTTTTAACTTGTAACCTTGCTAACATTTGTTATTTTTTTAGTCCTTGATAATAGCCATTCTAACAGGAATGAGATGGAATCTCATTATTGTTTTGATTTGCATTTCCTATGGCTGAAAATATAGAAAACGTTTTTCATGTCAGCTATTTGAATTTTTTCCTGACATGTGTTTATGCATTTCTATTGCCCATATTTTAATTGGGTCTTTATTTTGAGGCTCTACATTTTTAATTATTTATATATTCTAGATAACAGTCCTCTGCCCAAAGGGTACCTGACACATTTTTTTCCATTCTGTTAGTTAGTTCTTCACCCTACTGGTTGTTTCCTTGGCTGTGCAGAAGATTTTTAATTTGATATAATCTCATTGTAGAATCATTTGTTGATTCTTGTTATTATATCTTGTTCAATTGGGGTTCAGTTCAGGAAGTTTTTGACTATGCCTAGGTATTCAAGAATTTTACCATTTTTTTTCTTGGGGTGAATTCAGTGTTTCTGTGTTTATATCAAGGTCTTTGATCCATTTACACAGTAAGAGATATGAATGTGGATTAAATTTTCTGCATGTGTATAGCCAGTTTTCCCAGCACCATTTGTTAAAGATGCTATCTTTTCTCTAGCATATGTTTTTAGCCCTTCTGTGAAAAATCAGATGGCTGTAGGGGCTTGGAGTTGATTCTGCATCCTTTATCCTATTTTATAGGTAAATATATTTGTTTTTGTGCCATGATCCTTGCTGCTTTTATTATTGTAGCATTGTGGTGTAACTTAGAGTCTGGAATTGTAATGCCCCCTACTTTATTTCTGTTGTTCAGGATTGTTTTGACTATTCTGGATCTCTTCTGTTTCCATAAAAATTTTAGAACAGTTTTTTCTAGTTCTGTGAAAACTGCTGTCAATATTTTCATTGTAAATGAATTAAATCTATATATCACTTTTAGTAACATGGCCATTTTTACAATATTGCTTCTTATTCAAGAATAAGGGATGAGTTTCCACTTTCTAATATTCTTCTGATCTCCTTTTTTTAAAAAACACTCTAGTTTTCATTATAGTGGTCTTTCACTTTGCTAATTCATAGGTATTTAAATTTTTGAAGCTATTATGAATAATATTTTTTTCCTTTCTCATACAGTTCATCGTTGGTTTACAGGTAATGTTTTTTTTGTGTTTACAGTATATTATATTCTGTAACTTTGCTGATTTTGCTTATTGGTTATAAGTGTCTGTAATAGAGATTTTTGGATCTTCTATGTATAGTTTGACTCCTTCCTTTCCTGTTGGAAACCCTTTTTTTTCCTCTTTCCTGATTGCTGTGGCTAAAGTTTCAAAAACCTGATTGAACAGGAGTGGCAAGAGTAGACACTCTTGTCCTCTGACTGGTGTTAGATGGAATATTTTCAGTTTTTACCCACTTATTATGGTATTGGGAGTGGATTTGCTGTAAATGGCTCCTATCAGTTTAAAGTAAGGTCCTTCTATACCTATTTTCAAGAGGCTTTTTATAATAAATGAATGTTGGAGTCTGTTAAAACTCTAGATCTATTGAGATGATTGTGTGATTTTTGTCATGATTTTTGTGGTTTATGGAGTGCATTACATTAATTGATTTTCATATTTTGAACAATCCTTTCAACTCTGGAATAAAGCCAACTTGATTGTGCTGTATGATCTTGACAATGATTTGTTACATTCTGTGTGCCAGTACCTTTTTGTGAATTTTGCATCTATATCTCAGAATTGTCCATCTACATCCCAGAATTGTCCTGTAGTGCTTTTTCATTGTTATTGAGTCCTTGACTGTATTTCATATCCTTCCCTTGCTTCAAGGAATGAGTTTGGTAGTGTTCCTTTCCTTCTAGTGTCATGAAAGAGTTTCACAAGATTTGGTGTTCATTTTTCCTAGAAGTTCTGGTAAAATTTTGTGCTGAATCCATGTGGTCCTGTGCTTTTTTAGTTTGTAGAGTTTCTCATATTATTTCTATTTCATTCCCTCTCACTGGTCTACAAGGGTTCTTATATCATTTTTCCTGTTTTGATAGTTCATATATGACTAGGACTTTATCCATTTCTTCTAGATTTTCCAATTCATTGGAATATAAATTTTCAAAGTAGTTTCTTATAATCCTCTGGAGTTTCATGGTATCCATTTTGATTTCAACTTTTTCATTTCTAATTGCATTGATATGAGTCTTTCTCCTTGTGATAAGTTTAGTTAAGGCTGTATCTATCTTATTGTCCTTTAACAGAACCAAGTCTTTGATACATTAATCTTTATTATTTTAAGTTTTAATCTCATTAATTTCTACTTTAATCTTTATTATTTCTTTCCTTCTGCAAAGTTTGGATTTGAATTGCTCTTGTTTTTTAAGAATTCAAGGTCCAATATTAGATTTCTTTTAGGAATGATCTATTTTTTCAAAGTGTCCTAATACGTGGTCAATTTTGGAGAAAGTTCTGTGTGCAACTGAAAAAAACTATGTATTCTGTTGGTGTTAGATGAAATACTCTGCAAATATCTGGGAAATTCATTTGGTGGTAGGGTTGAATTCTGATATTTTTCTGTTACTTCTTTGTCTGCCTACCTGTTTTTCAGTAAGAATTGGGTAATGATTTCCCCTATTGTACTGACATTTACCTGATGTTTTATGTCCAGTAGTATTTACCTTATTAAATTGTGCATGCTGGCGTTAAGTGCATATAATTGTTTTCTCTTCCTATTGAATTAGGAAGAGAAAGTATCCCTATGTAATGAACTTCTTCATCTCTTTTGATCAGCTTTGGCTTAAAGTCCACTTACTTGAAAATAGGGCAACTACTCCTTGTTCTCTGTCTCCTATTGCATGGAGTATTGTTCTCCATCCTTTCACTTTCACTCTATGTGCATTTTTTTTTTGGTGAAGCGTATTTTTTGGAGACAAGTCATGGTTGGGTTTCATTTCTTGATCTAATTTTCAAAGCCAAAACAAACTCAAATAATATTCATAATACTTCATCAATTGGATATTTTCTAATTTGATATATTAAAAGTGATTCTGAATGTTTAGTTAGCATTTTATCATAATAAATAATCATGAAGTTACAAATGAATTCATGCATATAAATAATTTTCTTTAGAATTATTTTTGCTTAGGATGTATAACTATTAGTGTGATTCTAAATTAAAAACATTTTCATAATGCTCGATAAAAATTGTCAACTTGACTCCCATTATCCACAAGCTTCCCCAATGTGTGTGTATATTTTTTATTGCAACCATTCAGAATTGCCAGTGATATATTTTTAATTTCCTTAATCTATTATGCAAAGTCCATTATGTGTTTGTTTAATTTGCAAGTGTTTAACAACTAATGAATCTGAATATATTTCCTTCTATAGTCTCATAGCTACGGAACTTTAACAAATTACTTAACCTTGATAAGCTTACCAAAATTAGATAAAAATAATACATATTTCAAAGTAAATTAGAAAGTGTGAATATATATCTATGTCTCTATCTCTTCTGAGAAATATATATATATATGGAAATAGAGAGAGCTTTAATCCAGAATCTAAAAGGTAATGTTCATTAAATATTGAATATTAATTTTTATGTTCATAATGTTTTTATTAAATTTCTCTTCTGAAATTTTCTTCTTGAAATTTACCCATTTGTCTTTACAGAATATAATGATCTTTTGCAATCTCTATGAACATTGCAATACCTAAAAATACTGACCCATGTTTTTCAAAATTTCTTCAACATATTACCCATCTTTTCATTTTCTTTATCTACATGGGAAATTTTTATTAAAATACAATCACATATATTTTCACCAATGAAGGCCAAAATTATAGGAAGCAGTTTTCATGGGGTCATGCACAGCACCACAATGAAATGGTATTTCTAAAAATTACTATATTTTATAAAATAATTTCATCTTATAGCCTGGAATTGTCTTGTTCACTATTTCTATTGATGAAATAGATACCATGCTCACCAACTCTGTGTTTGATAAATATATAGGAAGTTAGCTATAATTTAATTACATGTTAGATACAAATATGATCATGAAAAGCTGAAATAATGTGCTAAATAAAACTCAATTCAACAAGGATTTATTGAATATCAGTCATGTGGTAGATATTGTATTCAATAGGGTAAGTTATTTGTACTTGACTCTAAATATGCAAGTTATATATTGTGAAACAATAATATAGTTCATGTTTCTGAATTCCAAAAATCAATTAGCCCTACTAAGCAACACCCTTAAGGCATATTATAGGAGGTTTTATCTAAGACCAAATAATTCACAGCCCAATTATTTATATCACACTTTCTTGGGCTCAAAACTATTGACATTTTGACTGGATAATTTATTGTTTAGGATGCTTTCACTGTGCATTGTAAAATTTTAGCTATACCTTTTGCTTATAAATGGCAATAACATCTCCAATTGTGACAATAAAAATGTCTCCAGGCATTATTAGATATACCCTAAAGGGCAAAATTATGTTGATACAGAACTATTATTTATATTTGTAAGTACTTCAGTCAACCTAGATATCAGTCTAAAAAAGACATTAATAAATACATGAGTATGTGTTAGGAAAAAATTAAAATGGCAGGGGATGTGTTAAACATATCACAAGAAGAATATTACTTTGTTGTGGTTTTTAATGAACTTGTCTGGGGGAAAAAATAACCCTCTGATGCTGTATAGTCACACTTCAAAATCTTTAAACACTTTTTATTTGTGAAAGTACTATCACCAGATAATTAATCTATAACCATCTCTTTGTTGCTATCAAATGCCAGAATTTGGACATGTAAGACTATGAATAATAGCTTTTTATTCAACTGTTTATAAGTCAGTGGAAAATATAGTCATTTAACTGTTACTTTAAAATAAATACCTATTGAATATCAGTTTCACAAAGTATCCTTTAGAAATACCTGTACTACAATCACATATCACAAGAGACTTAAGCTTCCCAGTGAACATAGGGGAGGATAACTGGAGAAAACGGTGTTCAAATTGAAACTTTTAAAAAATGGTTAAGCTCAATTTGTGGGCAATAGGGATGAGAGTATTCCAGAGAAAGGGAACAAAGATGTGTGGCAATGCCAAGAGGAATGAGAGCATGTGGTCTTGAGAGACTCAGAAAACTAAAATGTTGAAATGAGTGAAGAAAGCAAAGTGATGAACTCAAGATTGTGCTAGAAATATTGAGGGAATGTTGGGACTTGAGACTATAAAACAAAAATCATTTAAGTTTTTAAGGATGTATCAGACTTGATCAAATTTTAATCTCCAAACAATGACTTTGACAGAGGTGTCTGGTGAGTGTTTGGAGGGTACTATGTATAGAAAATGTGAGGGAACCAATTTCCAGCTACCTTCTAAATCTCACTCTCATTGTAACCTTGCATTTGCTGGAGAGAGCAACAGAATGGAACCCAAACATTCATATGTGTCACTTGATTGCCTAAGTGCTTTGGAAAACAGTTTTAAGATGGATTTTCTTTAAAAAATTTATTTCCAAAATATTTAATCCTTGTTTTCTTCTATGGTAATTAATAACTTTATAAGAAGTTATGATGCCACATTAATGTCTATTAATACTGTTAGAATTAGCCATCATTATTAAAAAGACCTCTAACATCATTGAATAAACTCTTCTCTTAAATTTTTGTTATGCACACATCAAGGTAGATTTTTGTTTTCAGTCAATGGAATTTTATTTCTACATAAATATCAGCTGAATATGCTTTTGTTAATACAAATGAGCACAAAAAGTAAATCATTACCAATATTAGTGAGGGTCTTGGGAAATTTTCATTTGCTACTATGAATTTTATTAAATAGCAAGCTTTCATGTATGATTGACTCTTCATATACTTGGACTCCATATCCACAGACTTGATTAACCACGAATTGAAAATATTAAAAAGTAATTTTTATATAATGACTAGATATATACTTTTCTTCTTATTCTCTAAACAATAAAATACAGTGGTCATCCCCAGCACCCAGAAGAAAGCTCCCGCACCTCCATCCCAGGCTCCTAGGGCAGAAAAACTCAGCTGGTCCCGGCACCCGGAAGGAAGGTCCCCTACCACCATCCCAAGCTCCTAGGGCAGAGATGCTGAGCTGGTCCCAGAACCCAGAAGGAAGCTCCCCTGCTGCCATCCCAAGCTCCTAGAGCAGAGAAGGTGAGCCGCGTTGGTGCCAGAAGCAGCCCCCCCGGCCCGTGGAAATGAGAAAACACATAAATAAGCCTCAAAAACAAACTTCCAGATCACCTACAGGAACCCCAAAGGGAAACGAGATGGAAAAATCTGATACTTAACCACCTGGACTCTTTGAAATGGCAACAAAAGAGGATCTGGGAAAAATGAAATCAGAAATAATTACTCAGATAACAGCAAAGATTTTGCTCATGGTACAAGACATGATTAATAAATCTAGAGAGGACACAGATAAAAAAATAGAGGATCTGAGGAACATGATGAAATTCCAACATAAACCAATGGAATCCATAATACAGATACAAACAGATTTCCAAGAGATTAAAAACTCCACTGAAAGTCTGCACAGCAGAATGAACCAATGTGAGGATAGAATTTCACATATAGAAGATAAGATTACAATTAGTGAGGAAGAAAAGAAAAACTGCTTTAAAATTGTAAGGAAACATGAGAAATCAATCCAGCAGCTGCTAGACAATGCAAAGAAGAATAACATAAGACTGATTGGAGTCAATGAACAGGAGAGAGTGCAGATTACACAATAAAACTGTGCACAGGAGTGATGGCAGAAAACTTCCCAAGGAGGGGAAAAGATCTTGACATACAGATAAGTGAGGCATATAGGACTCCAGCTAGCCTTAATCAAAAAAAAATCTACACATAGGCATATAATAGTTAGGATTCCAGAAATCCAACAGAAGAACAAAATTCTACAAGCAGTGAGAGAAAAGAAACAAATCACATACAAAGGAAAGCCCATCAGAATCACAGCAGACTTCTCAGTGCAAACCCTCAAGACAAGAAGAGCTTGGAGTGATGTATTTCAAGCCCTAAAGGAAAACAGCCTCCAACCCAGATTGATGTACCTTGCAAAACTATCTTTCAAAATTGATGGAGAAATAAGATACTTTCATGATAAAGAGCACCTCAGGAACTTCATGAATGTCAAACCGTCACTCCAAAAACTTTTAGACAATACCCTAGGAAAAGACAATGAGGATCACAACCCCAGGAAACCCAGCAGAATGAATCCATTGGGTGTGACAAATTAAACACAAAGCGGGAGAATCCAACAAAAAGAAAAAGTCATGACAAGGCTTTTAAAACTTTTAACTTCATCTCCCTAATGAGTGTATAATTCAATCTTATTACTGTACTGATTAGTATTTTTCTGATTCTAGAGTTGCACACAATTCCTTGTGCTATACTGGCTATTTATCATCTTCTTATGTCTGCATTTTAATTGAGTTGTCAATTAATGAGCTGTACGTGTTCTTTATATATTCTGGTCATAGGTTATATGCATTGTAAATATGGTCTGTTTCAGGACTACTTTTCATTTTAATGATGTCATTTAAAATTCCAAATATTGATGGAATTTCATTTATCAATTTTTTTCTTTTATACATCATGTCTTTTGTATCCTAGGTAGTTCTTGCCTACCCTGAATTCATAAATATTTTCCCTCATAATTTCTTCTTAAAGTTTCACACTTTTAGGCTTTCTGAAAATTTAGGTTCATAGATCCCTTCAAGTTATTTTTATGTATGGAAATAAAGGGTTGAGGTTAAATTTTTATATATGGATACCAGGTGTTCTAGTGCCGTTTGCTGAAAACACTATCTCTTCCTCAGCTCTTGAATTGAGTTTATATTCTATAAAATGCTAATGTTAAATAATCTTTCAAAACTCAGTGGACCATATTTGTGTGGTTCTATTTCTAGATTCTCTGTTTTATTCCAATGGTCTATATGTCTTTCCTTACACTAACATTGCCTTGATTACTGTAGCTTTAGAAGAAGTATTAAAATTAGGTACTAAATGTCTTCCAAAACTGTTTTTGTTTTTAACTTTTCTAGGTCCTTTGTACTCCTACATAACTTTTAAATTTCAATATCCAATTCTTCATTTATAGCAAGTATACACAGACCTGAATTTTTATATATACCTTGTGTTTTTTAATCCTGCTAAATTCAAATACAAGTTCTAGGGGCTCCTAGAGATTTCTTAGTATTTTCTCTGTAGATGATTATTTCATCTACATATAAAGATTTTGCTTCTGCCATGCCAATCCTATGCTAATTGTGTAATTTTATTGCCAGACTATTTTGGTGGGGACTAGGTTTCAAAATTTAATAGACAGATAAAGAGTAAGCATATCTGCCCTTGTTCCCCACCTTAAGGAGAAAGCATTGTATCTTCTCCATTCATATAAGGCATTCTCACTGGAAGTATGGAGTACATGTCTTTAATCTGTTGAGAAAGTTCTGTTCTACTTCTAGTCTCCTGATAGCTTTTACCATGAACAGCTGTAGAATTTAGTCCAATACTTTTTCTCCAACTAGTGACAGGATCATAAGGCTTTTTCCTTTCCTCTGTTAAAATGATGACTTTTGGGGGTGGATCTTCCAATGCTGAACCAACACTGCCATCCCTATAATAAAACCACTTTCTACATCCTGCCAGATCTGACTTCTAATAGTTTGTTTTGTTAAACAAACTTCTATCTATGTTCGTACTTTTTTCTTCTATTATCTTTATCCAGTTTTAGGATTAGCACAATGTTGAGTTCCTAAAATGAGGGGAGAAGTGTTCCTTCATTTTTCTGCTTTAATTGTTTGATATAATTTATCAGTTAAAATGTTTATGAGCCTGCTGTTGTCATATAGGTAGATTTTCAAGCTAGGAATATACTTTCTTTAATAGGTGCTATTCAAATTTTATATTTCCTCCAGAGTTAGTTTCATTAATTTGTCTTCCAAGGTACTTCTTAGAAGTTGTCAAATTTATTTCAAAACAGATTTTTGAAATATGCTTTCTATATCCTTTTAAATTCTGTAAAATCTGTGGTAATGTCTCCTAGATCTTAATATTGTAATTTTAAAATGTATAACTGATATTGTGTAACAGGAAGAAAAGGTCTAAAAGAGCAGGGTAATTGGGAGGGGTAGGGGAAGGGAAAAAAGAGAAAGGAAAAAATATGAGAAGAGGAAAAAGATAGAAACAAGGTCTTTGCAAATAGGGAAGGGTGGAGGGGATTAAGGTAGGGCAAGGGAAGGAGAAAGAAATAAGAACCAAGAGACTCATGTAATGGTACAAGATCCCAATGATGAATGTAACTGTATTTTATACCTAAAATGTACCAATAAAGTTAATGGGGAAAAAATAAATAAATAGAAAAATACAGTGGTCATTTACATAGCACTTACTTTTTATTTGATATTATAAGTAATCTAGAGTTGACTGGTAGTATGTAATAGGATGTGGATTGGTTATACGCAATCACTATACCATTTTATAGAGGAAATCATCTACAGATTTTGGCATTTGAGGAGGTCCTGGAGACAATCCCCCAAGAATATGGATGGATGATTTCATGTATCATATGAATATGTTATATCTTCCCCAAAATCCACGTGTTGATGGGCTTTACTAGGAGAGGGCAAAGCCAAGTCTTAGAGCAGTAAGGCCTGGTGGGAAGTCTTCATGTTGTGGGGGATTCTCTTGAAGAAGATAGGGCAAATGCCTCCCCTCCTCATCCCATTTTCCTTCCTAGTCATGAGGCAATGAATTTGCTCTTCCATGATATGAGTGGTTGTACTGTAGCCACCATGTAATGCCTTACCCAAGTCCACAAAGCCAACCAAACCTGGACTGAGCCCCCCAAAATCTGTAAACCAAACTAAGCATTTACTCTTTTTAAGTTTACTATCTCAGATACTTTCCATAGTGATGAAAGTTGACTAATAAATAAAGACATGCACTTATGAGTATATACACATAATAAAATTCACATAAATCATATAAAGTACATATTGCATAGTTCTATAATTCTTTATAAAAGTTAATTCGCTAAACTTTGTTCCAAAGTTCATCTTTCTTTTGAGCAAAAGTTTCTAATTTTCCTTTAATTCAGAGTATAAAACAAATATAGGCTGTTAAAAACAAATAAATGCTACCATAAAGACATGGGTAGAGGCCATGCAACTTTAAATATAAATCTTAATTCATCTCTCCATGAGATAATTCAGATTCATGAGTTTAGTCTGAAACAAAACTATTTCTGATTAAAATAATCATAATTTTTCAAAAATGAAGAGTTTCAGTCACTCATTACAATCTATTATCTAGCCACAAACACAACTTATCTAATTTGAATAATATATTCAAATGATAGACTATTTGATTACTTATTTTGTTTCTTTTCTGTGGAGAGATCTGGGCCACACTGCACAGGTGGCATTGAATACAGGAGTGTCTGAAATCCCTAGTACCTTCACTTATCACTGGGCAATGGCAAATAACTCTCAATTTCTAATCTTTAATATAGTATCTTCTTGCTATTTTCTAATGAAAAATGCAATGTTACCCTTCAAAATTAATTTTGTTGCTTTTATGGAGATAAATTTTATTCATAGCAATATTTAACACTTAGCAATTGTCACATGCTCTTTATGGAATGAAAGAAGATAGAAATGTTTCATAGAAGACCAAACAAAAGGAACCAACAGTTACATTATTATCCAACTTATTCACCCTTTTCACTGCCAATAATCTAGGAATAAAACACTATAATGATAGGAAAAGTAGAGGCAGAATGGAGTGACACTGTGAAGCACTGTTAGGTATTTCTCATTTCATATTTCCTTCTGAGACTGGCTCCTTCCCTCCAGCCAAGAATGCCATCTAACCACCGCATTGTCTCCCAGCTAACTTCTTCTCACTCAACTCCAACTCTACTCAATGACAAATCTGTTTATTTTCCAGAATCTTTTTATTCTTCTCCATCACATTTACCATGACTGAATGTCCAAACTGCTGAGCTTGTCTTCAGTCTCTTTTCTGTACCCTCTAATTCACATTCCACACTGCAATAGAATTTTTTTTGGTGTAGATTTAATGATACCATTCATTCATCTTCAAAAGTATTCACTGGCCTCTCAGTCATGCACACAACTCCTTTTATGATCCTGTGATAGTTACGTGTTTCGTCAACTTGCGTGAGAAAGGCCTGACGTTCTGAGTGAGATTGAATGGATTTACAGAAGGAAGACCCACCAAAGCTGTGAACAACACCAGTCAGTAGGCTTGTACCTGAATGGAATTAAAATAGGAAAGAAGGAAGGCTCACTTCTGTTCCTTCAGAGGAGCTCCAGTCCTCACCTTCACCTTGGATGCCCACCTCCAAGCTTCCAGCACAGACTCTTCCGCTTCCCAAATAGACTCAAGAGATTCTGCAATGGGCTCCAGGCCTTTGATTGTTGACTGGATCCTTTGGATCTCCAGCATACAGGCGGACCTTTTACACTCTTCCATACCTAACACTCCAGGGGACCACTGTAAACTTATCTTATAAATCAACATTTCTATGGATATATCTTATATGTATATATATACATATATAATCTGTTTCTCTGATGAGAACTGATTGATACATATCTGAACTCTATCTCTTTCTCCAGTCCTACACTTTATTTTAAAATCTTCAAAGTGAGTGCTCTCACAGTTCTTTACAAATATGACATTCACCATATGTCTTATGCAGCACCATAGTCAATGTTTTCCAAATCCAGAATAACCTAGGTTTTTTTTTCTGATTGATCTTCAACATGCTATTCATCCATTATATCTCTCTACAAATGTCTTTGATCTCCATTCTCATAACTTAATCCCTTATTACTCTGAGTTCTTTCATTTCCTTAAACATAATTACATTTTTGTATTACTTTGTTTACATGTCTCAAATCTAATCTCTTGGAGGGAAATAGTATTATCTTATTCTGATAAGTATAATTTGATGTAACTAATCGATGTGGGAATTCTTTTGATAAGCATCCAAATATTTCTGCAAAAGTGCAACACATTGTACTGTCATTACTAAGAACTTTTCCCCTCTATGGGATTTTTATTTTCCATTTTAAAAAAATCACAGTCCATGATAATTTACAAAGAAAATAAAAACTTGTAAGGGAATAAGGATGTACATATAACAAATAAAGTCTTTGAGTGTGTGAACCTGTTCTTCCCCGTGGTATAATTCACACTTCTTTCAGAACTTTACTAAATAATGTCATCTATGTTAGGGCATCCCTGCACACCTGATTATTCATTTCAGTAAGCTCCACAAATGCATCCACTACCATCTTTTCCTGCTTTGATTTTATCTATAATACTTACCAATGTCTGAAATGATCATGTGCATATAATTTTTGCCCTCTGTATTCTAGAATGGAAGCCAAATGATGAAATGATGTTTTTTATTTTTATTTACATTATTGGTAATCCATAAATATTTGTTAACTAAATAAATGAATTTATCTTAGTTTTGTTTACACTCAACATAGAACCAGTCACAGGTTAAAATACAAAGGCAGATGTTCCTTGACTTATAGTGGAATTATGTCCAGGTAAACCCAGAGTAAGTTAAAAATATCAAAAGCCAAGAATGTATTTAATGTACCTAACCTACTGATCTTCAAAACTTAGTGACAGAGCATACCATAAATTTCATATTTACCTTTGTAATCCTATGGCTAATTGAGAGTTGTGGCTCACTAAGAAAAAGTATGGTACCACCTATTGCTAAACAAAGGAAAAGATTGAGGGGAAGGGGAAAGGAAAGGAGGGAAAGGAAAAACTATAAGAAAAGAAAAAAAATGGAAATATCTGTGTAAATAGGGAAGGGTGGAGGGGGTAAAGGGCACACAGGTAATGGGGAAAAAAAGTAAGAACCAAGATGCATCATGTACTGGTACAAACACCCAATGATAAATGTAAACAAATTGTATACATAAAATGTACCAATAAAAGCACTTAAAAAAAAAAATAAAATTCAGAGCTTGGTTTCTACTGAATGCATATTTCTTTTATAGCATCATCCATTCAAAAATTATAAGTCAAATTATCATATTTCAAATTCACAATTTTTAGTTTATTTGAGACAATCTCAGGACACACAGGCAGGGGTTGGATAAAGAAGTTAGAGAAAGGAGGGAGGTAATCAAAATGTGTGTTACCAGGAGAGTAAGCACTGAAATAGCAATTTGAACTTAATAGAAAATATAGCAGTTCTGCTGCAGAATTACACATGAGAGAATCAAGATATTGAGAGATTCTCAGCAATTGTCAGCAGCAATTGTTCCTAGGAATTCCTATTTCTCCAGTATTCCTAGCCTGCCACCTGGAAACAAAGGAGGATTTGCATCCCAGGGGAACTGCTTGGGCAAAGAAAACCATGTCCTGGAAGATGAAAATCACATGAGTTCACAGAGAAGAGAAAGGCCAAAAGATCTGGGCAAGGTGCCAAAAGCATTTGCTACAGGATTGTAAAGAATTTCATGACATATTAGATATAATAGATATTGACTTGTATATAATAGAGAGTAAACATATTATGGTGTAAACTCCACAAGTCTCATATCTTTCTATAGAAAGTGAGACAGATTTACTCTATATAAAAAATAACAACTAATTCAGAATTTCACTTTAACCTGTTTTAATGAATTGTCTATTTTTATTGAACTTTAATCTGTCTCACATTTCATTCTAGTTACATAAAATATATCTTTAAGTTAATTAAAATATATACTGATTGAACCCTGAAGATATTAAAGAAATTTAGCTTGTAAAAATTTTCTCAATATGTGCAAAGTTGAGGCCAGGTGTTTTAATGAGTTCTCACTTTATGAACTGACTCAAAAGCTTCAGGGCAAGAAGATATCTACAGAAAGTACAGGAGGAAGTTAATGAAGCAAAACAGGTAATTGCTAATATTAAGTCAGGAGAAAGAGAGACTCAAACTTTCCTGGTGTGAGCACACAATGACATACAATATTATTTAACTAATATATGCTTTGGATTAAGAAAATATTGATGATTAGATTCAGTTCAGTATATTTATAATATTTGCATTTTCTTTAGTTTTTACATCATAATTTGACTAAGAAATTATGTGCTATTGACTCAAATATTTTTCAAGTCATGTTGAGTAAGGCATTATTAAATCAATAAAACACTATGAATATTTACTTAATTTGGGAAATGAATAATATTTCAGAATGAAAGAATTTTGAAAGGGCTTAACAGGTAATCCCTTTCATATTTATTGTAGTCACAGTGAAATCTGCTTAAAGTTCCTTTTCACTATTTAATATAGTAGCTTTTTCTCAGGAGACTTGTAGCAACAACAACAGTTTTCTTATGAGCCTGTGAGTACATAATATTAATATCAATTTTTATAAAATTTTTCATAATTTAGACACTAAATGATTGACAAATATAAAAGTCATTTATGAACACATGAATACACAGAGTTCACATACTTAATGTTCACACTAATCTTTTTTATTTGGTATTGTTAATTCACATTCATTGTTATGTATATGATATAACAAAAATCAGTTAATGTCATTAATATTTTTAAATAGGTATTACAATTATAGGAGGTTGCACATAGTCTTTTTTCTTTTTTTTG
The DNA here is from genome assembly GCF_053883595.1 of Heterocephalus glaber. Taxonomy (NCBI): domain Eukaryota; kingdom Metazoa; phylum Chordata; class Mammalia; order Rodentia; family Bathyergidae; genus Heterocephalus; species Heterocephalus glaber. The sequence goes on from NW_028258333.1 coordinate 17,565,835, forward strand.
TTTACAGAATACATTTTCCTTATTACCATAACCTTTATACCATTTTAAATTTCCCAGATGATTTAAAACTTGATAAGTACACTATATGTGTACGAACTTACAGTATACATCCATATATAATTTTGAGTTGGCTGGCATGGAACTTAAAATTACTGATAAAAGTATTGCAGATAACCTTGACTAATAACTGCACTAAGCCATAGCTCATAACCAATCCGTGTTGCAGTGTTTCAGAGTATACAGGAATAATCAACAGAGCCAAAAGTCTTTTCCTTGACAAAATTAATAAAATGGTTTAATGATTATCAAAACTTAACACAAAAATTATACCTTTCACAAATTTTTTAAAAATGAAATAAGAATAAATTTCAGCAATTTTGCAAATTTCCTATCAAAACAACTTACCAGGACTGTTGTAAGAAACAGTTGAAATTCTGTATTGTAAAACTGTTAATCTTCCTTTTTGGATGTTTAAACATAAATTTCCTTATTCTCTAAATCCAGAGTCCAACTTGAATATTCTTTATAAGTTTTGCTGTGTTTTTACTGCTTATGAGTAGTCCAAGTACTGAAAAACTTAAAAGACACTTTCAGAAAATATTTTAATTACTTTTGTCTTTATATGATCCATTCATGACAGGAAAATATTTTTTCTTTGGTAGAAGAAATCTGAGAAAACCAAGATGAGATTAGTACTATCAATTTCCCATCACCTCCCAATTTGAAAGAAAATAACACCTCCTTAAGAAAAAACAAATAAGGACATTAGCCAATTAATTAAACATCCAACAATCACAGGTAGCAAATGAATAATTAAAAGCCTTGAATAGATTATTCACTTCCTTTCTGACACTGTTAGAGTAGCTCTGAATAAATAATTTTCTACTGTTTGCATGGCATTATCCCATTCTCCAAAACAAAATATAGGTAAATTGAGTAAGCGATAGTATGGAAGAGTATATTTTGTAACTTTCAAACACCTCCATGGGATAGCAGGGTGGCTTTGCAGATTTGGGAGCCACCAATGATGTTGAGAAAATGAAACCAGTCAGGTGGGCAGTGAGTCAAGGCAGGAATAAACCAAAGTGCCAAGGAGCTGGGGATAATGAGGAGGTTGTGTGAAATTAATCGCCTTCCTGTTGGCTAGGGAAAAAATGATGGTGAGTGTCATTCAGGAGTGAAGAGAACCTAACATCCAGGACATAGGCAGTGAGTCAGATAGGTAAGGGGTCAGGGATCCCATTAGCCAGTGATGTGAGCAAGGACTGAGCAAATATGTGAACACACTGAGGATATGGGAAACCAGTTTCTTTCATGTCAGAGAAGGATTTACAAAAGCAGTATGTGAGCAAACTAGAAAAAAGAAACTGAGATGTTGCATTTATATTGGAGGTATCAGTGTGAAGTTATTTTTTATTATAATTAAATAAAGAAATAGAAATAGATTAATGTGTACATATACACATATATATTTCATAACTACATTTCTGTTGAGATCTAGAAGCAACAATGTCTTTCTAACAAGGAGAAAACAATCTCAGATTTATTCCTATATTCTATTGTTTCTGATTCCTAGGAATCATAAACTGTTAGCTAGGCTATAGGGTAGAAGTTTGAGAAGTAGATTATCAGTCCAAATTTGGAGTATCTTCCATCAAATGCTTATTAGTCACAAGTTGGAAAATTTCTTTCTGGTGAAGAAATATGACAAACACAAAACTGATCAGGTTATCAATGTTATCATCACCATTCAGAATGACTAGCCCTGATTTAACACACTGATGCTAGCACAGTGTCACTTCTGTAGGATTCCTAAAAATAATACAGTATATGACTTTGGTTTGATCATGAGGCAAAAACTGAATAAAGTCCATTTCACATTATCAAAGCTATAAGGTCATGAAAGAAGGAGATAACTTCTTTCTACATTAAGAAACACTGGAATGACATGCAAATACAATAAATACCACACGTAGTCTTGGGTTGATTTCAGGACCAGAAAGAAAAAAGAAGCATTGCATCTATGGATTGAAGTAAAAACAGGTGGACAAATGCAAATGAGATCTAGAATTAAATAGTCGTGTTGTATCAAGGTTGATCACTGGATTTAGAGATAGGGTGACTACCTGTCCTGGTATGCCCAAGACTATACAGATTTTATCACTGAAAGTCCAATAATGTGGGAAAATTTTCCACATTCAGTAATGTCCTGGTTTTTGATAAGCAAAAGTTGGAGGGAAATTATAATGACTACATACCCTGAGCTAGAAAATAGAGGATAAAAGAACCATTGTTTTTAGTGTCAAATGGATACAGCAGAGAGTATTTGACTGCTATGGTTACTGCTATTGTTTTAAACTCCTAGCCACTGATGTTGAGATCCATGATTTGTGGGACCCGATTATAGACCACCCATTGTTGCATTATGCTGAATGGTGTGACTTACTTGTGTAACATGTGTGAAATATAATCATAAAGTTAACAATTCATCTTTGACATTACTTGTGGACTAATGTTTGTGCTTTGTATCCAAACAGCATCCTAAATAAGAAATCATTTTTTGTAAGTGTTCATTTAAGGAAAATGAGGTTTATCAATTTACCAAAACCTCATGACACACAAATCACAGGATAAGAAACTAAACCATGGTGCTAAATTAAGACATATGGGTGGGGCCTGGGGATTTAGCTCAGTGGTTCCGGCGCCTGCCTCACAAGCGCAAGGTCCCGAGTTCGATCCCCGGTACAAAAAAAAAAAAAAAAAAAAAAAGACATATGGGTGATACAATAAATTAGGAAGGTCAATAAACACTAGAAAGCATATTATATAGAACATGTAAAACAGTTGGGATGATATAAACTGGAGAATGTATGATGAAATCCCATAAGGGTATTGAATCTAATGTGTTTGAGATGAAACAAGTGAAAGTTTCTCATCTCTCAGAAGTATACCAATGCTCATTTGGAAAATAAAGCATTAATTAACTTGGGCATACCAAATTGGACAGTGGATGTATTTTTGCCCAATGGATCTTGGAAGCTGACTAAATTTACATTTCCTGAATCATAAGTTGCAAATAATTTTCTGTGGTTGAAGAAACAGAGAAATTTTAGATAACAAACATATTAGTGGTTTGTAATGAAGGGTTAAGTCTATCAGATCTTAGCAAGGATCATGCTTACTCTAGTATATCATCACAACTCTATATCATGTCAACTCTACATAACACACACCAATAACAGAATAAGAACATCCCCATCTTTTCAGAACTTGGACTGGAAAAATGAAGTTTCAAATTATATTCATGAATTCTATAGAAGTTACAACAAAACTAAAGAAATATAAAACAAAAAATTGTTAATACCCTGTCAAAATCCAGATAAGACTTTCTGACATATTTTCGTATCCTACAAAAGAAGCAACTGTGGGGCCAGGAATTTAGCTCAGTGGTTCTGTTGCCTGCCCTGAGAATGCAAGGACCTGAGTTAGATCCCCGGTACCAACAAATTAAAAAACTAAAAAAAACCTAAATAAATATTTAGCCGGTTTTTTAGCCCAGTGGTTTTGTCACCTGCCTCGCAAGCGCAAGGACCCGAGTTCAATCCCTGGTACCAAAAAAAAAAAGAAGCAACTGTGCTTTTTAAGCAGTTTTATATATCCTATAACCATATATTCCACCTCACACTGCCAGAAAAAAAAGTGTGACTTGCATACTTGTGATATTGAAGCTTTTACATTTTTTGTTCATTTTCAGTTTCCTAAATGTGTGCAAAATAAATTGATGAGATATTTGGCTTTGTAGAAATTGAAAGACATAGTCTCCTTAGACATGCTTACAAGAACGGTATCATTGTTAACAGCCATAAAAAATAAATATACAAATAAAATGTCCTGTTGTAACATCTTATTTTCAAAATGAGGGCAAGGAGAATGTCCTTCTCTAACCTAGAAATCTAAGAAGGATAAAAATCAAAATAAAGACTGTAATAAAACAAAAATTTATGTTTTCTTTCTCCAAACTTGTTTGAGGATATTTGAAGAGACCATTAAGATCCTAGAAAATGCTGAACTGACTGCAACTTAGCTTTTCAATGTTGTATGTAAGTTATGACAAAAACTATATGATAAATCAGGATCCACTTTTTTTGGAAATAAGATTACATCAGAATTCAAAAGAGACTCCAGAAAAATGTAGCTGATTTTAAAAGGGCTTTCTCCATTTCTTGACTAAAAACATATCATTTTTAATCTACCTTTAGGTTCACAAGTTAAAATTACCTCTATACTTTAAAGCCATTTCCCAGAGAAGTAGGAATTTTCCTTACATACTTCACAGTTTGGATATGGATAGCCTCTGTTATGAATTTATAACAAGAAGAATGTTATGAGTTTATAACAAGAAGAATTTTTAAAATAAAAGCTTTATATATATATATAAATTGGAGATATTTGTAGAGCTGAAACTAATTCCTACAAGCCTAAAAATCTGTTACTTTAAGTATCATCTTAAATATTGCCTGTTATGTTTTCATGATCTAGAATTTGCCAATAGGCAATTAAATATTATATTAAAGGCATAATATTAAAAAAGATGCTTCACTTCATAAAATGCAAACATTTTCACATTAAGGAGCATTTAAACACAGCCAAGGGAAGGAAATAGACACCCTAGAAATGAAGTTATTGATCCATAGTCAAATGACTTTTGGCAAAGGTGGTAAGAAAACACACTAGGTATGAGATAATTTTTCAATAAATTAAATGGGAAAATTGGATATGAAAGCAGACCTCTATCTGTACAGAGCTACAAAAATCAAGTCAAAATGGATTGAACACTTAAGTATGAGACATGAAACAATAAAACTATGAGAGTAAAAATAGTGTAAATCCTTCAGGACATGGGAATGGGCCATGATTTTTTTGGCAAGACCCAAAACACAAAATAAACCAAAAAAATGGACAAATGGGATTATGTCAAACTAAAATTCTGCACAGTAAATAAACCAATCATTAGAGACATGAGATAATCTACAGAATGGGAGACTGTATTGGCAAACTATACATCTGACAGTGGGTTAAAATCTAGAACACATAAGGTATACCAAATACTCAACTCAACAAAAAGCCCAAACTAAAAATCTTTTAAATAGATATTTCTAAAAAGAAGACATACAAGTGAAAAATACTTACATGAAAAAAAATGCTGAAATCATTTGTTGTCAGAGAAACATACATCAAAAACACAATGAGACATCACTTCACCCCACTAAGAATGGTTCTTATAGAAAAACTAAAAATAACCAGTACTGGAGAAGATGTGAAGAAAAAGAACACTTCCACATTGTTGATGGGAATGCAAGTTACAACAGCCATTATAGAAAATGCTATGGTAAGTCTTCAAAAAATTAAACATAGAACTACTGTATGATCTAGAAATCCCACTACTGAGTATATATCCCAAAGTAATGAAATCACTATTTCTACAGACTCCAATATTTATTGTAGCATTATTCACAATAGTCAAGTAATGGAAACAATCAAGTGACGAAAGGCTAAAGATAATGTGGTACTGTTATGATTTGGGTATAGATGTCCCCTCAAATCTTCATTCAGTCATAGGTGGGTGAATCTAGAGTATGTGATGCTAGGACTGAGCGTGTGATTACTAAACCACTACACCTGAGGGGATGGTTTGGCACCACTCTAATCCAGGTATTCTGAATAAGATAAAAGGAGCAGAAAGACACTGTTAAGGTCTTTTTTTGCTTTACTACTGTCTGTCCACCATGAACTGATCTCCTCTGCCATGCCCCTCTGCCAATGTCCCTTGCTTTGGAGCCAGCCCATTAAGGACTGAAACCTCTACAAACTGTGAGATAAAATAAACTTTTCCTCCTTTAATTTGAGTGTTGGGTATTTTGTCTCAGCAAAGACAGAAAAGTAACTAAGGCATAAATTTGGTACCAGGAGTGTGGTCATTGCTGTGACCTTACCTGGGCATGTGGCTCAAGAGCCTTTGGAACTGGCTTGTGGGAAGGGAAAGAGGTAGGAAAGATCAGAGATGTCAGTTGAAAAAATAGAGCTGCTGGAACACCTTAGGCTGTTCTGTATGGAAGGATCTGGCACAAAGTTTGCATTTTTCTCATGTTCAGAGACTTTGCCTGAGACTGAGATTAGGGGCAGTGGATCTTGCAGAAGAAATTTCAAGGTAGTCAAATATTGAGGAGGTGGCATGGCTACTGTTGAAGGATTTTAGCCAGATTTATGTTGAGAATCAAGAGCAAAGAGCCCAGAAGAATGATTTAAAATGTTTTGAGTTTGGCCAGAAAGGAACCTCCAGTAAAGCTGTGGGTGGCAAAGACAGACCAGAGGATATCTTGATTGCTGAGAAGGGACACAATAAAAAGATGGGCTAAGGGCATAAAAAAAACAAAACAAAACAAAAAAAAAACAGCAGGACTCCACCCTTTGCAGCCTCAAAATTGTAAAAGTGAAAGAATTTGCTTTGAGAAGGGAGTTCCAGAGCACTGTGTTCCAGAATGGTGGTGGCTGCATCATGTTCCAGAATGGCAGCAGCCTAGAGAATTTGTTCCTTGGAATTTGATTCAGAGTGCTCAGCAATCCAGACACTCAACACCTACAGCCAATACAGCCAAGAGAGAAAGAAGACTGGCTACTACTGTTCCAGCTGGCAGCAAACCTTGGCATCATGCACATAGCACTGGTTTTAGGCACAGGCAGAATGGAAGAGCTGTGAGGTCATGAAGGCTTCCACCAGATTTCAGAAGAAGGCCCAGGAGGTCAGGCAGTGTTCCCCTGAAAGGGCAGTGTGTGAAACTGTGAGTGTGAAGCCAAAGGTAGAATGGAGACCCCAGGTGTGTGTAGAAGCAAGGACCATAGATGATCTGAGCAAAACTGCAAGGAGGAAGCAAAACCAGTCCAAGAGAGTCTTGGCAGCTACAACCACCATAGAAGTGTCATAGAACTAAAGCCACTGAAGCCCTTGGGTGTTGCCACAGATTGCTGGGGATGCTGGAAGTGGAACTATGGGATTGAATGTTTGTCCTGATGGATTTTGGACTTGCTTTATTCCCATTCTTTGTTACTCCCTGGCTTGTAATTTTTGGAATAGAAATAGTTATCTTATGCCATTGAGTGTTAGAATTGTTTAACCTTCTTTCCATTTGTACAGGGTCTTGGAGCTAAGAGTTTGCCTTAAATCTTAGAAGAGACTTTGGACTTTTCTGGAATGGTGAAACTGTTAGGACTTTGGAAATTCTTAGAGATGGACTAAATGCCTTTTGTGTAATGGAATCTATGTGAGTCTTTGTGGGGCCAGGGGCAGAATGTTATGGCTTGGGCCTGTATGTCTCCCCACAGCCTCATGCAGTCATAGGTGGGTGAATCTAGAGTATGCAATGCTAGTATTGAAGCATGTGATTACTAAACCACTACACCTGAGGGGATGTTTTGGTACCACCCTGATCCAGGTAGTCTGAATAAGATAAAAGGAGCAGAACAACACTATTAAGGTCTCTTTTTGTTTTACTACTGTCTGTCCACCATGAACTGATCTCCTCTGCCATGCTCCTCTGCCAATCCGCCTTGCTTTGGAGCCAGCCAATTATGGACTGAAACCTCTACAAACTATGAGCTAAATAAACCTTTCCTCCTGAAACTTTGGGTGTTGAGTATTTTGTCTCAGCAATGAGAGAAAAGTCACTAATGCAGGTAAACACACAATAGAATTCTGACAGTACATTTATCCTGACCTTATCAATTGGATTCACATTAGGAATCAATGCCAACTCTGGCCTTATATAAGCCCTTCTGCAAGTCAAAGTGAGTGCACATGTGTGTATGTGTGTGTGTATGTGAGTAGTATTTACTCAAATACACAAGAGTAAAGAAACTAGACTTAAAAGCTCCAGGCATTTCAGTAGTCTAACATTAGTAAAATAGTAACATTAGTAAAATAGGCACGAAGATTCAAAATATCCTATTTTATCATGTGAAGGAAAGAAACATGTCACTATTTTCTCTTACTATATAAAGAGAATACCTATTTATTTAGCCTTACTGTATTAATATTATCTTTTCAAAACAAATTTTACATTTACATATTGTGTCCTTCTAAGAATACACAATAATAAAGCTTTTATTATAAATATCACAGAAAGATTTTTGCATAGTTCAAATAAACTACTGTATCAAAAAACAGAAATTATAAAATGTTTTTATATTTTTCTTATATTATTTTATTATTATATTACTAGTACTTTCCACAGTTAAGTACCCATTTAAATAATAGCATTTATGCAACAAATGATATACAGTAATTCCAATAATCCTGTATCTTTCACATATTATGTTAAAAGAGCAATATATATGTGTAAATTTGTAAATTGCATATCAAAAAATTTTTTGCCTTCCAGAATTTTGGCTATTCTCATTAGCAGTTTTTGTGGAGGTGACAAAGAAAACATCCTTGTTTTAGGAAACTCACACTTAAGTATTTGGGGGTGAGGGAGTGTTATGTCTATATTGTGTTTCAAATGGTTGAAAAAGAGATTGATATTTATATTGATAAAGATATGGATCAGATGTATGAATGTATCCAATTGAGCATTTTAGTGTATATAAAGTTTACTTCAATAAAAAATAAACATTAGAAAAATCACCCTTCAGTCACTGTTAGGCATTACCTACCAAAAATATTTTATTTTATTTGTCTTTTGTTCTCTGTCGCAAACATGTATCTGAAACTCTTGAAGAAATAAAAATATCTTAGTATGTTTCCCCAAAAACATTTGGTTGAAAAGTTACAAGTCCATCCTGAGATTCTCTAGTACAAAGCAGAGGTGCTTCACAATGGATTAGCTTCCCCAAAGAGCCTGACCTAGTGTGCTGCGAAGACAGGAGGCCAGGGAGCAGCTCTTGCACTGAACAGAGTGAGGAGTTCTGGAAGCTGAAGGACACGTGTAAACGAGGACAGAGCTGTTCCACTTACCCACTGTGTGCCAGTAGGCAAGTCGGCTAACATCTCTGGGCCCCATAAAGTACCAAGATCACAATCTATGTCATGTCCAGCTTTAGATCATTCTTTCCTTAATTCCATGAATAAGTAGCACAAATATTATTATTAGCATCAGTGAAGGTTAATACAAAGTTAATACATACACCAAAGTTAATACATAAATAACAGAGGAATATTTTGTTTCTGACTCACATTTCCAGGATCTGACATACCAACAAAAGGCCTGAGAGTGTGAAGGGAGAAACTACAGATGTTTGGATGTTCACATTGGCTTATTACCAAGAGGCTGAGCCTGACTGCTTTGAAGTGAAAAACAAACGGCAAGTCTCTGGAGGATGAGGCCTCTCATGAGATTTCTCAAATAAGTTTGGTGCTGGCAGGTTCATTCAGTCTTCCAGAGTGTCTTTTTACAATCCAAACAACTGCCTACATTTTGAAGTAAAATTCTGAATCATTTCCTCTTCTGATCTTTCACACAATTCCACATATTTCAGTGTAAATACCCTTTTGTAAAACTGATGTCATGTCCTTAAGTTTGCCTGAAAATTTTATAACTGCCAAGATAGCTATGACTATAGATATGAATAGGTACAAAGTTTTCTTTTGGTTAATTTGTACTCATTTGAAAATATTTTTATTACTACATTTATCTATGTATTCATGAAGAGTATATAACTTTCAAAAGATGCATTTGGACAAGTAAAGTATAATTCATTCAATACTCATTTGCATCAGAACATAGTTCATTTAACATTCAAATCTATTCTTGGTGCCTAGCTGACTTTGTAAAATATTGATTTTATTAATTCATAGTATAATGCTTCCTGGATTCATTCACAGTAATAGTGAAATAAAAATAGAAAGTTGCTTTAATATCAATGATATTTTATTAATAGATAGATATTTATTTACTTACTGCTATCATTTAAATTATGGTTCTCTAACTCAACTAGATTTCCAAAGAGATGTAAACTCTCCCCCAGTTTGGGAGCATCAGTAGGTAGAGATTAATAAAAGGATTTTTCTCAAGAAACTGTAAATTTTTGAGATTCATATTTTAAAAATAGTGTTACATAAAATAAATAATTCTCAAAGACATCAATAAACACTCAGAAAATAAAATAATTTTGTAGTCAACTTTAGGTAGTAAATTCATCATATACAACCTTCTTGGAGATTCACAATACTCATCCATATTAGAAGGTTTGATATGACATAAAATGATCTAAGCATCAAGAAAACTTATATCTTAGCTTCTTAAGTTTATCTGTCTTTGTCAAATCATGCCTCTTCTTCTTCCCTCTTACCTTCTGCTCCTTTCTACCTGGAGATCTCTAACCCAGTTCTGGGCCAACGTATATTGAGCATCTCAAGTGATCATGGGTAGCCAGGATGTACCCACGATCTATACAACACTTTATAAACACCCTTATTGTTTACGGATTCTAGTCTGCATGGTACTTCGTTAAAAGTATAAAATCATGTAAAAGTCAGGACAAAGAGATGTTTTCCAGCCTTTAAAATAGCTGTTTTAAATAATTTTTTCTTCGATTTTTCACTTTTGAAAAGTAGCAGGACTGTCCAAAATTATCCACATTTACCTAATATTAATTACCCAATATTAAATAATCATGAGTCAAGAGAATATTTTAAAAATTAAACCTTAACACAGAGACAGTCTGTCTTGGTTATTTTTCTCATCACTGGGACAAAATACCCAATACTCACAAATTAAAGGAATAAAAGTTTATTTTGGCTCACAGTTTGTAGAAGTTTCAGTCTATAGTTGGCTGGCTCCAAAGAAGGATGGCATGGCAGATGGGCATCACAGTGAAAAAAGGGTTCATGGCATGGCAGACAGAAGGCAGCAGCAACAGAAGCAGCTGCAGCAATCCTGCCTTCTTTCTGTTCCTTTATATTCCATCCAGGTTATTAGCCTATTGATTGGTGTCATTCACACCCAGGGTGGGGCTTCCATTATTCATAACCTTAATCCCAATATCAAAACCTTAATCCACATTCACACACCCTAGTCCACCCAACTTCCATACTCCCCACTTAGTACCACATGAGGCTTTAGGGGCATATCTAGATACAAAGTCTATCATTGACTCAGTTTCAGTCTGACTCATGTTCTTCTAGTAATGTCTTCTATTGAATTTTAATTTTCCTTCCCTGATTATCTGTATAAAAGTAAAAATTTCATTCATTCATAGAAATGCTTCAAGCTGGGAAGGCCACTGACTCAGGAAAAAATTTTTCATTTCCCCACCTGCCATTTGGGCTTTATTTGCCCACTGTACCATACACCCTTTGTTTCTTGATGGAATATTTCTTTTGAGCACTGAAATAAGTATTAAAAATAAATCACATTATTTCAATGACAGAGGATGACAAGAAGAAATGGAGAAAAATAGTATCTTATGTGTCTATCTCTGAGATAATTGTGCTTTTTCTATTAATATGATCAACTATCCAGTGGGATGTATATTATCATTTCCATGTTATACTGGAGAGTTTATGCTCAAGGATATTTTCTAAAAAATAATTGAGTGCATTTTCTAAATTTCCCCACAGTATCAATGGTTTATCTAATGCTTTAGTAAAAATATAGTATTTTCCTGCTAAGAAACTCATACTAATAAAGCCATTGTTTCTTTGGATCTAGTTTACTGGGGTAATTTTTGTATAATCTAGATCTTTCCTTTTTCTGCTTATATATGTACATGATATATAATTATATAGTGTATTTATGTAATATGTAAGCATATTATGTAATATGTGTTTACATATATAGTATACTTGTACATTATATATTTACATTTGGTTTTAAATATAAATAATGACACTGTAATTTCAAAAGTAAATGCTTAAATGACTATTTCATATTAATATTTCGTAGTAATCATTATTTAGTGACTAATCCCTAGTCATTTGCTTACACCCCATTTAAGATGTATTTCTGTTTCATGCTGCTATAAGAGGATATCTGAGACTGGGTGATTTATAATGAACAGATGTTTATTGGCTTATATTTCTAAAAGCTGGGAAATCCAGGATTGAGAGGCCAGTGTTTCCTCAGGGGCTTCTTGCTTGTCATCCTATGGCAGAAGCACAAAGAGAGGGCAAGAGAGAGCAAGAGATTGAACTCAGGGCCTTAAATACTTTTTAAATGAGCATTAATTCACTTCTGAGTGCGTAGCTCTTACAACCTACATACAGTCTGTTAGACCCCACTTCCAAGCATGGTGACATTATGGGTTGAGTTTGTGACACATTCTTTGAGGGGAAAACATTCAAACTATAAAAAGAACTGATCAATAATTTTAGTAGTGGCAAACCCCAGGATTGCCTGATAATTTCCTTCTAACATTTCTCTTAAGTAGAGTACTCTCTATTATTCAAAAAAGAAATAACATAATATTGGGCATTCATACTCTGTGCACAGTGATAAATATCTAGTATAAGCAGTGCTGGAGAAGAGATAAGTTATTTATAGATGCCCATGCCAGTCACCAAACTGACTTAATCATTACCATTCACTATGCTAGAATATAATTCCAACTGGAAACATATAAACAAATAAGTGGTTCTTGCAGTCAAAGCCTGCCAACTTCTTGCCAACCAGTTAATTGTATTTACATGCTCCACACATAAACACTCACACAGATTTACGAGCTTACATAAGCAAATGTAAGCTCGATAGTTCTAAATTCATTGATTGAGCAACACTACTAAAAGTAAATTACCACTAGTTTCATCAATAAAATTAAGTTCTACACACCCTATGTTGTATGTCAAAATGATATGAAAATTAATTATCATGATAACATTTAAACAAATATTTTTGCAGAGATAATTAAGAGATCACTGTAATAAAATTCCTATTTTTCATGGATTAGAAGTGGTGCGTTTCTTTACTAAAATTTTAATAATATACTCTTCCATTTATCAAGCATGTAATTTAAATCTTTCAGTTGAATTTTGAGAAAATAAACAAAAATTTTTCTAGATGTTGAAAAGTTTTTTTAAATAATCAATGAATGGAATGCATCAATTTTCCTCCTAAAGCAAATATTAAACATACCCCTTTTCTGAAAAGCAAAGAATGCAAATAAATGAAAGTTGGTTTCACAAAAGAAAATAGAAATGAATAGGTATTTAAATATTCTATATACTTCTTATTTCATCAGCATATATAATTAGATTTTATGAAATATCTGAAATTTATTTAGGTTTTAAAAATTTATCAGGAAGAGCTATTAATTACTGAAGATTAATTATGTAGCAAATACTAGGCTAAATGCTTATCTTCAAACAGTATAAGATGATACTTATCCGGGAAGTCTAGCTAACCCTACCTTATGGGTTACTGAAATCAGATTTTTGAGGCTTAGGAATTTGCCCCAGTTACATTGCTCAAGAATGAGTGGTACAAGGGCAATCAGATGTAGTCACTGAACGGAACCTCTGCAGTCTACTGCCTCCATGATTCTCCTAATTATCAACTGTAAATTATCTGCAGTACTGGCAGTACTTCTTTGCTTTGTGCTATGTGGTACAGACTCAGTCTTCTAAAGAAATAGTGTGAGTACAGCTGTATGAAAGACAAGATGCTTTCGAAATACCCAGCCACCTGGAAAGCCGCAACAAATATGACTTGGTAATCAGCTTTTTCCCAGAGCTGTGATGTCTCATATGTCAAAAGTGCTAAGTAGTTCCCGGGGCTCTGACAAAATTACACCCAAATGAAATCTCTTCCTCACTAGGGAAACTCCAGAACAATTAATAACATTGATGCAGCATTTACAAACCGCACTCCTGAATGCATGTGTATATTTTCCCCTCTCTAACCATGAATCAGTAAATATATGCATTGGTTTGCCTACAGTAAATATTATGATCAGGATAGTAATTATAGAAGAGAAAAAAAAAGACCTGTTACTTTGGCCCTCCAAAATCAGACAGTACATTAGTTTAACCTTGGAACAGCAACCTTGGTGCAGATTTATGTGTATGTGTGTAGAAATGACCTTCCTTCAGCTTACCTTTGAGCCCCCTGCCAATGTACTGAGTAGGGGCTTCTCCAGGGAGTGGAGAAATCACTTCAGCCCCCCTCTGTGTGTCATTTCTCTGCATGGCTCTTGGGCAGGCACCAAAGTGTTGCAGATGCCAGCTGTACCCAAAGCTGCAGGGTGCCAACCAGCAATGCTTTCCTCTTACTGAAGAATAAACCTGAACTGAACTGAGAGTCAAGGAGGAAAAAAGGAAAATGCCTGCCCTCCTCTTGGGTTTTAACTGTGGTCATAGACTTCAAAAGCCACAATACGGAAAAATCAAGTGGAATTATAGTAGAATCTATGTAGTTTTTCACCCAGAGTTTAATTTAGTCAGCTAGCACAGCAAATGATACACATCTTTCAAATTAGTTATCTGGCACTATGTGGCATATGAGCTATAGGTAAATTAACTATAGTTGACCATGTAATTGCTTTTCTTAAAATATTTTTCTATATATTGAAGTCCAACTTCCTCAGCATGTAATGCTAGGTCCTTTATTATCCCAAATAGTTTCCTCAAGCTATTTTTTCTAGTTTCTCTGTAGCAAATGACCATATGTCATACTATGCTCTCTGCCTCTCAAACCACATAGATCTTTTTCTATATCTTCCTTAAGACACATCACCATCATCTCCACTCCCTCTTCTTTTCATAATTACTGGTTTTCTTTTCTTTTTTTGTGTGTTGCCATAGCATATTACTGCTGCCTTTAACATATACCTAACTTATTCTATTGGACTTGGCTCCTTTTGCTCTATATGAACAGTACCTATTCAGCATTATGTCTCAGTGTTTGTTGGGGGAGTCAATGAGCATTATGCTTTTTTGTGTATTCATTGTATAACACAATATATGAAATACAGCAAGAAATCTATAAATATTTTTGGAATAAATGAATGAATGAAGCATTGATTCTACTACCTATATATGTATATAAAAGAAAGTAATAGCTTTTCTTTTTTCATAATTATTAGAAGGCAAACTGAAGGCCAAAATTATATATTTGGTTTATAAATTATCCTTTTCCTTAGGGCTCATTAACCCTACCAAAATAAAAAAAAACTTCTCCATTTTCTAAGTAACAAATGGAATAATGTATTTCACAGCAATAAGGTGAATATTTAAATGTAAACACTGAAGAAGAGAGAATATTGGTTGCATTTAACTGCAAAAGCACTCAGAAATGTAGAGAAGAGTGGCTAGTCAGCACAAACACATTTTACAAATTTTCATCTCAAAATTTTTGTATGATGTGTGAGATTATACAAATAAACAATTTCTTCTATAATATATCTCTAAGTTTTGCTTAGAGATCTAACATATTTAGGATTTTCCTTTTTTTCTCATTGAGGTATGGAGAAATTTGGAGGGGATAGAAAAACTATAACTGTAAAATGATAAATTTTGTAAATCATGAGTGTCCATTGTAAAATTTTATGTACTTTTGTTATTTTGAAATATCTATAATGGCAAATTTAAAGAATATTGAAATAAAAGTATAAAAATCTGAAAGATAGGTATAGATACATATATAATAAAGGATTTTTACATAGAAAAATACTCTGTATATTTTGTCCACAGGCAAATATCCTTTTTATTCTTAATGCTTTTTCATTGCTTTTCTTTCTCATTTTTATTATTTTCTTTTTGAAGATTCATATTGCATATCCAGAAATTATTAGAATGTGTTGTTATATTATTTGAAATAAAACTAGGGGGTATTTGAATAAAAAACATTAAATATGTCCAATAATGCCTTGTATGTAGAAGGTATTAAATTATAGATACAGTGTACCTCATAATTTAATTCATTCCATGAATCTGGAATAAACCATGTTCAGGGTATAAAGATGTCCATGGTCATATTCATCACCCAATGCAGAGATCGTAAACAAAAACAAAATTTTAGCAAACACTTCTGTTTGAGAACTTAATTATTTGCAAACAAAAGTGTTCATGAACTGAGGTACCACCATATTATTATTATTATTATTTTATTTTTATTAACTTCAATAACAATTCTCAGGAAATTTTAGGGAAGATAAAACATCACCATATGTGACCATTAAGCTTCTTGCCTGGTGCTGTTCCCCTATCCTGCTTCACGCTAGCCATGAACTAAGCAGTTTTACTATATCCTCCTACCATGATGTTTCTGCCTTGGAGCCAGCAACCATGGCAAAATTCTCTGAGATTATTACCCAAATTTAACCTCTTATCCTTTAAATTGTAGGTTTAGGCTGTTTGGTTTCAGAGATACAAAAAGGATATTAATAAAAAAATTGTTATGAGAGATGTGAGATTATTACTGTGACTCTACCTGATCTTGCAGTTTAATATCCCTTGGAAGTGGTTTTCTAGAGGATTTGAAAAGTTGGGAGATGCTAGCTACTGAAATCTCAGCTGTAAGCTCAGCCTGATTCACCAGTGATTCAGAGTGGAACTCAGAAGACCAGAATGCTGATAAGAATGGAGAGCAATAAAAGCTGAACTCAGAAGGTTTCAGGTGGGAACAAAAGCTCCACTGACAATTGGACTAAAGGCCATGTGTGCTACACTCTGGCCAAAAGTTTGTCAAAGTTTTATTCATATGCTAATATTTTTGTGGGAGAAATTTTGTGGGTGAAATTAATTAAGTGCTATAGAATAAATCATCTCCAGAGGAAATTTCAATGTAACTCAACATTCAGGCTATAGCATGTGTACCACTGCATGTCTTTAGCCAGAATTGTGGTGAGAACCAGAGGCAAAAACCAGAGCAGAAAAAAAAAGTAAAACTTAAATTTTGGCTTAGAAGGAATCACATGTAAAGATGAGGACAAAAGAATTATGGCTGCTGGAGGGATTAGCACTATTAAAATGAAACCAAGTACTTTGTACAGGGAGGAAAAGAAAGATCCTTCATGGCACTTCAGAAATCATCAAGATCCCACTCGTTATGACCTAAGGGACAAAAAGTAAGCATCTCATTTGAAAAGACAGCCCCTGGCCCCTCTGCTCAAGGAGGGCTGCCTAGAGAATTGGATTTTGAAACTCAAATCACCATTCTCAGCCACCCAGATATCCAGAGGTTGCTACTTCCATGGTGCAAGGGATCCTGGCTACTGCCCACACACATGGGAGTCCTTACCATTGTGTAGAAGATGCTGGTTTTACCAGCATGCAAAATATAAGAGTAATAGAGCCAGGAAGGCTTCCACTCAGATTTCAAAGGAAAGCCTGGGAGGCCAGGCAAGGAATCCCCCTGAGAGGGCAGTGCAAGAAGCTATAGAAATTAGGTCAAATATGCATTGGACACCACAGAAAGTTGGATGTTCCAGGAATCTGAAACCTCTGCCAAGAAAAGCTGTAGGAAGTGAGCTGAGCCAGACCAAGAGCAAGGACACATAGGCTGAACCCAGAAAATTCACAGGAGTGAGACCACCCATGCCTTCTAAAACTCACATCTCACAGCTGTGTGTTTTGGATAAGAGATACATAGTTGCAGTATTTAATATTTGCTCTGCTGGATTTTGATATTTATTTTGCTCCATTTATTTTTATACCCCTATTCCTTCATTTTGGAATGGGAATTTTTACCCTGTGCCACTGTACCATGGGATTATGTAATTTATTTTGATTTTTACAGAGGTGCAAAGATAGGAGTTTGTCTTGAGTCTCAGAAAAGCCTTTGTCTTGGTCTTTCTTTAAATGCTGGAACTGTTATAACATTGGGGATATAACTATGTTTTTGATTATGCTCAAGATAGTTATGTTAAGTGGAATTATGAATTTGTGTTTTTGGGGGGATTAAGTATGATTTAGGAGATGTGTTTGGGTAACAAGTTGACAAGGAGTGGAATGTGATCATTAACCTTGATTGTTTAAGCTTGATTGCATTGGGAGCCACCCAGGATATTGATAGAAAACATTTCTGAGTATGTCTGGGTGTATCATGGAGGTAGGACATGAGTACTATAACCTGTCCCTCACCCATTCCTATCTGATGCTGTTCCCCTGTGCTGTTTCCTCAAGAAACAAGGAACATAGTCCTCAAGAACTGAGCATCTTTGCTCTATCATGTACATCAGTCATAATGCTTCTACCTCAGAACCAGCCAACCATAAACTGAAGATGCTGGGAGTGGGAGCCAAGTTAGTCCTCTTCTCCTTTAAATTGTGGATTTCAGCCATCATGACTCAGTGATAAGAAAGTTGACTAAAACAGAATGGTAAAAATAATTTATCAAGTTTTGAAAAGTAGCACTATCAAAGTTCATATTAATTCTCCCTTTCTACCTCAAATGCTGCATTCTGGTTGAATGAATTTGTTATCAAAATTAACTGTCAAAGCCAGCAAATAATCATGGCAGAATCACTTACTATTCAAATAGCTAGAATTTCTATGTTGTTAACATAATGCTTGGATTAATTTAAAATGTTATATCCCTTTATCCGTTCTTATTCGGGGAATAAGGAGGTAATATTTGGCATGATTTAACAAACTACAGAAATTTGGTAAAATGTGAAAAATGTAGAATAATTCAGAGCATGTATAAAAATTTGTTCATAACACTAAATTGGTTGCATTAGGAAATGGGTAATTTAACTTGTATAAATTATGCAATTGAGTATAAGATTGTAATGTTCCTAAAGTAGAAACATAAGTGGATCATATTCATTGTTCACTACAAAATTTAAAAATACACTTTGGCTAAGATAAATTTAAAATATTTAATTCACTAATGTGATTTTAGAATACATGATTTAATTGAATGGTACCTGGAAGAATAGGAACAAGATAAATATAATAAAACACTCAAAAATAAGAGAGGGATTAAAAACCCTTTGTGATAACTGCTTTGTACAGAAGAAAAATATGGTGAGCTTTTACTACAAAACTTTGCTATAACTGCAAAACTCTTTTTCTGGGACAAAATGGATTCCTTATGTAGATTTAACCTGAGAATTCCAGGAAAATTCTTTTCTAATATCTATTTTTTTCCTTTAAAGTTTATTTCCTTTCACCCCACTGTTGACGTATATGAAATGGATATTTAAGACTAGATTCTCCCTGAGAGCTGCCCATTTCATTCTCTAGTTTATTTTTTCTCATTGATCGTAAATTTAAAGTTTGTTTTTAGGTTGGAAAGAAGCATAGTCTGGAATAGAAGTTTATTTTATAACACAATTTTCTCAAATTATATCAGGCATTGATCTGTTTATTTGCATTTGGATTTTTGTACTTGCAATCATACCCATACTTTCTTCTGGACATAGAAACTCTATTTATTTACTGGTTTCCTACCCTTTAAAGTCTAGATCTTGGGTAAAAAGGCAACTAGAGTTTTTAACCTTATACAGCCCCAATTGTTGTATCTTTCTATATCTTTCTGTTTCTGCTCCTACACCTAAAACGTCATAAATAAGTTCATTTATTTTAAGTGATATTTAGTAAAGAAATAGTCAGAAGCAAGTAAAATGCACCATAATATTGTTTTATACAATCACATCTCTCAGCTACAGGCATTATGGAACACTTTCCTTCAAAGTAACTATAGATGACAATTTTAACAAATATTTGTTCAAGGCCTCACAAGGTCCCAACCTGTCACATCAGATTCTGTGTACTTGTTACTGACTACTAATCCAAAGTCACATGTTTCTCAGATCTATGTAGCACTCATTTCTGGTTTCTAGTGTTGTGGCAAGCAGCATTCAGTGGAGGAAACAAACTATGGCCATTCTAAGTATTTTAAGCAGAAAGAGGAATGGAAGGAAATGGGTTCTTACCAAATCTTGTCACAGTTAAATAGGCATGTTCTACCCTGAATCCCTTGAAAAAAGGAACTTCAAGAATATAGAATTGGCTCACTGTACAGCTAGTTCAACTGAAGCCACAGTTGGGGCTATTTCATTAAATGCTACAGCTACCACTATTACTATAGCATTCTGGACAACACGAAGCTAAAATTTAGAAGCTAAAGTCACAGTCCAGGGTATGTGGATTTGGGTCAGGAAACCAGTGCAACCTCTGCTGTTTTCTGACATCAGGAAGCTGGAAATGAACACTGGAAACTGCTTTAGAAAAAATGATTACCTTAATTGATGTATAAAGGGCCACACGGGGGTCATTTCCTCTAATTTGTCAGATTAAAATGCTCACAAAGGGTTTCCTTTGCACAATTTAATGTATGCAATGGACACTAAATCCAAGGGAATGTAGAAAGCCAATTCAAACAGATACCACAGTAGCCAAAATGAGGTGACAAAGGGCAGAGAGAGAGAATTCTAAAGATGTTCCCTAAGACTCCTGTCCCCCACCTCCTGTTATCAGTCAAATGTTCCTCCAAGTACTGCTGAGAAGAGAATTTTGCAGATGTAATTAAATCCAGAGTCCTTAAAGAAGATAGATTGTCCTGGATTACTTAGGTGAGTGTAGTCTAACACACAAATCTTTAAAGCAGAGCATTCTCTGGCTGGAGACAGAAGGAAAAGCCAGAAAGAGTCAAAGCTTTTTTCAACCTGCCTTTGTGATTTCATAGAAAACTGAAGCTACCTACCAAAAAATGTATCAGCTTCCAGAAGCTGAGAAGGACCTTGGCTGATAACTAGCAAGAAAATGGGAACCTTAGTCCTGTGATCACCATATGGATCTGAATCCTGTGACCACTATGTATAAACCTGGAGGGAAATTCATCCCCATAACTTCCAGAAAGAAATGCAATCTTGCTGATTCCTTAATATTGTCCTTGGGAATTTTAAGCAATCTGCCTGAGTTTCTGAACTACAAACTATGAAATAGTAATTTGTGCTTTTTTTTATGTTACTTAAATGTGTGCCCATGATGAGTACAATAGAAAACTCACACACAAGCATTCCATCAACACTCAGCATACACACACACACACACACACACACACACACACACACAGGATATAGAAACAAGGTGGAAGGAGAGGATTTGAAAGACATATAAGCCAACTCCTCCCAGAGTTCTCAAAGAAAATTCCTTAGAGGAAATGGGATATGGTCTGTGTAAGGTTTAAATAATCATAAAGGGGTGCATGGTGGGAAAAATTTTGTGAGTGAGGAAAATGACCTGAGTTGAGATAGAAGTGTATCAAGAGACCAGGAATCCAATCGGTCTGTATAGAGCAGATATTAAAGAATAAAACAGGGAGGGAAAAGTGAGACCAGAATGCAGAAGAGCTGGAGTAAGAGCCCTAAGAAGTTTCAAAAATTTGCATCACAAAAACAACACTAATAAGAAATGTGAGACCCATGGTTGTTTGGATATATATTTTTCCATCTACATGGCTGATCTATCTGGTTTTCTCTATTTTTTTCTATTCTTTTAATCAATGAAAATATTTGCCATAGACAGGATTCTTAACTTTTGTACACATTCCTGCTGATGTCTGCCCATTCATGTCTTATATTTGCCTATTGTTCCTAATGGCCACATCTATAGGATAATATAAAGGAACCAACAAATATCCAGTGAGAGAACTCAGTCATTTTGTATATCCTTGCCAGAGAGCAGGAAGGAAAAGCCATGCTTTCAATCTGCATATTGACATTTTTAAGATACCATTTTTTCCCATAATGAATTGCTTATATATTATATGGTAAGTTTCTATCACTCAAAGATATTTCCTTCAGTTCTCTGTTAAGAAGTGGCCAGATTTTATTCAACTATATCAGATTCAAAAAAAAACAAACTCTTTATTCTCTCGCCCAGCTTACAACTTTTATTAAAATAAAATATGTCAACATGACTACAATATCCACACAGTCTCTAAATGTGTTCACTTTACTTGCCAGCTGTAGAAAGCTGGTGTTGGATAAGCATGAAGAAACTGAGAAATACAATCATAAAAATAAACATATACAAAGACCATGAACTAGTTGCCGGATGCCTGTGGAGCTGCCATCCTCAAATGAGGCATCCAGCTCATTCATGTCTCCAGTTGGAACCACATTAAACAAAAGTGCAAGGAATTTAGCTCCAAATTTTGATGAATGCTAAAACAAATTTCTGTGTACTTCCTTGTTACTTCCCCTAAATGGCAGCATTTCACACTAAAATAGCTTTTTAAAAAGATATTGAATTTTTCCTTCAGATTGTCAAATCCTCTGTTTCCAGTAATTGATTTGGTATAAATTTAAATACATTCAAATTGGCAGAATCAGTCAAATACAAGTGAATACGCACTCAGGTTTTAATGCAAACATTTAGCAATTTGAATTCATTATTTTTATTTGGCCTGGATAACTCAAATGCCTTACATTTGCATTATTTTAAAGCTTTTATTTTTTGTATGTTTTTAGTAAATCAAAACACTCTTAGAAGGACATTTTATATTATCAAAATAAGTTTTCATATATCAAAGGTAAAGATAGTAGATTTGGCTAACAGAAAAGCCAAGAGCAATATACATTCAAAGTTTCTGTACTCATGTATGCTTTTGGTTTTGATCAATTTGTACTAATATCAGTAGACAGGTTACATTTTTAACCTCAAAAAATAGATATAATGTTTGAGAGAAGCAAAAACTTCTTGAGAATTTCATTGTTAAATGTCAATTTCCCCTTGCTTCTTTTAAGATATGGCAGAAAAGAATGCAGGCTTGATTTTCTCATATTTGTTTTGCTAGCACATGGAAATGAGCTCTCATATCACCTGATAAATCCTAGCAATGCTCTAAATACAGAGAACCATGAAGGGAACAAAAAGGTTTTATTTTCATTTAGCAAATGTTGTCTTGGAGAATTAATTCATTTTCTAGTTACTACAGAGAACATTTAGGTTGCCAGTCCAAGAAGAATGTACTGATATCCAAAGTTATTGTAGGTTTCTGAGCAGATGACTTAACTCTAGCACATATTCATGACTGGTCAGTATCTGGCAGGCCCCACCATTACCCCTTTTAATTTTCTGGTGAACATTTTTAAATATATGTGATAATGAACTTGGAGATTAAATTTTATTTTTTCCCTTTCATAATATCTAGGAAGTCAGTAAGCTAGAATTTCCAAACCAAATTAATATGTCCTTGAAGGGCCTCAACAGTAGAAAAGCAAAATATGGAGATGCAAACTTATGAAAGAGAAACCCAACATAAATTGTAATGTAAACCACAAAGTGAGGGCTTTTTGAAAACATACTGGCTTTCTTCTATTAGACTCACATAAGGAAATCCTGCATAACCATAGACGATATTAGCACAACTGAAATTAAAGATGATCTTTGGCTCAAAGTACTGACTTATGATCTAGTCAATTAAAACATGATAATTGCACCCATCTCCAGATTGCTTCCATTTTAATTTACTTAAAATTTTCTTTATTAGAAAAAAAATTTAAATAAAACTTTCCTAAGAATTTTTCTAAACTTTGATTTACTTGCTCACAGCAGATGTTATTCAAGGCTTTAAAATGGCCACAAGCACTCAAATTTAGAGACTTGAGAAGTTGGGAAATTTTCTGGAAAGTTTTTTGCCTCTTTATTCACTTAAAATAACTTTATGCAAAATAGGTTACCACAGTTAATTACCTTGACATGGCTTCTGTTGTGAATTGGAAAGAGGATAAGATAGATAAGCTCTGAAGAACTTCAAACACTTGAAGGCAGAATTTTAAAGAAATAGGGTCGATATGAATTAAGGGAAGTAGATATGTTTAGAAACTGGAAATCCTCAAATGTATTGACTTAAAGAAGAATCTAGGTATGAAATCTACTTAATCACACAAGTCCCAGATCATCAATTACTGTTATATGTACTCATTACAAAGAAGAGATTCTCACTTTTCCTAATACTTTGGAAATTTGCCAATAACCATCTGTTTTGTCTCTAATGAGAAGCCTTAGCATATATTTGTAATAAAATCTCAAAGGAAACTAAGATGAAAAATGGTTCTAATTTAAGGAAAGATTATAGACCCTATTTCTTGATGTGAATGTGATTTTTTAAAATTTATAATCAGGGCCTATGAGAAAGCTCTCAGATACAGACAAGGCATTTCTCTAGAAAACGGGGAGTGGGGAGCTCATTTTGTTATCACAGCCTTCAACACCCACAGAAATTTCTAAGTGAGTAGACCTGATTCACTGTTTAATGAAGTCATTGCAGAAGAGTCTTCAATGTGAGGATTCAGCTGAACGGTGAAACCCTTCTTCTCTCAGCCCTGGGTCAGAGAGCTGGGCCTGATACTCTTGCTTATGTTTCCTAGGTCCATGGTATTTAAGCAGAACAGATCCCCTGTTGGGAGGTGGGAAATGAGACCCCTGAGGGCTCTACACTGGCACCTAAGGGTTGTCATGGGACTCAACTTTAGTTTGTCTTCTTTCTTTATCAGCAGTGGGACTGTAGAAAGATAGTATAAATAAGTTACAGAAGTGATTTTTCCTCTTAAATGAGCATGGTTTAGAGTTTGGGAGCCTTGGACTTCTCACACAAGTGACTGTGAGCTGTAGGGATGTAGTTTTCAAGCACAGCAGGAATCTTAATAAACAGTGGGAATAATACCTTCCTATGTGACTACAATGAGAATAAAAGGAAGATGATAACAAATGAAAGATAGTATTAAAAATATGATTTTAAGTGGAATCTGAAATGTTTCTTGTCTTTTGGGAGGTGGTAGCAACTTCTTACAGCACACAAACCTGCAAACATTGTTTTTATTGTGTTCTTATGAATTTGTGATAAGATGCCAGGATCTGGACTTATGAAAAAGCAACAATGAGAAACGGAAAGATGAAAATGAAGTAGTAAGTGTTTAGGTGCATATGAAAGCCTTTCAATGAACTTCTTGCATCTGAATCTTATGATCTTGTATTTGATAAATAAAAAGGAAGACACTGAATACTTTCATTAGACTTTGCGATATGTTTACTTCATTAACAATACTTCATTGAAATTCAAACTGCTACCTAGAAGTTGAAACAAGAACAAAAGTTAATGGGCATCCAACTAGTGCTTTTTGGGATTGTGAGATGTATTGTGCTTGTTTTTAATATGCTTTTTTCTTTGGTCATTTCAAATAAAGCTTTTTCTGTATGCCCCATCCCCTATTCTGCATACTTCTGGAGAAAAAGTCTCTTTTCAGTGACTGCTCTATACTTCAACTGCGTTTTCATTAGAAGATTCCTGTCTCTTTGAAAGTAAAACATTTGACTCTACTGCCTGGGTTAAGTGTGATTTTCAAGAATACAACCCTGAGAAATGCTTGCATTTATAAGTTATTCATTAAGGACGGACTTCTGGGAAACACTGGTAATGAGAATGGAGAAAATAGCACAATGCAAATAAAGCAGTCATATGAGGCAACATTTCAAAAAGGAGCGTATATTCTTAAAGAGACCATATATCAATACTTTGGAACATTAATTATGCCTCAAATTTAGTCTTCGGCAAAAGAAGGGGATTTCCACTTCTCACTCCAGTCCTTGAATATGGATTCCCCTTTGCTCTCCTTACCCCTGCCCTGAATCGTAAATCCTAAGTGTCTGCAGGTTTCAGTTGATGTGACCAAACAAGCTGCAGAAACTCAGGGCACAGTCCTCTAGTGTCAGTGGCTTAGTCAGCTGGCTGACTAATAAGAAGATACCACGGACTGAGTGGGTTAAACAGTAGAAATGTATTTTCTCATACTTTCAGAGACTGAACATCCACAGTCAAGGAGTTGGCATATTTGTTTCTTCTGTGTCATTCTCCTGAGCTTGAAGATAATCACTTTCTTGATGTTTCCTGATATGATTTTCCCTCTACCACTTGGCATGCCCTAATTTTCCCTTCTCATATAGACACCACTTATTGTATTGTGTTTTACTTAATTTTCACACTACAACTCAATCTCCAAACTCAGTCACATTCTGAAGTACTAGAGCTTAGATTTTTCACATACAAATTGAAGTGGGAAGGCAGACAATTCAACCCATAACAGATTCACCAATAAAAGCCATTACAAGTGAATGTGCACAGAATTTGGGGTATGAGCTCAGACACTCACCCATCAGGAGGGATCTCAGCATATTCGGATGGGACCAAGTCAATGTACCTGTCTCCCAAGATGTCATTACTGCCATCCTCTGCTCACCTGGTTGTTGAATCTTTTTCCAAGTTTGTTTATTTTATTTGAATATAGATTCAAAGAAATTAACTTAAACAATGAGGAGTTTGAATATCCATATTTGAATATTAAAATCTTTAATTAATTTAATTATTATAATGAAATTATGAAGACACTTTTTAATTTTTACTTGTCTGAAATACAGAATGATTACATTCCTTGTGCAAAGTTGGTACATGTACATAACACATCTCAACTCTTTTTACATTCCCTTCCACTTCCATCCCTCCCTCCCTAGTGCCTCTATCTCTTTTAACTGAAGACTGCACAGTTTTCTGCCTAAAATCTATGACCTGAAATCATTCTACTTCTGCAGTAACATATTCCATAAAATAATTTCTTCTTCATTATCTTATATTCTTGAATCAACTTCAGACACCCAGGCACGTTTACTTCAGTGGGAATCCAGAATGACAACTCTAAATTTTATCCATCAATTCTTCCTATTATCACTTTTCTCAAAATGAAATCAAAATTCAGTTCAAACATACTTTAGATGATATGTTTCACTTACTGGTATTGTTTCAGTAGACCATGGTAATAAAAAACATCAAATTTGAATGTTTTAAACTATTCACAGTCTCCATATTATTAGTGCATGATAAACAGTCCACCTGAGACTTTAGATGCTCATGTAACTTTTTTCTTAATTTACTTCCTTACTTATCTCATTTTGATATTCCACTTTGGTAAATGATTTCAAAAAAACATTAAATACAGAAAACTTAAGAGATCTTCAGAGAGGAAAAATTCATACAACAAGGTTGGTTCTATAAATATATAAATAAATAAGGAATACCACTGGGGAAAAAACAAGTAACAGGAAACAGATGTATCAGTTAAACTTGTGTAACTGAAAAATAGTCACCTTCAAGATTGAAAGGCAAGTTTGAATAAGCATTTCCCAAAGAAAAATAATTAAATTTAAAAAAATATATATTAAAAAGCTGAATGTAAAAAACAAAGAAGAAAAAAATAAGGAAAAAAGAAATAAATTAAATTAAATGAAAATATATTAAATGAAAAATTAAATGAAAAAAATTAAATAAATTAAATGCAAGAGATATTTGGATTATGCTAACAGAAAACTAGAAACACAGAGAAGCGGTGGGGAACAATGTGGCCAACATAAAACTTTAGGGATGATGGTTAAAGAAGCGAACACCAGCCTCCAAATTGAGAGTCCACTTATTTAAGAAAAATTTGAAGAAAAATAATCTATGAGACACTGTATTATAAAATCCTAAAACACTCTGTGTAAAGCAAAAACTTAAAAATATTTCTGAAAGGGCCGGGGATGTAGCTCCGTGGCACTGAGCCTGCCTCGAAACCAAAAGGTCTTGAGTTCGATCCCTGGTACAAAACAAACAAACAAACAAAAATCAAACTCTGAAGTAGTGAAACAAATTTTATATTTGAACATTCTGAAAATCAGAATAGGGTTACACTTCTTGAGTAACTGTTAATGCTAAAAGAAAGTAGAACAATGATTTCCAAGGGAAAGTGATGGTAAACCAAAATTTCTTTAATCAGTCAATTTTCAACTCAAGTAAATCCCTCCATTTCTGTCAATATGGGAAGAAAATTATTTGAAAACACTTCTGGTTTAAAAAATATCCTGTGGTAATAATTTCAGCTAATACTCTAATTGTTCTAGGTTTTATAGGACCCTGGCTGGCAAAATAAAAATTTAAATGAAAACACACAAACACATATATCCATATACTTGTTTACATATATTTACTTTCTGAGAAACTGCATGCTGAAAAATAACATTAGAACTAACCAAATATTTGCCCTTGGAGTACTTGAAAAATAAAATGCAAAATTGCAAAATTTCTCAGGAAGAATATGTCTCACACAATGTCACAAAGGATTTCTACAGATAAAATAAAACTGAATAAGAATTCAAAATCCACAAAACATCAATTCCAAGTTAGTATGTAAAAAAAACTTAATAATTTTACAATGCTAATGATTCTACATGTCAGGAATTCCAGCGTGGAGTATTAAGAGTGGCTCACATTTAAACACACAATTAGAAAGGCTCCAATGGAAAAACTGAACTGCTGGAAATGACTGGAGA
Organism: Heterocephalus glaber; assembly: GCF_053883595.1. Lineage (NCBI taxonomy): Eukaryota > Metazoa > Chordata > Mammalia > Rodentia > Bathyergidae > Heterocephalus > Heterocephalus glaber. The sequence goes on from NW_028258333.1 coordinate 17,594,132, forward strand.
CAGAACCACCTAGCAGGATCGTCTCTGTCTGGGACTTATCCTGGACTTCACCTATGGCCATCCAGGAAGCACTCACATATAGTTTCTCCATGTTTTCTGAGCTTCCTCCCCCCCAGCACAGCAATGTCAGCATAGTCAGACTTCTTACAGGTGGACTAGGTTTCCAAAGGTGAGTGGCCAAGTAGACAAGGAGAAAACTATCTTCCCTTTAGACCTGAAATGCTAGTTTGAATTTCTTAAGAAGCAGGTACTAAGATGTAATCAGATGCCTAAGATATTAGTTAGATGACATGTTTGTTAGGGAAAAGGTAAAGGAAATCAAAGGAGGCAGCAGGAGTCACAGATGGCCATGTAAGTGTAACTTTTTCAAGAAGGAGATGGAGGGAAGGATAGATAGCAGAGGTTAGACTGCAGTCAAGTCTAAGAGAGTTTCAGACAAAGTTACCTGACAAGGGAATGCAAGTGTAGTAGCAAGAGACCTGCCTTAGTATCCCTGCTGCATCCATTATAGCTGAGAGCAGCCCATGGCAAATGTGGAATCAGAATGAATGTGCACATGGGATAGATCCACAGTGGGCCTCCTGGAATAGTCTTTCAGTTATGCTACCCACAGCAGATCTCTGAGAGGTGAATTCTCATGTGACTACTCCAGCTTCAATGTCAGGCATATTCTGCAAGATTACATTAGTTATAAGCCAGCCATATGTTTGCCCATATTTATGGAAAAGAGACACAGACCCTATGGTTCAATGGGAGGAAGGTCAAAGAATCCATTATCATTTAAAAAATACCTGTTATATCTCAGTAAAATAATGATGCTTAAATACATAAATCAAGACACTATTGTGAGAAAATGTTTTAAATATATAGGGAATATAATATAATGTGCAAAGTAAACTGTCAAAATTATTAAAATTCTTTGTCACTGGGAAATTAGACCTGGGTTTGGAAAAGATCTGGAGAGATGCCATTCTTAATTATAAAAAAATAGTAATGTTTAGTAATGTTTAATTATTCATTATTTATATTTGCTACTTCCATACAGTTCCCTAAACAAGCAGATAGCTGATGAGCAGATAAATTTATGAACAGGTAAACAAAAAAAGTAAAATGAAGTTTATACTCCTTTCTTTAAAGCCTTGCAATGCTTTTCCAATATCACAAGATGTAGTTGCGACACTTAATTTGTAAGAACCTGGATGATCAGATCTAGCTCTCCAGGTTATCCATAGTATCCAATATCAATTATCTTTTTTAGTTTATTGGTACTTTTTTTGTAAGTTAGTTTGTAAGGAAAATTCCTAAGTCTCAGTGGCTTCCAACACAGATCAGTAACTGTGGGTTGCCTGTGGCTCACTGGCCAAACAAGTCAAGCTTCAGTTAGGAGGGGCAGGAATGTAGGGTACACAGCATTGATAACAGTTCCTAGCAATAGGTAAGGATACATAATACAATCTACCAGAAGTTATTTCAGTCACAGTACATGCTACATCTATGTTATATGGATTTCAGTGTCTGGAACACACTCATCATCTATTTATTTTTCTCACTGAAACCCTATGATGCAACTCAGAAAATTGTTAAGAGTTTGTTGGAGCATGTAAATTAATTCCAGGAGTAAATGCTGGTAAGAATTATATCTCCAATTTAAGGCCCATATCTTGATTGAGATGTTGGTTTGCAATTAATGATTTTCCAGAATAATGTGCTCTGTGATTTTGTGACTAGCTATAATAGGATTGATGACAGGGAGACAACAATACTTGTGATCAAAGTGTTATAATGGACTTAAGCTCTCAAACAATACACTAGAGGCAAGCCAGGCATGGTGATAAATCCAGCAGTCTGAGAGGCTGAGGCAGGAAGATCTCACAAGTTTTGACTGAAGCCTGGGCAATTCAGTTACTTAGTTAAACCCTCATCTCAAAAATAAACATTATAAGATTAAAAAGGGAATGTAGCTCAGTGTGAAGGCCCCAAATTCAAGCCCTATATCCACAAGAAAAGAGAGAGAGACAGAGAGACAGAGAGAGAGAGAGAGAGAGAGAGAGAGAGAGAGAAAGAAACAAAGGCAGAAAGATATTGTTTCATCATTCTGGAGGCTGAGAAGACCAACACGAGTTTCGTGGAGGATTTTTTTCCAATTTTTCAGATGACTGACTGCTTTCTTCTTAATTTCTTTGGGTGTCTATAGGAAAAGACACAGTTTTATAAGGTCACCAGTATTTGTTTTTTTGGTACCAGAAATCAAACTCGGGTCCTTGAGCTTGCACAGCAGGCGGCGAAACCACTAAGCTAAATTCCCAGCCCCTAGATCACCAGTATTCTTTTATTATGATCCCTGCCTTATTCCTCACTTAGTTGTATTTATCTCCTAAAGATTTTATTTTCAAATATGATAACATTATAGGTGAGTGGTTAAACACATGAATTTTGAAGGTGATACATTTCAATCCACAGCAATAAGATGTAAGGGATAAGTAAGAAATAAGAAGTATGTTAATGAATTCTTTGCCGTGGTGGCACATGACTGTAATTCTAGCATTTGGAAGGCTGAAGCAAGAGGATTGCCGTAAGTTTGAGGCCAGCCTAAGCTACACAGTGAGTTCAAGGCCAGCCTAAACTACATAGAGAGACCCTGTCTTAAAAACACAGAAAGGGGCTGGAGATTTAGCTCAGCGGTTCCACCACCTGCCTCACAAGCGCAAGGACCAAAATTCAATCCCCAGTACCAAAAGAAAAAAAAAAAACACAGAAAGAAAGAAAAAAGTGTGTTAATGAAAGACAGATCGGCCTTCTAGCTCAAAGATGGGAAGCTGGGAGAAAGGAAGGGGCTATGTCTCGCAGCTGCACCTGAGAATGTGAAGAGCTCTGTAAGTAGAAAATGTGTCCTGATGTACTTGGCAAAGAAATTGGTACTGACTAAAGCTGACAGAGCCCAGTCTTTCCTTCTTAATATACCAGCAATGTTTATCAATCAACCTCTTGCTTCCATTGTTTCTTTGTGAATGAGATGAAAATAAGATATGAGATTACACTGTTGTGATCATTTTTTGCGCACAACATGTGCATTTATGTTAAGTAGCAATATCAAAGAGCTGAAAAAGAAAATATTAATGTCCAAAAATAAATTATAAAATGGGAAATTGCTATGAAAATATTAGAAGCTGTCTTTAGGATCATGTTATAAATGAAAGTAGGCCTTTGTTGTCTGAATCGCCTTTTCTTTACTCATTTCTATGTTTTTTCTTCAGCTCCAATGTAAAAAATGAACTTATTAATCTTTTCACCTGAGTAATTAGCCTTTAAAGTGTATTTACATAGCTAGTAGGAAATTCTTGGTTTTTTCACAAAGTAATTAGTTCTTCAGCATTCTGTCCTTTCCTATTTGGAAAACAGTTCACTTTTTAAAAATATTTAAGCCATATTTCATACTTGGTTCTGAGATTTTTACAAAAGAATGAAGGAAATAGAAAACATCCTTTGCAAGCTACTTTTATGTCACTTCACTCAGTACTTGTATTATCTAGACAAGGGCCATGCCCATGTAAGAAATAAAATCCTTGCCCTTGCAGTATACCTGTCCCAGTAATCATTTGTTCCTGTGTTGTCCTTCACACTCAAGCATTCTTAGGAACAATCTGATGACTTTGTGGGATACTCGCAGGAGATAATTGGAGACCTGGCACTATTCAGGTTTGCATAATTTTACTCTTCACAACTAACATTTCCTCATATTTTTCAATTAAATATAATACTGCATCTTATCAAGTTTCTATGTCTCTGAACACAGCTGCTATGTTCTAGTTTGTTCTTCATCTCATGACAAGTTTTAAAAAAATCTGTGAATTTACAGCTGGAACGAACATAGGTAAATGTAAAACATGATTCCATCACAGATTTTGACTATGAGCACTTGAGGAGGAACTATAGACGTTCAGTGTCTCCCTCATAATGTTGGTAGTTTGCCTGCAATAGAATTTGAGCAATGTCCAAAGTTTGGTTGTCAAATGACCTTCTCATTTAATGGAAAAGATAAAAAATTTTATATCAAGGAAACAGAATCTGAATATATTGGTGGTTATGGAAGTGAATGATAAAAGGACATCATATAAAATTGGAAGAGGAGGCCTGGGGATTTAGCTCAGTGGTTTCGCCGCCTGCTGCGCAAGCACAAGGACCCGAGTTCGATCCCCAGTACCAAAAAAAAAAAAAAAAATTGGAAGAGGATATCAATTCTTATAAAAGCCACCTGCTTTTCAAGTTATTGTAACAGATAAGAAAAGATGAATTACCTCATTGGTTGGTTTACCTCTATGTGTTTTCAACTCCAGGGAAATAACTATGGATCTACCATAAAAAATTTCAGCAATTGATTTCTAGTTTCATGGAATAACAGCATTTACTCATATGGATACCTTTATAAAGATTTCAAACATGACCATGTCAAAATGGGTAGCAATCTTAGTTCAACTTAATTTACCAAACACCTTTCTGTGATGGTATGTGAATAATAACTAACTACAAAAGCTAACAGCAATTACCCCATTTGTGATGTTTTAATATTATTTATTCTTATTCTTTATTATAATTTATATTATTTATTCTATAAGCAAATAAGATACATGCAAATATCCAATTTTACTTCATTCTTTATGTCACAGCTGAAGATTTCTTTTCAGTAAATGCATGAGATTCTGAAATTTTACTGTTTTGTAGTTTCTACTGGTATTTAGGGCACAAGGTACACATTGCATGAAACAATACAGATGAAAAAATCATACTTCCCTGAGAATTAACTTATTTGGTTATCACAGCCAGGTAATGAAAGTACCAAGTTAAATATTAAATTTTCTGACTTACTGTAGAGTCAGCTTCCCTACTTCACTATGGAATTACTTTTTAGAAAGAGGATTGCCCTTACCATCCTCAGCTGCCCTTTGGGCCACTTTGCTGAGTGGGATATATGATAAAGTAGAGCATCCCATTTCAACCCAAATGCGACTTGAGAATAAAACTATTTTGAGGGTTGGAGCAGAGAGGGAAGGGTATTAGAGGAATATCTTATTAGCACATAAATCTATAGCATCAGGAAGATTTTTTTTCTGGCTGGTTAGGAAATCTATGGAACATAAACATGGGATAAAAGCACATTAAGCTTTTAAGAAGAATATAATCAGGAATGCATCTGAGAGCTTGCCGTGTAAAGCACTTTCATCCTTGGGGCAATTGCAGTATAACAATAAGAAATGTATTTTCTTTGCATAGAACAAAACTTGTAAAAGTGTACATGGTCCATACATGTTGAGTAATTTTAATTGCATCACTGTATGGACTCATAATATGCTTTAATATTCATTTAAGGAAATATAATATGCAATTAATAGAGAGGACATGGGAATACAAATAGTCTCTGCTTAGGAAAACCACAGGGATGTTGCACTGTTGGAGAACAGCCTTGTTTAAAGGCAACTGAAAACATGTAACAGACTATTGCAAAAATAAAGCTTAGGAAAGAGTAAATAAGTTTATCAAGGGCCTATATTATTCCAGATATGTGAAAATATAATGGGTTACGAGGGAAGTAATATTTCAGGTGTTAGATCGTATGCCGTGCACTTCATGTGAGTTACCTTATAGGGTACTTGAGGCAAGACTACAAAGTAGGTTTCACTCAGAAATCTAGACAGAACATCTCAAAAAACAAGAAGAATGAAAGAAGAAAGGAAGGAAGGAAGGAAGGAAGGAAAAAAACAAAGGAAAGAAAGAGAAAGAAAGAAAAGAAAGAAAGAAAGAAAGAAAGAAAGAAAGAAAGAAAGAAAGAAAGAAAGAAAATACAACAGCATAGGAAATGTATGTTAATTATACTTCAATAAAGTGTTTTTTAATGTACATAAGAGAGCACTGTCAAATGAAGCTTGAGGTCCAACTTATGAGGGAAGAAAACTGAGATTTAATGCCAGTCAGTGTTAATTAAATACGTTCTAAGAGTCAAATGGTTCAGTTCATAGCTGCAGATTTGTTAAAGGCAAAAATGAAACATTTGTATAGGAGATTCCTGTAAATGTAGTGGGTTGTCTGGTTTATCCCAATAAATTTTTCCTCAGATAACTAATAATGGGGAACAATTAAAATGGAGAAGTCCAGAGATAATAGTGGGCATTTGGAACCATTAGGTTTCACATGTACTGTGAAAAATCTAAAAAAGATCAAAACTCTGAAGATTCTTCATCTGTGATTGAGAAAGGGAAATAGAGCTTTAGGTACAACTATGGCTGATGACTCAAAAATATTGTTAACTTGATTTTAATCTCAAAGATTATGATATTAAGTTGTCTAAACTGCAAGAAAAATTCCAAATTTTGGCTTTTTGTTTAATTCCCTTGTGATTAGCATCTGACGCTACATTTCAGAGTAACTGGTTTTGCCTTCATTTATGATGAAGGGGGTAAGTACATTAGACATTTCACAGATTAAAAGTCTACAAATGCAGTAATTAGTATATTATGATAATTTTAAATAGGTTCAAACCCACATTAGTAACCTAGAAAGCCAAGAGACAAGTATACATTGTAAACTACACAAGGACAAGCTACAGTGAAAATTGTGATTTGGATTAAAGAGATAAGAAATTTTAACCTGTAAAGTCTAGGAGAACTAGATGAAAGTAAAATTGAAGGCATATGACCAAAGGAAAAAATGTATTCCTGTAAAATATTGATATTCTCCCTTGTCTTCTTATGTTCTGATTAGGAGAAGTTTGCTGAGATAAGAAAAATGAAAGAAAAGTTAAAGGAAAACTTGTTATTAACAGACAACTGTAGCAACTGATTTGGTACAAGAGAGTTACTTTTCAACACATGCATTTATTTTTAATACACAGGAATTTGTCTTAAAAATATAAAAGTCTTATTAAAAACTGAAGGATCATGTTAATTATTCTACTTCTAAATATTTTGCCAAATTTTGTACCCTTTTTAAATTTTTTTTCATTGAAAGATAGAAATAATTAGATTTAGCATACTACCAATATTACCTATTTGGTTTTTCTAGTCTACCTATTTGGTTTAAGGGGGGCTTCATTTTGGAAAAATCACAAATCCAGAAGAAATAAGGGAGTTTTAGTCACAAGCCAAGTGGTTGCAACTATATTAAATTCATCATAGCCCTGCAAATTGATGTTATGCTTGACAAGAGAAAGTGCAACAAAGATACTTGCAGACAATTGGCATTGTTCTCTGAAAGAAGCTCTACTAACCAAGCATTTGCCAAATTTATTAATTCCCCCTGACTGTTGGCTCTTCCTGATTGTTTATTTGTTAGCTACCATTAGCAGACCTCTTTATAAATTCTCTCAATGCTGCCATATGTTGCCACCCACCATCAGTCATGAGCAGGCTGGAGCAGTCATCAGAGGAAATTGAATTACTGCAGAAATGAGGATGAGTGTACCTATTTCTTTCTTATTAAAGTACATTTTATTTTCCATTGATGGTATGGAATAAGAAAGAATTACACAATGAAATAGTTGCAGTACTCACTAAAATGGCCTTTTAACATTCTATACAAGTTAAAGAATAAAAATATATCAAAATGCTAACATTTTACTAGTCATATTGAATGTGTTTCATTACATTTTAATCCAATATTGTAAATAATATTCACATTTTAAAAATATTTCCTTTTCATTTTTCTAAGTAAAATTTTAGTCATGTAGATTGCTTTGTTGAATGTTTCACTACATTTTAATTCAATATTGTAAATAATATCCATATTTTAAAAGTATTTCCTTTTCTGAGTAAAATTTTAGAAAGGTAGATTGCTTTGTGATAAGAATTTTATTTTTTAAGTTTTATTTTTATTAACGTATGCTTACAGTTCATAGTAATCACATTCATTATTGGGGATTGGTACATATACATAACACATTTTAATTCTTTTTTGTCCCCTTCCCCTACCACTCTTCCTTCCTTGCTCCAACTCTTGATCTCTTTCTCATTTATAAAAGATTTATCCCCCTGTTTCCTAATAGCTATCTTTTATTTTATTCTTTGATTTATGTTTACACTTTTTCATATAAAAGAAACCATGCAATATTTAAGCTTGTGAGTATGATATACTGTACATATTTCACATAGCATCATGGCCACATCATGGTGCGTGCATTTTCCTACAATGACTCAAATTTATCATTTATACACTACTAGTATTCTATTGTATATAAATACACAATTTTCTTTATCCACTCATCTGTAGACATATAGGCTGCTTCCAAGATGTAGCTATATTGAATTACACTGCTATAAACATTGCTATTCATGTATCACCATAAAGCGATTTCTTTAAGTCCTTCAGAGAGATACCTAGAAGGGGAATAGCTGGATCAAATGCATTTTCTAGTTTTAGGTTTTGGAGGACTTTCCATAATGATTTCCTTAGTGGTTGTACTACTTTACATTCCCTCCAACAATATAGAAGGATTCCCATTCCCCCAAAGCCTCACTAGATTTGTTATTATTTGATTTCTTGATGCCAGCCATTCTTTCTAGAGTAAGATGGAATCTCAGTGTTATTTTAATTTGCATTTCTCTAAAGGCTATCAACATTTAACATATTTTTCAGGTATTTACTGGCCTTTGTACTTCTTCTGAGAAGTATCTATTCATTTCAGTTTCCATTTTTAATTGGGTCTTTCTTTGAAGGGTCTAGTATTTTGAGTTCTTTCTATATTCTATATATTTGTCATTTGTCCCTGAAGTAGCTAAGGATTTTCTCCAGTTCTGTAGATTTTTTTCTTCACTCTGTTGATTGGGGCCTTTTAATATGATATAATCCCATTTGTTAATTCTTGATATTATTTCTTGTGCAATGGGGATCTGTTCAAAAACTCCTTACCTAAATCTATGACTTCATGAATTTTACTTACTTTGACTTCTAGTGGGTGTTTCTGTTTCAATATTTAGATATTTGATACATATATTTATTTCAGGTTAGTATATTGTGAGAGATAAGAGTCTAGCTTGAATCTTCTGCAAGTGTGTAGCCAGTATTCCCAGCAGCATTTACCCTCCAGCACGTGTTTTTGACCCCTTTGTCAAAGATCATATGGAGTATAACTTGAAATCTGGGATTGTGATATTTCCTGCTTTCCTCTGATTGCCAAGGATTGCTTTTGTGACTCTGGATCTCTTCAGGCATCATATACATTTTAAGATTGTTTTATCTAGTTCTGTGAGGAATGTTGTTCACATTTTTATTGAGATTGCATTAAATCTAAATCTATATACCAGTTTGAAAAAGTTGGACATTTTGAAAATATTGGTTCTGCCTATCCAGGACCTAGGATTGTCTTTCCAGTTTCGGATGTCCTCTTCAATGTTTTGTTTTGTTTTGTTTTGTTTTGTTTTGTTTTCAGAGTACTGTAGCTTTAGTTGTAAAGTTCTTTCACTTCTATGGCTAGATTAATTCCTAAGTATTTAATTTTTCTGTATGCTATTGTGTATGGTATTGTTTTCATAATTTCTTTCTTGGGGAGTTCATTATTGGTATACAGGAAACTATTGATTTTTATGTTGGTTTTGTATCCTGCAACATTTGTATCCTGCTGAATTTGGTTATTAATTCTAGGAGTCTTTGGTAGAATTTTTATGTTCCTCTATTTAAAAGGTCATGTTTTCTGCAAAAAATGATTATTTATCTTCTTTCTTTTCTCCTTAAAGGTCTTGTATTTCTTTCTCTTGGCTGATTGTTCTGGCTAAAGTTTTGAGTATTATATTGACTAGGGTTTGTGATAATGAACATACTTTCTTGTTTCTGATTTTAGAGGAAAATATTTTAGCTTTTTTTCATTTAATATGATGTTGGAAGTGAGTTTTTCATAAATGGCTTTTTATAGATTGAAATCATGTCCTTCTGTTACTTATTTTCTTCAGGGTTTTATCATAAATGAACATTGGATTTTGTCAAAGGCTTTTTTCTATATCTGTTCAGATTATGATGTAATTTTGTCCTTATTTCTGTTTATGTTATTGATTTATGTATACTGAGTCACCCTTGCATCCCAGGAATAAATCCTACTTAGGCTTGATTTATGATCGTTTTCATGACTTGTTGCATTCAGTTTGCCAATATCTTGTTGAAGATTTTTCTATGTTCATTGAAGATATTGGTATGTAATTTTCTCTTTCAGTTAGAATCAGGGTAATGCTAACTTCTAGGAATGAATTTGTAATTCTCCACTTTCAACTCCATTAAAGAGTTTGAGGAATATTGGTTTATATCATCTCTGAAACAGAATTCACTGAGTCCATCAAGTTCTGAGGTTTTACTAGTTGGTAGCTTATTTATTAGTGCTTCAATTTCATTGCCTGCTATTGGATTATTCAGAGGGGTTTTTTATCTTCTTTGTTCAGTTTTTGTTAATTTGTCTGAATTTGTGAATATATACATTTCTTCAAAATTCTCCAATTTGTTGGAGTAAACTTTTCACAATTTTGGTGTTGTCCAATTATTTTAATTTTGGCATTTCTAATTGCGTGAACTTGGAATTTTTCTTTTCTTCTTTTGGTAAGTTTGGCTAAGGGTCTATTTTATTTATACTTCTGTTTGTTTCTTTGACTCATTGATTCTTTGTAATTTTTAGTCTCAATTTCATTAATTTCCACTCTGATTTTTATGATTTCACTATTTGTATCATATTTAGGTTTGCATTGTTCTTCTTTTCTAGTATATTCAAGTATATGTTTAGGTTGTTTATTTGAACTTCCTCTGCTTTTCTAATGTAAACATTAATAGCAATAATTTTTCATCTTAGAAGTGCTTTCATTGTTTCCCACAGATTTTGGTATGTTGTATTGACCCTATCATTTAATTCTAGAAATTGTTTAATTTATTTCTTGATTTCTTTTGTGACCAATTGAGAATTTAATAGTGTTAGTTAATGTTCAGGTGTTTGTAAAGTTTGAGTTCCCTTTTAAGATGGATTTCCAGTTTCAATGCACTATCATCTGATAGTATACAAGTGGTGATTTCTATTCCTTTGTATTTATTTAAGCAAGGTGAATGGCCTAGCAGGTGGTCTATTTTGGAGATGGTTCTTGGTAATGTTGAGAAGACTATGCATTCTGTTGTAGTAAGTATAACACTTGGTAGATACTTATTAAATCCATTTGTTCAAAGGTTTGATTTAGATCTAATTTTTTTTGTTAATTTTTTTAGTTGAACTATAATCTATTTGTGAAAGTAGAGTACTGAGTTCATGTACTATGATTATGTTCATCTTTTTTGATCTTTTATTTCTAGTACTGTTTTTAATGAACTAACTACACTGATATTTGGTGCCTGTATATTTACAGATTTTATCTCTGTTGCATTCTTCTGTTGACTAATACATGCTAACCTTCTTTGCTCCTTCTGATCATTTTTAGCTTGAAATTGATTTTTTATAGGAATAAAATTGCTACCCCTGAATACTTTCAGGGTCCCAGTGCATGGAATATTTTTTCCATCTATTGACTTTTACTCAATAAATATATTTTGGGGTTAGATAAACCTTTTTTTTCTTGGTACTGGGGATCGAACTTGGGATCTTGCACCTAGATCAATCTTTTGAATGCAGCAGACCATTAGGATTTGTTGTATGATCCACTCTGTCAATCTGTGTCTTCTAATTGGAGAATTGAAGCCATTTACGTTGAGAGTTTTTGCTGAAAAATACTGATTTACTCTTGTTATTGTGTTCTTTTTTGGTTGCTGTCAATTTTATTTTCCCCTTTTGGTTAACAATTCACTTTGCCAGATTCATTCTATCTGACTTTTAACTTTGTAACTTCATTGTCTCAGTCTAGAACACTCAAATATATATTTGAAGTGCTCCTTTGATATTTATGAATATCTTAAGATGTTCTTTGTCATGGAATGAACTTATTACTCCATCAACCCCCTTCAGAATCACAGCAGACTTCTCAATGCAAACCTTCAAGGCAAGAAGAGCTTAGAGTGACGTACTCCAAGACCTAAAGGAAAATAGCCTCCAACCCAGATTGATGTACCCTGCAAAACTATCTTTCAAAATTTATAGAGAAATAAGATAATTTCATGACAAAGAGCACCTTAGGAACTTCATGAATACCAAGCCTGCACTACAAAAACTTTTAGACGATATCCTAGGAACAGAAAATGAGGATCACAACCCCAGGAAGCATAGCAGAATGAACCCATTGGGCATGACAAGAAATTAAATGTAAAGGGGGAGAACCTAACAAAAAGAAAAAGTCATGACAATGATAAGTCAATACGTTTCAGTTATAACTATCAATGTTAATGGTCTCAATTCACCAATCAAAAAGACTGGCAGAATGGGTCAAGAAACAAACTGCAACAACATGCTGCATACAAGAAACACATTTAATTCAGAAGGAAACCCATAGACTGAAAGTTAAAGGGTGGAAAACAATACTCCATGTGACAGGAACCCCTAAAAAAGGAGTAGCTATCCTCTTTGCAGCTCAAGTAGATTTCAAACCAACACTGATTAAGAGAGATGAAGAAGGGCACTACATCCTTGTAAAGGGAAGAATCCAAGAGGAAGAGATGACAATCATAAATATCTATGCATCAAACACTAGTGCACCCAACTATATAAAACAAATATTAATGGACATGAAAAGTCATATATGCATTAATACAATTGTAGTGGGGGACCTCAATGCCCCACTGTCACAAATAGATAGATCCAACTAGACAAAAAATAAGAAATGTAAAACTGGAATTCAATCAACTCTTTAACAAATGAACCTAATAGATGTTTACAATGTTCCATCCCACAGTATCAGAATACACATTCTTTTCAGCTGCACCCTGGTCATTCTCCAAAATAGACCACATACTCACACATAGAACATGTTTAAGTAAGTGCAAAGGAATTGAAGTTATCCCCTGCATATTATCAGACCATAGTGTGATGAAATTGGAGATCCATAGCAAAAGAAACTGCAAAAACTTCAAAAACACATGGGGATTGAACAACACACTTCTGAATAACCAATGGGTCACAAAGGAAATTAAAGAAGAAATCAGACAGTTCTTTCAATTAAATGACAATGACAATACAACACATCAGAATCTATGGGACACAATGAAAGCAGTCTTATGAGGGAAATTTATAGTAGTGAACACACATATTAGGAAAACAGAATGAACCCAATTAAACAACCTGAGGCTCAAGCTTCTAGAAAAAGAAGACCAAGACAAACCCAAAGCTCATACAAGGGAGGAAATTATAAAGATCAGAGGAGAAATCAATGCAATAGAGACTAAGAGAATGATACAAAAAATCAATGAAGCCAAGAGTTGGTTCTTAAAAGAATAAACAAAATTGACAAACCCTTAGCCAATCTAATCAGAAAAAGGAAAGAAAAGGCCCAACTCCATGCAATTAGTAACAAAAAGGGTGAAAATACAACAGACCCAGCAAAAATCCAGAGGTTCATCAATACCTACTTCAAGAACCTATACACCAATAAGATGGAAAACACAGGTGAAATGGACAGATTCCTAGACATATATGAATTACCAAACTTGAATGAAGAAGACCTAAAAATTCTAAACAACCTAATTATCAACCAATGAAATTAAAAATGTAATTAAAACCTTTCCAACTAAGTAAAGTCCAAGTCCTGATGGCTTCATGGCTGAATTCTACAAGACATTTAGAAAGGAACTACTGGCACTACTGTTCAAACTCTTCAATGAAATTGAAAGGGAAGCAATACTCCCAAATTCATTCCTGGAAACAAGCATCACCTTAAACCAAAAGCAGATAAAGACCCAACTGAAAAAGAGAACTATAGGCCAATCTCACTAATGAACATAGATGCAAAAATCTTTCATAAGATACTGGCAAATAGAATGCAGAAGAATATCAAGCAGATCATACACCCTGACCAAGTGGGATTCATCCCAGGGATCCAGGGATGTTTCAACATACACAAATCAATCAATGTAATACATTATATCAATAGAGCCAAGTAAAAAAACATATGATCATCTCCATAGATGCAGAAAAAGCATTTGAAAAAATCCAACATGCATTTATGATAACACCCCTACCAAAAATTGGAATATATGTTCTCTACCTCAATCTTATAAAAGCCATCTATGAAAAACCAACAGTCAATATCACACTAAATGGTCAAAAACTGAAATCCTTCACACGAAAATCAGGAACAAGACAAGGATGTCCACTATCACCACTCTTTTACAATATAGTTTTGGAAACATTAGCCACAGCAATTAGACCAGAGAAAGATATAAAAGGAAAAAAGATAGGAAATGAAGAAGTCAAATTGTGATTATTTGCAGATGACATGATACTCTATATAGAAGAGCCCAAGAATACCACCAAAAGTCCTCTAGACTTAATAACCAAATTCAGTAGAGTAGCTGGAAACAAGATCAACACACAAAAATCAATAGCTTTCCTCTACCTGAACAACAGACTCACTGAGAAATAGAACAAACAATTCCTTTAACAATAGCATCCAAGAAACTGAAATACCTAGAAATCAACCTAACGAAAGAAATCAGAGACCTTTTCCATGAAAACTATAGCACTCTGAAAAGAGAGATTGAAGATGATATCAGAAAATGCAAAGGAATCCCCTGCCCCTGGGTAGGAAGGATCAACATAGTGAAAATGGCCTTACTTCCAAAACTGCTATATGGAGTCAATGAAATCCCAATTGAAATCCCAGCAGCATATTTCACGGGCTTTGAGAAAACAATCCAAAAATTCATTTGGAATGAGAAGAGACCCAGAATAGCAAAAGCAATTCTAAGTAACAGAAACATGCAGGGCATATCACAATCTTCAACTTGAAACTATACTACAAAGCTACTGTGATCAAAACAGCATGCTAATGGCAAAGAAACAGACCCAAGGACCAGTGGAACAGATTAGAAGTTGCTGAAACAACTCCAGACACATTCAGCTATCTCATCTTCAATAAAGGAGCCAAACACCCTCACTGGAGGAAAGATAGCCTCTTTAATAAGTGGTGCTGGAAAAACTGGGTTTCAACTTGTTAAAGATTAAAACTAGACCTATATCTCTCACCATGCACTATACTAAAATCAAAATGGATTAAAGATCTAAACATGAAAATAGAAACACTGAATCTCCTGGAACAGAGGTTAGGTAGAACTCCTGAAGACATCGGTGTAGGAAAAGATTTTATGAACAAAACCTCAGTTGCTCGTGAACTAGCATGAACAACCAACAAATGGGATCTCTTCTTATTAAAAAGCTTCTGCACAGCAAGAGAAACCACCAGCAATGTGAAGAGACAACCTGCAATATGGGGAAACGTCTTCACCTGCTATTCCTCAGACAAGGGCCTACTATCTTGAATATATAAAGAATTTAAAAAGATCAGACCTCCCAAATTTAAAGACCCAATCCAAAAATGGGCATCTGAAGTAAACAGACATTTGTCACACAAAGAAGTAGAAATAGCAAATAAATACATGAAAAAATTTTCAACATCACTGGTCATTCGAGAGATGCAAATGAAACAATGCTGAGATTCCACCTCACTCCAGAAAGAATGGCTGCTATCATGAAATCAACCAATAACAAATGCTGGTGGGGCTATGGGGAAAGAGGAACCCTGCTCCACTGCTGGTGGGAATGTAGACTGGTGCAACCACTATGGAAATCAGTATGGAGAAACCACAAAGTACTAGGACTGGAAGTACCATTGACCCAGCTATTCCTCTGCGGAGTATCTTCCCCAAGGAATTAAAGGAATCATACCACAGTGATATATGTGCACCCATGTTCATCACAGCACAGTTTGTAATAGCTAAAACTTGGAAGCAGCCCAAATACCCAATCAACTGGAGACTGGATAAAGAAAATGTGGGGTTTTTTATAAAATGGAATGCTTCTCATCCATAAAAAAATGGGAAATTAGAGACATTTATACCTAAATGGATGCACATTGAGGCGACACTCTTAAGTGAAATAAATAGGACACATATGTGTAAATACGGAATAGTTTCTCTAGTGTGAGAAACTGAAAGTGTAAATAAGGACTAAAAGGTGTAATAGATAATGTGAAATAGGAAGAAAAGAGGCAAAGGGGAAGGGGAAGTAGGAGGGGTAGGGAAAGGAAAGAAGGGAATGGAATTAATATGAGAAAATGAAAAAATGGAAACAAAGTCTTTGTAAATAAGGAGGAATGGAGAGATTGAAAGGAGGGTAGAGGAATGGGGGAAAATAAGAACCACGAGTGATTATGTAACGGTGTAAATTTCCGATGATGAATGTCATTATATTGTATACCTAAAATGTACCAATGATTAGAATGAATAATTGATAATGCAAAATAGGAAGAAAAGGTCCAAAGGGGTAGGGGAAGTGGGAGGGGTAGAGGAAAGAAAAGAAGGGAAAGGAAAAATGATGAGAAATGGAAAAAAAGGAAACAAAGTCTTTATAAACAGGAAAGGGTGGAGGCGATGAAGGGAGGGCAGGGAATGGGAAAAAAAAATAAGAACCAAGATAAATCATGTAAAGGTACACGTTCCCAATGATAAATGTAAATGTATACCTAATATGTACCAATAAAAGAATTTAAGAGAGAAAAAAAACCTGTGTAACCATTTTTACATCTCTCCAACAGACTAGCATTGAAAGGATAAAATGGCAGACTCTGGGTTATTTAGTTCCCTTATTAAATACAGAAGAAAAGCGAACAATCTTATTTAATCTAAACATGAATTCAGACACTGTTCAAATATTTATTCCTATGGCTAGAAGGACTAAAAATTCCTTCCATAACAGATTTTCTACGCATTTTTCACATTGATTATTTTCAGACTCAGAATTAAATGTTAACAAAGTTTCACCAGTATCTATACTTTTAAGCAATGTAGCTAAGTTCTACTGTTCTTTACAAAGTAACCTTTTGCTGAAGGTTTGTTGTATGTTTAGGGCAAAGTTTAGTTTCTTTCATATTACAAACAATTTTGCTACCTTAATCTTCCATGAAACAGGATACAGAAATTACTCTCCTAAAGTCATAGCCTTGGAGGGGTACAGAATTACAAGTCACATGTTCAGGCTTCAGGAAAAACAGAAGTTCATAGAAATGAACTTATTAGTATGAATAACCCATCAAACAATGCTACCCAGGTTTAATGTCTTGATAAAAAAGATTCTTTAAATCCTGACAGTATGTTCTTGTGTGATCATTCCTAAAGTTACCATGGTTAAAAAAGTGTCCTGTCAGTGGGATCCTGAGCAATATATTTGTATTAAAAGACAAAGGTATGTATGACTCACCTCACCTATGAAAGTCTGCTTAAACTCAGTAAAAGTTGGCTTAGAATTTGGAAAAACTCTAGCTTCTAATATTAGACAAAGACAACAGTCCAGAAAGCCGATGACCATACATTTTCAGGATTCACAAATATGAAAACAAGTGATTAGCATTAATAGTAAATAATATAAGTATTCTCCCAAAAGGCAGGAAACAAAGAAAGACACACTTATGCTTACTTAAGCACACAAAAATGTAATCATGCATAAATTAATCATGTAGAAATAAAGATAACAACCAAATTTTTATGAAAATCCAGGCTATATTACAGAATTCTTGATTGGATTCATTTTACGTCTCTACCTTGAGTAAAAGATCAAGGTAAATAATTAATTTAGGTAAATTAGATTATGCAGATGATATATTCAATGCAGACAAATGAAAGCTCATAAAATTACATTTTTCTATAGGAATCTTAATTGCCACCTTTTGAAGTGCTTTTTAATTGATCAATGACTGGCCTTATACACAGAAAAATAACATATAAGATTGATATCCATGTCCATACACAATATATATTTGAGTGGGAATAAATGTGGGTGTTATATGAATATTTGCAAGGAAAGAATTTCACAAGGAGGAATATTGTGTATGTTTTGGTACCATAGTCCCCCATCATCTTATTATTAATTTGGGTGAAGAGATTTGTAAATGATTATCAGTGTTATTTCAGTTGATTCCATCTTCTGACATAATGCTAACATTTGAGTTCCTGCTCTGTGGATGCCTACTTTTTGGAATGTACAAAGTACAAGCATATGAGTATATGCTGTATGGGAAATGCTTGTCAGAAGCTGAGGAAGCAACACTAATTAGAGAATATGTCTACTCTCACAGTTCTGAGAATAATGAGCCTTATAAACTTGAAACACTAGAAAAAGAGTGCTGAATAATTTCAACCTCTAAAGGAAAAGTCTTAAGACTTTCTGTATTTCTTTCTAAAGTCTTTTAGGAAATTAGCTATATTTTAATCTTTGTTAGTCAAATTTCCATTATGGTGACAAAATAGCTCACATAAATCAATTAAAAAGGAAAAGTTCAATTGGTCTCAGTTTCAGAGGTCTCAGTCCATGGTCAGCTGGCTCTACTGCTGTGGGTTTGAGGTGGTACATAAATGTCATGGCGGAAGGACATGACGGAAGAGCATGGCTTAGAAAAGCTTCTGGGCTTATAGCAGAATGGGAGGGAAGGACAGCAGGATGGGAGTAAGATAAACTTTTCAAAGTCATTCCTGCAGCTACCTACTGACTCAGACTATGTCCCACTTTCTAATAGCCTGATCAGGTCTGAACTCAATGGCTTAATTCCTCATAATCCAATCGTCTTTTGAGGTCCTATCTATGAACACTGCTGAATTAAGGATCAATTTTCAACTCATTAGTCTTTGGGACACACTTCATACTTAAACTATAACATAATTTATTTTAAATGTTATTTTAACCTTGACTTTTTATTATAAAAGTAGTGTAATACATGCATATAATTTAAAATCTCTGGATTTAAAATAAAAGGCCTCTGCTCTCTCCTATTAGAGAAACCACTATTACCTATCCATGTATTTTCATTTCCTTGATGACTATTTTCAAACGTCTAAATAACATGCTGGTATAACCCTCTCTTATTATGTCATTGTTATATGCACCTTAAAAATAAATATATTAAATTTATCTTTTATGTTACCATTTTACATTAATGATATAATTTATACTGTTGCAAAAATCATAATCAGATCTGCTGTTTGCCCATTAGTTGGCTTTAAATGTTGAAACATAATAAATTAGAATATAAATTATTATAAATATAAAAATATTGTTCAATGTGGGGTCAAGCTTCACTCTATGATTAAATTATTTCTCTTGAACAACTATTTTGTATTCTGTATTGCTGCTTTTAATATATTGTTGAGTTAAGTAGCTAAGTTATACTGCTACTTATTTTATGGATTATTTTTCATATTTGCTTTTCTCCAAAAATAGCATCTCAGATTTTACTGAAATCAGGAGATTTTTTTCTTTAAGTTTATTTCTCTTCTAATTACCTCTACCTGTACCAGGGCCCATTTCCTGCTTATTTTGGTCTTTTTTTGTTGTTGTTCAAATTTTTCATAGTTATTTTATTTTTAGTCCATCCATGTTTAAGAGTCAAATGAAAGACTATTTTATCTCTCAGTATCTTAGTGTGTGTTGTTGACTGGGAGACTTATAGAAATTGATGTTAGGCACCTATTAAATGAAGGAATCCCAAATAAATATAAAAGGATTTTATTTGGCAGCACAAATAGTCACATTAGCTGAAGTAACCCCTGATATGTTAGTAGGATGTGTCTATTTAATATTGATATGTCTGACTTATTATTTGTCTGGCCAGAATGGAAATGCCTGGCTTATCTTCTTGTCCTGTGCAAAGTTAGGAGAGATAGGTATGAATATTGCAGAGGTATTTTCAGTTAGTCTGCTATTTCACACCTATCACCTCTGGCCTCTGTCATCCATATGAATTAGGAGCCCATGTTACTTTTGTTAACTTGGTCCTATATTCTGGGCCCCCCTCCCCCTTACTCTATTCCTCCATTGGTCCTCTTCCATATGTCATCTGGTGCTCCATGTTTTCACTTTTAAAATTCCATCATTCTCATGTTATCTTATCTGAAAAAGGAAGGATTTGCATGCTTGATCTGTCTATGGATAGTTGAGTGATCTAGCTCCTAACTTGCCATCTATGAAAAAAAGTTCAGATATTTCACTTAAATTGGGATTCCACTCACTATGTACCCCAGAATACTTGTTCTATTAAGTATTAATAGGTATTTTATGATTAAATAATAGATGTTGAATAATATGTCCACCACTAGAGATTTACATACACTTTAGTCTATGAAAAAACTCTGAAAATCCAGCAAACGAACCTGTTTAACATTTTGTAACTTGCCATTACTCACCATGGAAATGTATAATTGGTGAAGAATCTTAATATCTCTAAGAACTGGTGGTCTTTACTGATTTTATGTATTATGATTTTATAAAATCTTAGGAAAAGTCTTTATGACAAAAATCTTGGAATAGAGAATGTGTAACCTCACAATCTATTTGAAAAGTTGTTTGGAAATTGCTGGAAAAAATCAATTGGAAAAATTAATCAATTAACAGAAGTAATTATACATAATTATGCAATTCAGTACATACCATAAGAAAATACTTTTTAAATGATGTACTAGTTGTCCCAATACTTATAGGAATGTAAGACAATCAATCTTCCACACCCCAAAACCACACATTTTTAATAGGTTAAATACTAATAGAATATTTATTTCCAAATTGTAGTGTATTATGATTGCCAGTTAATAATATTATATAATCAGCTTTGGAATATAGTACTAGACTATTTTAAATATGACATTATACTCCTTGGAGTATAGCATAACTTTCCGTGAGCATTAATCTTGATATGTTCATCAATTTGACTGGGTGAAGAGGCACCTAGTAAATCAGTGAAGCATATTCTGGTGAGTTTAGGAGATGTTTTCAGAGATGAGTGGTACGAAGGCCAGCAACCTGAGGGGTAAAAATCCACTTGTTTGTGTATGGAATAAAAGAAGAGGGGAAATGAAGAAAGAAGCTGGCAGTCATTGGCTGCCATCACCTTTGGACACCAGTCTTCTATGAGCTTCCAGGCCTTTGGCCTCTCTTGTTCTGTGGCTCCAAGTTTTGGGGCTGAGCATCTATGGATCCTCTGGTGTCCAGCATGCCAGTAGCTATTGTAGGCTCTCTAGCTTTTGATTCTGTAAGACTACCTAATAAATCCCCTGTATAATTGCACATGTATTTCCTATTGATTTGGTTCCTCTAGAGGTCCCTAACCAATACACCTTCTGTATCTGAGGGGCACAATTAAAATTTAGCTTTAGGTGTTTCTCCTATTTCGTCATGGTCTGCACAAACCCCAGTTCCCTACAGAGATGCACACTGTCTCTCTCAGTCCTCAAACACAGAAGGGAGGATCTCACATTTCTGAAACATAAAAATATCTGTAATGTTTGCTACACTAGTGAGCACTTGCTGACAGTATTTCCATGTTTTTATCACTTGTTAGTTCTGCATGAGAGTTTTCTCATTTTCTCTTTTTAAACTGTGGTTTTCTTAACAGTGGATTGCTTTATTTTGTTCATCATCTACCTCATGCTGGACTTTCTGTATTTACCCAGAAAGTTTGTTGCTTGAAGTGCAAAAGTTAAAATCAAGATAGTTCTTTACAAGCCAAAAAATAGCAATCATATAAAATAAATCCTCAATTGTAAATTATCGGTCTGTAGAGAGTGAAAAATTGATCAGTAATGGTAACTTGCTTTTATTAATAACCACCGGAAAATATGATCAAAGTTCACAATTTCCTACACAAATAAATCACATAAATACATTCACATGTTAATTAAGGATATAATTTGACAGTGTTCACAGAATCTTGATGCACAGTGATGGAGTCCTCATTTTAAGACCCCCCCCAAAATTTAACTTTCTACAATCTTTAATATATTGTATAAAGCTGCTAAATATTTATAGAATTTCTCTCTGCTCCTCTCTCTCTCTCTCTCTCTCTCTCTCTTTCATAGTAGAATACATTTTCATTACATAATTGTTGGACCACACACAGCCATATATTGCCTATTTCATTCTTTTGGCATAAATAATTTACATTATTCAACAAAATATTTTATATTTTACCTAAAACTATTTGTGTAACTGAAAATATCTTTATAGATGAGCGAGAAAACTAATAAAAATAATTCAAATGTGATGAAAATGCTAGGTTTTACCTACCCAAAGGTACAATAATTATTTTAGATTAGGTACTGAACTGAATACTTTATAGGATTAAATGTAATCAGAGAATATTATTATCTTTGACCTCAAAATAAGCAAAATATATAAATAAAAATTAGAAGTAAATGTATTTATTATTTTAACTAATATAATATTTAAATTTAAAAGAGAATGCTAAGGAGAAAATTCTTGTGAATGCCTTATAAGAAACTAGTGATTAAACAGGATACCCTAGCGTGGTGCTGGAAAAGCTTTTAGAAGTTTCAAGGCTACAAACAGCCTGCTGTGGCATGTGTGCTATTGGTTCACCACCACTGCTCTACACTCTGAAAGGGTACAAAGAGTTTGGGGTTTCTTTAAAATATTTTTAACATTTATTCAGCAAGTAAGTGTTCCATGTTTACTAAAACCCAGAGATATCATTAATAGTAGCAAATCTTGAACTTTCAAGTCTAGATATAATTCATTAAACTCTCCAAAAATCAGCAGGCCCTCCATAGTGGTGAGTTTAGGTAATACAGTACTATTTGTTTTAAAAGTATGTGTGAATTAATAGCACTAAAATATTTTGATTACAGCTTTTAAAATAGCTCTAAGGAAAAAATGTCAACTTTTCCCAACATTGTTTCTATTGATTAGAGCAATTTGTGGAAGAAAATGAGGATACTTTAAAGGACATATTGCATTGAAAAAATACATTATTAGATGAAAATAATTACATATTATAAGGTATAGACTTACCAAAGATTCATAGACTGAAAACAGCATGAGCTAAGATAAGTTGACACTGAAACTGTTGCATTTCATTTAGACATGATTTGTTTATTTTTCATCGATTAAGATAATCACCAATATTCCATGCCTCACATATCCAGTGTAAGGTTTAAGATGATGAAGCCTATTAAGTAATTTGTATTTTGCTCAGCTAAGTAAGTATGAGGTATCTAGTGTCAGGAATTAATTAGCTTGATTACTGTTGTTTAAAGTACATTCCTAGGAATCCTAGTCCAAAGAAATGCTCTTACAGTCAAAATAAATTCTCACCAAGGACTCAGATAAAGGATTATAATTTCCTGTACTTTTACTTTATATAACATAATTCTACTTTGGGCCTCCATTTCAGCTGACTGTAGAAATAGTTTGGATCACTCAAGGCAGGGGGATGAAGGACATCTTGCCTGATCAGTCATTGGCTACAGAAGTAGCATCTTTCTGAGATGTCCTTTTCAATGTCGGGTCACAGGCCATCGAGGCCACTATCCCTCCTTGTATTTGTAGAGAGCTAATGACTGACTGCAGTCCTTACGTTGGTCTGAGGTCCATAAGAAACACTTCTCTTCTGCCTTTTCATGGAAGTAGGGCACAGAGTCCCTTTACTTTTATTCTCAGCTCTATTTCCCTACAATATTTTCTCCCCTTCATACAGCTCCAAAACAAACTTTAGTGAATTTCCCAAGAACAAATATAATCATAGTGGCTCTTCTAAAAATTTTGAATCAGAAACTCTTTTTTTGGCATTCTTTAAAGTGATTATGGGACATTGTCTTTTTAGCATAGGACACCTATCAGCATGCACCAGAATGAACGTTCCCTGGAACACAGCTTGAGAAACACATGCACTCAGCCTTGAAATATTTTGGCAGCAGTAAAAGTGCTATTAAAACTTTGCCATAAGGGAGAAAATTGTATTATAGTGTAACCAAAGTTATCAAATTGCTTTGACAAATGATGATACCTATTTTAAAATTAGGTATGGTATTTTTAAACATCTTTGTTTTTGAAAGATCTTTAAAATAAGACCTTGGAAAACTGAATAGGATATTCTGGTCTAAAATTATGTAACTTTTAAGTTTCTTGTTTCAGTAGAATATCTTACAGTCTTCCCTGTGAATCTGACACCATTAGTGGATAATGAATGTCCCTGATGACATTCCAGAGAGAAAGTGCACTTTGCCTGCCATGTAATGTCATGTTTAGGAGTTTCATTAGGTTTATATAAAGCCTTACTAGAGAGACCACAAAAATCTAAGACCTTTTCAAAATATTTCCTTTTTTAGTTCTCGTCTACAGTGATGCAGTTATTTTAATGTACAATTTGTATTAATAAAGTTTCTTTAAATTCTCTAATGAAAAATTAAATAGATAAGTATCTGCTTATTTTCACTAAGAAAGTATTACAGCACATTCTGGAATCAGTCTCATGATCAATTTTATGTTCAGATTATTACTCCTTATGAAACAGTATATAAATAAATGATTAACGATGTGAAAATTATTTTTTGAAATTAACTATACATTTATAGGCAACATTATATACATTAAAATATAATTTCATTTACATATTTAAATTTTTCTGATTATTTCAGTCTTTTAAGGCTTACATATTTAAGTATAGGAAAGATATCTTTACTTCTCTTAGTCAATGAAATTTAAATCTATTAATATTTGGTTCTTGAGGTTGAGAATCTGCAATAAAAACAAAATAAGATTAGTGCAAATGATGTAACAATGTAAGAAACATGTAAATACTAAAATTATGTAGATCTAGACAAATTGCTCAATAATATAGCAGAATAAATATTTTTCATGTCATGAACATTATAGAAAGTTTTACTGACTTTTCTATAATTGAATCCCACTGGAAACATTTTGATTTTTCTATTGAGCTATTCATTTCCAAAGACAGGGGTTCAGCATGAATCTATCATTATCAAGGTTTTTGTAATTGAATAAATATGTTTAAAATAAAGAAAGACTAAAATGTGCAACACCAATAATTTTATTTTTCCCAGAAACAAGGTTAATAAAAAATGAAATTTTAGACAGTTGAAAAGTCATTCTTTTTTTTTTTTTGTATTAAATTCTTTTAGTGGTACATTGTATACAACACAATTACATTTCTCATTGGGAGCTATACCTTTATATAATGCATCTTGGTTCTTATTTTTTCCCCATTCCTAGCCCTCCCTTCACCCCCTCCACCCTTCCCTATTTACAAAGACTTTATTTCCATTTTTTCCATTTCTCAGCATTTTTTCCTTGCCCTTCTTTCCTTTCCCCTGCCCCTCCCACTACACACTACCCCTTTGGACCTTTTCTTCTTTTTTCATTATCGATTATTCATTCTAATCATTGGTACATTTTAGGTATACAATATAATGACATTCATCATTGGAAATTTGCACCTTTACATAGTCTCTCTTGGTTCTTATTTTTCACCCTTGCCCAGCCCTCCCTTCAACCCCTCCAGTCCTCCCTATTTACAAAGATTTTGTTCCTATTTTTCCATTTTCTCATAGTAATCCCATTCCCTTCTATCCTTTCCCCTAGCCCTCCCACTTCCTTCCCCTTTGCCCCTTTTCTTCCTATTTCACATTACCTATCATACATTTAGTCCTTATTTACACTTTCTGTTTCTCACACCAGAGAAACTATTCGGTATTTATACATGTGTGTCCTATTTATTTCACTTAAGAGTATTGCCTCAATGTGCATCCACTTAGCTATAAATGTCTCTAATTTCTCATTTTTTATGGTTGAGTAGTACTCCATTTTATTAAAAAACTACATTTTCTTTATCCAGTCTCCAGTTGATGGGCATTTGGGCTGTTTCCAAGTTTTAGCTATTACAAACTGCACATGCACTAAACTAAAATCAAAATGGATTAAATATCTAAATATTAAAATAGAAACTCTGAACCAGTTGGAACAGAGGTTAGGTAGAACCCTTGAAGACATCGGTGTAGGAAAAGATTTTATGAACAAAACCTCAGTTGCCCGTGAACTAGCACAAACAATCAACAAATGGGATCTCTTCTTATTAAAAAGCTTCTGTACAGCAAGAGAAACCACCAGCAGTGTGAAGAGATAACCCACAATGTGGAAAAAAACCTTCACCTGCTCTTCCTCAGACAAAGGTCTACTATCTCGAATCTATAAAGAACTTAAAAAGATCAGACCTCCCAAATTTAAAGACCCAATCCAAAAATGGGCATCTGAAATGAACAGACATTTCTCAGACAAAGAAGTAGAAATAGCAAATAAATATATGAAAAAATGTTCAACATCACTGGTCATTCGAGAGATGCAAATGAAAACAAGGAGATTCCACTTCATTCCAGAAAGAATGGCTGCTATCATGAAATCAACCAATAACAAATGCTGGCGGGGCTGTGGGAAAGAGGAACCCTGCTCCACTGCTGGTGGGAGTGTAGACTGGTGCAACCACTGTGGAAATCAGTATGGAGATACCTCAAAGAACTAGGACTGGAAGTCCCATTTGACCCCACTATTCCACTGCTGGGGATCTTCCCCAAAGAATTAAAAGAATCATACCACAGTGATATATGTGCACCATGTTCATAGAAAAGTCATTCTTATAATTAACCAAGAAGAAAGGTCAGAAAGAATTCATGGTTTTACCTCTGATTGGCTTTTTGCCATTTGGCATGGATTTTAATTATGTGACTTGAATTATTTCATTTATAATAAATGCTTGTCTTCCAAAGAAAATTTATGACTCAATGAATGCAATACTGTTAGAATATGTTATACCTAAAGTCTTCCTATAGTGTCAATTGCCATACCTTTATCTGATGTTTAGTTTTATCATTAAAATATCAGCTCAATGCATAATCGAGTCTGTTAAAGTGTTGGTAGTGGTAAATGACTAAAATGTATCTATTTTTGGTCAATGTAAGACTTTTAATAACAGGGTACTTTTGGATAATGGCTGTGGATAATATTTGGTTTCCCATTTCTGTAACCATTACATGTTTTTACAACATAGAAAAAGCAGAAAGAAAGAAAAACTCTATTATTCTAAATCAATACCAACTTGAATGGTTATACAGAAATTTTCCATTGGCACCTTTCAATCTCTGCATTAGTGATCAACTGGCAACCCAGAAATAATTCAGACTATAATTCTCACACCACAAGAACTTTCATTCTGCAAACTGAATGCCTTAAACTTGGTCAATGACAGTAAGGAAACTGGATAGATAAGTATAAAGAAAAATAGAAGTCCTCAACATGTCAATAAATTTCAAGTCTCCAATGTTAACCCAGTCAATTTAATTAGAAACATCATTTGTAGGGTCGGGGATTGAGCTTAGTGGTTCCACCGCCTGCAGGTCCCGAGTTCGATCCCCAGTACTAAAAAAAAAAAAAAAAGAAAGAAATATCATTTCTGCAGTGTATGTTTCTCTCCATCAAATTTTATTTTGGTACGAAGGTTTTTATCAGCATGGCAACAAGTTCTGACTGTGCTAAATAAATATGAAGTTAAAGTTGATCCTTTGCAATAACAAACAAAATTGAACTATTAAAAATGTGAATATTTCGTACAGAAACTTTAGCATTTATTCAACTTATTTATAAGTGCTATTTAAATTAAATGTTTTTAAATCTACAATTTTTTTTCATTTTTTTGAGATAGAACCTTCATCATTATCTATGGCAAAACGGAAACTCCACTTGAATTAGATCCACATTAAGTAGGCTTCTAAATGGACACTTTTTTGTATAAAGATCAAAACTCAAAATAATTGCATTTTCTATATTTAAACCAATGATCACATTATACTGAAAATCATCTAAATGGCTTCAATTTCTGTTATATTTAAGTGGTTACAAAGCTACTATTCTCATCTGTCTGCCTTGAATAAATCATATTTACAGTATAGTAAGAAAATATGGGAGGGCAATACATTTTGTTCAAATTATTTTGCTGAACAAATATGTTTATTTAAGTTTGGAAACCTAACTATATATAAATCAAAAACAAAGCTCTCCTTTTTCCATGGGTATGATGTATTCTGGTATATTCAGCAGCATTTATTGTGGTGTTTTTTAATTTTAAAGTACAATAGTCTTGATTAGAATATAGTACACTTGGAATACATGCAAATGTAAAAAGAGAAGAAAAACCACACTCATAATCATATTATCTGTCCCGGCCCGCGGGTAAGTCAACGGAGACCCTAGAGGGGGAGTGAGAATGACAAGGGACAAGAGACACGAGAGATGGAGACAAGACAGGTTTCAAGCTGCTACAGCATATATACCTTAGGGCTAGAGGGAAGGAGCAAGGGGAGGGTACTGGGGCTACTTCCTTGTTGCCGGGTAGACTTGCAGCAGGCCCAGACATGCCCTTAAAAGGCACTCAAGAGTTCTAGCAGGGGGGGGGCAAGGCCCCCCACAATTATCCATAAATGACTACAGCAACCCTTCAAGATATTCTTTCCTTTTCAAATTCATATAATTCTTTCTTTTTTCCCATTAACTTTATTGGTACATTTTAGGTATAAAATACAGTTGCATTCATCATTGGGATCTTGTACCATTACATGAGTATCTTGGTTCTTTTTTTTTCCCCCTTCCCCTGCCCTCCCTTTACCCCCTCTACCCTTTCCTACTTGCAAAGACTTTGTTTCAATTTTTTTCCTTTTCTCATATTTTTTATTCTCCCTTTTTTCCTTTTCCATACCCCTAACACTTCCTCTGCACCTTTAGACATTTTCTTCCTATTACACAATATCAATTATACATTTTTTAAATTACAATATCAAGATCTAGGAGACATTACCACAGATTTTACAGAATTTGAAAGGATATAGAAAGCATATTTCAAAAATCTGTTTTGAAATAAATTTGACAACTTCTAAGAAGTACCTTGGAAGACAAATTAATGAAACTAACTCTGGAGGAAATATAAAATTTGAATAGCACCTATTAAAGAAAGTATACTCCTAGCTTGAAAACCTACCTATATGACAACAGCAGGCTCATAAACATTTTAACTGATAAATTATATCAAACAATTAAAGCAGAGAAAAGATGGAACACTTCTCCCCTCATTTTAGGAACTCAACATTGTGCCAATCCTAAAACTGGATAAAGATAATAGAAGAAAAAGGTATAAACATAGATAGAAATTTGTTTAACAAAACAAAGTATTAGAAGTCAGATCTGGCAGTATGTAGAAAGTGGTTTTATTATAGGGATGGCAGTGTTGGTTCAGCATTGGAAGATACACCCCCAAAAGTCATCACTTTAACCGAGGAAAGGGAAGAGCCATATGATCCTGTCACTAGTTGGAGAAAAAGTATTGGACTAAATTCTACAGCTGTTCATGGTAAAAGCTATCAGGAGACTAGAAGTAGAACAGAACCTTCTCAACAGATTAAAGGCATGTACTCCATACTTCCAGTGAGAACACCTTGTATAAATGGAGAAGATACAATGGTTTCTTCTTAAGGTGGGGAACAAGGGCAGATATGCTTACTCTTTACCTGTCCATTAAACTTTGAAACCTAGTCCCACCAAAATAGTCTGGCAATAAAATGACACAATTAGGATAGGATTGGCACGGCAGAAGCAAAATCTTTATATGTAGATGAAAGGACCATCTACAGAGAAAATACTAAGAAATCTCTAGGAGCCCCTAGAACTTGTATTTGAATTTAGCAGGATTAGAAAACACAAGCTATATACAAAAATTCAGGTCTGTGTATACTTGCTATAAATGAAGAATTGGATATTGAAATTTAAAAGTTATGTAGGAGTACAAAGGACCTAGAAAAGTTAAAAAAATGAACAAAAAACTGTGTTGGAAGACATTTAGTACCTAATTTTAAGACTTCTTCTAAAGCTACAGTAATCAAGGCATGTGTTGGTGTAAGGAAAGACATACAGATCATTGGAATAAAACAGAGAATCTAGAAATAGAACCACACATATACAGTCCACTGAGTTTTGAAAGATTATTTAACATTAGCATTTTATAGAATATAAACTTAATTCAAGAGCCGAGGAAGAGATAGTGTTTTCAGCAAATGGCACTAGACCACCTGGTATCCGTATACAAAAAATTAACCTCAACCCTTTATTTCCATACATGAAAATAACTTGAAGGGTCTATGAACCTAAATATGAAAGCCTAAAAGTATAAAACTTTAAGAAGAAATTATAAAGGGAAATGTTTATGAATTCAGGTTAGGCAAGAACTACCTAGTATACAAAAGACATGATGTATAAAAGAAAAAAATTGATAAATGTGAACTTCATGAATATCAAACCGGCGCTCCAAAAAATTTTAGACAATATCCTAGGAAAAGACAATGAGGATCACAACCCCAGGAAACCCAGAAGAATGAATCCATTGGGTGTGACAAATTAAACACAAAGGGGGAGAATCCAACAACAAAAAAAGTCATGACAAGGCTTTTAAAACTTTTAACTTCATCTCCCTAATGAGTGTATAGTTCAATCTTGTTATTGCACTGATTAGTATTTTTCTGATTCTAGAGTTGCACAACTTTCCTTGTGCTATACTGGCTATTTATCATCTTCTTATGTCTACTTTTTAATTGGGTTGTCTATTAATGAGCTCTAAGAATTCTTTATATATTCTGGTCATAGGTTATATGCTTTGTAAATATGGTCTGTTTAAGGACTACTTTTCATTTTAATGATGTCATTTAAAGTTCTAAATTTTGATGGAATCTCATATAATTCTTTCTTACAAAAATTAGGGTCATATTGTTTTATTTTGCTTTTTAACACTGTCAGTATATTTTTAATATTTTCTTAAATACTTAGGTATTTTTCCATCTTCCTATTAAATATATGTGTGCCATTATTTACTTTATTTATCCCTCTATTTTTGTTTACTTTATTTTAACATGATATCTACCCTTCCAACAAAATTTTAAGCATACAATTCAGTATTATTGAATATAGATACAATGCTGTAAAATAGATCACTGAATCAATTTTTGGTCCTTTTTGTTTTTTTGGTACTGGGGATCAAACTCGGGACCTTGTGCTTGCTAGGCAGGTGGCGGAACCACTGAGCTAAATCCCCGCTAATTTTTGGTCCTTAACTGAAACATTATGCCCAAAGGGCAACATACTTTCAAGATTATTTCAATATCACAATATTCTAAATTTTCATCCATATGGTGATGTAGTGCAGCATTCTCTTCTTTTGTAAGACTAACTACATTCCATCATATGGATATGCTAGATTTTTTATTATACATGCCAATAGATATTTACATTGTTTGGACATTTTGACAACTGTGAATACTGAAGTAATGAACATAATAGTGCTATGCTTGTTTAGAAACCTTACTGCAATTTTGGGGGGGGTAAATTTGAGAAATTAGATGGATGGATAGTGTGCTGGTCCATTATTAAATTTGAAGAATATTCATGTTATTTTCCATAACAGCTGTACCATTTTGCATTTTTATCAATTTTATGCAAGTGTTCCAATTTCTCCACATCCTCACCTACATCTGTTATCTTTTATTTGATAATAGATATCATGAAAGGTATGAGATAATGTCTCATTGTGATTTGTGTTTACATTTTCCTAGTGATTTGTGATATTGAGAATTTTTATGTACTATTTGGGCATTTATATATTTTCTTTGGAGAAAAATTCCTCACATATTTCTTCATTTTTGAGTTGGGTCACTAGAGGGGTTATTTTGTTATGAAGTCATAAATTTTTTTATGTATTTTGGAATTTTTTCACTTTTCAGATACAGGGTTTGCAAATGGTTTCTTTTTCACTTTGTTTCCTTTTCTATTTAAAAGTTACTTAGTTTAACATAGCCCTTCTTGTTTATTTTTGTATTTCTTGCCTGGGTTACAGTGTCATGTTTAATATAACCTGTGGTAAGACCAAAGTCATGAATGTTTTCTGTTATGTTTTCCCTAGAAATTTTGTAATGTGGGGTCATACATTTAAATCTCAAATCCATTTGAAGTTGTTTTTGTGTGTACTGTAAAACAGAAGTTCACTCGCATTCTTTTGCACATTAGATATTGAGTTTTCCAATGTCATCTATTGGGATACTGTAAAGATTATGTTTTCTCCATTGTATATTTTAGACACCATCATCACAGATCAGTTGGGATTCTTGTTCTTACTGAGATTTAACAACTCACTTCTTGGCACCTGACTCATTATTGGTCTTATTTCTCATCTTTATCGTCCCTATAAAATAATGAATCTTCAGCTTCCTGCCCATCTTTTTGTAGAGACAATGATATTCCATTAGCTATGGGTACATGTGATAATAAAAGTCAAGTATATTTTGTAAAGATTTTTACATACATGTCATATCAATTCTAAATATCTAAATTAAAATTTCAATATCTACCTTCCTTTTCCCCATTTCTTCCAAGCCTCAGTTTTTCATAATGACAAAATACAGTCAATAGAACTAAAAAAAGAAAGAAAAAAAGACCTTAACCCCTCAGTATACTTCCTTCTTTATATGGTAGCAGTCTCCAGTTTCCCACTTGCTGTGAAATTTCTCATCAATTCTACCTGAAAGAAACCAACAAACTCCTAGGACTCCTAGGACTTCCAAGGTCCATTGTATAGTAGCAAGACTTTCATTGTTCCAACTTTCCTGTGTACTCTGCCTAAGTGGGCCCATTGAAAAACACAATGTTAATGTGAAGAGAAACCAAGGCAAGAGTCTCAATCTCTTACGACCCTTTTTTAACGCACAGCTCTGACTGTGTCTCCTTCCACACTCGCCTCTAAATTCATCACGGTTTCCTTAGAGTTAACATCCTAGCATTTTTACCCAGTTCATCTAACTTTATCCCTCTCATCCTCTGCATGATTTGCACTCTCCAGCCTGACCATCTCACCCCTTTGTAGTCATCCACTAATATATTTGTTCTTCCAACCCTACACATTAGATCTAACTCTTACTTATCCACAAGTACCTGTCCGTGTTTATCTCTAAACTAAGGAGAATTTTTGTACCTGAAGAGAATTTCAGTCTTTAAATTAGCTATTTCAGTACAAAGTATTTTTCATTAGGCTCTTACTAGCATCTTATGTGCCATTTGTCACAGAAGATACCACTTGTCATTTTTCCCTTCCAAGATATTAGGCTGCTGGAGGAATCAGACTAGCTACATTTGGATCACTCTTTTTTTTTTTCTTCTATAGAGCACACTAATTCAGGTTTGTATAAACAGATTTTCAATAAACCAATGACGAGAGAGTAATTTTAATTGAGAGACATCATTTTATTAATCCCCTAAATCATCCTCTGGAATCTTCTGAGAAACATGAGTTGTTATTTTCTTTTCACGAATCTCTGCTTTTAAAAACTATGATGCAGAGATATTTCTTTAACATCCTCTGAGCTACTCTGTCCATTTCTAGCTTCATCATTTTCTTACTCTGACTGCAAGCTCTCTATCTGCGCATGATAAAATCTCCATGACTTCAATGACTTCCCCTGGTAAATAAATGACTGTGGAGTTAGCAATGGTACTGTATTATAAAAGAAACGTCTTTACAGAATTCCCACTCAAATGAACAAAAAGTCAGTTACTTTTGCCTTTTAATCTTGTCTTTCACAAAACAATCCCCCTCATTCTTTTTTTTTTTATTAGCATAAAAGTCGTGAATTTTCACTAGGAAAAAAAAGAAACCTTCCAACTCATTTTTATCACTGTTCTACTGTCTTCACTTTTCACATTTATAAAGAAAAGGGCATATTATTTACAATTTTGTTGAGTGAATTGTTTTATGGAATCACTCACAGTTTTATCAGTCATTCTAGGTATTTACTACTTACCATTTTGTTTGTTTGTTCCAGTCCCAGGGATCAAACTCAGGACCTGTGCTTGTGAGGCAGGCATGGTGCCACTGAGCTAAATCCCTAGCCCCTGCTACTTAGTTTAATTTCTTTATAAAAAAATTTATATATTAATTGGTACATTTTAGGTTTACAATACATTTACATTTATTATTGGGTGTTTGTACCTTAACATGATGCATCTTAGTTCTTATTTTTTCCCCATTACCTGTGCACCCTTCACCCCCACCACCCTTCCCTATTTACATGGACTTTGTTTTCATTTTTTTTTCTTTCACATAATTTTTCCTAAGAACAATACATAAAACTCCATATTTCCTTTTCACTATTAACTATGATATGACATTCAAATTTGCTCACAACACACTGATTTTCAAATTTCAGGTTTATAACCAAGAGAATCTCACTTCATATTTTTCTACAAAGAATGAAAAGTAGTGTTAAGTAGTTCAAAACTGAAAACTAACAAATCTGGAGATAATACAGTGTGATGGTTATTTTCATTCATCAACTTGAAGAGAGTAAGAATTGTCCAAGAAGCTGGCAAACCACGATTTCTTGGTGTTTCTGTAAGGGTGATTCTAGAAAAGATAGCATTAGAATCAGTTGATTCACTAAGAAAGGTCCAACCTCATCAATGTGACTGGCCATGGCCCAATCTGTAGAGGATCTGAACAGAACAGAACAGTGAAGGAAGAGTGAGTGGTCATCCAACTTCTTTTGCCCTGAGACTTTAGAACTCCTAGTCTTTATGCCTTCAGATTCCTCTTGGGAGGTTTGGTTTAAAAATAAAATTGGATTCCTTGGTTTTTAGGCTTTCAGGCTCAGACTGAATTAAACCACCTGCTCTCCTGAGTCTCCACCTTGCAAATGACATGTCACAGTACTTCTTAACCTCGGTCACTACATGAGCCAATTTCCAAGATAAATGCTTCTGCTTCTATAGAACTCTGATTAATACAGCATAACTGCATGACACACCATATAATATGATATATATACATGAATAATTTAGATGTTTGTCTCATTACCCTCACTATTTGATAGTTCAAACCTTCTATAAGTAGGTAGTACAAGCATAAAACTAAACTTCAATTAGAAATAACTAACAACACTTTTAAATTTGCATCAGAATTTTGTACCCCATGCTGTACTGGAGATGTGAAATTAAATAAGCCATCAAAATGTACAGGTTAAAAGAGGGAGACACCTGTTTAAATAAATGAGGACAATGCTATTTCATACCTTATGAACTTTCCCCAGTGTGGGTATATTGTAATATACAACAGGGGATTGATTATATGAAGCAGAACCTTATAAAACTGATTTCATATGTCAAGAGTGATTAAATATCATCAGTTTCATATAGTTCCATTGTACAGAAAGGAGTAGACAACTATGAATGAAGAGAAGAATGATCGTGAGAAATAAAACAAGTTTTAAATAATGAATCCATATTTTTCAGATTAGATGATATGTTCATTGTGTCAGCCTTGGACTTGTTGGCTCAGATCCACTGCAATCTCCCTCTTTTCAGTGTCAGTGTCATAAAGGGAATGACATTTTCAAGCAGTGTTTTGCCCCATGGAGACATTATTTGGAAGTTGGATGGTAACATATCTATGTCTCTGAATGTATCTTTGGCAGTGTTTGTGTACCTTCTCCAGGGCTTGTGTACCTTCTCCCCGGCTCCAACTCCTACTGCGAAAACCCAGCATGATATCTACTGCTCATTAACTTTGGCTCTAGGGATACCATCTCCTTCTTTTGTCTCTGTAGTTCAGGACTTCAATGTCCTTCTGCTGTTCTGAAACACTTAGTTGTTCAAATCTCATGCCTAGCTTTTCCAGCCTTTAAAAATCACCTGAGAGCAATTAAAAATTAAATTACCCCAGATTTATATATGCAAAATGTTTTCTGTTTTATGGATACACCCTGACTGATACAAAATTAAGAGGCCAATGTGCTCATCTCTTTTCTGCTTCCCCAATTAATTGCTTCAATCTGCATCTGCCTCATTGGCAGTAAGCCAAGATTTTCCTCCTCCCTCTGCCTTTTACCCCCTCAATAGCCCTAAGTGATGATGTAATCTTGAAATGTGTTGGCATGGGAAGGGAACCAATCAAGTTCTCTCAGTTGAAAATCAAGCCTACCAAAGATCTATAGTGAGCAGCAGGAAATGATGGGCCTTAGCTCTGATAGCATCCACCTATTCACATCTCAGTATGAAGCACCATAAAGAAGGATGATTCCCCCCCACCCACCTCAAAGCTAAGCTCGACCCATTTGCTCCATTCTTGGGCTCTCCAGTTGTCTATTCTAATTTTCAGGTCCTTCAGTTTTTACACTTCCTGGGAGTGTTTGGATTCTATGAGTGCTAAACAAAGAGTCTTTGGCTTTCAGCTTCACACTCTGTAGAACAGTTTCCCATACTTTATTTCAATTTACAAAAGCATGAAGCCCTTTACCCACTAAATTTGAGACCATAAAGGGAACTACATAACTCTTTTCTCACAGACAGTGGATCTACTCACACATCTACTTGGCCACTGATTCCAGTATATCTGACCTCTGAGAAGAGATTTTCTTCAGTTACCCATAGTCTGTTTTCTGTTCAAGAGTCTTACCAAATTCAACAGAAAATGAAAACAAAGTTTATTAAACATAATATGTATGCCCTCCCTGACTAGGTTTAATTCAGTCAAAAGGACTTCTACATCAGAATGACTATTCCAGGAAGTGACACAGAGTTGTGAGATAATGAGAGGTTTTGGGGGGTAGTTCTGGCTCTTCATGAGTAACCTCCAAGCATATGCTAAGGGGCAGAAAGAAAAATGCTAATGAGATAAGGAAGAACAATCAGTCAACTATTCTTAAGTCAAACCTGCTCCATTTAAATGTAATATTTCCATATCTTCCATGAAAAATAAGATTTTTTTTTCTCTTAGAAAAAGAACTATTATGTTCTTTATGTTCTTGAAGTGGTCTGTTCCA
Organism: Heterocephalus glaber; assembly: GCF_053883595.1. Classification (NCBI taxonomy): domain Eukaryota; kingdom Metazoa; phylum Chordata; class Mammalia; order Rodentia; family Bathyergidae; genus Heterocephalus; species Heterocephalus glaber. The sequence goes on from NW_028258333.1 coordinate 17,630,969, forward strand.
GCACAAATTAGTTGTCAGCCTCAGTTCGAGTTTCTAATACTGATTGCTGATCTGGCCTGATGACCATGCATTACATTTAGCACACAACTCAGAAGACTTTTATATAGGACTGCTGATGTGTTCAAAGTGATCTACTGAGATGGGTAATGAGAGTGGAGGCAAGGAGAGCAGTTAGAATTTACAGAAATGTACAAATGTAATTAGTCCTGCTCTTTGATGAATATGTAGGCATTATTGGAAACTAAATTCCAGAAACAATAGTCATGGTAAATTACTGAAATGTTGTTACAGGCCTAAGAAATAGAGGAAGAAGCAAATATTACTTTCATGATTCCAGAATTAGAAGACAAATAAAGGCACTGGCATCAGAGGATAGATTTGCAAGAAGTGAGCCAGTGCAATCCTAACTATATGGCACTAGTCCTCCTTGATCTTCATAGATATTTCTTTTCTTCAGGAACAGATTCTGATCTATCTCCATCCTGGGAAAGATAAGAACCAACTCCACCCAGCTCCTCCATTACTTGGGAGACAAACAGGATGAAGCCTATTGATCAGGTAATGATTTGTATTCCTCCTAAACTTTCTTCTTCTGAATCATACACTTTTCCACTAACAATATCTTTCCCAGGAATTAATCCTGCCACTAACCTCTAACCTCTTGATGGCACTGTTTGGCTTCTTTAAGATGAAGCATTTGGCAAAATCTTTCATCCAGCAGGCTCTAAAGTTATCAGGATTGCTTGCAATACAGGCACTAGCAGCTCTACCCAAAGATTCTGACTCAGAGGGTATGAGTGGGCTGAAGAACCTGAATTTCAGTGAGGTACCTAAAAATATTCTGATCAAAGTTATTCATGGACTATGCTGGGATATTCTATGCCAAGGAAAATTAATGAGCAGAAATATCTGGACGTTTTAGTTGGAATGGTGCCCTTTACATTATGCCAATGTAATAGTATCCCTGAGCTATTCTTCCTCCTAAAAACCTGTGGTCTTAAAGCTATAATTAAACATAAAGACATGAACTGCTCTTATTGGAACTGCTGTGAAAACTTAAAGAGAATTCCGTGCATGGAGACAGGTGGTGAAGCAGAGAACGGTGTCTCCTCAAGTGTGAAGACCAGCCAGCTGTAGCAGTCCTGGTTCCCGGTGCTGTCCGGGGACCCAAGGTGTTCCTGACACAGAAACGGCCTCTATCATCCCAGAAGGGAGGTGGGAAAGAGAAGGAGAAAAGGAAAGGGAAAGCCCAATGTCAAATGGCTCCACATTAAGCCTACATGGAATTGGAGTTTATTCAGAGTGTTCATAGATCTCAGTTTTCCTGTGGTCATTTCCTATTGATTACCAGAGTAGTCCTCCCCTTATCTACCCAGGAGATATCCAAGACTCCCGGGGGATGACTAAAACTTCAGATCATACTGAACCATACATATATCATTTACAGTATGTATGCTTTACTGTATATTTAATACATACTGAAAAGCATAATTTTAAAATTATAGCAAGAAATTAACAAAAATACTAATAAAACAAGTATAACAATATACTCTAATAAAAGTCGCGAATATGGACTCTCCTGAAAGTCAAGAGAAATAATATTTTCTGGCCACAGCTAAACTTTTGTACTGGAAACCTCAGAGAGCGAAATGCAGACAAGAGGAATACTACTGCACTATCAGTGGAAGGTGCCCCCTTTATATCTTGTGTGGTGCTATAGTTAGAATCTAAATATTACAGTCACCAAGCTTTGCCATTGACTCAAAACTGGCAATAATAATCACAATAAGGATGGAAAAGCAGCTTGCTGTTGCTTCCCAAGTTTTGATTGTTTCTTAAATATCTCCCTCTTGTGCTCTATTGCCTTATTAAATTGGAAGCCTGCTATGGATCATTTCTAGAATTTTCTATGCAATTTGTGTCTTCAGACAATTTGCTCATTTGCTAGGTTTGAAGCCCCGAACCATACACTGAGAGTGGGTCAGAACCCTACCTTCTTCCTGACCCAGTGTTAGGACTCCTCATATCACATCTTTCATCATCTCTTATCAACCACCACATCTAAAGTGGCATGGAAAGTTAGTATTTTTATTTTCTAAATTTTATTAGACATATTCATTAATTTTTATAGTTTAATGAGGAATTTTATTATATTATAGCTTAATGTGAAAATTCCCATTAAGGTACTGACATAAATTTATTGCAAGGAGACTTGACCCCATCCTTTCTGGTCAAAATAGAACTGTATATTCCAACCATGAAGACATCTTCTCTGTTTGCCATGAGCTGTTCATGTGTTTGTTTTTCTACTGCCGTTAACTCCTCATGAGCTAAAACTATGTTAAACTTAGCATCCATTTCCATGGTTGTCACAAGTTTAGTTGTGAGATAATGATTTTCAGGCTGAAAAAACATTATTTATGATCTGTCTGCATGAAAGGAGAAAGAGATACAGAGACAGAGAAAAAGAGACAGTGATGGAAGGACATTTTACTGCTTGAAAGTCAACAAAGCATGAAATCCCGTATGGCATATTAAGCATACTGAAGATAAACTTCCTGTAAATCACTAGTTCTCACTCAAGTTAGTATTCTTGTTTGCAATATAATTCCCACTGAGGAAGAATCTCTACTTTGAAATTCATAGCATTTACAAGACATAGAGGAAATCAAATTTATTAAAGGAAACTCTACCTAAAAAAGCCATGAAAATGAAATGGCAACACCAAAAGAGAGAGCAAAGATATAGATACAGGGTAGACTCACATCATCGAGTTGCAAAGTGGATTAACATTGTTTCACTCTTCTGCTCCAGGTACCACTTTACTTGGAATATCAAATACAACTGCATGTTTAACTGTCTTTTGAAGAAAAGCAGGAATAATTATTGAAGCTATCATACTGTTTTGACATTGTGTTATTATTGCACCTAGTCATCTGGTTGCTAAGGGGTAAGTGTCTTTTTGCAGTGCACTTTCATAAGTCACTTTTTAATTACAAGTGTGCAAGACAAACACAATATTAAATTGCTGGAGGAAAAGAGAAGGCAAGAAGAAACTCTTATCTAATCTGTAAAATATAATGATTAAGTATACTGTCTTCAGTGAGGTACTATAGAAAGTCAAACAATGAAAACTGCCATCATGATTCCGCATCTCACAAGGGAGAAATATTCAGAAGCAACATTTAACAGGAACAAATGCTTCAAGTGGCCAACAGTAAATTATAAATTGCACTCTACAGAGGTTTCTTTCTTTCTTTCTCTTGTGTAAGGAAAACATTGATTGGAGTGATATTTTTGCAAGATTTGATATAATCCATGGGTACATTAGAAGAAAAATCACACTGACATACTCTATAACTTTGGATAATATGTTGGTTTTAGTCTTGTTTGAGTAGCCTATTTTGAAAATAATAAAAATCTAACATATAAACCCTTAAATTAAAAACTCAATTGTGAATGAAAAATGACCCCATAATCCTAAACTTTCTACCCTTTACTGTGTTATTGCCTTAATAAAAAAAAATGTTTTCCAACTGACCTATTTTTTCTTTGTGAGAGATTTTAGCTACCAAACAAGCAAAATATACTTAATGCATAGAAAAGGACTTTCTCATAGTTGAGCTTGTTTTAAAATATTCACTATAAGACCATTTTTGATTATATAAACAATGACCGATTTTTAAAAAATAGAAGGAAATTGGTGTGCAGAAACTGTAACTAAATCAGCTTATTTATTCATAGATATTGCCACATACCTTTGTTCCGATACAGGTATTACCATCTCCATTTTATAGATGAAGCAACCAAGTAATGGTGAATTTAATTTCCTTCCATTACTCTATTGCTAGTAAATAACAGAGCAGAAAGTCCAGCCAAGGTCTCTGTCTCTAAGATTGCATTGTTGCCATCATTATTGAAATCCATCTGTTGTTTGGGTCCAAACTCTCCATGATCAGTTTGCAAAATGAGACAAGAGTGCCAACTGATTATACAAACCAGACATAATTTCAGCTTTCTTCAGCTTCTGATCATACCACAAATATTTGGAACATTATTGCAATTTACAGATTTATCAGAGCTTTAAAATTTAGATTGCATGTGTAACTGATTTTAGTAGTGCACACATTTCAAAACAAACCATTTTATAAATAAGCTTGCTTGTGTAAAGTTAGTCATATTTGAGAAATGTAATGTCTTAGGTTTCCTGCTTGAGAATAACAAAACAAGCTATTCAAGATGAAAAATGTTCATTGTTGTTTTTCAGCTTTTAAATGTCATTACAGTCAAAAATTTCAACATCATATTGCCTAAGCTTTGTTGTAGTCTATCTTTTTCTAGCTGGTTGTATTAAGAAAGGTTCAAATTGGCATCTGTATCACTAAAATCCTGCCTTGAAGGTGATAATGCTTCCACGGATTTCTAAAGTTCCTATGATATCACGTAAGGCTATTTCAGAATGACTGCTTTGACAATAATTGTATTAATGTATTTTGAAAATCGTCCCTACTCCTAAATAAAACAATCCTAAATTTTACTGCATCCATGATCCTTTCTCTCACTTCATCTTTACATCCCTTGACTCTTCTGTGACTATTTGGTTTATTCCCTCAAGAATCTTCTCTCTCTCCTCCTAGATGTTACCAGAAAAGCGTGTGATTTTTTTTCATTTATCTAGATGTTTTTAATTTCTATGTTTTCCCTTACTATGTCAAGTAAACATGAAAAATCATTGTATTCAACTTAAATATGAATGGTTCTTATGCTTTTGTCTTGTGATTTCCGGCTAAACTATTCACCTTGGGAGAAAAGCAAGAAGAAATACTAAACTATTCAAATTTCAGGCCAGACATGTCTTACTAATCGTAAGTTTTAGCACATTGCCTATGTTTTTCAGCATCATCTCTATCTCTGTAAATGGAGGAGGGGATTGGCATATTACCTTCTTCAAAGGGTAATGAGAGTCAATTACATATACAGCACTAAGCAAAGTGAAACAAAGTAGAGATGTGATATTGAATAATATAATTTTATTATAAATGATGCTTTGATTAGTTCCTATTCGTTCTAATATTAATATAGATATTCCCAAACCCATGTCTGCCTCAGTTTGTCATAAAGCTTCTTATGTATTCTACATTATACATTGTATCCTAGTTATTTGTATTTATGTCAAGTCTCTTTTAAGATATTAGATCTTATGAACCTCATTTTTCTTTATTCTCATCCTTAAAACTTTGCTTAAACTTAGGAAATTGTAATATATGGGACGTGATAGAATTTATACATATGTGTACGCAAACTAAACACACACACTAAATTAAATGTGTCCCATATCCACCTGACTCATATTTATAAAGGAAGTGGTTATTTGCACAGTTTCTTTTCCTCTAATATTGAAGTCAGTCATATACATTTTGAGGCAGCACTTTAGTTTCCCAGAACTTCATTTTCCCTTAAAAATAGCTCCAAGTTGTTTGGAAACATTTGAAACTCTTGGAATGGGTCTTCAGAAAGCATCCATTTTATTAACAAAGGAAGAGTGGAAGAGTTGGATGAGGTAACACACAAGAAGTGTTTAAGAGGAGAGGACTGAGCCATCTAAAATTAACATCTATATTAACAAGAATAGAGAAGGAAAGAAACCACGGATTGAGAATAAAAATACCTGCAATGTAGCATGTAAGGAGGACAAGCAGTAGCATTTTAAAAAGAGATAAATTGTTACTAAGTCATATGCTTCCTTTTTTAAAAATAACTTTCTTGAAATATATTTCTGTGTCACATGCATTTGGCTATATTTCCTGCCAAAGTGGGAAACTTTGGGAAATTGATCTCTAAAAGAAGTAACAGAACGAGTCACCCTGAGTGCTATGTGCTTTTAAATGAAAAATTAACACTGACAAAATGAAGACCAAGATAGGAAATGGTCCCATTTCATGAAGTATATTACAAATAGGAAATCAAACATTTGTGAAGCCCCATGCTTTGGTAACAAATTTTTATAAAAGATAACATGATAAAATTTTTCAAATCATAATATAACCAACATAGATAAGGAAGTTTCTACAGATTTCTACTCATTAATTTTATTATGTCAAAAGTAAACACTGTTGTTGACAATTTTTCTACTATATGTGAAATTTAACATTCATTTTGAATAACAAAAAAAAAATCACACTGACACAATCCAACAATGTCCAGGTTCACCTATCTAGAAAGTTGTGCTTCCGTGTCCCCACAATGTCCCTCTCCATTGTGCCTTCTCTTTATTAAATTTCCAAATGGCTCTTTCACAGAACATGTCTACATTCAGTTCTTATTCTAATAGCTAGAAAAACTGCTGCTAATACTACTTGTTAAAAAGAATTGTAGGTAGCCAGCTTATAGATAGATGAGAATATTTTTATCACAATTAAAATGGAAAAAGAAGAAAAAGAAGAGCAATAATAAGCAAAATATGAATGAAACATTTTCTAGACCTCTATTGTTGATATCATAATAATTCCCTTGCATAGGTACCTGATATATTGCATGTGTTTTTCTATATTGCTTACACACATCTATTCAGTTACCCTCCCCTCCAAAAAAAACCCTCTGAGGTAGGTAGTACAATATTCCCACTTTAGAGTTTAGAAAACTCTGGCACAGACCAGTAAGTAGCTTACTGGTCTTACTGGTCTTACAAAGATTGGAAAAATTGAACCTAGACTTTCTAGTTTCATGGAGCATTCTCATAAGTATGACCTGCTTTACCTTCTTGGGGAAGAGAATCATTTTAGCCCCAGTAGGATAGTATTAGTTTTAGGCTGTTACTCTTGGAAGTAGGTGATTCCTCCTATTAATGATGCTTTTGGTTTCTCTAATTCCTGAGAATGAGCAACTTAGATAAACTGGGACAGGTTCAAGTATGTTATCATACAAACATATAAAAAACTAATATTATGTCCCTAGGTACCAATTATTTTAATTCAAAAGGAAAGTAGGCTAATGTCACAGGCACAGAAATTTTTCCTCTCAAGTAAATAAAAACTTAAAGCAAATTATTTGAGAATACGGACTATATTGATAAATCTCTCCCAGCATCTCAGATCTCAAAGGTTTGGTTGACAAGTTCAGAGGCAAATTTCTGTCTATTGATGAATTTTTCTAGTTCTTTTGGGCTGTGACTCACTTTGACTAGTCACACTGCCCATTCCATGCCAGCTATCCCACGTGTCATTAGTCTTTTCTTTTTTAAATTAATTTTGTTAAATTTTATACAATATAAATGACATATTTCGTACAATGTAATGATGCTCATCATTGGAAATTGGTACCTTTGCATAATGTCTCTTGGTTCATACTTTTTCCCATTCCCCTGCCATCCCTTCAAACACTCCATCTCTCCCTATTTAAGAAGGATTTCTTTTCATTTTTTCCTTTTCTCATATTAATTCCATTCCTTTCCTTTTCCCTACCCCTCCCATTTCTGTTTCCCCTTTGCACCTTTTCTTCCTATTTCACATTATCTATTATATCATTTAGTCCTTATATACACTTTCAGTTTCTCACACCAGAGAAACTATTTGGTATTTACACATGTGTGTCCTATTTATTTCACTTAAGAGTGTCACCTCAATGTGCATCCACTCAGCTATAAATATCTCTAATTTCTCATTTTTTATGGCTGAGTAGTACTCCATTTGATAAAAAAACCATATTTTCTTTATCCACTCTCCAGTTGATGGGCATTTGGGCTGTTTCCATGTTTTAGCTATCACAAACTGTGCTGCTATGAACATGGGTGCACATATATCACTGTGGTCTGATTCTTTTAATTCTTTGGGGAAGATACCCAGCAGGGGAATAGCGAGGTCAAATGAGACTTCCAGTCCTAGTTCTCTGAAGTACCTCCATACTGATTTCCACAGTGGTTGCAACAGTCTACGCTCCCACCAGCAGTGGAGCAGTGTTCCTCTTTCCCCACAGCCCTGCCAGCATTTGTTATTGGTTGATTTCATGATAGCAGCCATTCTTTCTGGAGTGAGGTGGAATCTCAGCATTATTTTCATTTGCATCTCTCCAATAACCAGTGATGTTGAACATTTTTTCATATGCTTATTTGGTATTTCTAATTCTTTTTCTGAAAAATGTCTGTTCATTTCAGATGCCCATTTTTGGATTGGGCCTTTAAATTTGGGAGGTCTGATTTTTTAAAGTTCCTTATAGATTCTAGATAGTAAACCTTTGTCTGAGGAACAGCAGGTGAAAATTTTTTCCCACATTGTAGGTTGTCTCTGTACACTGTTATTGGTTTCTCTTGCTGTACAGAAGCTTTCTAATAAGAACAGATCCCATTTGTTGATTGTTAGTGCTAGTTCATGGGCAACTGAGGTTTTGTTCATAAAATCTTTTCCTACACCAAAGTCTTCAAGATTTTTACCTAACCTCTGTTCCAGCTGGTTCAGCATTTGTTTTAATATTTAGATCTTTAATCCATTTCAATTTTAGTTTACTGCATGGTGAGAGATATAGGACTATTTTTAATCTTTGGCAAATTGAAACCCAATTTTTCTAGCACCATTTATTAAGCAGGCTACCTTTCCTCCAATGAAGGCGTTTAGCTCCTTTGTCGAAGATAAGATGGTTGAGTGTGTATGGACTTGTTTCTGTGTCTTCTAATCTATTCCACTGGTCCTCAGGTCTGCTTCTTTGCCAGTACCATGTTATTTTTATTGTAGTAGCTTTGTAGTATACTTTCAACTTGGGGTTGTGATGCCCCCTGCCATGCCTCTCTTGCCTAGAATTGCTTTTGCTATTCTAGGTCTCTCCTTGTTCCAAATGAATTTTTGGATTGTTTTCTCAAGGTCTGTGAAATATGGTGCTGGAATTTCAATTGGAATTTAACTGAATCAACATAGTAGTTTTGGAAGTATTGCTATTTTCACTATGTTGATTCTTCCTACCCAGGATCAAGGGATGTCTTTCCATTTTCTGATATCGTCTTCAATGTCTCTTTTCAGAGTGCTATAAGTTTTCAGAGAGGAGGTCTTTGATTACTTTTGTTAGGTTGATTCCTAGGTCTTTCCATTTTTTGCACGCTATTGTGAAAGGAATTTTTTGCCTTATTTCTCTCTTGGTGAGTCTGTTGTTCATGAAGAAGAAAGCTATTGATTTTTCTGTGTTGACCTTGTATCCAACTACTTTACCGAATTTGGTTATTAAGTCTAGAAGACCATCGGTGCAGTTCTTGGGGTCTTCCATGTACAGTATCATGTCATCTGCAAATAATGACAGTTTGACTTCATTTCCTATCTTTATTGCATTTATTTCTTTCTCTTGTCTAATTGCTATGTCTAATGTTTCCAAAACCATATTGAACAGGAGTGGTGATAGTGGACATCCTTGTCTCATTCCTGATTTTAGTATGAAGGATTTCAGTTTTTAACCATTTAGTATGATATTGGATGTTGGTTTTTCATAGATGGCTTTTATCAGATTTAGGTACAGTCCATCTATTCCAATTTTTGTAGGCTTTTAATCATGAATGCATGTTGGATTTTGTCAAATGCTTTTTCTGTGTCTATTGAGATGATTTGAGATGATGATCGTATGGTTTGTCCTTGGCTCTATTGATATAGTGTATTACATTTATTGATTTGTGTATGTTGAACCATCCCTGCATGCCTGGGATGAATCCCACTTGGTCAGGATGTATGATTTTCTTGATGATCATCTGCATTCTATTTGTCAGTATCTTATTAACGATTTTTGCATCTACGTTCATTAATGAGATTGGCCTATAGATCTCTGTAGGGAACAGGGAAAGGGGACATTACTAGAACCTCTGCAGTAAGTCCTAGTCTCCTGTGAGCCATGGCAGCACAAGGCGAATTACAGGAAAGGTAGAAAAATGAGACTGAGAAGAAGCTGAGCTTTGGGTCTGATCAGTTCTGCTCTGGGCACCAAAGATGGGAAAGCCCCCAGCTTACCACACCTTTTATTCAGTACATTGGGAGAAACAAACGTAATAAATGACTTGCAGAGAGTTCAGTACATCCGTGTAAACAAGATGTAACAATCCAAGAACAATGAGGAACTGAGTAGATGAAGGTTTTGTTCCTCCCAGGATGTTTTCAGCTGGTGTAATCTTGTCCTGGAGAATCACAGCATCACCAGATCATTGAGGTCTCAAGTTGTGACCGGAGGCCAAAATGGAATTATGTCTCGGAATTCCACAGCTGGGCTGTAGGCAGGAGAACTAGGCTAACCAAATGATTTTAACCTAAAATTATGTAGCCTTGCTCCCGACATATCTCCCTTTCTTTTTGTTTTATGTGAAGATGTTTTTAGGAAAAGCAAGCACACCCAACAATGGCTTGTCCCTATGTATTGTGAGGATCTATAGAGTGTTTGACTGGCTTAGTATGATACTGGATTATTGATATCATCATAAGCATAATTTCTCTTAATTGGGGCTGTAATAAAAGGATTAAAAATCGAATTTTTTTAAACACTGTTGGCTAAAAAACAAAACTTTTGTTGAACTCAAATAACTATTGTCTTTAGTTATACTTTTCTACTGGGTGTTTAAGACCAAATTACAGTGAGATCTATATTAAATAAAGTCAATCTCTTGCTATCTAACAAGGTCAGTTAAGTCTCCACAGGTGCTGTCTTGAAACTGTGCATAGAGCCTCTTAGCTCCTCTGTCAGTGTCAGCCATCAGGATATGTCAGGGCCTTGCTTGACCAAGTTGCCTTCTGCAAAGGCAGGGGAGATTTTTTTCCTCCACGTGACATTCCTTTGGCACACTTTTCGTTGTATCTTTACTGTTTTGGTGTTCAGCAACCTCCCTGCTCAGGAGGTTGGGTGAATCACCAAAGATGTAGGATCTTGGAGAAGGTTCCCTCATGACTTGGATCTCTTTGCTATTGTTGTTGACCTTGGAGGGCCAGGGCCAAAATATTGGCTGCCTTCTTAGCCCAGATACTTCTTCAGTTTTAGTCTCTAAACTTTGGTTGTTGAACACCCAGAAGAGAAGATCAATAACATTAGCATTGTAAGAGGAGTAGTGAACTCAACTATTATAATTTTACCTGGATATTAAGCATTGTGGAATTAAAATACAGTTAAACTGTTATTATTGCCAATCATGTTTGCTCTTGTGGTTGGATCCCTAAGTAGCTATCTTTTTATAGCATGTCATCTAAGGAAAATAAATCAGCCTTCAAGTGTGCTTATTATCATAGGTGGCTGGAGCATGAGAGAAGGGCAAATATCTGAATCAAAAGGTTATTACCATAAACAATATGTTGGAAGACCCATACAATTAGAGGGCATGAATACATTTTGTACACCAGAAAAGGGGCAGTAAGAAATATCACAGTTACATAAAACCTTATGGTCTTCAATGTAGTTTGGTACCAAAAGCATCTTTCTAATAACACTCTGGTTTATGCCACAGAAATTAATCTTTTGAAGATGACCAATGTAGACCTATCACAATAACATTGTTAGAATTTAACCAATATAAACATTTTATAATAACATATTTAGATCTTAAAGTTCAATGATAACCAATGTAATCAATTTATAATAACATAGATAATATTTATTGCAGTGTGTCTCCCATAAGATTATGAAAATTACTAGGGGTTCCCTTCAGTGAATTAAGACCAGAATAATTATTTTCTGGGCAGCCACTTCTTTATTCACCAAAGGGAGTACCCACGGTCTCTATGTACTTTGACAAATAAATCTCAATGGCACTTTGATAAGTTAGCAACCTGGGGGAAGAAGGGCATGCCTTTAATTTGATAACATTTATCTGTAAGCCAATCCAATAATAGGTGAATATCTTTTAAGGAAAAAAAATTTTTTTTCAAATGGTCAAAAGGAAAAGAGGGGAAAAAAATAATTTGAGCTCAACTGCACAAACGGACAAACAAACAATAGACAAACATATAAGACAATTTATAAAATTAGAGTGCACTCAAATATATTTGGTTAAATTGAATTATAGTATTCTTTTTATGATTTTTAGGTTTATAATTGTATATAAGACTGGTCAAAAACTTTTGTAGTCAGTTAACAGAGATCTCGTGAGATTAGAATCAGAAGGAATGCAAGTGCTTTTATACTTATAAATGTAAAAAGAACATTTTCAAATGGTGGCCCCCCCTTTTTATCTATATTTATTCTACCTCTGGGGACATCATCTCAATCCTGCACCCCGCTGTGGATTTGCTGGTCATGCTGGTGAGGTGGGTCACTCAGGTGCAGCTGGCTCATCACTCTCAGCTGGGGTGCTATCAACCATTCTCCAAGATGTTGGTGGTTCCACCAGTGTGACCCATGGTCTCACATTCCAGGAGGGCAGCCACAAGGTTTCATCATTATCTGTTAGGTCACAGGCAAAACCTCTCCCCCAAGTTATTAAGGCAGGAACAATTTTTTGACATATGGCCTTTTGTAATCTTAAAAATGAGTTCAATAATTTAGGTTCTAAGGTAGAGCAGATCATAGCTCCTTCCAGTCTTTGAGTCAACCAAACTGCATAAGAGGAATCACTTAAAATGTTAAGAGGTTGGGGAAGAAAGTTTTCAATCACAAATAAAATGGTTAGCAACGCTGACCTCTGAGCAGAGTGGAGTAAGGCCCAAGTGGGGAGCGTTCGGGGGGAGAGACGATCACCCCTTCACCAGGCTTCATGGAGAATGGTACCTACACATTCCCATGCTATTAAGTTAGTTGTCCCTTCCTAGGGAAAAGATGGGACATACATTTGTATGTCTTTTAACAAGTCTATCATAGCATCCTTAGGTACTGGGTACATAACTTGCTTTAACAGCGACTTAAGTAATTTGGCAAAGTTACACTGCTCCGATGACAGAGACTGACCGATAGTTGTAACTCAGCAAAGATAGAAAATTACCCCCAGCTGGAAACACTTACCACCAGTGTCCCTCATCTGAGTCCGGAAATGGTCCTGGGAGATCTGTGTGCTCTCACTTTTACTCCGAGTTTGTCTCACAGGCGAGTTCACCCCTGGATCTGACTCACATCCAAGTTGGGCGCCAAATGTAGGGAACAGGGAAAGGGGAAGTTACTAGAACCTCTGCAGTAAGTCCTAGTCTCCTGCAAGCCACGGCAGCACAAGGCGAGTTACGGGAAAGGTAGAAAAATGAGACTGAGAAGAAGCTGAGCTTTGGGTCTGATCAGTGCTGCTCTGGGCGGCAAAGACTGAAAGCCCCCAGCTCACCACACCATTTATTCAGTACATTGGGAGAAACAAATGTAACAAATGACTTGCAGAGAGTTCAGTACATCCACATAAACAAGAGGTAACAATCCAAGAACAATGAGGAACTGAGTAGACGAAGGTTTTGTTCCTCCCAGGATGTTTTCAGCTGGTGTTATCTTGTCCTGGAGAATCACAGCATCACCAGAACATTGAGGTGTCAAGTTGTGACCGGAGGCCAAAATGGGATTATGTCTTGGAATTCCATAGCTGGGCTATAGGCAGGAGAACTAGGCTAACCAAATGATTTTACCCTAAAATTATGTAGGATTACTCCCCACAGTTCTCTTTCTCAGTTGAGTCTTTCTCTGCTTTGGGGATCAAGGTGATGTTTGCATCCAGGAATGAATTTGGGAGTATTGCTTCCCTTTCAATTTCATTGAAGAGTTGAAACAGTAGTGGCGGTAGTTCCTCTCTAAATGCCTTGTAGAATTCGGCAGTGAAGCCATCGGGACCTGAGCTTTTCTTAGTCGGTGAGTAATTACATTTTCAATGTCACTGATTGCTATTGGGTTGTTTAGAATTTTTTAGGTCTTCTTCATTCAACTTTGATAATTTATACATATCTAGGAATCAGTCCATTTCTTCTGTGTTATCCATTTTATTGGCATATAATTTCTCGAAGTAGGTATTGATGATCCTCTGGATTTCTGCTGAGTCCGTTGTAACCACCCTTTTCATTCCTAATTGCATGGATTTGTGCTTGGTGTTTTTTTTTCCTTTTTCTGATAAGGTTGACTAAGGGTTTGTCAATTTTGTTTATTCTTTCAAAGAACCAACTCTTGGCTTCATTGATTTTTTTTTTGTATCAGTCTTTTGGTCTCCATTGCATTGATTTCTGCTCTCATCTTTATAATTTCCTCCCTTGTATGAGCTTTGAGTTTGTCCTGCTCTTCTTTTTCTAGAAGCTTGAGGTTCAGAATCAGGTTGTTTAATTGGGCTCTCTCCGTTTTCCTGATATGAGTATTTGCTGATATGAATTTCCCTCATAAGATTCCTTTCATTGTGTCCCATAGTTTCCGATATATTGTATTGGCATTGGCATTTAATTGTAGAAACTGTCTGGTTTCTTCTTTAATTTCCTCTGTGACCCATTGGTTATTCAGAAGTGTGTTTGTTCAATTTCCGTGTGTTTATGAAATTTTTGTGGTTTCTTTTGCTATTGATCTCTAATTTCCTCCCTCTATGCCCTGATAATGTACAGGTGACAACTTCAATTCCTCTGCACTTACTTAAATATGTTCTATGAGTGCGTATGTGGTCTATTTTGGAGAATGACCAGGGTGCAGCTGAAAAGAATGTGTATTCTGATTTTGTGGGGTGAAACACTCTGTAAACATCTGTTAAGTTCATTTGTTCAAGAGTTTGATTGAGTTCTAGTATTTTGGTGCTTATTTTTTGTCTAGTTGATCTGTTTGTGACAATGGGGTATTGAGTTCGCCCACTACTGTTGTATTAGTGCTTATCTGATATTTCATGTCCATTAGTATTTGTTTTATATAGTTGGGTGCAATAGTGTTTGGTGCATATGTGTTTGTGATTGTCATCTCTTCATCTTGGATTGTTCCCTTTACAAGGATGTAGTGCCTTCTTTGTCTCTCTTAATTGGTGTTGGTTTGAAATCCACTTCATCTGCAAAGAGGATAGATACTCCTGCTTCTTTTTGGGTTTCTGTCCCATGAAGTATTGTTTTCCACCCTTTAACTTTCAGTCTATGAGTTTCTTTATGAATTAAGTGTGTTTCTTTTATGCAGCATATTGTTGGATTTTGCTTCTTGACCCATTCTGCCAGTGTATTTTTTTTAATTGGTGAATTGAAACCATTAACGTTGATGGTTATAACTGATTTGTATTGACATGCTTGTCATGACTTTTTCTTTTTGTCGTATTCTCCCCCTTTGCATTTAATTTCTTGTCATGCCCAATAGATTCATTCTGCTGGGCTTCCTGGGGTTGTGATCTCCACTGCCTTTCCTAGGATATTGTCTAATATTTTTGGAGAACTGGTTTGGTATTCATGAAGGTCCTCAGGTGCTCTTTGTCATGAAAGTATCTCTCTTTTTTTGTATTAAATTCTTTTATTGGTACATTGTAGGTATACAACACAATTACATTTCTCATTGGGAGCTAAACCTTTATATAATGCATCTTGGTTCTTATTTTTTCCCCATTCCTAGCCCTCCCTTCATGCCCTCCACACTTCCCTATTTACAAAGACTTTATTTCCATTTTTTCCATTTCTCAGAATGTTTTCCTTGCCCTTCTTTCCTTTCCCCTGCCCCTCCCACTACCACTACCCCTTTGGACCTTTTCTTCCTATTTTCATTATTGATTATTCATTCTAATCATTGGTACATTTTAGCTATACAATATAATGACATTCATCATTGGAAATTTGCACCTTTACATAGTCTCTCTTGGTTCTTATTTTTCACCGTTGCCCAGCCTTCCCTTCAACCCCTCCAGTCCTCCCTATTTACAAAGATTTTGTTCCTGTTTTTCCATTTTCTCATATTAATCTCATTCCCTTCTATCCTTTCCCCTAGCCCTCCCACTTCCTTCCCCTTTGCCCCTTTTCTTCCTATTTCACACTACCTATTATACATTTAGTCCTTATTTACACTTTCAGTTTCTTACACCAGAGAAACTATTCAGTATTTATACATGTGTGTCCTATTTATTTCACTTAAGAGTATTGCCTCAATGTGCATCCACTTAGGTATAAATGTCTCTAATTTCTCATTTTTTATGGCTGAGTAGTACTCCATTTTATAAAAAACCCACATTTTCTTTATCCAGTCTCCAGTTGATGGGCATTTGGGCTATTTCCAAGTTTTAGCTATCACAAACTGTGCTGCTATGAACATGGGTGCACATATATCACTGTGGTATGATTCTTTTAATTCTTTGGGGAAGATCCCCAGCAGGGGAATAGCAAGGTCAAATGAGACTTCCAGTCCTAGTTTTTTGAGGTATCTCCGTACTGATTTCCACAGTGCTTGCACCAGTCTACACTCCCACCAGCAGTGGAGCAGGGCTCCTCTTTCCCCATAGCCCCGCCAGCATTTGTTATTGGTTGATTTCATGATAGCAGCCATTCTTTCTGGAGTGAAGTGGAATCTCAGCTTTGTTTTCATTTGCATCTCTCAAATGACCAGTGATGTTGAACATTTTTTCATGTATTTATTTGATATTTCAACTTCTTTGTCTGAGAAATGTCTGTTCATTTCAGATGCCCATTTTTGGATTGGGTCTTTAAATTTGGGAGGTCTGATCTTTTTAAGTTCTTTATAGATTCGAGATAGTAGACCTTTGTCTGAGGAAGAGCAGGTGAAGATTTTTTCCCACATTGTGGGTTGTCTCTTCACACTGCTGGTGGTTTCTCTTGCTGTGCAGAAGCTTTTTAATAAGAAGAGATACCATTTGTTGATTGTTTGTGCTAGTTCACAGGCAAGTGAGGTTTTGTTCATAAAGTCTTTTCCTACACCGATGTCTTCAGGGTTCTACCTAACCTCTGTTCCAACTGGTTCAGAGTTTCTATTTTAATATTTAGATGCTTTGGGGATGTCATGAAAGTATCTTATTTCTCCACCAATTTTGAAAGATAGTATTGCAGGGTACATCAATCTGGGTTGGAGATTGTCTTCCTTTAGAGCTGGAAATATCTCACTCCAAGCTCTTCTTGCCTTGAGAGTTTGCACTGAGAAGTCTGCTGTGATTCTGATGGGCTTTCTTGTATATGATTTGTTTCTTTTCTCTAACTCCTTGTAGAATTTTGTTCTTTTCTTAGGTTTCTGGAATCAACTATTATATGCCTATGTGCAGAGTATGATCAAGGCTAGTTGGAGTCCTGTATGCCTCATTTATCTGTATGTCAAGTACTTTTTCCCTACTTGGGATATTTTCTGCCATCACTTCAATGAACTTTTTTTTATGTCATCTGCACCCTCTCCTGTTTCTTCATTTTGACTCTGATCAATCTAATGTTATTCTTCTTCGCATCATTTAGCAGCTGCTGGATTGATTTCTCATGGTCCCTTACTATCTTAAAGCAATTTTTCTTTTCCTGGTCACTATTTGCAATCTTATCTTCTATATCTGAAACTCTGTCCTCACATTGGTTCATTTTGCTGTGTAAACTTTCAATGAAGTTTTTAATCTCCTGGAAATCTGTTTGCATCTGTTTTATGGATTCCATTTGTTTCCTGTGTCAGGATTCCATCATGTTCCTCAATTCCTCTATTTTTTTAAATCTATGTCCCCTCTAGATTTATTAATCATGTCATGTACTATGGGCACAATCTCTGTTGTTTTGTGAGAAATTATTTCTGATTTCATTTTTTCCAGATCCTCTTTTGTTGCCAGTTCAGGGAGTCCAAGCAGTTGAGTATCAGATTGTCCCATCTCCTTTCCCTTTGGGGTTGCTTTAGATGATCTGGAAGTCTGGTTTTGAGACTTGTTTATGTGTCTTCTCATTTCAGGGTGGGGGGGGGGGGGGGTAGTGATGCTGGCACCTCCCTGGCTCACCTCCTCAGTGCTATGGGCCATGGTATGGCAGCCCAGAAGGTTCACCTCCTCCGCCCTGGAGGCAGTGGTACAGTGGCCTGGAAGGCTCCTTGTCACTAGTGTTTTCTAACACTCTTACTGTCTATGCCCTAAACCTGTGGTTGGACATCAGATTAGAAGCAGAAATTAGAGAATTCCAATGTCTTTCATTTTTCATAATTGACCAAATCAAGTGGACTTTGTTTCCTAGGTAGAAAATTCAAATATAGAAAATGAAGGTACAATGTATGTTTGACTTAATTTATTCAGAAACTTCTGTGAGGTGATGTCTTCAGAAATTGTATCTTACCCAAAATATAGAATGAGTGCATGTTTCTCTGTAGGAATCCAGATTGAATTCCATCACATTTGAAGGTGTAACTTGAACATTTCTGAGTGTAGACACCAGTCTAAGATTTTTACACAGCTCTGCTTCAGACTCTTCCAAAGATCATACTTTGAAATATTAGACCTCAAGGGGAAGTGAAAGACTTGCAATTTCTTGATTTGCTCTCATTTTTTCTAGTGCTACCACATTCACACAAACACAGGTATCCTTAATTTGAAATTACTCTCTGCTTCCTTCCTTTATGTTCTCAAAATTATGTATCTGTTTAACATTTGGTCATTGTTTTAATTCTGTCATTATAAAACTAGATTCTTCACCAAGACATTAATGGCCTAAATTGTCCTTTTATCTTTCTTTATCACTGGGTTTCTTATTTTTCTTTGATTTTACATTCCCTTTCAATTCTCATTCCTTTTTCTGTCTAACATAACTAATTCTAATCCTCACAGGAGAACTGCTTCATTTTTATTTCACTTTGGAGCATCATAATTTAGATGCTATGAATCTCTTTTCTTTAATATAGTACATACTGTAATGAAGAGCAAAGAACTTTAACCAAATATATCAAATATAAATAGACATATATTGTAAACAATTGAAAATTCAAACCAGTCATTAACACATGGATGGCAACTCCATCCCTAATATAAAGATCTACCCACAATTTAAAGGAGGAGAGTATATTTTGGTTCATGGTTTTAGAGGAGTCAGTCCATGGTTTACTGGCTTCAAAGCAGAAACAGCATGGAGCAAGAGCATGGCAGAGAAAAGCTACTCAACACCTAACAGACTGAAATCAGAGAGAGAGAGAGATACAGAATGGAAGACCTGGGGACAAGAACACACCCTTCCAGTTCATGGCCCCACTGACTCACCTCCAACCAGGTCACATCTCCTAAAAGCATATTCAGTTATTCATCTCAGTGGGTAAATCCACTAATGAATATAGTGCTCCCAAGATCCAATCACCTTGCAAAGACATAAGACTTGGGGGATGTCTTAGGTCTAAACCAGAAGGACCTATCTTAAGGAATGTTATGCTTTTTGGCTAATTGACAGAATAAACTAGAATGGGGCAAATAGTAGCCACATAATGTTTGCATGGCAGTTAATAGGGAGAGCACTAACATTTATGAGGGTTATTTATATTTTCTTTCCTCTGTGTTTTAAATAGAAAGTTTCTATTTAAAACTCCAAAACTAAATAAAATTTGTGAAATAACAGCCAAAATAATTCATTAAATTTATCGTTATATAAAATAGAAAATTTTGTGTAAACTTTTTAAAGGATAGTAATATATGTAAAATGGTATTCTTACATTAATACAGTAATGCCTTAGTTCATGAACGCTTGTATTCCAGAACAATTCTGTTCATATACTGAAGCATTCCATAAATTTTGCTTCTATTGGCAAATTCCACATCTGGTGATGAGTGGGAACATGGTCATCTTCCCCAGAATTGTGAAACAAATTAAGTTCGTGAACCAAGGTACCACTGTAATATCAAAATGTGTGCTATGTCTTACCATTGCTCATGTTCTATTATTCCTTTTATTATTAATGCTTTCATTCTTTGTAAGGAATTTTTTCATTTTTATTCCATTTGCTAAAAATTATATATGATTGCATCAAACAGCTTTGATTATATTTGAAGGTATACTTCTATTTATATTTTATTATACAATTGTCTGGTTCTTAGACTACACAGTGAAAAGAACCCAAAAAAGCATTTTTTTGATTGCACAGTATAAAAAAATGCAAGAGTGAATATTTATTTTTATGCATATAATCTCCAAATTGAAAGAGTTCTCTATACACAGCTTCCCTACATGTTTCAAAAAAATAAAATATGTGCCTATCTGGGGCCATTTCTACAGTAGAATTCTGGAGTCCACAGAGTTCGTCTTTTTGGTATGTTCATTCATTTAATGACAGTTTGACTATTTTCCAGATTCTAAAGGTTTTATCTTAGATGAGTTCAGAAAAAGAGGAAGGTATCCAGAGCTTCCATGTAGATGGGAAAAAAGGAAAGAAAATTGTCTGATTGTTTTATTCCCACAGTAGGGAGCCATTTAAAATTTGACTGCAAGAAATATTTTTAAAGGAGAAGAAGCAGGAGAAGAGGACTGGGGAAGAGAATGAGGAAGAGGAGGAGATAAGAATACTGCAGAATGACTTTTAAAGCATTTCTGTTCTTATATACGGTTCTTGAAAATTTAAACTGTATGTATAGGTTATAGGTTTACAAAGGAGGTAATAAAAGATTGGGGTAATCTTTCCCATTATACTATTTAATATTGAAAGAGAAAAAATGAATTGATATTTTTGCTGTTTTCTTTCTTGTGTAGTAAAATATTGCCATGTTTCATGGTGTTTGACATAACAATTTTGAATTTCTAAAAATGCTATGTAATTTAACTTTCTTTAGGTCATTGTTACAAAAACATCAATGGCAAAAACAAGAACAACATACACACAGCTGTTCAAATGTCAGTGGTTTCACCAGCAAAGTTTATCTCTCATCGAAAAAAATTAGTGTTTTTTCACTGTGGGCCAGTTGAAAATCTGCTCCTTGTCAAGATAGAAGAAACCAGTGGGATGTGACTTTACCACTTGCATGGTAGATGGAGAGATAGTGAAAAATAAATACTGATGGCTCTTGCACTTTTCCTTGGAAGTGACATGCATTGTTACTTAGCAAGAAACCAAGTAACAAGATGGGAGCAGAGGCAATGGCTCCAGAAGTGAATCCTCTCAGGAAGAACAATTGACATCACAGGTTCTGCCTGACCATGTCTGTCTTAAGGAAGGGAGGGAACACTTGACAACTAAAATTTAATCTGTCATCTATACAAAAACAATTGAAAGTAAGGCTAGTAGTTTGCACTACGAACAAGTATCAATATTTTTCATTTTTAATGAACAAGTAAAAATTCTAATGTGCCACCAAATCATCATTTTAAATTCACTTACCTTATATTCTCCTTTACATATGTAGAATTTAAGCATTTTTAAAAAGGGAGAGGGATGATGATTTTTTTCCCCTCCAGAACATTTAAATTCCTCCAAAAGTGTTATTTTTATACCTTTCAAAACCACCTCAGCCATTTCTATATGGAATTCACTTACCAACAAGAATATTTATTCTCTCCCATTGCTGGTACCATAAGGTGAGAAGTGTTTTCCAGAAGTTGTCTCACCACTAATGGGAATTTTTAATCATGAAATGTTGTCATGCTAATCTAATGGATTTTAAGTTAAGACCTCTGTGTCGCTGAAACCTAAAATATCCCTGCAGTTCCACATATAGAAATTTCTGAATAATGCAGTCCATCCCTAAAGAGTTATTATGCAAATGAATACATTTAGTTAATATATACTGTAAACAGATTGCTACTTCTTTCTTCTTTCCTAAATCACAGCAGAGATTACAGCTGTAATACTCTTATTACCTAACAAAATAGCTAAATATTTAAAGTAGATCTGCAAAGAGCTCCAAGCCCCAGATAACAGTCCCTTGAATGTGGATTGAGTTTCTCTTCCAAAGGTCGTAGCATCTTCTCATATGCTTCATCCCAAACTCCCAGAAGAAACATTTCTCCTATAAATATAGTATCAAGTTACACTAGCTTTCTCTGGGCACTGAGACATTATTGAATAACTTACATTCTCAGATTACCAAATTCTATCCTGGTACTCACTGACAAATGAAAGAATGACAATCATACATAACATATAAAGTTGGAAAAATCAAATTTAAAGTGTAGAATTATTTATAGAATTATTTGAATTTTTTTTTCTGATGTAGCAGCCTCACAATGAGCTAATGTCAGTCTTCACTGGAGCTCCTCCCTGCCACACTGACTGATTTGACTGTCAGCAAATGATCTCAGGTGAGAATGAAAATGGGTAATGATCTTTTCATTTGTCTTTTAAACCTTTATTGAATATAGACAAGGAAGTGGGATGCAATGGCTTTGGCTATATAATTTTAAAGTGTTCATTTTTATGATAGTATTTTTGAGTCATGCCATAAAAGCTGACTGGGTCTGACAGCAAGCTTTTTCCTCTCAAATATGTGGAATTTGATGGACTACACAGTGCTGGTTTCATTAAAGTTCTCCAACAACCACTTGGGACAATGCGTTTTCTGCCGTAGAATTTTCTGTTGGTCTTGAAATAAATTTAAAAAGAGCATGGATAATTGATGACTTTTAAATAAGAAAATTTGCTTTTGCTTTTCTGTTTTTAATTTGATATTGAATTGATATAGGGTATTTCTTTATTGTTCAGAAACAACAAAAAGACTTGGGACTGGTTTTATAGTTCAAACAGCAAAGTTCTGCACAACCTTACACAGGGGAAAGAAGAGAGGGAACAGGTAAATCTACACTGGTCATTCTCAACAAAAAGCAACTCAAATATATTACAGCTTGCTGAGAGAAGAAAATGGGTCTCAGTGCAGTGCTAAAAGGAAAGTCTTAGGCGTGAAGGAAATGATCAGCTCAGAACAGTGCAGCTGACTCTAAGTAGATGTTGTCAGGGGTTCTTCTGTGTTTGCAGAAGTGGCCATTTTTATTTTCCATTGGCACATCAAAGATGATTGTACTTGAGATGTGAAGAGGTCTGTAACATACAATGACAAGAGTTTTCCAACACCCCGCGTTCTCTGCAGCAAATAGGCCAAATGCATGAATGTCAGGAAAGACGTAGAATGTACCAGAAAATGTGAGCCATAACATGTACATATTTCAGATTTCCAAATATTTATTGTACTTTTTCAAATATTTATTGTGCTTTTTATTTGTCCCTTCTCAGTAACACTCTTATTTTAATTCTGTTGTTTTGCATAAATGTTTTTTTCTAATAAAAATCATCACTTTTTTCATTCTTATTTTTTTATAATGATGCTTCAGGGTTTTCTTAGTCCTTTCCCTTTTGTTTTTTGTCTTTTGACAAAAAGAAAGATACATTTCTCTGACTTTTTACTTTCTACTGATATTTTCTTTAACATTTAATTTTAAGCAGAAATGCAGGATTTTCTTAGAAACTAATGGGAGGTTTATGGCAGGAGTGAAAAGGGTGATTTCAAATGTATGTCTCTATTTTTGTCAAAATTAATCAATTAGTAAGGTTCAGTCAGTGTTTTCAGATGGCCTGTGTTGCAGTTTATAGAATATCATTATCCTGCATAGTGTTTTCTGAAATATTTTCACTGCATACATTAATGGGCCATAATTAGAAACAATGACCAAGATTCTTAAGATATAGGGACATCCAAAGAAAAACATGAAAATAAAAACCAAACCCTTGGTAATGAATATAATGTATCTCCACCAACATATGTTCATGTGCTAATCTTAAAATTTATGCATTAACAGGCATAAATTATTTGGAAAAATGAGTCATTGTAGATGTAATTAAATGAAGAATCTTGAGGTGAGGTGATCATGCTAGATTATCAAGATAGACAAAGTAAAATGATGTGTCTTTATAAGAAACACGAATGTAAAAGAGAAAATAGGTTCACAGAAGGAAGGTAGAAGACAGAGAGGCAGAGAATGGAGTGGTATAAGCAACCTGATGCTAGAAGAAGCAAGAAAACAGTCAGCTCTACATTGAGATGTAGTGGAACATCACTGACACCTTAACTTAGGGTTTAAGGTTTCAAAAACCATGAGATAATAAATTTTCCTGTTTTTGGCCACTCATTTTACGGTAAATTGCTACTAATGCATCTTCCAAAATATGCATATATGTACATGCAAGTGTGTGTGTTCTAGGAAAAGAACCATAATAAAAGCATTATTGTAATAAAAGTGGGTCTTACAGCAGTGACATGTCTTCTCAAATGTTGTCTCTCTTTTTCTCTTCCACTGCTCTTGATTTTCAGAGCAATGGTTCTTCTCACTTCTCCATCTCTCTAAACACATTATTTTGAACTTAACTTTCCCTAGATCCTGCTTTAGGTAAATGGATCTATTTATTTATTCTCAAGCACTGACCATGTGTTGAGACATAGATATATCTCAAAACCCTTTGTATGAATTCTTTAGCAATTCATGTATGAAAACCCTTATGTATTTCATTTTATAGTTATTTATAACTTTTTTCTCAAAACACATTTGCAAACTATATCATTTCCTTTGATGCCATATTTAAATTTTCTTCAAGTTTTATTTGTGATTTCAAGCCTTGTGGCAATAAACAAAGTAGGAAGGCAGGTCTCTGAAGGAATGGGAAATTTCCCACAGGTGACAGTTATGCTTATGTCTCCTCTAAAATTAGGAATAAAATCCTATTGAGGATATTTGCATTTATTTTGAGTTTGCTTCGGCTTTAAAATTTCATATAAGTCAGAAAGGGTTTCATACATCAATTTTGAGGTAGTACATAATTATCAGTCATTAATTGTGCTCAAAAATATTGATCAAGTAAATAAAATAAAGCATTTCAACTTTGTCCTTTAAGGTGTTACCTAAATATACTACTGTCTGACCCCAGCATTTTCAATAATGCTTCCTGCCCTACATTTTTCTTTTTTTCACTTTACCTACTAAGATTACTAGGATTTAAAAAATAATATTACTAATGCTTATTTTGTTAATTGTGCATCAGCCTTGCCATAATACAAGCTCCACATAGGTTGCAATCTTGGTCTGTTCAGTTCCTTTATGCATCTTAAGCACCTGCAACAACGCAGTGCTCAGTATGTACTGGATAAATGAATAAATAACTACATTTCCTTACTTCCACTCACTTGTGCCAAGTTCTAGTGGGAATAAGCTCTGGCTAATATGCTTGGATAGATGGAGAGATGAGAAGAAGCACTCTGTTGAAGATCAAGAAGAGTACAAAGGAGGGAAAATAACAGGTATGAAAGCCTGGGACAGCTGTGAGATCTTTTTTTTTACATAATTCTCTTGTCATGATTTGTGACAGTTAAGCTAGATCGTCCATTTATTTATTTTTTTGGCACCAGAGACTGGTTTCTTGGAAGAAAATGATGTTTCGGGGGGGATTGGATTCTTACACGCAGCACACAAGCTAGATCCCTCCCATGTGCAGTTCATAGTAGGCTTTGTTCTCCTAGGAGAATCTAGTGCCACCACTGGTCTGACAGGTGGTAATGCCAGAAATAGGGAGTGGCTGTAAATATAAATGAAACTTTGCTCAATCCCCTACCATTCACCACAGGTTGGGAAACCAGGTTGCTATAGGCCAGGGTTGGGTAGCAGTCTGTGGCCCAGGGATTGAGGATCCCTGGCTTAAGAGATTAGTGACGCACACTTCTGACTGTAAAGGGTGGGTCATGGACATGCGACTTTGGGTATTACCTCTGATCCGATCTTGTAAGCCTTGCTTTCTCCTTCCTGCTTTAGTTCTTGGCCACTGAAGTGATTATATTTGTTCCAACTTCCCCTTCCTTCATGGTGTTCTTGCCTTGGAGGCAGAGATTACAGACTAAAAACTCTGAAGCCATGAGCAAAAATTCCCTCTTCCTTCTTTAAATTTTAAATGCCAGTTATTTGGTCCCAGCTAGGAAAAGCTAATGAGTACATGGTTTTTCTTCAAGAACAAGTAAAATTTGGAATAATCTGGGACATAGAAAGGTTTTGTAATCCCACATTGAAAATCATCCATAGCCACCTTTGTCTTAGTTACTTTTCTTGTTGCTGAGACAAAATATCCAACACCCACAAGTTGAGGGAGGAACTATCTATTTAACTTAGTTTGTAGAGCCATCATTGGCTGTGTCCAAGGCAGGGAGGCATGGCCAGGGGCATTGCAGAGGAGCAATAATCCATGGCAAAGCAGGTCAGGCAGAGGGCAGGAAACAGCAAGAAACAAGCAAGGACAATGGACCAAAAACTAGCAGTAGCAGCATCAAGGGATAAGGGTCACATTGTTTCTGTCCCTTATATTGTATCCAGGATACCAACCCTTAGGGAAGGTAGTGCTCACACCCAGGATGGGGCACTCTTAATCCTACCCAGAACTATACCAAACCAATCAGAGGACTAATTTAGTAATCATACACTCTTAATTCCACCATCACACACTCTAGATCCTGCTATCTCTGAAAAGCCCCACCTATGACCTCATGAGACTTTGGGGGGACAGACATCTGGACACAGCCATAACAACACTTAAAATGATAGAAACCCAAGAATGGAAAGGGAAATAGACAACTGTTTCTTTGCCCTTTGTTGTTGTTTCCACTGTGCATAGCACAACTGCTTCTCCTCTTAAATTCTTCACTTCTTTTGAGAGTCTCACATGTGTTGAGTGATGAGCTACAAAGATGTTGATGTGTTAGCCATTTGGGCAGCTATCACAAAATATGATGGACTATGTAGCTTATAAACCACAGAAATTTATTTCTCACAGTTATGAAGACTTGTAAGTCCAAGATCCAGGCTTCAGCACATTCAGGGTCCAGTTAGTGCTTTCTGGCCCATGAATAGCCAGCTTCTTGCTGTGTCCTCACATTTCAGAAGAGGCAAGTAAATTCTCTTTTATGAGGCACTCATCCCATTGATGAATGCTTTAACTTGATGAACTAGTCATCCATAAGGTTGTACCTCGTAGTACCGTTACTTTTGGGTGAGAATTTCAAAATATAAATTTGGGGAGTTCACACACATTCAAATCATAAAAGATTCCAATTGGTATTATTTTCTCATTCTATTCCCAAAACCACTCTACAGTTTGTCTTTACAATAATTTTAACACAGGAGATAGATATTATTCCAATCTTATCAATAATTATGCTGAGGTCAGAAATATTGAGATACTATACTTGTACAGGTTTATTCAGCAAGATAATTAGGTGGTGAGTCCACAGATCTTGGACTCTAATTCTAATTCTTTAGCGATTTATCTCCCCTGCAATCTTTTTTTTCACATCTGTCTTCTACTTCAGTAATTCCGTGAAGTGAATTTTATCCTTTCATTCATTTATCTATTTATTCTTTCACTTAGAAAGGTAGAGCATTTAATCTTGCAAATTAGGAATCAAGGCAAGGACAGAAACATAGGTTCATATATTAATATATAAAGGAGTTTTGAAGGGAGAATTTAGCAAATTCTTTAAATCTCTAATGTATCAATTATCACCTTCTGTTTTGAATAATAGCTACAGAAAGTACTGAGTTCTTCATCCTTTCTTAACAGTTTCAAACAAAATGATACTACTCTAGCAGAAATCATCTATGCACAAGATTACAAGTCAGTGATAGATTTCTTTGTTCATAATTGTCCTGTGTATCAGTTAATTTAGGAATGCCTTAACAAAACAGCATACATTATCTGTCTTAAACAGCAAAATGTTTTTTCTCACAGTTCTGGAGACTGAGAAGTCCAAGATTTGAATCTCAACTGATTCATTCCTTTAGAAGGCTTCCTTCTAAGTTTGCAGTCAGCCACATTCTCACCATCTCCACTGAGTAGGAGAAAGAGAAAGACCAAGACAGAAACAGAAAGCCTTTCTCCTCTCATAAGGCCACAGTCTTACCAGATTACAGCACCATTTTATTTAAACTCAGTCTCCTCCTAAGGTCCCTGTCTATAGATACTGTCACACTGGGTGGTAAGATTTTGAAGGGAACACAGTCCAGCCCATAATACTCTGCTTCTTTATATAATTTATGAAGATTCTTGGAAATGTAGATTTATGACACTCATTCTGCCATACATTGCTTCTCAATCTTTTAAATGTAAGCATCATTGGAATTTACCAATTTTGCCCACTTTACTATTGCAGATGAATATTTTTAAATCACTACGTATTCCATAATTCTTAGCTCAGTGATCCAATACCTTCTCTGGGTCTTATGTGAGTGACATCTACTCATGAGTTCTGAGTGAAGTTACAGGAGAAAGAAATGAAAAATAGAAAGGTGAATACTGATAGAAAAAAATTTCTAGGAGAAACAGAAAGTCATATACAGAAATGGGTTTTTCAAGAGGATTTAAAATTTATCCCATTTAAACATGTAAACATTTATTCATAGCAGAATTTCCGTATAGAGATGATTAATGTGTTATCAGAAAAATGAGATGGCCATTCCAGAGAGAGTTTCTCACTGAAAGTGAATATAACAAAGTAGTCCTTATCTAGGCAAAATGTTGTTTGTAAAATTTGGGTTTGGATACATTTGAGTTTGTACCTTGGATCTATCATAAAACTTAGGGACAAAACATTGGATGTCTTGTACATCATCTTTTGTCTGAAACCCTGCAAATAACGGAAATAATAATATCTAACTCTAGGACTGCCGAATGGATTGAATTTAAAAAAAACAGAAGGCGCTTTAAAACTGGAGCTTTTCAAAATGTACTTAAGTTCTCTTTAACCTTAGTTTTCTTATGTATAAATAAATGCTTATAACATCCCTGGTATCATAGCTTTTTGTCCTGAATAAATAAAATTGTTTGTATAAGGTGTTTAGTCTTTGACACAGAGAAAGTACACAAAGTTATATTTTTCCTTTTGTCTCATTTTCCTGCTATTGAACTAGTTAATTAAAATTGATCACTAATAAAAAGACCACAAGAAAAAAAAAAGAGGCCAAAGACAAAACATTGGGAAGATCTTACATCGAAATTTAAAAAATGCAATCAGCAAGAAAGTCACAAAGGCAGGAGGAGAATATCAATTGAGCAGAATATTTGGAATGCTGAAGGTACATAGAGTTTAAAAATAAGGAACAGTCATGAACATTAAGGCCAACAAAGAAATAAGACTTTTGAGTGCTAAGAAAGGAGTATTGATTTTGTAATTTAAAACTGGCCAGTTTCTTGAAGAACAGTATGCACAGAATGATGGGAGAGGAAATGATATTGTGTGGAACTGGTGGGAAATATGTTATGGAGAAAAAAGAATGAAAAAAACAAGTGTAATTATAGGGTAGAGAAGCCATGACAAGATGTTTTTTCATTTGTTTTCATCTGATTTTATTCTTCACTACTTTTAGAAAATGTTCTACATGTTTGCAGAATATAGAAAATGATAAAAAGTGAAAGAAATAAGATAGCAAGATAGAAAGCATCGGGGCATAGGGGAAGTGTCATTGAAGAAACAAGGCATATACTTTTCTTTAAAATCAGGTCAAAACAGAAGAGGAAATTACAGAGTGGTAGACTATGGGGGTTATAGGTGTGGTCTCAAGTAGATACTTTCACGAAGAAGTACAGGCTGATGACTTTGATTATTCTCAGTTAATAGAATGTAAGCTTATCTCGCTGAGTGTAGAAAAGCAGAATTTTCTACTGTGGAAGTTCATGAAACGTTAAAAAAAAAAAACCAATTAATCTTGGTATTTTAGAGGACAGGTTAGTAGTATATACTTGATTCTCAAAAATATTTGCTGAACTGAAATGTGTACTTCGGTCCTGAGCAAAACGGAAATGCTTTTGAAGAGTCAAAGTGAGATAGCAAAATACAAGTAAAGAAAAATGAATTAAACACACACACACACACAATTGGAGTCTCAGTGACAGCTCAATTGAAGTTAGAGAACATAAATTTAGAGTGGACCCAGTCATAGAAGATAAGTCCTATTTTAAATCTTAAGGGAAGCTGGGTAATGAAATCCATTAAGAATACTCTACCCAATTGAAAGTTGAAAAGGAGATTAGGGAAGACAAATGTAATTACCCGAATTCTAATTTGGTCAAGACACCAAGGTTAATAACATTCCTCCTTTTTCAAAAGTTGCCATGAATTTTTTAATACTTGATAATGGCCAGTGTCACAATTTTTATTCTTTATATAAGAGAAGAACTCTTTGATATGGATTTTAAATGTTACAAATGTGTACTAAGGATATGTATTCACCATTGAATGTGCACATACCTTTGCATCTATTCAAATAAAAAGAAAATTATTTAATTAGGCAAAGTGTTTAGATGGAAAATTCCTCTCCAAATTTGGTGACACGTTGTGAGAGGTAGTATCTATCATGAAAGTTACAAGTGAAGATAAATAATTGGGCCACAGTACTAGTTAGGTGTTTAGTGTTTGGTTACTGTAGACCTCATTGCAATCCAGATTCTGCCCATGTCATTATTTATCATCTTTACACTCATCTTCTCTCTTTAAAACAGAGAAACAAGCTATATTATATCATGTCAATCTTGAAGAATAAATAAGTTAAAAGTATATGTAACTAAATAACAAAAAACAAGCTCTCAAATATTACTTATTGCATTACCTATTAATTTTAAATTGATACTTTTCTGATCTCAAGTTTTGATCTTCACAAATGTGGAAAGTGTGATCAAGGAAATAACACTCTTTGGCAATATCAGAATATGAAAAAAACTGTTAGCTCTTGCATTTGTTGTACTAAGATTTTCTATATGCATGTGTCTTTCTTGGTATAAATTTTGATCTATTTCCTTTTGTATAATAATTATTTGTTTTGTAAAAGGGTTTTATTATTTGTTTAATTTTGGAAAGAGTGTTGAAATGGTATTCGGTAATATTCCCTTAGAAATTGTCTCTTCTTTCTTGAGTATTATTATGCTTGAGAAATACTGTATTCCTAAAAATATAAGAAAGCTTTAATAAACCAAATAAAGTCTTTTATCTGAAAACAAAAGAAAAATATATGTACAATATTATTGACATTAACAAAATCAAATTCAATTTTGTATATTGAGGAACACTAATTTGTTTATGAAGCAACAATAAAACAACCATTTCAACCTTGACTAACATAGTTATCATGCTTTATCACTATTTTCATAATAATGCATTTATTCTATTATATGATTATACATTGCATCTGGTTTTAATATTAAATTTTTAAAAATTATACAAAAGGAACTATCAAGTCCGTACTGACAAACATATCAGATTGAATAGTTATAAACAATACTAAACAACAAAGAGCATTGCCATTACTCTTTCCTGTTAAAGTAAATAAAAGACAGCAACTATTTAAGAAGTAAACAAAAAGTATAATCTATTTATTTATCAAGTTAAATTTAAAATCTAGATATTTGGGGACTGGGGATTTAGCTCAGTGGTTCTGCCGCCTACTTTGCAAGCACAAGGTATGAATTTGATTTCCGGTACCCCCCCCAAAAAAATCTAGATATTTTAATCACAGTTCTAGTCAAATTATTGTACTTTAATAAAAAATGCTTTTAATTTTCTCAAGTAAATCGGAAATCCTGTGTATGATGGTATTTAGCTAATTATTAAATCTCTCTCTTTCATTCTCTGTCTTGCTCCCTCTCTCTCTCTTTCTCCTTTTTCCCCTCTCTTCTCTTTCTCCTCTCTTCTCTTGACTACTTAACATCTCTTCATTTTCTACATTATTAATCCATATGTGTTTATGTCATTCTTTCCTATTTGGAGCAAATGAGTGAAAATCGCTTCAGACTTACATCAACCGGGGTTGAGAACTACTGATGAAAGAGAAAAATTATTTTTCCCAGTGCCTTATATAAAACCTTCAGAAAATATTAATCTTGGGATTCACATCCATTACTTTTATTTTAATTACTGATGCTTGGTTACATCATTTTGGGAGATTGATTTATGAATATATCATATCTTGTCCAAGTTTGATTCTGAATCTCCTCACCTCCAACAAATCTTTTTGTTTACTGCAATGTCTTTTTTGTGTAATTCTCATTTATTTATATGTTAGTTTCTTATATTAGAGAAGCTGTGAAATATTTAACTTTCTGTGTGTGATTTATTTCACTCAACATTATGATCTCAAGTTCAATCCATTTTCTGGAAAATAACATCATTTCACTTTTCTGTATGGCTGAAAAATATATATCAGATTTTCTTTACCAATCCATCTATTGATGAGCATCTAATCTGTTTCCAGAGTTCAGATATATTGAGTTGTGGTACTGTAAACATAGGTATACATGTATCACTACAGTACGATACATTTAACTCTTTCAGGAATATATTGAAGAGGGATATTGCCAGGTCAAATTAAATTTCTACTTTTAGTTTTTCAAGAGATTTCTTGTACTGATTTCTCTAGTGGTTGTACTAGTTTTCATTTTTACTAAAAATGTAGAAGAGTTCCTTTTTCCCTACAGCTTTGTCAGCATTAATTGTTTGTGTGTGTGTGTGTGTGTGTGTGTGTGTTCCTGATGATAACCACTTGAATAGAGCTGATTACTATGACAAGGATAACGGATCTTTGATTACTGAGGTGTGAGTCACATGTCCACCTGTACATTGGCATGAACAATATGATTCATAAGCACGTAAACCAGAATCCTATCAAACATAAAAGAGAAGATCTCTAAAGCAGAAGGAGCAGTGCTGACAGGAGAATGGAACAGAAACACATTTACCAATAAAATTGAGCTAAATAAATTTTTTTATATGATTCTATATTCTACTCAATAAAGACAAGGTAGATTTGGGGAAAATATTATATAAAAATAAATATATCTTGACCAATATGTTGTCGAGATGTGAAAACTCCATCTCTATTATCTTAGGGTCCCAGCTGGGCCCCATAATTAAACTGACATAAGGTAGATTAACAGGAAAAGTATGATATAAATGTTAAATCCCACAGAAGCTTTCATCAGAAAGAATCGGTTAAAATCAATTACTCATCTACTGAATCAGATGGTTGTAAAGAAGCAACTTAATTATGTGTGGGAGCTTAAAAGGTAAGAATTATTTTATCAAGGTCTATACAAGACTCTTCAATTAGACTTGTCTTCTTCAAAAATAAAAATATTGCTTTTCCTTCTAGTATAAGGAGATTGTCTTTCACATGTGAATGTTTTGCTTTCTGCTTTTGAGAAATGGCACTAAAGTCATAGTGATCTTATTAGATTTGCTATCATTCAAATGGCTTTAACTTAAATAGTCAATATGCCAGAATAGCATATTTCAAGTTCTTTAATATTATGCAGTGGAGTCAAGGCCCTTCCCTAAATTTGTGTGGGGCATCATTCAAATCAATGATGTTCTCTGGGATGTAGTCTCCTCAATATATGACTAGCAGTTTCAACTTATCTTCATGGTGCCCACTAGATACAAAATGCTGTAGCTGTTAGATAAGTCAACAAGTACATTTTCTGGATATTTTTAATCCAAAGAGACGCATTTGGGCTGGATAGATAATAGACTTTGAATTACGTAGGTATTTTTTATCCGTCCTTTCATAGCTATGTAAATTTTTACAAAGAGTTTCCTCTTAAGTATAATGATGTTATGGAGCGAGCAATATCACTGACCTCACAAGTGTTGTAATGAATTAGTGAGGTAACTACAGTGCCTCCCTTGGAGAGATCACTTAATAAATGCTAAAGACTTTTAATTCTTCTTTTTAGTTGTTAGTTTTTATTCCTCATAAAAGATTTTGCACATTTTCCACTTGATACATGCCTAAATATTTACAATTTTGTTTGAATGTAGAAAATTTAGAAATAATTGTTCTTCAGCCAATTCATGAGTTAGAGTGGTAATGAATTAAAAAAATGAAGCATTGAAAAATGATCTACAGCAGCACGTGGAATTTATAACAAGCCATATTTTACTTCCTTCTAAAGCAGGCATAAAATCTTTTCTCTTCAGATAGTTATGGGGTCATAGAAAGGATATTGACACTTTCCTATCTCTGTTTTCTGCTCCGGTCAATGGGAAGTGGGACAGTGAAGCAGTTATTTCATGAGTCCGAAGAATGATGTCACTAAATGAAACTCTCATCAGAAAAATATACTTCACTGACATAAAATGTTAGATACTGCTTGAAGTGCCATCATAAGCATTTTCAAGAGCTAATTAAAGAAAAGCACATTTCTCTTTCAAAATTACTTGTGGAACACACTTAAATTCAAAATGACCTTTAAGTAATTGCAGATAGAAGATAGAGAACCATCTTCAATTTTTTTATATCTACCGGTGCAAGGTTTTGATTATTTTATTGGTAATCTGTATGTGCTGGTGTGCGAATGTATGTGTCATTCCACAATCACTCTGTTGGAAACTTAATCCTCAGTGTCATAATATTGAGAAGTGGGGAATTTAGGAAGTGTTTAGGTCCTGTGGCTCCACTTCCATGAATGAGATTAGTGTCTTATAAAACAATGCAAGGAGGTGAATTTGGCCTTTCTCTACCTTCTGCCATGTAAGAATGCAACATTCTTCTCCTCCAGAGCATGCAGGAAGGAGATGCCATTTCCAAGACATAGGGTGAATCCTTACTAAGGTAGATAACAATTCTGGCAAATCTTGGACTTCCCTTATCCAGAACTATGAGCAATTTACTTTAGTATTTATAATTTATCTCTTCTAAAGTCTTTTGATATAGGAAGAGGGATAAACAAGCACAGTGTGGGACATAAATGCTATTGAATTCAAAAAATGATCTGGGAAAAGAATGAACAAATGAATGAATTAATTAATGAATAGACTTCAAAAGCTGCTGCTTACTAGTCCAAGTCCTAGTGGATGGGACTAAGAGTTACAAGCAAAAATCTCACTTTTTATTTAGTTTTTTTAAACCTCACTTTCTCTTTGTAATATACATTTTTGTGTATAAGAATAGTAAGTCAATATACATTAACAGATATTCCATAAGCTATTTTGGTTGAACCTTTTATTGAAATTATCATTTATCCAAAATCAAGACCAAAGTCAAGCATCTGCTCTATAGAGCAAACTGACTGTGTTTAGAAATATGAGTCAATCTAAAATGAAAATCAAGAAAACATGGAAGTGGCAACCATTCAAATGGTCTGATATATGGAATGTCAATGAGTGAGAAGAGGAAAACAGGAACACTTGTATTTTGCTTGTGACAAGGTAACTTGGCATCACCACTTTGGAAACAAATATGGGAATATTCACCAATGGCCTTTGAGCCAGGAATTTTGAATCTTTGTCTGGACCCTAAAAGAACACATGCACTTCTGCACTGGGTACTATCTATACAGATGCTCACCATAGAAAAATTTGCAGCCACAATTAGAAAAAGAAGGGGTCAGAATTATTCATAGGATGAATTAGCTGTTGATCACATTGGTGAAATCTCAGAAATATTGTATTCAATGAAAAAAAAGCAGATAAAATAATATAATCAGACATATGTATTTTACAAAAGCTGTATAAGTCATATAGTTCATGAAGACATATATGTAGTTAAAGATTAAAATATACTAGAGCCAGGTGTGGTGGCACATGCCTGTAATCCCAGCACTCGGGAAGCTGAGGCAGGAGGATTGCCAAGAGTTTGAGGGCAGCCTGGGCTATATAGTGAGTTCAGGGCCAGCCTGAGCTACAAAGAGAGACCCTGCCTCAATACACACACACACACACACAAACACACATGTATACACACACACACACACACATATCAGTTGGCTCTGGGAAGATAGAGACTAAAGAGATAGATAAAAAGACTAAAAATATAATTTTTAATGATAATTATTCCATAAAATTTTGAAATAAGATAATGCTATAATGGTGGATACATAAGTAATATGCTATATTTTCCTATTAATTATCTGTCTTATATCTTGAAATAAATTCAACAAACTTTTGTAAACTGTTTTCTAATTTTCTATTTTAAAATAATATGAACATTTGATTCTCTCTTAATTATTCCTTCTACTATTTGCAAACTTAGGAGTTTTCAAGTTAAATGAAGAATAATAAACAGCAATTGTAAAACAAAGGGGGCTTCTGTCTTTTCACAAAGTCTAAGAAAAAAATCTTAATTTAAAGTAAATCTAATCTTATGACTCATAAGACTCCACTGATCCTTTTCATGTCTGTGTTTGTGTGATTAAGAGAAAGAAGAATAGAAGATGTAGAAATAGTGACTGCATGACTTTAAAATTTTGAACATTGAAGCCACTAATCATTAAAATTTATATACTTTCAGATGACATGACTATATTGCATTTTTTTCTGAAGTAGAGTTTTTTAGACATTTTTATTAACAATGCTGACAGATTTTGAAAAGCTGCAAAGGCATTTTATTTCACATATTGAGACTTACCTTTGTCATTAAGCCATGTACATTTTTATTTGATGGCTTTCCACCTCTATGTAGTACATAGAGCAAACAGGCAAAAGCAAAGGTCCGAGTGCTTTGGGATTCCAACATGTTCCTGGAAAGAAATCCCTTTTTACTTTTTATTAGTGTGTATTCAAAACACAGCTTGAGAGTATATGAAAAATTCTCAATTTCTGATAAAATTGATAATAGAATTTTTATGCTGTCATCATTTTAAAACTTTAGTATATGGAAAGCACAACATGTGAGCTTTAATATCTTGTTTTCTAATATATATTCATATATATAATATATATATTCTTGGTTTATCTAGGGAACAGTTGATAGAAAATAAGATATTAAAGATCATATTTTGTGCTTTCAGAATACTAAATTTTGATAACTAATATATATATAGTTATACCTACCAATAGCATTCCGTTATATCTCAAAGTAATTACTATATTCAATAATATCTCCCAAAAACTGAGCACATCAGTATACGCTGTTTAGATTATTTTGATCTACTGCATTGATTCTCCACCTTCTTTCTGACATTTTATTCTAACGTTGAATCTTAACATTTAGAAAATCTCAGATTTTATTTCCTGGGAGTGAGCAGATTATAAAGCTGGAAACATAAAAACAGACACATTAAACTGTATTGGAGATATATTACTGCCTAATTAATGATTCCGAAAGTCATTTTTTTAAAGCCGTACAAAATTTAATAAATCAACTTTTCTTTTGAAACTTATATTTTGGTTAAAGTATAATTTTGCAACATTCCCTGCTAGGTATAAGAAACACAAGTTCGTGTTCTCTACAATTGAAGAATGAATTCTAGGAACCATGGAGGTTAAGAGTAGGAAAAATTTATTGAGAGAAAGAAAGTTTCTTTCTAAGAGAGACAGAAGGGGGACTGGAAAGTGGGTTGACCCCCGAAGTCATTTTAAAATGATTTAGACTTTTTGTTTAAACAATAACCTGCCTCTGCAGTTCTAAAAATTTAATAAAAACTGCTGCCCATATGAACCAGCTCTCCTTAGGAGTGATGGGATGGTGTTCAGTAGAATAATCCAAGGAGGAAGTGGAATAACACATCCACATGGTAATATACACCCCACTGATCAGCTTACTAGGGAAAGATTAATATGAGCAGAAAAGCTAAGGAGATGCTTAAGCCCCCACCAAAAAGTCCCTGGAGAAGGCATAGAAATACAGATACCACAATATTTCACTCGCAGGTGGAGTCTGAATAAGTTGAAGTCCTGGAAGCAGAGGGTAGAGTGGGTGGTTATCAAGATCTGGATGTGGAGCACAGGGCAGTAGGAGGAGACATTGGTCAAAGGATACAAAATTTCAGCTAGGAGTAACAGATTCAAGGCATCTCTGGAACAGAAAGATGCCTATAATCATTAACAATGTTTTGCATACTTGAAAATTTGCTAAAAGAGTAGATTTTAGGTACTCTCACCAGAGTAAATGGTAAGGGTGTGAGACGGTGTACATGTTAAGTAGATAGATTTAGCCATTTCACACTGTATTCGTTGTTTTAAAATATGTTCTAAAGTATGAATATATATACAATTTTAATTCAAAATAAATATTTTTTTAAATCCTCAGAGATACTGGGAGGTAGGCTGAGTTTACAGCTCAGGAGAGTTGACAATTTTATGGATATCTAAAAGTTATTAATATTCAAACACACCAAGGACTTGGGGGACATCCAGGTACTTCTTGTCTCAGGTAAAATATTGCTTACATTGCAAATGTCTTAGTCTTAAAATTATAAATATTTTTGCATGTTATATGTGAGATATTCTGCCCCAAGCCTCACTATTTTACAATGAGTCAGTTACCCTGTAGAGGGACAAAACCAGTTTAAAAGAATAGATGCTTCCTATCTATGTTGCTACTCTATCTTTTACAAACACAAACTCTAAGGAGAAGTGATTTCATATGCAGTCAAGATATTTAACCTGTCAAGTAGATTATTCATTCACTCAGTTCCTCTGCGAAAAGAGAGATTTCTTCAATTAAACACCAAAGTGCTTAATATTTATTTTAGTTCATCAGAGACCTCTGTAAGGATTTTTTGGTGAAATTGTGAATTCCCTGGGAAGAAAAAAGTGTACAAGAATGAAATATTCAAGTAGTCATATTCCTACACAAGAAACAACTAGACCATCAGACTAGACATAGGTTGGCCATATTAAATATATAACATCGTAAAAATGTTCCGCTGGAAAAATCTGGTTTCTTAAAGTCCTCCTTTTCTGCCAATTTGAGAGATTTTTGTGGTTTGTTTGTTTGTTTGTTTTTGAGACAGTGTCTCACTATGTAGTTCAGAATGGCCTTGAACTCACTATGTAGCCCAGGATGGCTTCGAACTCACAGCAATCTTCCTGCCTCTGCCTCCAGAGTCCTGGAATTACATGTGTGCACCACCACGCCCAGCCCTTTTCTGCCAATTTGAAGCATAAAAATGAAAAAAAAATTAGTTAAAATCAAAATGTTAATTATCCAAACACAGATGTTAAAGGAAGTAAAATAATTGCTTAAAATGGGTTGAACATGAACTTTGATTAAAAGGCTGGAATCTTCCATTTGAAAAAGTGAAGAGGGGTCATACTGAACACTATAAATTAGGTGTATCATTATTTAAAGGATCACATTTTCATTTGCCAAATTCCCACAGGTGAACCAAGACAGAAGTGAGATAAATGAAATGATTTATTACAATAATAGAGAAGGGTTATAGTCAGAAACACAAATTAAAACCAGGGAATTTGTACAAATTAATAACATTTAGAGTGATAAATTATAATGAAAATATCTGATGTATATAAATATAGCCTTTGAGATAGCTGCAGGGTTCCCTGGGCAAAGCAAGGAGCAGTGGTGATGTATAATCACAATTGACAAGAAATCTATGGGCAAAATTAATATTTGACACAACAATTTCCATGTCTCTATAAAAAGCCAATAAATGAGGATTCCTCTCTTTGTGAAAGACTGAACATTATAAAAAGGAATCATATTTGTGCTGAAATTGGCCCTAAGTAGACCACTGTGACCTCTAGGTTTCTCATTACTCTAAACCATCCAGTGTTTTCTAATATATCAAATCCTTAAAGAGCATAAGAAATGCATTGCTTCTGTACCTGGTACAAAAAGTAAAACACAAATGGTTTCTGTACTCACTGAGCTGTGGTGTATGAGATTGATGATCAAGAAGAAATTGTAAAATGTGTTATTACACTGCTATTATAGCAATAGTACTTTAAAAGACAGGCAAGTAACCCTATAGGACTATAGACCAGGACTATTCCATGGGAAAGGTAGAAAATCAGGGTTGTGGAGCAATATAAGCTTCCCTAGTCTAAGAAAAATTTGACTGAATTGCATTCCACGACCAAAAATTGTCCAGAAAGTTCTTTGACATCAGGCTTGGTAATGATTTTTTTGGATATGACACCGAAAGCACAAGCAGCAAAAATAAAAAATAAGAAGTGGAAGTGTATCAAACTAAAGAACTCCTGTAAAGTAAACCACCAGTAAAATGAAAATGCAGCCTATGAAATCTGAGAAGCATTTGTAGACCATACATCTCATAAGGGATTGTCATCTAAATTTTATGAGCAATTTATACAATTCAAAAAATAAAATAAAATTCAGTAGTCTACACTCCTATCGACAGTGGAGAAGGGTCCTTTTTGGCCACAGCCCTGCCAATATTTGTGATTAGTTGATTTCTTGACAATTCTTTCTGGAATGAAATGGAATCTCAGTGTTGGTTTAATTTACATTTCCTGAATGACCAGTGATGTTAAACATTTTTTCATATATCTATTTGTCATTTGTACTTCTTAATCTGAGAAGTGTATATTCATCTCAGATGCCCATTTTTGGATGAGGTCTTTAAATTTAGAGGGTTTAATCAAATGAGAAGCGGGGACAAGGGAGCAGGGAGGGAGAAAGGAAGGAAAGGAAAAAAAAGAAATTAGAAAAGGAAGATAAAATGGAAACAAAGCTCTTATTAAAAAGAAGGGGAAGAAGGATAGAAAGGAGGGGAGGGGAATGGAGAAAATAAGAATCAATATATATCATGTACAGGTACAATTTCTATGTGATGAATGTGATCATTATGTATATCTAAATTGTATCAATAAAATTAATGATTTTTTTAAAAAGATACACTACTAGCTGCAGAAGCCAAAATTCCAAATAAAGTATATTTGATTCCAAAGCCAAAAATAAAATAAACTTTTAAAGCAGGTAAAGAATACAAATAGACATTTTTCTGAAGAAGGTATAAAAACGGCTTATAGATGCATGGCTTATAGAAAAGTGTTCAAAATTACTAAGTAGGGAAATGCCAATCAAAAACACATTCACTTCACATTTGTTTGAATGACTAGTACAAGCAGAGAGGTAACAAAGCCTGACAGATTTTGAGGAAAGGGAACACCGATACACTGTTGATGGAAATTCAACTTGTATCATCATAATGGATGCTCCTCAAAAATTAAAAATAGAACTATCATATGACCCAGTGATCTCATTTCTTGGTATACAATGTAGGCCCCCCCCCAAAAAAAACAGTATTTATTAGAGATATGTTCACGCTCTCATTCATTATAACATTATTCACAATTGCAAAGGTACTAAAACAATCTAAGTATCTTCCAGTGGATGGACAAAGAAAACGTGTATGTTGTAAATATTTTTAAAAATGCACATGCATACATGTAACCAATGTATATATGTATATTTAAGTATATATAATACATGTTATGCATATATATGATTTATATGTGTAGAGAGAGACTAGAAGAGCACCATAGAGGGTATTATGCTAAATGATTGTACCAAATATAGGAAAATAAATGCTATATACTTACATTTACATTAGAATAAAAACAAATGAATTCATAAAAACAGATGATAGAATGATAATTTTCAGAAAAAGAGAGGTGGGTAAAATGGGACCATGTTGGACAAAATGCCATAACTTTCAGTTATAAGATGAAGAAGTCATTAATATTTGATACACAGAATACTGACTATAGTTAATAATGCTGCAGTTCATATGTGAAATTTACTGAGAGAGTAGATACTAAGTCATCTGACACAAAAAAGTTACTGTGAATCAATGGACATGTTAATTAGCCTTATTGTTAAAATCATTTCAAAATATATATCAAAAGGACTTCCAGGTTACTCATGTGGCCAACTAGAAGACTGTCACACCATGATGGAAATTAAGAAGAAGGAAGTTCTGCACCCTCAAACCTTGAAAAGGAAGATAGAGGTTTGTGAGTAGTTTGTGAGGATGATAAATTTATTTTAAGAAATTGGTCATGGGTCTTATTTTTGTCAATTTATAATCTGGCTATGGGTTCATATTTTGGGATCATTAACTGAATCTACAGAGAGATGAAAGTCACAAACTGAGAGGAGTACAGGGCTTAGGAAAGAACCCTGAGGAACCTACATATTTATAGCCAATGAAAGAAGATGGCTGTTTGGTGGTCTAAGAGAAAGTCACAAGAGTTAGAAAAACTAGAAGACTGTTCGTAAAGCATGGGAAAAGGAAGTTCTATTTTCTTTACAAAATATTGTGATTTAGTAACAACTGATAAAAAGACACACTAGAGAATACCAAAACCTTAACTTTGATTTATACAAATAGAGCATAAGTGACCTTTATATAAGTTGTAGAGGGGAAGGTCATGAAGAGGTAGGTTATAATAGGACAGGGCGATGACTGGACATGAGAAGTACAAGATAATGTGTTCCTACTTAGAAGGATAATCTAAAGCACAACAACAGCTAGTGCAGTAACTGTTGGTACATAAAGAGCTAATGGAGGAATTTTTTTTCAGGTAACGACTGCTTAAACATTATTGGATAGGATTCATGGGGAGAAAAAATGTATAGAAATTGCCATTTGATAACTCACTAACAGGCCTGGGGATATAGCTCAGTGGTGCCATGCCAGCCTCAAAAGCACAAGGTCCTGAGTTCGATCTCAGGTACTGGAATACAAAAAAAAAAAAAGAAAGAAAAAGATAAAAAAGTACACAATTCTCTAAAAATTTAAAAAAATACTCTTCCAAGAGTATTCAAACCTTCTCAGTGGAACTAAGTATGTAAGCAAAGAAGAACGTCCTCATGATGCCCATTCAGTGCATAGCCTTTAAGACACCAAATATAATTTAGTGAAAGCCATTAAAGGCTAATAAAGTTCAGCCACTGTCAAATGCAGCTGAACATGTGAAAGGTCTTAACAATTATTTGAATCATCCAATATAACTTTTGTATTAGCACTGTCATTTTATGTCCTCTAAACTTCAGACCTTTCTTGTTTGTATTTTATCATAGTACCTTTTCCCTCGAACATTATTTTCTCCTGTTATATTAATTACTTAAATTTTACATAAAGTTCAGAAGACCTTATGCTGGCACTTAATAGCACTAAAGTTAAAAGAAAAAAAGAGAAGATAAACAGTTTTGGTACTCTGTCTTTAAAGTTAGGCTTTGGGTCTCATTTTAAAACATATCATTGAAGGTCTCATTGTATGTCTTCCTGTATTCAATGCACTGTTAAGTGGTCATGCATTCGTTATGCTATAAGCTGCACACAGATGCAAATGGATACCATATATAATATTTTACAGTGTTTTGAAGTTCCAAGCCCATCTAGAATGATAAAGACCTGGAAAATGTTAGCCCACCTCAAAATCTTTTTTATTGCATTCTTTAATAGATCGGTGCAATTTCTTTGCATGCTATAAAAGTCAAGAAAGTATTTCCATGGTATTAAACGGTAGCACATGGAAACCATTTCGTTTCTAAGAAGAATGTTCTCTACTTTGTGATTTGTGTTTTTTAATGCCCTTTTCCTTCCTCTTGTTCTTTCAGGGACAGTTTGATTCAGAGTAATGGAGCGGTGGAAATTAAATGAGAGTGCATGAAGTCCAATGAACTCAGTGTACTGCTTATCTTGTAACTATACTTAATCTAAATAACCTTTTTTATGCTCTGCTGGAATGGCATTTTCAAAAGGCTATATAGTAGTAAATGAGAGTATATGTCAGTAAGGATTTGCTAGACAAATCAGATCT
Source organism: Heterocephalus glaber (assembly GCF_053883595.1). Classification (NCBI taxonomy): domain Eukaryota; kingdom Metazoa; phylum Chordata; class Mammalia; order Rodentia; family Bathyergidae; genus Heterocephalus; species Heterocephalus glaber. The sequence goes on from NW_028258333.1 coordinate 17,674,287, forward strand.
CACAGATAAGTATATCTATCCATTACTATTTAATATACACTTCAGTTTGAAGGACAATTTTTGTGTGTGAGATCAGACCATTAACATTTACTGTCATTTAGAATATGTTTTCCAACTTTTCTACTTTCCTTTTTCATTTTAATTTCATTTATTTTTTCCAATGAGGGCCTCTAGACAGAAATTACCTGCAAAAGAAAGAATGAAACAATTTGCATACGTATAAATCAGTGAGCACCTTTTTCCTTACCAGCTGTATATTCTCAGAAGTGAAATCCTTGAGGGATAATGTCAGTATAAATAGTAGTTTGCAAAAAAAAGGATAAATCCATATATAGAAAACACATGGCAAACACATGTTTTTTGATAACAACTTTTTACTTTATGTTTATTGATACAACTTTTATTATTATGTTTGAAGGAATGATTTATTAACCAGGGTTAAGAAACAGTTTTTCTATCTAAACTGCTGCCCCTCCCTTTGGTTCTTTGTGGAAAGTGGGACATGCACATAGGTTATCTTATAATGCTTTATTTCTTCTGATTACTTAGAGTAAACCTTATGGGGCATTTCGACATTTAGGCTTTGTCCTTAGTGCTAGTGAGCCAGCCAATTAGTACTTTCATCAGACACCACTCTCTCCTGACAGACGTCCTTGGATGAATATTTCATCTGTGAGACACAGTTAATGGTAGAGATCATCCATCAGCTGGCTAATTTTTGGGATGCTAACATCCCCTGGCTTGGATGGTAAGGGTAGTTAGCGTATACCCACCTGTCCCTAGTAGCTCCTGCTTGCTTCCTCTGTTACCTAGGTCTGCACACTTGGGTTACAGGCTCTGAACTCTTCGACATCTGCATTGAACTGAGATCAGAAAGTTCCACATGGATGGCTAAACACAATCACACATTCTGCATTTTTCCAAACACTGCAATTTGATAAAAGCCGTCCAATAGGACATGAGAAGTTTAAATATAAAATGCCAGAAAATTAATCTTTAGATTTCAATGTTACCAGAACTGGAACTTCCAGAACACATTTACAATTTCAACAGCAGTAAAAATTCCATCCTAGAATGGGCTGCTATAACTTCAAAAGTAGTCACTGTCTTCACCATGATAAAACACAGGGCCAAAATCACAAAGAAATGAATAAAGCAAGGGTCTGGGTAGATCTCTCTTCACTCTAATCCCAGTCAAAGATTCCCTTTATCAATGACTAATTATAGCATTGAATGCAGATAATATCCTCAATTGGATATTGTTATTATAAGCTTCTTTTATCTAATGATACACAATAACAAAATTTTCTAATTAAATTTTCTAGTTTTGTTAATCATGGTATCCTCTGATGGAAACTAAAGACTTGCATGATTTTGGTTTTCAGTGTGATTCTCCAAACAGGTGACATCAGCCACACCTGAGAATTTAAAGTGAAAATTCTGGAGACTCACTCCAGACTTAGCGACTCAGAAATCCTTGGAATGAGGCCAATTGTGTTTTCTCAAGCCATTTAGGTTATTCTAACATTTAGTATACTATGGGGATCATTGAGTTGCTTTTCAATCTACTTGCTTGTTAATGAATATCCACTTGAATTAATAAATTTTTTTTGAAATGGAAACTTTTATTTAAATAAGCTATATCTATTTTTAGGACCTGAATTTAATTGTAAATTACTCAATTTACAAATCAAATCACTTAAAAATTGAAATATATTCTGTAGATTTTAAAGAAGAAAACAAAGTTGTAATTTAAAATTAAGAACTCTTAAGAAATTAAGAACTGTGATTGAAACAAAGAACAATAGAGTGCACAGAGACCCTTACTTAATAATTGTTTCATCATTATTTAGTCATTAGATTGGAAAGAAACTAATAGATGAACTAAACATTTAACCCCCAAAATTAAAATAAAAACAATTAAATAATTATAGGAACAGCATATTTTAACTACTTACCAATTATTTAAAAACAGGATGATCAACAATTGCATATTTTTATTAACTTTATAAGATAATATAGCAGGAAATATAAAAATGAAAATTTTATCAAAATTATTCACTAATGTTTCTGTGTATGGAAAATCTCAAAATATTCAACAATGCAAAGTTACAATTTGGACAGTAGTATTAGTCTCTTTCCGAATTCATTTTGCATTATTGTCTTTCTTTGAACAACACACTTCACACTGTTGTGTTGACCTTTCCTTTTTTTCTGTGGGTGGTACAATTTCAGTAAAATTCTCACCCACTAAGCATAATGGTGAAGATGATGATGGACATCTTCGTTGTCCTTTTGATTTCTGTATTTTTCAATTATTTGGTCTATTGGACTAATCTAAATTGTAAATGACTTTTTTGAAAACCTTTGTTTTGAATAAGTAAGTTAGTTCCATATTGTCTGGTCCAAAAGGTACATAACTATTTTATAATAATATTTTCCTTGCTTTTTGATTACAGGATAGTTTGTTAGATGTTGGTCAACTCTGTCAATACCACCCATAGAATTATTATAATTATTGGCCTCTATTGGAAGTTTTTTTAGTTTCATTTTTTTCTTTCAAGTTCTATCATTTCTCTATTGTGAATAGTTGAAAATAAAGAAACGTCTTTGTCTTTCAATTTCATAACACAGACTTTTTTGTTCTGATATGCTAACATTTCTCTCTTTTTCAGTCTCTTTTATCTTTTTCAGATTTTCTGGCACTTCCTATTCAGTCTCAGTATCAAAAACGTGTCCATTTTGTATTTCAAAAGAATATCACTGAGTTCTGGAGCAGTATAAAATTTACATCTAATGTACTTACAATAAGAGTTTTTATAGACAGTAGCACAAAATTATAGGTTATTTTTCAGAACTTATTCTGTGAAACAAACATCACAGTGAACACAACGCTCTAAGTTTAAAAAGTATGCAAAAATAGTCGATATGAAACAAAAACAGACATCGGAGTGTATCTCCTGCAAACAGGAACGGACTGGTTGAAAGGACACCTGCCCAAGGGGTGGCCAGGATAGCCAGTGTTGCTCCAGTGATGTTTGGGGTAAACTATTCAGTGGTTAAAAGTTACTGTAATATATTAGAAAACAATTAAAAAGACTGTTTTTGGAGTATAATAAAATAGTCTGCTACCTGGAAAGTCTAATTTACAAAATAGAATACAAACACGCAAGATGACTAAATAACAGACAGAAAAATCCCACAGTAATACTTTAAAAAATTAACATAAACTAGATATTTTATGAGAACATATAACCAAAAAAATCTTAAAGTTAATTAAAGCATTTTTCAATGAACTTGTTAAGAAATCCGCTGCAGAAACTTATATCTAGCACATAATCCTGATGTTTAAGTAATGGTATTTTTTATTTCCAAACCATAAGATAGTAAGCTTCACAATTTATTTCACTAACATGACTTTTCCTACCATTACCTGACAAAAGAACTCAGTGAAAGAAAATTTTAGGGCTATCATATAAATAGTACATTAAAATAATGAAATGCCATAACTAGGTTTACTTTATTTTAAGGTTATCTGAAATGCAATATACTTAATATTATTAACTATCTCAGCAGCTAACAAAATAGAGAAATAAACAATTATATCAGGAAAGTAAATATTTTTTGTTGATTAAAAATTGATTATCTCAAAATTCCTTTCATATTCTAGTCAAAAATCAGTGACATGCTTAATTTTTAAAGTACAACTATTCTCATAGAGAAATGATCCCTACTACTATTTTAACATATAGTACATTTTAGAGATCCCACCTAAGATAATGAGACAAAAATTAGCAAACACATATTTTAACAAATAGTAAAGCATCATTATTTGTAAAGTATATGACTTGCTACTTTGAAAATCTAAGAAAATGAACTAAAATTATTAAAATTACTCAGAGTTTTATAAACTGACTAGATACAGTACAGTATCCCAAAAAGTAAATAGATTTTATTTATAAGTTATAAGTCATAATAAATCATAAATAATTCTTTCTGCAGAATATAGGGACAGAGCCCAAATCAATTAAATTAAATAACAAAAAGGATAAATACTATCTCTGGACATATAAAGCTGAAAGTACAACGCAAACGGCAGCATCTTACTAAAAAGCTTCATGTGAACTACAGACTCTCCCCATTCCACTATACTTCAACCCACACTATCAGAAAAAGTAAAAAAAAGTGTGAGGAGTATAAAAACCAAAAATAAGTTTCATCCTAGAGATGCAAGGGTGGTTCAACGTACGCAAATCAACAAATGTAATACATTATATAAACAAAAGCAAGGTCAAAAAACCCACATCATCATATCAATAAATACAGAAGAGCCTTTCTTAGTGATAAGAACCCCAAAGAAAATAGGTATAGGAGGCCCACTCCTGAATTTGATAAAAGCTACTTTTGACAATCCAAAGTCAACATTATATTAAATGGAGAAATCCTAAAAGCCTTCCTTCTAAAATCAAGAACAAGACAAGGATGCCCACTATCACCGCTTTTATTCAGCATAGTACTCGAAATATTTGCCAGAGCAATCAGATAAGAGAAAGAAATGAAAAAGATATGTATAAGAAAGGAAGAACTCAAATTATCATTATTTGCAGATGACATAATACTCTGTATAGAAGACCCAAAGAACTCCACCAAAAAATATTTAGAATTAATAACCAGTTTAAGCAATGTAGCAGGATATGAAATCAACATGCAAAAATCAATAGCATTTGTGGACACTGAAAATGAATTCAATGTGAAGGAAATTATGATAACAATACCAACAATAGTAGTACCAAGGAAAATTAAAAACCTAACCAAGCAAGTGAAAGACCTCTACAAAGAAAACTACACTACTCTGAAAAAGGAGAATGAAGAGTCTATCAAAAAATGGAAAGATGTCACCTGCTCCTGAATAGGTAGAACCAATATTGTCAAAATTCCCATATTCCCAAAACTGTTTATGGATTCAATGCAATCCAAATCAAAATACCAGCAGAATACTTCACAGATCCAAAGAAAAGAATCCAAAAATTCATATGGAACCAGAATAGACCCAGAAAAGCAAAAGCACTCTTAGGCAACAAAAGTAAAGTGGGAGCCATCAAAATACTTGACTTACGGTTATACTGCAAGGAAACACTTTGGGTGGTTAGTAAATTGTTTCAAAACAATTTATAAAATCCATCCAATATCTTTGATTTAAAATATTGTTTCTAATATATACTAAATTATGTTTGCTACTATACTAGTTTCTGGAATTTTCATTTACTGACTATGATTTATCTTTTTGTACTGCTTGTATATTTAGTCACTATGTTTTCCTCTTATTTGTATATGTTTGCAGGACATGCAGTTTACAATCATCTTGGGGAGTGGGTACACCTACATAATACAGTGTGTTTCTTTTTTTAGGCCCTTTTCCCATTCCCCTTCCCTCTCACTTCCCTCCCTCCCTCCTCTTCTAAATGGCCTCTCCACATTTGCATTCTTGTTGATATTATTACTCTTGGTTCATGTTTATGACATAAAATGTTTACACTCATTGAGGTTACTAGGTTCCTCTATATGGCATAGCTTTATTCTACTTATTTCCCCTTCCCCTCTCCCTAGTTTGCCCTCAGACTCTTGCTTCCTTCGCATTTGCAAGATTTCTTTGTTTCCTTCTAGCCATCTTTTATTCATGTTTGATTAACATCCGAACACTATTAAACTACTCTTTCAGGTTTTCGCTGAGATAATATAAAGAATTTAGCCAAGTGGCCAACAATAATTGCTTTTTAGGCCAGCCTTAAACTCCCATAATTTGTAAGATTCACTTCACTGTAAGAAAAAATTTCCTTTCCACATATTGAGAAAAAAATCAACTCTCTTGTCCTGATTGTCACTCTTGCTTGCATCTCTGTGATCAGAATTACCCCCATTCAGACCATAGTTCATCTGAGGTTTACCAGATTCTAAACATCTCTCACTTCCATCACTAGTCACAGCGATATTTCTTTCTGTAAAGAAAAGATATTTAAACCATGATCCTACCTAACCTTCCTGAATCCACCTTCAAACTCTATCCAAATTACTTAAAAGTATTTCTTTCCTTCAAAATTTTATTTCGCTACTTCTTATCTATTTCTTCAAACTGAAACTCTACAGCCTGAAATTAACTATAATCTGTCAACCACATGTAAGATGCATTTCTTGTTAATCACCTGAAAGGCTCATTATTTGCAGTCAATGTAATTTTCCTCCAGCCTCTCAGCATGTCTTACCTTTTGTCATTCAGTGCCTCTGACTACTTTTCCACTACTGTCCTTTTCCCTCTGCCAACTAAAGTGGGCATTTCCACTTGACCACTCTAAATACATGTCATCCTTTGAGATTCAACTTTGTGTTTTCTTGTGGAATTTTTTAGAGCACCTTCACACCACAGTGATCCCTTTCCTCTTTGAAATTTTACACTTACAATGTGTCAAAATATTTTTATATAAATGTAGTACTGTTTGTTCAACTAGATGATAATTTTTCTAAAATATCCAACACAATCATGTGCAACATATACAACAAACATCTGTTCCATGATTACATAATTTATTGAAAGGACAAATCCAAACTTACATTCACAAAACAAAATATTTTCCTGAAAAAGAAAGATAAGTGCATACCTATTTCTGAGTTGCTAATGTAAAGAAATTTATATCCTTTCAAAGCATTGAACTGTGGAGGGTAATTTATAATAACAGGGTTAAAATAACATATAAAGTCAGAGTAAAAACTATTCCTTCAGAAGCAAGAAATATAACTGAAATATTTTATTATTCTAAGCTCAAAAACTTTTATTAAGGTCATAATACCAGAAATTATTTAAAATACAAAATATAAGCAGAAACTTATTCATGAACAGCTCTATGCAAAAATGCACTTTTAGAACATTAAAAAATATGACACTTCCACATTTTCATAGGCATTTGAAATATAAATCCTATAAACATTAATTTCCATTTCTATTCCCTGTTGTTATCTTTTCTTTTTTGGAAGATCTCAGGCTGAGTTCATTTTTTTTCTTGATGGTGCCATTTAGTGAATTGGCACACAAGCAGCAACACAAAATTTTAAACCAAAGTAAAGAAACTTCAAAAACAAAGGTAACTCTTGATTGAAAAAACTACATGAAGCGACAGAATTCAAAGAAACAGTCTTTGGAATTTATTCTCATCTATTCCACTGACTTGAGTGAAGCATCTCTCTTTCAAATATTTTTAAATGCATTCTGTATTTTGTGTAAAAAAATTTAGGTAAAAAAATTACTTTCAAGTAAGCGCCCTGTCATATTATATAAGCTGTTATATAATTGAATTCAATGTCCGCAGGCTGATTCTGGATTCATGCTTACTTGATTGGGTAAATATATGTCATTTGCACTTTAATGTCACAATAGGATGAAAAAGAATTTAGTTCTTTTCTCTTTTGCCTTCCTCTGGTATATGTTTTTCTTTAGAGGATGCCTTACGTGGAAAAAGTCTGTTTTGTAAAATTAGTTTGTAAAACTAATCATTACTTTCAAATCAACATTTAAATTATTCAAAAATGTAATGGCTATTTGAGAAGCAAGTACAAATCTTGGGGTAATAATGGAAAAATAAAGGCTGAACTAAAACTTTCCCTCTTCCATTTGTTATAGAATGGATAAGAACAACAGAAGCAGTAAGGGGGAAACAACCCCTAATTCAGTACTAACAACCAGGGAATCTTACAACTTTGTCCGACAAACTCTACAAAAGATAGCCAAGGAAAGCAATAGGTAATGATGGCAGAATACATCTTGGTTAAAAACTCCTGACCCATATCAAAGAATTAGTACTGATGATTAAATAGGAAGGACAAATATCCTAGGATTTTTTTTATTAATATACCTCACTACTCCATAAGCACACACATATAAAGATATACACCATCACCATCACTACCATAAATTGGGAGAAAGACCGCAGCCGAGTATAACAAGCCAAAAAAACCATCACCTACAACCCACAAGCACAGAAGCAATGGCTGAGATAAGGTAGAAAAGGTAGCTACAATAAACTACTTTTGTATGTTTTTTTGGTTGAACAAAAAGCAAACTGTGTAAACCAGGGAAAAACTGTAAGTACTTAGGAATAATAACAATCAGTTCTATGTTTAAATACCTCATTTTTAACATTTTTGTTTTAAACTGTAATGTCAATTTTTCATTTATTTGTGCATAGACTGAATGTTCTTTATAGTACAGTGCTCTGATAAAGTGCTTGCATTTCTAGTTAAAAGTCATTTATTTTTATTCATGATTCCTTGGCAGTAATTTGTTTATATTGTTTAATCATAGTAGCTACAAAGTGCCTGACATGTATGGACTCATTTACTTATTTAATAAATGAGCCTAAAATGAATTTTAAGGACACCTAAAGATGATCACTTTGTACAAAACGGAACTACCTTTAAAGTTGTGTCTGGTACTCTAAACAAAAGATTTAATTTTCAGTAATACTGCTTGGGCTGACCATTTTAAGGCACGAGTTAGGGGCTGGATCTAGAGCTAAGCCCTTTTGCCATTTGCACCGTAATCTGAAGCCTCTGAGGCAACTGTCTGCAGATCCTCAGTGTACCCTGAACCAAACAGTAAGGACCTGGGGATCACTTAAGTAAATACGAAAGACAAATGAAGCAAACTAGACCTCTAGGGTTCACCTTAGCTCTCTGAGTAGATGGACTAATTGAATTAATCACAAACAAGAGATTTATTTCAGCATAGTGAAATGATTAAGTAAACCACCCCCAAAATTTTGAGACCATTTCAGAAATAAAATTGTGAAGTTCTTGAATATATATAAATATATTAAGTTTTAAAGGATCTTAGAGCTATCTTATCTAGCACAATTATTAAGGTGAATTTATTATTATTAAATAATTGAGCTTCCTAACAATTTTAAGGAAAGAAAAATAACTAAATAAAAATATCAGAAGTCAATATTATTACAATAACTATTTTAATGTATAATTATTTTTTAGTATATTTTGTTGATACATAATGCATGTATTCATTGTGGGATACGTATACAGATTGCATTTTTATACTTCTTAATTTGTATTAATTTATGGTCCAATTTAAAAATGACAAATGCATTAAGAATGATATTCTTAAAAATATGAATTGCAATTGCATATGACTAACTCTATGCTTAAATAACAATAATACATATACAAAATGTATGCGTTCTGACTGTGAAATTATAAGAAATTAATAATTGATAGTGTTTATGAGAATATTAGATATATCAAAACAGTAGAATAAAGAAGAAAATATTGCTTCTAGAAATGTGCCATTGTCCACTAAATAATCCTATAAGTTTAAAACTGATGCCGTTTTCTAATAATTTATAAAAATAAAAGACATTACAAAAGATGAAGAGAATAAAGACTGGTGTTTTGTGTATCCATGTATGTACATATACGTGTTCATATGTACAAATAAAAAAGAATAAATGGTACTATTGAGCTTTGTCAATATGTGGAAGATATGAAATACAAGGTTCTAACATATGATCTCTGTATTTCTATAGTAGCAAGGTATTGCACAATTTTAAAATCACACATTGGAGACTTTAAATGGAAAGAAAAACATATTTACTAGATCAAAATATTCTACTTCTCAGATCATTATAACCTTTCTTTTCTAAGTAAATTTATATTGCATGGTCTTCCAATGTTTCCTTCAACTATATAATTAATGCTCTGCCTGATGTTAGCCCAAGCTTTTCTTCCATATGACAACCGAGGTAGATTTTGGATATGAATCTGATGAGCAATGCATTTTCTATTCAATAACATCCTAGAACTTTTACCTCATGTCTCCTAGAAATCAATATACACACTACTCTACCACTTGCTATCTACAAATAGCAAATGATTACTTAGTATTCAAGTTGATGCTTTCTTACTGTTGTACAAAAGTTAAACTCATAGCCAGGCCTTTTACAGCGCAACACCTATTTCCTTTTCAGTCTTACTCCTTCTGCCTTCTACCTCAATTCTTCCATTTTTCAAAGTCCCTTCACCCCCACCCCAGCACACACGCAAACCCTCACAGAACCTCTGTCTGTTCACATTTAATTTCTTGGTGTTCCGTAGAGCATCATCTCTTTTGTCTCATCTAAGGTTTTTTGGAATGTGCCTTCTATGAGAAGTTGTACTCTTCTCTCATGTCTCCATCCAAGCCGCACTTCTATCATGTCTCATACTAACTCCCTAGTCTAAATCATCCCTCCCTCCATTAGATAGTCAAAGTGCATCTCATTCATTTAGTGAGCACTAGATAAGTGAATTTCTGCCCTCAGCACATAAGCAACAGCTGTTAAGAATAAAGATTGAACCAAAGTAAGCAGTAGTCCCTTGCTTTGCAATTATTTATTTGCTTGGAGTGCTACTGAGTTCCAGACACTTCACTTTATAATTTTTATTTTTAGAATTTCAACTTCTGAGTAATATAGTCTCTGCCTAACACAAATAAAATAAATACAAATTGTTAAGAATCATAAAGGATCAAAGCAAATTCTTATCACCTAATAGTTTAAATTATTTGTGTTCTTTTTTCTATAACTGGACAATAACAGAAAGTATAGAAATATTATTTACACTGATAACTCTAGTATTTACCACAGGATTGGTTATACAGAAGATAAGGAAATAAATTTTTTAAAAATAGCAAGGGAGGGGGGGAATTTGGCTCAGTAGCGCCCACGCCTGCCTCTCAAGCTCAAGGTCTTGAGTTTGATGCTTGGTGCCATAAAAAAAAATAGCAAAGAAAATGAATGAATGAAAAATACCTAAGAGAATGCAAACTGAAAGATAAAGCCTCACCTAATAAAAAGGAGACAGTAAGTGAAATAATAGAAATTTGTAGACTTAAAAATAAATACCATTGTTATAAATAAAATTAGAACAGTATTAAGATATCTACTTCCCAACAAGAAAGAATGATAAGGATTACATTTGTCCATCACTAAACACAAACAAAATTCACAAAATATGTAAAACAATAATTTTCAAGATCTTGGACAATGAATAATACTATATGATTCCTGGCAGGCAAAATGGAAATGAAATTATCTAAAGCATTTGTCACAGTTTATTGCCTTAAGAGAGTTTCAAGGACTTATCACAGAAAGAGAAAATATAGAGGAATCTGGCAGACTTTCTAAGTGAAGCACATGAAATTGAAAGTCTAAGGATGCCAAAGTAACTCAAGTATGCAGAGAAGAGTACCAGAACAGAAAACAACACAGACCACATTCCAGAGATCCGCACAAAATTTCCCTTGATTATTCAACTAAGTATTATTTGGCATCTGAGGAAATTAACCAAAGCTAGGTAAAGAGGCCTCCAAAGGATTAGAGGCTACATGATTGATCCTGGGCATACACAGGGCTGGAAATAGTCCATGTTCCCACATCCACACTAGAAAACTTCAAGACTCCTGAGACACTAAATGCTCTACATAAAAAATATTTCCTAAGTAGTGGGGAATAATTACCAATAGTCTCAGTACTGTTCCAATCCCACTCAAAACTCTTAAAAGCAAGCCCTCAAAAGATTAAACTGTTTCCAAAGAATTTTATCCTATAGGAGAACAACTCACAAAATCTAGGAATCAAAAATATAGGAATTAAAATTATACAAACAAAAGTTTAGAATATCTGCAATCAAATAAAATATTACCAAGCATAAAACAAGGAAGAAAATGTGACCAATGTTGAAAAAAGAGCTAAGTAAAATTGACACATAAGAATATAGAATTGGAAATTACAAAATAGTAAAAATAGAGATTACATTATCTATTATAACTTTTTGTCCTTATTTACACTTTCAGTTTCTCACACCAGAGAAACTATTTGGCATTTACACAAGTGTGTCCTATTTATTTCACTAAAGAGCATCACCACAATGTGCATCCATTTAGCTATAAATGTCTCTAATTTCTCATTCATTATGGCTGAGTAGTACTCCATTGTAGGGGAAGGGAAGTAGGAGGGCTAGGGGAAAGGAAAGAAGAGAATGGAATTAATATGAGAAAATGAAAAAAATGGAAAAAAATCTTTGTAAATAGGGAGGAGTTGAAGAGAAGGCAGGGGAATGGGGAAAAAATAAGAACCAAGATAGATTACATAAAGGTACAAATTTCCAATGATGAATGTCATTATATTGATACATAAAATGTAGCAATAAAATTGATTAAAAAATGGAGATTACATTTGTAGCTCATGTTTAAAAGTTATGTGCACATGGATAGTACATAAAAGACCAAATAAAAACTCTAGACATGAAAACTGTAATATGAAATACACATGGGATGAGATTAATGTTAGACTTACACAGTGAAGAAGAGAGACTCTGAACTGAATACTGAAGAGGTAGTCACAGAATCTATATAAAGTTAAACACAGGGAAAAAAATAAATAGATAAATAAGCAAAGGAACAGTGATCTATGAAAGAACCTCAAGTGCTTAGTATATGTGAAACTGCTGTACACAAGGAATAGAAAGAGAAAAAATTGAAAAATTGAAAAAAATAATCATCAAAAATTTTACAAATACGAGGAATACAACTTAGAGACCCAGAAGTTGTATGAACACCAAGACAAAACTAGCCCCAAAACACATAAGAAATTGTTGAAAACCACTAATAGGAAATCTTAAAAGTGTGTAGAGAGAAAAAGAATGTGATATGTACAGAGGAAATAAATGTAATGTGAATAGAAAATTTTACCTTGAAAACGATGCAAAAGACCAAAACAGTACAACACCTTAAAAGTACAAGAAAAAACTGAACCTATAAATCATTAGCCTATGAAAATATATTCAAAACTAAAGCAAAATAAATACTTTTTCTAGTGATATAAAAGTTAATGCCATATTTCATAGTGAAAGATTGAACACTTTCCTTTTAGGATTAGAAGAATTTCCATACTTGTTAATTTTTATTGAACATTGACCTGATGGCAATATTCACTGCAATATAGAAGGGAAAAAAAAGGGCTTCCATGTTGGAGAAGGTAAATTAAAACTGTCTTTCTTTGCAAATTGCATGGTTATGTTTGTAGAAAATTAAATGGAATATATATAAAACTATGAGACCTAAAAAGTGATCTTAGTGAGGTTTCAGAATAAAAGATTAACATAAAAAAATAATACCTATGTGTTAAAAGTAGGCATTCAGAAGTTGAAATTTTAAAACTGCCATTTGTATTAGCATCAAAAATAAAGTACTCAAAGGAATGTAAAAAAATATGAAAGGCTAGAACACTAAATCCATATTATTACAAATAGAAAATTTTAAAGATATAAATCAATAGCAAGGTTATCTGTGCTCATAGACTGGAAGACTTAATATTTTGGGGATGATGATTTTTTTCAAATGGTTCCATAGATGCAACACTTTCATTTAAAATCTCCACAGGATTTTCATGGAATTTGACAAAGAGATTATTAGTTTCACATGCAAATATAAAAGAATAAGAAAAGTGAAAACAACTTTGAAACAATACAGTTTGAAAAGAAACTCTTATCTCAAAATCCTTATAAAGATTTAATAATAGTGTGTAGTATTGGCATAAATAGAGTGAGCTAACTAGAATAGAAAATAGAAAGTGAAAAATACACCTACAAATATATCGTCAGCTAATTTCTGACAAAGATGTACAAAAAGTTTAGTGAAAAAGGAAACTTTTGAAATAAAAATGTCTCATCTTCAAAAAATTGTTAACATGATTAAAATACACTGTAATAAACTGGAGGAAAATATTTGCAAATTGCATATCTAATAAAACCTTTTTATCCTGAATGTATAAATAACTCGCACAAATTAATAAACAAAGAGTCTAATAGAAACAGTGTATAAACATGAAAAGACAATTCATTAAAGAAGATGCATGAATAACAAATAAGTAAATGAAAAGCTACCCAACAATTTTAGCCAAAGTACTAGTTAAGATCGTTCCATTGCTCCCAGCCCAGAGGAAGCAGCTTCTGGGCCACCATTCCACTGCTCCCAGCACATAGGAAGGGGCTTCTGGGACACAGTTCCATGACCCCCAGCATAGAGGAGGTGAGCCATGTGGGCACAAACAACACAATCCCCCCTCCCCCCGTCAAAATGAGAAGACACATAAACAAGTCTCAAAACCAGGATTCCAGATCACCTACAGAAACCCCAAAGGGAAATGAGATGGAACACTCTGATACTCAACCACCTGGACTCCCTGAACTGGCAGCAGAAGAGAATCTGGAAAAAATGAAATCAGAAATAATTTCACAGATAATAGCAGAGACTGTGCTCATAGTGCAAGACATGATTAATAAATCAAGAGACAAGTTGAGAAACATGATTAAATCCCAACATAGGAAACAAATGGAATTCATAAAACAGATGCAAACAGATTTCCAGGAGATTAAAAACTCCACTGAAAGTCTACACAGCAGAATGAGCCAATGTGAGGACAGAATTTCAGATATAGAAGATAAGATTGCAATTAGTGACCAGAAAAGAAAAATTGCTTCAAAATTGTAAGGGACCACGAGAAATCCAGCAGCTGCTAGACGATGCAGAGAAGAATAACATAAGACTGATTGGAGTCAATGAAGAAACAGGAGAGAGTGCAGATGACATAAAAAAAAAAAACTGTTCACAGAGGTAATGGCAGAAAACTCCCCAAGCAGGGGAAAAGAACTGGATATACAGATAAGTGAGGTATATAGAACTCCAACTCACACAATGGAGGGAATTATAAAGATCAGAGGAGAAATCAATGGAATGGAGACTAAGAGAATGATACAAAAAATCAATGAAGCCAAGAGTTGGTTCTTCAAAAGAATCAACAAAATTGATAAACCCTTAGCCAACCTTGTCAGAAAAAGGAAAGAAAAGGCCCAAATCCATGCAGTTCAGAATGAAAAGGGTGAAATTACAACAGATCCAGCAGAAATTCAGAGGATCATCAATACCTACTTCAAGAACGTATATGCCAATAAGATGGAAAACACAGACAAAATGGACAGATTCCTAGATACATAAGAATTACCAAAGTTGAATGAAGAAGAACTAAAAATTCTGAACAACCCAATATTAACCAACGAAATTGAAAAAGTAATTAAAAACTTATCAACTAAGAAAAGCCCGGGCCCTAATGGCTTCACTGCTGAATTCTACAAGATATTTAGAGAGGAACTGCTGCCACTACTGTTTAAACTCTTCAATGAAATTGAAAAGGAAGCAATACTCCCGAATTCATTCCTGGAAGCAAGCATCCCCTTGATCCCCAAAGCAGAGAAATACCCAACTGAAAAAGAGAACTATAGGCCAATCTCACTAATGAACATAGATGCAAAAATCCTTCATAAGATACTGGCAAATAGAATGCAGAAGATCATCAAGAAGATGATACACCCTGATCAAGTGGGATTCACCTCAGGGATGCAGGGAAGGTTCAACATACACAAGTCAATCAGTATAATACACTATATCAATAGAGCCAAGGACAAAAACCATATGATTATCTCAATAGATGTAGCAAAAGCATTTGACAAAATCCAACACGCATTTATGATAAAAACTCTATAAAAAAATGGAATAGATGGTCTCTATCTCAAACTGATAGAAGCCATCTATGAAAAATCAACAGCTAATATCATACTAAATGGTCAAAAACTGAAATCCTTCACACTAAAATCAGGAACAAGACAAGGATGTCCACTATTACCACTCTTGTTCAATATAGTTCTGGAAACATTAGCCACCACAATTAGACAAGAGAAAGAAATAAAAGGAATAAAGATAGGAAAGGAAGAAATCAAATTGTCATTATTTGCAGATGATATGATACTCTATATAGAAGACCCCAAGAACTCCACCAAAAGTCTTCTAGACTTAATAATCAAACTCAGTAGAGTAACTGAATTTGGTCAACACACAAAAGTCAATAGCTTTCCTCTAATCAAATGATGGACTCAGCGAGAGAGAAATAGGGCAAAAAATTCCTTTCACAATAGCATCCAAGAAACTGAAATACGTAGAAATAAACCTAAGAAGTCAAAGACCTCTTCTCTGAAAACTATAGCACTTTGAAAAGAGAGATTGAAGATGATATCAGAAAATGGAAAGACATCCCCTGCTCCTGGGTAGGAAGGATCAACATAGTGAAAATGGTCATACTTCCAAAACTGCTATATAGATTCAATACAATCCCAATTGAAATCCCAGCACCATACTTTATGGACCTTGAGAAAACAATCTAAAAATTCATTTGGAACAAGAAGAGACCCAAAATAGCAAAAGTAATTCTAGGTTACAGAGACGTGGCAGGGGGTATCACAACCCCCAACTTGAAACTATACTACAAAGCTGCTGTGATAAAAACAGCATGGTACTGGCAAAGAAACAGACCTGAGGACCAGTGGAACAGATTAGAAGATGCTTAAACAACTCCAGACACGCTCAGAGAACAGGCATTTCTCAGACAATGAAGTAGAAATAGCAAATAAATATATGAAAAAATGTTCAACATCTCTGGTCATTCGAGAGATGCAAATGAAAATAACAGTGAGATTCCACCTCACTCTAGAAAAAGTGGCTGCTATCATGAAATCAACCAATAACAAATTCTGGCATGGCTGTGGGGAAAGAGGAACACTGCTCCACTGCTGATGGGAGTGTAGACTGGTTCAACCACTGTGGAAATCAGTATGGAGATATGTCAAAGAACTAGGACTGGAAGTCCCATTTGACCCAGCTATTCCCCTACTGGGTATCTTCCTCAAAGAATTAAAAGCATCATACCACCATGATATATGTGTGCCCTTATTCATAGCAGCACAATTTGTAATAGCTAAAACTTGGAAGCAGGCCAAATGCCCATCAACTGGTGACTGGAAAAAGAAAATGTGGGTTTTTGATAAAATGGAGTACTATTCAGCCATAAAAAATGAGAAATTAGAGACATAGCTAAATGGATGCATATTGAGGTGATACTCTTAAGTGAAATAAATAGGACACACATGTAAATACTAAATAGTTTCTCTAGTGTGAGAAACTGAAAGTGTAAATAAGGACTAAAATGTATAACAGATAATATGAAATAGGAAGAAAAGGTGCAAAGTGGAAGGGGAAGTAGGAGGGCTAGGGGAAAGAAAAGAAGGGGATGAAATTAATATGAGATAATGAGAAAAATGGAAACCAAGTCTTTGTAAATAAGGAGGGATGGAGCGGTTGAAGGGAAGACAGGAGAAGGAGAAAAATAAGACCAAGAGAGATTATGTAAAGGTGCAAATTTCCAATGATGAATGTCATTATATTGTATTCCTAAAATGTACCAATAAAATAAAAATTTAAAAAATACTAGTTAAAAACACAGTACAGTGATACTAGAAATACTAGAATGGAAAAAATAAAATACATAGACTTTACCAAGTGTTGGAAATGATGTAGAAGCAAGAAAATTCTCATATATTCCTCATGGAAATATAAAAAGATAAATCCACTTTTGCAAAGAGTTTGCAGTTTTTAAAGAGTAAACATAGGGTGGGTGAGGTAGTGTACACCTGTAATCTCAGGACCCTGCAAGGCTGAGACAGGTGAACTGCAAATCAAACCTTCTGAGCCTACATAGTATCTTATAAGGAACTTTGTTTCAAAATAAAAATTCAAAAAGATCTAGGAATATTTTCAGTTCAAATACTTACCTTCACATCCTAGACCTACAAAATAATAGTTAAACATGCATCTACCATAGTACCTTGTCATTGTGCAGTCAATTAAAGAAAGTAGAAAAGGTGAAAGAAAGTATATTTCAATAAAAGACATACTTTCTTCTTAGGTTTTTGTTTGTTTTGTGTTATTGGGAATTAAACTCAAGCCTTCACACTGAGCTCAACTTACTTTATTTTATTTTATTTTTTGAGACAAGGTCTTGCTGAGTCATTAAATTGTCCAGGCTGACTTAAACTTGTGACTGATCTCCCTGCCTCAGATTCTCAGAGTGCAGAGATTACAGGTATACACACTGCCACTTCCAGCTCTCAACTCAGGTTTGTTTGTAATAGTCAAATATCAGAAACCTAAAGGTCCATCAACAGATGAGTAGGAGAACTAGAATATTCATATAGCAGAGTATTTAGCAATAAAATGTTATTGACTATTAAAATATGTAACAGTATTGTAAATTCTAAAATAATTGTTCTTTTTTAAAAGGCAGAAAAAGAAAGAAAATATAGTGTATGATTCTATTTATGTAATATTCTATAATATATAACATAGTCTAAAGTGGCAGGAGCTCAATGGTTGCCTAGTCCTTAAACTGTAGGGACACATGAGGAGAGGAGTTAGAAAATGACATAAGGAAACATTTTATGTTGATGAGTGTGGTCGTTAGGTTTATTAAGATGATCTCATGAGTATACACATGTCAACATTTATCAAAACATACACTAAAAATATATGTAGTTTATTATATGACACATCTATATAAAGCTGTGAAATGTTACCAATTGTTCATATATTATGTGACACTTCAACTAGTGCTTACATTTCTGGAAATATTTTAAGCACAGCATCTACTGCATTTTCTTCCTTTGCACATGCCTTTTTGCTTATGTACCTAAACTCGCAGAGTGATAAATTTTTTTTTAGTTCTTTTATTGGTACATTTAAGTATACAATTCATTTACATTTATCATTGGGTGCTTGTACCTGTACATGATATATCTTGGTTCTTATTTTTTTTTCCCCATTACCTGTGCACCCTTCACCCCCTCCGCCCTTCCCTATTTACATAGATTTCATTTCCTTTTTTTTTTTTTTCTCATAGTTTTTCCTTTCCCTCTTTTCCTTTCCCCTTCCCCTCCCTTCATTCCTTCATCTTTGGACCTTTTTTCCTATTTCAGATTAACAATTATTCATTTTAATCATTTTAACCCTTGCTTACACTATCAGTTTCTCACACTAGTGAAACAATTTGGTATTTACACGTGTGTCCTATTTATTTCACTTAAGAGTATGGCCTCGATATGCATCCATTTAGCTATAAATGACTCTAGTTTCTCATTCTTTATAGCTGAGTAGTACTCCATTTTACTAAAAAAACACATCTTCTTTATCCAGTTTCCAGTTGATGGGCACTTGGGTTGTTTCCAAACCTTAGCTATTACAAATTGTACCGCTATAAATATAGGTGCACATATATCACTGCGGTAGGATTCTTTTAATTCTTTTGGGAAGATACCCAGCAGGGGAATAGCTGGGTCAAATGGGACCTCTAAACCTAGTTCTTTGAGGTATCTCCATACTGACTTCCACAGTGGTTGCACCAGTCTGCACTCTCACCAGCAATGGAGAAGTGTTCCTTTCTCCCCACACCCCCGCCAGCGTTTGTTATTTGTTGATTTTTTTATAGCAGCCATTCTCTCTGGGGTGAGGTGGAATCTCAGTGTTGTTTTCATCTGCATCTCTCGAATGACCAGTGATGTTGAACATTTTTTCATGTATTTGTTTGCTGCTTTTACTTCCTTGTCTGAGAAATGTCTGTTCATTTCAGATGCCCATTTTTGAATTGGGTCTTTGAATTGGGGGGGGTCTGATTTTTTTCAATTCTTTATATATTCTAGATAGTAATCCTTTGTCTGAGGTACAGCTGCTAAAAATTTTTTCCCGTACTGTAGGTTGTCTCTTAGCTCTGTTGGTGGTTTCTTTTGCAGTGCAGAAGCTTTTTAATAAGATGAGATCCCAGTTGTTGATCCACAGTGACAATTTACTTATGTTAACCTGTTTTAAAATTTGTCAAAACACTAATTTATGATTTAAAAAATACAACTAAGGAAGTTATAAGTAAGTAAAAGTAACACATTACAGTGTACTCAAAAAGGTTTGATTTTTTCATATCTGTTAATATCAGCTCCTAAGATCAACATGCATGGTCGGTTTAGATTAGATGAACTTTGCTAAGTTTTGAAATGTCTTTTGATATGATTTTCCTCAAGATGTTTAAGAACTCACTCTTCTACTTACTTTATTTGCTCATTGGGAGTGGTTGAATAGCATGTGGGGTTATGTAGTCAGAAATACAGAGCAGTATACTTATGCTAATACTGGAAGTCATTGAGTGAATTGGTGCCACCATCATGTAGGACTATAAGTGTATGTCACTTTAAAAGTATGTCAGTTTTGTCACTTTAAAAAATATTGATTCAAAAAAAAAATATTGGTTCAAAGGAGCCAAAAATGTTCAGTAGTGATCAGTAGCACAATGCAGACCCAGAATCCAGACTGGTGGGAAATAACAGGAAAGAGGAGGGGGAGGAAGAGGAGGAGGAGGAGGAAGGAGAGGAGGAGGAGGAGGAGGAAAGATAAAAGGAGGAAGAAGAGGGGGAGAGGAGGAAGAAGAGAAAGAAGTAGATCTCTGAGAATTAAGGGGAAACTGAGAGAAAAATTAGAAGCTACAGAAACATTGGAGCAATGAATCGCAACACACAGGAAGGAATAAAGCAGTCTGGAAGTTTACCCAGGCTCCTAGAGAGGGGATCCTGGCTCCACAGACACATGGTAAGCTTCCAAGGTCAGATGCTCCAGGAAGAAATAACAGTGCCACCAGTGCTGGGACCAAGAAAAGCCCAAGACTATTGTAAAGTACAAAAATAACATGAGGTTTTAATCCAAAAGTAACACCTTCCACACAAGAGGCAACAATCAGAGAAAGAGTAAATTGCAATGGCTTCCATATTACTAGAGAATGTTTAATCAAGTGCCATTTTGGGAAAAGGTAGATTAGCTAAGACTGAACCTCAGAAAAACTACAAAATAAATTCATTCAGGGTTCCCAAGTTTTCCCTCCCACAGTGAGTAGGTGGCAGATAGCCACAGGAGACAGTCACACACACAGGGTGCAAGCCACACACAAATCCATCAGTTTAAGCTCAGGTGAGGAAGGCAACAGGGCTCTGCCCTCCATGGTAAGAAGCTAGCCTTGATGTGTGGCTTTCAGAAATAGCTAAGTCAAAAAGTGCTAGCATTAAGTACAGTGACCTGCTTGAACCTTTGCCTTGCTGTCTGCAACCAGCACAGTTCAGAGGTCTGATTGTTTTCCTCACCTACCACAGAGAAAGGACACTCCACGGCTTAAACGACCATCACATCCTGGGTGAACAAATAGG
The DNA here is from genome assembly GCF_053883595.1 of Heterocephalus glaber. NCBI lineage: Eukaryota > Metazoa > Chordata > Mammalia > Rodentia > Bathyergidae > Heterocephalus > Heterocephalus glaber. The sequence goes on from NW_028258333.1 coordinate 17,695,503, forward strand.
GTGGAATCTGAAGTGGGGTGTGGGGCACCCCATTAGCCCACAGGCCATAAAGCTAAGAAGAGAAAACCATGGCTTCTAGATTGCAATTCTATGGATGATGGGAAGAAACTGATGGTTGAAAAATATGAAGGCAGAAAAAGGGGGGCTATATTCATTTTTTTAACTTGTTACTATTTTTTTTGCAGATTTTCCTTTTTTCTTTTATTCCTTTGTTTTCTTTCTTTTTTCCTTTGATTTTTTATTATTTTTCTTATTTATTCTTCTCTAATTTTAACATAATAGAAACCTTTATCTCAATTTTCTCTCTTCCTTATTGTTTATTGTTTAATTCTTCAAATTTTTCTTCTTTCATTCTCCCATTCCTCATCCCCTCTGTCTTTACTATATAACCATCAAGCTTTAACAATTCTAGATCATTAACTTTATGCTATTACTGTTGAATTATTTTCTATTTTTAGTAAAGGTAGAGTCATTACATTTAGTAGTACTTGCCGTATGTCAATATTTAGTTTGTCTTAGTTTTATACTATAATTATAGATCCTTTTTCTATAGTTAAGGGTACATTGTTAGTTCTTATGGTTGGTCAATATCCAATTTGTATGATGCTTTTATTGTTACTATTTTGTTGCTACTCCCAGGGTGACATAGTTGTTGCAATTAATATGTTTCCTGTGTATGTCAATATCTGGAGTAACTTTCTGCCACTATCAACACTGTGGCACACTGCAAGAAAAGGAATGCTGAGTCAAATACACTCTATCCTCATCTCCCAAATTAGTGGAGGTGGGTGGGTATTGGGAGAGAGGCAAAGGCCTACAGTTAGCCATAATCATAGTGCATCACTGAGAAGCAAATGCTAACTAAAAATATGCTCATACTAGCAATAAAATATTTCTACTGTAAGTACCTGAAAATTTCAGCACATAACAAAACACATCTTCAAAAAATAGAAATAATACCTTTCAATTAAATTATTGAAATGCAAAAAAGGAAAAGTAGAAATATGCAACAAAATGCTTCAAAATATTCCTAATCCCCAGAAAGCTGATCCATGGGGCAAGTAGGGGAAGGAAATCAAAAGCCACATAGGTGAAATATTTGAAAGGACCAAAAAGAAGGAAAAAAAGCTGATCAATAATCTGCTAAGCAAGTTCAAAGAATATATAACTAAACAGATAATGGACTTAATAAGCAAAACAATCAATGAGTTTACAGAAGGCACTAATAAAAGGCTACCTGAGGGAAACAAAATGATACCAAACATGAATGACCTGTTTAGCAAAGAATTACAGTCCGTAGAAAGATATCAAACAGAAATCTACAAGATTAAAAATTCTTCTGAAAGTATAAGCAGCATATGTGAACAATGAAAGGACTGACTATCAGAACTAGTTGTGCTGTGGAAGATCAATTATTCAGAGATACTTTAAAAATAAGAGAACATGAAAAAATGGATCCAACTCCTGCAATATTTAAAACCCCATACAGCTACAATTATAAAAAGTATTTCTACAAGGTACATCACAGTCAAAATCCCTGAAGTACGAAACAGAGACAAAAACTTAAAAGCTGTTAGACAAAAGCAACAGCTCACTTGTAAAGGTAAACCCATTACAATTACAGTAGACTTCTCAACATGAGCTTTAAAGGCCAGGAAAATGTACATGGAAGTGTTTCAAGCCCTAAAAGAAAACAACCTCCAACTCAGATTTATACATCCTACAAAACTATCATTCAAAATTAATAGAGAAATAAGATTTTTCTATGACAAAAAGCACCTGAAGAAACTACCAAACCAGTACTACAAAGTTCTCAGGGATATCTTAGGAAAAGTCAATGAGGCCAATAATACCAAAAAGTCTAATAAGATGAATCCACCAGGCATGGTGAGAAGTGAAGAAGAAGAAAAAGAAGAAGAAGAGAATAAAATAATCAGTAACAGGTAAATAATGCAAAAACAGGAATAAGTTAATACATTTCAATAATAACTGCCAAAGTTAATGGTCTCAATTTCCTAATCAAAATACACATATTGGCAAGATGTATCAAGAAACAATACCCAATGATATGTTGCCCACAAGAAGCACATTTAACCAAAAAGAAAATCACACGCTAAAAAAAAAAAAGATGAAAAACAATGTTCCATGAAATATGAACCCTAAAACAAAGAGGAATTGCTATCTTATTGTCAGACAGAGAGGACTTCAAGCTAATACTGATCAGAAAATTCAAAGGCAACTCGTTATTGGTTGAGGAAACTATTCAACAAGAAGAGATAACAATTATAAACATAACACTTATCAAACACCAGCAAGCCCACTTTCATAACACAAGCACTACACATAAAAGATGAGATAAACATCAACAAAATTACAGTTGGGTAACTCAATTCTCCAGTGTCACAAATGGATAGATTAACTAGACGAAATTCAACAAAGAAATATAAGAATCGAGCAAAACCTTCAAACAAATGGATTTCATTTAGATATGTATCTTGTTGTTCCTTCCAACAATAAAAGAATACACATTCTTAGCAACACGTGGGACTTTCTTCAAAATAAACCACATGCTATCCCATAAAGCATACTTCAGTAAATGACAAAGAACCAAAATTATCCTATGCATATTATCAGATCATAGTATAATGAAACTACCAATGGCAAAAGAAACCACAGAAATTACACAAACAGATGAAAATTAAGTAATACTCTCTCAAAAAATCAATGGGTACCTAAGAAAATCAAGGAAAAATTGGTCCCTACAATAATGCCAACCCAACACACTAGTAGCACAACCACCAAGGAAATCAGTATGGACATCCCTCAGAAAACTAAAAATAGAAATTTCACTTGACCCAGCTATTCCCCTTCTAGATATCTTCCAAAAAGAGTTAAAGACATCATTTTATAGTGATATACCCATGTTTATAGCAGCAGAACTCTTAATATCTAAATCTCGGAAGTGCCATATAAGTCCATAAAGAAAATGTGCTTTTGTACACAATGGAATACTACTCTGACAGAAGGATAAATGTGGACCATTTGTAAGAAAATGAGTGCACTTTGAAACCATATTGTTTATGAAATAACTCAGACAAACTAAATATCACATGGCTTCTATTATATAAGAAATTCAAAAGATATTTAAAGAGCCAAATAAAATATAACAGATAATATAGAGATGAAGGTCAAAATAAAGTTGGTAAAAAATAGAGAGATGGGTCTTTTGCAAAAGGAAGGGGGCCAAGAGAGAGGGGGTTAGGGGAGGTTGAAGAGGAGAAGAGGATGAAAAACAATTAAAATGTTTTACATACATGTACCAACTTCCTACTTGGAATGCAATAATTAGGTACGGAAGCTATGCACCAATAAAATAAAATAAATATATAAATAATATATTTATAATATATAAATAAATACATATTGAATACATATTAAATATATAGAAGATACAAATTTTCAGTTATATGATTAATAAGTTTGGGAGATGTAGTGATCAGCATGGTGACTATGGTTAATAATAATGTTTTTTATACTTTAACTCCTGAGAAAAATCTTAAGCATTTTATTTTTAAAAGATAACTATATTCCGGTGCCTGCCTTGCAAGTGCAAGGTCTGGAGTTCAATCCCTGGCACAAAAAAAAAAAAAAAAAAGATAACTATGTGTGGTAAAGGATATGTTAATTAGCTTCATTGCGATAATCACAATTTATACCTATGTCAAAACCTCACCTGCACATCTTAAACATATATAATTTGTAATCTTAAGTTATGAAGCTGGACATAAAAAAAAAGAAGTTGATTCATAGTCTGGATGTACTTCTCCAATTTTCAATTTCATCATTTTTAAATAGTATAACATATAGTATGCTAATGATAATATTATTTTTGTGGTAATAATGAATATAATAATGTAATGGTATAACTGTATTAAACTAAGAGTTTTTCTGAGGCGTGATTGCACAGTGAGGACTGATCAACTCTTACAAGTTTAATAGTGCCTGACACACCAGTGCCTTCAACATGTAAATGTTTTTAAAAGTTATTATCATAGGGGTCAGGGATTCAGCTCAGCGGCACCACACCTGCCTTGCAAGTGCAAGGTCCTGAGTTCAATCCCCAGTACCCCCCAAAAAAGTTATTATTATTATTTTTGACCTATAATTAAATACAGGTCTTTAAAGATATGGAATCATATTATAGAGCATTTAAAATAATACCATGATTTTTCAATAGGTTATACAAGTTTAAGTAAAGTAAATGTGATCATTAAGCATACTGCTAAGAAGGCTGCCTTAATAACAAAAGTAAAACCTTAAAATTGGAAGTAAAAATTACACATTTTACAAACCATGAATTTAGCATTCCCATAGTGTGCTTAAGAAAAATATAATCCTGCAAAGTGACTTTAAGGAAAAAAGAGTCCTATAGAGAAATAAAGCTCAAGAGCATAATATACTATATATTCCTTTTGGAGATTGACAACACAAACTGTATAGAGAGAAGTCTTGTAAGTCTTTCAGTTAAAAGAAAAAAAATATTTCAATTTGTTTAACCCAGTGTTTTCCATACTTACCTGAACAAAAAAACTTTTTTCCATACAACAGCTACGAATATTCCTGTTGTGAGAAACTAGCCTTAACTGTTATCTTTTAATTCCTTGACCTTTCTATTAAGAGATAGAATGGATGAAAATTCTACTCTCACCTGTCAACAGTCCCTGGCCTTGTAAACAGAGTGTCAGAGTTTGGTATTAAAGTCTCCATCACAGTGGCAGCTCTCTGCCATCTCAGTGTCTTCCTTCCTTGGTTACAAACGTAATTCCCCAGTGGTGTCTACCTCTTTTCTATTCTTCACACATCCAAGTAACCCAGTAGAATTCAGAATAGAGAGAAGAATCAATGTCACCTGCATCAGCACAACAATGGCAAGCCATTAACTGTGGTTTTGTAATCAGAGGCATGTAATTCTCTCCTTTTTTAACAAAGCTAATTTATCTAATTTCTAACTCCTCTTTTAATGAACAACTTGAAATTTTCAATGTCCAGTTTAAATGGATCACTAAGAATTGCTACAGCAAGTTGTATCTGTTATCTATTATTTATTGTAATGTTAATGCTCCCTGTCAAACCATCCCCAAACTCAGAGACATGAAATAGTTAAGTATATAACATTACTCACATTTCTGTGGTTCAGCTGAATGTTTATGCTCTGCCCTCCAAATCTGTATACTGAAATTCTAACCACCAATATAATGGCACCAGAAAGTGAAGGTCTTGGGGAAGTGATCAGGTCATGAAAGTGTATTCTTCAGTAATGGGATTACAAAACTCTCCAGAGGGCTTCTCTGCCTATTCCACCATGTGAGGAGATTAAAAGAAGACTAGGAAGAAGGAAGCAGGCCTTAAACAGATACTGAAGTTTCCAGTAATTTTATCTTATACTCCTCAAACTCCAGAACTGTGACTTTCTGTTGTTTATACACCACTCAGTCTATGGCATATTGTTGTAACACCTACAACATGCTAAGGCACCTGACAATTCTTCTGGTATCTACTCTATCACTCATAAAACTGCTAAGTAGCTATCTACAAATTGTGTAGACCATTCTTCTAATTCTGGTTGATCAAATGTATGGTGGTGGCTAGATATTTGGTTTCATTTGCAAAAGGAAGTCACAAAGTCTACCAAAATTCAAGTAAGGATGAATTGACTTCTTGATGAAAAGAACTAAAATTCATACCACGAAGTAAGTGTTTTCAGTGTGGTCATGTTTAACAACAATCTATTACCATTCTACTTTCTCCTCCCAGTTTTCTACCATACCCACATACAAATTACATTCATTTTTTCAAAGTTACCCAGAGTTTCTTCAAATTATTGTGTTGTCCTCAAAGTCTTGCGATCCATATCAGTACACTTCAGATGTGGGATATTTTGATTCAGAGACTTAGGCACTAAAAAGCCAAGTCAATTTGTACCCTATCATGACTGCCCAGGATACAATAATGAGATAAGGAAAGGAAAATTCTGATGAACTTTTCACTCAAAAGGACAAAGATGGAACACATAGAAACCCTAGGGCCTTAAGAATTCTGAAATTGGGAAGTGGACCAATTTTTCCGGGTGCCCTAACTCTAGAAGAAGAAACTGTTACCAGATTTAGTCTTCATTGTGCCCCCACAGTGGGGCTCTTTGATCCATTATTTTCCACATTTTCCAATTCCTGAGAACTTTATCTTTTCCTCTCTCACTCTTTTGCTTCCTTTTGAAGATGTTAGAAAAAGTTATGACCTCCAAATACTTTTCTCAACTGACATTCTGATCACCAAAGTTTGGAAGTTTGAAACCTTTGCATTTAAAAATATCTCAATATCTCTGAGGTCAAGATGACAAGACCTTGCTTCTACTATTCCTTCAAAACTTCTGTGAGATTTCAATTAATTTAATTTTCATTTACTCAAGAAATTTTTTCTAATCACATTATCTGGAGCTCTTCAAACACCTAATGCAACACACCTTATTCTTACCTGAGATGACAAGCTACAGTTTTGTATTTTTTAAATGGTTTTAACATAAAATTTTAAGTCATATTGATGTTTTAGTCTATGCCAAGACTATGATTTATTTTGATAGCCATTTCTTGACTAGAGAGAATGAAGATGAAAGACTATTTTATTTTGCAGTCTGTAAGTCTGGACCTCTCATATGCCCTTTAAGTTCTGCATAGAAACTGACCAGCTTTTTCTTTAGCTTATCACTTTGTTGACATACTCTACACAATTAAGAAAATCCAGCTGACACTCTCGACATTATGCCCAGAAATCTCCATAGGCAAATTCAAAAGTTCATTAGATACATTTTCCATCTTTTAAGTTACTTTAGGCAATAATTTTGTCAATTATTTTGTAATGACATTACAAGCGTCATCATTTTTCCAAGCACCAGTAACAGTTTCCAGCCTGCATTAACAGTTTGAAACATTTTCCTAACCCCACCTGCATCCAGTCACAAAGCTAGTGCTCCATATTTCAAATTTCTCTTGAACTAAAAACGGTAAGTTGTATGACAGCATTCTGTGTCAAGTATCAATTTCTGTCTCAGTTGCCTGATGCTACCCTCTAGTTTGGCAATAAACCAGCCCCAAAAGCAATGTCTTCACCATCTCAAGATTTATCACTGCTTGCAAACCTTTGGATAATTTGGGTGGCTCTTCTGATCTTAATTGCACTAAGTCTGGAGTGAGCTGTGGGTCAGGTGGTTCGCTTGGCTGATCTTGGCTGCTCTCTCTCAAATCTGTGGGTTTCGCTGACTGCTGATTGATCTTTTGCATGTCTTCCTACATCCTGCAGTGTGACAACCCAGCCACATTCACAAGGCAAGGCCAACGTCCAAGAATAAAAACAAACACAGAAGTAGGCAAGGCTTTTTGAGTCATAGGTTTGGAAATAAAGTTTTGTCACTTCTGTTTTCTAAAACTATTTTTCAGGCCAAGCTGAATTTAACATGAGGAGTCAATATATCATAATTAGAAGAGCAGCAAAGATAAATTAGGAAGAATAATTGAAAGTGTGGAGAATTGGATCCATTTTTACATATACTTAAATGTAACTCAGCAAATTTTGCTATGGTTTTCCTAATGTCTATGTTTTAGCAAGAGAGCTAATTGTTAGAATCCTTTTTATTAAATAACTAGTGTTTGATCTGATCATGAATGTTTTTTGCTATATCACAACAAATAGAAGAAAAGAGAAGGAATTTTTTAAAAATTCTAACCAAAAAATCTCCATAGTAATTTGATGATTTTTTTCCTTAAAATGCATATTTCTTTTAAATAGATCTTTATATACTTGCATAGGCAAGCTATGTATCATACTTTCCTCATTATCACAAAGATTTAACTGCCATTAAAAATTATTATTAAAAATCCAATGGCTTGTTAATAGCTAATGACTATTTTATTTTTTTGACACAAGATTTTGCTATGTCGTTTAGGCTGTCCTTGAACTCACAGCAACCCTGTTATTGCTGTGCCACCACACTTGGGCAAATAATGACTATTTTAAACTTCATTACCATTTCCTATTATTATATATCTGCACATATCTTTATACTTAGTTTTTTAGACTTAAGAGGTAATTCCAAATCTTTCAATGTTCCAGAATATTTTGTATTCCTGCAGCCTTTAAATTTTATCTTGAAGTTATAATTTCTGATGTATACAGAAGAAAGATTGGGAAGTCGAATTTTTCACATTAAAAAATATAATTTTCTGTTTCTCTCAAGTGTTTTTTTTTAATTTCCACTCAACATTTTTGATACTGGAAATATTTTTCAATTGCTTAAGAAAGCTCTATCACAGCATTCTCTAATCTTTATTCTAAATCATCTCTCCTGCTAATCACTCAACTAATACCTTGATATGTTCTTTTAAAAACACATAACTATTTTAATTACATATTATTTTGGTAAATTGTCACCCTTCAACACTTTCTTTTAATCTGAAGAAACCACTGATAAGCCAGGTCTCTTTGCCAGTCTCTTTCCAGGAACAAAGTAATTAATACCTCCCTTTAAGACAGAATACAGGTGCTGATAAAATGAATCATTAGCACCCGGGAATCTAGAGATCATTAACAACTTCCAGAGTCCACTGATGGGAGAAGCATTGAATTTCCAGGATCACCAGGGGTTATAGAGAAATGGTAAATCACACAGCAATATCACATGAACTACATGCAGCAAATAAAGGTCAAATTGTACAGTTCATACAGAATATTCCAGATCCTTTTGATACAATTTTCTTGATTAGATGCATAAAATTTTGTTACTTCTTGAGCTCATATTTTCAGTTTGTAATGAGCTCTAATGAGGTGTGGCAGCAATGAGCTTTATGAAATGAAAGCACAGGTTAAAAATTTAAGTACGATGTTTTCATTTCTCATGAAATATCATTACAAACCTGTAACATTTCCAAAATCTTTATTGGCATTTAACCTTTCTTCTTAGGTCCATAGTGATACAGGGTTATAAAAACCAGAAGGCATTAATATGCTAAAGAACCATCTTTTTTGACTTCAAAAGATAGTAGCTATTTCATTTAAGAATTCTAGGAGGAAAACAAGAATTTAATGGGTAGTTTTTAAAATGTGTTAACTTCTAAATTAATCTCACTTTCTATGTAAAATTGTCTTGTGCATATACTGAATGTAAAGGTATAACTAAAATAGGTTAATTTTCTTGAGTATATGAATTAATATAGAGATTTGAAGAACACTAGATTTTTATCAATGGTTGCTTTGACATGGTTGCTTTCAATAGAAAAATCAGTTAACCTTGAGTTTTATCCAAATAAGGTACCATAAAGATTTGAAAATATGTTCAGTTAAGGGTAACACACTTGACATTATTATGAATGTAAATCAGTTTAAAAATTAAAAACTAATGTTGAAGTTATTTTTTATTATACTCTGCTGAAAGTAAAGTTTTGATGAACCTATTGTCAGGATAAAATGGTATTTTTCCTAAATTAAGAAATTTATATACTGAGATGCTCTTGGAATTAGTTTTGGTAGATATGACTCCATTTTTTTTTTTTTTTTTTTTTTTTTTTTTGCTTTGGTACTGGGGATCGAACTCAGGGCCTTGCACTTGCAAGGCAGGCGGTCGACCACTGAGCTAAATCCCCGGCCCATGACTCCATTTTTTAATTCTCTATTTTTTCCAAAAAGTGAAAATATCCTACCTTTACAAACCGGATGCCTATAGTTGTTAAAATTCTGTCTTCTGTTCTCTTACTCTCTTGTGCTCTTTCCTTAGTGCTATTTTAATTGGATAATTTTATAACCCATATAACAATAAGATAAATTTGAAATGCTCTATGATTTTAGAGTTTTTTAAATTTGACAATAGATACAAAAGAATTATAACAAAAAGAACTGTGGGCCTTAAATTTTAAAGCAAGTTCCACTGAAAGTAAAACAATAAAAGTGAACTTATTTCTTATAAAATATATACACTATTAAATTTAAAATATAATATCTGCATTAACCTTCATTTAACAACATAAACCATATATTTAGCAAGGATGTCAGCAACTGTAACATAATTTTTACTTAAAATATTATAATCTACATATTTAATTGAATTAAACCTATTAACAATAGTAAATGCATTACTGCCCCAAATTTAACTTTAATAATTATTGGTCTTATGAAAAATTAAGATACTTTCAGGTTGTATTATATACCAAATAGGTAAGTGGCAAGTGTAATTTCAACACTGAGAAAAGAAAGTAAATATCTACCAAGTAAAATTATTTTATGTTAATTTTTAATGTTCAGATATTCAGATATGAAGTAATTTTTTAAAATAATTCTGCTTTAATATAAAATACGTATATTAGCTTAACTTTTTAAAAATTCTTAAATACTTAATGAATAAAATTATTTGTATTATTACCAAATTAATAAAACCAATTCATTTATGAAGAAATATTTGAAAAATTATTTAATGTTAACTAATTTTAGCACCTCTTGTACTCTCAATAGTATCTGATTTCCCTATTGAATGAAATTGTGCCCTTACTTACAGGTCACTAAAACAGATTCTGCAGCCACCACTTACTTATTTCAATTAAGTTTAATCCACAAAGTGAACTGGATTTTGGTGGTTTGATCCTGAGGAGAATCATTGAGGGAAAAGTCAATGTGAGAAATCTGGTCCATGTCCAGTACCTTTATTGCTCTGGACACTTAAGACTCGAGCTATTGCACAACCTCATCTCATCATATCTTAAATCATTTCCATGGAATAAAGTACAGTCATCTGGTATTTTCTGACACTTTTATACTTCATAGGTGCTAGGTATTATAACTGTCACAAGAAGCCTGAATACATTGCTCTATTTCCCACACAGGCAGTCTGCACTTTGCACAGTAGGTAGAAACATAAAAATGAAGATAGAAGGTGAACATTGCATTTGTTACCTTACATGATAAGCCCAAAATATAACTAATTTAAAAAGCAAAGTGAGCAATATGTAATAGGAAATAGGGAGATAGATCCTCTGCAAGTAGGAAGAAGAACTAGAGATAGAGGGAAGGGAAGGGAAGGGAACAGAGGGGAAAGGGAAGTAAGGAGTTAAGATGTATTAGTACACGTACTAACTCCCTACAATGAATATAATCTTCACATACAGCAAGCAAATGCAAATGAACAAAACTGAAGAATCTCATCAAAGTGACATAAATAATTTAATGGAAAAAAGTGTTATTGCTATGTGATCTCTAAATTTTTCCCAAAATCTTTGACTCCTATTACCAGCTATAAATAACAAAGTAGAGAAAATGTATATAAACCAAACTTACATTGTGCATTGTAATTTAGAAAAATAACAATTCACATTTTCCTTCTTGGCAAAGTATTTATCAAAATACTTTGAAAAATGCTTACCTTTTCTTTTTGCCTTATACTTTACCCTAAGAAGCCAGTATTTTTTCTATGGCTTTGTGAATTTTCAAACCCCTAACTCTGGATCAACTTCTCATATTTTCTCTCTTTTACATTATTTACAGCAACTATTTTTTCACTTTTTAATTAACATATTCATTGTACATATGATGAGAAATATCTCTATAAATTCCTTTAATAACCTCATGAACATCTTCACACTTTCTGTCACAACCACTTTCCTGATTTCTATTGTTAAGTTTCCATTCACTGGTTCTTCTGGATGCATATCTAGATTCTAGCGACAATGACAGTCAATATTTGATAGTCAGCTATTTAGTCTATGCATCAGTTTACATTCATTCTGCATTTCATTTCTATCAACATTTTGTACTGCCCTTCTACTTTCATTGTGCATTCCTAAAAGATTTCACTAAAAGAAAAATATAACCGTGGGAAGTTTAAAATCACTTGGTTGAATACAAGGTGCGACTCTTTCCTTTCCCTAAATTTCATTTTATTTCCATATAGGAAGACTCAAGTTATTTGTGGAAAATGAGAAATTTTATTTCAGAGAAGAATAGACAATGTAAATCTTGATAGACTGAAGCCCAGCCAGTATAATGCTTCATTCAGTTGACCTGTGAATTATTTGTTAGATTAACTCTGGAAAGTTTGCCACCTCTGCGTGAGTTTTCACCTCAAATCCTGATAAGTTTGAACTTCCAGAGAGGGTGTGGCTATTGTTTTATTTCCAATCATTTTCTCCTTCTCTTCCTCACTAGACAAGTAACTCAAACTCAAGTTGCCAAATTCAGCATGCTACATTTCAGAGATCATCCAAGTCTAGCATTTTACATCTTTTAGGCCAGTCCTTAAACAACCAGTCCTTAAACCAGTCCTTAAATAACCAGCCCTTAAACAAGGAAGGAAGCAAAGAAGAAGGGGCATAAAAAGAGCGAAAAGAGTAATATTTTGCTAGAAAATTGCCAAGAATGCAATTCACCTCTCTGGACATTTTTTTCATTGTCGTTTATTTCAAGAAAGACTTTACCTTCTCACATTCCTTTAAGAGGAAAAGCAAAAATAGTCACGGATCAAAGAATTGTAATTTCATTCATTGTCTTTGTTCAAGTGGGTAAAGTACTATTTGAAAAAATTATTTGAAGTATACTTCCATTTCCATAATCTTCCAGATTTAAGTTGTAACCCATTCTTCCTCCATACCTAAAATCTCATCTGATCTAACTCTACTTTTTAAAAACAGCCTTCAGAAAACACTTTTTGAAAATCATTACCACATTATGATTTCTCTTTCAACTAATCTAAAATCTGGTATTTTATATTTACCATCTGTAAAATGTTTTACAGTCTTTGCCTGAAGAGTCTCTCTTGCCTGCCATCACATGATTAAAATACATTGGTAATATTTATCAAATGAGAAAACTTAAATTTATAGGAAAAAACTACAGTCTTGTCATAAGCTGCTTGACTCAAAGAAAATGCTAACAATTTTTAATATTTCTTCCTAGTTCATATACTTATTTCCTAATATTCCAATTTTGCCATATAGTTACTTCAATAATCTGATGGAAATTATGCTCTGTACAATGTGCATCTTAATAAAATAGTCTCTAATATCTTTTGGTTAAAAATAGAAGGATGTCCAATTTTCCATCAAAAACTCTGCCCTCCTCTTATGCTCTGGAGTATTTTCTTGCTTTCTAAAGCATTTTGTTTGACCAGTTGTCTCCTGCAGCCTCACTTACGTATTTCTCTCCTTTTTGGTGTTCATTCTTTAGCAAGAAAGTATGTATTGTCTTTCAACTCAAAGAAACAATTTCCTTAACTTAATACTATCTTTAAATTACTATGTTTCTTTTCTCAATTAGCATGTTGACATTAAACAAAAGTGTTTCCTACAATGGACTCAATTTTTCTAAATTCTTTCATTTTCTTTTCTTGAAGTATAAAATTCCATTGGAGAGGATTTTATTTAAGAGAGAAAGAATGAGAAGTTAAATTTGTTCAATGAACAACCAGAATTGTCTTTCACATGTTCTAATGCATGATGAATGTTCTTGAATATTGCACGTGTTTAAAGAAAACTGTTCATTATTCTTTTTAAATATATATGTATATAATATGTTAATATATATGTCACTACTATAAACCCACACATACACAGAAGCTCCTAAAATATTATGTTCAATTATTATTTGCGTATATTTGCTCTGCTAATTTCTAACGCAAGTTTAAAATTTTTAATATTATTATTTATTTCTCCTTGATATACTCAAATTTTTCTTTCAAAAAATATGTAAAGAAACTGTGTGCATAAAAAAAGCCCATAAGCATTGTATTATTTTGGTGTACTTTTATTTTTAACAGTGTGAAATACATCCCTTTGCTTCATATACTTCATACGTTTTGAATTCTATTTTGTCTGATAACAACATTTCTTCAATTCCTTTCTTTTGATTAATATTTTTGATAATACATCATTCTACCCTTTTGCATTCAATCATTTTTATGCTTTTTAATTTGAAGTATGGCACTTGTATAGCAAAGGATTTTGTCTGGGAAAATTTTAAGGTATTCTGATATTATCTGTATTTTAAGAGTAAAATTTAACTCATATTATTTGATCAATGCTGATAGGTGTCAAGGCCATTTTACACTATGTATTCTATCTTTGATTTTTTTAATCCATCTTCTTTCTTTTCCTCTGTTTATATGATTGATTTAGTAATTTTCGGTTATGTTTTATATTGTTCCTATTGTTTGAAATTTACATATCCTTTTCTCCTGCTATTGAAATATTTTAGCATTTAATACATATAATTAAATCTCTATGTTAAAAGATTCATAGCACATTGGAATATATGAAATTTTGGTTGTATTTCTTATTATTATCTACAAGTTCCTAGTTTCACCTGTAAGTTTACTTGTTTTACACATCACTGTTTATTTCAAAATCTTGTTAATTTTGGATATTTTAATTAAATTTCATAGAAGAAACATGTAGAAATATAACATTACATCTTATGAACATGCTCAATCAATGATGTATCCAATCAAAATTTTTAAAATTAACATATTAAAAAGATCCATTTATGCTTAATTTTCTGAGCCTTTTTTCCCAAAATATATTTATTCTTCCACTCATTCATGTTAATAAATAATTAAATTAAAAATCATTTATTCTAAGGTAGTTGAAGATTTATAGTTTGCTGATTCCAATTTCACTTTCTTCTTGATAAACCTTTTTTAAAATAAACTGTTTCTTGGAAAAGTTTTAGATTAACAGAAATAAATACAGATAATCATACAGAGCTACCTTGTCCAGTTTCCCTCATTATTAATATTTGCACTACTTAATTTCACAATTAATGAACTAGAATCGATCTATTACTCTCAATTGATGTCTACATTTTAGTCAAATTTCTTCAACTTTTACCTAATGTGTGTTTCCTGTAAAGTCTCTTTTATATACTAGTAATTGTCATGTCTCCATAGTTGCCTTTCATGAGAAAATGACTCAATTTCCTTATTTTTAGTAACCTTAATGTTTTAATATTCCTTTTTGCCAGTGCGTGTTTCCAGTACGTTATTGTTACATTCCTAGTGGGGATTTGGTACATGTACATAATACATGTTAACTCCTTTACATTCATTTCCTCTCCCTTCTCTACCTCATCCCTCCATCTCTGGGTTCCCTTCCTATTTACAAAAGATCTATCTCCCCATTCCTATTACCTTTCATCTTACTCTTATTGTTTCTCATATAAGAGAAAAGGTTTAAGCTTGTGTATACAATTTATTCCACTTAATATTACTCTCTCAAGGTGCTTCCATTTTCTGACAAATAACTCGCTTTTATCATTTTTCAGAGCAGAAGAGTACTCCATTGTGCATAGACATCGTTTTTTTTTTTACTAAATTCTTTTATTGGTACATTGCAGGTATACAACACAATTACGTTTCTTATTGGGAATTGTACCTTTACATGATACATCTTGGTTGTTATTTTTTCCCCATTCCTAGCCCTCCCTTCACCCCCTCCACCCTTCCCTATTTACAAAGACTTTATTTCCATTTTTTCCATTTCTCAGCATTTTTCCTTTCCCTTCTTTCCTTTCCCCTGCCCCTCCCACTACCACTACCCCTTTGGACCTTTTCTTCCTATTTTCATTATTGACTATTCATTCTAATCATTGGTACATTTTAGGTATACAATATAATGACATTCATCATTGGAAATTTGCACCTTTACATAGTCTCTCTTGGTTCTTGTTTTTCACCTTTGCCCAGCCCTCCCTTCAACCCCTCCATTCCTCCCTATTTACAAAGATTTTGTTCCTGTTTTTCCATTTTCTCATAGTAATCCCATTCCCTTCTATCCTTTCCCCTAGGCCTCCCACTTCCTTCCCCTTTGCCCCTTTTCTTCCTATTTCACATTACCTATCATACATTTAGTCCTTATTTACACTTTCAGTTTCTCACACCAGAGAAACTATTTGGTATTTATACATGTGTGTCCTATTTATTTCACTTAAGAGTGTTGCCTCAATGTGCATCCACTTAGCTATAAATGTCTCTAATTTCTCATTTTTTATGGCTGAGTAGTACTCCATTTTATTTTAAAAAACTACATTTTCTTTATCCAGTCTCCAGTTGATGGGCATTTGGGCTGTTTCCAAGATTTAGCTATCACAAACTGTGCTGCTATGAACATGGGTGCACATATGTCACTGTGGTATGATTCTTTTAATTCTTTGGGGAAGATCCCCAGCAGGGGAATAGAGAGGTCAAATGGGACTTCCAGTCCTAGTTTTTTGAGGTATCTCCATACTGATTTCCACAGTGCTTGCACCAGTCTACACTCCCACCAGCAGTGGAGCAGGGTTCCTCTTTTCCCATAGCCCCGCCAGCATTTGTTATTGGTTGATTTCATGATAGCAGCCATTCTTTCTGGAGTGAAGTGGAATCTCAACGTTGTTTTCATTTGCATCTCTCGAATGACCAGTGATGTTGAACACTTTTTCATGTATTTATTTGCTATTTCTACTTCTTTGTCTGAGAAATGTCTGTTCATTTCAGATGCTCATTTTCAGATTGGATCTTTAAATTTGGAAGGTCTGATCTTTTTAAGTTCTTTATAGATTCGAGATAGTAGACCTTTGTCTGAGGAAGAGCAGGTGAAGATATTTTCCCCACATTGTGGATTGTCTCTTCACACTGCTGGTGGTTTCTCTTGCCATGTAGAAGCCTTTTAATAAGGAGAGATCCCACTTGTTGATTGTTTGTGCTAGTTCATGGACAACTGAGGTTTTGTACATAAAATCTTTTCCTACACCGATGTCTTCAAGGGTTCTACCTAACCTCTGTTCCAACTGATTCAGAGTTTCTATTTTAATATTTACATCTTTAAGCCATTTTTATTTTAGTTTAGTGCATGGTGAGAGATATAGGTCTAGTTTTAATCTTTGCAAGTTGAAGCCCAATTTTTCCAGCACCATTTATTAAAGAGGCTATCTTTCCTTCAGTGAGGGTGTTTGGCTTCTTTATTGAAGATGAGATGGCTGAGTGTGTCTGGCGTTGTTTCTGCATCTTCTAATCTGTTCCACTGGTCCTCAGGTATGTTTCTTTGCCAGTACTATGCTGCTTTTATCACAGTAGCTTTGTAGTAGAGTTACAGGTTGGGGATTGTGATACCCCCTGCCATGTCTCTGTTACCTAGAATTGCTTTTGCTATTCTGGGTCTCTTTTTGTTCCAAATGAATTTTTGGATTTTTTTCTCAAGGTCCATGAAGTATGCTGCTGGGATCTCAATTGGAATTGCATTAAATCTATATAGCAGTTTTGGAAGTATGGCCATTTTCACTATATTAATCCTTCCTACCCAGGAGGAGGGGATGTCTGTCCATTTTCTGATATCATCTTCAATATCTCTTTTCAGAGTGCCATAGTTTTCAGAGAAGAGGCCTTTGATTTCTTTTGTTAGGTTGATTCCTAGGTATGTCAGTGTTTTGGATGCTATTGTGAAAGGAATTATTTGCCCTATTTCTCTCTCAGTGAGTCTGTCATTGGTGTAGAGGAAAGCCATTGTTTTTTGTGTGTTGACCTTGTAACCAGCTACTTGACTGAATTTGGTTATTAAGTCTAGAAGACTTTTGGTGGAGTTCTTGGGGTCTTCTATATAGAATATCACATCATCTGCAAATAATGACAATTTGATTTCTTCCTTTCCTATCTTTATTCCTTTTATTTCTTTCTCTTATCTAATTGCGGTGGCTAATGTTTCCAGAACTATATTGAACAAGAGTGGTGATAGTGGACATCCTTGTCTTGTTCCTGATTTTAGTGTGAAAGATTTCAGTTTTTGACCATTTGGTATGATATTGGCTGTTGGTTTTTCATAGATGGCTTCTATCAGTTTGAGATAGAGACCATCTATTCCAATTTTTTGTAAGGTTTTAATCATAAATGCATGTTGGATTTTGTCAAATGTTTTTTCTGTGTCTATGGAAATAATCATATGGTTTTTGTCCTTGCTTCTATTGATATAGTGTATTACATTGATTGATTTTCATATATTGAACCATCCCTGCATCCCTGGGATGAATCCCACTTGATCAGGGTATATGATCTTCTTGATGATCTGCATTCTGTTGGCCATTATCTTATTAAGGATTTTTGCATCTATGTTCATTAGTGAGATTGGCCTATAGTTCTCCTTTTCGGTTGCATCTTTCTCTGCTTTGGGGATCAAGGTGATGCTTGCTTCCAAGAACGAATTTGGGAGTATTGCTTCCCTTTCAATTTCATTGAAGAGTTTAAACAGTAGTGGCAGCAGTTCCTCTCTAAATGTCTTGTAGAATTCAGCAGTGAAGCCATCAGGGCCCGGACTTTTCTTAGTTGATGTTTTTAATTACATTTTCCATTTCATTGGTTGATATTGGGTTGTTCAGAATTTTTGTGTCTTCTTCGTTCAACTGTGGTAATTCTTATGTATCTAGGAATCTGTCCATTTCTTCTGTGTTGTCCATCTTATTGGCATATAGGTTCTGGAAGTAGGTATTGATGACCCTCTGGATTTCTGCTGGGTCTGTTGTAATTTCACCCTTTTCATTCTGAACTGCATGGATTTGGGTCTTTTCTTTCCTTTTTCTGACAAGTTTGTCTAAGGGTTTATCAATTTTGTTGATTCTTTCAAAGAACCAACTCTTGGCTTCATTGATTTTTTTGTATTATTCTCTTAGACTCCATTGTATTGATTTCTGCTCTGATCTTTATAATTTCCTCCCTTGTATGAGCTCTAGGGTTGTCCTGTTGTTCTTTTTCTAGAAGCTTGAGGTTCAGCATCATGTTGTTTAATTGAGCTCGTTCTGTTTTCCTAATATGCGCCTTCACTGCTATGAATTTCTCTCGTAAGCCTGCTTTCATTGTGTCTCTTTAGATTCCAATATGTTGTATTGTCAATGTCATTTAATTGAAGGAACTGTCTGATTTCTTCTTTAATTTTCTCTGTGACCCACTGGTTATTCAGAAGTGTGTTGTTCAATTTCCACGTGTTTATGAAGTTGTTTGAGTTTCTTTTGATGTGGATCTCCAATTTCATTGCACTATGGTCTGATAATATACAGGGGATAGCTTCAATTCCTTTGCACTTCCTTAAACATGTTCTATGTGTGAGTATGTGGTCTATTTTGGAGAATGAGCCATGTGCAGCTGAGAAGAATGTGTATTCTGATTTTGTGGGGTGGAAGACTCTGTAAACATCTGTTAAGTTCATTTAGACACAAATTTTTTAATCCATTCATCTGTTGATGGACATATAGGAGGATGTTTCAAAGATTTACCTATTATGAGTTGTGCTGCCACAAACATGGGTGTGTATGTATGTATGTATGTATGTATCAATGTAATATAATGACTTTAATTCTTTTAGAAAGATACCTACAAGGGTAATGGTTGAGTCAAATGGAATTTCTATTTTTAATTTTTTTGAGGAATCTTCATACTGATTTCCCTAGTGGTTGTACTAGATTACATTCCCACCAACAGTGCAGAATGGTTTCTTTTCTCCCGCCATGCCCTCACCAGCATTTGTTATTGTTTGATTTCTTGATAATAATCATTCTTTCTGGACCTTGACAGTTTTGAGAAGTGGTCAAATATGTTTTAAAATATCCTCTAAATTTTGTGTCCTATGTTTGTCATGATTTGTGAGGGCCATTAATTGTGGGGACAAAAACCATAGCAGTAAAGTGATGTTTTAATTTGCCAAATGGAAAAAATGCATGCTTCATCATTACTTAACACTGTGGATGTTGACCTGCAATGTCTGGTTGAATCAGCAATTGTCAGTTTTATCATCTAAAAATTTACTGCTGTATTTTCCTGTTTTTACTGTATTCTATCATGTTCAAGTTAAGGTTAGGAAGTAGGAAGTTATGCTCTATTTCTAAAGAATAGAGTATCTACATTTATTATTTGAAATTCTTATGGGTAGCAAAGTTGTCTTTTATCTCCACTTCTTTATTTCTTTAGTTTTTCATCTGCATTGGTACAGACTCGGAGACATTTACTTTATACTTTGGATTATTATCCAAATTGTATTTTATTGTTCAAATTTGTCTGGCACTGGTTATCGGAAGCCTTTTTGGGTAGCACTGCAGTTACTTAACATGGCCTATGATTGTGGGTATATTTTATGAGTATCTTATCTCCTGGTATGACAACTGTTGTCATCTGCTCTTGTATATTTCCTGCTTTAGTTGAAGAATAAACTGTTTTTGCAGAGATGACTCCATTGCAATTAGAATTGGTATTGGGAACCAATCTGTGTGCTAGATGTGTTTTTTTCTCATTGGGATGTGATTGTTTCTAGGGCCTCTGAGCTGATAGAGCAAGGATACATGTGTGCATGTGAATCCATGTATAAATATGTATACATTGTTCTGTATGGAATTTTTTGTCAAAGGATAATATCAAGTCCAATATGAGTTCATGCTGATGTTTACCACTCTATTTCACTACCATAAATATCCTTCTCAGCTCCTCTGGTTTATCTATAAAATCACTTTTCAAAAGTAAGAAACCTGACTCAAACTTCACTGCTTACTTATTTAATTCCAGCATACATTTATAGCAATATCAGAACAGGTAACTCTGATGCTGATGGGAAACAATGTTATATTCCAGAGAATAGGTTTTACTTTTACACAGGTTTTTTCACATTTTAATCTGCTGACTCCAGTCATCTCCCAAGATGAGGTTTATCCACATTTATTGTAGAATTTGGTACATTCTGCATTCTGTATGGTGATCTTCTCACCTCTGATTTTGTTAAATATATATACATTTACATCACTTTTGGAGGTGTACAGTTCTGTGGATTTTGACAAATGCAGAGTAACACGTATTCATCATTACAATATCAACTCTTCAATATTCTTTAAATTATCCTTTCCTGAAGGGAAAGGAAAAAATGATGAGAAATGGAAAAAATGGAAATAAAGTCTTTGTAAATAGGGAAGGGTGGAGGGTGTGAAGGGAGGGCTAGGAATGGGGAAAAAATAACAACCAAGATGCATTATATAAAGGTACAATTCCCAATGAGAGATATAATTGTGTTGTATACCTACAAAGTACCAATAAAAGAATTTAATACAAAAATAAAAATTTAAAAAAAATTATCCTTTCCTTTGCTTAATGGTTCTGCCAAACCATGGGAAACAATGACATTTGTACAGTTGCTAGAGTTTTGTTTCCTATATAATGTCATCTAATATGAATCATAAGCGTGGATCTTTCTCATTGTCTTTTTTACTTGGAAATGTGTATTTAAGGTTCATCCACAAATTATCGTGACTTGTAT
The DNA here is from genome assembly GCF_053883595.1 of Heterocephalus glaber. Lineage (NCBI taxonomy): Eukaryota > Metazoa > Chordata > Mammalia > Rodentia > Bathyergidae > Heterocephalus > Heterocephalus glaber. The sequence goes on from NW_028258333.1 coordinate 17,716,841, forward strand.
TTTTCTTCCTTTTATTACTGTAGATGTACAACACTTTGTTTTCCATTCATCCACAGAAGAACATCCTGGTGGATTCCAGTTTTCAATAATTATGTATAAAGCTACTATAAGCACTCATGTGTAGGTTTTTGTGCAGATGTGTGTTTTCAAATCACTTGACCAAATTTCTAGTTGTACAATTGTTGGGTTGTGCTGTTAGACTATGTTTATGTAGTACTTCTAAGTGAGCTATCAGATTGTCTTCTAATATTGCTGTTTTGATTTAAAAGAAACTTCCAAACTGTTTTCCAAAGTGACTGTTCAGCTTTGCATTCCCAAAGCAAGGAATGAGATTTGTTATTGCTCTGCATCATTGCCAATAATTGCTGTTGTCAGTTATTTGGGTTTTTGACATCTGTTTAGATCTTTGGCACATTTTTTAATTGGTCTATTTCCTTATTGTTGGGTTTTAATAACCCTTTCTATATTTCACTTATGAATCCTTTTGCAGGTATATGCTTTGGAAATAATTTCTCTCAGTCTGTAATTTGTCTTCTTATTATCTTAAAATCTTAATTCATAGAACAAATTTTTATGTTGATAAAAAAATAACATCAATTTCTTCACTGGTTAACTGTGCTTTAGGTGTTACATTTAAGAGCTCAGTGAGGATCAAAGTCATGTTGATTGTTTTCTATGTTATCTTCTAGATGTTTTATAGTTTTATATTATACATTACTTGAATTTATTTTTTGTCAAATGTGATGTTCTGTGTGTAGATTATTTTTTTACATATGAATGTGGAATTTTTCTATTACAATTTGTTGGAAAGATTTTCCTTGTGCCCCTGAATTCCATTCCTCAATTTTCAAAATATCTATGTCTATTTCTGTGATTTCTGTTGTGTACAATTGAACTATGTGAGCATTTAATTGCCAAAATTGCTCTCTTGCCTGCTGCTTTTTGTAAATTTGAAAATAAGAGACTAAAAGTTTTTCAATCTACTCTTCTTTCAGATTAGTTTGTGTATGATTACTCCTTTGTCTTTATATACAAATATCAGAATATATTTAGTAATATGTACAAAATAACTTGCTAGCATATTGAATGATATTATTATGTTGACTCTATAGACAAAATCTGAATAAATTTACATCTTGACAATGTCTAACCTTCCAATCCATGAATAAATTTCTCCATTATTTAGATTTTCCTTGATTTCTTTTATCAGTTTTGCACTTTTTCCCATATAGACCTCGTACACCCATTGTCAGATCTGTACTTTGAGTGGGTTCTTGACATAATTATATTGTGCTTTAGTCACTTTTTCATTGCTAGGGCAGAAGACTTGCTGCTCAAATTAAAGGAGGAAAGTTTTATTTTGGCTCACAGTTTGTAGCTGTGTTGTACCAACAGGTGTTATGTCTTTTAAGATATTTACATGATGAAGCTGGAACCAAAGGTTCCTTGATATCTTTCTAGTTTAGGTCAGCAATTTGTTTGTTTATGGCTCTGTTTGCATTGTGGTTTTTGTTTAGTTTGCTTTGCTTGTTTTACACTTTGGGAGAAAAGTAGTCAGCCGTGAATTCAACCAACTTAGTTACCATTTTTTTCTATCAAGTTTTTCCCCTTAATAAGACACAGCCATTGTGTCAATAGTAATCTCTATTCTTTGCACTTAGTATTAAAAAGAAACATATCACTTAGAGTTGACACCATACCTCTCTATGTAGCTCCCATATTGTAGTCGGAGCCTCAACCAAAGACACTAGTAAAATGTTCACCTTGGTGTGAAAGAGCAAATAAGGATGGGTCTCCACTTAAGCTTTGTGTCTTAGGTCTGCTCTCAGGTATCCTACCATTTCTTAGAAGAAAAAAATGGTCAAATGTTTGAAGTTGAGCCATGAATTAAATCAAGCAGCATCTGTTTCTAATTTAAGAAAATTAATTAAATTATAAATTCATACCAAGTGGCACAAGGGTGGAGAAGGATAAGGAGAGATCTATCTATCTATCTATCTATCTTTCATCTATCTATATGTATATATCATATAATAAATATGTTACATATAGAGAGTGAAAGAAATGGGGGGAAAGAGAGAGAGAGAGAGAGAGAGAGAGAGAGATTGAGATTTAATTGACTGGGCTACGGGGTCCCCAGATAGCTAGTAAAAACATTATTTCTGTGTGTGTCTGTGAAGGTGTTTCTGGAGGAGATTAGAATTTAGCTATTAGCCAGCATGAGATCACCCTCATCAATGGGTGCAGACATTGTCTACAATCCTTTGGACTCCTAAACAGAACTTGAAATTGGAGTAGGGAAAATTCCTCATCTTCAGTTAAGCTGAGCTATCCAACTTCTCTTGACCTTAGACATCAGGACTTCTGGTTTTCAGTCCTTAAGCTTGGACTGGAATTACATGAGCTTTTCTAGGTCTCCATTTTGCAGGCAGCAGATTATAGAATTCTTCAGCTTCTTTTTTTTTTTAAGGCAGGGTCTAGCTATGTAGTCAAAACTGGCCTTAAATTCACTATGTAGCCCAGGCTGGCCTCAAATTCATTGCTATCCTGCCTCAGCCTCCCAAGTGCTGAGATTACAGGTGTGCACCACCACATCCAGCTCTTCAGCTTCTAACAGGAAGAAGAGTTTGCATTTATCCTTCCTAATAAAGATGTTTCTACACATTTATACATAGCCTACAGGTTTTGTTTCTCTGGAGAAACTTGACCAGTTAAAAGTGCCATGATAATTTTTAATTTTCCTCCTACTTTAAGTAAATATGCTTTGTAGAGTATATGATTACTTAATTCTCCTTACACATCTATGATAGATATTTCTAAAGCTGGTTCAGAAGCTGTTCTACAATACTACCAATGATATATAGTTAACAATTGGTAAACAAAATAGCTTTGACCTACATCTATTCAAAGCCACCCCCATGTACTTTTCCATGCATTGCTTACTTCTCACTCATTTTAACTAACATTTACATAAATTAATTGAAGTGTTTTAGTTTATAAGAAAAAACTTTATTTAAAAATGTAATTATCAAGATTGCTAGCCATGTAAAAAGTGAATAAAGATGTACTTAAATATCCACACATATACACACATAAGCTGGTTAGTTATGCTGATATTTTGGTATATTTCATATTTATCTATGATATTCAGAGAAGTGATATTCACACATACTTCAAAGTTTGAAAAGACTGATGAAAATTTATATACTGGGGAAAATAAATCTAAGGTTTTTTTATTCATAAATGTAAGCTGTTGTTCCCAGCCTCTGTGAAAAATAGTTTCTTTATTTTCTTCAAGAGTAGAATTAATGGTAAAAGTTTCTGCCTTGTGACCCTAAAATTGAAATTTCCTAATATAATTAAATGCAACATGAAAATAAACTGATCCATTGTTTATTTTCAGAGGGCTATCTCTATCATAACTGACCATTCATTTTGTTTTTTCCATTTAAAAAGAAGAAAAATAAATAAATAAGGGAACCAGAAATTTAGAAGAATAGAGAAAGAACAAATAGGCCTTCTTATTCACCAACAGGCTTGTCTTGAATAATTAACTAGAATAGTAATTAATAAACCATTATACCCAAATAGAGTGGGTATATTGGTTGAATACCCAAAATGAAAACCATCTCTTCTATTACCCAGTTTATTGTTTCAGTATCCATAACTTCCATAACTCATTCAAATACAACATGGAAGGTAATACTGCCTCCAAATCCTGCTGTAGAAAGGCATGAGTTCAGTGTCAAATTCATAGGAAAACTATGACAATTTGCTAGTTGTTGACAAGGAATTATGTAGTTCAAATTGGTACTGGTAATTTAAAAAAAAATCCAGGTACATAACACCTCACTCAAATTAAACACCAGTTTACTATCTTAATCATGAAACTGACTATTGAATGTAGAGCTTTGAAAGTTTAAAACCAGATGGTCATTATGCATGGCAGTACAAAGATGCTTAGTACATGGCAACCTGGAAGCAGAGCTGGCAAACAGTGCCTAAAAGGAAGGGTCAAGGGACCAGATATAGTACAAAAGGTCACACTTCCTTGACCCACACAGCTACAACCAGGCTTGCCCTCCACAGCTCCAAGCAAATCAAACTGACACAATCAAGCTTAACCATCACCAGTCCTCAATGTAACCCAGGGGGCATAATGCCAATTTTGTCAGAAAGGCACATAAATTTGGGTGTATAATACCTATGTTTATTCTTTAGAATATTTCTATTGATAAATTATTAATTTTAATTTTATTCTTTATTATATTAAACAATGAGTGCTTAACAAGAAAAAAATATCCAAAAATGTATTGAATTTTTATTATTTATTGTTTTTTAAAAAAGCTTTAAAATTTTCAACATCGACTGATTTTTGGTGCACAAAGTCTAAGAAAGGACAACAGAAATAAACTCTTATATGAACTTTAATGAAAATAGCCATAACACTATACAAAAAAGAAATCTTTCCTTCAATTATCACACCAAAGACAGTCTTCACACTTGACAATAGCAAGTCCCATACACACATATCGCTTACCCTGACAGCACGTGTGTTTTGCTTTCGTAGCCTTTTTGCAGAACATACTTGACCTCTTGCTGGTCTTGCTATTTTTTCAGGAGGTTCTTGTTATATTATACAATGTGTAGTTTACAGGAACATAAAATATCAATAAAATAAAGTATTAAATTCTTAATATGTATTATGCATTTAGAATAAACATCAACATTTTCATATCAGCTGTCTACTTGCTTAAAAATCTAAAGATAGCATCAGAAATAAATTCCTATATGAACTATAATGGAACTATCAATTGAACTCTACAATAAAAATAATCTTTGCTTCAATTGTCATATCCAAGGCAATCTTCAAATATGAAAACCATGTGCTCTTTACACAAGTATCACTTACACTGATAGCATGTGTGTTTTGATTTCCTGTCCTTTCTTGTAGGGCACAATTGAGATCTTCTTGATTTTCTTGTTGTTGTGGTAGGTCTTTGTATTGCTGTGCCTGGCTGTTCACCTGTTAGCTCATCAGTGTGCTCCACAGGTTTTTTTGGCATAGTTTCCTGGGCAGAAACATTTTGCTTCTCCTCTGCTATAAATGATCTCTTATGAGTTCCAGTCCCAATCCTCTAAGAAAATTTCTCCGTGGTACATTGAAGTTGTTATTTTCTTTGTAAACTATCAAACTATGCCACACATATTTAGAATCAAGCAAAATACAATCATTGCCCAATGCTTTGTATTTCATGTGACATCATAGTTGCTGCATAATTCATCAATAACATTTACTCTACCTTTGGTTTTGTTGGAGAAAGTTTCCACCTCAGGCTTCTGTTTTGTAGAGGTTTCCCTATCAATGTTTTCACCATGGTGCAATGTTAACATGAGCAGTACCATTTTGTTTTTCTCTGCCATATATTAGGCCAATGTAAATCTTTCTGAAATCCAAAGATTGTACTGTACAATTCTCTATTTCGAAATTACAACATTTAATTTGGAATTTCTGTTCTGTTCCTGGATACAGTTCCTACACTAGTCAACTTGCTCTCTCTTAGCAAATACAACAATGAATGGAAATTGGTGAAGCAATTGTCAAATGTCACATTCTGGTTAGTTTGGGAGATGGGAGAAATGAGTCCGTTCACAACACCATTCAGTTTATTACCATATGGTAAGAACCTGGTGGCTGAGTTCCAGGATAAATTTCTAAATTGAAAGTTTAGTAAGTCTTCACATCTATAAGGGCATACTTTTTTTTCTGGTACTGGGGATCAAACTCAGGATGTTGTGCTTGTATGGCAGGCACGGCACCACTGAAGTAAATCCCTGGCCCCTAAGGGGATACATTTTTATTGTATATTTTGACCCATTGCTTTTTCATAAGTCTGTGATTACCATGAGAAATCCCTACAAAGTACAGCAGACCTATGAATGCTTTCAGTTCAGCCAGTGAGGCATCATAATAAATACATTTTTAACATGGCTATTGGTGTATACAGAACATTTTATTTGTATTTCAACCTTTGCGTATTTCACATCTTGTAGCATTTAATCTGTCACACTTTCCAATATCAAATGTCAGTGCTGGCATTCTGTCCATTAGGTTTCATCCCTCCCAAGATCCTCACTATATGTTCAGACCTAGTTCTAACATTGGATCATTCCATTTGTTTGCATGCCTATTTTGCAATATTTCAACTAGTCAAATATGCACTCACATTGCTGTTTTCTTCATCATCTGAATCAAAGAGGTCTCCATTCCCTGCGTGTGTATCATTTGATTCTTGCTCCATTTCACTGTAGTAGGAACTTTGGCTCACGTGGCCAGTGTCAAAGTCATTATCTTCATCATCCATGCATGAGTAATCTGATGATTCACTTTTGACCTCCTCCAAAACTTGCAAATCTGGGTTTTCATGTACCATTGTGCTGAATTGGCCTTCTTCTATCAGAAAAATCAAAAGAAAAAATCTTTTAAACAAATCTTAAAAGCACAGAAATTTAACAATGAGCATTTCACAGGTGAAACTCACCCATTGCTGCTCCTGTTGGAGCTCCTGTACACACCTTGCCGTTTGTCTGCCAAGTGGGTGAATGCACAGATGGAATTTTGCTTTCCCCAGGTGCAGTTACTGTGAGTCACACTTATATTCCATTATGGTAAAATACATGTTTTCATAACAGAAGAGTGGTGTTTGTGTATTTTATCCCTGTGATGCTCAGGTAAACAAATGCAAAACCTGTTAGACAGAGCATTATATAGGTAAAAATCCCAGTTTGACACATTTACATACATGCACATGCTATGCCATTCATCATACCAAGCAGGTAAACATGAAGATTGCTTCCTGCATCTCCCAGGCGCAGCTACGATGACACACAGCCCACTACTACTATGCTACAGTACACATTTATAGTAGAAAAGTTTGGGGTGGGTTGTTGTAACTGAATGTTATATCTTAATGTAACTCTAGACTTCTTAGTGCTTAAAACAATAAATCCCTTTAATTCAGTGTGTTAGAGAAAGTTCTCCAGAGACAAAGAATCAATAAGATATATGGATGAATAGATAGGTAGATAGATAGACAGAGACATGGATGGACAGAAATACAGATACTAATTACGAAGAATTTCCCCAGGCAGTTATGGAGACTGAGACACAAAACTAGCAACCTGCAGTTAAGTTGGCTCATAAAGCTATCATAGCTAGTTCAGATTGAGTTTTCAGTACTTGCGACTTACAGCATTTTAATCAGCACACTAAATTTTTCATTTCTGAAAGATATAGCATTTCTTAACCATTTAGTATTATTATCTCACTCTTTTTATGATTTTAATTATTTAACATTAATTTTATTTTATTTTATTTTTTAACATTAATTTTATTTTATAAATGTTATTACCATAAAACAACATCCTTCATTTTACAGCCAATAACTATTACAGTGTTTTAATAGAAATAAAATCCAAACCTTGTTGAATTATCTAGGAAGGAACAGGAAAGAGAATGACCCAAATTTTTCTGACAATCCCAGGGAATACATAAAAATAGAACCAAGGAGAAAACTTAAGTTTAAGTTCAGTCTCTGTCTCTGTCTCTGTCTCTGTCTCTCTCGCTCTCTCTCTCCTCACAGTGTTTTGTGTGTGTCTCCATGTATGTGAGTGTGCATGTGTGTATATGTGTATATATGTGTGCCACCACTGTGTAAGCCAATTGTTCTCAAATCTAAAATTTACATCAATTTATATTTTGAACATCCAATGTTAGGTGTGCATTTTCTAATATTATGTTTAGAGATAAGCTTTATATGACAGGAATTGGGGACATTTTTGTGATATTATAATCCTAGCTTATTGCAAGGTTCGCCTCTGTAGTTCACAGCTTAGTAGTTATTTCATTTTCTTCAAATTCCAATTAACTGATTAGATGGAAAACTACTAGCATCTGGTAAAATGTCTGATAACAAATGGAACTAAATTGGAACTATCAAAACTTTATGAAAAACTATGCCCTGTCTATTGAAGCCTTACCTACAGAAATGAGTGGGTTCAAGGGCTAATTTATTAAGGTGGGACTATTTCTTTAAATTTTTTTTGCTTAAATTATTTTATTGGTATATTTTAGGTATACAATACATTTACATTTATCATTGGGTGCTTGTACCTGTAAGTGATGTATCTTGGTGCTTATTTTTTCCCCATTACCTGTGAGCCCCTACCCCTCCACCTTTCCCTATTTACATAGACTTCGTTTCCATTTTTTTTTCTTGTCTCATAATTTTTCTTTTCCCTTCTTTCCTTTCCCCTTCCCCTCCCACTTCCCCTACCCCTTTGGACCTTTTCTTCCTATTTCAAATATTCAATTATTCATTTTAATCATTTTAATCCTTATTTACACTTTCAGTTTCTCACACTAGAGAAACTATTCAGTATTTACACATGTGTCCTATTTATTTCACTTAAGAGTATGGCCTCAATATCCATCCATTTAGCTATAAATGTCTTTCCAGGGAAGGGTGGAGGAGATAAAGGGTGCACAGGTAATGGGGAAAAAATAAGAACCAAGATACATCATGTATATGTACAAGCACCCGATGATAAATGTAAATGTATTGTATACCTACAATGTACCAATAAAAGAATTTTATTAAAAAATGGCTTTCAGCAGAATCTAGAACAACATTTAGTTACTTGGATTTGCATTCTCTCTTCTTGCATTTGCTGAGACCACGGTGTGAATAAGCTGTAGCTCAACTGGTAGAGAATGAGGAGCTCTACCAGGAGAACTGAACTGCCACAATCAATGGCCAGACATGTGAAAGAGACCATCTGAGAACAGCCATCACCCAGGTATCATCTTTCCACTGGTGGTATAGCTAAGAGATAGCTATAAATGAGAGGGCAAGTCCACACAAGGCCAGACCAAACTATTGGCTTACTACATCAAGAACTAAAGGAAAGACTTTGCTTCCAGTTATTCTGTTATGGGATGGTTTGTTCTGCACAGATACATTGCTAACTTGGAGGGAGGGCTGTCTCGGGCCTTCTTTCCTTTGGATACTGATAAGCACTGTTGATACTATGCTGCCTGGTGCATGTGGGAAAAGGGGTTTAATGGACCAGCCTTCCACCCAACTTCCATGTGGTTAGTAAAGTATAAACAAGGAAGCATTATGCTTCCCAATTTGGAATACTTTTGAGAGTAAAAAGGTGTGCTGTTGATAATTACAGTAGCACAATAACAAGTGAAAACTAGTATTGTCTGGCAACATGGAGATATATGGCATTGTAGGTAAAAGTAAGTTTGTTTTGTAGATTTTTACATAGAATATCCAAATACAGCAGGAGGCAGAACCACCCTTTAATAACTTTATGCACCCACATTGTCCCTCTTGATCTCCTCTCCAATTCTGATTCTTTTCTTCTCTCTACCCCACCAGGGACTAAATCATTTTTCTATTGTCAGTAAAAGAAATATGATTTGACCTTGGGAAAACCATATTGCAGTGAGGTGAATAACATAAACTTATGAACCAGATGGATTTGAATTAAACTATCAGCTGTTTCACATATTAACAGTGTGTCTAATTTTATACAAATTTAAACTCTCTGTGCCTCAGTTTCCTCATCTCTAAATAGTAACACTATATAGCACCTTTTCCTAGAAATTCATCAAGTACTTGTAAGTGTTAAATTTACCTGTGCACATCTCTAGAATTTTCATCATGTCCACCATGTACCCTTCCTTGTTTGGGGGATTTTGAGTCCTCAAGGCTCCAGTTTATGGTCCTTAATTCAACAACTCATAGAAATTCAAAACAAAATTTCTTTCTACATTCAGTCTCCAGTTCTTACTTACCAAATGTGCCTTGATTTGCAAACAATTCCTTTTGAAGTTGAAGTTTTAAACTACTTTAAAACTGATAGAAGATTTAAACATTTTGTAAGATAATTTCACCATTCTCTCCCTAGAGAAATAAGTGTCCACCTTGTGACATGCTTTTAGTGGAGGAAAGGAAAAAATCATTATCAAGAGTTGAAAAATACATTAATTATATTTCAAAATATTATTCCATTATACAAATACAATTTAAAATGTTTTTAATGTGATTATCCTTTACAATTTATATTTTCCCTACATAAACAATATATGGCATAAAGCCTGATAGAAAAATTATACATACACTTTCTGTATAAATATATAGAGATGAATTTCCTGGAACAAAGGAGATTTTACATAATTATGGGGTTTGTGGAGGGGGGAGATAAAAGAGAGAAAGGGAAATATTGGATAATTTGTTGATCCTTAGTTAAAAATATCTAGTAAAATTAGTTATTAGTTAAAGTCAGGGTGTAGACAAAGGGCAAATGTGGCTTAGGGGAAAATTTTCCCATCTTCATAAATGGTGGAAATTTGATATTTCCTAGAAAATTGGGAATGCTTCAGATGTCTATAAATTCTCTTGGTTAAGAAAGTATATAGTTTGTGAGTATAAAGCCTTCATGAATTTTCTTGCAAGCCAATGATATGAAATAGAATAGGCAAACTTTTTCTTTAAAGAATCAGATAGTACTTTAGGCTTTGTGGCCTATACAGTCTCTTATGAAATTCCTAAACTCTGGAAAGCACTCATAGATATTGCATGAAGAAATGAACATCTGTGCTCCAATAAAAAATGTGTCTATAATCTAGACAATGGGGTATATTCTGCTGCATTTTTGTTCACAGATAAAGAACTGTGCACATAATTAGTTGAAAGAGCCTTACTCTTGACATACTGCACTATTGATGGTTGTATACCCTTCTTAGGAACTTGAAAAACAAAACAAGCTGAGCTAAAATAGACTATTTTTCCTACATCGTGTGGCTGCTCTTTCTGAGAAATATGTGACTTACTCTAATCCATAATGTTTGTTTATGTATATGAGTTTGCTTGTCTATGTGAGAGAATTCTTGCCACGCTGTTTAGTAGTGAATAATCTTAAACAAAGAATATGTTTCTAGAAAACTTGAATCAGCTAATATAATCACTAGCATTTTAGTAAAATGCACCCATCTATAAGACAAAACATGATTCATCTTACTGATTTGTTTTATGTTAACCAATTTGATAGACTTTTTACGAAAGACAATCTCCTCTGTTCATTTTAATTTATATTTTATAGATTTTCATTGTGATTAAATCTTTCTTTCTTTGTAATTTAGTAGGATACAATCAGAACTAGATGCCAGACAATTATGATCCACCATGATTTTCTAGCCCATAGTTTTTGACTCAAAGAAACTGATGCCAACTTCCATGACCCTCAGTTAAGATCTGACACGTAGCACATTCCATGAGACCGCAGAGAATGTGATGAAGACTTTGTGATTAGAGTTCATTAAACTCCATCACAATCTGGTGGGAGAATTTTTTAACTTCTCAGCTGACCAGGTGTGTGATAATAATTGACTTGTTGCTTGTGTTTCTCACACACAGTCAGGTCCTCACATCCTACCACAGCTCTACAGCCAGCTCTACAGAGAGCTACCTCAGGCCTTCCCTCTGACCATTGAAAGATGATGCTGACTGGACCTACAAGCAAGTTCCCTGGCTCACCTGGATGGCCTCATGTGTGTGAGGCTACTGGCTATATGTGGGCATGCGTGGAACCTAAGGGCTAAGACTTCTTGGTGTCTCCACCTCTGGCATCAGAGCTCTAGGCCAATTGAGAAAATCCCTGTGAAAAGATCATTAAGAAGTGGAAAATTCCTTCTTATTCCTCACCTACTATTTCTGTAGCTTCTGGAAAGGCTCAAAAACTTCACACTCTTGCTGAATATGTCTCTTCCACACACTGAGAAATTACCTATGCATAAGATTCTGCTCAATTTGGAATATATTCCTTCTTTCCCTGCCACACTCCCTGTTTTGTTTTTTCACAGTTAGGATTGTGCTCCCTCATTGAATGATTAGTATACAATATTTTGATCCCAAATCTATTTTCTATTGAATCTGTGTTAAAATAAAGTGCATCCACTTTGTGAATGGGCCTAATCCAATGTAAGTTTTCTTTACTTTCATGTGTTTTATTATTTTAGATAATAAATCCACCCTTCCACACTGTTTTGCATATGTTGATATCAAGTAAATTTTTTCACATTGTATTCATGTTACCTTAAATAAGATAAACATCTCAATCATACTACTTGTCAAATAAAATGGGGGAAACACTGCACTGATTTTAATTTTTATGGCAAACACTTGACTGAGTTGACTATGAAATACTAATATATGAGGATGCATATGGCTCTGACTGAGAAACAAAAGACCATCCCTTCAAGAATGAATATGTTCTTCGAAATATTACTCAAATACAAAATTCAGGATTTACTTATTGCTTAAGGCATTATCTCCTTCAAGTTATTTTTCAGGTGATTCTTATTTAAAACATCCACTTTGTCTTTTTTTCTTACAGCACTTATCGTGATTGACATATTGCAAATTTTATCTATTATTGCAATCTCAGTTCACTAACATGAACTGCCTATGAAGACAGGGACTATTGTCTACTTTGTTCACTGCTGTGTTCCCAGTCCCTAGAATAATACATATCAAAAGACAATAGATACCTTTTAATGTAAAATAAATGCATGAATTTGGATTTTGGAAATATTCTTTTCTCCTTAAAAAAGTTTCAACATATATATTATGAATAATCTCTTCAATGGGTAAAACATGTCAGAAACTTCACAGGGATATTAACTGTATAAACTCATTCATGTCTAGTAAGAAAACTTTCAGCCTGGAAGAACAGTATTTTTCATAATATTCCTTAATTATCTTCTTGTTTTGTTTTTAATTATTTTAGTTTATTAGTACACGGTGGAGTACACAATATTTACATTCCTTTTGGACACTTTTACATATACATAACATATCCTAATTCCTTTATTCATTCTCTTTCCCTTCCCTCCTTCCTTCATTCACCTTTCCCTTGATCCCCTTCCCTTTTCTGTGCATGTTTGCAGTAACTCTTTATCTTTTGACTCATTCCCCTCTGAGACTGATGGAAGAACAGCTAATTTTGTACCCATTTTATAAACAAAAAATTTATCATACAGTTTCCATGCCTTCACCAAGTTAACCTTCTTAAATATGAGAACCATGATCGTTCTTTCTCTTGTTTGAACTTTAAGACATCCTTACTCTATTAAGACTAAGTCATTTATTATCACAATGTCTTAGCAGCCAGTCTGTTTTGCCATTACTACATGCTTACCCTTACACTGATATTACAGCTATTGAAACTGTGTAAAGTGATAAAATACCTTTAACACTAAAACACTGCTGGACACATGGATATTATCCTACCTGACTTTACTTCTATTGTTTCCATGGGCTGAAAAATTAAAGGAAGAAAGAAATGAGGCAATTTTTGAGTATATCTGCTAATATACATATTATGTGTAAGTATATCCCCAGAGGCATATGCCCATTACATGATATTCAAAAGGGAACAGATTACTAGATAATAATTCTCTATTTAAAATTCTCTGGTTTATTCTCATGAAATTCCAGTTATAATCTTAGCATTGTCAACATTCTAAAATGTAATTTTTCTACAACAATTCATCACCTACCTTACACCAAAAAAAAAAAAAAAAAAAAAAAAAAAAGCTTTTCCATTTTCTGTGATTGAGACACTAATCTTCTGACCCATTATCCTTGGCAATCAAGTTAGTCAGGACTAATTACCATGAAAGTGAATGCGATCTTCTAAAGAAATTTTGTTCCCTCCCTTTTTGAAAACTAAAAGGTATGGTGGCTTGATTATTTCAATAAGTAGCAAAGTAGATAATTCCTCCCTCTGGTTTCAAGCAATATTTAGAAGCAAGGGTTGTTTCAATTTTTCCTCAAATATATATATTGAATATGTTAACCACTGACAATATGAAAAGACGAAAGAATAATAAAAATTTTCTCATTCTTTATTACATACAGTGCAAAGTTGTGCTCCCTACACTAAGACAGAAAATGAATACATATTGTGTGACACACAAGGCTTAAAAATAGAGATGTGTGGGTAGCAAAGTATCTGCTGTGACAAAGATCTGATCCACTAATTATCTGCAACACATTTTGGGTCCCATGATTGCTACCCAGTCTTGTTACAATTCACCAGAGGGTGATTTTGGCAGGCTGTCAGCACGCAAACAGTGAAATGAGTTGGGAAACATTAATAAAGGTTGAAAACAATAGCTTTTCATGCTTTGGGCTCATCATTCAAATGTAACATAAAATTATAAAATGAGGAGTGGGGACAATAGGCTCAATAAAACAAGAAAGAAAGTAGCACACACTCAATAACAGTAAAGTTACAGATGAGTTGTGTTTTTCTTGAATGTGTCTTGTACATTTGCTTTTTGAAAAAAATTCAACCAATGAAATTCTACATCCCCTAACAGTGAGACAATTTGTACTTAACTATAGCAAAATCATTCTTCGCATTAACGTTAAAAACAATAATGTACAGTATACCGTGGCGAAGTGGGAGTTCAGAGTTTGTGGCCTCGGTTGTTGGCAAATTTTTCCTTAGAACCTAACTAATAATTGGTCATGGAAACTCCTGCAATTTCCCAGAAATCTCAAATATGCTTCACGATTGTTTTTTGGGAGGAGGGTTACAAGTAACCAATGAGCTATTCAGTTTTCCTTGGTGCTGATTGACTGCTACCCTGTAACCCATCTAGGTAGATGTACCTGAATTCCGCATTATAGTGGGTTGCTGTGCTGCATCTAACTATCTTAAGTGTTCTTGGTTTTGCTCTTCTTAAAGCTCTAAGATCCCTAAGATTCCTCAAAAATACCCTGAAGCTTCTAAGGCTTTATTAATACAGTATTTTATTAAATTAAATTACATAATTGTGAAAGGCATAGCATATTTAGGGTTTAAAATATAAAAATAGGCATTTTCTAACCATATCTGAAATTCATGGTTTTTCACAATTTGTGTGTGCTCTAGGAATGTAACCTCCACAAATTTCAGGGGTCCACTGTAATATCAGGTTTCAAAGAGAGGAATAAAGTTTTCACTGCTATGTAGATTCATAGACATAGAAAGCATAACCAGAGCATCAATATGGAAAGCAAACTTCTATGACTAAGGCAAGATAGAATTTCTAATGTTACTCATTTCTCTCATTCAGTCCTAAGTATTTCTGCATTTTGTAGCATTTATATGCAAAATATATGAACATTGTGTTCAGTATATTTAGATCATACATTAACTGAATGAATCCTTACTTTACACAGAATTATAAACATTAGCTTTAAGTAGAGTTGAAGCTGCATATTTAGCTTGGATGTGTATGTCAGTCCTGGTGTAACAGACAAAACAGTATGTCAAGTAAAACAATTGAGTTACAACTTTTATCTCTTCTACTGACCCACTATGTGATCTTGGCTTTTGTCTAATTGCTAGTAGAACCTTTATTCCCAATTGAAACTTCATGAGCCTGGCCTCTCCTCTGCACCTTCCTATCAGCATTCTGATGTTCCGAACCTCCATCTGAATTGCTTGTCAACATACTGCTTGCAGCATTTTAGGCTTTCTCCAGCCCAATTCTCCAAACTGTTCTAAACCTTTTCAAAAACCAATGCCAATGTATGACTTCACTTTGGTAGTGATCAGTTTTTTCATTGCTAGTAAAAACAACCTGAGGTCTGTGCATGCCCTACCGAGGTCGCTAGTCCCACGGAAGATGCCGAATCAGCCCCCGCCCTGGCAACAATGCACTGGACACCCCCCACCCCGCTCCTCTGTACAGCCACCTGGTTCCACACTACAAAGATGCAGAAGACACCGGACCACCAGACGACTGTACTGAGTCCTGCCACTCCAAGCTCAGAGGTAGGGGCTTCTGAGCCTCCGTCCCACTGCTCCTGGTCCAGAGGAAGGGGCTTCCTGGCAACCAACCCTCCAGCTGCTCCCAGCCCAAGGGAAAGGGGTTTTGGGCCACCATCCCTACCGCTGCTCCCGGCCCCTGTCCCACCTTTCCAAGCTCAGAGGAGGTAATCCGTGCAGGCGCTAACAGCGCCCCCCCCCCGCTCCAGTCAAAATGAGAAAACATGTAAATAAGTCTCAAAATCTGACTTCCAGATCACCTACAGCAACCCAAAAGGGAAATAAGATGAAACACTCTAATATTCAACAACCTGGACCCACTGAACTGGCAACAAAAGGGGATCTGGAAAAAATGAAATCAGAAATAATTTCTCAGATAACAGGAGAAATTGTGCCCTTAGTGCAAGACATGATTAATAAATCTAGACAGGAGATCAGGAACATGATGGAATCCCAACATAAGAAACAAATGGAATCCATAAAACAGATGCAAATAGATTTCCAGGACATGAAAAACTCCATTGAAAGTCTACACAGAAGAATGAGCCAATGTGAGGACAGAATTTCAGATATAGAAGATAAGATTTCAGTTAATGACCAGGAAAAGAAAAATTGCTTCAAAATTATAAGGGAACATGAGAAATCAATCCAGCAGCTGCTAGATGATGCAAAGAAGAATAGCATAAGACTGATTGGAGTCAATGAAGAAACAGGAGAGAGTGCAGATGACATAAAAAAACCTCTTCACAGAAATAATGGCAGAAAACTTCTCAAGCAGGGGAAAAGAGCTTGACATACAGATAAGTGAGGCATATAGGACTCCAAATAGCCTTGATCAAAAAAAATCTACACATAGGCATATAATTGTTAAGATTCCAGAAACTCAGCAGAAGAACAAAGTTCTACAAGCAGGTAGAGAAAAGAAACAAATCACATACAAAGGAAAGCCCATCAGAATCACAGCAGACTTCTCAACACAAACCCTCAAGGCAAGAAGAGCTTGGAGTGACATATTCCAAGCCCTGAAAGAAAACAGCCTCCAACCCAGATTGATGTACTCTGCAAAACTATCTTTCAAAATTGATGGAGAAATAAGATACTTTCGTGACAAAGAGCACCTTAGGAACTTCGGGAATACCAAACCAGCACTCCAAAGAATTTTACATAATATTCTAGGAACAGACATTGAGGATCACAACCCCAGGAAGCAAAGCAGAATGAACCCATCTGGCATGACAAGAAATTAAATGTAAAGGGGGAGAACCCAACAAAAAGAAAAAGTCATGGCAATGACAAGGCAATACATTTCAGTTATAACCATCAACGTTAATGGTCTCAATTCACCAATCAAAAGAAGTAGACTGGCAGAATGGGTCAAGAAACAAAATCCAACAATATGCTGCATATAAGAAACACACTTAATTCAAAAGGAAACCCATAGACTGAAAGTTAAAGGATGGAAAACAATACTCCATGTGACAGGAACCCGAAAAAAAGCAGGAGTAGCTCTCCTCTTGGCAGATCAAGTAGATTTCAAACCTACACTGATTAAGAGAGATGAAGAAGGACACTACATCCTTGTAAATGGAACAATCCAAGAAGAAGAGATGACAATCATAAATATGTATGTACCAAACACTAGTGCGCTCAACTATATAAAAAAAAATACTAACGGACATGAACAGTCATATATGCACTAATACAATTGTCATGGGGGACCTCAACACCCCACTGTCACAAATAGATAGATCAACTAGACTAAAAATAAGTAACAAAATACTAGAACTCAATCAAACTCTTGAACAAATGAACCTAGCAGATGTTTACAGAGTCTTCCACTCCACAAAATCAGAATACACATTCTGCTCAGCTGCATATGGGTCATTCTCCAAAATAGACCACACACTTACACATAGAACATGTTTAAGTAAGTGTAAAGGAATTGAAGCTATCCCCTGTATATTATCAGAACACAGTGCGATGAAATTGGAGATCCATAGCAAAAGAAACTCAAAAAATTCCATAAACATGTAGAAATGAACAACACACTTCTGAATAAACAATGGACCACAGAGGAAATTAAAGAAGAAATCAGACAGTTCCTTCAATTAAATGACAATAACAATACAACATATCAGAATCTATGGGACACAATGAAAGCAGTCTTACGAGGGAAATTCATAGCAATGAATATGCATATTAGGAAAACAAAATGAGCCCAATTAAACAACTTGATGCTGAACCTCAAGCTTGTAGAAAAAGAAGAGCAGGACAACCCCAAAGCTCATACAAGGGAGGAAATTATAAAGATCAGAGGAGAAATCAATGCAATGGAGACTAAGAGAATGATACAAAAAATCAATGAAGCCAAGAGTTGGTTCTTTGAAAGAATCAACAAAATTGATAAACCCGTAGCCAATCTTATGAGAAAAAGGAAAGAAAAGGCCCAAATCCATGTAATTAGGAATGAAAAGGGTGAAATTACAACAGACCCAGCAGAAATCCAGAGGATCATCAATACCTACTTCCAGAACCTACACGCCAATCAGATGGACAACACAGAAGAAACAGACAGATTCCTAGACACAGATGAATTACCAAAGTTGCACAAAGAAGACCTAAAAATTCTGAACAACCCAATATCAACCAATGAAATTGAAAAAGTAATTAAAAACATCAACTAAGAAAAGCCCAGGCCCTGAGGGCTTCACTGCTGAATTCTACAAGACATTTAAAGAGGAACTACTGCCACTACTGTTTAAACTCTTCAATGAAATTGAAAGGGAAGCAATACTCCCAAATTCATTCCTGGAAGCAAGCATCACCTTGATCCCAAAGTAGAGAAAGACCTAACCAAAAAGGGGAATTATAGGCCAATCTCACTACTGAACATAGATGCAAAAACCCTTAATAAGATACTGGCAAACAGAATGCAGAAGATCATCAAGAAGATCATATACCCTAATCAAGTGGGATTCATCCCAGGGATGCAGGGATGGTTCAACATATGCAAATCAATCAATGTAATACACTATATCAATAGAGGCAAGGACAAAAACCATATGATTATCTCAATAGACACAGAAAACATTTGACAAAATCCAACATGCATTTATGATAAAAACCCTACAAAAAATTGGAATAGATGGTCTCTATCTGAAATTGATAAAAGCCATCTATGAAAACCCACCAGCCAATATCATACTAAATGGTCAAAAACTGAAATTCTTCATACTAAAATCAGGTACAATACAAGTATGTCCAATGTAAACACTCTTGTTCAGTATAGTTCTGGAAACATTAGCCACCACAATTAGATAAGAGAATGAAATAAAAGGAATAAAGATAGGAAATGAAGAAGTCAAATTGTCATTATTTGTAGATGACATGATACTCTATATAGAAGACCCCAAGAGCTCCACCAAAAGTCTTCTAGACTTAAAAACCAAATTCAGTCAAGTAGCTGGTTACAAGGTCAACACACAAAAAACAATGGCTTTCCTCTACACCAATGACAGACTCACTGAGAGAGAAATAGGGCAAATAATTCCTTTCACAATAGCATCCTAAAAACTGAAATACCTAGGAATCAACCTAATGAAAGAAATCAAAGACCTCTTCTCTGAAAACTATGGCACTCTGAAAAGAGAGATTGAAGATGATATCAGAAAATCGACAGACATTCCCCTGCTCCTGGGTAGGAAGGATTAATATAGTGAAAATGGCCATACTTCCAAAACTGCTCTATAGATTTAATGCAATTCCAATTGAGATTCCAGCAGCATACTTCATGGAACTTGAGAAAACAATCCAAAAATTCATTTGGAACAAGAAGAGACCCAGAATAGCAAAAGCAATTCTAGGTAACAGAGACATGGCAGGGGGTATCACAATCCCCAACCTGAAACTAAACTACAAAGCTGCTGTGATAAAAACAGCATGGTGCTGGCAAAGAAACAGACCTGAGAACCAGTGGAACACATTAGATGATGCAGAAACAATGCCAGACACACTCAGCCATCTCATCTTTGATAAAGGAGCCAAACACCCTCACTGGAGGAAAGATAACCTCTTTAATAAATGGTGCTGTAAAAATTGGGCTTCAACTTTGCAAAGATTAAAACTAGACCTATATGTCTTGCCATGTGCTAAACTAAAATAAAAATGGATTAAAGATGTAAATATTAAAATAGAAACTCTGAACCAGTTGGAACAGAGGTTAGGTAGAACTCTTGAAGACATTGGTGTAGGAAAAGATTTTATGAACAAAACCTCAGTTGCCCGTGAACTAGCACAAACAATCAACAGATGGGATCTCTTCTTATTAAAAGGCTTCTGCACAGCAGGAGAAACCACCAGCAGTGTGAAGAGACAACCCACAATGTGGGAAAAAATCTTCACCTGCTCTTCCTCAGACAAAGGTCTACTATCTCGAATTTATAAAGAACTTACAAAGATCAGACCTTCCAAATTTAAATACCCAATCTGAAAATGGGCATCTGAAATGAACAGATATCTCACAGACAAAGAAGTAGAAATAGCAAATAAGTACATGAAAAAATGTTCAACATCACTGGTCATTTGAGAGATGCAAATGAAAACAACACTGAGATTCCACCTCACTCCAAAAAGAATGGCTGCTATCATGAAATCAACCAATAACAAGTGCTGGGGGTGCTGTGGGGAAAGAGGAACCCTGCTCCACTGCTGGTGGGAGTGTAGACTGGTGCAAGCACTGTGGAAATCAGTATGGAGATACCTCAAAGAACTAGGACTGGAAGTCGCATTTGACCCCACTAT
The DNA here is from genome assembly GCF_053883595.1 of Heterocephalus glaber. Lineage (NCBI taxonomy): Eukaryota > Metazoa > Chordata > Mammalia > Rodentia > Bathyergidae > Heterocephalus > Heterocephalus glaber. The sequence continues at coordinate 17,737,538 of NW_028258333.1, forward strand.
TCCACTGCTGGGGATCCTCCCCAAAGAATTAAAAGAATCATACCACAGTGATATATGTGCACCCATGTTCATAGCAGCTCAGTTTGTGATAGCTAAAACATGGAAACAGCCCAAATGCCCATCAACTGGAGACTGGATAAAGAAAATATGGGGTTTTTTTATCAAATGGAGTACTACTCAGCCATAAAAAATGAGAAATTAGAGACATTTATAGCTAAGTGGATGCACATTGAGGCGACACTCTTAAGTGAAATAAATAGGACACACATGTGTAAATACCAAATAGTTTCTCTGTTGTGAGAAACTGAAAGTGTAAATAAGGTGTAAAGTGTAAAATGTATAATAGGTAATATGAAATAGGAAGAAAAGGGGCAAAGGGGAAGGAAGTGGGAGACCTAGGGGAAAGGATAGAAGGGAATGGGATTAATATGAGAAAATGGAAAAATAGGAACAAAATCTTTGTAAATAGGGAGGAATGGAGGGGTTGAAGGGAGGGCTGGGCAAAGGTGAAAAATAAGAACCAAGAGAGATTATGTAAAGGTGCAAATTTCCAATGATGAATGTCATTATATTGTATACCTAAAATGTACCAATGATTAGAATGAATAATCGATAATGTAAAATAGGAAGAAAAGGTCCAAAGGGGTAGGGGTAGTGGGAGGGGCAGGGGAAAGGAAAAAAGGGAAAAGAAAAATGCTGAGAAATGGAAAAAATGGAAATAAAGTCTTTGTAAATAGGGAAGGGTGGAGGGGGTGAAGGGAGGGCTAGGAATGGGGAAAAAATAAGAACCACGATGCATCATGTAAAGGTACAATTCCCAATGAGAAATGTAATTGTGTTGTGTACCTAAAATGTACCAATAAAAGAATTTAATTTTAAAAAAACAACCTGACAACAGTAACTTAAAGGAGAGATTTAATTTGGTTCACAGTTTCAGAGGATTTGGTCCATGGTAAGCGGGCTCCAAGGCAAAAACCTCATGGTGGAAGGGTCTGGAGAAGGCATCAAAGAAGCAGAACAGGGGGAAATTCTGGAGAGGAAGGGGTCAGTGCCAAATACAATACCCAAAGTCATAGTTCCATGATCCAGTCAGAGCAACACAAAAGTGTGCTTTAGTAACCTCCTAAAAGGTTCTCAAGCCAATCAAGTTGATAATTCAGGTCAATTACAGCATTATATGAATGTTTCTCTCTCTCTTTCTCACACATACACACACACACACACACATACACACACTCACACACTCACGATGTGCCATGAGGCTGCATATACAATGTGGACATGCTGCACAAAGGGATACAGCAAGCAGGACAAACAGAAGTTTTATCATCCTAGTTAGTCAGAGTACCAATTTAAAACTTATGAATTCTTTAAGAATTTTCTCTTAATATTTTCAGGCCTTGGTGAATAAGAAATAACTGGAACTAGAAAGTAAAAGTGAAGATAAGGAGAAGACTATGTACACATAGATCTGATTTACTGTTTTAAACAGCTATATAGCACAACACATGACCATATTTTCATCAATGTTGATGGATTCCTGAGTGCCTTTAAGTTCTGTTTTAAATAATGTTTTTGTAAGGACCTTTATACATAACTTGTTTGCACAGATGCAATGATTTTATTGGACTATGTACTCAGAAGCTCAATTACTAGAGAAATATCAAATTTTAAAATTAATAATTATCTTAGAGATCATCTGATACTGTATACTCATTTTACTTAGACATACTTAAACTAATTAGAAGCAAAGCTAAAATTAGTTCCCAAGCCTTCTTAGTTTTATTTCTGTGTACTTGACACTTGAGGCTATTTCACTGCCATTTGTCTATGTCTTTTTATTAGCCACCCAGGTGCGTGTGAATTTGTTGTCAGTGAAATCCAGAAAAATACCCCTATGATTAATGAAAAGGTACTATAAAATCATTCACTAGGCATTTCAAGAGGTTATAAGAACACCAGCTTTAGAATCAGGAGCCTTCTGCTTTACTTTAATATGTGCTAGTAGCATCTTGAGATCATTGCTCATCACACAATTGACTTCCACTGTTCCACCACTGCCTTAGAACTTTCTTCTGAGCAACAAAGTGCTACCCTAGTTGCTTTTGTGGGCTTTCTCACCAGAACCTCATATTTAATACATGAAGAACTGAATCTATTACCCCTCCTCTTTTTGCATTTATCCTCGTCTTTTCCTCCTCAATAAATTATATCTCAGTAAAAAAATAGCTTGAGAAGCTCCTAGAAAAAGAAGAGTGTTACAAACCCAAAGCTCATACAAAAGAGGAAATTATAAAGATAAAGAGCAGAAATCAATGCAATGGAGACTAAAAGAACGATACAAAAAATCGATGAATCAAAGAGTTGGTTTTTGGAAAGAATAAATAAAATCGATAACCCTTTAGCCAACCTTATCAAAAAAAGGAAAGAAAAGGCTCAAATCCATGCAATTAAAAATGAAAAAGGTGAAGTCACAACAGACCCAGCAGAAATCCAGAGGATCATCAATACCTACTTCAAGAACCTGTATTCTAATAAAATGGAAAACACAGAAGAAATGGACAGATTCCTAGATACATATGAATTGCCAAAGTTAAATGAAGAAGATATAGAAATTCTAAACACCCCAATTATAATGAATGAAATTGAAAATGTAATAAAAGATTTACCATAAAAAGAAAACCCCAGGTTCTGATGGCTTTGCTGCTGAATTCTACAAGAAATTTAAAGAAGAACTATTGCCATTACTCTTTAAACTCATCAAGGGAATTGGAAGGGATGCAATGCTCCCAAATTAATTCCTGGAAGCAAGTGTTACTTTGATTCCAAAACCAGGGAAAGACTCAACCCAAAAAGAGAACTACAGGCCAATCTCCCTAATGAACCTAGATGCAAAAATCCTCAACAAGATACTGGCAAACAGAATACAGAGGGTCATCAAGATCATATACCATGACCAATTCAGATTTGTCCCAGGGATGCAAGAATGGTTCAACATACATAGATCAATAAATGTAATACACTATATTAACAGAGTCAAGACAAAAACCATATGATCATCTCAATAGATGCAGAAAAGGCATTCAACAAAATCCAACACCCATTCATGATAAAAACGCTACAGAAAATTGGAATAGAAGGTCTTTATCTCAACCTGATTAAGGCTATCTATGAAAAACCAACAGCCAACATCATACTAAATGGTCAAAAACTGAAATCCTTCACACTAAAATCAGGAACAAGACAAGGATGCCCTCTATCACCACTCCTGCTCAATATACTTCTGGAAACATTAGCCACAGCAATTAGAAAAGAGAAAGAAATACAAGGAATAAAGATAGGAAAAGAAGAAGTTAAACTGTCTTTATCTGATGATGATATGATACTTTACATAGAAGACCCAAAAAACTTGGCCAAAAGACTTCTGGGCTTAATTGACAGATTCAGTAGAGTAGCTGGATATAAGATCAACACTCAAAAAACAATAGCCTTCCATTACACAAATAACACTCACTGAGAGAGAAATTAGGAAATCAATTCCTTTTATATTAGCATCCAAAAAATGAAATATCTAGGAATCAATCTAACAAAGGAAGCAAAATACCTCTATGAAAACTACAGCACTCTGAAAAAGGAGATCAAGGAGGATATAGGAAAATGGAAAGACATACCTTATTCCTGGGTAGGAAGAACCAAAATAGTGAAAATGGCCATACTTCCAAAGCTGCTATATAGATTTAATGCCATGCCAACTGAAATTCCAACAATATATTTCACCAAAAAAAAAAAAATAGAAAAGTAAAGAAAAAATGTTCAACGTCACTGATCACTTGAGAGATACAGATGAAAGCAACACTGAGATTCAACCTCACCCCAGAAAGAATGGCTGCTCTCAAGAAATCAAGAAATCAACCAACAACAAATGCTGGTGGGGGCATGGGGAAAAAGAAACCCTTCTCCATTGTCAATGGGAGTGCACTCTGGTGCAACTATTGTGGAAATCAGTATGGACATACCGCAAAGAACTAGGGCTAGAGGTCCCATTTGACCCAGCTATTCCCCTGCTGGGTATCTTCCCCAAAGAATTAAAAGAATCATACCACAGCGATATATGTGCACCCATGTTTATAGTGGCACCGGTTGTAATAGCTAAAGCTTGGAAGCAGCCCAAGTGCTCATCGACTGGAGACTGGATAAAGAAAATGTGGGGTTTTTTATAAAACAGAGTACTACTCAGCCATCAAAAACGAGAAATTAGAGACATTTATTGGTAAATGGATGCACATTGAGGCGATACTCTTAAGTGAAATAAATAGGACACACAAGTGTAAATACCAAATAGTTTCTCTAGTGGGAGAAACTGAAAGTGTAAATAAGGACTGAAAGGTATAATAGATAATGTGAAATAGGAAGAAAAGGGGCAAAGGGGAGGGGGAAGTGGAAGGGGTGGGGAAAGGAAAGAAGGGAATGGAATTAATATGAGAAAAAGAAAAAAAGGAAACAAAGTCTTTGCAAATAGAGAGGGATGGAAGGATTGAAGGGAGGGCAGGGGAAGGGGGGAAAATAATAACCAAGAGAGTATTTAAAGGTGCATATCTCCAATGATGAATGTCATTATATTGTACACCTAAAATGTAACAATAAAAGGATATACAAAAAAAATCAATGAAATGTGAAGTTTTTTAGTGTAAATAAGGATAAAAATGATTAAAATGAATAATGAATAATTTGAAATAGGAAGAAAAGGTCCAAAGGAGTAGGGGTGGCAAGAGGGGAAGGGGAAAGGAAAGGAGGGAAAGGAAAAATTATGAGAAAAGCAAAAAAATGGAAACAAAGTCTATGTAAATCAGGAAGGGTGAAGGGAGTGAAGAGCGCACAGGTAATGGGGAAAAAATAAGAACCAAGATACATCATGTACAGGTACAAGCACCCAATGATAAATGTAAATGTATTGTACACCTAAAATGTACCAATAAAAGAATTTAAGAAAAAAAATAGCTTGAGAAAAAGTCTAAGACTGATTCTTTATAACACATTTTAACTCTCATTATTAACTATTGACTCAATTTATGTATAATCTACTACCACCAGTGTATGTTAGGCTTGATTACTTGTCCAAATGCTAACAGTTTGTACTTATTTTCCTCCATAATGTTCTTATTTAAAATGCAAATAAAGCTGGCTGTGATGGCTTGGGCCTGTAATCTGAGATAACTCTCAGGAGGCTTGATCCAAGATCAAGGCCACACTGAGGCTACATAGTAAGTACAAGTTTAGCCTGGATTACATTACAAGATTCTGTCTCAAAACAAAGAAGAAAGTAAGTTGGATTATTTTGCCACTTGCCCAAAATTCATGAAGGTCTTCTCACTGCCTTTAAAGTGAAAGACAAATTATTCTTCAAGATTTTTTAGCCTCATCCTGTGCCAATCTCCCCTTTATTAGATATGCATTACCCATACTACTCTTTTTTGAGTTATTATATTCATAAAGGTCTCAGAGGTGGGGCTTTTGGAAAGCGATCAAACCATGGGAGGATTGTGTCCACCAGTGGATTGATCCATTGATGGTTCATTGGTGGCTATACTGTTAGGAGAAGGGTCCTGGTTAATGGAGGTGGGAGAGAGGAGAGTCTAGTTGATGGAGGTGGGTCACTGGGCACATGACCTGGAAGGATGTATTCTTGTCTCCACCCCACCCCCCGCGCCCGGTTACAGCAGTTTGAACAGCTTTCCTCCTCCACGAGACACTACTACCACGATATTTGTGCCTTGGAGCCAGCTGACCAAGGACTGTAACCTCTGAAGATATGAACCAAAAGTCTCCTCTTTTAAATTATAGGGGACAAGTATTTTTCTCCTGTGACAGCAAAATGACTAATACACCATACTTACAGCAATTTCTTTCCTATCATAGGACCTTTATACATACACTCTTTTATTTTCCCAGATCTCTTTGTCCTTCATCCTTCCCATGGCTGGTCATTCTCATTCCTCAAGTATCCACTTAATTATGAATTCCTTGAGAAGTTCTCCATTTTCTATTTGATCCAACTCCCAATAATTTCCTTTCTTAACACTGTAGTTGTATGTTGCTGGCACTATTATAACAAAATATCAAAAGGTAGGATGCTTAAGAAACAGAATTTATCATTTTACAGTTGGGATTGGATGTCAGAAGCATCCAGTCTGAGGACTGAGGATGAATCTATTCCATACTTCTTCCCTGATATCTTCTGGCTTGCTGATAACCTTTGGGATTCTTTTAACTTGTAGAATCATCAGTCTGATTGCTTTCTTGATTTCCACATGACACTGTCTTTGGGGTCCAAATTTTCCCTTTTCATAAGGATATCAATTATATTAGATTAGAGGACCACGCTAATTCAGTATGAGCCTATCTTAACTAATATATTTATAATGACCCTATTTGCAAACGAAGTCATATTCTGAGCTACTGGGTGTTAGAACTTGAATATGTAAGTTTTTGGAGTGACAAAATTAAGCCCCTAACAAAGGTTTAATTATTTATGGGTTTATTCATTTGTTAATGACCATTTTCTCTACTGAACTATAAAGTTATCAACAAGGACAATTTTTCATTTTCTGTTCTTTTTATTCAATTTATATACATAATGGTCTCAATAGATGTGGAACCTAACGGATACTAAAAATATTTGTTATTTTTCTACTCATATAATTAGATAATTTAAAAAGGCTATTATTTGTTCTGAATTTTGTGATTTTCCTTCGGCTATGTCCAATTTTATCACCACATTTTTATTCAATGCCATCCTTTGGCAAAGTTTTCAGAATGTAAACCATATGTCAAAATAAGGCAAACATAAATCCTGTTTTGTTTCATAACTTCCTAAATAATTCAAAACAAAATATGTATGCTTTTAGAAAGAAGATGGAAATATTGCCATAGTTCACTTAGTAATTTTTCAAGCAACTTTTTCAATTTACTTTTGCTCTGAGGAATGAGATCTAAGAATAATAATATAAACTATAACTCTACTATATTTTATGGTAGACAACAGAGGCTCAAGAGAATTCACGTGTACAGTTCAAAATATCACAACCTTATAAGGAACTGTCATGAAAGAGCGCTTTCCTTTTTATATCCACTCAACTCTACCACTGGAGTCCTGCATCCAAACTTATTCCTGCATTTAGTCTATTTTTTTCTCAACCTCCTTTTATTTGTTCAATATTGTATGCTGTCAAAAAATTATGGATTTCCCACTTTCAGTGGTCTTGTTTAAATCTTCCTAATCTATTATTGGATCTGGTCTCTCAATTCAACTGCCTTAAAATTTCCCTTTAGTGGTTTTGAGACAATCCTGTCACCTCTGCTGGAAGAGTATTCCAAAAATGCCATTTTCATTATGCCATTTCCCTGACTTAAAATTATATTGGTACCTCATCACCTTCTGGATCAAGTTTTATATCCTAAAACTCTATTACCTAGCCTTAGATTGTTCATACTTTTTCAATTTCCACTATGTCTCAAACTGAATCCATTTGCTTTATTCTCCCAAACTACCTTGCCAACTTTCACTCTTTTTTTTAATTCATTAATTTTATTGATACATCTTAGGTGTACAATATGATGATATTCATCATTGGGAATTTGCACCTTTACATGATATATCTTGGTTCTTATTTTTTCCCCATTCCCCTGCTCTCCCTTCAATCTCTCCACCCCTCCCTATTTGCAAATACTTTGTTTCCATTTTTTCCTTTCTCATATTTATCCTGTTCCCTTCTTTCCTTTTCCCTACCCCTCCCACTTCCCCTTCCCCTGTGGACCTTTTCTTCCTATTTCACATTATCTATTACACTCCACTCTTCTTTTATTTTTGTTGCTTTTACAAATGAGAAAGGCCTGTCTACTCCTCCCTGAACAATCCAGCTTTATCCAATCACTAAATTCCAGTGTAGGGAAGTTTCTCTTACACAGTTAACTTTCAGTCCATATATTCTTCTGTCTGAAATTCTATAGCAATTTTAGCTTAAGTAGCAACATGGTAAGAGATTTATTTTTAGTTAGCTGAGTGAACGCTAAACTTTTACTTCATCTGTGCTTTTTGGCATTCCTCAAATCTCAATAAATAGACAACCATCCACACTTATGCCTGAGCTACATGGAATCAATTAAGGGACATCTTTAAATGAGACTAAGACTATTTTATGTATAAACTATTCTCTTTATATATTTTCCCATAGTTTCATTATTTAAATACCTACATTCTTCACACCACTTTTAATAACAATTAATATAACTGTATCATTTCATAAGAAATAAACTACTTATATAATAAACCTAAAGGTATATAAAGCAAACATGTCATTAGAAATCACAGAAATTATGAATCTACAAAATACATATAAAAATACTGAATTTCCTCTCATCCTAAATGAAGTTTTATTGATAATAGTTCTTTATTTCATACCAGGCTATTTTAATTTTTAAATGCATTATAACTGCAGTAAAGATTCTTACACTCCTGGATGGTACACAACTTTAAAATGACAATGTAATTCTCATATTTGAAAAACAGGAAACACAAATATACAAGGATAGTAACAGAAAATACAAAAGTGTGTTAATATAGAATGCATTTCTTAAAAACATTGAATGATCTTACACACAGAGAAAAGCATTATACATAGCACAATGAGGACAAAGTTAAAATTCTTTAAATGCAGGGCACATGTTCAGTAATGTTAATTTTGTGTGATGATTTTTAAAAATTCATAAAATTTTATACTCTATTGTTTAGAGCCTGTTCTCCATATTGGACTATAACCTCTGAAAAGGTAGTGGTTACATTTGTGTTAATCACTATTAAGCTGTCACAATCCAGGTCCAAGTTGCTGAATGGTCACTAGTCTCCTTTGTCTATTGGACTTTTGACATGTGTCCAATTAGTTGAGTTTCAGTAATCAGTAAAATATACAGGGAATGTTGATGGCCTGGTAAAAACTGTATCAGCTCAATAAATTTTACATTTAAATAATCACACTCTATACATGTGGTGTTAGAATTTATAAAAGTATAATTTATCCTTGTCTTCTCTACTATTCGTAGCATACAGACTATAAGACTTTAAAATGTACATGTAGCTTGTATTATATTTTGGTTAGATAGTGTTGATTTAGACTGTGAATGTTGTATTATAGACTTTCAACAATTTCCTTCATATAAATAGATGAACATATTCTATAACATGTCAAGGTACGAGTTTCCCAGCATCATTACTTACCCTCCATAGATAACATTAACTATTTAAAACTGTGGGTTTTTTTTTTTTGGTACCAGGTTTTTTAATTCTACAAAATTGATTTAAGAATAATTTTATATTTTATGCTTAACCTAGCTGGCTGACTTTTATTTTTCAGTACACTACTAGTATTCACATTATTTTTACCATGCACCATGGATTTCGTTTTTTTATAGGTATTATACAAGTCACACTAAAATATGCCTGTTTAAAAGAAAATCAAAATTTGCAATTTTTCATATAAATGAAATGACATATTTCTTACTTCATTAAAGTGAATTGCCATTTTCTCTGGTTTGGCTAGATATTTTGACATTGTTAGTAATATGGTAATATACACTCTCATATTTGAAACAGTACTTTACCAAGATGCTTCAACATAAAGGCATATTGCCCATCTACCTCAGCAGAGACATCCTGCCTCTGCTCTGTTTTAGATACTTTCCTCACTAGCTGGATGTAGTGGCACACATCTATAACCCCAGCACTCGGGAGGCTAAGGCAGTAGGATCTCCATGAGTTCGAGGCCAGCCTGGGCTACATAGTGAGTTCAGAGCCAGCCTGAACTACATAGTGAGACCCTAAGAAAAAGGGAAAAAAAAGTGGATTAGATACCTTGCTCATTGCAACACAAATTCTAATGCAAAGAATCAGCCTATTCATTTAAATTTGTACTTACAGGCAAGACGTGAGTTGAATATTAAAATTTAAATAGAGCTTGGAAAAATACAGTTTAACTATGATTAAATTAAGTATTACAGTTACAGTATTTTTTTTAAAAAAATTGTTTATTGTTACATTTTAGGTATACAGAAAGATGACATTTATCATTGGGAATTTGTACTTGTACATGATATATCTTGATTCTTATTTTTTCCCTATTTCCCTGCCCTCCCTTCATCCCCTTCACCCTTCCCTATTTACAAAAACTTTATTTCCATTTTTTCCTTTTCTCATATTTATTCCTTTCCCTTCTTTTCTTTCCCCTACCCCTCCCACTTCACTTCCCCTTCCCCTTCCCCTTTGGATCTTTTCCTCCTGTTTCACATTAGCTATTATACATTTTGATCCTCATTTGCACTTTCACACTAGAAAAGAAACAACCCAATTGTCCATCAACTGGTGACTGGATAAAGAAGATGTGGAGATATATAGATAGATAGATAGATAGATAGATAGATAGATAGATAGATATAGATATAGATATAGATATATGAGTACTACTCACCCATAAAGAATGAGAAACTAGACACATTTATAGCTAAATGTATGCACATCGAGGCAATACTCTTAAGTGAAATAAGTAGGACACACATGTGTAAATACCGAATAGTTTCTATGGTGTTTTTTGAAAGCATCATATTATCGTCTGGTTCTCTTCTACCTGAAACATCCATGGTCTATAAAATTGAAATACAGATCTTAATGATAAGAAATGATTGTGACTTCTGACAAAATACAAATTCAAGATGAGCTTTCTAGAAACACAGGGATATTTAAAACTTTTAAATAGCAACTTTTTTCAGAGAATTTTAGAACTGGCCCATGAAACTCAGCCCAACCCGCTTGTTTTATAAATGAATCAGATGCTCTAGAGAGGTTAAATGTGTGGATAATTGTCCCAGTGATATCAGAATTACTTCCTCAGCTAATTCTCTTCCCAATACTGCTTATGATCTGACCTTCATTCTGAAATTATTTCATAAGGCACATCCATAGTGATTTACTGAACCCACCTTTACAAACAAGCCATCAAACTTCCAAAATCTTGGCATATAAAAGAAATAAGCATTTGATAGGCCAACATCACTTAAAATCAATAAGAACATAGAAATAAGTGGTGGTGGTAAGAGATATTTACAAATTGTGTTACTAGCATAACAACTGCTGTAAACATTTCTATGGTTTAGACAGAATAATTCTCCCAAATTTTCATGTGCTGGAAGCTTGCTCCTCACTCGGTGTGGAGGTGTTGAGTTGGTTGTACCTTTAAGAGGTGGGGCCTTGTGGAAGAAAATGAGGTCATGGAAGCTGTATACTATTGAGTGGATTAATGCTGTTCTCAGTGCTTGAGATCTTGCATGAATTAAGCAATTCTCAATATGTAGCAGGTTGTTATAAAGTGAGGTTATACCACTGCTTGGTCTTTTCTATATAATGCTGTTTCCTTTTCAACTTTTCTGTCATGTATTAAGACAGCCAGGAAGTCATTTCCAGGATATGCTGTTTGTATGCTGTAGGCACCAGAATCCTGAGCCATATAAACCTCTCTACTTCATAAATTACCCAGCCTCTGGTTTTTCATAATAACAACTAAAAAATGGACTAAAATGTATATAATTTTATTTTTTAAACTTGGAAATATATATACATTTCTTTTTTTCTCTTTGTGTGTTCTACTTTCAAACTTAAATCATATTTTAAATAATCCTGTGTTGCAAATCATATTTTTTCTCCTTTAAACTCCTTGGAATCATTATCAGCTATCATGCATGATTTCCATAGATGATTTTTAAAACTCGGACATTTTTTATTCAAAACTGCATTGTGATTACAAGTGTTTTTGTGAACAGTGAGTATGCTTTATAAATCATTATAGTCCAAATAGATTCTCATTAGAGGTCTAAAGCTCAGCACAATGCCTTTTGCACATGAGACAATTAATAGATGCAAGCTGATTGGCTGTTACGGGTTATCTCCCTTCCCTGGGTTTGTGAGAGGGAAGTTAATATGTTCCAGATGCTGGAGTAAAGATTTGTGTTGACAGAACTAGCAGTTCATAATACCTGCTGTTGATTATGTATCATGGGTATCCTGACTCAATACAGAAGCAAGCTGGCTACACAATACACAGTACACATCTGTGTATTGGCTACACAGATCTCAATGCTGGGATTCTGTGTTTTCTGTAAAACCTCTCCGACCTGATACATCTGTGCTACTGTTCTGGATTAGAGGTCAGAGCACTTTGCAGACAATGTCATGTTTACCTTTATGGTATTCTCTACGAGCTGAGAAGAAGCTAATGCTTAAGCCATTTCCCTCTATTGCTTCAGGAAAAAATATAAGCAAAGTGAGTCTGAATCATTTATACAACATTGCTCCATAAGGCAGTGAGAGAGGCAGGTGCAGGTCTCAGATGGTTGTCTAAGTCCAAATTCCACACTCTATCGGCTAGATAATTCTGCCTTCCCTCTCAATAGACTATTTCCCTAGATATTTCCTGAAACATTTATAGCAGAAGCCTGCAGAGTAACTGTTATAGAAGTTTGTGGAAAACTTCCAGGCATCTAAAAATGTAAGAAACGGCCACATTTCACTTTGGCTACTCACATTTGAGAAGTGATGTGTTTTTCCCCCCCTCAAATATTCAAAAGTTTGATCAAAGGCAAAAGTTTTACTATTCTGCCCTAAACTGAAAGAGTGAAAACATCCATGAATTTTCATCAGTTTGCTGTAGGCAGAAATTTGCCAGTTTGTGGGAAAATGGCTTAAAATCGAAACTGAGATGAAATACTTGAACTTCTTGTGTGAACCTATGAAAGTAATATTTTTTCTTTATCTGCCGATATGAAGATTTGCACAACCCTACATTACTTCAGTATGAAATGATTTTTCCTGTCTAAAATGTCACAAAACTGCTTGGTTTCTCCTGAACACATTTTAAAGAGGATTTTCATCCTCTTAATTTTGGCATATTCCATCATTTTCCTTTTATTCTCTATCTATTCCTATATTTGATTGAGATTGCCTGTTACTTTCTTCCACCTCCTCTACAAGATACACACATATGAGGAGTTTTAAACGGGATAAAATTGGAGAATATTTTCTTCTCAAAATGTCTAACTTGTACAAAGGAGGAAATTTGCCTTCTTTCTAGCTGGAAATCGTGATCTTACGGAAAATATCAGAGCTCCCTGACTGACTTGAACTCTCACATGTGCCCTTTGAGTGTGAGGAGTGTGAGTGTGAGTGTGTATTTCTTAAAATGACCAACTGAACTGTTACAACAGCCTGGGGGTTTTGTAGGCCATTTGACCATAAGTTATAATCACCAAAGACAAGCCACATGTGCAGTGAGTGACATGCTTCTGCTACTAATGAGACCAGACTAATCCATCTGACAACACTTTGATAGACTGTTCATCACCGCCACCTCATGACTGAGTCCATGTCTATGGCATGCTCCTAATGAAATTCATTCCTTACAGACATTTTCATGTTTAACAAATATTTCTGTAGGCATCAATTACCTGAAAGCTGCTAAAATAAATAATATAAAATATTTATACTAATAATGACATTAGTAATGTAAACATGAATTTATAAATCCATCCAATCACACACTTTTATTTGTTTAAGGAATTGGCATTATAAGCTATATGGATCATGTTTGAAAACTTGTGTGTGAAGTGCTAGATAATCCTTCACTAATACTCTTCTGTAAACCACTTTATGCTCTTAATTTTTAGAATTTGAAGCCAACTAACACTGAAAAAGTTATAAGAATGTTGATAGGTGAGCTCTTGACCTTCATTATTTTTAAATTCTATTAGTATATGTGTGCAGTACATGCATTTTTCAGTCATTTTGGAGAGCTGGTACACACGCATAATGCACCTTGGTTCTCTCTTCAGTCCCCTTCCCTCCTGCCCACCTCCTCCTCTAGTTTCCCTTTCGCCATTGTCATTCTTGTTGCTATTATTAATATTAGTTAATGTTCATAGCATATAATGTCCACATTCATTAAGGTTATTAGGACCTTGTACATGGGGACTTCATTATTTTTACCTCTTACACATTTCTACTTCAGTTTCTAATATAGATCCTGTCTCAAAACAATTCTATTATCAGAAAGGCATGTGGGGTTTTTTGTTGGTTTGTTTTATCTTGTCTTGTCTTGTTTTTTTGTTTGTTTTGCTGTTGTTGTTGTTATTGCTTTTCCAATCATTGTGGGGAAATTGTACCTCACATTTCCTGGCTAATCCCTTCTGTTTTATTTAAGAAAGAATTGCAAAGTTGTTGGATAGACTAAGAGAACAGTTTATAATTAGTGAATGAAAGAAAGCTAATCAGTGTATACAAGGAACAACAAATACTGATGGAATCAGTGCTTTTACAAAACGATCTAGGTTCAGAATATAGTTTATGTAAACTCCACAAATTGGTGCTTTCAGTCAACATGGATATGATACTGTAGATTCTCAGAAAAGTAGAATCCAGATAAGATTAAATGTTATGCTTTGAATGTGGGTAGCATCACCCAGAGGTCCACATGCCAAAACCTTGGTCCACAGGGTGCTACTATTAGGAAGCACTATAGACCTTCAAGATGTAAAGCCTTACAGGATGTCTTAAGGTGCTTGGAAATCCTTGAAGGGGATAAGAGGATTGTGATCATGATCTCTCTCTAGATATAGATATAGATATAGATATAGATATAGATATAGATATAGATATAGATCCTCTTCCTGGATCATCATATGAAATATTTGCTTTCCCTCATGCTCCCATCAGGATGTGTTGCCCTTGCCAGAAGCTCATAGTAATAGCTCCCTGATCTTCAATGGAACTTTCAGAACCATGAGCCAAGATAAACCTTTTCCAGTCATTTCCCTAAAGTTATGGTAAAGAGATACAGAGAAATACAGATGAGAAAGAAAAATTATTGGAGGAAATGCCTGTAAAGAAAGCTTTGGAGGGAATTGTAGAGAACCCTGAGTACAAATACTCATCTGTCCCTTGTGAAGGAGACAGGAAGGGCAGACTGAATGGAGAAAGGGAGTGTTAGGAAAATTTGGCCAGTGAGAAGGACTTGAGCCAAGTGCCCTATCAGAGAAGTCCCCTATCTTTCACAAATAACTTAAAATACAGTTACACTGGGTATTGCCTGTGAAAAGCAGCTGGAAAGGGTAGCTTTAGCTTAACAGTGCTGAAAGATGTCAGTGTTCACCAGCTGGAGCATTGGTTAATTATACTTCACTCAGTTGCAACTCTGAAGAGCACAATTTGATGACTGCTACGTCCAACCTCTTGAACTACATAGATCTACTCTTCTTCACAAATTGGGGTGGACAAGGTCCAGCTCTTCCATGTTGCCCATGAATCTCCTTTCTTGACAAAAAGAAAGAGAGAGATGGTTTTAATGCAATTGATTTCACAATCTTCTCTCTCTATGTCTCATCTAATATTTATTTAGAATTCCCTTCATACTCAATGATCACCTGGAAAATTATTGGCCTAACTTGTGGTATGACACAAATCTCCATCCCTGTGAGGCCTCTGTGCTTGTTAAGCATACTCTCTCGGTCCAGGTTGTTGCATATAACCATTCACAGTTATAATAGAGCCAAAGGGAGCTAGGAGGTGCACACATGAATCACATGGATTCCACACGTATTCCTCACAATTTCTACCATATGAAAGTAGCCCTGTATCCTCCTGTTGAACAAGGTCATCTGTCTTTTCCAGTATAACTTCCTTGCTACTACCATAGCAGTCTCTGGGCATGATGAGTTCAAAATAACCAGATGAGAACTGTAAAATGTTCAGTAGGACATCTGTGCTATCTAAAATATGGATGTCCCATTTTCTTTCCAGAGCTGTGATTATAGTAGCATAAAATTCCCAAAGAGGTTGTCATGAGTGATCATAAGTGATGATGCTTTTGCTCCCATTGTATGGTTCCTGATCCATACATTATTTCCACTGGGGGAAGACTCACATAGAAGTCAGATTTAACTCATTCACTAAATTCCAAGATTTGTTTACCATAATTTTAGGATTCTGCCTTTAGGCTGCCACAGAAGCTGGAGTTTTAGAAGCTAGCTGTTCCAGAGTTCCATGCAGCTGGTTGCTTTTGGATGGCACGTTATGTGACACAACCAGTGTATTCTATGGTCATCTGGCCTTCACCTCACCTCTTTCATTGTGAAGTAAGACAATGGTTGGATGTATGCTACATGGGATTCTTTGTGTCTCATCAGGAATTCTTTAATGCCTTTAATAGAAGAGTTAACTGATACCATTCAAGAAGAAAATGCTAGACTCTTCCTGTAAAAATATCTAACCTTGAGGAGAAACTACTAAAGACCTTTCTTTGATAGAAGGGCCTTGATACAGTCAATTTGTAGAAAGTGCCTAAGAATTAAATTCACACTGGAGTTTCAGCAGTGGCCTGTCCAGCCAATAGGTTAGGGATTCAGAGGCAGCTGCAGGTTGATTTTCCTTGGTAAGTACATATGCTTGATATGAAGTTGACTGCACAGGAAAGTTGTGTCTAACATTGTGGCTGTGCTGCATATACTCATCATTGCTAAACTGGAGTATCTAATACTGATGGCTGCTTGGTGTCAACTAACTGAGTTATATTTGCCTACTTGGTTGTTCAGCGCCTCTTCTCTGGTGAATATACTTTTCATTGTAGCTTATATGTGATTCAAAAAATTTTCATAACGTATCCAATCTGTTATGGTCAACCACATGTCTCTACTCTAAAACTCCTTTCTGATAGTCAGTCTTTTTCCTTCCAGACTTCCAACCAAATGGCCAGACCACTGGCCACTGCTAATAAAAATGTTTTTTAATTTGGTTCAACTCACTCCACAGGCCCGTATGCTAATGGCTTGGACATCAGCATTACTGGGAAAAGGTGCAACTTTTAGAAGGTGGGATCTAGTGGAAGGAAGTTAGGCCGTTGCTTTTTTGCCCCTGAAGGGGATATTAGGATCCTTGTCTCTCCTCCTCTTCCTTTTTTGCTTCCTGTTTGGTGTAAGGTGAAACAATTTGTTTTACCTTGTCTACTCTGAGCTCTTTGCCATGTACTTTGACATAGGCCCAAAACAACACAGTCAACCAACCATGGAATGAAACCAATGAAACTGTAAACCAAAATAAATTTGTCCTCCTTGTAAGTTATTTATCTCAGATATTTTGTTAAAGGAACAGAAAGCTAACACAACTTTCCTACATAATCTTAAATTGTGACCTCTTTGACTTTCAAAATCCCATGCCAGGGGTATTTCAATAGCTTCAGCCAGTCCATGCTAGCTAATTCTTTAAAGCTCCTCATGTATATAATTTTTCCCTTTATTAAGTCCATCATGATCCAGAGGATTATTCTAGGACTTGGACCTAATTATTACTTTCTGCCTACAGACAGAAGTGGCAAAGCTTTCAAAGGGATCACTTGTTTCATTGCAGAAGGGAAGCCTCTTAAGGTATAGAAAAAGTAATAGCTCTTTGTAACATCTTTGAAACTCAGAGGGTTCTTGGGTGAATCCAGAGGCAATATCACCAGGAACATCCACTAAAACACCCCAATCTATGTTCAAGGGCCCTGGATTTTCCCAGCTAACACAAGCCTCCACATAGCAAAGCAGAGGATTAGGAGATCTTTCAAATGTCACCATAGCTCCACATCTCTTATTATTAGATTCAGGCTGTTGCACCTGCTTCTATTACAAAATGTAGACTTTTTTGTGAGATACTAAAGCTTGTTAACAGCACTCAATTTCTTACTATCCTTCTTCAAGTTACCAATTCAACATGGAACTAATCAGAAAGCTCTACTATGTTTATAGGCATTGTTAACCCAGAACAGTTATGGCAAACCTTTTAGGGATTTCAGTGATAACAAACAGCCACCTGCAACATGCATGCCATAAGTTCACCACCACTGACCTAGACTTTTTAAATGTCCACCTTTTTATACCCTACCACAGCATCTCACTCCATGTGAATACTTTCCTAGTCACCACCAGTGATATACTTAGCAACTACCATTACACTGTGCAAGAGAATATCACTTCCCCCCCACCAATCAGGACAATGTCCTCTTTGCCCACCAGGTAGTAACTAAGCCTGTGCCAAATCCCCACCTTAGTGCTTTGATTCTCGGATAATTTCTAATGCCACTTATGTTATTTGGATGATTCAAACGATGACAGTGAAACAGAATTAGATGTGGAAACATTTATTAGGTATAACATCTCTATTAAGGTTTGTATCTGAGTGTCTTCCCAAGGCATCATGTAGTCAGAGGTGCAGTGTGGGAGGTGTTTGGACAAGGGGGAGCTACAGTGGGCCTGTTATGGGGCGGGGTCTAGTCCAAAGAGGAGGGCCACTGAGGGCCCAGCCTGCAAAGGTATAACTCCCTTCCCGGCTCCTCCCTTGACTTTCTACTTCCTGGCAACTTTCCCCCACCCTGGCTCTTCCCCATTCCTTCCTGCCTTAGACAAGCCAACTATGAAATAAAAGTTGTGAGCCAAAATCAACCTCTCCTTTGATTTGTAGATTTCGGGTATTTTGTCCCAGTGATGAGGAAAGTGACTAAGATAGTCCCCGATGGAGACTAGAGAAGGAGATAGAAGAGATCAAAGCAGACAGATCTTACTGTAGGTCTGGCCTTTTTGAGAGGAAAGAGAACTAAGAAAATTTGAATGTAAAAGCTGTAGGCAGTGTGGTGGGTCTAAGAAAGCATGGCTATTGATGATTCCTTAAGCCAAAGCTCCAGAGGAAGCTCTACCTCCTAATATTGGGCTGCCTTCCTTAACATCCATCAGCCCACATAGCATACTTCAGTAATAAGTTTCTTGTGATACACATGAGAATAAATTGTGCCTTCTTTGACTGTTAATTAAACAACAGAGCTAAAGTATTTAGTTTCATCAAAACTTAAAAGAATGTAGTGACCTTCATGGTCTATATCCCTTAGAGTTAATAGCTCTTTTCTTTATTTCACTACTTGTGTCACTGCCAAAATCAATATATTATCTTTTTTATGATTTTATTTTTACTGGCTCTTTGAAGTCTTCAAGAACTCCAAAGGGACAGTGTAAATTACTTTAGGATTAAATTGGTTTTTCTAAATAGTTTTCTTGATGCTCCTACTTGAATTTGTGAGGGAGAAGATGTAGGAAAACTATAATGTTTTTAAAAAACACATGTTTGGGGGTATAAATCAAGCATAATTAAAACACTAAATAATTTTGGTAAAAATTAATTGCTTTCCATATGATGTTACATAATACAGGTACTTCTATAAATCCACGCAAACGTTGGTCATCCCTTCAATTTTTCTCTCCCAGATTTTTTTCATTTATCATATTTGTAAGTGCATAAAGCTTTGTCGGAGCTAATTTTACCTACATCTCCACTTGTACTGGAATCTCATCACTTTTTATTAAAGTGATGTATTCCCCAGTGTCAGCACTAAATATCCAGACACAAGTAAAACTAACTACTCAAAATAACTTCAGTTATGACAAATTTGAGGTTCTCACTTCATATACTTTTGTCACTTTTATTTCAAGTATATTTTTCATTATTACCTGGGTTTCTTTCATACGTGTAATAGTGAATGACCATTATAAATAAAATATGGTCCTAATGATGTAAATGTTTCTGAGAAGAGGCTCATAGACAAAAAGACCTTTGTAAAAAAATTCACTTTTCTCCTGAGTGCAATTCATACATCTATCCTTTCAAATCATTTCAGAGAAAGCAATAAACCTTGTCAATACCATACAATTGATACCATTTGTCCATTATTATTTTATAAGAATGGCCCGTCTCCAAAGAAATGATCAAATTGACCATGAAGAAATCCACACTGACATTAATAATGGCATTAGTACAGCAGAGAATAATGCAGTCTCTGCTTTTTCAGATGGATAGACACAGCCTGAGAAAAGATTTTCGGTAAATAGTGTGATGAGCTAATTTCCTTTGAATCCTTTATGAAGAGACGGGATTTGTCATAAAAGAAATTTTAACAATTCTCAGTGCAATCTCTGCTGGATTTAAAGTGAGTATAGGAGCCAAATATACTTTCTTTTTGGCTGTTACGTGCTTGCTTGGATTCTTGTCATAGGAACCTGAGTTGGCATCATGTATGAAACTGAAAAACAATTTCTGTAATTTTAGGTTAAGGCTACAGAGAGCTACTCTATCTTCTATCTTCATAGAGTCCTGCTCTACATTATGCTTACCCTCTGAAGGAAAAGCAATTGGAATAAAGGAACACATCCACATGCACCATAAATATAGATATGAAGGAAGAGAAAAGACGCCCATCCTGTATTAGTCAGAATTCTCCTGGGAAATAAAAACAATAACATATGCATACACATACACAAAGACAACCTCATCTTGCTGTGATTTTTCCTACATATGATTTATTGTAAGACTGGCTCACACAGTTATGGATGGCAAGAAGTTTCACAACCTACCATCTATAACCTGGAGATCCAGGACATTCAGTGCCTTTTGTGTCAATTTCAGTTTAGGGCAGGGAGCTAATGTTCTAGCTCAATCAAACAAAGAGAGAAGGAATTTATCATTCCTTTACCTTATTTACTTCTGATTTGGCCCTTGAAAGGACTGGATAATGCCCATCCACATCAGAGAAGGTAACTCACTGATTTAAAAGCTTATCTCCTCTGGAAATACCTTTACAGACACCCAGAAATAGTGTTTAAGCTGGGCACTTCTTAGCTCAGTCAAATTGAGACATAAAATTAACCATCACAAACCCAGAAATCAGTCTGGACAGTGAAAGAAAGAACAAATTAATAACCAAAGTGAACATGTCTCAATGACCTCTCCTTTATACTCAGTTTTTCTTTATATTTAATACCTACATACCAGCATGGAATTTTTATTGTGTTTCTGAAGATTCAGGTTTTCTATTTAGATACAAGGTTCCTGCAGGCTGGGAACAAATTTAGGAGGGAAATCTTACCTGTACCCTAAAGTGATGGTGTTTCACTCAGCGTAGGAGAATCACTCGTTTATTGAGATGATTTACAAAATAGAACAAATATGCATTTATCTGAGGAAGGGAGTCATAGCTTTCATCAAGACTTCAGCAAGTCTCTAAAACCAACTACATTTGTTAAAAAGATTTCTGTTGTACTTCGTGTTTGTGTTCTTCCTGCCATCGGTTGGACTTCCTTCCCTCTGGTGGAGTGGCCACATTCTGCGGAAATGCTCATCCCGAACTGCACCCCCTCTAGATTAGTGCACTCCTGTCTTCTTCAGACAAGGATTTCTACTCCCAGATTTTTACTCATTCACCTTCTACTTTAAGAGGAAGATCAATCACATGATGTTATTGTTCCAATATTAAAAATTCTTTTTCTCAACAAGGTATTTTTATTTCTTTTCTTCTCAAATGACAGGAACACCACTCTCCAGTATTTATTTACCCACTAGGGCATCAATCACAGTTTTTTAAGACACCACACTTACTGCATTCCCTCAAATCTAGTCAAGATTACCTATGCTTTAATGCAAATTGTTACTTTCTTCTGAAATTCACCTTCCTTTTTCTTCTTTAGCTATACATACTTCAAGACTTATGAGACAAAAATGCCAAATAGAATGAGTCCAACCATAAGAGATCCAGATAAAGGCATAATTATTTTTCACATTGTATAGGAAAGGTATTTCTAAATAATTTAAAAGAAAATATCAGAAAATTAAAAATATGTTTCTATACATTTTAAATTTATGATTTTAAAATGAATTAAAAAGTGATAAAATAAAAATTAAAACAAGTGCAAGCAATACGTCAATGTATTACTTCTTACAAGCTATAATCTCATGAAGTTATGCCAAAGAAATATCTCAAAAGTAAGTACATAAAGAACATGAGAAGTTTATTTACATACAAAAATGTTACATATTTATTTTTTTAAAGATAGCCTGAAAGCCTATGATGTATCAGGTCTGTTTTAGATGTTGTTGACAGAGAAATGCCACATTATAAGTATTTAAAATAAATAAATATATTAAATATAGAGTTTGTCATTGAATGATATGGGACATTTTTAAGTAAAGAAAAATAGTACTTGAGTTGGGAATAGCAATTAATGCAATTCACTTCTAATGAAATTCAAGAAGTATAATTAAAGCAACAATACTACTCAATTATTCAATTAAAGATTGTCAAAGATTTAAAGAATATAATCATACAAGTGTGTATGTGGGTGACAAAAGATGAGGATTTAAAACCTGTTGGTGACAGTGTAAATTATCTTTCTGGGGCAACTGCTCAGTCAAGTTGAAAATATCCTTTGAGTCTAACTCTTTATTTCAGCAATAGTATTTTTAAGAATTTATACTGTAAAAGAACACGTTACACAAATGGAAAAAAGATGAATATGTAACACTGGGCATGTCACTGCACACCTGTAATCCCAACACTCAGGACCCTGAGGTAGCATGATGGAGAGTTTATGGCCAGCCTGCACTATGTAGTGAGTTCAAGGATATATATATAGCAAGACTCTATCTAAAAATTTTTAATGAGTATATAAGTTTTGCTTTTTGATAGTAACATTGATCTGAAGTGAAAAATCAGAAGACAATTTAAATGATAATAGATGTTTAAAAAATAACTTTGATACAGCATACCAGGAACTATGTAATTTTGAAATCATTTTTTAAAACGTTACCTGAAAAGTACTAATAATATTTTATTTGAAATAATTCAGTTGTTGTATTTTAAAACTATATATAAATTTGTAAATACATAAACCAAATATTCAGTTTTTAAATTCTGAGTAGTAGACTTTTGACTAACCAAATATTTTATATGATATTTTTAGGCTTTCAAAGACAAACATTTGTATGTTAGACTTGTAAAAGTTATGAAAACAGGTGTTATTTTTTATTAGTACATGTTTGCAGTACAAAATCTTTGCATTATTTGTGTGGAGTTGTTACATGTACATAACAACTTAATTCTGTTTTGCATCCCTTTTCCTTCCCTTCCCTCCCCCTGCCCTCTATATATTGATTTCCTTCCCACTTGAGAAAGATCTATGTATCTGCCTCCTATAATCTTTTTATTTTGCTTTTCAATTTTTAATTTCTGTTTCCCATATAAGAGAACCATATGATATTTGTTTCACTTAACATTATGGTCTTAAGGTGCATCTATTTTCCTACAAATGACTATGTTTATTTCTCTCTATGGCAGAGTTGTATTCCATTGCATGTAAACAAATTATCTTTATCCACTCATCTGTTCATGAACATATAGACTGCTTCTGAGATTTAGCTGTTATGAATGTTGCTACTATAAACATAGGTATGCATGTGTCTCTGTAATGCGATGTTTTTAACTTTTTCAGGAAAATACCTAGAAGAATAGCTGGGTCAAATGGAATTACTAGTTTTGGTTTTTTGAGGACTCTCCACAATTATAACTTTAAAAATAGTTTGCAAAAAGATGATTAAAATATCTAATTGAAAAAACTTACTTTTACATGCAACATAATGTTATGTTAACCTGTAAAAGTCCATAGACAGAGGTAGAAAAATATTAGGATAAGCCTTCTTACTCTTAACTAGCAGTCTTTGTAGATTTTTATAAACCTAAAAGCCTTCTGGAAAACAATGATTTAATTTAAAAACACATTTTTTCATTTATCAGAAATATTACAATCTTGGGCAGGGAATTTAGCTCAGTGGTTTCACCACCTGCTGCACAAGCACAAGGACCCAAGTTCGATCCCCAGTACCAAAAAAAAAGAAAAGAAATATTACAGTCTTGAGGACAAATGACATCTGATTTTAAAGTTTTATTGTATTTGAAAAGATATTCAGCAGTCTCTAATAAAATAAAAAGTAACTGACCTACTTTATAGGGTTTTGTGTAAAGATAAAAATATAAAATGAATGTGAAAGAGCTTTAAAATAAGAAATCTCTATACTTATCTTATTAATTTTTTAAAAGTATTTAAGATGGAATATTTCTTTTGTTATCAAGGACCTTAAACAGTTAACAATTTCTCAGGTAATGAGGATACTCTTGGTTGGAATGTACAGGAGAAAAAAACATTCCCCCTTTTAAACAATTGTCAACTTTTAAAACAAAACTTTACTTTTTTCTTTTAAGAAATGTTTTGATTGGTATTTCTTAATAGATAAGAAGGATGATAGAACATTTATACATAGATGTGTATATACATGTACATACACACTTTCTAGCAAAATGAATAATTTTTTTAAAACCTAGAAAAATGTTTGAGTATAAATGAAAACAAAATACTATATTTCTTTTCCAAAACACTAATAAATGTATCATCAAGAGACAAATATTCATTTTTTTTGTCTTCTGAAACTTTAGATGATGGCAAAGCTTCTTTCCCCTCTCATCTTTCTTTGTCTCAACCTTCCAGACACTTGGCCACTTCCCATATTGATAGGAGAGATCATGTTTTCACAAGCTTTGCTGGGACTGGGTCAGTGGTATGAGCACAATGACTGGCATGGCTCCAGAAAGAAGATGAGATCAAAGACATTAGGCAGCCATGATCCTCTGCAGGAGCAGCAGCAGCGTGGCCCAACTCTAATGCCTAAGAAGGAAAATGTAGGAAGTGCTTTTGGTCTGAGACCAAATGTGGCAGCAATTAATGCCCTCTGAGATGAAGAGATTTAAAGAAATCGTCCCATTACTCAAAAATGCCCATCATAATGCTACAAAATCCCAAGAAGATTAAGAAAATTTAAATATCTTCCAAAGAGGCACACATCATTTCAATAGGAAAATATTTATTCTTCATTATCTTTTTTAGAGAATCTTGCTAGCAAAAGACATCAATATTTGTTTGAAAATAAGATGAAAGTCGTATTTGGCAGGATCACAGTTGAAATCTTTCCAGAATGTATTTTTGTTCTCAATGGAACAACAGAACTTGGCTTCTCCCCAGTTTTACAAAGGCAAGTACATATTCATGTGACTTGGCCTTGTAGAACGGGCAAAACGCTCAGCTGTAAGACATGCCTCTACTTTGCTTCTATCAGGGTGTTCATTGAACTGAAACTTTTGAACTATTATATGTTTCTTCTTTGTAAAAAAAAATATTGTCTTTGAGTAACTACTTTGAAGATAAAGATATACGGTGTATTAACTATTGTTATCCTCATTATTTTGTTATAAAATTTTTTATTTTTTCCTAAAATAAAAAATGGAAAAAAGATGTTTTTCTCGTGTAAATATTCTGGTTCTTTTGTGTCCTCCATATAGTCATTATGACCAACCACAACGCATAAGATATTGGGCATTTTCTTATGCTTATAAATAGTGTCATAGAACTCTTTCTATTTCTGGCAGCTATTGTTCAATTTTGTAGACCTCACATAGAATCTGAATGTACTAAGTTTCTGTGGCTCCAAGCAGAGTTACTCCTAATTTGATACTCTCAAAGCCAAAAGGTATGGTGGCTCATTAATTTCCAATTGGTGTAGTGCAAATGCTCTCAGTAGCTTCTGATTACTTCCACAGGATTGCTTTCTGAGTTGCATTCCAACTACCAAGAAGTAATTGATTATACTTAGTTCTTTCTTAGTCTTCTAATATAGCTTCTCCAATTCTCAATAAAATGTTATGTACACATCTCTGGGTCAATGAAGTGTGGTTTACTAAAGCACATATTCATCCATTAAATCATTTAAAAATCATGATTGAGCACACATTTATGCGTATGATAAGGCAAAGTGAATGTCTGGGCTAAGAAGATGTGATTTATTTGCACTGCAGTCTAGTGGAAAGATAACACACAAACTAGTATGTGTACAAAATGTGACACATACTGTGAAAGAGAACAGAAGAAAAAGAAGAATAGTTAACTCTACTTAGGAAGAAGGAAGGATCATTTCTACATCTCACAAACTCCTAGAGCACCATTCAAATGGTACCAGAGGCAACAAATATGGCTGTCATTAAGCTAAAATTAAATATACAGCACCTAGAACAAACAATAATCTTCAGTCAGCTCTCTAAGACCTCACCCTCCTCCATGTCTAGAAGAAAAAAAAAAAAAACAGAATTCTTTCTTGGGAAATGTTGACCCCCATTGGGAAAATAAGGAAAAGCATTTGTTCCCTACCATCTCTTCCAGAGTCCTCCAGGGTTCCCATCTTTGTGCTGACCGCAACCTCAGAGCCCTGGAAAGTCAATCTTGCCAGCTAGGACTTAATGTCCATTCTCATGTCCGAACGAAACTAAGTATGCTGGTACATTTCCTACTTTTTTACATGCTAGAATTATATTTTGAAGATTTATTTTCATATCCCATTTTCCTTAAAAATTATTCTTATTAAAATATATACTACAAAATCATTTCATCAGTATTAAATAAAACATTATACATTAAGCAGTCTATGAAACACCTTTGTGCTGGCACTCTTCCTTTTTAAACCTTCAGGATAAAACTTTAGCAGTATAGAACTAATTACTTTCTCTAAAAAGATTTCCAATGGTTTTCATGTACCAGATCTGCAAGATTCATTTTGTAGTGACTTTTTGTGTTCACAGTAATCATCAATAGATTTAAGTCATTTTAGGTGTCAGATATGCAAAATCTTAGAACACTTATTAACAGATCCATTAGATTCTTCAGTTCAGATTGATTCAACTATGTGTAGTATAAAATCTGTAAAAAGTATGAAATTCTCCTTCATCTGCTTATTTTCATGAAGTCTATGAAAACTGATCAGTTTGAGAGGTCTGATTCTATTTCCTGTAAGAAAAAAAAGTGAATAAATAAATATTAGATAGAAGTTGTGTTCATAGTGGACATTATACAAGTGAATCTTGAAAAACCCAAGGGTTTGATCTCTGTGTGACCATACCCAACCCATAGCCATTAATTTAATAATACAGGAGCATAAAAGTTATTTGGGCCATATGGGCACATTTTAAAATCATTAAATAATACAGGCACTTTAGTAAAATACACAGGAAAGCATTTGAAAGGATATAATCACACATCATCGTCCTTTCTCCCAAGACAGCCACAATTTTCTTGACCGCAAAAAAAAAGAGGCATGAACAAAAGCATTAATGAATTGTTTCCTTTCAACCATAGGAAAGGTCCATTAAAATCACTTTCACAGCAACAGCATTTATAGAACACAATAGTAAAAGATAACATTTAACAAACCACAAAAATAGAAACTCAACTTTTACATATCTTTCTTCTGTTACATTGAACAATAAATTTAAAATATTTTCACAGTAATAAGTTGTCACAGACATTTCATAAGCTAAAATGTCCATTAAAAGTAAATGTTATCAGTGGCAGTGAGAATATGTATTGTATGTTTTGTGTATTTTTCAGGATGAAATAATACCATTGAGATTAGGGGAATAACACAGCCAAAATACATCTTGATTCTGAACAAATTGAAATGTAGGAGAAAACCCCTAAACCTTGCTGCTCACAAAGTTAACGGTAGCAATAGGAGGGCTGGGAGTGGCAAAAGATGTGTTTCTTAGTCTTACTTCCTGCTGTCCCTGAGGAAATATATTTCTTCTTCTGCAATTAGTTCTCACAAGAACTCTGCTCTAAGGAAGCTTCACTATTCCTTTACCTTCGAGGAACTATTACAATGATAATTTTATTTATTATAAAGTTTTTACCAAGATGCTGTAGGTGCTACATCAACAATTAAAACACCATCATCATAAACAATAATTAAAACCACATAAAGTACACAGCATGAGGCATTGCAGAACACTTAGCACAATGGCCCTGCTCAAAGAGCAGGACTTTTCCATACTGTTCCCTTATTATCCTATTATGTAATTGTATTCTGAAGTTCAAAACCAAAAAATCAAAGGGCATAATTCATTTACATTTCACAAAATGTCTGTAGGAATATTATTCTTACAATTGGGGGAATTACCTAATATCTTATTTTCTTCAAAGTCACAATTTAAAAATATATATATATAAAACATATATAATTTATAGAGCAAGTTCTCTCTCTATACAAATGCAGTTAAAATGGGCAGAGAACCTGCCAACAGAGTTTGTGACCGACAGAAAATGCTTGTAGGATTTTCATAACTTTGTGTTCTTTCATATTCTGCTTAATGTAATGATTAGCAAGTTGTTTAATACATCTATAGTTTCATTTTAGAATATATGAACAAGGGGCAAACATTGCTTCTGGCATGGGAGAAGTTCCTGTAGAATGCACAAACTAAAGATTCTATTATTCTATGAAATAATTTATATAACCCTGCCCACCAATCCAAATGTTTGCCAAAAGTACCAACTCTTTGTTTTAAGTATATTTTCTTTGACTATTTGAAGGAAATAATATTCAGTGACTTCTTTATAGAAATGGTAAATATATTTTTTCTTTAATAAGATCAACTTTTTATAGGAATCTTTCCTATATGTTATGCGGTTAGCAAAATGTAAAGGTATAGCTTTAGGAATAGTCACAAAGTGAGTAGACCTGGATACTCACTACTCTGGTGAATAAGTTTTATTTTTATTTATTTATTTCATAAAACATTTTAATTATTAAGGAAGTATCTGACACAGTATTATTTTGAAAAATTTCTTCCTACTTCATAATATCTATTATACATTTTGGTTCTTATTTACACTTTCAGAATACATTTTATAATACCAGCCACAGAACCCACTTTTCTGTCTGCTCCAAATTAGTATACAATTCCCAGAAAAGTAACAATGAGGGTTTCTTCATCCACTATGTCTTTGCATTAGCTAGTTTGGAGCTTTATAAAATAGTTTCATACTGTGCCTAGACTTGTATGATTCTTCTTTTTCTCAAAGCTACATATGTAAAAGTCATCCATGACTCTGTGAGCAACAGTGCTTTCATTTACATTACTGTTTAATAGCACTTTATGTGAATATACCACTACTTGTTTGATTGCAACAAGTTTTAGCCTGCCATCACGAACACTCTATTCCTCTGGGTGTAATTTGGTGAACATAGACTTTTGTTTCTGTTATGTGCATGCCTATAGTAGAATTTGTGGATGTTCAGTTTTATTAAATGCTGCTACATAATCTTCTAGAGGGGCTGGTTCACTTTACATAGATATCATTTGAATATAAGATTTCCATTTGCTCAAGGTCCTTATGAAGAATTTTCATTTTCAGCTTTTTAAATTTTTAATCTAAATAGTAAGTTAATTTAATCTGTTTCATTTTTAATACTATCACATTTTGATTTTAATTTGAGTTTCTTTGATGACTAATGATCCTAAGCAACTGTGTCCATACATATAAGATATTTAAATATCTTCTTTAGTGAAGTTCCCATTCAATATATTTGCCAATCTATTGCAAATTGAATTGTTTTTATTTTTCTAACTTAAAGAAGTTATTTGCATACTTTTGAAATGAGTCCTTTCTCAAATATATATATATATATATATATAGATAGATAGATATAGATAGATAATCTATACTCCCATTCTGAAGTTTGACTTTTAAGTTCCTTAATGCTGGCTTTCAATGAATACAAGCTGTCAATTTTAACACACTCCACTTTAGAAGTCTTTCAGTTATATAGCAAGTGTTTTTTGGAGCCTATTTAGGAAATGTTTACCACCCACCAAATTGTGGAAATATTGTCCTTTGTTATCTTTTAAAAGATGTACTCTTTTATCTTTCCACTTAGATTTACAATCCAGTTAGATATCAGCTTTTTTTCAATCATTTGAGGTATGGCACAAGATTTCCTTTTTTTCCATATAGATATCTAATTGATCTAGAAGAATTTATTGAAAAACATATCCTCTCCTGAGAGCAGTGTAAGGGACCATTATCATAATATGAATGGCCATATCTGGGTTCTGTTTGCTGCTGTGCTTTCCTCCTTACCCCATCACTCCATCCTCTCAACTACTGAAGCTGTGTAAGTCCACATCATTGTTGATGTTAAGATTCCTTTGTTCATCTGCAAGATTTATACTACTTTCCTTGGTCTTTTCTTTTCTTACCATTGCATACTTTAGATTCAGCTTGTCATTTCCTCATGGGCTGAGACTCAAGTCCCTTGAATTTGGGCACAGTCAATATTTTCATCAAAATCTTCAAAATCTAACATTTGGGACCTTGTACTATAGCTAATTTTTTCTTGTCTTGTCTCTTTTATACATAATTTGTGCCTTCCCAATTTCTAAGTTTTGCACATTAAGACTGCTCTGTTCTTCAATATGTATCTAATTTTAAGGCATTATCAAATTTCTCCACTTTTATGAAAATTTCCCAAATTATTTCAAATGATTTATTTTCTATTGTATTCAGTCATCTTGTCATTTCAGTTGCCTTGCAATGTATTTTATTTCATTGTTTTGACTTTCATTATGGAAGTCAAAATTATACAATAAAAGAACAAGAGCTTTAGAATTGATCATATTTGAATAAAAATTACCAGTAAGATACATATTATCCAAGCGGTCATGATTAAATTGTCTCTGAATTGGTTTCCTACTTCTAAAGCAAAATTGGCAATAACTGCTATCTAGATGGTCAAAATTCAATGGTGGTAGTAATTATTCATCATGATTTTGCTGCAATCTTGTATAATAAATATTTATGTTTATCAACTGACTTTCAAGCCCATGAGAGCGAAAACATTTTATCACATATAGTATTATAAAGAGTAGAATCATAGAAAATTTTCTGTGACAATGGATTAATTTCTCTATTAAAATATTAATGGGGAAACAATGAATCACAGATAAATATGAAAGTCAGGTAATACTCTATCCTTGAATAATATGAAAACTTTTACATGTGTTCATGTATGTGTGTATTATTTATATATGTACTCAGGCATATATATATTTTTTCATATTACTTTTATATATAGTTATACTTAAATTTGTACATGTAGGTAAGTGTATATTTATGCAGTTACAATTAGATATGCTTACACAAACATAATTAAGTTAGATAAGAAATGGATTACCTTCAGTTGAAATATTTATAAATAGCACAGTGCAGGTGAAATTGTATTTGCAGGTAATAATGAACTTTCTTAAAGTTATAATTTATAATATTATATAAAGTTATATGAAGTTATAATTTATAATTTTATCAAAATCATCAGGCAGATTTTAAAACGCAGATTTGAAGATGGTTAAAAATGTGATCATGTTCAATTTTATTTAAAGGAGATCAATAAGTCAGTAAAATACATAAAATCTTTTTAAGATTATTCTAATTGAAAAAATTATTTCTCTAAAGATTTGCTTTTAAAGAATATTTAGGGAGACTGTTAAACTCAATTTTAAATTGCATTATTGATTAACTTCATAAAATGAGCAACTCTCATTTTGCCATATTTTATTTCTTACATTAAATTCTAAGCACATAGTTCTATGGCATTGCCCTTTATTTGTTCTTCCCAGTTGGAATGCTTGGCTAATCTCTCAAGGGAATGTTCTTGCTATTTATTATTGATTTTATAGCTCAAAAAATGTAAGTGGGCAGTGAATGGTTGGATTTCAGATTAGGAAATAACCACTTAGAAGAAGAAGCCAGCTGGATATATGTGATAAATTGCTATTTTCTGTCTGAATTTTATGCCTACTTACAGGTAGTTTCTGAAATTAAGCTCCATATGGACAAAATGCCACTGAGGGGACTATAACATAACCTGTGCGTGGTTACAGATGCTTTTCTCATTCTTTTGGGACACACTGTAGGAGAAACGTCATAATCAGGGATTTAGGAATAATGAAAGATTTGGCTTTCATCTGTTTTTCGTGGATTTACCAGAGCTGAGATAAAGAAAACAAACATACACAAATGTTAGTTGTGATAGCATTAAAGGAGACTAAACAAATACTTCCTGAATGAGATTACACACATGCAACTCTCTTACCACCAGGACCAGCAGAACTGTAATTCTCAGTATAGAAATAGTTTCAATACAATTCAGGAAGTGTAGAAATAAATTATCTGTTATAATAGAAAAGAATCTTGATAGATTACACAATTGCTTTTCTTCAGTTTAAATTATTGTATTAGTCACCTCAGGCTGCTTTAACAGAGTGCCATCTGGGTGACATAAACAGCAAGTATTTATTTTCACAAATTTGGAGGTTGTACAGTCCAAGACCAAAATGCCAGTATAATTAATGTCTGGTAAAGATGCTTGCTGTGCTTGTTTTACAAATGTCCCTCTTGTCTTACTGTATTCTCACAGGGTTTGGGGGGTGCATACAAGCCTCTCTGCCTGTCCACTCATTGCCAAATTGACCCTCTCTTGGCTAAATCTGCCCAGAAGTTAGCTAACTGCCCCCTTGATTTTCCTTTCTGGATATAAAGAAGGAGCTGACCCTGAGCATAAACAGGCCCAAGACCAGTAAAAACATATATCATTTTAATATTATAATTTGTCAAACTTTAGACTATTTAAAATGTAATAGGTTACCTTGATATTCAAGATGCACAGAGAATTTCATTGTCAAACTACGAACATAGAAATGAAAACAAATAGGCATCAAAGAGAAATTATTTATATCACTGGAAATTTTAGACACTTCTTATGTGGATGGCAATGACAAAGTCAATTTTTATCAATGTTTATTAGGCAAAGGTAATAACTTCATCAAATTATTTAGACAAATGTAAAATTATATGCTTTACACATACTGTTCAATGACTCAGTGTTTATATGATCAACTTTCAGTAAATATGGGGAAAATAGCAGTAGATTGTCAAAATGTATTGTTGACAATTATATATTTTGTGAATTAAATATTAATATGCCTGATTAAGAAAACACACCAAATCTATTAACCTGATTTTCAAGGTATAATTAGCATTAATGTAGAAAAGATCTGTCAAGGACAGATCAGAGGTTTACCTTCCACAAACTCATTGTATTGTTGCTTTAGGTATAAGTCAAAATATGATCAAATCTCTTCAAAGACATAGAAAAAGATATTTTCAGTGATACACTAATTAAAAATCACATTTAAACCCATGGGAATGTGATCAATAACAATAAGCTTGTGGCATTTTTCTCAATTTGTTTTCTTTATTCCCTAGTGCCTCACCAAAAGTTCATTTCTGTAGGAAATTAATTCTTTGAAAAAGCGCTTACAAACTTCAAGAAGAAGATTTTTAGTAGAAACTAGAATTATTCTATTTTCTGGCTTAGTTTTCTCCATTACACAACAAAACTTTGCCTGTATCATATGATGGAAAAGGCAATCATAAACATGACAGATCATAACAACATTAGACAAGCACAAGTCAGCACCTAATCAGTCCTACTACCTTTGAAACATATTCTCACCTTCATTTCAAACTTCCAGGTTAACCATGAAGATACTAAATTCCTGGCTTTTCCAGGAATAATCTAAGAGAACAAAATATTGCAGACAACTATAATAAACAAAATGAAACCAAAAACCATAAACTTCCTAATAATGATAAAACAGCAGGAATGACCCCACACAATGCTCTTAGCTAGATTTTCTAGTAAGCATATTAGCAAAAATGTAAAGGAAAACACTAGTTAATGGAATACCTTCAGCAGGATACATTTGATTTTTCCACATTATTTATTTTTAATGAGAATTTTCTGAGTTTATGAAGAGATGGTTGATATATTTCTTAGGATTTTCTAGATAAATAGAATCAAAAGAATATATATATATGGGAGAGTCTGCAATGGTCATCTGCAGGATCAGAGATGAGAGAATCCGCAGTGACCATCTGTGTGCTGGAAAGATGAAGGATCAAACAGGTACTTGGCCCAAGAAGATGGAAGTCACAGAACAAAAGGAATAAGGATGCAGCACTAGCTCCAGGCCTAGAAACTCACTGGTGAGTTGCCCTTGTGAGCCTGTAGTAGAAGGCTAAAGAATCCAGAGGCTAATGTGTAATGATTTCTGTAAAGGAAATACATGCTCAAGAGGACTGAAGTTCTTCAAAAATCATCACATTTCTTTCCCCTTTCAGGCTATAAGCCTACTGGTTGGTGTAACCCACGACCAGGAGTCACCCTTAATTTTGTTGACCTACATTTCAATCCACAGACACACTCTGAACTGTGACTTGCTAATCTAGTAGGCATTTCTTACTTGAGTCAAGGTGACATGCCACAGTTAGTAGTCACAGTTGGCTTTCACAGTGTTGGAGAGGAAGAACATTTTGGAAGCTGTTGTTGGAGTGAACTTCCCAAAGGAAGAATTTCCTGTGTCTTGTAATTGCCACTTGATTTAATTTGACAGTTTAATCTTTTGTGTTCTCTCATCATCCTCCAAAATTCTAAAGTCCCTTTATTATTGAATCAACAAATGTTTGACAGACTAGAGAAGAATCAAATGAAGAATTGACAAAGTTAAGGCAGCCTACTGTCCAATTCAGTAAAGTATTTGCCAGTTCCCTCTAAATGACTACTAGTCCTGCCATAGTGAAAGTCATCTCCAGGATATTTTGAGGTTTTGAGAAAAATAAAAGTTTCTGAAACTAGATATGGGAAATTCTAACACAGAATTTTGAACTACTTGATCAGGAAAATAAAATATAGCCTTTCTTATTCACCATTACATATTCAAAATTATTTGCAAATGTCTTAAGTTTCATTTTGGAAAGTATACAACAAAATCTGTCATCCTTGCATTATTTCCACTTTATGAAAAATGAATAGATATTAGAAATCCAAATATCATCTGATAGCAAAAAGGGAATATTCTGTTTCCAAAAAATCCATAATAAATAAGATTAATCAAATTAACATTAGTCATAGGCACTGTAATGTTTTGCTGTGCAGGAAGATAAGAGAAATAAAACATAAAAATCAGTGATTATTTCCTATTTTTGTATCTCCAATGGAATAAATTATAAACAGAAAGATTTTATATAGCAAATGCCTTCTTTGACTCATGATTCTGAGCAGATTTACAAGGTGTGAGTGAAACATATGATGAATGTTTAAATTGAAAACATTTATTACAAAAAAGATGCATTGCTATTAGTCTTCCAAAAAAAAATTCCCCTTAGCTTCAATCACACCTATCACATAATCTTGCTGCTTTCTGAAGCAGTTCTCGAACTCCTCCTTCATAAGCATCTATGAAGTGTGATCAGAAATACAGTGAATGCTGCTGCTGTGTTCCATCCAATGGGCAGACAGGCTTATCAAAATAGTGTAGCATTTCCTCATCTACCTTATTCATTGGATCTTGCATGGTGTGACTTCTGGCTCTTCATAAAGACAACATGACCATAAAAGGGAAATGTTTGGATCAATTTAGGACATTCCATAACTAAGGACATGAAAGAGGACTTCCAGAATTGTTTCAGAAAATGGTAAGAATGATGAGATAAGTGTTTTCAAAGAAAGGGGAAGTATTTTGAAGGGAATTAATGGTAATATGTCTTTTACTGTAATGAACTATTTTAATTTAATCATGAACTGTATCTTTCAGTCACACTCCATAGTTTATGGAAGAGTAGAAAGAGGAAGAAGCAATGAAAAGCAAGTAAAAAAAAGCTTGAATTTCTTCTTGTTGTTTAAAAAATAGATTGATTTTTAAATTAACAAGACAATATATACACATAAACAGAAAACTAAATTTCCTTCATAATGTAGAAAATATAAAATTGGTAATAACTCCAATCCATAATAAGAATACATAATAAATGATAAGATACACTATAATCACATATAGTCTTATGTGTGGATATACATACACAACCTGTAGTCATCTTTAAAATATGCTTTCTAAAATTTATATATTCAGATATCTATATATTCTATACCAAGAAATAGACAAAAAGTGATAAACTTATGTGTAAGTCCTGATTGATCCATGAGATATTTTGTCTTATAATTAATAGAATATAATTCATACTTTTATATGGTGCATATGTATAATCTGTTCTTACCCACATTCACACAAATGCTTTCAGAAGGTCAAAGTGATGGTTCAGTTATAGAGCACATGAATTAGCAGTTGTAAGAATAATGTGCAGTTGATAATCTAAAGCAGAGCTTGACAATCACACTTTAGTGGAGTAGAAACCTAATCAGATGTAGATAACTAAGCATCAGCAATTTTCAGATTTTTCCCTCTTCAACTATACTATCAACATAATTTAGTCAATTCCCAGTAAAGTGTTTCTCAGTTGCAATTTTCAAATGACAGGATTTGAATAACCCAGCTTAGTTAGACACCTAGTCATTGACTTACACAATATTCAAAAGTGAGTGACCCTCTGCTGTATACAATGACAGTATTGGGAAGGGCAGGGAAGGGAAGGGCAGGTCAGGGCAGGTCAGGGCAGGGAAGAACCTTACTGCTTGGGAGACAGCAAAGATCCTCCCTATGCAATCACTAGAAGTAGGGGTCCTAAAACTTCCTTGCATTGAATCTTGGGCTGCAGTTTTAGTGTATGTCCTGCCAAAGCAAGCACTTGGCCTGCAGTTTAAATAACTGCCTAACTGGACACCCTCACTCGCAACAAGTTGTACAAGGTAAGTTTATTACTTGTAGAAAGGCACCAAAAGATAAAAGATTAGGATCCATTTTGACCTGGTCTCTGAAAAGCTTGAAAAGGCTGTCCAGGGAAAATGGAAATATTTATTATGTTAATATCTATTTTTATTAACACTTTCAATTGAACATATTAATGGGATTCAGAGTGACTTATTTGCACATGCATACAGTGTGCATTGGTCACAGTCAACTTCCTCTGCCATCTTCACCCAACTCACCCTTCCTGAACCCTTTCCAATCCCTAGCAGTCACTATTCAACTTCCTTCAATTATATTGTTTTACTTTCTACACATTAAACATTCAATACATATCTTTCTGGCTTTCTGCCATATTTCACTTAATACGATGACCTCCTGTTCCATCTATTTTGCTTCAAATGACATGAACTTATTCTTCTTTATGTGTAAATAGTACTGCATTGTCATGACGGGGGGTATCACAATCCCCAACTTGAAATATACTACAAAATCACTGATTAAAACAGCATGGTTGACAAAGAAACAGACCTGAGAATCAGTGGACTAGATTAGAAGATGCAGAAACAACTCTAGACATACTCAGCCACCTCATCTTTGACAAAGGAGCCAACCATCCTCACTGGAGGAAAGATAGCCTATTTAATAAATGATGTTGGAAAAACTGGATTTCAACCTGGCAAATACTAAAATTAGACACCATGCACTAAACTAAAATCGAAGTGGATTAAAGATCTAAATATTAAAACAGAAACACTAAATTTGCTGGAAGATAAATTAGGTAAAACTCTTGAAGACATTAGCATAGGAAAAGATTTATGAACAAAACCTCAGTAGCATGGGAACTAGCACAAAGAATCAACAACTGGGATCTCATCTTATTAAAAAGCTTCTGCACTGCAAGAGAAACCACCAGCAGAGCTAAGAGACAAAGTACAATATAGAAAAAATATTTTACCAGCTGTTCCCCAGACAAAGTTCTACTATCAAGAACATACAAAGAACTTAAAAAAATCAGACCCCTCAAATTTAAAGACCCAATTCAAAAATGAACATCTGAAATGAAAAGACTTTTCTCAGACAAAGAATTAAAAGCAGCAAATAAACATATGAAAAATGTTCAACATCACTGGTCATTCAAGAGATGCAGATGAAAACAGCACTGAGATTCCACCTCACCCCAGAAAGAATAGCTGCTATCAGGAAATCAACCAATAACAAATGCTGGCAGGGGTGTGGGGAGAAAGGAACCCTTCTTCATTGTTGGTGGGAGTGCAGACTGGTGCAACCACTGTGGAAATCAGTATGGAGATACCTCAATAAACTAGGAGTAGAGGTCCCATTTGACCCAGCTATTCCTCTGCTGGGTTTCTACTCAAAAGAATTGAAAAAATCATACCACAGTGATATATGTGCGCCCATGTTTATAGCATCACAGTTTGTAATAGCTAAAGCTTGGAAACAGCCCAAGTGTCCATCAACTGGAGACTGGATAAAGAAGATATGTTTGGTTTTTTTTTTTATAAAATGGAGTATTACTCAGCCATAAAGAACAAGAAACTAAAGACATTTATAGCTAAATTGATGCACATTGAGGCCATTCTCATAAGTGAAATTAGCAGGACACACGTGTAAATACCGAATAGTTTCTCTGTTGTGAGAAGCTAAAAGTGTAAATAAGGATCAAAATATATAATTGATGATTTGAAATAGGAAGAAAAGATCTAAAGGGGTAGGGAAAGTGGGGCATAGGGGAAAGGAAAGAAGAGAAAGAAAATATGAGAAATGGAAAAAATGGAAATAAAGTCTTTGTAAATAGGAAGGGGTGGCGAGGGTGAAGAGAGGGCAGGGGAATGGGGAAAAAATAAGAACCAAGATACATCATGTAAAGGTACAAGCTCCCAATGATGAATGTAACTGTATTGTACACCTAAAAGGTATCAATAAACTTAATGGAAAAAAATAATAATACTGCATTGTGTATCCATATCATATTTTTATCCATGCAACTGTCAGGTACCTAAGCTGATTCCATAGTTTGGCAGCTGTGAATAGTGTCTTAATAAACACGGCATGCAGGAATCTCTTTGATGTGCTGACTTTATTTCCTTCAGTTATATACATGGGAAGGGGATAGCTGGATTATATGATAGCTCTACTTTTAGTCTTTTGAAGAAACTCCATAAAGGTTTCCATAATGACTGTACTAATTTACATTCCCACCAACAGTGTATATGGTTTCTTTTCTCCATATCCCTTTTATCCATATCCTCACCAGTATTTGTTATGCTTCTGTGTGTGCATAATATCATATGTATTGTGTTATTCTAACTGAGGTGAGATAGTATCTGATTGTAGTTTTGATTTCCATTTCCCTGATGACAGATTATATTGAGATTTTTCAGATATCTATTGACCGTTTGTATTTCTTCTTTTGAGAAGTGTTTTTGTTTGGTTGTTTTTTGTTGCTGTTACATTTTTAGTTCTTTATATAATCTGTATACTAACCCTTAAGAGAAGAATAAGTTGAAAATATTTTTCCCATGCTGTAGGTTGTCTCTTCACTTTGTCAGTTGTTTTCGTTTCTGTGAAAAAGCTTTTTAATTTGATATAATCTCATTTGTCAATTTTTGCTTTGAGTTTCTGTGCAATCAGAGCCCTATCCAGAAAAATCATTAATTACAAATACCATGAAGTGTTTCCTGTGTCTTTAAGTGATTTCTTCTAGTAGTTTCAGAATTTTAGGTCTCACATTATGGTTCTTAATCTATTGAGTTGATTTTTGGACAAGGTGAGAGGTAGGGTAGAGTTTTCATTTTTTTGCATGTGGGTTTCCACTTTTCCCAGAAGCACTTGTGAAAGGGCTGTATTTTCTCCAGCAAATCTACTTGGCATCCTTTTGATAATCAGTTGGCTATAGATGGATGGGCATGTTTCTGGGTTCTGTATGCTGTTCCACTGCTCTGTATGTCTGATTTTATACCACTCTGTCTTTTTCTCTATGGCTCTGTCATATGCCTTTCAATGAGGTATTGTAATGCTTGCAGCTTTGTTCATTTTGCTCAAGATTGCTTTGGTTATTCATGGTTGTTTGTTCTTCCATATGGATTTCAGTATTGCTTTTTCTACTTCTATGAAGAATATCATCAGGAATGCAATGAAGATTGTATTGAATCCATCGATTGTTTTGAGTAGTGTAGTCAATTTTATAATTTTGATTCTTCCAATCCATAAATGTAAGATGTTTTCCTTTTAATTCCTTTTTTAATTTCTGTCATTGGTGTTTTGTAATTTTCATGATAGAGTTCTTTTATTACCGTAGTTAAATTTATTCCTAGGTTTTTGTTGGTGGTGGTGGTACTTTTGTAACTATTGGAACTAAAATTGCTTTCATAATTTCTGTCTCAGAGCATTCCTTACTGGTATACACAAAACTACTGAATTTTGTATATTAGTTTTGCTTCTTGTTACTTTGCTGTATTTGTTGAGCAATTGCACTAGACTTTTGTTGGAGACTTCAGATTTTATGTAATCAAATCATATGAAAACAGGAATAATGTGGTGTCCTCCTTTCTTCTGGTGTGCCTTTTACTTCTGCCTCTTTCCTAATTGCTCTAGTTAAAATTTCTAGCAATATATTGAATAAAAATGTTGAGAGTGGACATCAAGTCTTCTTCCTGATCTTGGAGGAAATGCTTTCAGTTTTTACTCATTCACTGTAACTGTAAGCTTTGAAGCTTTATATATTGAGGTATAATCCTTCTGTATCTAATTTGTTCAGCCTCTTTATCATGAAGGGATGCTAAATTTTATCAAATGTTTTTCTTCTGCATCTGTTGAAATCATCATGTGAATTTATCCTTCTATTTGTATGATGAATTATGTTCATTGATTTGTATGTGTTGAGCTATTTTTGCATTTCTAGAATGAAACTTATTTGATCTTTTTAATAGACTGTTGAATTCAATTTACTAGCATTTTATTGAGGATTTTTGCATCCATGTTCATTAGGGATATCATTCCATAGTTTTCTTTTTCTTTCTTTTTTTTGTTTGTTTGTTTTGTTTTGATCTTGTAGGCTTTAATAGGGTAATGCTAGCCTCAAAGGATGAGTTTGGAAGAGTTTGAGAAGCATTCCATGGTATAGTTTGAGAATCATTTGGTGGTAATTCTCCAAAAAACTGTTAAATTAAGTTTTCTGTTCCTAGACTTTTTATTGTTGGGAGACTTTTTATTATGGATTTAGTCTCATTACTTGTTATTTATATATTCAAACTTTTCATATCCTCTTCATCCAATTTTTGTAGGTCATATTTGTCCAGAGATCAGCCTAATTTTTCCTATATTTTTCAGTTTATTAGCATGTAGTTTTTAAAAAATAATTCCTAGTAGTATTTTATATTTCTGTAGTATCAGTTATAATGTTTCCTTTTCCATTTCTAATTTTACCAATTTGGTCTCTCTCTCTCTCTCTCTCTCTCTCTCTCTCTCTCTCTCTCTCTCTCTGACTCTCTGACTGTCTCATTAATTTAGCCAAAGGCTTGTCGATTTTATTTAAATTTTCAAGCACTAGCCTTTTGTTTTATTGATCTTTTGTGTGTTTATTTTATTTCATTCAGATCTTTATTATTTTTTCTCCAAGTTTTAGATATGGTTTGTTCTTATTTTTCTAAGTTCTTGAGATGTGTCACTAGATTTCTTATTTGAAATCTTTCCTTTTTTAATTTAGGCATTCTTTTCTATAAAATTTTATATTCATACTCCATTTACTGTACTAAGGTTTAGGTATGTTGTGTTTCCATTTAATTTGTTTCAAGAAACTTTTATATTTCCTCTGACCTCTTCAATGATCTATTCTTCTGTCAAAATGTGTTGTTCAAGCTCCATGTATTTGGATAATTTCTAAAATTTCACATTATAGACTTAGAGTTTCATTCCATTACTGTCAGAAAAAATATATAGGATTTTATTTTGAAATTTTAAATTTTGTTAGAATTTGATTTGTTGTTTAATATATGGTCTAATACAGGAAAGCACTCCATTTGCTGATGAAAAATGTGTATTCTGCAGATATTAGATGCTAAATGTTCAATAAATGATTGTTAAGTCTATTTGATTTATTGTGTAGTTTAACTCTGATGCATCCTTGTTGATTTTTGGTCTGCATGATCTCAAATCATTGACAAGAGTGGGGTATTAAAATTCCCTACTCTATTATTGTACTAGAGACTTATCCTTTTAGGTCTACTGGTGGTGTTCAATAAAATTATGCACAGCAGTGTTAGATATATAGATATTTACAATTATGTATTCTTAATAAATTGACTCCTGGATTATTTATACTGATTTTGCATCTTCTTACTATTTTTGTTTTAATATCTACCTAGTCAAAGATAAATATACAACTCCTGCTTTCTTAAGATTCCAGTTAGAATACCGTCTTCTTTTTTTTTCTTTTTTCTTTTTTTTTTTGAGACAGGGTCTGTTTGTAGTTCAGGCTGGCCCTGAACTCACTATGTGGCCCAGGCTAGCCTTGAACTTGCAGCAATCCTCCTAACTCTGGCTCCCCAGTCCTGGGAATACCAGTGTGTGCCACCATGCCTGGCTAGAATATCATTTTCTATCTTTTTGTTTTTGGTCTGTGTGTGGCTTTACTAGTGAAGTGAGTTTGTTCTAAGTATTATATTGTCTTATTTTTTAATCCACTAAATCAATGTATATTGTTTAATTGAAGGATTTAGTCCACTTATATTCAGAGTTATTACTTAAAGGTATGGACTCATACTTGTCATTTTGTCTTTTAGTTGTTTTGAATATTTTTTCTTCATTTTTCCTCTCTTATTCATCTTTGTGGTTGATAATTTATTGATAATAGTTGATTCTTTTCTATTTCTCTTTTGTGTATCTATTTTTCTGGTGGAATTTATACTTTCATATGCTGTTATATGATAATTACAAAGGAGATTCAAAATAAAGAGTAAAGGATTACATTTATAAAATTTCAGTATAATAGTAGATAAATTGCCATTAATTCCTCTCACAATTCTCTCCTTTACTTAGAAGGCCCTTATCCTATTGTTCTTGTTACTTTCGGAAATAGTTTTGGAAGTCCTCTCTCTTATCTTTATGAGAAGTGATCAAAAATATGGTAAATTCTGCTAGCAAGGACCAACCAATAGAAAGATGGGCTTCTAAAAACATTATGGGATATTCTTTCCACTTTATCCATGGGATTTGGAACCATGAGACTTTTGATTTGGGATGAGGCAGCTACTACAGTGCAACTAAAGACTCTCACAAAAGAGGACTTCCAGAACTGCTTCAGAAAGTACTCAGAATGATGGGATAAGTGCAAAGTAATAGGGCATATTTTGAGGGGAGATTAACTGAAAAATATCTTTTACTGTAATAATTTTTAAAAATTTAAACATCCACCATATTTTCCAAATACACTACTTGTTTATTCTCTCAATTCTGGATGGAGGATTTCCTTACGTATTGTTCATAAGGCTCATCTGATGTCCATGAATTTCTTCAGTTTTTACTTGTCTTGGAAGGTCTTTATTTCTCCTTTATTTCTGAGAATAGCCTTACTAGATATAGTAATTTTGGTTGACAGTTATTTTCTTTCAAAACTTGAAATATGTTGTTTGATTTCTTCCCAGATTATGGGGTTTCTGCTAAGAAATATGCTGTTAGTCTAATGGGGCTACCTTTAAATATGACCTGGTGCTCTTTTCTTGCAGATTTTCAAATTCTTTCTTGGAAATACACTTCTCACAATTTGATAATAGTATATCACAATGAAGATCTTTCTGGTCTTATCTGTTTGCAGATTATACACAGATGAGCATATATGTCCCAAGATTATTTCCTAAATATTGAATTGAATTGTTTTCTATGCCCTTACCCTTCATTCCCTCTCTTTTGTACATCCCAGTTATGTAGATGTTTGATCATTTAGTATTATCTCAAAGGTCTTTCTCCATTCTTTATTTTTTTCTATTTGAATGTGATATTTCTAAAGACCTGTCATCAAGCTTGCATATTCTTTCCTCTACTTGGTCTAGTCTATTGTTGTGGATTATAACTAAACTTTTATTTAACTTATTAAGCTCTTTGTTTCCAAGATTTTTGTATAGTTCTTTGTTCAAAATCTCTCTTTGCTAAATTTCTCATTCATATCCTGCATGGACTTCCTGATTCCATTTAGCTGTTTATATATATCCGTTTGAATCTCATCAAGCTTTGAAGAAATCATTCTTTTAAACACTTTATCATGCATTCCAAATATTTCAGTGCCTTGAGAGTTAATAATGAGATGTGTTATACTACTTTGTTTTCTAAATTCATTACTGGATTCCTTTGCTGAGATTTGCACATTTGATAAAATGCATATCTCTACCACATCTTTGGAAAGGTCTTCCTAGTAAGTGGCTTACTCTTCAAGTTGTGTCTCAGAGTTTTAGTTTATTATAAAATGATGCATTTTATTTCCAGCTAGGCACTACAGTGTAATTT
Organism: Heterocephalus glaber; assembly: GCF_053883595.1. Classification (NCBI taxonomy): domain Eukaryota; kingdom Metazoa; phylum Chordata; class Mammalia; order Rodentia; family Bathyergidae; genus Heterocephalus; species Heterocephalus glaber. The sequence continues at coordinate 17,781,634 of NW_028258333.1, forward strand.
CTCTGTAGCTTCTTTGGCTGTGATTAATGAGTTTGAGCATAATTTACATAGTATTAGAGTCAAAGAGACCCAGTATCTCTGTGAGTGAAGGAAGAGTGAGAGCACTCTAGCAATTCAGGTAGCTGTGTTATACACAGCAGACTGTGAGTATGCACACCATATGGTTACTGCTTTAAGAGGAGAGGTGCCTACATTGAGGCGATACACTTAAGTGAAATAAATAGGACACACATGTGTAAATACTGAATAGTTTCTCTGGTATGAGAAACTGAAAGCGTAAATAAGGACTAGATGTATAGTAGGTAATGTGAAATAGGAAGAAAAGGGGCAAAGGGGAAGGAAGTGGAAGGGCTAGGGGAAAGGATAGAAGGGAATGGGATTAATATGAGAAAATGGAAAAATAGGAACAAAATCTTTGTAAATAGGGAGGACTGGAGGGATTGAAGGGAGGGCTGGGCAAGGGTGAAAAATAAGAACCAAGAGAGATTATGTTAAGGTGCAAATTTCCAATGATGAATGTCATTATATTGTATACCTAAAATGTACCAATGATTAGAATGAATAATCAATAATGCAAAATAGGAAGAAAAGGTCCAAAGGGGTAGGGGTAGTGGGAGGGGCAGGGAAATGGAAAGAAGGGAAAGGAAAAATGCTGAGAAATGGAAAAAATGGAAATAAAGTCTTTGTAAATAGGGAAGGGTGGAGGGGGTGAAGGGAGGGTTAGGAATGGGTAAAAAATAAGAACCAAGATGCATTATGTAAAGGTAAAATTCCCAATGAGAAATGTAATTGTGTTTGTATACCTACAATGTACCAATAAAAGAATTTAATAAATAAAAAAAGAGGAGAGGTGCCTATATCAGGCGATACAGTTTTTTGAAGGCATTATTGACATTGATTCTCTTACGTTAAGTGTCCCTAGTATTGGCAGTACCAGTAAAAGTGAAGGCCCTGTAGATTTGTCCTCAGATTAGTGAGGGCTTTTGTCCTCAGTGGTCCATAGGGAGAATGAATCACAGTACACCTTTTGTTACACTCATATCAACTGTGAGTGAAAAGGTGCAGCTTTATCAGCTTTATTGGCAGTGAGCTATAAGGTGCAACAGTGGCTATCAGTGGGACCCATGTAGAGATGCCAGCAGAGGTAAATGCATGTTTCTCTCTGCTACGACTGTGGGAATAGCCAAGCAGAAGTGGGGCCTCAGTCTCCCAAGTAATGCCCACCTGGTGACATGACAATGCCTGGGGCTTTTCTTTCCTTCATTCTTTCAGCTGTAGTTCCCAGAAGGGATCAAGCAACAGTGGTACAAAGTTATTAGAGACAGGGAAATTTTCTCTCAATCAAAGTGCTTGTGACACTATTGGGAAGTACTAGAAACTTTAAAAGGTGGGGACAATAGGAGGTCTCAGGTCTCTGGAAAATGCTTGCTTTCAAAGGGGATAGTAGGATCCCAGCCCCTTACTCTGTCTTCTCTTTCCCAATGATGAGGTGAGCAGCTTTGCTCTGCCACATTTCCCACCACAATGTGCTGCCTCACCATAAGCCAAAAGCCAATCAGTCATGGTCCAAACCCTTCAAAACTGCGAAATCACTCTTTTCTCTTTGCAAGTTTATTACCTCAGGTATGTGTTACAGTGACAGAACACTAACATAATGGGTAAGCAGGATCACACAGCTTTATCAGCTATGTAGGACCTACTTTAGAGGATCAGAAATGAAATCATCAGCAGATGCTGGTACTCAGAGAGCAGAAATGAGGAGCTACACATATCCAGTTAGCTGTCTACTACACATAATAAGGCAAGCAGAGTTCAGTGCAGCTGGTAGTCCAAGATTACTTAGCTGACAAAAGTTTTAAAAAATGAGGAAATAAATGAGTGGCTTGCAAATTATCCTTACAAAACAACTCATGCCTAGATATTTCAACTCAATATTTTTTTATTCATCTATTTGTTGTTATTGGCACTTAAACTCAGAATCAGGGAATTAAATCTCATCATCCTGGAGAATTTAAAGTTGGAAAAAAGGATGTCTCTGTAAGAGGATTTTCTTCTTTAGCCTCATATAAAAATTTACAGAAAGTATCCTAATTCATGTCATTTTGTGCTGTCAAATTTCATTGATAAAATACAACTCTGAAAAAGTGGGCATACAATGCAATCTTTAGTACTGTGTATTTTAAACTTGCTTCTCTGATCACTCATATTGGTGCTTGTGTGATGACTAAGGGAAACTTGAATTTAAGAAAGCAACTCTTTAATCTTACTTCCCTATCATATAAGACATTATCTATCAGGTTAGAGAGTTAATGATTTTATGTACTGATGAAACACAATTTACTCTGGTAAACTAACATGCCACAGAGATTTTAACAATATTTTCACTGCATAGTAGAAGGATCATAGTATAATTAAAGAGATATCATGGCATCCTTACTAAGGAGAATTGAACTAACTATTAATTAATTGAAATGGCAAGTAATTGCAAAACTTCTCCATACCTCCCCTTGGCCCAACAGCATTACATTAGCAGAATTAGAAACCACACAATTAGACTTTTCCAATTAAGTGAATCTACAGCAATGTGAGATACGCATAATAAAGTAACACTTTGAGGTCACTGTCAGTGCACATAAAAATCAAACAGTGATTCATTTATTTTCAAGAAAGACAATTTCAAAGATAGTCATCATGAGATTGTAGAGTTTGAAATACTAAAAGGGGTATAACAAAGATAAAAATATAGACTTCAAATTAATAATTTTAGAAAGCTCATAATGCTGACAGAAAAAATACATTATTTTACTGCCCTAAAAATTAGTTTTTCTCTGAAACATGCTGCCAAGTGGAAATAGGAAACCTTAAAGCAAACTATATAGGAAATAACACTTATGAAATAATTCATTTTATAAATATGATTGCATGTCCTCAAATAGTTAGAAAAGCCGGGGGAACAAAACTGGGCTGTCCAACCTCACATAGCTCTCAATAATGTAAAAGGCACAACCCAGAGCCCTCTAGAGTTTAACGGAAAAAGAACTAGGAGAAGGTGACACCTCCCTGTAGCTTTAATTTGTGTATTTCTAATGCGTAGCAATGCTGAACACTCACTCTTCACGAACCTGTTGATTATTTCTATGTCTTCTTTTGGGAAACATTTGTTCAGATTCTTTCCCCATAAATTGATCATTTGGATTTTTGTTTGTTTCTTTCTTTCTTTAGCTATTCAGTTTCGCTTCTTATATGTTTTTGGTATTAACTACTTTTCAGACCATGATTTGCAAATATTTTCTCCCAGTCTGAGTCACCTCTTCATTCTGTTGATAATTTCCTTTGCTTTTCAGAAGTTTTTTTTTTATTTTTTAGAAATTTTTTTATTTTGATGCGATCATATTTATCCTTTTTTCATTGACTCTGATTTGGGGTTTATATCCCAAAAAATCATTACACAGATCAATGTCATAAAGTTTTCTCTATATTATCTTTTGTTACATTTATTATTTAATACATTTTGAAGTGATTTATAAATATGTGTGTTCACATATATATATTAACATATGTAACACATATATGTTAACATATTAACACGTGTTAACACATATAGCATATATATGTTATGGTTCAGATCTAAAATGTTCCCCACAGTTCTCATGTGTTTGAAAGGTGGTTCGATTATGGGGTGCTGTTCTCATCAAGGTACTAGTCCACTGGGGAATTCAGTAGTTGAAAGTGCTGTTAAGAGGTGGGGCCTGGTTGGAGGCTGGTGACAGAGGGCATGAAGTAGAAGGGTGTTCTCTTGGCCCTGGCTCTTTGCTTCTCTCTTTGCTACCTTGCTGCCATGGGATGAGCAGCTTTCCTCTACCAAGCCCTTCCACCAAGTGATTCTGCTTTCGAGCCAGCCACCTTTGGACTGAATCCACTGGAAAATGTGATTCAAATAAACTTCCCTTCCTTTAAACTGTGAGCGTCAGATATTATGTCCCAGTGATGGGAAAGTGACTAATACAATATATGATGTGACCAAAGATTCCAGCTTTATTCTTCTGCATGTTTTCCCATCATCATTTACTGAGTATGCTGTCCTTTCCATTTTATGTGTTCTTGGCCCCTTTGTCAAAATTCAATTGAACATAAACATGAGGATTTATTTCTAGCTTTTCTGTATTGGTCAAGGTGTCTTTTTTTCTATCACTATGATTTTTTTATTGCAATAGCTCTGTAATTTGAAATCAGGGAGTGGGATGTCTCCAACTTTGGATCTTTGTTATTGTTATTTTTGTTTTTTCTTAACATTATTTTGACTACTTGGGGTCATTTGTGGATCCATAGGTATCACTTCATGTCTGTTAGAATGTCTGCTATCAAATATATGGAAGATAACAAGTATTGGTGAGGGTTTCAAAGAAAGGAGGAACCTCGTACACTGTTGATGGGAATGTAAATTACTACAGCCACTAAGAAAAACATTATAGTGTTTCCTCAAAAAAATTAAAAATTAAACCTCCATACAATCCAACAATCCTCCTTCTGGATATATAGCCAAATAAACTGAAATCAATGAACCCAAGGAATATCTGCACTCTTATGTTCATTCCAGAATTACTCACAATAGACAAGATGTGAAATAAACTTGAGTTTCTAATGGATGAATGGACAAAAAATGTAGTACATATACTCAATGGAATACTATTCAGCCTTCAAACACGAAAATCTTGACATTCTCAACAATGTGGGTAATCCTGGGATACATTATGCTAAGTGCAATAAGCCAGGAATAGAAAGACAAATACCATGTGATCTCACTTATATGTAAAATCTATAAAAGTCAAATTCATAGACGCAGAAAATACAATGATACCAGAGGTTGAGGTGTGAGAAAAAGAGGGTATGGAGAGATGTTGATAAAAAGGTACAAAGTTTCACTTAGACAGTATGAATAAATTTGAGCTCTATTACACAGTATAACAACTATAGTCAATAATAGCATACATTTTAACATAGCTAAGAAAGACTATGTCAAATGTTTGGCCAAAAATAAAAGACGAGGAAGGAAGTAAAATGATGAATAGCTTAATTATCTTGATTTAATCATTCTACTTTTAATACATATAATAAAACATCATTTTAAGTCCCATAAATGGATACTTTTGACTTGTCAGTTATAATAATACTAATTTTTACAAGGTAAAAGTAACTTTTTATAGAATAATGTTGAGGAGAAAAGTAGAGCACCCCATGGGAAACATGGGTTGGGAATCAAACTTCCTGTGTGCATATTAGAATGGAAGCTGGGGTTCAAAGAACTTTTGGAAACTGAAACTAAAAGGATGAGTTAATCTTGGGAAGAAACAAAAAGTGAGAGGGGGAAAAGAAGTTAGGAAATAGGTATTTTCAGCCCAAAGACCCATTGTTTGCAAAAGGTCAGGCTATCACGAAAGCAAGAAAATAAGATTTGTTTGAAGAGATGAAATTTAGTAGGGATAGAACCTTACCATATTAAGGAATTTTAACTTTTTCCGAGAGAGACCAGGAATAACTGTCACATTTCATGTAGAGAACTAATATGATGAGATTTCCCAAAGACATCATTGAAAAGTTTACCAGGTCACTTCTATGATGAGATAGAGAAAAATAGAAAGGTGGATGGAAACTGACAAAAGTCCAATGGGAGGTAATAATGAGTACAAGAGAAATGGATTCAGACAACAGATATTGGAGAGAATTTTGAAGCTTATTTGATATGGCAAGCTAATGAAAAGAAAGAATAAAAAAGTATGCCTAGTGTACTTGGGCAATCCAATGGTGTTTCATACTTACTGTTAGAAAAGGGCTGCTGAAAAGGTAAGTGATGTTTATTATCATCACCCTCAAAAATATAAGGAGAAAAAAGCAGGCAGGCTAGTAGATTTCAGTATTTAATTATTGTAAGAGAATGAAATAATTTTAAAATACACATTGTCATATTCACATTGTCACAGCAAATACAAGAAAAAAATCAGTCAAAGATACCACTGCACAAAATTAAACACAGAAACATAAAAATAATAATAATATAAATGAATTAGAATATAGAAGGTTAAGGCAAAACATAGATAAATTAATTAATTTGAAAGGTGAACAAAGGAGAATCAAGTTTAGAGTGTGCATTTGACTATTAGTTAACATGATATAAATCTTACAAAAATCTTGCAAAGAAAACTATAATAAGCAATTTACAACATGGTTTAAAAGGCTTCAACATGTCATAGAATTTAAAACTACCTATATTATATACTATGAAATCTATCTCAGAAACATTTATGCTTAAAAATATATATTCTTTTAAGACACTAAATGACTAAACAAGGGAAAACAAATTTTTTTTGTTTTTTGAAAAGAGTAGTGTTTTTGTTAAAATGAGGGTACATATCCAGTGAGACATAATTCTCCCTCTCAGAAACCTAATGAAAAATGTTTTCAAACATTAGAGTAGGCTAACATATTTGTCAAAAATAAATCATGTCAAGCATAGTGTTTTCCTTTGATCTTTTGGGTAGGAAAATGTAGTATATGTTATGTGGAAATTAGTCTGACTTTGAACATTCATACTTGGCAAGCAAAGATTGGTAAATGAGAAGACTGATAACTCTCTGGTATATCAAGAATGTCAAAAAAGAAATTGCAAAATTAAACAAGAGACTGTACTGAATATAAAAAAGGAAATTTTCAAAAGAAAGGATTATTTCTTTCTGTTGTACTGACAAAAAATACCATATAAGTGAATTTAATGATATAGACTTCCTTCTTTCAACCAATTCCAAACTTTTTTTTTGGAAGGGAAATGTAGCAATTATAAAATGATAATTAAATTGTTGCTGTCAATTATTCAATAAATTTTAAGTACCCGTACTATATCAGTCAATACTATGAGGATACAAACATGAAAATATTGTCTCTGTCTTCATAGAACCTAGCATTTATCAAGGAACTATTAAGTAGTTCAACTGCAATTTATGAATGAGGAAAGACAAGGCACTATAGAAGTATATGAAAAAAATAACTAACCCTAGGTACCAGTGAAATCTTCCCTGAGTAAGGAAAATCTTAAGATCTGCGGAATGAATAAAAACTAATAAGTGAAAAGAGGAAATGTGTTCAAAGCAGTAGCCAATAAGCATTTTTACGTGTTGCAAGCTGAAGCATAGAAGAGGAAGAGAATAACAGAAGAAGGTGTGACTAACTGAGATAAACACATAATCAATCTGTATCAACATTTATACTTAAACTTGGTTCTTATACACACATAATTCTTTGTGTACAATAATATAATTTATCTAGTGTATCAAATGCATGTAGTTCACTGCATACCTTATCATATCTTTAAAAATACTTCCAAATATCTTTTCCATTTGATGACTAACTCATGACCAACACTGATTACTAAACAATGTACACAGATCTATCAATCGTACTGAGTTAATAAAACAAAAAGATAAATAGTTTTCTGTAAACCAGTGGCCATTTGGAGCTTTCCCAATGTCAGTGCTTTAGGGCCAGGGATTTAGCTCTGTGGTACTGTGCCTGCCTTGCAGGCGCAAGGTCTTGAGTTCAATCCCTGGTACCAAAAAAAAGAAAACCAGCCAATCTCAGTGCTTTATAATTTTCATTGTTTTGGTTTGTAGGCTTCTTTTCTTGAAAATAAGAGGTCACCAATGAAATCTCTCAATTTTCACTAAACTCCTCCCAAACAACATGTCTATTCTCTAGTATCATTCATATTTTCCATTACCTGTCACATTTTGAAAAGGAAAGAAAGAAAAGAAGAAAGAAGAGAGCAGAGGGGAGAAAGTTATTTTGGCCAAATGCAATAACAATAACAACTTACCATTAGCAGTGTAAATCAAGAAGACTGTACTTATTTAACAAATATGTATTTGCTTGTCTAGGAAGAAACATAGAAGTATTTAATTGTGATTATTGGATTGATAATTCAACAGTGCAAAAACAAGCATTAACTCTGGCTTTTGCCTCTTTTCACTCTGGACATTCTGACTCCAGGCATGGAGCATAAGAAAGTGCAAGGTCAATAGCATTCTCATCTTTCCTTCTCAAAAAAGAATAGATATCTTTCCAGAATTCTCCGAGGAGTATTTTATTTATGTTTCATTGGCCAGAAATGTGTTACATGGTAATGTTTAGCTTCAGAAACTGAAAAAAATAATTATATCTTTTCTAGACACTATTTTGGCATTAGTCAAGTAGACTAGCTAGATATTCCGAATGAATGCTGACCTACTTATAATTTTAATGCAAGAATGAAGAATCTTAACTTTGTTAAATGAATTAACATTTTTGAACTTACAAGAAATGGATACTCATAGCTCAACTTCTTACTCCCTTGTTGGAAAAGTCTTTATGCTCTTTGAGCATCAATACTTTCATAGGAAAATAGGAATATTAGGCAACACATAGCACAGCTTGCCTTGTGAGTGAAGAAGAAGCATGAAATAGTATTTATTATTGTGTTAAGACTACTATAAGCTGAAGACATGGATATGAGCTTCCAAAATAATATATAGAATGATTTTACTTCAAATTTCTTCTCATTGGATAGCTTTACTATGAGTAAAAGAATGGTCAGCTAGCCTATTCAACTCATTCTAACGAAAGCAAGTGTAAATGTATGTTTCTTTAAACTCCTTTTTGGCCTATTTCAGCTATTTCATCGAGCCCCTAAAATGAGGATCAAGATCACATGTTCTTTTTCAACAATTCTTGCCACAGAAAAATTAAAGTATCTCTAAATGTTATCCAGAAAACACCCACTAGAGCTACTTTAACAATCTTCAAAGTTTTAAAGCTGATCCCCCAAAAAAGTTTCGCAAGTTTAAACTAAAAGAGGGATGTATTCTGTACAGGTGCAAATTCCTTATGATGACTGTTTTCATTATACATGCCTACAATGTACCAATCAGTGTTTTATAATTTTAAAAATATATGGATCAGAGCCAGGCATGGTGGTGCACACTTGTAATCCCAGCACTTGGGAGACTGAGGCAGGAGGATCACCATAAGCTCGAGGCCAGCCTGGACTACATAGTGAGTTCAGGGCCAACCTGAACTACAAGGGGAGACCCTGCCTCACTCCCCCCACAAAAAAAAATCAGAAATATTAACAAAAAATAAATAAATAATAGAGAAATGAATTTAAATTCAAGAAAATATAATAGTGAATTTGGCTGTTAAATTTTTCCAAAGATCACAGCAACAATTTCTCTTAACCCACATGCTATTCTGCAATGTAATCTCACCATACCCATATTCACAGAATAGAGTCTATGTGCCCAGCCCCATTAATTCCAAGCAGACTCTGACTTCCTGGATCAATAGGGTATGGCAGAAAAGATGCCATATAACTTCTGAAGCAGCATCATAATAAGTCTTTCCACTTGGTTGCCCCGCAATACTGGCTCTTAAAATGCTCTCTCTCTCTTTCTCTCTCAAAACCTAGCCACCATGTTATAATAGGCTTAAATTGCATGGACAGCCAAAACGTAGACACTCTAGTTGAAGGTCCTAGATGAACTCCCAGCCCACAAATAGTTTCAACTCCCAGCCAGGGGTGTGCACTTTCCTATACATTCAACCTAAGCAAGAATTCAGATGCCATTGAGGCGATACTCTTAAGTGAAATAAATAGGACACACATGTGTAAATAGTTTCTTTAGTGTGAGAAACTGAAAGTGCAAATATGGACTAGATAATGTGAAATAGGAAGAAAAGGGTCAAAAGGGAAGGGGAATTGGGAGGGGTAGGGGAAAGGAAAGAAGGGAATGGAATTAATATGAGAAAATGAAAAAATGGAAACAAAGTCTTTGTAAATAGGGAGGGGTGGAGGGGTTCAAGGGATGGCAGGGGAAGGGGGAAAAATAAGAACCAAGAGAGATTATGTAAAGGTGCAAATTTCTAATGATGAATGTCATTATATTGTATACCTAAAATGTACCAATAAAATAATATTAAAAAAAAGAATTCAGATGCCAGATGCCACTGAGTCCCCTGCTGACAGCAAAAACATGTAAAGGTCAAATGAGAACCACATAGCTGAGCTTAGTCGGAAAATGATAAGAAACAATAATGGAGTGGTTTGTTATATGGCAAGAGATAACTAGTGCAATCAAAGATGAATATAAGTAGGAAAGACTGTTTCATATGTCCAAACAAAGATGAATGTAAGTAGGAAAGATTGTTTCATTCATATCAACTTTTTAACATTTATTGATTGCTTACTACATGTGAGATACTGTTCTGAAGTTCTGTATATTACTGTGGTACTGGGTCTTCACACGATTGGGTTTTCATGTGTGTGTAGGTGTAATTATTATCCTCATTTTACAAATGAAAAAAGTAAACCACACAATTTAAGTAAAATGGACACCTGCCTAGTGAATTAACTTGTATTCCATGTGGAATTCTTTAAACAGGTTATTGTCAAGAATAAGTAAAGAAGCTATCTTCAATATACAAAGAACCAAGTGTTAAATACTTACTTGCAGCATGAATGACTTCTAACTCTGCCAGATGATAAAAGGAAAAGAGAAAAGAAGAAATGGAAAGAGAAGGAGCAGAAAGAAAGTGATTCATATATTTTTGTGCTACAATTAGTAAGCAATTTTGTTGAGGACTTTGGAGTAATTATTCAAGAAATTTTGAGTGATGTTTTACTATTACACAAAGCATTGCTTACATTCAGGAGATAATAATAGTGAAGAAAAAGAAAGAAAAAATGCTATGCCCTTGAACAGTTCACGCTTTCACAAGAAGTGAGTTTCTTGTCAGCAAATATACCTAAAAAGACTAAAAAACCACTGGTGATGCAGTTGAAAACAAATTCAGGAATTAGGAGAAGAGTTTCAATCCATTGTTGTTATGATTCCTTTTAGCCTGAAGAGTTTCTGACTTTTATTTTGTAAGGGCTTTATATCCACTTTTCATGGTCTGATAATCTAGGTCAGATAGACACAGTCCTGGTTAGTAGGGGAGGGAAAATGGTGGTGGTGTCTTTTTTTTCAGTGAGTTTTCTGTAAGTTCAATCAGAGATATTATTTCGTAGAGTGTTTCACCACAAGATTGCACTTTCCTCCCTAACTCGGCTGACCTCAGAACTGAACAACACATTTCTTCTTAGTATCCATAGTGCCACATAAGTCCCTAATGACACCACAGCTATAGAACAAGGAGACTCGAATAATGTCTATTTTTGGAGGAAACTCAGGCTTTATCACTTTTTTTGAAGGTGACATAGGAAAGTAGGGCAGGACTAATCACAGGTAAGATTAGATTTTAAAAAGAAAAAAAAAACCTTTTCATAAAACAGAGAATGTTGTAACAAATGAATCATAGAATTTGCAGGTAAGGGTAAAAAATCATTACTAACAGAGCCCAATCTTCAATATTGAAGAGCAGCTCATTCTCCAAAGAAATAAGATTTTTTATAGCTTCAAACAATTTTACTTATTTTTAAAGTGACTCTGAAACCCTCACCATCCACTCAATGAATAAAATATCCTAGTTTAGTTCATCTGAAGTATATGAATTGTGCTATATAGGCAAAACATTATTTTCAATGATTTAAAGTTAATTTCATTTGAAGGGACTTCCCTAATAACTCAGAACATTTTTAAACTGCCAAATTCTGTTTTCACAAGACCCTTTGATTCAAGATACGACAGCTTTAGAAAATCCAAGCTGCAGAAAGGAAATTCTACAAGTGCTGGGCTGAAACAACCCTTGTCAGTGCTCTGAGATAAGATCCCTTTTATTTCATTTGCATGGTTTCTATCACATTTTTTTTGTGAACCTATCCTCATTCCATTCCTCATCCTTTGAGGTGTTTCTATCCAGACAGCTCACACTGACTTCATTAGAGGGACTGTGAAGTGCAGCTCCACTGGCCCCTGAAAGTTTACACTGCTTCAAGAAGCACAGGAGCGCTCTTCAGGTGAACAGGGAGCATCCATAAGCACACCGTCTTGACAGGGAACTATTTTTATCTCCCTTGGTTTTTACTCTTACCTTTGTCTGTTGAATGTCCTCCAAATTTCAGAGAAAAAAGACTTTATTACTTATCACATTTTAAAACTTTTTCCACATGTAGGCAGCATTTCCATGTCATGTGTATTAGCCATTTTTTTTTCCTTTCTTTGTAGTGGATTACTTGAATGAGTCAGCCAGCATTTTGTGAGCAAAAGAAATAGGAGAAGTAGAAAACAGAAGCCCAAGGTCATAATTTGGTCTTTACTCTCCAATCATAAAGACATAGTAATTACTTAAGGAGATTCCTGATCCCCTAGTTCAATGTCAGCTCTGAACTAATAGGATGAAGGAGAATCTATTTATATCTTCACAAGCTTTCAGAATTCCTTGCTGGGTCCTCCTGTTCTAGAAAACTCAAATCTATAACACAGTTCCAAGTATGAATAGATCACAAATAAACAACTGAAACATCATCCAATGTGTTTGAATAGTCTACATATCAGGCTACAGTTAATGAGAATCTAGTCAGGTTGGTTCAAGTGTTGTCCCAGGTTTGGATCTCCCTGAATGGAGTACACTGCTCTTTATATCTAGGCCTATCTTGGGCTACTTCATTCCTCAAGACATATTTTGTAAGCAAATTACCTCAATAATTTATCACATTTTCAACTAGTCAAGATCCAAAGTGTTCATTGGTATCCACAATATGATAGTATATTCTTCTAATGGACATGTAAGAAGAAAGAAGACATTAGACTTAATAATTATACAGTTACACAAGCAGAAAAATCACCATCTGCCTACTACTATCTACATTTTGTTACATTTGCCACAATGATTAACTAATTTAACTTTATGACAAACTTGTGGTTCAAGTAGTTTTAGCTCCATGGTTCACACACAAGTATGCTCATACACATAGATATGCATAAGTGTACAATGAGCAGTGGGATTTGAGTCTACCTGACTTTCAAACTCTTGTCTCATTGGATACTATCCTCATTTTATCACTTACTGAAGGTTAGATTTTTTAAAGTAACATAATTTCTTTAAAACCTAGTTCACTCATTCTTAAAATGAAAATAAAGTGACTTCACTTTATAGAATTGTTCTAAAGATGAAATGGAATAACATATGTATTAGCCACTTTTAATCAGCCCTAGGACATGACCTCTAACAAATATAAATTCATTTCTCTTTATCCTCTTTAGCTGAATGGATGCAGTATTTGCCATTACATGGACTGAAAGGCTCTTGCAATCATTTTAAAGTGAACAAAGTTTAAGTCGTTTTTAGAAAATGCTTGTGCATACATGTAAGATATTTATTTATGGATTTGTATTTTCATTATTACGATATTTCATTATTTTCATTCAGTCAGTCAGTTTTCAGTTCAACATCCTCCTATTGTCTACATTCTCTTTTCCAGTCCATGTAGGTGGCACTGGAGCTAGAAGATGAAAACACAGGCACTCCTTTGAGACATAGATTCTTTGTCTGGGAGACAAATTTTTATAATATATTGTGGAAGCCACTGTAGGAGAGGCAAGAAAAGAGAGACCTCAGTCAGTACTGACGGTGTCTGGAGAGGTTTGGGGTGGAGGAGATGCACTAGTTGGAACTAATATGAAATGAAGCTAGCTAGGCCATAGAGGTCCAGTGTACTGCCAACAAACAAGAGAAAAACATGGCCGAATCCAGGAACTATCAGTAATCTGCCTTTCTGTGGAGATCAGGAGTGACTTCTGAGAGAATAGGCATTAATTTACAACAATATTCAGGAGTCTGTGAGGCTTTTATTTTTTCTCAGTACTGGGGATTAAACCCAGAGCCTTCACACTGAGCCAAATTCCCAGTGATTTTATTACTTTTTTTTTTTTGAGACAAGATCTTGCTAAATTTCCCAAACTGAATTTGAACTTGAAATCCTCCTTCCTCAGTCTCCCAGGGTGCTGGATTACAGGCCTACACCACCAGGACCAATTTGAAATGGCAATTTTATCTCACTAGTTCTACAGCAAGGGTTCAATCAGTGGGAAATGCTTCAAATTGCTCAGAAAGTAGTGATACTTGGTAATAAGTCCATAGGGAGGAATGCAGTCACTAATCTGACCTGAACATTTACTTTCATTAATACTGAGAAGAGGTTCCTATCTTCACTTTGGCCATCAAGGAAATAAAGGGCAAAGGAATAAAGGGCAAAGGATCAAGGGCAAAATTAGAAACATCAGGAAGGGAAATATCGGAGAACTTATAATCAAAATCCTAATAGCAAGACTCACCTTCAAAAGGATATAGCAAAGCAATGAACCCAACAGAAAATGCCAGAATCACACTAGCATCCCTACCACACACCCATGGCTGGATGCCCAATTTTTTACTTTAAAAGATGGCTGTCTTGGATCAGCCATTATGCTACCTAGAAAAATAAAGGATACAATATTCAAAGCAAAACGACCCAACCAAAATGTCTCAGCTTTAGATTCAGACTGATTCAAATCTTAATTTGCATAGCATTTCTATGTGTCCTTGAACTTACAACTGTCTTCTACCAGCCTCAGTTTTCTTATAGGTAAAACAAGATGCAAAATCTACATTTCAAGAATGTTGTAATAGACATAAATGAAAAAAAATTTTCCAAAGTGAAAAGCACTGCACACACAAAAAAATATTATCTAAATGTGAGTCACTTGATAGGTGCAAACATGTAGTCAATAGCATCAGTTCTCTCAGTCTCTTTCCTCACTCTTCTCCAGGTCCACCTGTGTCTGTTTAGCTTCGCTGTCAGACCAACCTTCTTCCCAAGAATCAAGACATCACTGGCAGTCTCATACTTTATTTTATTGTTGTGCCCCTCCTAACATTCAGAAAAACCAGGGAAAACTCTGCTCAACCCATTTTAGATCAGTGAATATTTAAGAACCAATCTCTGTGGTCATGGCCGTGTAAAAGGAGAACTTTCATTCCTGTCATTATCTTAAGTACCAAAATCAGCGTATCTATCAAATGCTTATTTTGAGAATTCTGAGACAGAGGAAAGTGACCACAGTTACACAGAATGTGTAGACAAAATCTAGTTTACTTGATTTCTGAATATGGACTTTTAATCTAAACAACAGAACCAATTCAGTCCCCATAAAATTACATCATTGTAAAGTTAACTTTTATTTTTTAACTTGGTTATTTGTACTGATTCTGTTTTCAGCAGCTGTGGTGGGTTTTTTATTTGCTAACTTAGCTTTTTTAATATAACTGGAATGTCTAAGAGCTAATCAATATATTCAAAACAATATTTCTGTGCTCTTTTAGAATATCATAAATAACAAAATAAACCTAAAAATGAAAAAATTGATTTTTTAGAGTTTGATTTAGACCTTCAAATTTTCTTACTATTGGTTTGGTGCTTCTGAATGGAAAACTACAATGATAATTTTTAAAAATCACTCAGACTTTACCTTTTATTTCCTCAACATTGGCCAACCCTAGCCAATATAGGCACCATTTAAATGTCTTTGGTGGCTTCCTATTGCCTATGTATCAAATCCAAACTCCTTATCATGGCAAGCAATGGCTTTCTCACGAACAGCATCTTATCTATCTTTCAGGTACTTCTACCACCAACCAGTCAACATCCTAAACAACTAGCAATTCCAAATGCCTTGAAGTGCAAATTCCTTGAATTCCTTGGTCCCCCCTGAATTAGTTTTAGTTCCTCTCCCACCATTAATTTCATATGTATCTAGAAAATACTTGCCCTGTGTAAACCTCCAGAAATGTAGTCAATAGCATCAGTTCTCTCAGTCTCTTTCCTCACTCTTCCCAAGGTCCACCTGTGTCTGTTTAGCTTCGCTGTCAGACCTACCTTCTTCCTAAGGCAGCAAGACAAGCACTGTCAGTCTCATCCTTTATTTTATTGTTGTGCCCCTCCTAACATCCAGCAAAAACCAGGAAAAACTGTATCAGCCCATTTTAGATCAGTGAACATTCAAGAAGCAAGGTTTATGACCATGTGAAAGGAGAACTTTCATTCTTGCCAGTTGGAATCACATGTCTCCACTGATTCTGATGAAAGGGGAAATAATCTTACCTCAAATTTACAAAGAGGAAAAGTCATTCTGGTCCTCCAAGAGAAAGCATACTGGCATGACAAAAATTGTATATCATAATATTAACACTATATGATCATATCTTTTGTAAACTCTATCATGCTTCTAACCCAAGAAATTAAGTAGCTCTAATTTACTTCCACTGGTATCTCTCAAGTTCTGCTTGGTTATTTTTTTAATTTTTTATTTTTATTTTATTTTTGGGGGGGAGTACCAGGTATCAAACTCAGGTCCTTGCGCTTGCGCAGCAGGCGGCGAAACCACTGAGCTAAATCCCCTTCCCATCTGCTTGGTTTTTTTTTTTTTCCGCTGCATTTGCTTATTGACCACAAGGGATATTATATTAGTTGAATATATAAAAGTTAGAAATCCCATTCTCACAGGAATTAGTTAAAATTTGGAAGAACTTTCGAATAAACCATTTTTGTTGTGATTGGATCATGCGAAAATGAGTGATTCTAGAAAAGAAAAAAAAGCTGTTATGGTTTACAACTTCAAAGTCCCCCAAAAGCCTCAAGTATGCCTTTTTGGGTTTTGTTGTTGTTGTTGTTGCTGTTTTTTGGTACAGAGGATAGAACTCGGGTCCTTCCACTTGTGAGGTGGGCGGTGGAACCACTGAGCTAAATCCTCACCCTCAAGTATGCTTTTTTGAAGATGACGGGATCCGGGATCATGGAGCCACTACACTCATCAGTGGATTAATCCATTAAGAGTTTGTGGCTGACTATGCTGTTAGTAGGTAGGGCCTCGTGGGCAGAGGCAAGTTGCTGGGGCATGACCTGGAAAGCTATATTCTTCTCCTTGGCTTCTTCCTCCTCTCTCTCTTCTTGGCTACCATGGGATGAATAGCTCTCATCTGCCAGGCCTTTCCACTGTGCCAGTTTTACCTTGGAGCCACCCAATTTTGGCTGAACTCACTGAAAACTATGATCCAAATAAACTTCTCCTTCTTTAAATTGCAGTAGTCAAATATTTTATCCCAGTGACAAGAAAGTGACTAATACAGAATTTTAGTACCAAAGATTTGGATATATCTGTGCTGATATCTAACCATGTGGTTCAGAAGCCTTTGGAACTGGATTACAGAAGGAGTATAGAATGATTTGATGATGCTGACTAGGGATGCTTTAGAAACAGAGATTTATGAGAGATTCTGTTTGAGGCTCAGAAGGCCAGAATTCTGCTAGGAACATGGACAGTAAAGGCCAAACTCAGGAGATTACAATTGGGAACAAGGATTCTATTGGCTGCTGGATTAGAGGTTATGGGTACTATACTCAGAAAATTTCTTTTTTTCCCCCATGTCCTGACACTTTTCAGGAGACCAAGATTAAGAGTGGTAAACTAATTGTCCTGGCAGGAGAAATTTCAAGACAGCTTAACATTCAGGCTATGGGATGGGTACTGCCAGCTGCTTCTAGCCACATCTACAGAAAGAATCAGAAACTAAATGTGGAGCCAAAAATATACAAAATCTCTACTTTCACCAAAATGAAGTCAGTATAGTTCTGGCAAAGGAGAACATGGTTACTGAAAAGATAAGCATTCAAAACAGCCAAGTAATTGGCACCAGCACAGTAGGAAAGAGGTCTCAAAGGCATCTTAGGAATTGGTCAGACGCCACCCTTCACAGGCTGAAGGGTGTTAAAGGGTAAACACCTTTGAAAGACTTTACTTTGAGAAAAGAGCCCCAGGTTGCCCTGCTTAAACAGACTGCTAGAAGTGTTTTACCAATTTCAGCCATCCAGGAACTCTGAGACAACTGTAGGCATGGTCTAAGGAGATGAGGCTACCTTAGCCTCATCCATGTGGTGCTGCTTTTTTAATCATCCAAAATTAAAGAATTTGGGGGGTCATGGAGTTTACCACCTAAATTTCAAAAGAAGGCCTGAGAGGCCAAGTAATGTGCCCTTGAATGTGCAGTACATGAAGCTGTGAGAGTGAAAACAAAGGTTCAGTAGCAACACCAGGAAGTTGGAAATGTTGGGAACATAGAACATGTGCTGAGGAAGCTAAAGACAATGATTGGAGTCAGCTCAAGAGAGAGGCCATGTAGGCTACAACCTGTAATCCCCTAGGTGCAATAGTTTGCACCTCTCCACATTCTGTTCTGTGTGCTGGACTCAGAGCTGCAGGATTTCCTGTTTGCCCTCCTAGTTTTTAGGCCTGCTTTGATCTTATTCCTATCTATTCCACTGCTCCTTTATTTTGAAGTGGGAATGTTAACACTGTAACACTGTATAATGAAAGTATTTGACTTTTTTATTGTTATAGGGATTCACAGCTAAGAGTTTGCCACGAAGGGAGACTTCGGACAATTCAGCAATGCTGATATTGTTATGAGTTTGGCAACTGTTAGAGATGAACTAAATGCATTTTGAATAGACAGACATGAGGCTTTTGGGGTCAGGGGTGAAATGTTATGGTTCAAATCTGCAATGTCCCTCAAAACTTTTATGGGTTAAAAGTTTGGGCCCTTTGGAAGGAGACTGGATCATAAGGTCTTATTTTCATCAGTGGTTTAATCTATTGATGAGTTCATGGGTAAATGTGCTGTTAGAAGGTGAGAGCCCGTCAGAAGAGGCAATTCTCTGGGTACATGAACTTGAAGGGCGTATTCTCATCCCTGGCTCCTCCCTCCGCTCTCTGCTACCTAGCTGTCATGTGCTAAGCAGCTCTCCTTCACCAGGCACTCTTACTATGCAGTTTCTTCTTTGGAATCAGCCAACTGGACTGAAACTATTGGAAACTGTGAGAAAAATTAACTTATCCTCTTTGAAGTTGCAGGTGTCAGATGTTTTGTCCCAATGGTAGGAAAACACTAATATAAAAGCCAACATAATAATAGTTGAACACACATCAAGCATTTGTCATAAATTGTTATAAAAGAACTCCAATTTTGTGCTTGCTTCAGCAGCACATATACTAAAAAAGAACTTCAATTTTGGAATAGGTGAAACAAAAGAAAGATGATAAAGAGGAGAGAATGAGGAAGAAAACAAAGGGGAGATGAAAGTAGGAAAGGAGAAAAAAATGGTTAAAGAAGTGAACAAAAACATGCCTGACACTGTAAAGAAAAAGAATGTTATGAGAACTAATTTTTTCTCTGTGTTTATGCCTCATACCAAACCTAAAATGTCATTGTGCAATATTTATGGATTTTTAAATATCTAAGATGTTAAGCTTGTCTGAATCTGCTTTCTGAGGATTGGAAATAAGAAATACAAATCCTTCTCTATGTACAAAGATTAATTACATAGTTTAGCTTGGTATTCTAAGGCAGCAACTTTTCACTGACATGCAAATCAAAATCTTTCTTTTGCATGAATCACCCTGAAAGTGATAATTAGAACTTAAAATTCTTGTTTGTAAATCATGTGAATCTAATGAAATATGCTTCTGCCTTAGAGAACTACTTCCTAAGGGCCACCATATGACCATAGTGTGGAGCAGATGTTTCTTAACATATGAAGACAACCTTTAAAGCTCAGAGCAGACTAGGATAGTGAAACTCTATTGGATTTCTTTAAGCACAAGAAAAAGAAAATGTTTCTAAGTGGTCCACTAGGCTTTTATTTAGTTAGGTGAGCATTTGTATGCTTAGGTCATGGTCTCTGAAAGTAAATTGGATAAAATCTCTGATTCAGTAAAGAAGATCCAAATGAGATCCAGGTATATTTTAGAGGAAACAATTAGAAGCTAGGACTTAGATTCAACTGGAATTCAGTTTTTCTTGTTTTGTATGTAAACTATATATTGAGTACTATAGGCCAGTGTTTGTAACCTTTATAATTATCTCTGGGAATCCATGTCCCAAGTTTGTAACAGTGTAATCACATTGCAACATTTCCTCACTGTTGAACATGTTTATGATACTTTCTGAAAACACCTCTAAGACTTGCTGAAGTGTCTCAACACACAGACTTCCGGAGGCAGTGCTGCTGTCCATTGTGCTGATTTAGAGGTACTCTTAACGTTTGCCTTCATTTGCAGCAGCAAAGTTTGAGCATCCTGGAGCTCAAAGTGATAAGCTGGACCACGAGGCTGTGTCCAGTTTTCAGCAGCTTCTCATACCTCATTCATGCAGTAAAGTATTTATTTTGAAATAAAATTGAAAGAGAATCAAAATACAAATGTCAGGAGTGTATTCTCTAATATTCATTTATTTTCCCTTTGATATGGATGAGTCCTCAATATTCCCTGATATTTGCCCATTTTTTATTGTTTAGTCAGAGCACTAAAATGACTCTGCTCTTGAACCCTGTATCATGCTGTCTTTGTTTCTATACTAAAATCACGTGACATCAACTTTGCTATCAACCAGACAGCTTCTCAATTTAATGCATACTTTGAATAGCAAAGGCCAGATATAGGACCACAAAGTCATTTCAATAGTAATAACCCTACTTTACCCTCCTTTATAGGACAACTCTACCACACATCAATAACTGAAATACAGCTTAGATGAATACAATCCTTCCTTTTTTCACCTGGTAACCTTTCCTTCCAGAGATTCAATGATTTTTTTCTGTGGACTTTATCTTACTATCACCTATTCTCAGTAAAACACGTTTGGTTGAATAGGATTAAAATACTGCTTTGGAAATAAGGTGGGAAATTGGGATATACCTTCTCAGGTCTTTAACAATCATATAATTTCTCCTGTTGTTTGAGATTCTCCAAAAGTCAGAAACCAAAAGTAAAACAAACCTGAAGATGTACAACTCAAGCATAAAGCAACTTCTATTTTCTTACTCAGTCTTCATACTTTTGTAAACCTAAAGAACAGCATACATGCTCAGGGTTCCAATTGACATTATCAACACACTTGATACAATCCACTTGTGTTGTTAAAGTGATACAGCTGCCAGATTTATAATTACCTTATTATGCAATCTCTATTTGTTCTCTGTCTCTCAAGGTTACAGAAAGAAATTGGAAATACTAGATCATCTTCTTAGGAAATATATTGCCCATCACAACAAAGGGAAAAATGTTATTATCCTAATAAAAGCTCATTTGCCCTTTGGCAATAAGATTAGAGCTTTCTTTGGAGAAGAACTTTGATAAGGTATTTGGTATGGGAGGAAAGATATCCAGAGTATTATTGTAAGTAGCAAAAACTAAGGCAAAGATGAAGACAGAGTACATCTGCTTGATTGACTGGGGAATGTTACTGGAAATTTCAGAGGAATAGGGAGACCAAGGACTATCTTAAGTTTCTAGGGCTCCATTCAAATTATTTTCATTATAAATATCCTTCTGGTCACCTGACAGTTCCACAGTTCTTGGCAGGTACCTCATTTGGCTTAGAGAAGAGCTGACTTCATTGTCTCCATTAAGTATAAGTAGATGTTCGAGCAAGCCTCCAGGGTAGGGTATCCCATTTGACATCTGGGTAACACTTGATTTTCTCATTTTCTAGCTGGTAACATCTGTCTATTTGTCAGAGTTTCTGGAGTAGAAAACACTAAGGTGACTTGTGAGAGAGTATTTTCCAAACCTGGCTGGGAAGGGCATCCTCTGTAGCTTCTTGCTTCCATGTCAACCTTAGGGACAAATCTAACAGAGACAGATAAGTTACAGCCTGAAAAGAACTCACTCTGGCTTTCGGAACTTGTAAAAATTAATCCCAACAGATACAATATATGCATAAGCAGCCAGGTCTTTTTTTAGACAGTTGAAAAGTAGAGTAAGAAAACAATCAATTATTAAATGGGTCATTTTTGACACTGCAGTCTATGTAGACTCAATGTAGATCTGTGTCATAAAATCATTTATCATGAATCAAATGCAAGTTTCCAATGAGAAATGTAAATGTGTTGTATACCTAAAATGTACCAATAAAAGAATTTTTTAAAAATGAATCAAATGCAAGGTCAAGGAATAACAAAGCAAGATTGTGTTTAAAAAAAATACAGTTTAGTTGATAATTTAGAAATTAGTCACTACAAGAGTTATGATGTCAGAAACCATAGCATAGAGAACAGCTACTCTTTAATCACCACATAAAATAAAAATGTTTCCACTAGAGACACAGCTGCAAAGCTTTGAATTCAAAGTACAGACAAGGGGAAAAATACCCATCCCACTGACATACTTACTCTAGTCTTCCTAACACAGAAGAGTTATAATGCTTCTTAGACAAGGGCTATAAAATACAGAGAACTCCCCAGGGCAGGGAGTAGCCTAGGAACAAGGTTTTATTAATTGCAGGGTATATTAAGCATGAATCAATTCTGTGTGCTTCCTCATACATTGTAGGCTTACTATTCATTTATGGGAATTTTTTGGTCCAGAATAATTTTTACAAGCTTTTATCTTTTGGACCATATGGAGGCTGGGATGGGAGTAGTTTTTATTATGTTTTTTTCTATAAATAAATACTTTATACTTCACAGGTTTTTTTTTTTCCTCTTCGTAGTGAATTTTATTTCCTATTTTTGTTTTCCTTGGTCGCTTTTTAATCTCTTTCAAGATGGGAGAAAGATATGAGAAAACCTCTGATTGTTTCTCAGTTTCTGAGAATTATGCTCTGTTCATCTTTGTATCCCACACCTAGTAGTGTGTGCAGTATACAGATGTTTAAAAAATGTCTTCTGAGTGAATGCCTAAATTATTCATATGAGCCCACATGCTGCCTATGTTCTGTTTTTCTCCAGATTTCATTTTGGCCCTTCTCCACTAAGCTGTGTCTTAGGAGAGGAAGTGACCATCCTGAATACATCAACAGAATGCCTTGCCCTCTGGCTTACTCAGACTTTGGCTAATGGGAGACGCCACAGGAAACCAGAAAGCAGTTGAATAGTGATGTTTTAATATTCATTTACCATATCCCTGCTTCACTGTTCCTTCCAAGGACCGAAGTTTCTGCCAGGTGACTCCCTCTACATAACTCTTTCTCTGTGTTCCAGGAAGCATTGTTTCTCGCTTCAGGAACCACACTCCAAACCATTTGTTATCCCCAGAGAACCGCAGCGCCCCCCACTGGTGCCCCAAAATCCTTTCCATGACATTAGAAGTAGTCGTTCCTTTATTAAATGCTCCCGTTACCCAACTGATGGTCATCTCTTTCCTGCTGAGGTCCTATCTAATAGAGCTTTAAAATTTATAAAGTTCAAATGGTAATTAAATGAAAAATTCAACTTCTGAATATTTAAAAATGTTATACCTGAGCCAGTTGATCACCTACCTACCTCAGGCTTTTTTTTTTTTTAATTGAAGACAAAATCTGTTTTCATTTCTCTGCTAAATAAATGTTTAACCAGTTTTATTAAGCTGGTTATGAACTAAGAGCTTTGTTCTGATGAAGGTGTTCAGAGGTGTTTTGTAGCTGGTGGCTATAGTAAGTATAAAAATATCTTCATGTTCAAATGTAGGTTAAATTATACTTCTATGAAATTTTAGATTAAAGCAAATATAAGAAAGAAGCTATGTGAGATATATTGTGAAGTTATTTAGGTCATTTTACTTTACACTAATTTTTACTAATGTTTATCTGTACTATAAAGAAAGAAAGCCCAAAGCTCTAAATTTCCTTCCATCACTGTGAACTGTATTTTACTATATATGATTGAATCAAAATGATACAGTGAACCCTCAAGTTATGAGCAGCCTGACATACAAACAACTTAGGCTATGACTAGAATTTTAGTTTTAATTTATGACCAGTTTTGAGCTACTACACAAATGCTGGGTGCTTGTGCTTCTGGATGGTCTCAGACACAGATTTAACCCTTAAAGAGGTATGGAAGGAACATCACAACATCCTTTCCTGTGTGGGGTTAATTGAGAACTCTTGGGCCAATGTCTCTCTGAGTACACTGAGATCTGCCTGTATACAGGACAGAGACTTTGAAGACTGTGTAGAGGATCCTGAGCCTTCAACTGCCCAACTTGAGTTACAACCAGCCCTCAGAAAAAATTGAGTTCATAAATCTAGGGTCTACTGAATTTGTATTTTAAATGTCTATTACATGAGAAAATGTAAATGAAATGAATGAAAAGAAAAATATATTCTACATATCTGATGTCCTGAGTTTTTTCTTAAATAATTATTTTAGTAAAAAGTTTTTATAAAATCTTCAAAATAGGGTCAGAAACTAAATTAAAATTCACTTTGATTCAATATTAAAGAAAAAAATATTCATTGTAATCTTTTCCAAGATCATTACTTTTTAAAAAATAGAACAAGGAAAGAATTACAGTAGTTTTCCATTCATGTTCATACTGCATTTCTCAATCAAATACGAATATACAGAATGAGTTGTGCAAGAAATTACATAAGAGATAAAAACTAAAATGCAGAGCAGAGAGAGATAGGGCTCCAAACTATTAATTCCCTTCTTCCCTCATTGAATTTTAGTATTGGTATTCTCAACATCAAATGGAAGATTCTAAAATGTGGGAATCTAGCTGGACTGGACTTCATTCAAATTGCCTTTCATTTAGCATCACTCTGTTTTTCTTAAGTGGAAGAAAGAACAGGTTCTTTTTCTTGCATTATGGTTTTTTTCCTCACTTCCTAGTGTATTTGGCAAGGTGAGAAGTGAAGGTGATAGTCATGCTGGAACTTTTACCTTAATCAATTATAAAATAGCACCCCCATCCATTTCTCTGACTTTTGTTTTTATTTTCTTTAAATACTGACCTGTGTATATCTTGCTCCTACATAATTCACTTCCCCTGGATTGGAACATTTATTAGAGTGATTTGAAAAACCTCTCTAGAAGCAATAACCAGAGCCTTGGAAACTCAGACTGATACATACTATCATCGAACTTCGCCTGCTTGACTCAAAATTTTTATTCCCATGCAGTTCTCACTTGCAAATCTCCTTCTTAAGTTCTGACTCTCCTCTTTAAAAAGGTATTGTATATAGTAATCAAACAAGTTTCCTAAGAGTCTAATTTCAGACACCAAAGTGGTTCTCCATTTTTCATTGCTTCCAATAATAACTTCTTGCACAAACTTTCCCAAAGCTGCTTGACTTGATTGTTTTATTTTTGTTCAACCAAATGCCTTTCCACTGCTGATCCAACAACCCTCTAAAGGACCCAGAATCAAGAATACTGCTTATCTCTTTCTCTCAACCAAAATTATATTCATTCTTGTTTGTAGGTCTACTACTGTACTGGTCAGCTTTCCTGTTGCTGGGACAAAATGCCTGACACCTACAACTTAAGGAAAGGTAAATTTAATTTTACTTATGGCTTTAGAGGTGCAGTCCATAACTGGCTGGCTCTGAAGCAGAAACCTCACGGTAGAAAGGCATGTGAAGCACAGTTGCCAACTTCATAGCCACCAGAAATCAAAGCCAAGGGAAAGAGTGCCAATGAGAGACATACCTTCCAATGCAGGCAGCCAGTGATTGACCTCCTGCCCTGAGCACCACCTCCTCCCAGCACATTCACCTCTGTAGATGAATCCACTGAGAAGGGTAGCACCACCATGGTCCAATCACTTAAGAGTCTCTTCGTCTAGTCAAGGTGACAATTAAGGCTAACTATCAGAACTGCTTTTTCTCTTGGTTCATATCTGTTTTGTTTCTTTTTAGAATCTTTCAGACAGTGGACATTACAGAGGTTTGATGAGGATGACAAAGCAAGTTTAGGATTTGTTACCATGTCATTGGCTTCTGACATCAACAGCAGCAATACAGAGCACAAAACCCACTCACAATTGGGTATTACTTTGGTTTGCAAAGAAAGTTGCAAAAACCTCAAACTCCATAACTTATTTTTAATTTCATATTTGGCTATATAACCAGTTATCCACATATTAACCAGTGCTTAAAAATTTTTAAGACTCTTTGTAGGATAGAATGACATCAAATTTTGTAAATGTTCCACATATATCTATCTAACTACTTAGTTTGCTCTGCTTATTAGGTGAAGCAATATGCATTCATAAGCACACACTTTTGTACCTAGACAAATACATGAACACACATACATACACACACAGAAAAGTACAATGAAGATAGTCCTCTGTGTGAATCAAATATTCCATATTGTCTAGAAATTTTTGTCTACATGATCCATAAGTATCTGTTAGAATTTGTTAATATTTTCAACAAGTACAGTTTTCAATATCTCCTTTTATATATAACAGGTTTTTATTTAAGTATATTGAGGTTGTATTTAAGTTGAGTTATTCTCCAAATTTATTAGCCTTTTTGCCAGTGAATCCCATATGAAAAACTTAATTTAGCTCTATCACATGACTATGTCATACAAGCCAGACATGTTGGATTGAAGGCACAATTGAGAACTATTGCTATAGTTGATATTTGGCAAGTTATTTGAAATGAGCATACATTATTTACTAGTAGAGATGGTATCTGAATCATTTCTCTCCAGCTCAGCTTACTCTCTGAAATAAAGTTGTCAGTGAATGATTTTGGGGGAGAGAAGATTTTTTTCTCAGAGTGCGATAATAATAAAGCAAAATCAGAAAAGATTTTGCTTATAGATTTACTATAATCTGTTGGATCAATTGTCAAAATTTCAATTCTCAACAAAACTTATGAGAGGAAGCTTTCTCATTATTGAAGTATGAGAAAATCAGCAAAATATGGATAAAGCTGAAGGAAATAATATATGCGGTATAAGTAATCTCTGAATATTTTATGTTATGACTTTAGGCTATTTTGTATTACTTATTCCAATTAATAATCTTAACAATTATATATTCATGTCTTTGTGTCAAAGAGAAAAAACAAAGACCAAAATGTCTAATTTGTTCAACTTCAAATTACTAGTAATAGACTAAAACAAAGATCAAAACTATGTAAATACCCTATTGCCAAAGGCCATTAGGTAGGTGCCCCTGTAGTTGTTGAAGCTCTGGTTTCTTGATTTTGCATTAGAAATCATGGTACATTCTAGGAAATTAGGTATCTAGATATGTTCTCCTTAGTTGGTTGTCATTCAGAAAGTTTAAGGAACCAGAAGCTCATTCAAGATCACATGCTGTCCGAAGGCGATGGAGTGTCTGTGACTGGATATCTCCATAAATCATACTGACAAGGGAGGGACACAAGAACAAGATAAAGCTTTAATTGATAAAGGAATAACAGCCACGTATGTGGGGCCAATAATGAATATTTTAATATTTTGTGGGTGGCAGAATGAATGGCCTTTTGCCTGTGCTTAGACTGAATTAGAAAATGGTCTTAGTATATCTCTTATTATCATGTTGAACTAACCTTGTCTGAGGTTAGTATTTGGTGAGATTGTTTATATCTAGTCCGAGAATAACAAGACATAGCTGTGAGAGCCAGGTTGGCTTTAGAATGTCAAGGACTGCTCATTTTGTCTTTCCAAATCAGAACTCAGAAGACTGTTTTGTCTAATTGTACCATATACTAAAAATAGAAAACTGAAGAAAAAATTTTGTGTATGTGTTTTCCAGTACTCTACCAACTACTAATTGTGACACATTGAGAAATATCAGAAAATAAAATATTCTAGGCCTATTTTGCAAGTGGGAAATTTAAATCTCTGCATTAAATTTAAGAATTCTGCTAGGAACACAGAACTATAAACCAAAGGAGATATATTTATCAGTTGCCTTTTCACTGAAAGACACTGTCTTTTACCACAGAACAAAAAGAACCTTGTAAAACACTGTAGGAGTAACATTTGACAAAAGCTGTCTACTTAGGTGCTGAACTTTTCTGCCTTCTCTCCTTTAAAACTTCTAGAACACAGGCTAAAAGAATACAGGTCGGCTGAGATGGTTGTAAAATTAAATAGTTCAAAGGATAAGGGTACAAAGCAGTGATCTGTTTCTCCTTCTGATAGAAAATAGTCTTTGTGCTTCATTAGAGCACAGACAGCTGTCACTTATCTCTGATGGGAACCAGAGGGACACACTCTTTGAAGCAGTACATCCAGTTAGACAGACAGAGATAAATCTTCAGGGTGCAATTTAGTGAAAGACAATTAACTGCACAAATTATAGCATGAATTATTTATCAAGTTATCTGGCAAAATTTGATGAAATTTTAAGGAACATATTCTTCAATCTGCTCATAGTACATACAGACAATAATGTTGTATGTTGGGGGAAAATAGATGTAATGGTGTTTACAGTAATTCTGTGTTCTATTAAATATGGTTCTGCCACTTCCTACCTTTGTGAAGAGATCAAATAATCTTTCTACAATTCAGTTTCTTTTTAGATAATAAAAATACTTGCCTTGCCATCCCCATAGGGCTTTTAGGGATTGAGAAACTGTATATGAAAGTACTTTGTAAACTACAAAGAATTACACATGTGTAAATTATCATGACTTAAAATACATCCAATGTCCACAAAAAATAATCTTTACTAATTTATTCACAAACTACTATATTTCCTTCTATATGATCACACACTTTAAATTCCTTGTGTTTAATATTAGATTGTCCTGACAGAGTATGGGTTCATATGCCCCATTTATGAACCTTATACAGTACTGCGAAAATTTAAACAAACCACTGCCAACTGTGAGTGCACATCAGCATAATAACGGGCATCTTAAATTTTTAAAAATAATAGGATGAACAAAAGATATAATGTATTTCATACTTACAACATTTGCTCACTTTGAAAGATTGAATTAGGTTTCCAAGACCCTTGGTTATTTGTCAGAGAAAGATTAAATTATAAATCCATGTCACAGCTAAATTTTTAGGTAATTGCTGCTTTTACAAAAAATTTTCCTAGACCTTGAGGATCAGCAGCAAGTCAACTTCGCTGTATTTAAATGCTCGGAAATAATATAATAACATAATAAAATCTTGACTTTTCACATTTAATTTTTTTCATAGTAATTATATGACTATTGCATTTACTTTAAAAAGAACAAAGATAATCAGATCTGAGGCATCTGATGGTAAATGTACATACCCTCAGGGACAGTAAGGTGCTCCGTTCACAGTGCATCTACCTTTGGATAAGTCAAAACACATAGACAACTTCTAGCATGGCAGAAAATTTAACAATATATTATGAGCAGTTTGGCACAGGCATTTATCTGTTCCTTTTACATCAGACCAGAGCCAAATTTAGATTGGAACAGGTAGTTTGAAAGCAATTTCTCACAGAAAGATGTCTACAGACTTATTTATGACAAGTTCTAGCTACTTAATAAACTTGATATCAATCCCTGGCTTTAAATTTGTAACACCTGGTCCTGCTGATAATTTCTTTTGCCATTAAGCTTTTAGATCTTTTACTAAAATATTTCCTATGAGTTACTTCCTGATAGCGACCCTTTAAGACAATGTTAACATGAAATTAACACTTTAATTTTGCAGATGATTTCCTATTCTCTTGTGTTATCTAAATACTTGAAGTCCACTTTTCTTAATTAATCTAAGTATTGTATTAGCTATCATCATATTACTCTACTATCTGAGCTGAGAAAATATAGTTGTTGCATCAACCTACAGGTGTAACCTTGTTCTTTGCACTTTGATTTATATAACAGCTCAGCCTTTTAGTTCAACTCCACAAGCTCAAAGGCAAGTCTTCTGTGGAGTCCACTCTTGCTGGAGGCCCTTACCTAATTGGTTACCCTTTCGTCCAGATCCATCAATTCTCAGACAAGTTCTTCACAGGTGAAGTAAAATGGAGTGAAGTGAAGTGAAGTGAAGTGAAGTGAAGACATGTTGCTCTTAACAGAGAGACTAAGGCAAATATCACTGAAGTTATGAACAAAAGATGAAGAAGTATGCACACTGGTTTCTCTGATGTGAGTCTCTAGCAAGCTAGAGAAGACAGGAATAACACAGTGACTTCAAAGGGCTTATTATGTTGGTTTTTGCTGCTTCAAATACTGCTATTGATAGCAGTAGCAGCAACAGTTGTGGAACCAATAGCATCTTACTCAGTCCCGTGTTAGTTCGTGGAAGATTTTGAAATTTGTTTATTCAACAAAAATTAATTGAATGTTTCTATGGGCCAGACTCTGTGCTGAGATTTCTACCTGCTACATAACACAAAGAACACCATTGCACCTCTAAGCCATAACCACCCCAAAATACCATGACTAACTCGTCAGTGCCATTTGTAAAAGTTCACTGAACTCCTGTAACCCTGCTATAGATAAAGAGGTGACTAATGAAGTGGGTAATATCTGGAGGCTGGTAAAGTATATTGCCCCATTATATCTTTATTTTGACTCACACTCTCATTGTGATTATGTGAATTTACATGAGGATAAAATTATGTATCACTAACTTAACTTGATAATTGTGATCCCAAGTGGCATTTTTAAACAGCATTAGTAAGTGATGGATGGTACAATTATCTGAATATTCGACAGTCAGTAATTATAGGTTGCCAAAGTAATTGTGAGACTTCAAAGTAAGTGTACTCCACTTCTGGAATCAATGTGTTATTGTATCAAAATGTGACCAATAATTAAAAACAGAATATAAGCCCTGAATGACATTAAAGAGAATGAAAGTTGTAAAAACTGAGATGAGGAGAAATGAATGCAGACTAAGATTTTCAAAGCTGTCAGAGTAGAGACAGTAAACATTAGTTTTGAAGAAAAAGTAGACATAAAACAGAGAAAGAAATTTATATCTTAATTTTTGCTTTAAAAATTCCAAGTCAATGCTACAAGGATCAATTTATGCTGACAGAATACCTAAAATCTAGAATGAATTATACTAAGTAAAATGAGTTGCTCTGTATTAAATTTGTGAAGCACTGTAACAACAGAGTCTTACCACTTTGTATATAACTAACCAGTCATGTCTTCATTATGAAAATGTATGTATGCATTCAAAGATTCAAAAACATTTGTACCTGACAAATATCACTAAGTGCTACACATTATGTTGAAAACTGGCAGGCCCTAATAAAGTAAAATTATCATGATCTCTGCCTTTGTGGGCATTTTTCAATACAATAGAAAAAGTACACAATAAAATAATTAAAAAATGATTATTACTAAAAACTTGTATACGTGCCCAAAAAATGAGCAGTTTTCTTTTTTATATAGCTTTCATTTTTTAATTCTTTTTCAGTTTATGAAACAATAAAACAAAATTTCATAACAAAATAGTGAAAGGGTAGCAATAGTTAACACACTGTGGGGGACCAGGGATTTAGGTCAGTGGTTCTGCTCAAGGTCCCAAGTTCTATCTCCAGTAACAAAAACAACAACAACAACAAAAAACACACTGTGTATCATTTTCTTCAAAACAGTTACTCAGAATACAAGACATAAACCAAAAAGATTCCTACAAAAAATAAACAGATACTAACACAAAACTTTCTTTTCAACTATCTAAGATAAACTAGTAAAATAAATGGAAAAAAATAGTATATGCATTACAATATTTTTGAAACAAGGAAATGCTGATTGAGGGAAATATCTGAACTTCTCCCTATTTCCTATTTATCTCACTTCTATTTTTCCCCTTATTTGTATATTCATCCACATTTTGTGTTTCTCCTATAAGATAATCTATGTAATATATGAGCTGATGTGTCAGACTTAGTTCACTTAACATTATACTCTCAACTTGCAACCATTTATCTATGAAGGCCTTAAATTTATTTTTCTTTGTGGTAGCGTAGCACTCCATTTTGTATAAATACCACATTTTTCTTATCCATCTGTGATAAAACAAAATGCTGCATTAGAAGAAAGAACAGTACTTAATAAAATAAGGTGGGATGGCTTTCTTGAAGGCAAATAGCCAAAATCTAACGGATAAAGAGATAATTTTGAAAAGAGAAGGTTGCACATGCAGAAAACCTAAATGGGCTGTTGTGCAAAGGCCTCTCAGAGGTATTATTTTTGTAAAGACCCCATAGTCATAGACCATGTACTGTTTGCTAAGGAGACATGGGGCCAGTATAGTTGAAATTGGAGAACAGTAGGAGCTGAGGGAATTCAGATTGCCCAGGGCTCTATTATAGCTTATATCTACCACAGATGTTCCTCTAAAGATTCATGCACTCATAGGTGGGGCTTTGGGGAAGTGGGTATATCCTGAGTATGTGATACTAGATTATGAGTTTGTGATAACTGGATCAGTCCATTGATTGCTTTATCATAGTTGTAAGTGATGGAATTACTGAAGAGGGAATCCCCTTCTTGGGTGAGTGTGGCACCAACCAATAGATTTGTACCCTGTGTTGGATACAAAAGGAAAGTTGCTGCTTTTTGCCTGTCATGCTATGGACTGTTTCTCCTCTGCCATGACCCTCTGCCATGTCACCCTGCCTTGGAGCCAGCCAACCATGCACTGAAACTTCTACAAACTGAGCTAAAATAAGCCTTCCTCTTTTAACTTGTAGGTGTCAGGTATTTTGTCCCAACAACAAGAGAGTAACTAAGACAGGCCTATTAGATTCAATAGTTGTAGGATAGATACTGTGAATAAATAAAACTATCAATATCAGATAGATATTTAAAAAGATTATTCCAATAAAAGGAAAGCAGTAAAGGGCAGAATGCAACTCAGAAACTACCAAAGTTATTTAAGGAAGAGAAGATAAAGTCTGGAATTAAGATATTAGTACAAAAGTGAACAGTTTCAAAATTTATATTAGAAGTTAAACCACCAGGACTAGCAGATGGATTGTATGTGAGAGATGATAAAGAGAGAATGAAATGTTAAACAAATAGTCTTGTGATTTCCTCAGTGAAGAATGTTTACAAAAAATTAAATTTTGGAGAATAAAAACAGGAGAGAACTTTTCATCATTGCTATGGTCTGCATGAGTGCCCCTTTAAATTCATTCTTCTTTGCCCATCTAGGTCCTTCTGTCAGGTAAGGACACATAGAAAACACCAGCTATAAGACCCAGGGCCTCAACAGACACCAGATATGCTGATTCCTTGATCTTGGAATTCCCAGCTTCCAGAACTGTATGCAACCAATTTTTGTACTTTGTAAATTCTCCAGTCTAAGTCATTTTGTTATAGAACCACAAATGCACAGACACATCATAAGTTTCTCATGTCCAAGAGACATAGGATATGAAGGTGTTAGTAAGACCTGTTCCAAGATCAAGAGAGAAATTAGTATCACAGACACATAACTGGGGATTTTTGGTATATAGAGAGTGCTATCATTTTGATAACTAGATTATATCTTGTAAGTATTGAGGTGAAATAGAAAATAAAAGACCTGAAAAAAAACAGAAAAAATATCGTGAGATGTATGTATTGTTGAAAAAGGAAGTAACCAATAACAATGACCAACATGAAATGGCTAAGTAAATCAGAAAAGTAAAAAATATTATGTCTTAAAATTAAGAAAGAAGGTTGAACATCCTTAAATCAATAAATGTAATACACTATATTAACAGAGTCAAGGACAAAAACCATATGATCATCTCAATAGATGCAGAAAAGGCATTTGACAAAATCCAGCACCCATTCATGATAAAAATGCTACAGAAAATTGGAATAGAAGGTCTTCATCTTAACCTGATTAAGGCTATCTATGAAAAACCAATAGCCAACATCATACTAAATGGTCAAAAACTGAAAACTTTCATGCTAAAATCAGGAATGAGACAAGGATACCCACTATCACCACTCCTGTTCAATATTGTTCTGGAAACAGCCACAGCAATTAGACAAGAGAAAGAAATAAAAGGAATAAAGGTAGGAAAGGAAGAAGTTAAACTGTCATTATTTTCTGATGATATGATACTTTACATAGAAGACCCAAAAAACTCAGTCAAAAGCCTCCTAGACCTAATTGACAGATTCAGTAGAGTAGCTGGATATAAGGTCAACACTCAAAAGAAAATAGCCTTCTTATATGCAAATAGCAGACCCATTAAGAGAGAAATTCGGGAAATAATTCCGTTTACAACAGCATCTAAAAAAATGAAATATCTAGGAATCAACCTAACAAAGGAAGCAAAAGACCTCTACACTGAAAACTACAGCACTCTGAAAAAAGAGAATGAAGAGGATACAAGAAAATGGAAAGACAGCCCTTGCTCCTGGGTAGGAAAAACCAATATAGTGAAAATGGTCATACTTCCAAAACTGCTATATAGATTCAATGCAATCCCAATTGAAATTCCAACAATATACTTCACAGAACTAGAGAAAACAATCCAAAAATTCATTTAGAAGCAGAAGAAACCTAGAACAGCAAAAGCAATTCTGGGCAACAGAGACATGGCTGGGGGTATCACAATCCCCAACTTGAAACTATACTATAAAGCTACTGTGATAAAAACAGCATGGTACTGGCAAAGAAATAGACCTGAGGATCAGTGGAATAGATTAGAAGATGCAGAAACAACTCCGGACATCCTCAGCCACCTCATCTTTGACAAAGGAGCCAATCGCCCTCATTGGAGAAAAAGGTAGCCTGTTCCAAAAATGGTGTTGGAAAAACTGGATTTCAACCTTCCAAAGATTAAAACTAGACCCATACCTATCACTGTGTACTAAATTAAGATAGAAGTGGATTAAAGAGCTAAATATCAAGACAGAAACTGTAAACTTGCTGGAAGATAAGTTAGGTAGAACTTTCAATGACATTGGCATAGGAAAAGACTTCATGAACAAAACTTCAGTACCATGTGAACTAGCACAAAAGAATCAACAACTGGGACTTCATCTTATTAAAAAGCTTCTGCACTGTAAGAGAAAGTACCAACAGAGCTAAGAGACAACTTACAATATGGGAAGAAATTTTTAGCAGCTGTACCTCAGACAAAGGTCTACTATCTAGAATATATAAAGAATTGAAAAAAATCAGACTCCCCAAATTCAAAGACCCAATTCAAAAATGAGCATCCAAAATGAACAGACATTTCTCAGACAAAGAAGTAAAAGCAGCAAATAAACATATGAAAAAATGTTCAACATCACTGGTCATTCGAGAGATGCAGATGAAAACAACACTGAGATTCCACCTCACCCCAGAAAGAATGGCTGCTATCAAGAAATCAACCAACAACAAATGCTGGCAGGGGTGTGGAGAGAAAGGAACCCTTCTCCATTGTTGGTGGGAGTGCAGACTGGAGCAACCACTGTGGAAATCCGTATGGAGATACCTCAAAGAACTAGGACTAGAGGTCCCATTTGACCCAGCTATTCCCCTACTGGATATCTTCCCCAAAGAATTAAAAGAATCATACCACAGTGATATATGTGCACCTATATTTATAGTGGCACAATTTGTAATAGCTAAGGTTTGGAAACAGCCCAAGTGCCCATCAACTGGAAACTGGATAAAGAAGATGTGGTTTTTTTTAATAAAATGGAGTACTACTCAGCTATAAAGAACAAGAAACTAGAGTCATTTATAGCTAAATGGATGCATATTGAGGCCATACTCTTAAGTGAAATAAATAGGACACACATGTGTAAATACTGAATAGTATCTCTAGTGTGAGAAACTGAAAGTGTAAATAAGGATGAAAATGATCAAAATGAATAATTGATAATTGAAATAGGAAAAGGTCCAAAGGTGTAGGGGTGATGGGAGGGGAAAGGGAAAGGGAAGAAAGGAAAGGAAAAATGAGAAAGAAAAAAAATTGGAAACAAATTCTATGTAAATAGGGAAGGGTGGTGGGGGTGAAGGGAGCATAGGTAATGGGGAAAAAATAAGAACTAAGATACATCATGTACAGGTACAAGCACCCAATGATAAATGTAAAGGAATTGTATACCTAAAATGTACCAATAAAATGCACCAAAAATTAAGAAAGAAAAGTGTTAGAAGATGAGGAAGTGGTCAATCAAGTCAAGTGTTGCTTAGAGGTTAAATATGATAAGAACAAAGAATCAGATCACAAGATTTGCCAATATGGACTTTCATGATTATTTTTACAATAATTTTACTGGAATTATGGGATTAGATGTCAAATTTAAGTATATCAATGAATGGAAGAAATAAATGCATGTAATATATGTAGATAACTTTATGATTGGAAAATTTATTTACATCAAGGAGCAGGGAACTGGAGTGGCAGCCTTTAGAGTTTAATATTTATTTAATTTTTCGAGGTAATGTATCTGAGAGATTGTTTTCTGATGGAAATTATCTGGCAGAGATGATAAGGCTAATATAGAAAGACAGAGTGAATAATGTGAGTTCCTGAAGTCCTTGGGAGGGGCATGTGAAATGCATGAAGCATTGGGCTTTTATTAGAAGAGGGCAGGACACCAAGAGATGATACTGCAATAAGAGTTGGTTTTACAGA
The DNA here is from genome assembly GCF_053883595.1 of Heterocephalus glaber. NCBI lineage: Eukaryota > Metazoa > Chordata > Mammalia > Rodentia > Bathyergidae > Heterocephalus > Heterocephalus glaber. Next base: position 17,817,951 of record NW_028258333.1, read on the forward strand.
TTTGATGGCAGCAGATAAGGAAATAGAAGAAGAGTATAGAGGGTAAATAAGGTAGGAAAACTAATAAACCTATCAGTTAGAAATTTTGTTTGCGGTTATGAGTTTTCCAGTGGCTTGAAAAAATTTCAGAGTGGTCTAGAGTTTGGCCATTGCTGGTATTAGTCAAACTGCTAAAAAATATGAATGTTGAGGAGCCTCAGGCTGTCTTCAATTTCTTCCATACTTATAAGATGGCTGTCCTAGCCATCTTACCTTTTCTCCAAATCAGGTAAAAGGGCACTATAAAGAGGAAAAAGAGTATTTGTTTTTGGAAAGTGAAACTTGCCCAGAAATGTCCAGATTTCCACATGTGCAATGTTGGTTCATATAATCACATGGTCATTAAGAGGCGAGCAAAAGACTAGCAAATATGAAAGCTTAACAAATCATTTGGAAGCCTTGAGCATAATCATGGAGTTGTTAGTGCTGCAGGATGGGGGAAAGGATATTGCATAGGTGATTAGCAGTGGCTGCTAAATGACACAATAAAATAGTCATCTAAGAGAGAAAAAGAACTTACTAGCAAATCTCACAAGGATTCCTAGAGATTACTGAGATATGAGAGGATCGATTTTAAGTAAAGTGATTAACTGGTGAAGTAATTTCACCACAGATTTCATTCAGCTGCTTGGGTTCATGCATAGAGGAGGTGAATAGTTGAGTTCACCCATGATCCATGATTGGTACTTGACACAGGGCTGAGAAAGAGTTAATATTGTATGTTTTATGAGACTGTTTGAATAATGGAATATGGACTCAAAAATGGAAGTTAGGAAATGAAAGTAATTATAATGATGTATTTTAAAACATAATCTATGCTAAAGAAGAAGGGAGAAAAAGCCCTACAGAATGAGAAATTTGTAAGATCATAGGATTAGGCATCAGAATATTATTAGCAAATTGTAAGATTCTCAGGGAAGAAGTTTACTGAAAGAAGATTCTGGCCAAAGAGTGTAATGCTTGTACTTGATAGTTGAAGGATAGAATTGAGAATATGGAGAGGGTGACTAAAATGAAAATAAGAAAATGACAATGAGAAAGTCATGAATCTGGACACCAGGATGTAGTATGATGATACACTAGAATTTCAAGGCCAATAGAGAAGATGATTTTTGTTATATTGAAATGAAAGTTGTAAATCAGAGTCTGTGGTCTTCAAGGAACACCAGGGACTCTCTAGAAAGTTTGAGATTGACAGCAATGAGTAAGGTACAAGAGACTACATCCAGAAGGCAAGAGTCTCAATGGTACAAAATTCTTCAAGAAGAGAAGAATGGTTTGGAAATAGAAATGGAGAATTTTGAACATATATCTTCCATCTCATAGCTGTAAGGTAAGTGAGATACACAAGCAAAAACAACCTCCATTTGAGATGGAAGCCATTTCCTCAGTAGACTGCCCAATATCTTTTGAGGCTAGGTTGCAGCCTAGGTAATACTCACTACTTTCACCAAGTTTACAGTGAAAATCAGGAGGAAAATGCCCATTTGAAATGTGGAGTTTCAACAGAAAAGGACCTACACATTGGGGCAGAAGATAGCTGGTCACTGAAAGGGTTAACATTAAAAAGAATCAGATTTTTTACATCAGGACAATAAGAAAAATACCTTGAGGGCAACACAGGCATCAACAACTCTGCCCTTCACAGGGTCAAGGGTGTAAAAGGGTAAAAGTAAACTCTTTTAAAAGACTTTGCTTTAAGAAAAGATCCCCTTCTTCCAGAAGGTCTAGGAAATTTGTTCCTTGAGTTCAGCCATCCAAGCATTCAGGAGCCACTATAGCCAGGATCCAAGGAGAACTGTCAACTGCTTGAGCAGACCTTGGAATTACCCATGTAGTGCTGATTTTCTAGACAGAATGAATGCAAGTTAGGGGTTTTTAAGGCTTCTACCTCAACTTCATAAGAAGCCTTGAGAGGCCAGGCAGTGTGTCACTGAAAGGGCAGTGTGTGAAGCTATGAAAATGAAGCCAAAGGTATAGTGAAGTTGGAGAAGTTGGAGGAGCCAGGACATTGGAGAAGTCACAAACCTGGAACATCTGAGGAAAGCTATAGTCAATGAGCAAAAGCCATTCAAGGAGAGAAGCCATGAGGGCTGCAACCAACAGTGCAGTAGGAGTGGGACCACCCAAGCTCTTTGGAGTTCACCTCTTGCTAAACTTGCCCCATGTGCTGGACATGGAGCTTCAGGTTTGAATGTTTGCCCTGGTGAGTTTCAGTCTTGCTTTGGTCCCATTTCTTTCTCTTTCCATATTTCTCCCACTTTGTAGTGCAAATGTTTACCCTGTGCCATCGTGTATTAGCAATATTTTACTTTTTAAAATTTTTACAGGATCTTGTAGATGAGAGTTTGCTTTGCGTGTCAAAAGAGACTTTGGACTCTGACTTTTTAGCAAAGCTGGAACTGTTAAGACTTTAGCAACTCTTAGAAGTGAACTAAGTGCCTTTTGCATACAGAGATGAATATGACTCTTTCGGGTGCCCAGGGTGAAATGTTATAGTTTGGATCTGGGATGTCACTCAAAAGCTTCATGTGCTTGGGAGGTGATTGGATCATGGGAGTCCTGTAGCTGGTTTGCTGCTATGCGCTCGGAGCTGGTTAGAGGTGTGACAGCATGACCTGGAAGGGTATATCTCCCTCTCTATCTCCTCACTTCATTCCCTGCTATGGTATGACCAACTTTTATCTGCCTAGGCCCTTCTACCATTCCATTTCTGCCTTGTAGGCAGCCAACTATGGCTGAAACTTCTAAACACTGTGAGGTCAAATAAACCACTCCTCCTTTGAGTTGTAGTCTCAAGTATGTGTTTCAATGACCAGGAAAATGATTACAACAAAGATTTTGAATTTACCCTCAACAGTCTGGAGGGTTTTGGAGTGAGAAGTGAAATGGTTTTGCTGGTTGTTAGGATGAAATCAGGAGATTTCAGAAACATGGAAGCCAGTAAGTAGGCAGTAGTAGTAATCCATTGGAGACAGGACAGTGGTTTCAGTACCATGATTTACAATGCAGACCTTCAAGGGAAGAGTGCTCATATTTTGGATCTTTTTCAAAGGTACAAGTAAGATTTTGCCAAAGGACTGGATGTGGATGTAAGAAAAAGAAAAAGAATGACTTCAAGGCTTTTCACCTTAGTAAAAAGAATAGAAATGCTACCAAGTGCAGATAGAAAAGCATAACCATGGAAATCAGGCCACTTTTACCACATGTGTTACCTGACATGTCCAAATGTGGGCAATTTACTTTTGTCTTTACTTTCTTCTTAATTTATTAAGGCTCTGGTAGTATTTGGTGCCAAAAATTAAAAGGCCATAAAAGCCACAGAGTAAAACAGTCACATTCTTCATCAATGCTAAATTCAAGATATTTCATTTGTAAAAGATCTGAGAGTAAATATTTCAACAGGTCTTATGATTTAATTCAGAACTATTATACTATAAGAGTGGGGAAAAAACATAGACAATAAATAAACTAAAGACTATCAGTGTGTTCCATAATTTGCAAACACAGGAAGCAGTCAGGTTTAAATTGCAGACTGTAGTTGCTGAGCTCTCTTTTAGTGAATGTTTAAGAGAAAAAGTTAAAACCACAAACTAATTTATATAGTCAAGTCTTTTCTAGACTGTGGATGCATTGCTTTTGTAATACCAAAAACTTTAAATTACTTTAACAATTATACAAGCATGCCATTAAGTAGTCTTAAATAATAAAGTGATATACTTATTTATATTACTTTATATTCTTTATGAATCTGTTGATTATATGATAAAAAGCTGAGTTTGGTATGTACATGACTTTACCAGTAGCTCGATTCTTTATAATCTCCCTTTATAGTCATTATGACTTAGATAAAAATGTCCTTCAAAAGTCTCATTTGTTCAAAGATGGGGTTTTTGGAAGGTGATAGGATCACTGGACTGTTACACTCATCAATATCTCATTAATCCTTTGATGAGTTCGTATCCTAACGTGCTCTTAGGAGGCAGAGCCTGGTGAAAAAAGGTGAGTCACTTGGGGAATGACCTGGAAAAAATGTATTCTTGTCTCTGTGTCCTCTATTCTCTCTGTTTATTTCCCACCATGGATTGAGTGGCTTTCCTCTGCCATGCATTTCCACCACGTCATTTTTTCCATCAAGCCAACCAAATTATGACTGTCATAGACTGAACCTTCTAAAACCTTCAGCCAAAATAAACCTCTCTACCTTTAAATTGCAAGTGTCATATTTTTCTTTCTTTTTGCCACCAATAAGAAAGTTACTAATATAATAATATATACATAAAAGTCTTAGGTCTCAATGATTTCTTCAAGCTAAAAATGCAGCCAAAGTTTAATAAAACTGTTGTTTTTATCAAACTTATTAGTCAAGTTTTCAGTATCAGTAATTATTTTTAGAATCAATAATATTCTTTTCATTTAGATTTATTACTATTGTGAATAATTTTATGAAAATATAAAGTAAGCATAGCATAGGTAGTGTTGAAATATGTTAAGTATCTTAAAGCTGGGTGGTGAAGCACTACTCTAATGCAACCCTTTCAAATGAAAGGGAGGAGAGTGGCAGATTAGTACATTGGCTTGTCCTTTGTTCCCACAGCTAACAAATGACAGAACTAAAATTAGAACTCATGAATCTCACCCAAGAGCTTTATTCACATCACCAAAATGGCCTGGTTTCCCCATGCTGGAATGGAATTGTACAATTATTAATTATGTGCTTGACTAGAAAAACCACTATGTTAACCTCAAACTGCCATTTCTTTATTAGGTCATATAACAGAAGAGACAAAAGAAAGAGTAATGATTTTCTTTTCCTCTCAAATGAACAATTTTGTCCAGAGGTGGATGTGCCATGAAGCAAATGAAGCTGATGTTTCCAGGTCTCTTGTATTCAAGGTCTAATGTTGTGTCTACTCAGTCATATGTTCTATAAAAGTTTTGTAAAATTTATAAAAATAAAACATATATATATATATACATATATATAAAGCCTTGATACAAGGCTTCCAAATGTGTGTAAGCTTTGAACTCCACAATACCCAGATATACCCCCATGTATACCCAACCCCATGAAAATTTCATTTCAATTACAAAGAAAGAAAATAGTCTTACCCCAAAAACAAAACCTACTCCTCACTCTTTATTTATCAAATGTTTTAGGAAAATTTAAAAATGTCAGCATGTCAAATAAATATCAAGATGTTTTCAGGAATAGGGAATTTAACTCAGTTTGATCATTATGATAGATAATCTTGATTTTCAATTTGATTGGCTTGAGACACACCTAGGAGATTAGTCAAGGACAATTTTGTGTGTTTCTGGGTGGATCATGGACTATAGACTAGAGGACTATATCTAGTTCCTGAACCCTTCCTTTCTGCCTCTTTTCAACCTGCTCTTTTTCCTGGTTGCTCTTCTTCCTCTACCAGCAACCACCTCCATGATTTTTCTGCCTCATAGCCAGCCAGCCATGGACTGAAACCTCTAAAACTGTGAGTCAAAGTAAACCCTTCTTCCTTTAAACTGTGTATGTCAGGTAGCTTGTTCCAGCAACAAAGAAATGACTAATAACAACTATTGTTCACTCTTGCTCTGGAATTTCTTCTCCCAGATATCCAGGGAGTTATCTGCCTTGTTCCTTGATGTCATGCCACTCTCTGCTCAAATACTATTCCATGACTATTTCCCCATAAACACTGTATCTAAAATAGCATTCCTCATTCTTTCCCTTTGCCCAGTGTCATTTTTCCTATCACATTTAAGGCCATTGATATATTTCATTGTATTTGTTTCTATGTACATTGTTTGTCTCCTTCCTTTCCCCACCCATACTGCCAATGGAAACTCCAGGAAAAAATAGGCTTCTTCTATTTTATTTTATTTTATTCCTATAACATCAATGTCTAGAATAGCATCTTTTACACTAGAATATCAATAGAAATTGTATAGTAGATGACTATTTAAGACCACTGCTCTGCCCCAGGATTGTCTTAAGCACTGGGGATCAGCAGAGAAAACCTCAGTGACAACGGCTGATGGAGCATTTTTACGTTAGAGCTGCTAATGAGGCATGTGAAAAGGACATTGGTTTTAGCTAGAGGGTATAGAAACCACCTCTGAGACAGTGTTGGATGTTTTATAGGACTCTGGAAACCTATGACTGATGTGTGGTCATTCCAAGCAAGGAAAAGGAGACAATGACAATTAACTTCCTTCCAATTCATTATGAGAAGACACTTTTTTAATAGTAGAAAAATGCCACTACACCAATGAAGTGTGCTGCCTCAATATATGCTGAATTTCTCTTTGACAGGAAATATTCACAAAAGTTGTCAGATCAGTTAATACAGAGCATAAAGGGTTAGATTAGTTGAACATAAATTTATCTACTAATTCAAGGAGTGTATGGGAAATTATTTTATTCTCTCACTACATAAATATTTATTAAGCACCTACTAAATGTTAAATTCCAAAAACCTAAATCTCAAACTGTTGTCTCTGTGAATAAAGGGTATCCTAATTGGACTCATCTCTTTCTCTTTTACTGTATGTATTTGAGCTCATAGACAACTGCCAGCTAATTTTCACACACATCATTGCTCAAAGTATTCAGCCTTCTCCTCGTCCCTGAAAGCAATTCAAATCCCTTTTCTCGCATTAAAAGCCTGCTATTTCTGGCCCTAAACTCATTTCCTGTACTAGCCAACTCTTCCCTATGCTGCAACTCTCCTTTTAATTTCTCAGACACACATGGCAAGGAAAATGCATCAACTTTTTTGTTTATAAATCTTCCTCAGCCTCTGTTTCTTTCAGGCCCTTTCAGCCAAGGGGTTAGTCCTTCCTGGTGCTTGAACTAAATACAGACAGTTCCTTTTATGCTATGGATGTTGGAAGTAGGTTGGGAATAAAATTCCTTTTCAGGTAAAACGAGCATCTATTGCAGGGTTCTAACTTGCAACCTTTGCCATGATGAGCAATTGACAGAACTGCCACCTCAATTTTTGTTTGAATTCCACTTCCTTGATAACACTAGAATTCTGCTCTAAGCTCTCGAGTCCTTGTCTGGGGCTATGGTGCACTGCCTAACTCCTGTCAGCTTCTATCCAAGATGGGCTGAGCTCCTGGGCCTCAATTCCCATGCCCACTTGGATTCCACATAAGGGGGCAAAAGACAAATTTTGCAGGGAAAAGCTACAGATGAAGGCTCACCTGGGCAGAGTTGTTCCCTTCAATGAATAAGCACAAGCTGTGCCAAAAAGAGCACAGGGAGTGAAAGGGTGGGGGTGATACATGGGGCCCCAAACTGCAAACAAAGTGCAGATATACAGGAGCTAATTAAATAGCGGAAAATGAGCTGGGAGGTAAAGCCATGTAGGGAAAAGAGCAAAAGAGAGTGCAACTCTTGCCATAATGGAGGCTGATGAGCCAGTTTGTCTATTGGTAGATGCCAGTTTCGTGGCTCATTGGTAACTCAGTGAAGAATGCGAAGCAAACAGCTGGGCTTGTTCCAAAGTGGATTGATCATCCTGAAAAAGCTGACATCTGTATCAATGAACATCATAACTGCCTGGAAACCCAGCCACCTTCCCCCTTAGATATAAAGTACCAACTCTAAATATGTCCACGTTCATCATGCTCAACCCTTAGCAATTTGAATTTGATTGGTGATCCTTCCACTCAGAAGTAAATCCTGTTGTTGGGACAGTTTGTGAAGTGTCAACCTCAGCATGTTCCCCTTCCTCATATGTTTGTTACTAAAAATCTGTTTGACTTGGGACAGGTAGGACAATATATTCCACCTTATCTACCTAAAAAGATCTCTTCTAACTTTTTCTTCCTCTTCTGTCTTCCAGATTTAACTCAAGCTTCATCTTTTCCATGTATCATATGTCATCAATGCCATCTCCAAATGATCTCTCCATCCACTGAAAACTATAATGCTATTTTAAATATTCATGGAATAGCTTTCATTTACTTCTTTTATTTTCTTGCAGCACTTATTATGTGCCAGACATTAAGTGTGTTACAAATATTAACTCATTTAATCTAATTAGCTCCATGTGGTAAAGAATTATTACAATACACATTTTTCAAATAAAGAAACTGAGTCACAAAAACACTTAATTGAGTTACCCAGAGACCATGAGTTAGAAAGAGCCAGAGCTGCAATTCAAGTTGAGATAATCTAGCCAACAGTCCCATGCTCTAAATTCCATATAATTCTCATCAGCTCTTCAGATTATGCTGAATTGGCTTACTAGATTATATTAATTAATACACAGAAAATTAACCCTAGATTTTTGGCTTTATGAAGGTAAAGGTTGTGTATTCATATTTTCAATGCCAAGCCTTTACATGTGTTATCATGTGTCTAGCTCCACATGTACATGTAGACATGCTTCATATATATGACACCAAGAAATGATTATTTCTATGGTAATATTCAAAATTACATTGAGGAACTTAAGAGTAATTTAAATACCATCAGTTGATTAATTAGTTCTGACCATTGAATGCAATCGGCTCTTTTATTTATTTTCTTTGAAACAACCAAATGGTTTTCATAAGCTACCTTCTAATAGATAAGAATGCACAGGTAGGTATCTTATTAATCAGTTTGCCAACACACAGGGATGACCTATCCATAAAAAGTGCTATAGAAAACACAATTTGGTATCTTTCTCACTTGACAGATAAACTTATAAATACGCAATATTTCTTTCTAAAGGACAAAAGTCCCATCTGTCGTGAATCCATGAATTATGGAATATATACTAATTCTAGTTCCACTCTCAGTTGCAACACTTGAGATTTTTGGGAGCTCCTCCTTGTCTCTTGGTAGTGTGGTTACTACAGCAAGCAGTGAAAAGGCCAAACATGAGAAATAACCTGACACTGAAGGGTAAAATCTCTCCTAACAAAGTGTCAAAGAACAGATCAGGAGCTTCCCTTCATGAAAATTGTAAAACAAAATTATAAGCAATCAGCAAATTTTCAAGTTGTCAAATATCCATGACCACTATGATTTCTGAATGTAATGCAGTGAAGCTGTGATTATTGTTACTTTTCTGCCTGCAAACATTATACACATTTATGAAATCCACCAAAAATGATGCAGTCAAATTTCAAAATTAGTTCTTTTTCTAAGACTTCTAATATATAGTTTCCATTCACTTCAACAAGGCTATTATAAAGCTATTATAAGGATTTTTTTCCTATTACCAATGCTAAAATATTTAAACATCTGAAAGAAATACGCAAACGTTTCTATGTGGAAAGAAACAGTGTTCTTTGGAAAACATGAATTATATAAACTATAATTAGAGCTTCAAAATTGAAAGTGTTTAAACTAAGATTACAAATTGCTGTGTTAAAAGGATACAGAGACATTCAAGGGGGAAAAATTAAATGCCAACTAACTAAATCAGTTCTCTCATATTCCAAGCAGTACTAACTCCCAAATTCTAAAGCCCAAATTCTAGTTCTAGACATTAGAACTAGTTTCTACAATGAGTTTACCCTACAATAAATTCAAGTTTCACTTCTATACCTCTCTTTCCCTTATACACAGTGGCTTCTACATTAAAGTCTCTGTTAACAATATTCAAGTAAGTATGTTCTACTGGAAAACATAAACTGGTAGAAATGCAAATTGAATTCCATTTTCAAACTAAATTAGAAGTAACTTGTTTCTTTAAAAAAATGGGTTTATGCATTTTCAGGAACACACAATAGAGATATAAAAATTAAGTGAATTTACTTGACTTAGTTTTACACTACTGAAACATACATGGAGGGGTAGTGTGGGGAAGGGGGAATGGGGCTTAAAACTAGTAAAAGTCTAACATTAAATCTAAATAATTTACACTGAAACAGATAACTACAAATTATTACTTATTTGGGCCGACTGGTATATTTTTCTATTATTACATTGATATATATTCCGATAGTATTTTAGAGTGAAACTTCAAGTTAATTTTTCTAAATCCATAAATGAATGAAATAATAGCCATGCAACTATGCTGTAAATATGTTGTGTTCATCCTATAGGAATAGTGAGTGACATCCATGTTAAAATATAAAGGACCATTATAATTTATGGTTGAGGGTTCATGAGTTGTAATTCTGTTGCACTACCAACATATGCTTTAAAAAGTAATGATTAAATTGTACGTGGGAAGCTTTATTATTTTTTTTTCCAGATTAGAATAGATGCATCCTTAGATATGTGATTTATTCACATTAGATACCACTGAACCCCAAAGTATATTATAAACTCATGCTGCAATGTCATATTATGGGTGGTTTTAGAAGTGGACTTGATATCCATATTGTGTTCAAACTCATAATATGTCTTTAATCTAGCTTTAGAGCAGCAGTGCCCTCTTAATCAATGAGATATATTTAGCAGACTGAGTGAATTTGGGTAATGTCAGAGGGAGATCAAGAAACCAAAGGGCAAGGAGAGAACAAGATAATTGAAGCAACTGTGCTGTACATTCTTGATTTATTCTGACAAGATATTATTCACAAGAATGTTGAAATAGTTTTTAAAGGTTGGTCTACATTGTTAAGTAAGAAAGGCAATCACTGCCAAGCTTTTGGATCCTCAGCTGCCGAATGACAGTGACTAATATGTCACAGAAATTGACCAAGAGGTCTACATGAGGCTACGCTTCTCCTGGCATAACTTATCAAAGCACTACAAAGTCAAAGAGCACTGGAGAAGAGCCAGTAACTATTTCCATGAATTAGAATGTAGAAGCCCTGAGGTAAAAGAAACTATTCTTGTTTTAATAAGAAATTTTATGAACTTTAAAAGAATGACCCACAAATAACACACACAGTTTAAAAATGTTATTACCCTTGTAGTTCTTTATTCTTTATATAGGAATAGTTCTTTATCCATTGCTGTTCTAAGTTCATAAAGGAAAAAATTTATATTTCTCTATTCATTCTCCTCAGTAATTACCATAGTAAGTCGTGCAAAAATAGTCACCCAATTAGAAATGCTTGCTTCCAGATATTGTGTGCTCAAAGGGAAATGGGTTCTCCAACTTCTGAGTCACTTTTCCATGTTTCCTGTTATCATAATATTGGATGGTGTTGTAAAATACCAGGAAAAAGTAATAAAAGAGTAAAATGATTATCAATAAATTAATTAAATTTGAGTTATACCTTCAAAGATGAGATAATGAAATATTAAACCAAAACATTCCTTGAAATATTACTTAACTAATACACACACACACACACACACACACACACACACACACACACCACAGCATGCCAAATATCCTGCTGGTTTGTAGGACTGACATTCATTTGCAGCATAGTCTTCCTCCAGCAATGTAGCACAATTTTGCAGGATTTTCATGTGAAGTATTACAGGCTCAAACCAATCAACATTAAGTAGCACCTGTCAAGAGACAATTTTCCTGGTTTAACAAATGTTCAAAATGTTTACTGTCACTTTGAATTTATATTCACTATTTGGAAGTGTTTGCAATGGAATCTTGGCACAATGAGCACTGTAGAAAATATAGCATAGTTATAAGATGACAATTTTGTGGAAATGAAGTTATTAAATCAGATTTATTAAAAGTACACACATACAAAAAAAAGGGTCATAATGATTACAGAAAAATCTTAATGCATTTGTGTAATTTGATTTAGGTATCCCTGTAGCAATCTGATGAAGTACACCATTTTAATTTAAAAAAATTTAAAAGTCTACATTTAAAGATTCCAGAGCCTTCTAAACACCAGAAATAATGGAACATATTTATATCTGAAATACACTTTATTTTAGGATTTTAGGATGAAACATATACAGTGAGATGAGTCTTCCTTCATTTCAACATTACTTGGTCTTTGACATTCATTTTTCTCACTAATTCTCTACAGACTAAAAAACAATCTGGGCTCTTTTCTCACTTTCCCTTGAAAGTTTGTAGAACCTCATAGCTTGAGAGTACCTCATTGAATTTACTCTGTGCCTTCAGCTAAATAGTCATTAGGTCTATTTTTGTGAACATCCAGAGAATCACTACAACCTGGTGTGCATGATTTGATTAGCTGACTCATATGGCAATGCCCCTAACATACTGAACTCACTTTTAAGTGGCAGTCTGTTTTTTTTTCTTTTTAATGTGTAGGTTTTCAGGCAATGGCTTTTAAAGTTTATTTTCTAAGCTTTCTCCTAGGTCTTAATCTTATCATATCAAAGAAACGAATGAGACTGTCATTTTCACTGGAAGCTTTCTCGATAGATACCTGGAAATATATGGTCCCATAATCGATCAATTGGACATAACTGCATAGTGCCAAAACCTAATGAAATAACAGTACCCAAATTGATATGGTGTTGGATAGCTTACAAAGCATCTTCACAGATGTTAGTTTTTTGATCATCACAAAACTTTAAGGTGGGCAGGGCAAATATGACCACTAATTTATAAATGAGTAGAGTAACAATACTATGCTTAAACTACTGATGTAATGACAGACTTGGAACTAGAAAGCAACCCTCAAATCCTTGTGTCAGTCAAGTCTTCCTTTCCCTGACATTATCCCTCCCACGATGCGTGTTAATCTATACAAATACCTCTCTAGTCTTCATATTATATGTTTATACATTCTACTACTGATATACAAGGATTCTTGGAGCTATTCAAATAAATTGGTAAATAAAGATTTTATGAAGTTGGTTATATATAAGGAATGAAAACTAATTCATCTTCCTCCAATATAATTAATGTTTCACACAGAAAACTAGTAAGATTTATTTTCAAATTATAAATATTTAGTATAAGGTTTTGTTCTGTAAGTTTGCCATTTATTTTGACGTAATAAATCAATGTTATAAAATCTTCATACTACTGAGAAAACACATTCACTGAATAATTTCAATGAAGGAAGACTTTTATGTTTTTATACTTTACATATTTAAATGTTTTATACAAGTACATTAGATAAGTTATTATCCCTGATAACTTATTATGAAAGTAAGGTATTAATATTATGAAAAAAATTATACTTGACAGTGTAAATACTGTCAGAAATTTGCAGACTAAGCACATATGGAAAATTACTGCTGAACATTGTACTGCTTATTTGTACAAAGAGCAGCCAGGAATCATGCATAATGCATTAGTACACCACCTAACAACAGCCCCATAGAAATCATCTCAACAAGAGACAGACAACACTCAGAAAAATCCACTTGATGAAAAAGACTCAAGAGTTTTCAACCATCTTGTAAGTGTAGATAGTCCTTATTTAAAGCCAAAGTTCCATATTTAAATGTGAGACCAAAGAACAAAAAACCAAAATGAAGTTCAGTTTGGTGCCTTATCCCCTAACTCAATTAAAGTTTATCAGGCCAAAGGGATGGAAAAGTGTACAACTACCCAGTGAATTGATTTTGATCAAGAGAGCCAATATGAATAATTGAAGGCTTTTGATCTACTTCCACTTGAATTGTCTTGAGCACATTCAATATAATGTGTAATTATGCAACCCTGCTTCATCTCTGAGTCATAGACTCATCGCTAAATGTGTATTAAAGTTAGGGGATTGTATCAATATAAAATCATTATAGAGATCTTCAAAGTTAACTTTTTTGTACATTTTTATTCTTTTTTATTAAGTTTATTGGTACATTTTAGGTATACATTATGATCACATTCATCATTGGGAATTTGTACCTGTACATGATATATCTTGGTTCTTTTTTTTACCCATTCCCCTTCCCTTCCTTCACCCCTCCACTCCTCCCTATTTACAAAACCTTTATTTCCTTTTTTCCCTCTTCTCTCATATTTTTTCTTTCCCTTTCCTCCTTTCCCTGCTTCCCCTTCCCCTTTCCAAGCCTATGGTTTCACACTGCATCTTGTCTGTTGCCATATTAACAAAAAACTCAAATGTTAATCAAAGACTTAAAATTGAATTAAACCAGTCTTCTCCTTAGCAAATGTATCCAAATTGATTTTGCATTACTTTGATGTATTTAATTAGTTATATATTTCAAATATAGAATAAAAAGTTATCTTTGTTAAATAGACTTCACAGACCCCTGAAAATTGAGATAAGAAATGATTTATTGACTTTGTATACATCTGGCTTTTATCACATTTACTTGGCATGTTTTTAACAGTTTTCCCAAAAAATAGCTTAGCATTTTTCCTTAGGAAAAGAAGAAGCGCAGCAGAGGAATGAAAGTCTGGTCTACTCGTGTTAGATGAGTCAGAAGTCAACGCTTTCCAATAAAGACAACTTTATGGTATTTTTCAGCAGAAAGAAGAGTTGAGAAGACATCCCAATTAGAATTTGTTTCTGTAAGTTTCATGATAACACTGAAAATATTGTTACTCCTTCAGGCTTTCTCTAGTATGTGAGTATTAAAGATCTCAAAACTTGGATTTGAATCATTTAATGTATGAAGATCAGAAAATATTAATTTTTATTATTACTATTATTGGAATAGATTCTCTAAGGCTGTGTTAAAAGTTTTAGAAAAAAATTTTAATTAACTTCACTGAATCGATTATTTGTTTATAATTCATTTTCTTGTTTTGTTTCAGCAAACACTGAGCACATGACATGCATTCAGCCCAGTAATATGTATTTGAGTTACCAAAATGCTTATGATGTGGTCCCTGTCCTCAAAGGAACAAAACACAACACAAAATACACAGAGCCAGTACAACAGGGGTTGGCACAAGATGACCTTAGGTAATACGTGGGAAAATACAACACATTCAGTGGAGTAAATAGAGGCCACAGAAGTCAGCAAGCTACTTAGATAAAGCCTGAGAGTTGTTTTGAAGCACACATCAAATTTCTGTAACAAACTATGTGTAAAGTTGTCACTTGGGTGAACTTCAGAATGCAAGCCTCTCAAATTTTGTTTACCTCTCTTACCCACACACCTTCAGGGCCTCAGGAAGAACAAAACCCTTCCCAGTACCACCTTGACTCACCAGTTTAAACAGACAGTATAGGAATATTATTCAGACTAATTATTGAACGAGTTGAGTTGATTCATATGCAATGTGCTAGTTAAGGTCCCTGGAAAATATAAACACGCAGTGCTAGGTTTCCTTTCGTGGTCTTAAGTAAATATGCATGCCTGAAGCTTTCTTCCCAGTTAGATCTATTGGAAGTCAATCATTCACCTGCTTATTAGAAAACAAGAGCTATGCACAGTGTTCCCTAGTCTCACAAGTGGAATTTCTAAAATCTCAAATCGGTCATTCCTAGGAAGACTGTAAAATTTACTGTCTAAACAGAAACACTTTTGAGATTGAAAGGAAAAATATATTTATCATTTTCCTGCAACAATAAGCATAAGCCAAGGATTTCCAGGGCAACTAAAGTACATGACTACTCTAATTATCCTGAAATTCTCATAAACTACAGAATTATAACAAGCTCAACAGCAGTTTTGAAAACAAAGGAAGCGTCCTCCTCAAAATTACCACCCTAGGAGGCTTTGAAGCAAAAGAAGCTTTCTTTTGCCTTGACCTCGAACAGCATGGAATCTCCATAGAGCCTCTCTCTGTTTCCGACAAGGAGTCATGTCACAATCGTGGCTGTATTTTGATTGTCCCTCCTCAACCATTCATGCGAATCAACAAAGCATAGTCTTGAGGAATCAACCTTACAAAATAGACATATCTGAGTAGGTCATATAAAACCATGCTGTGGAGGGCAGCTTTTGTTAAGCCTGTTGGAAAATATTGTCTCTGAGCTACTCACTCCCTTCCTGCGGTAAAATTTTCTTTTATTTGTCACTCTGACCCGTCTTAGCTGGGTCATATTTTAAAAAGAGCTTCAGGTTGAAAGGAAATTCTTACTGTTTATGTAACAGAGAGGGAGGGAGAGGCGAAAGAGACAGAGAGGGGGAGGGGGAGAAATAAGCCCAAAACTAAAATTGGATTGTCTGAAGTATCTTTATTTTAAGATATTTAGAGAGCAAAGTTAGGTCAAAGAAGAGTACAGTGTAAAGGAAAGAAACAACCCAGATTGAGCTTTTAGAATAGCATACTTCTTGCTACTCTTCTCTTTTTTTACTCATTGACTGCCTCTCTGATAGTATTAGTCTTCACTCTTGCATCATTCACTTCCTTTTGATAGTAAAGCAACTCCAGCTAATGCAGAAAGCTAATTCTATGTGACATTTCCTTCCTTTATTTTCCAAAGAATGTGGAAGTAATATAACCAGAGGTCATCATAAGTTATTAGGATGTCTCTACCACCTCTCAAAGGATGAACTGAGTTGGTTTTACCCTAGTTGAATTAATGACTACAGAATACCATGTGTCATTTTCATTATTCAGCATTAATTGAGAATCTCAGATTTTGCACATAATGAGGAAAGAGGAATGAGTTAGATGTCTTTTATGCCATCAAAGACATTTCTTATAATCACTTCAGGGATTAAAATTTGAAGATCAAGGAGTCCCTATTTTCTGGACATTCGGTGCCACAAAACAGGAAACTCCTATCACGCAATGTGTCAGCTGAATATGGGAGTCTAATAATTTTTAACATTGCCCTAGGGAGGCAACCCCCAGGCCAAACCGCAGAGGCAAGGTCACCATTTAGTGTGCCAAGTATCATCTGGTATCATGATATGATTCTGTGAAAATCATCTATACTTGTGAGCTCTTATGCCTACCATTGCATAGTGCATACCTGTGTCACTTATAATGATAATGCATCATTAACTGATTCCTCATAGGTCCCTAGTAAAAAGCTTTTTTTCCTCTTCAAATATACATTATGGAAAGGAACCCTAGAACTCAAGCTTAGGAATTCAATTTTTGCTTAAATAATTTTATTTTCTTTTAATTTATATTCTGTGTGTATTTGAATAAATGGCATAATCCAATCAGAAATTAAAAGAATATACAAGATGTATAACAAGATACCCCACTTCATCTCATCTAATTCCTATCCCTTCAAAGCCACACCATAACCATTATACAAGTTTTATCTATCATTCCATTATTTTCTGCTTAAACAAGCAATGCAAATATATATTCTAAATTATTTATACTTTCAACTTGAAAGGTAGCAAAATACATAACTTTCCTTACTTCAGAGATTTATTAATTAGTTCCACAATTTTTCTCTTTTTGAATTCATTAATCCCTGTCATCTTCCTGTAGTCCTTTTTTAATTGTCATCAGATTATTTTTCCAGCCCCTTCTTTCCTTTTTGAGTTGAAGAGCGTGGCAGATGATGAAGTGCTCATCAAGTTCTGACTCCTCTCATTCCTGAGGGTCTAATTCAGCTCCACACTTGCCATCCTCCCTTGCAGTGGATGTGCCCATAGGAGTGATAAAGTCAAGGGAAGGTGAAGGAATTGATGGAATTTTTCTCAGAATCAGGCTTTTAGGAAGAGTTCACATCCTGTGTGTGGTTCTTTCCTATACTTGGTTGCTGGCAGGTGATAGCAAAGCCCTAGAATATAACGGAACCAAAGGAACAAAGGAGCCTGGGCACCTGAATTGCTCTATTTAGAATCACCATCCACCTTGGTCTGTTATATGAAAAGAAACAAACTTCTTTGTTATTTTATTTTACATTTTCTAAACTTATTCCTGTAGGCAGTATGTTTAGTTTTTCTAGTATTTATAGCTTATAATATTTTACTGAATGTACTACCATTATAATTAATTTAGCATTTATATATACTCGAAGTGCTGTATTTCTTTAAAGTAACCATGTTCCTCTTCCTTTCTCTTCTCTTCCTACTCTTATTTTTTTTGTATTAAATTCTTTTATTGGTACATTGTAGGTATACAACACAATTACATTTCTCATTGGGAATTGTGCCTTTACATAATGCATCTTGGTTCTTATTTTTTCCCCATTCCTAGCCCTCCCTTCACCCCCTCCACCCTTCCCTATTTACAAAGACTTTATTTCCATTTTTTCCGTTTCTCATCATTTTTCCTTTCCCTTCTTTCCTTTCCCCTGCCCCTCCCACTACCCCTACCCCTTTGGACCTTTTCTTCCTATTTTACATCTTCAATTATCCATTCTAATCATTGGTACACTTTAGGTATGCAATATAATGACATTCATCATAGGAAATTTGCACCTTTGCATACTCTCCCTTGGTTCTTATTTTTCACCCTTGCCCAGCCCTCCCTTCAACCCCTCCAGTCCTCCATATTTACAAAGATTTTGTTCCTATTTTTCCATTTTCTCATATTAATCCCATTCCCTGCTATCCTTTCCCCTAGCCCTTCCACTTCCTTCCCCTTTGCCCCTTTTCTTCCTATTTCACATTACCTATTATACATTTAGTCCTTATTTACACTTTCAGTTTCTCACAACAGAGAAACTATTTGGTATTTATACATGTGTGTCCTATTTATTTCACTTAACAGTATCGCCTCAATGTGCATCCACTTAGCTATAAATGGCTCTAATTTCTCATTTTTTATGGCTGAGTAGTACTCCATTTTATTAAAAAACCACATTTTCTTTATCCAATCTCAGTTGATGGGCATTTGGGCTGTTTCCAAGTTTTAGCTATTACAAACTGTGCTGCTATGAACATGGGTGCACATATATCACTGTGGTATGATTCTTTTAATTCTTTGGGGAAGATCCCCAGCAGTGGAATAGCAGGATCAAATGAGACTTCCAGTCCTAGTTCTTTGAGCTATCTCCATACTGATTTCCACAGTGCTTGCACCAGTCTACACTCCCACCAGCAGTAGAGCAGGGTTCCTCTTTCCCCACAGCCCTGCTGGCATTTGTTATTGGTTGATTTCATGATAGCAGCCATTCTTTCTGGAGTGAGGGGAATCTCAGTGTTGTTTTCATTTGAATCTCTCAAATGACCAGTGATGTTGAACATTTTTTCATGTATTTATTTGCTATTTCTACTTCTTTGTCTGAGAAATGTCTGTTCATTTCAGATGCCCATTTTTGGATTGGGTCTTTAAATTTGGGAAGTCTGACCTCTTTAAATTCTTTATAGATTCGAGATAGTAGACTTTTGCCTGAGGAAGAGCTGGTGAAGATTTTTTCCCACATTGTGGGTTGTCTCTTCACACTGCTGGTGGTTTCTCTTGTTGTGCAGAAGCCTTTTAATAAGAAGAGATTCCATTTGTTGATTGTTTGTACTAGTTCACGGGCAACTGAGCTTTTGTTCATAAAATCTTTTCCTACACCAATGTCTTCAAGGGTTCTACCTAACCTCTGTTCCAACTGGATCAGAGTTTCTATTTTAATATTCAGATCTTTAATCCATTTTGATTTTAGTTTAGTGCATGGTGAGAGATATAGTTCTAGTTTCAATCTTTGGGAAGTTGAAGCCCAATTTTTCCAGCACCACTTATTAAAGAGGCTATCTTTCCTCCAGTGAGGGTGTTTGGCTCCTTTATCAAAGATGAGATGGCTGAGTGTGTCTGGCGTTGTTTCTGCATCTTCTAATCTGTTCCACTGGTCCTCAGGTCTGTTTCTTTGCCAGTACCATGCTGTTTTTATCACAGTAGCTTTGTAGTATAGTTGCAGGTTGGGGATTGTGATACCCCCTGCCATGTCTCTGTTACCTAGAATTGCTTTTGCTATTCTGGGTCTCTTCTTGTTCCAAATGAATTTTTGGATTGTTTTCTCAAGTCCCATGAAGTATGCTGCTGGTATCTCAATTGGAATTGCATTAAATCTATATAGCAGTTTTGGAAGTATGGCCATTTTCACTATATTAATCCTTCCTACCCAGGAGGAGGGGATGTCTGTCCATTTTCTGATATCATCTTCAATATCTCTTTTCAGAGTGCCATAGTATTCAGAGAAGAGGTCTTTGATTTCTTTCATTAGGTTGATTCCTAGGTATTTCAGTTTTTTGGATGCTATTGTGAAAGGAATTATTTGCCCTATTTGTCTCTCAGTGAGTCTGTCATTGGTGTAGAGGAAAGCCATTGATTTTTGTGTGTTGACCTTGTAACCAGCTACTTGACTGAATTTGGTTATTAAGTCTAGAAGACTTTTGGTGGAGTTCTTGGGGTCTTCTATATAGAGTATCATGTCATCTGCAAATAATGACAATTTGATTTCTTCATTACCTATCTTTATTCCTTTTATTTCTTTCTCTTGTCTAATTGCCATGGCTAATGTTTCCAGAGCTATATTGAACAAGAGTGGTGATAGTAGACATCCTTGTCTTGTTCCTGAATTTAGTGTGAAGGATTTCAGTTTTTGACCATTTAGTATGATATTGGCTGCTGGTTTTTCATAGATGGCTTCTATCAGTTTGAGGTAGAGACCATCTATTCCAATTTTTTGTAGGGTTTTTATCATAAATGCATGTTGGATTTTGTCAAATGCTTTTTCTGCGTCTATGGAGATAATCATATGGTTTTTGTCCTTGGCTCTATTGATATAGTGTATTACATTGATTGATTTTCGTATATTGAACCATCCCTGCATCCCTGGGATGAATCCCACTTGATCAAGGTGTATGATCTTCTTGATGATCTTCTGCATTCTGTTGGCCATTATCTTATTAAGGATTTTTGCATCTATGTTCAGTAGTGAGATTGGCCTATAGTTCTCCTTTTCAGTTGGGTCTTTCTCTGCTTTGAGGATCAAGGTGATGCTTGATTCCAGGAATGAATTTGGGAGCATTACTTCCCTTTCAATTTCACTGAAGAGATAAACAGCAGTGGTAGCAGTTCCTCTCTAAATGTTTTGTAGAATTCAGCAGTGAAGCCATTAGGGCCCGGGCTTTTCTTAATTGATAAGTTTTTAATTACTTTTTCAATTTCATTGGTTGATAATGGATTGTTTAGAATTTTTAGGTCTTCTTCGTTCACCTTTGGTAATTCATATGTATCTAGGAATCTGTCCATTTCTTCTGTGTTGTCCATCTTATTGGCATATAGGTTCTGGAGTAGGTATTGATGATCCCCTGGATTTCTGCTGGGTCTGTTGTAATTTCACCCTTTTCATTCCTAATTGCATGGATTTGGGCCTTTTCTTTCCTTTTTCTGACAAGGTTGGCTAAAGGTTTGTCAATTTTGTTGATTCTTTCAAAGAACCAACTCTTGGCTTCATTGATTTTTTTGTATTGTTCTTTTAGTCTCCATTGCATTGATTTCTCCTCTGATCTTTATAATTTCCTTTGTATGAGCTTTGGGGTTGTCCTGCTCTTCTTTTTCTAGAAGCTTGAGGTTCAGCATCAGGTTGTTTAGTTGGGCTCGTTCTGTTTTCCTAATATGCGTATTCACTGCTATGAATGTCCCTCATAAGACTGCTTTCATTGTGTCCCATAGATTCTGATATGTTGTA
Source organism: Heterocephalus glaber (assembly GCF_053883595.1). Classification (NCBI taxonomy): domain Eukaryota; kingdom Metazoa; phylum Chordata; class Mammalia; order Rodentia; family Bathyergidae; genus Heterocephalus; species Heterocephalus glaber. Next base: position 17,839,308 of record NW_028258333.1, read on the forward strand.
TTGTCATTGTCATTTAATTGAAGGAACTGTCTGATTTCTTCTTTAATTTTCTCTGTGACCCATTGGTTATTCAGAAGTGTGTTGTTCAATTTCCACATGTTTATGAAATTTTTTGAGTTTCTTTTGCTATGGATCTCCAATTTCATTGCACTATGGTCTGATAATATACAGGGGATAACTTCAATTCCTTTGCACTTCCTTAAACATGTTCTATGTGTGAGTATGTGGTCTATTTTGGAGAATGACCCATGTGCAGCTGAGAAGAATGTGTATTCTGATTTTGTGGGGTGGAAGACTCTATAAACATCTATTAAGTTCATTTGTTCAAGAGTTCGATTGAGTTCTAGTACTTCATTACTTATTTTTAGTCTAGTTGATCTATCTATTTGTGATAGTGGGGTGTTGAGGTCCCCCATGACAATTGTATTAGTGCATATATGACTTTTCATGTCATAGTATTTGTTTTATATAGTTGAGTGCACTAGTGTTTGGTGCATAGATATTTATGATTGTCATCTCTTTCTCTTGGATTCTTCCCTTTACAAGGATGTAGTGTCCTTCTTCATCTCTCTTAATCAGTGTTGGTTTGAAATCTACTTGATCTGCAAAGAGGATAGCTACTCCTGCTTTTTGGGGGGGTTCCTGTCACATGGAGTATTGTTTTCCACCCTTTAACTTTCAGTCTATGGGTTTCCTTTTGAATTAAGTGTGTTTCTTATATGCAGCATATTGTTGGATTTTGCTTCTTGCCCCATTCTGCCAGTCTATTTCTTTTGATTGGTGAATTGAGACCATTAACATTGACGGTTATAACTGAAATGTATTGACTTGTCATTGCCATGACTTTTTCTTTTTGTTGGGATCTCTCCCTTTACATTTAATTTCTTGTCATGCCAGATGGGTTCATTCTGCTTTGCTTCCTGGCATTGTGATCCTCAATGTCTGTTCCTAGGATATTGTGTAAAATTCTTTGGCATGCTGGTTTGGTATTCACGAAGTTCCTAAGGTGCTCTTTGTCATGAAAGTATCTTATTTCTCCATCAATTTTGAAAGATAATTTTGTAGGGTACATCAATCTGGGTTGGAGGCTGTTTTCTTTTAGGGCTTGGAATATGTCACTCCAAGCTCTTCTTGCCTTGATGGTTTGTGTTGAGAAGTCTGCTATGATTCTGATGGGCTTTCCTTTGTATGTGATTTGTTTCTTTTCTCTGACTGCTTGGAGAACTTTGTTCTTCTGTTGTGTTTCTGGAATCTTAACAATTATATGCCTATGTGTAGATTTTTTTTGATCAAGGCTATTTGGAGTCCTATATGCCTCACTTATCTGTATGTCAAGTTCTTTTCCCCTGCTTGGGAAGTTTTCTGCCATTATTTCTGTGAAGAGATTTTTTTATGTCATCTCCACTCTCTCCTGTTTCTTCATTGAGCCCAATCAGTCTTATGTTATTCTTCTTTGTATCATCTAGCAGCTGCTGGATTGATTTCTCATGTTCCCTTATAATTTTGAAGCAATTTTTCTTTTCCTGGTCACTAATTGCAATCTTATCTTCTATATCTGAAATTCTTTCCTCACATTGGCTCATTCTACTGTGTAGACTTTCAATGGGGGTTTCATGTCCTGGAAATCTATTTGCATCTGTTTTATGGATTCCATTTGTTTCTTATGTTGGGATTCCATCATATTCCTGAGGTCCTCTCTAGATTTATTAATCATGTCTTGCACTAGGGGCACAATTTCTTCTGTTATCTGAGAAATTATTTCTGATTTCATTTTTTCCAGGTCCCCTTTTGTTGCCAGTTCAATGGGTCCAGGTGGTTGAGTATGAGAGTGTTCCATCTCATTTCCCTTTGGGGTTGCTGTAGGTGATCTGGAAGTCTGGTTTTGAGACTTTTTTACATGTCTTCTCATTTCGACTGGGGCAGGGGGCTGTTAGCGCCTGCAGGGATTGCCTCCTCTGAGCTGGGTTAGTTGGGACAGGGGCCAGGAGCAGCAGTAGAGATAGTGTCCCAAAAGCCCTTTCCTGTGGGCTAGGAGCAGTGGGAGTTATGGTGGTGGGAAGCCCCTTCCTCTGGTCCAGGAGCAGTGGGATGGCAGCTCAGAAGCCCCTCCCTCTGTTCCGGGAGCGGTGGGAGGGATGGTTGCCTGGAAGCCCCTTCCTCTGGACCAGGAGCAGAGGGACAGAAGGTGGCCCAAAAGCCCTTTCCTCTGAGCTGGGAGCAGCTGGAGGGATGGTGACCAGGAAGCCCCTTCCTCTGGACCAGGAGCAGTGGGACAATGGCTCAGAAGCCCCTACCTCTGGGCCAGGAACAGCAGGACTCAGTACCTTGGTCTGGTGGTCTGGTGTCCTCTCTGTCTTTGTAGTGTGGAACCAGGTGGCTGCCTGTCTGCAGCAGGATGATTCGGTGTCTTCCGCGCAACTCAGGACCTCGGTGGGGTGTGCGCAGACCTGCCTGTCTGCAGCGGGCTGATTCCTCTTCCTATTCTTTTAGCACATATTTTTCAATAGTATTACCTTATTTGTATTTTCCTTTGGGTACGACATGCTTTATCCTTCCCTTACCACACTTTAAAAGGTTGAAGAAGCCCAGTTTTTTTCTCATATTAGCATCACTAAACTTGAGATGTGTCTTACAATCAAAACTGTTATAACTGGAATTGGAGATATGTTTTTCATAATCAATGCTAGATCTTAAAATAGAGCACAATACAATTGAGAGTGACTTAGACCTGATGAAGGAAAATTGAGCTATCTCATACTTCTGAAATGTGATTGGTTGGAGATAATAAAATGACAATTGCATTTAATTCAATTTAACTCATTTTCCAACTCTAAATGTTTGACTCTCTGACCCCAAATGAAGTTGTTATCAAACAGTACTTCCCTTCTTTTTTCATCCTTCCTTTTTTAATTCTGTGCAGTAGAATCATTTATCCTCCACAATAACAACTGAGATCTACATTTCCCACCACGGTCCTAATCCCCACATTATTTGAATCTTTTCTGTAGAATTCATCATATTTCAGTGTTGTTGCTGAATTTCTCCCAGTTGACTCCCATGAGCTAGACATCCAGCTGCAGCGGTGCCTCCTGTCTCCACAGAGATATACTGCTTCCTACCAGCCCTGCCTCTTCCTAGCAAGTCCCCTCATCTCCCTCTCAGGCAGTGAATGCAAAGGCTAGTCTCCCCCCACACCACCCTTTCACTCTAGCTCCAGCAACCCTGTTAAAACAAAGGATAACATGTTCGCTATTTCAGAAAGTGCATATTTGCTTAGATTTTTCTGAACTCTGCTTTCCCTGGACCCTCTCACTCGTCTCTGAGCCTCTGTCCTTTAATTCCTCCTTTCCATCTTCCACCAGGTATCAGAGACTTCCAGCATGTCTTGCCTATTGTTTGGTGTGTGCGTATCATATCTGTCTCCTGGTTCAATTGAAAAAGAAATTTGTAGGGTTTTCGTTTCTTAGTTTCTCATGTTTCTATTCTTTTTATGATTTACAGGAGGAGAGAATGAAAATGCTGACTTCTGCAACCATTTTCACACTGGAAATCAACTTTACTTATTATAGGGGAGTTCTCCATGTACAGATGTGTAGCTCCAATTGCAAAGGAAAGGAGGGTGTTAGGATTCAGAAGTAAACTAAATTGACTTGACTATAATGAATATTATTTGGAATAGTGATTCATATTTAGTCAATCTCGATATGAATGTGTTTAAAGATACTTATATGTTAACTGCTGTAACATTTAGAAATAAGAATAGCTGGATAATTTCCTTAGAATTATTTTATGCTTTAGCAACCAATCCAAGATAGTGTTCCTGTTACTTTTTTAAAAATGTAGCAAAAAGGTACATGTATTTTCTCAAATATTCAGTAACTATCTAAATTGAAATGTCATTTTAGCTATGGGAAAAAAGGTGCATATCTATTTTTACACATTTCTTCCTTTAATCCATCAGTTAATATCTAAAACAATATGTGTGCAACTGATGTAAAAAAGATTATCTATACATTTGCTGTTTTAAATCGCTAATACTTCACTTGAGATATTCTGAGAGAGGATCTACCCACTTCTCTATTAAATATGGATCAATATCATTCAAGGTTAAGTGCATATCAGTCAATGTAGAAATAAAATCCTTTAAAACTCCTCATAGCATTAATCTTCCCATCATTTAATTTTGCCCTTGGAAATCATCCATGAACAGTGAAATTAAAATAAAACACACAAATTTGAAAGAACATGATCACACAACTTAGTTTTATGCAATTCTATATTAAAAGAATTATGTCACTTAATAGAATATAGAAATATTGGCTCATCCTTCAAACTCAGTCTAAACTGTTAAAATGTTCCTTATTGTTGTTTTCATAATTTACCACCACTTAAATATGTGGAATTTGTATTAGTAATATAGTACAAGTTCTAAGAAAAATCCCCAATACTTTCTAAAACATTAAAATAAATATAGTGATGTGTGGGTGTTCCTTCCCAGAATTTAGTTTTTATTGCTTTTGGCAGAATAATGAAGCCAGCTGACCAAAGAATAGTTCTTATTTCAAGAGAGTACATATCTCCAGGAGGAGTGCATAAAGATTACTGAGGAAAGAGGCCCACCTAAGCAGCCAGGGGGGTTTGTAAAACTAACTCATGGATGATAAATGCCACATTCAAACTGACTGAAAAATCTGTTACTGCTTCTCACACAAGGATAACAAATAGCTGAATGATAGCAATTCTCCTTTCCATGGCCTTGCAGAACATTGTTAACTGATGACAGCAACCTTTCAGTGCTTGAATGTAACTTGAAAAGCTTTTTCAACATAGTGTGGTGTATTAGTTAGGGTTTTCTTAAAAGACATAACCTTTATGGATACAGGAGAGGGGATTTACTAGAGAAACTGGCTCTCTGAGTTAGGGAGGGCAAGTCATCCTATGACAGGCCATCTGCAAGCTAGCGACACTAGGATGCTGACAGCATGGCTCGGTCCAAGTCTAAATGGCTTTGGAACCAGAGAATCTCCCAGTGTAGCTTCCCATCCAAGGCCAAAGGCCTGAGAACTCAGAGGATCACTAATGTAAGTCCTAGAGTCCAAAAATAGAGAACCCTGTCATTTTGATGTCCAGGGGCAGGAGAGGAAGATTGTATCTCAACCTCAGCAGATAGACACATCCACTCTGACTGCCTTTGTTGTATCTGGTCCCAACCCTCTTGTATGGCGCCTGCCTACATGCAGGGTAATGTTCCCTACTCAATCCACTCAGCCTCTCACACTAATTTCCTCTGCAAACATCCCCACAGAAATACCCTGAAACTACACTAAGTTTCCAGGCTTTCCTTAATCTAGTCAGGTTGATGTTCACACTCGATGAACAAAGGTGGCACGTGACCAGACTAGAACTCACATGGAACTCAGTTCCCAAGCCAGCTAGTGTAGCAGCATTCTCATCTTTCTTAAACTAACCATGCCATACCCTGCTATAATTTGCAAGACATATTTTAGAGCCTCCTAACATTCCCCTAGATCTAACAATTTTTTTAGAAATCATGAGATTTTTGAATACATCATTCTTTAAATTCTAAAATCTGGCTCATGTTCATCAAATCTCTGTCAGGTTTGCTATAGCATATGACTGCTTTAGATTTCTGTGAAGAAGAAGAAGAAGAAGAAGAAGAAGAAGAAGAAGAAGAAGAAGAAGAAGAAGAAGAAGAAGAAGAAGAAGAAGAAGAAGAAGAAGAAGAAGAAGAAGAAGACGACGAAGAAGAAGACGAAGAAGACGAAGAAGAAGAAGAAGAAGAAGAAGAAGAAGAAGAAGAAGAAGAAGAAGAAGAAGAAGAAGAAGAAGAAGAAGAAGAAGAAGAAGAAGAAGAAGAAGAAGAAGAAGAAGAAGAAGAAGAAGAAGAAGAAGAAGAAGAAGAAGAAGAAAGAGAGGGTCTAGGGACCTTGTAAGGAAGTAGGCAAGAGAGCAAGCAACTCCACCTAAATCATGTCTATCAGCTTCCTCACTAAAGGCTGATGGATCGATCATTACTGCCTGGGGCTGACTTTGCTGGAGTGGCCATGACCAGAAGAAGGGTTTTGGAGAAACTTATCAGGACAATAGGCACATTGTGGAGCTACGGAGAGTGAAGCGTGCTCACTGATAGTGAAGTGGGAAAGTAGCTTTGCTCAGGACATTTAGATTCACTCTTCTGTTACTATGTGTACATTTTTATAGCTGAACTTTGCCCAATTTCAGTCTTTTCACCTATGCTTCCTCAGTACATTTACTTGAAGATTAATTAGAATGATACCAAAATGTCTGACCAATAGGAACCCCAACACAATTTAGTTTTTTCTCATATTTTCAGTATAAAATTTTGGTTCAAGAGTGAAGAAGAATGAAAATTTCCTACTATATTCCCATCTAAGTACTTCCAATCTAGCTCTCTTCAAAATGTCTGAACAAGTGATCTAGTGACATAAGATATAATAATGGTAAATAATAACTAGCACCTATTAAGTACTTACTACATAGCAGAGAAAAAATTTATTTAATCCTCCCACCAACCCTAAAAGTTGAATAGAATTATTATCTTTAGTTTACCAACCTTAACAGAAAGGTAACAGGAAAGAGAAATGTATTTCCCATGATCTTGGGACTTATAAGTGGCAAATCTAGGATTTGAATACAGAAATTCTGTCTCTTCAACCTTATTTACTGTAATTCTACATCAATAACTGCATATAACCAGTTCCCAAGCTAAACATCTGTCATTTAATTTTTTCTCTGAATATACTGAGTTTCTCTGGAGGAATAATTAATGAGGTGAAAAATTTGTTGTCTTTATAAAGGAAAGGAATTCCTCAATATCCAGGACAGTGACTAGTTCACTACTGTTACTATTATTCACACACTGGAATATAACCAAGGCCAACAGAAAAATTGGGGCCACAATGTGTCACTAGAGACCAGGGTCGGGTCTGCCTCTGGCACCAAGGCAGATGTGCAGACCAGGAAGCTTGAGCTGAACCTCAGAATTATCCATTTCATTTTACCGCTAGTAACTGACAAATAATATATTTGGAAATAGAAAAAAAGGGAAACTTTTGATTCAAAAAATATTTTCTTCTGCAATTGTATCAAAAACTGACAAGCTTCAAAAAAAAACTGACAAGCTTCATGCTTGCAAATGAATTCTTTGTCGTAGTTTAGTGGCTTTTAACTTGCTTGTTTCTGCCATTTCTCTAATTATAGCTAGTGAAAGTTAAAGACAGTTACTTTTCTAATCTCAGAATCATTGATAATAAACAATCAAGTAGTCATACGTGCCTATTTTCTATCCTTCTTTATCTGCACATGAGACTTAATAAGAGTATGTTTCCTACAACACCCAGAGAATTGTATTCTGTGTTATATTCTTAATGCAATTAATAGAGAGGTTAAAAATAGAAGCTCTGCGAATATTTTAAGACTTCTCCCATTGAATCAGAAAAACAGGTTTTATAGACTTATATCCCACACTTCTGTACTCTCAGTGCCTTAAATTGTGATGAGAATATTTTATAATCCCATTTTATCATTTCCTAAAATAAAGGGCTTGGACTCTGTTTGCTTATGTATTTTAACGTTACAGTTAGATCTTGGTTATGAAATACAATTGAAAAAAGACAGAGACATGCTTCTCTATAATTCTACAAATAATATGACAGAGCTGTGTTCACTCGAACAGGTTCTACTACATTTCATGTCTTAATGTGAATGTGAACTTTGCTACACTAGCTACCAGCTACATATTGTCATTCTTATTTCACACAGTATTTGCACCCAGCCAATTTCTCTGGCATGAAAGATATCATGGTCTACTGTACATGAACCTATTGTTCATTTTTTAAAAGTTTTTTTTCAAAAGGCAAAACATGTTCAACATCACAATGCATTCAGATGTTGAGACACCTGTTATGTTCTGATGTTTTGACATGAACAATCTGTGGATATTTTTTCCATTGCACACAGAGTAAATCAACCTTGTCAGAAAATTATTGTCCTAGTTATTCCAGTCCCTTCCTAGCAGACATTCATTCACTTTCTATACTAGTTATTTCTTCTTAATAATTGTACTCAGGCTTTCATGACTGCATAAGTATTGCAATTGTTACTGCTCCAGCACTCTAAGTTTAATCAATAGCTGGATGGACCCAAAATTAAATCATTTAATAGATTTCTGGTTGAATTCATTTAGGTCACTAGGTTTCCACTCCTGCTGGCAGCCAGCATGATTTTATATCCCTGTATTGTCATAACAATACACATTTCCACTTGGCTGCTATCCTATAGTGTGTCATATCAGGAGGCAGTTCGATTGTGCTTTCTAGGACTATGCAAAGATGCTTCAATAAGTCTATGGTCAAAGACATCTGCAGAATTGTTGGTGAGGAATACATTGTTTTCTTCCTCCAGAGGTAGCTATTATAGGAAAGCACCCTTAACCCATAGGCATATCCATTACCTACTTCAATGTAAGCTTTGCACTACAAAGTGGATGTACAAAGCCGAGGTGCTATGAAAGTGTACACCCTCTGGTCAATCCTGTGAGACACTAAATGTTGCACAATAGATGCCTGCAGATATATGTGGCGTACAGAACTCACCAGAATGTAAATGTGTCAGATAACATTACTAGTCACATACATAAGCAAATTCAAACTGAAGGATCATAACTACTTATTTGGTCATTAAATTTTATGCTTTCAAAGGAAATGTCATGCTCAGGAAATGGCAGATTCACTCCCTTAGTTTTCAGACTGTTCTTTGTAAGCAATTTGACCTAAAGAGAAAGGAATTAAATGGTAACTTTTAACCTCTGGAGTTGACCCCTGGCCTGTCTGCTAAGCTATCTCACAAGGGTTCCACTGTTGGCTTGTGAAAACCTTCTTTCATAAAGCCTAGAGGACATAAAATAGGCATGGATGTGTGCCCGGAATGAACCCTGGATGGCTAATAAGCAATTGGCAGCCTCAAACCCTGTGTCACTGCTCCTCACTAAATGCGCCCCTCAGCACCTGACTTGATCTGTGATCTCTGCCTCTGACCACAGGGTGACTAAGAGGTTCTCTCTCTTATAGTCTTCGGGGATTAAGACACTTCCATGCTCCCAGATATAACTGGGAAGGACAAAAAAGACTCAGAATAACCAATATCTGTCCGAAAGGCAATGTTCATTCATTCTTCATTTAATAAATCAGTGGTTCTCAACTAGAAACATTTTTGCTCCCTCCCAGACCCTCAAATGTCTGGGGAAATTTGAGTCATGACTATCATAGGGAAGCATTTAACTAGTAATATTGCTCAACATGCTACAGTGCACACAACAAAAAATCACCTAGACCAAAATGTCAGTTGTATCAAGGATGAGACACCTTGAAATAATGTTTGTCCACTGGGTGAAATACATTGTGCCAGGCACTGTAGTTGCAGGATTAACCTCATGCAAAATTATGAAGCAATCTCATGTTTATGTTTTAACAGCTTCGAGATCACTGTGCTAACTTCATCTCCCAGATACCTAGCCATTATTCTGAACCTCTTTTGCCAACATAACCCAAAGAATTGCACCTCTTTGGGCTGCCTCTGTATTACTCTATTAAGCCATATTATTAAGCCATATTTATAAAATTATGAGATTTTGATAGAGAAAAGCTAAAGAAGAAATAACTGTACATTTAAATGTTTACCACTCAATCTCTCTCTCTTTATCTCTTTCTCTCTCTCTCTCTCTCTCTCTCTCTCTCTCTCTCTCTCCCTCACTTCCTCCCTCCTTCATCTTCCTACAAAAATAATCTATAGTTACCATCAAGTTCTGGTTTTAGGAAAGGATGAAGATATTTCTATTAAAGGGGTTTGGACAAATTATATTCCCGAAGTTGTCATTTCTTAACTCTGTTTAAGCTTCCTTAGCCTACTAAATACTCTTGATAAATTATCAATGACCAAGAGGGCCATTACATATTTGCTCTCAAGGAAAAGCATATTTAATCAGCTGATTTCAGAGTCAGGTTGGGCCAAGGAAGATAAGGATCACGCTCTTAACACATGTCCTGCGGGACCTCCCTTGGCAATCTGTCCCATACTTGGTTTCAAATGCTATCTAAATTTCACGACTTCCACATGTATACTTTCTTGACAGACTATTTTCCCTTATCCTCAGAAAAGATCTACATATTTTCAACTCAACTTTGCTGTGTAGGAGTTTTAAAAACCATTCAAATCCAGCAAATCCCAAACTAGCTCCATGATCTCAGTTTGCAGTCTACTCTTGTCTGTCAAACAGAAAAGAACATCTTGTCCCAAGAAAGTTCAGTCATTTTTTCAGTTGCATAAACTAAAAACCTAGAAATAGTTCTTAGACACTCTGTCCTTCTCTCTCCATATACAAGATCTAGCACCAAATCCCATAAATTCTCTTCTCATCAATAATTGGCAAATCAGGGGCCAGGGATTTAGCTTGGTGGTTTTGCCACTGGCTACGCAAGCACAAGGACCCGAGTTCAATCCCTGGCACACACACAAAAAAATGGCAAATCCCACAACTTCTTGTTTGTTTGGTTTTGTATTTTGTTTTTGTTTTTTTGGTACCAGGGATCTAACTCAGGACCTTGCACTTGCCTGATAGGCATGGCACCACTGAGCTACATCCCCAGCCCTCCTACTACTTCTTATTGTCTCTCCTGATACCACTCAAGGCCAACATCATCATCTCTTAGATCAGTTGGTTTCCCAGTGCTTCCACAGAAAGGCACAGTCCTGCCTTCCTCTCTGACTTTTCAGTGTACTTCCATTGCTTTTTATGTTCCATCAGCTCAGGCTAGATTTTTCTTCTTGTCTTTCTTCTCTTGTCTACCTGGTGACATTAATCTTGGACCTGTTTCTGTATGCAATGTTCTCTACCTATGCTTTTGACTACCAATTCATATTCATAGTTCAGACTTCAATTAAAATGTCTTTTCCTTAAGAAAGTTTTCTCTGACTCTGGACCATCACACATCCCCAGTGTCCAAAAATTGGTTTAGGTTACTCACATGTGCTCTTGGAACAGCTTCCACAGTTGTTATAATGATTTTATTACATATGATAAGCTACAGATTGAAGTATTACTGTGTTTCATTAGACATCAAATCCAACAATCTTTTTTTCCAGTTGCATAGAACATCATCAGTATCTACTTGTTACAAATGAATATGTCTAATTTAGGTGTGGCACATTTATACTACAAAACTAAGCATTTTGTTAGCAAATACAAAGATAAACTTAAAAATATCATTCTTTCCATCTGTTTATTAATTCTCCTTTGAAGTTTTCATTATAATTTTCACATTTTGTAGTCAAATGACACCACTTATTCATAGGATATTTTAACACAACTATTCATAAATCACTACACATAAGCTGTAAAGTGTTCACAAACAATTTTAAAACTGTATTAAATGTGTAATCTGTATTTTGTAACCAGAGTTCAAAGCTTTCACCAGATTTGTCACTTTGATACAAGAAAGGTTGGTTAAAAATGTTATTAATGCTTAACATTTTAATATTTACTATTAAAATATTACTGTTAATAGAGCAATTAAATGTAGCTGGTACTTTTAATGATTGATATTTTCTCCTTAAAATATATTTCAGGCATTACTGGATACAGATGAGAGAGATCTATATATAATATCTGTTTCTGTAAATGTATTGATATGCATATGGTGAATCATAAAAAGTAAACTTCAGCTTAGAACCACAGCCCTGGTCCCTAACTGAATGTTCAGAGTAGTGGGGTGATCTCTGACTAACTGCACCACTGTGGATCCACACTTTGGCTCAGCCACTGCTAATTTGGAGTCGCTCTGCATTATTTCTCCTCTGCATGGGACAACAAAAGTGCCTGCCAAACAATGGACCTGATTTTGGACAAGGCAAAAGTCTAGAATAGGGGATTCAACATGGCTGACTATAGGAGGAGTCACATCATAGAAGCTGAGGAAAGATCTACTGAGAAGGAATAATCTGGAAGATCCAACATGGCAGAGTAGTGGAGGAGCCATGTTAGGGAGTGTGTTAGTTACTTTTCTCTCATTGTGAGACAAAATACCTGACACCCAAAATTAGAGGGGAAGGGGTTTATTTGGCTTACAGTTCATAGAGGTTTCAGTTCATAATCTGCTGGCTCTGAGGCTTGGATGTCAAACAAGCATTGCACAGGAGAAACAACATGACACGCACAAGGCAGCAAAGGTAACAAGAGACCTTCACAGGCTTTTTCTGTCTCTTTTAACCCATCCATACTACCAGGATTAAGGCTCTGCCAAACTAATCACTCATGTGTGGTGGTTTAGTAATCACTTGCCCTTAACCCCAGCATCACACATTCCAGATTCAACTACCTCTGAAAAAGAAAATCTCACCTCATCCGTATGAAGCTTTGGGGGGACATCTAAACACAAACCATAACAGAGAGACTCAGAGAGCATCAAGAATCTATCACAAAAGGAAAGAGACATAATAGATGGATTAATCAAACTCAATGTAGTGGCCATGTCTGAATTTCTGCTTTTGTAAATGGAGAGGGGAGAGAAGGGGTTGAAGAATTGGAAGGGAAATGGGGGAAAAAATTAAGATATATTATGTACAGTTATAAATTCCCTATGATGGATGTGATCAATATCTGTGACAAATACGTACTAGTAAAAAAAATAAAGTTTTAAAAAATTAAAGAATAGAAAATAACATTTCATGTACCAGGACCCTAAAAACAAGCAGGAGTAACAATTCTAATACAAGACAAGGTAAACTTTAAGCTAAAACTGATTAGAAATGAAAAAGAAGGCCTCTACATAAGAGTTAAGGAAACAATCCAACAAAAAAAGATAACATTGGTAAACATGTATGCACCAAACATTGAAGCAACTACCTTCATAAAACAAAAAGTACTGAAGTGAGACTATCAAATCAATACTAAAACAATCATAGTAGGAGATTTTAACACCTTGCTTTTACAAAGAGATAGATAAACTAAACAAACAACCAATACAGAAATATCAGAGCTGAACCACACCCTTGAATATATAGATTTACTTGCTATATTTACAGAGTATTCCAGCCCTCACAACAGAGTATACATTCTTTTCAGCAGCACGTGGTACTTTTTACAAAATAGATCACACACTAGTCCACAAAACCAGTTTAATTAAATAAAAATGAATTGAAATTTCCCTGTGCATACAATCAGACAACTGTGCAATGGAAATAAGAATCAATGAAGGAGAAATTTCATAAAAGGCAAAAGCTCCTGGAAAATTAACAACATACTCCTAAACAACTAATGATCACAGAAGAAATCAAAGAAGAAATTAAAAAATTTCTGGAAGTTCATGACAATGTCTGTACAAATCAATTAAACCTCTAGGACAGTAGGAAAGCAGTTCTAGGAGGAAAATTCATTCCAATTAATTCTCACATTAGGAAAACAGAGTAAGCCCAAATAAATAACCTTATAAGAAACCTTGAGATACTTGAGAAACATCAACAAACCAGCCCCAAAATGAAGTTAAGGAGGGAAATTATAAAAATGAGAGTAAAGATCAATAAAATTGAGACTAAAACAACTTTAAAAAATTAATGAATTGAACAGCCAGTTCTTTAAAAGAATAAATAAAATAAATAACCCTTAGCCAAACTCACCAAAAGAAAAGGTGAAAAGATTCACATCAATGCAATTAGAAGTGAAAAAGGTGAAATCACAACAAACACTGTCAAAATCCAGAAGGTAATAACTACTTCAAAAATTATATTCCAACAAATTGACAAATTTTGAAGAAATATAATGATTCCTACACATGCAAACTAATCCAAGAAGACATAAATAGGCTCAACAACACAGTAACAAGCAATGAAATGGACACAATAATAAGGAATCTAACAACTAAGAAAAACCCAGGACCAGATGGATTGATTAACTGCTGAATTCTACAAAAATTCTGAGGATGTTATGTCATCAATACTCCTCAAGCTCTTCAAAGAAATTGAAAGGGATGGAGTGCTGCCAAATTTATTTATGGAATCCAGTATCACCCTGACCTCAAAACCTGTTAAAGACTCAACTAAAAAAGAGAACTATAGGGCTGCAGATTTAGCTCAGTGGCACCAAGTGCGATGTCGTGAGTTCAATCCCCTATACCAAAAAAAAAACCAAAGAGAAGTATAGGCCAATGTCCTTAATGAAGATAGGTGCAAAAATCAACAAGATACTAGCAAATAGAATGCAATACATTGTCAAAAAGATCATATACCATGATCAAAGTAACTTTTTTTCCAGAGATGCAAGGATGGTTCGGCATATGTAAGTGAATAAATGTAATACATTACATAAACAGAAGTAAGGTCAAAAGCCATATGATGATATTAATAGATACCAAAAAGGCTTTCAACAAAATCCAACACCTCTTCAGGATAAAAACCTTGTAAAAACAGGTATAGAAGGACCATAAAGGCTATTTATGACAAACCAATAGCCAGCATCATAATAAAGTATTCCTCATAAAATCAGGAACAAGACAAGGATGTCCACTATCACCTCTTCTGTTCAACATAGCTCTTGAAACATTAGCCAGAGCAAGAAGCAAGAGAATGAAATATATATAGACATTTTATACTTACAGAAATAAACTTATTTTTAAAAGGAAATACACTAGGCTGTGGATACATCCAGAGCCTAGCTCAATGGAAAGCAATTACTTAGCATGTGTGAATCCCTAGGTTTGATCCCCAGCATAGACACATGATATGATCTTTTATAGAGTTGGCTCCCTTTTTCATTTAAATCATAACAAATTACAGTCAAATTACCAGTCACTCCTGGAAGTGAATAAATGAAAATATTATTTCTCTTCTCCTAAGCACTTAGGCCCAAAACTAGAAAGTCTACTTGAAAATGAAAAGAGAAACTTAAAGAATGGACTTCCATCTTCACTTTATTTATTTATTTTAGTTGCTCAATATGTAACTCTCCTCACTGGATAATTAAATATAAAATCTATGTCACTTAATTATATTTTTCAATTTAATAAGGAGTAATAATGATGAGAACAAATTAGCTATGAAATCATGAATATTGAAGAGAATTATGAAGCTAAGTAACAGTTACATAAGTTCACATGGAAGCATGTAAATCAACTTCTTATTCTATTGATGTGGGCCTTAAGGTGGGTCCATCCATTTAACCAGACAGAAATCAAGAAGATTCTGGGGTCACAGCTTCTCAGTTTGGGGAGCATGGAGAAGTTACCTCTTCTTTCTCATGTCTGCTGTTTTGTTGCATCTGTCACCAATTGAAGGTGGCAAATGCATATGACTGACTATCACTAATGACTAAGTGGATATGTACTCTCAGCTTCTGGAATTTTATTCACTAATTCACTCAGAGATACTTTTTTAACCCCTACTATATATCAGAAATTGAGTGAGGGGCATGATTATTTTCCAAGAGCTTATATGCTAGTAATTGAAAGAAAAGGAGAGAGACAGACTGACAGTGACAGAGACAGAGAGAGAGACAGAGAAGCAACAAAGAAAATAAAATAAAATAAATTAAATTCACCTTGTGATAAAAGCTGTAATGGACATGAACAAAGAAATGAAACAAGCTTCATCCAGGATGTTAAAGAAATGTGATGTTTAAATTGTGATCTATAGGATAAGAAGGCAGCTATGCAAAATAAGGGGGGGGGCGAGGCTGGGGATTTAGCTCAATGGTGCCGCCACCTGCTTCAAAAGCCCAAGGTTCTGAGTTTGATCCCCAGTACCAAAAAACAAAAACAAAAGAAAAAAAAGTGTGGCATACAAGAGAGTCCTAGGCAACACCACATGAATAATACTAACAGCTGATTCTCACTTAGCATGTAGATTTGCTGAGCACTCCTCTACACAGTTTGCATTTAATTCTCAAAGCAACTCTATGCTGATGAAGCTTTTATTTCTCTCATTTTTCCATATTACGAGAAAATGAAGCTAGGCATAGAGAACATCAGTGATTTGCCCAAAGCCAACCAGTTTAGAAAGTTGTATGGTCAGAATACAAAGCCTGTCAGCAGAGAACAGGCATTTAAGTGCCACATTGTATTCCCTCTGTGGTGAGGAGACCATCATATAAGAAATTGGTGTGTTTTAACAAATTCTGAAGATTTCAATAGATGATACATTTTTTTGCATGGCTTTATAGACTGTATAAAGCTGGGAGTTTTTCTAAGTGAAATGGAAAATCATTGAGGGATCTTAAATGATGTGATATAGTTTGTTGCTTTTTGCTTAAATTTTTTTATTGGTACATTTTAGGTATACAATACATTTACATTTCTCATTGGGTGCTTGTACCTGTACATGATGTATCTTGGTTCTTATTTTTTCCCCATTACCTGTGTGCTCTTCACCCCCTCCACCCTTCCCTATTTACATAGATTTCATTTTCATTTTTTTTTCTTTTCTCACAATTTTTCCTTTCCCTTCTTTCCTTTCCCCTTCCCCTCCCACCACCCCTACACCTTTGGAAGTTTTCCTATTTCAAATTATCAATTATTCATTTTAATCATTTTAATCCTTATTTACACTTTCAGTTTTTTTACTTTATAAATCTCACTTTACATGCTCCTGTGTGGAGAATAGGTTTCAAGAGTAAAGGGAAGGAATGGGGGCCAATTTGGAGCAATTGCTATAGTCCAAGAGCACGATGAAAACAAACCCCAAAAGGTAGCAACAGATGAAAAGTGGAGAGAATTAGATGATTACAGGTATGTTTTGAAGCCATAACCCATAGGATTTGCTGAATGGGATGACACAGAGTCCCAAGTAACTCCTGACACTCCAGTGTGAACAAATGGGAAGATGAAGTTCCAGTTCCCTCAGAGGACTGGTAAAACACTGAGCAAACTCTTCTCCTTTGCAACCCCTAGTTAGAGTTCTCTATCAGACATCTACAAAGAAATGTCAAGTAGGCAATTGCACATTTAAGTGCAGAGCTCAAGGGGGACCTCAGGGCTGGAAATGCAAACTGAGAATCAATCAATCTACTTGAGAAATGTGAAACCAGGAACAATGTTGTGGTCATGTAAGGAGTAGGTAGAGGAAGGTGGCTATAGGAAAATCTTGATGTGCATCAAGAAAGAGGGACCAAAATCAAGACTGAGAAAATGTAGATCAACTACAAGGTAAAGGAAGAGAGTGCCAGGAAAGGAGCATGCTGAAGGCAGGAAGAAATGATCAATTGTGTCAATGTTACAAATCTGTGTAGGATGAGGAAAGATGAATGCCTACTGGATCTGGCAAAATTTGGGGAAGTGTTATGACCCAAATCACATTGAAATAGGTTGGAGAATGGGTGGAACCCAAGAAAATAGAAACCAAAGGGACAGATAATCCCTCCAGCTGGGAACAACAGTCGGTGTCACTGGTATAAATTGTTCCATGGGCTCTAGGCTCCAGAAAAATTTTCCTAGGAGTAAATCTATAGAATTATTTAATACTAAAAAGAACAAAAACATTGGCCACATAACAAACAATAACAATGTGACTCTAAGATAATCAAAAAATATTTGTCATTTTACTATTTTGACTTGTTTGATAAATGCAGAGAAAAACAGGACACACATCAATCAAGCTTGGCCATGGTGTATCTAGGGATTCAATCATCCCACCAATGCTTATTTCCTCCTGTGTTCCAGGCTTTGGGTTCAACTTTAAGATTCAAAGACAGAGATGATCGATAAACAAAAGCACTTCTTAAGGAACTAACAGTCTAGAAAGAGAAAGAAACAGAATCATCCATTATGGGAGAGTTTATTGGATATCAGAATCATTATGTAAATTTAGATATAGCTAGAATGACAAGCTAGAAAACATGCCTTTAATTTGATATTTGGGCCCACCCCTTGAGACTGAAAGCAGTTGTCAATCACCTGATACAGGGCTATTTCTATGGCTATTTTGAACAATGAGGTAAATTATGCTAACAGTATGCCCACTGTATTCTAAATAATTATAGTCCTTTGGACAGACGAATTGCTCTATACATAATTATGGTATTTTAGAACAGGCATTTATTTGATAGCCAAAAATATATGCACACAAATATGTATCTTTGAATACCTTGATTTACTTAAACTTCTAGAACAAAGAAAGATTAAAGCACATTAATAAATAGAAAAATTTTAATTCTAAGGAAACTACAGACATTTTGTTGTATGAAATAAATATTTTAAGTGTTATACAAATACCTATCATTTTCATAAAATATAGAAGCTTATACACTAGTTTTTAAATTTGTCAAGAATGTATATATTAAGTTCAATAGCACTCCTAATGAATTATGTTTTTTGGACAAGTACAGCTGCTCTAATGCATTAGCAGCCATAATTAAATTCTTCATTAATGTCAAACATATTTTTTCTATCACTCATTTAAAATCATCCAACCTCCTCAGAACAACCAAAAAACAATTTTAGCTGCCCAGGTAGGTGATTAGCAGTGTAAAAGGTAAAGTTTAATAGTGCGTTTTATTGAAATCTGACAAAAATTGGAAACATCCCAATGTCCATCAACAGGAAAACAAATTGTGTTATATTCACACACTGGACTATTAATTAACAATAAAAAATAACCCCAGCAACCATATCTCTACAAGCTCACAGGTGAGAAAACCAAGGACATTGTGTTAACTACATACTGTATGGTTCCATTAATATGAAGTTCTGAATCAGGTAAAGTTAATCTATAGTACTGGAAATAAGAAAAAGTTTACCCTTGTCATTAGGGAATAAATCATGACTAGAGCAGGTCATGAGGATACCTTCTGGGATGGTAAAATAGTCTCTCTTTTTCAATTTTTCAATTTTTAACTGATACATCAAAATTGTGCATATTTATAGGGTAGCATGTGATGTTTATACACTGTGTAATGTTCAAGTTAGGGGAGACAAACACATCTCAAACAATTATCACTTATATATGGTAAAAACAATCAAAATTCTTGGTCCTGGCATTTAAAAAAATACATATAGTCATCTATAGTCACTAGGAACCACCAGGCTAGAACACCAGGCTTTCTTTCTTTCATCTAAGTATAAGTTAGCACTCTTCCATCAACTTTCCCTATCTTTCTCTCCCCCTAGTCTCCCCAGGTTCTGGGAATCACTACCCCACTTTCAACTTTTAGGAAATCAACTTTTTCCACATCTGAGTGAGATCATGTGGTACTTGTCTTTCTGTACCAAGTTTATTTCACTTAACATAATGATACTTTCTTTTATACAAGTGCGTATAATGGTCAAAACCTATCAAACTGGAATGTTTAAGATCTATATATTTTATTGTAGGCAAATGTATGGAGTTTTTCAAGTGATGAAAAGTTACTTTTCTAATAACCTAGAAAAGAATGTTTGAGAAGTTTGAGGAAAAATTATAAAAGACAGAGTAGCCTATCCTTAAAAAAATCCCTCTTTAGAATTTGTAAATAATTATATCTTCTGAAATTCTCTTGTTGAATTTATTAATATTATCCTGTTTAAAATTAAGAAGAGTAAGAATTACTGAAGATCTTATAAATATCACATCAAGTTTTAGTCCTTCTATTGATGGAAGTGTTTAATATTCTTTTTTAGAGAGATCACTCACTTTGATGTTTCTTTCAGAGATGCAAAATTTCCCACTTGAAAAAAATTCTGCGTCAACAATTTTGGAAATAATGAAGGACCCTGTTTCTCGTTTTGACTTCTTTCATTCTTCCATGAAACACTTAACTCAATTAAAGTGGTTGACATGCCACAGTCCAATTTTTAATGTCACAATGCAGCAATTGACCTCTTTTGCTCTAGGGTGTTGTTTCATTAATCATGTTTACATGGCACACGTTGGCTCAGGCTCAGAATGACAGGGCCTTCGTGATTGACTGTTAATTAATTGATTTTACCAAAAACAAATACTGGCATTTCATGTTTTAAAACTCAGATGTGCTGTGCTCATTAAAAATTAAATAATAGTAGATAATTCTTATTAAATTATCACCCATGGAATATCGTTAATAAAAGAAAGGTTTGAAGGTTACTGGATGCGCTCACCGAGAAGAATCCTGTTTGAATCGAGCATTCCAGGACAACATTCTTTCCCATGAAAATGCCTCTCAAATTGGTCCTTTGCATCACTGAAGCAGAGACCAAAAGAGTTCGTAGGCCATCATCAGTCAGTAGTACCATGATAAAATTGCCAGTTTGATTCTTTTTAAATATCTTCAAAAAGTTTGCACATGTGATTTATTTTTCTAAAAAAGATATGCATACAGTGTGGTACATCCAGGAGGGTTATTATAATATTTTCATCTACAAAGACATTAGCACACCATGAATGCAGATTGACCTTTTGCCCCATACCAATTTGCTCATCTTCTCACCAGGACAGCAAGTCAATTGCACAAGTCCCCTGATGGGAAGAGCAGACTTTAGCATGTCTGATATACACTGTTTAACTTATAGGTTGTAGAGCTCAGGGAAAAAGCTGGAAAATGGAGTTTGGGCTATAGACAAGATAAAAAGAGGGATCGCTGTCATACCCCAACTGACTTTGTAAATAATGCTCCTTTCCCTGGGGGATTCATTGCTATCACTGAATTTACATTTTTAAAAAATCTCTGGAATTTAGTTGCTTGTGAGTCTTTAACCTGAATCATAAATCCTACCCAATTATAACATGTGAAAAAGTGGTTGTTAGGTAAACAGTAGATCTCATTTTACCAAACATGGTACTTTATCTTTGTATTACTCTCCTTATTTTCCCCAAATTTATCTGATTTAAAAATGACTTTACTTTCTTTTAGGAAATGACCTAGTCTTCATAATACAGGCACTCATTATTTCTACATAATAATGCTGATGTGTGTGAAAATAAAATGAAATTCATACTAGGCAGTCAATGAAAGATAAAATTGTAAACAAAAGTGCTTCTTTTATTACTTTATTTCAACTAGTTTAAAAGACAAAAACAACTGAGCCCCTCCTTTATTTCAGATTTAACTAATAAGATTGTTGTTACATTGATATACTGTATTATGTTAGAAATTATTGTTTGTAAATGGAATAGCATCTCACAAATTTTATAGCAAAATTGCAATGTTTTGCAGATTGGGTCAAGATCAATGTCACATATTTGAAGAATGCTCCAAATATACTACAAAAAAAAATTAAAAATGTAAGGGTCTATCTGTTATCTTCCATGAATAAATTTAAATATGAGGAGAAAATACATTTGTTTCTCAGAAGGAAAAGAAGATCATAATAGATACCACCCACATGTGGAATCTATTTTGTTCCAAGGATATTGTAGGAAAATATACAAAAAGTTGTTTTAGCCTCTACCTTTGAGCAACTCTACAGCTAATTAGAAAAATCAAATGTGAGCTTAAAAATTAGAAAACAGGGAGAGGAATAGATATTTAAAGTGGGAGAAATAGTACAGTAAAAATTATACCATGTATCTTTATTTTTAAAATGTAGATTGAGAAAAGACTGTCACATATTGATTTTTTTGTAGAAGGTCTCATAGATGTAAAAAATTTGATTTGGATTTATGAGGAAGTAGAATTTCCATTAAGACCCCAAAGAAAGCAAAATAGGCAAGAAATTGTGTCCAAATTAATAGATGAGAGAATGAGTATGAATAGAGAAAGTCCCTTGTGAATGCTAAAAGTTTACATGATTATTGGCTTGGGTGAGATGATGAAAGCTGAAAAATGTCCCTATACCAAGTAGCAGCAGTACAAGTATTTAAAAGTGTACAGAGGAGCACTCACATGAGAAAAGATAGATATATTTAATCTTAAATCTTCATAAAGCATGAGAAAGCTTTTGTAGATCTTTAAGTAGGAAGGAAAATCCTAAAGGCATTGTTTTATCAATATTCCTCTATCAGCTGTATGCAAGAAAGACTGTAGGGAGAATGCCTTGGAGGTAAGAGATCAGTTATGAAGCTACTGCAACAATCTTTGAAATCATAAAAACCTGGAAGTTCTGGGTCAGTTCCAATTTTGTTGAGCACCAAGTGTGGTCTAGCCATCACACTGGGCTCTGAGAATGGAAGGATAACAAGGATGTTGCCCTTGAGGACCTGGTAAAATGTTGAACCTCTTTCACCCGTAACTTGAAAGGTAGAGTGATATGGCATTCTCATACGTCACTATGGAGTTAAGAGAAGAGCCACTTAGCTCAGTCTAAGTGGGAGGATAAGGTCAATCAGGAAGCTGTGTTTTGCACTTCCTCTTGAAGACTGAGTAAACATTACTAATGGCAAAAGGGAAGTATTAGTCTGAAAGACTACAATATAATACAAAGAACAAAGGTAATCCTTTGGTCATATTATGGGGCTTGATACTGAGCCTATAGATAAAATTACACCATTTTTATTATAAAAGTAGTATGGTGAGATTTATGTTTTTAAAGCAGACTTAAGACACAATTAGGACAAGGTGACACTGGAAAGAAGGAACCTAGAGAATACAGTTAAAATAATCCTGGTAAGAAAAGCTTTAAAATCATGAGGTAATGGAAGTGTTTGAAAATAACAAAATATTTGAGAGACAAAAAGGTAAAGATAGATTGATTGGTAGGATTGTTGGATAGGAAAAGTAAAAAAGGAAATATCTCGCATAATTGCTAATTTCAGCTGGTTCAGTGGGTGCTAACTCAGTAATCACCATTCACAACTCAAGAGGATGATTCTACGGAGGTAATAACAGCAGATCTAGTTTAGAGGGCTGTTCATCTGAAGTGCCTATAAAACTCAAATGGATAGGTGCTGCAAGCTGTATAAATCTGAACAATGGCAGGGCAGTCAAGACAAAATATGTAAGTTTGGGAATCATTAGCATTTAGACAATTACAAAAGTTGAGTGATACTTCTAAGGAAAACAATTTTGGATAGGGTTGAAGGCAAAATCCTAAGAACAACAGCTGAAGAGGAGAGGAAGTAGAGAGTGAGGAAGGGGACAGAAGAACCGGGAAAATTTGTAGAAAGAAAATTGGCAACAGGTGACAAAATGGAAGTCAAAGACAAAGACTCCCTCAGGTGACTAGGCATGAGAAGCCTGAGTTGCACATGAAGAACAGAAAACAGTGACTGATGTGATTCAGAGATGGCACTAGCAGACTAGGTCACAATTCTGCACAAGGACTTGAGTCCGGGAAACTAGGTTAAATATGCCACTGCAGGTAGAAAAAGCACTTGAGGTCGATGAAGCTAAGAGATACATTATGGGTGTGAATTTGCTGCCAATACTCATGTGCTGATATGTCAAATAACATGGAACTACAAAATACTGTATGATTGGTGACTCAACTGCACGAAAACTCAACTCCGTACCTGTGTTCGAGAACTGTTAGGCTCAATCAAGGAACTCTTAATGGTTGGTAGACTTCACAAATCAGAAGGAACAAGACAATTTCCATGAAGGACTGTGATTCTCAGAGTTGTTTCCTTTCCTCACTTTATAATGGTGTCATTAGTTAGACTTCCAGACACTGCATAAAGTGAAACCATTCACTCAGGCTGACATTTATACCGGCTAATCAAATGTCTGTGAAGTATGTAGCAAAAAGTAACCAGGGTCCCCTAGAGAAGCTGAAAAAATCATAAAATGCACTTGTAGTATAACCTAAAAAACCAACATGTAAGATTTCTCTCCACAATGAGAAAAATTGAAGGTATTTATGTGGGCACTTCAATGCCACTGAAGTATGTGTTCTGGGAACTCTCAGCACCACCAGTATGTGAAACTGCCTAAACCAAAGGCCAGCTTGAAACACTGACAGTTTCCACACATGTTTCCCTCCATTTGCA
Organism: Heterocephalus glaber; assembly: GCF_053883595.1. Taxonomy (NCBI): domain Eukaryota; kingdom Metazoa; phylum Chordata; class Mammalia; order Rodentia; family Bathyergidae; genus Heterocephalus; species Heterocephalus glaber. The sequence continues at coordinate 17,863,206 of NW_028258333.1, forward strand.
CGGCCTCTAAAGCCACTTAGCCACACGTTCTCACATTTTGCAAAGTTGTTCAGATGACAGTAACATTGAAAACATATTGAAGGGGAGCTTGGGAGGCAGAAGGGTGCAACATCACTCAAGAGCTGCTGAAGGGGGATATCACCTTTAATTTTAGTGTGTTTCAAGTGTACAGGAAAGACATCTCAAATGGATGATTGACATAGGAAACTCCTAGTGGCTTTATGCATCTCATAAGTCACTCTAAGGATATCCTTAGGGCAGTGGTGGCAAACCTATGCTATGTGTGCCACAGTGGGCATGCAGATCCTCTCTGTCAGCACATGCACTAAGTTGTCCCAGTATCTTGGGAGAAGCTGAGTATTAGGTAACAGCACAAGCAGGGGCCATACTGGTACTCAGAAAGGAGTTGCACCAAGTGATGATGTCATGAGGCATGACTCATTACCCACAACTTGTCCAAGCTTTCCAGTGGCCAGTCAGTATTCAGGTTTAATTGCAGTGTTGGCACTTTGCAATAAGTAAGTGGGTTTCGGGTTGGAGTTTGGGCACTGGGTCTCTATAAGATTTGCCATAACTGCCTTAGGGTATACACCTTTGTAGTTAAATCCCAGCTAGATCTGGAGTTTCTTAGTTTTATGGATCTGACAGTTCTATGGATATGTTCAGATTCATGGAAAGTGAAGAAACACTAAATATAAAAAGGAATAACCTCGAATTCACTGTGAAATTTGCTATGTGACCTGATGTTCTTAAAGCAAGAAAATAAAACAACTTTCTATGATCTTCACTATTTCTTTCATATCTAGTAATCAGTAAAACCAATCACTGAAAGTGTTATGCAAACTAGGCAAACTACTTCAGTCTCCAGAGTTCACAGGGTTAAGATGTTTGGCCATTTGAAAATAATACTTTGCACCCTAACCTTAGAGTATTTACAAACTTGTATTAGTTCTCCAAAACTCTGTGAATCTGGCCACAGTTTGGGCTGGCAATCTCCAAAAAGATTAACAGTACTATGCCCCACTGTCTTGCAAGGCACTTGCAGAATCAGAAATGAATGCCGAGATTTTTTGCTTCCTGTGCTCTGCTAAAGGCATGATGTGACATTTTTGCCCTCATTTTGAATCACTAGTTCTTCAAATATTATGAGAAGATGTGAACTCAAGGATAGGAAATGTGTGAAAGTAAAATGTTGAACCTGAAGACAAAAAATAAAAATACTACAACTACTGACAGACACCTAAACTCATCTCATTCAAAATACTCCTTTCAGTTTAATGATTTCAGATGCAAAGTGTAAACACTTTTTTTCTCATTTATGCAAGAATCCAACTTTTTATTTCTTCCTGTCAGCCTTTCTGTCTCTGTGTTTTTCTCACTTTCTTACATTTCAAAAAATTTTAAAAATCACATTAATAACCCCCTTGGATATCTCTTTTCCAGAATCACAGGAAGGAAACTTATGGAAAATAAAATGACACCTGGGTGTCAAATGTGAAGAGATCCACATGCCAAACCATGTGCCCATGTTACCAGAGCTCTTCAGTTCTTACAGCTTCTATGGGTGGGAAATCAAAAACAAGTTTAGTGAGTTCTTGTTTATGAGTTGTAATAAAAATTCAAATGGGAAAATTTGACTTCCATGCTCATCCAGCAGATGTTGAAAGGGTTCAGTCTCTCCCAAGTTTTTAATCACATTCAAAAAATATCTTAATCGTATCTGGAAAATACCTTCATACCAACATCTAAACTGGTGTTTGACCAAAAACTAGGTTTCATGACTACAACAAGCTGAATGTTTATTTTTCCCCAAAATTTATTTGTTGAAATCCTAATACCCAAAGTGAATGTATTAGGAGATGAAGCCTTTGGAAGGTGTGGGGATCATCAGGGTGGAGTCCTCATGAATGGGGTAAATGCAGTTATAAAAGAGACCCCAGAGAATTTCCTGCTCTTTCTACTATGTGAAGTCATAGTAAAAAAATAAATGACCATGACTGAACCAGGAAATAGGCCCTCACCAGACATAGAATCTGTCAGCATTGTGATACTGGACTACCTAGATCTCAGGACAATAAGAATACAGGTTCTACAGTGTATAAGTTACCCCGTCTATGGTAGTTTGTTATAGTAGCACAAATGGACTAAGATAATGATCTAATCAAGGTGACACATAAAATTAACTATCAAACTCTCCAAAATTACAGTTTGCTTTATTAAAGCCTGTAAGCATCTCAATTAAGTATGTTGGCAAATGGGAAGTCACAGTCCTTATAACCTAATCATGGGAATTTTACCATGTTCTATTGGCCAGAAGGAAATCACTATGTTCAGTTCATACTCAGGGGGAAATGATTATACAAAATCATGAGTACCAGGAGACAAGGATAATTAAAGGCCATATTAAAATCCTTGATATTACATAATACAAGTTAAAACTCTTACTTATAAGCTTTGTGTTAATAATTCTTTTTTTTGGGGGGGGGTACCGAGGATCGAACTTGGGTCCTTGTGCTTGCGCAGCAGGCAATGAAACCACTGAGCTAAATCCCCAGCCCCTTGTGTTAATAATTCTTAGCTTATTTAAAAATTAATGTTTATTTTAAATTTCAAAAGTACAAAAACTACAATGTAGTAAAAACATTTTCAATGTTTCTTATTTAGTGTTTTTTCAGGAATAGTAAAAGCAAATTTTATTTTCATTGAGAGATAGTTTTTGATCTTTAAATACAGTCTGATACAGACAAAACTCAACATATAATTAATCAGAAACAAGATAATAATGAAATATTAGAAAGATATAAAAATTGAATGACCAAGTAGCCCAGTAGTTTCAGGCATTTTTTTAAATATGTTGCATATACATTAACATATTTGTCAGAAACAAAATGGCCAAGTAGCAATCAGCAGCAAAATTCAGGTTCTCAAAGACCAGAAATCCAAATACCTGGAAAATAACAACTAAAAGAAGAGAAAAAAAAACGTAGAAATAAGATAGAAAATTAGAAGCTATAGAGAAGATAGAGAAGTGGACCACAGTGCACAGAAAAGAACAAAACAGCCCAGAGAGGGGAACGTGTCTCCACAGACATGGGGTTGGGAGCTACAGGGAGAAATAGCAGACTGGTCCAGCAGTGCTAGTCCTGAGAAAAGCCCACTGCTGTTGTAAACTGCAAAAATAGCACTTACTCTGAAATGACTCTTTCTGCACTGCGAGCAGCAGTAGGAGAAAGAATCCACCACAGCACCTGCCATACTGGCAGAGAATGCTTAATCAGGCAGTGACTGTGACAGACAGCCACAGGAGACAGTTGCAGAGAGGGTGTGGACTAAACAAAGACTCCCTGAAGAGTTTAAGCTCAGGCCAGGAAGAACACAGGGCCCCACCCTCCATGGTGAAAAGTTAGGCCTCCCTGTTTGGCTTTCAGAAGTGGCTAGGTCTGAAAGTCCTGGCATTAAGTACAGTGGGCAGCTTGATCCCTTGCCCTGATGCTTCAGATCAGAGGTCTAATTGCTTTCCCCATCTACTAATGTGAGCAAAGACATACCTTGGCTTTGATAGTTGCCACAGCAAGGGGTGAAAAGATGGAGGACCCCCTGTCACAGGGGAGGCACCTCACAAACCCTCAGGCTGTACATCTAGGTGGAGAAAACCATGACTTGCTGAATTCTAAACTGTGGATCCTGGAAAGAAACATTATATTTTTCATTTTAACTATTCATAAATATGTAATTTGTTAGCATTCAGTACATTCATAACATTATCTATCACTGTATCCACAGCTTTTTCATCATTCTCAAAAAAAGCCTCTGTACTTATTAAATAGTAACTCCCCTTTCATTCCTCCCCTAATTCTTGATCACATTTATTCTTCTTTCAGCCTCTAAGAACTTGCTAGTTTCCTTGGATTGGTGGAAACATTCATTTGCCCTTCTGTATTTACTTATTTCTGTCAGCATGTTTTCAAGTCTGCCTGTATTGCAGCATGTATAAAGATTCCATTCCTTGTTATGACTGAATAATATTCCATTTTGTATAAATACCACATTTTGTTTATCCATTTTTGTAGATTTTTTCCATCTTTTGATTATTCTGAGTAATGCTGCTGTGAAAAGGGTATACTAATATCTGAGTCTCACATAACAGTTCTTTTGGATTTATTCCTGGGAATGAGATTACTGGATCACATACATGGTAATTCTCTGCATATCCTGGGGAACTACCAAACCAATTTCCATAGTATTCTCAGACTTGTGGATTTCAGGAAATAAATGGATACATGCAACAGCATACACAAACACAAATTTGAATGAGCATGAGGTTGTTTCTAGTTTTAAAAGTATAGACAAAACTCTTCTATGACCATACAAAACAAAAAGTGCTAATCACCAAAAAGATAGGCTGAAGATAATCTTAGAATAAAGGATCCTAGTTTAAACTTTCACTTTATGATCCTTACATGTTTTTCAAGTTTTTATTATTTTCTATTTTCTTAATTTTGCTTTAGACCATTCAAAACTGTGTTAGGGACATCCTCATCATCATCATCATTACTATTATTATATATATGTACTTTTTTTTGGTACCGGGGATCGAACTCGGGTCTTTTTGCTTGCAGGGCAGGCAGTGGAACCACTGAGCTAAATCCCTGGCCTATTACTATTATTATAGATCATTAAACTAATTGAACACAATCAATCTAATAATATTAGGAAGTGAAGACCAGGCTAGATTAGATTGTGAGGCTGGCTAGAGGCATGAACCTAGGACTGCAAGTACTTGCCAATTCATGCTTGGGTACCATCTTCAACTGAACAGCCAGGAGAATAGAGGGAAAATGGCCAATAATAAAATTGGTTGTTCATGGGCTACTGGATGTAATTAAATTAACTGAAAATTAGATTCCAGACATTTGTTTCCAATGGGCTCTAAAATCTGGAACTTATCTTCAAAACTTCACCCAAATACTAAAGTTCTGTCCAGTCTTGTTTTCTCTCTCACTTTTTTGCATTCTTGGTCACTTCCCCTGACACCCTTGGGATCTCTTCAGTGTCCTACCAGGGAGGGCCTGCAGCAGCACCCTCTCTGCCCCTGGGCTTTGGTCACTGTCCTCTCTACTCACATGGCCCTTCTGATGACACTCTGTAGTTCTACTCTTCTAGAATTATCAGCTCTTTCACATTCTTGATTTGTTCTAACCATTCTTAGACTGAAGCTTTTCCTCAGGGCATCAAAGGTGCCCAAAGTGTAAAATAATTTGTTTCCATACTTTTGCTGAGGCTGTACTACACAGTGGTGATTCAGCTCCTTATTTTCACTTTTAAGTGTTTTCCTCCTAAGTCATAAATAAGTGCTAATAACTCTGAAATTAGAGTTAAAATTCACAAGTGCCTACCCCAAGCCACTGCTCAAATTCACTTAATTTAGAAAGCTCTCCAAATTACATACAGTAGTAATACACTCCAGACCTTCTTAACAAAAACCTGGAGGGAGTGGTCAGAGATACGAGAAAAACTTGTCAAGGGATTTTGATGTTCAAGAAGACTTGAAAATCAATAGCCTAACAAAAGGGATCCAAAAATAAATATAAAATCTGAATGGAATGACAGATGCAATTTATTACTAACTTGCTTCTCTTGGCTGCAAATACAATCAAATATCCCCTGCAATTCCTAGTGTACGTATAAATGGATTAAACTGGTTAATGAATTTATCTGATATGCCACCTTTGCAGAGTTCCTCATTGACTGATGGAAAGCTGAGCAGAGCAGAAATCCTGAGGGGGAAATAATGACTTGCACAGGCTGAAGAAAGTGAGACCTTTGATTAACTGTTTAAAATCATTTATAAAAGCCTTGTATATCATGCAGGACAGTTTACTAGGACAGACGTATTTTAAACCAAAACTGATGGAGAGGTGTCGCTCCTGAAAAAGGGTACAATCTTGGCAGCGGAGGAAGATGGAGAGAAGGTCAATACCTTATGAGACTTTAGGGAAACAATTCCCCATGAATCTCTTGTATTTCTGCATATACATCCTGTGCACAGAGGCATCGATAGCTTTTGTTCTGGATTATCTTTCTCAAGAATATTTGTATGACAAATAGCTTTGGAAGATAGAGAAAGGGTTCAGCCAAGACACAGGGCAGATTTGTCTCCTGCCTACAATAAAAAAGGACAACAGTTGAGCATCCTTGCTTTCCTTCCTTTGTAAGATTGGGGTTTCCCTAAGCTTAGGGTTCTTTTGCTGTGACTCACACTTACTGTGTTCAGAGCATCCACCTGCTTGCCAGGAGGTGGGCAAGGAGAACCGTTATAAATACGAAGCTCATGTCAACTCTTGTGCTGTGCAGGGAGCAGGAAAGCCCTTTGTCTCCAATTTAGGAGTCTGTATCTTCTGCCTACATCTATGAGATTCTGGAGGGCTAACTTTTTGACTTGCAATTCCTATAAGATCTTCAACCTTTCACCATAGTCAACAGATTCTTGCATTTCTAAGTTCTACTTTTAACTGTATCACATCTCTATGACTCTTGTGCAATTTCTGGCTTTGTTACAATTTTCGAATAAAGAATTCTTATTTCACCTCCACTATAGTGTTAGCATTTTTCTGTGCAATATAAGCAGAAATATCAAATGAAATGATTTTTCCACTGAGCTGACTTTTGACTGAACACGGGCATGTCCTATAGCAGTAGACTCTGCTTCAGTAACTAGAAGAAAAACCCCTATCCTTTTTGTACAAAGGTGAGATGGCTGCTCCTTCTGGTTCTTTGTATGATGCTGAGGGTTTGCTGCTGAAGGCAGAGAGCCAAAGATGTTTTGTACAGATTATATAGAAATTCTCAGTCCATGGACTGTAGTTGTTTTAAATGTAAGTGCTTTGGGAAGCTCTTTACATTGGCAGAGGAAGCAGGGTGGCTTTTTAGTGTAAAGGGCATTAGGTAACTAAGGACCGAGCTAAAATAGTTCAGGCTTAAAATAGCTCCACGTGGGGGCTACACTGTCATGGCAGCTTTGATTAACAAAGATCAAATTCACAGACAATCTTTCCCCTTTAATCTACACATTGTCACTTTGAAAAGCAATAGAAAAAATATCATTCTTAGGCTATAGAAACTGATTGGCAACATAGCAAAGTAATACTCCTGCTGTTAAATTAATCATTGGCCAAACTTAAATTTTCTTCAATTGCCTGCTATTTCAAATAGTTTAAAAGGTACTAATTTTAAAGCTGAAGAAATATACATAAATTCCATTCCAAAATCTTTAGCATAAAGACCAGACTTCCAAAATCTGACAGAGAGAAGTTCTACTCACCAAAGAAATTGTCTCCTCTTCAAAGATCTACAGGACAAATTTTTTCAGAGCTGAAAGTAGGAAATCCATAAAGAACAGACTGGTCCAAAGTTAATTTTGACCCCTTAGAAATAATTTGATCAACAGAAAAATTCACCACTCAACAAGTGTCGGTAGAGAGGAAAGGGCTTTTGGGCCGCTGTCTGTCCTGCCGCTCCCAGACGAGAGGAAGGGGTTTCCAGGACACCATCTGTCATGCCTCTCCTGGCCCAGAGGTACAGGCTTCTGAGCCACCACCCCACTTCTCCTGGTCCAGAGGAAGGGGCTTCTGGGCCACCATCCAGCCCGCTGCTCCCGGCCCAGAGGAAGGGAATTCCAGGCCAACATCCCTCCCACTGCTCAAGGCCCATGTCCAATTTCTCCCAGCTCAGAGGAGATGAGCCGCATGGACACCAACAACACCGCCTCCCCACTCCCCACACCCCCCAGCCCCCCACCCCCGTTGAAATGGGAAGACACGTAAAGAAGTCTCAAAACCATACTTCCAGATCACCTACAGCAACCCCAAAGAGAAATGAGATGGAACACTCTGATACTCGACACCTGGACCCAGTGAACTGGCAACATAAGGGGATCTGGAAAAAATGAAATCAGAAATAATTTCTGAGAGAAGAGGAGAGATTGTGCTCCTAGTGCAAGACATGAATAATAAATTTAGAGAGGAGCTGAGGAACATGATGGAATCCCAACATAGGAAACAAATGGAATCCATAAAACAGATGCAAATAGATTTCCAGGACATGAAAAACTCCACTGAAAGTCTACACAGCAGAATGAGCCAATGTGAGGACAGAATTTCAGATATAGAAGATAAGATTTCAGTTAATGAGCAGGAAAAGAAAAATTGCTTCAAATTTATAAGGGAACATGAGAAATCAATCCAGCAGCTGCTAGATGATGCAAAGAAGAATAACATAAGACTGATTGGGCTCAATGAAGAAACAGGAGAGAGTGCAGATGACACAAAAAAACTCTTCACAGAAATAATGGCAGAAAACTTCCCAAGCAGGGGAAAGGAGCTTGACATACAGATAAGTGAGGCATATAGGACTGCAAATAGCCTTGATCAAAAAAATCTACACATAGGCATATAATTGTTAAGATTCCAAACTCAACAGAAGAACAAAGTTCTACAAGCAGGTAGAGAAAAGAAACAAATCACATACAAAGGAAAGCCCATCAGAATCACAGCAGACTTCTCAATGCAAACCCTCAAGGCAAGAAGAGCTTGGAGTGACATATTCCAAGCCCTAAAAGAAAACAGCCTCCAACCCAGATTGATGTACCCTGCAAAACTATCTTTCAAAATTGATGGAAAAATAAGATACTTTCATGACAAAGAGCACCTTAGGAATTTCTTGAATACCAAACCAGCACTCCAAAAATTTTTACAAAATATCTTGGGAACAGACATTGAGGATCACAATGCCAGGAAGCAAAGCAGAATGAACCCATCTGGCATGACAAGAAATTAAATGTAAAGGGGGAGAATCCAACAAAAAGAAAAAGTCATGGCAATGACAAGTCAATAAGTTTCAGTTAGAACCATCAATGTTAATGGTCTCAATTCACCAATCAAAAGAAATAGACTGGCAGAATGGGTCAAGAAGCAAAATCAACATTATGCTGCATACAAGAAACACACTTAATTCAAAAGGAAACTCATAGACTGAAAGTTAAAGGGTGGAAAACACTACTCCATGTGACAGGAACCCGAAAAAAAGCAGGAGTAGCTCTCCTCTTTGCAGATCAAGTAGATTTCAAACCAACACTGATTAAGAGAGATGAAGAAGGACACTACATCCTTGTAAAGGCAACAATCAAACAGGAAGAGATGACAATCATAAATACCTATGCACCAAACACTAGTGCACCCACTATATAAAACAAATACTAATAGACATGAAAAGTCATACATGGACTAATACAATAGTAGTAGGGGACCTCAACACCCCACTGTCACAAATAGATCAACTAGACAAAAAATAAGTAATGAAATACTAGAACCCAATCGAACTCTTGAACAAATGAACTTAACAGATGTTCACAGAGTCTTCCATCCCACAAAATCAGAATACTCATTCTTCTCAGCTGCACATGGGTCATTCTCCAAAATAAACCACATACTCACACATAGAACATGTTTAAGTAAATGCAAAGCAGTTGAAGTTATCCCCTGTATATTATCAGACCATAGTGTGATGAAATTGGAGATCCATAGCAAAAGAAACTCAAAAAATTTCATAAACACTTGGAAATTGAACAGCACACTTCTGAAAAACCAATGGGTCACAGAGGAAATTAAAGAAATCAGACAGTTCCTTCAATTAAATGACAATGACAACACAACATATCAAAATCTATGGGACACAATGAAAGTAGTCTTATGAGGGACATTCATAGCAGTGAATATGCATATTAGGAAAACAGAATGAACTCAATTAAACAACCTGATGCTGAAGCTCAAGCGTCTAGAAAAAGAAGAGCAGGACAAACCCAAAGCTCATACAAGGGAGGAAATTATAAAGATCAGAGGAGAAATCAATGTAATGGAGACTAAGAGAACAATACAAAAAAAAATCAATGAATCCAAGAGTTAGTTCTTCAAAAGAATCAACAAAATTGACAAACCCTTAGCCAACCTTATCAGAAAAAGAGGCCCAAATCCATGCAATTAGGAATGAAAAGGGTGAAATTACAACAGACCCAGCAGAAATCCAGGGGATCATCAATACCTACTCCAGAACCTATATGCCAATAAGATGGACAACACAGAAGAAATGGACAGATTCCTAGATACATATGAATTACCAAAGTTGAGAGAAGAAGACCTAAAAATTCTAAACAACCCATTATCAACCAATGAAATTGAAAAAGTAATTAAAAACTTATCAACTAAGAAAAGCCCAGGCCCTGATGGCTTCACTGCTGAATTCTACAAGACATTTAGAGAGGAACTGCTACCACTGCTATTTAAACTCTTCAGTGAAATTGAAAGGGAAGCAATGCTCCCAGATTCATTCCTGGAAGCAAGCATCACCTTGATCCCCAAAGCAGAGAAAGACCCAAGTGAAAAGGAGAACTATAGGCCAATCTCACTAATGAACACAGATGCAAAAATCCTTAATAAGATAATGGCCAACAGAATGCAGAAGATCATCAAGAAGATCATACACCCTGATCAAGTGGGATTCATCCCAGGGATGCAGGGATGGTTCAATATAGGAAAATCAATCAATGTAATACACTATATCAATAAAGCCAAGGACAAAAACCGTATGATTATCTCCATAGATGCAGAAAAAGCATTTGACAAAATCCAACATGCATTTATGATAAAAACCCTATAAAAAATTGGAATAGATGGTCTCTACCTCGAACTGATAGAAGCCATCTATGAAAAACCAACAGCCAATATCATACTAAATGGTCAAAAACTGAAATCCTTCACACTAAAATCAGGAACAACACAAGGATGTCCACTATCACCACTCTTGCTCAATATAGCTCTGGAAACATTAGCGATGGCAATTAGACAAGAGAAAGAAATAAAAGGAATAAAGATAGGAAATGAAGAAGTCAAATTGTCATTATTTGCAGATGACATGATGCTCTATATAGAAGACCCCAAGAACTCCACCAAAAGTCTTCTAGACTTAATAACCAAATTCAGTCAAGTAGCTGGTTACAAGGTCAACACACAAAAATCAATAGGTTTTCTGTACACCAACGACACACTCACTGAGAGAGAAATAGAGCAAATAATTCCTTTCACAACAGCATCCAAAAAACTGAAATACCTAGGAATCAACCTAATGAAAGAAATTAAAGACCACTTCTCTGAAAACTATAGCACTCTGAAAAGAGAGATTGAAGATGACATGAGAAAATGGAAAGACATCCCTTGCTCCTGGGTAGGAAGGATTAATATAGTGAAAATGGCCATACTTCCAAAACTGCTCTATAGATTTAATGCAATTCCAATTGAGATCCCAGCAGCATACTTCACAGACCTTGAGAAAACAATCCAAACATTCATTTGGAACAAAAAGAGACCCAGAATAGCAAAAGCAATTCTAGGCAACAGAGACATGGCAGGGGATATCACAATCCCCAACTTGCAACTATACTACAAAGCTACTGTGATAAAAACAGCATGGTACTGGCAAAGAAACAGACCTGAGGACCAGTGGAACAGATTAGAAGATGCAGAAACAACGCCAGACACATTCAGCCATCTCATTTTTGATAAAGGAGCCAAACACCCTCACTGGAGGAAAGATAGACTCTTTAATAAATGGTGCTGGAAAAATTGGATTTCAACTTGCCAAACATTAAAACTAGACCTGTATCTCTCATCATGCACTAAACTAAAATCAAAATGGATTAAAGATCTAAATATTAAAATAGAAACACTGAACCAGTTGGAACAGAGGTTAGGTAGAACTCTTGAAGACATTGGTGTAGGAAAAGATTTTATGAACAAAACCTCAGTTGCCCATGAACTAGTACAAACAATCAACAAGTGGGATCTCTTCTTATTAAAAGGCTTCTGCACAGCAAGAGAAACCACCAGCAGTGTGAACAGACAACCTACAATGCGGGAAAAAATCTTCACCTGCTCTTTCTCAGACAAAGGTCTACTATCTCGAATCTATAAAGAACTTAAAAAGATCAGACCTTCTAAATTTAAAGACCCAATCTGAAAACAGGCATCTGAAATGAACAGACATTTCTCAGACAAAGAAGTGGAAATGGCAAATAAATACATGAAAAAATGTTCAACATCACTGGTCATTCGAGAGATGCAAATGAAAACAACGCTGAGATTCCACTTCACTCCAGAAAGAATGGCTGCTATCATGAAATCAACCAATAACTAATGCTGGCAGGGCTGTGGCGAAAGAGGAACCCTGCTCCACTGCTGGTGGGAGTGTAGACTGGTGCAACCACTGCAGAAATCAATATGGCGATACCTCAAAGAACTAGGACTGGAAGTCCCACTTGACCCCGCTATTTCACTGCTGGGGATCTTCCCCAAAGAATTAAAAGTATCATACCACAGTGATATATGTGCACCCATGTTCATAGCAGCACAGTTTGTGATAGCTAAAACTTGGAAACAGCCCAAATGCCCATCAACTAGAGACTGGATAAAGAAAATGTGGTTTTTTAATAAAATGGAGTACTACTCAGCCATAAAAAATGAGAAATTAGAGACATTTATATCTAAATGGATGCATATTGAGGCGATACTCTTAAGTGAAATAAACAGGACACATGAGTGTAAATACTGAATAGTTTCTCTGGTGTGAGAAACTGAAAGTGTAAATAAGGACTAAAAGGTATAATGGATAATATGAAATAGGAATAAAAGGGGCAAAGGGGAAGGGGGAGTGGGAGGGGTAGGGGAAAGGAAAGAAGGGAATAGAATTAATATGAGAAAATGGAAAAATAGGAACAAAATCTTTGTAAATAGGGAGGAATGGAGGGGTTGAAGGGAGGGCTGCGCAAGGGTGAAAAGTAAGAACCAAGAGAGAGTATATAAAGGTGCAAATTTCCAATGATGAATGTCATTATATTGTATACCTAAAATGTACCAGTGATTAGAATGAATAATCGATAATGTAAAATAGGAAGAAAAGGTCCAAAGGCTAGGGGTAGTGGGAGGGGCAGGGGAAAGGAAAGAAGGGAAAGGAAAAATGATGAGAAATGGAAAAAATGGAAATAAAGTCTTTGTAAATAGGGAAGGGTAGAGGGGGTGAAGGGAGGGCTAGGAATGGGGAAAAAAAACAAGTGTTGGTAAATTATCTACAATGAACACAGCACTGTTAGATGCTGAAGGCATAGTGCTGTACAAGGCACTCAGTGATAAGAATTCAGGGCACCTGAGGGGAGGCAGCGAAGATTCACTGCACAAGAAGTGAGCCAGGTTTATGATAGAAGTTTGCAGCATCTTCCAATAGGAGGAAATCACAGTGTTCAAAAGTCAGAAGCTTGAGAATCTATGAGGATCTGAAAAAGTGACAGTGTTGGTTTTGATGATGGGGAAATTTGACTCCACTAAATACTTAGCATGATGAATAGTTTTGGATGCATATGATGCAAATGCAGAAATTGATTTTTGAAGTGGGTGCAATACCAGTGATGCAAGGACTTACAACCATGTTTTAAAAATGTTAAAGATTCTAAGTCCACCATATATAGGCATATGTGTGTGTTTGTGTGTGCATGGGTATGTGTGTATGTCTTTGTGTTGTGTGTATATGAATTGAATTTAATATATCAAGACAGACCTAGGAAAATATCAAACTTATATGATGAATATTTCTTATTAAACATAAGTATTAAGTTAGATACAGTTACCTATACAGATTATTTTTGTGAATGAAAAAACAGGTGTAGAATAACTTTCCTCTGTTAATAAATAATTCATTTAAACTACAGAACAAAACCATGTGTTCTAGTCTATTTTTGCTGCTACAAGAAAATATATAACACTAATTCATAAATAATAAAAATTTATTTTTAAAATAGTAGAAATTTATTTCTCATTGTTCTGGAGGTCAGAAATTCCAAAATCAAGGTGCCAAGAGGATCAAGGTCTTGTCAGGGATTTGTTGCTATGTATTCATGTTGCAGAAGGCAAAAGTACAATGAATTGCCTACACTAGTTTCTCCCAGATCTTTTTGTTATGTTTTGTTGTTTTGTTTTTTGAGATAGGGTCTCACTATGTAGTCCAGACTGGTCTTAAACTCACTATGTAACAAGGCTGACCTGGAAGTGATTCTCCTGACTCAGCCTACTGAGTGCTGGGATTACTGGTGTGCAACCAGCTGTCCCAGCTGTTTTATAAGGGAGCTCTCATTCATTAATCATTCATTAATCATTTCCCAGCTCTAAATACTGCAACAATGGGGATTTAAGATTTGACATGAATTTTGAAGGGGTACATATTGGAACCATTATACCGTGGTCTGTCCATGATTCTTATCCTGTAGATTAATAATCAATATTCAGAAATAGAGGAAGTTTTGAGTTTAGGGAGTGCCTCTACTCATGTTTCATCTCTAGAAATGAGTGTTGAAATGGTAAGATTTAAAGGCTGACTTCCATCTTCCTTTTATCTGTCTACTTTCTCATGCCCTTGCCACTGCAGTAGCCAAATATTCAAGGGTGTGTCCCCCTACCCTACCATCATCACTGCCAAGGCGCTGAGGATGTCATCTAGGGATTGCTCCAGCTTCAGAAAAAAATCATCTGCAGCCTAGCCAACAAGACATTTGTCATTGCTGTGAAATATAAATCATAACTTCTTTCTTTGCCATTGATAGAAGGCAAAAAAAAGAAGAAGATTTGAAGCTCTGAGTCACTCGCTCATTAGCTAAACACATATGAAATCCCAGGCACTTTTACCACAGACCTTAACATGGATTGAATTAAATCCTCCAAATACCCACATATAAAGAGCCCAACCCCAATGAGATGGTATTTGGGCTTCACTCCTTTAGGAAGTAATTTGGATTAGATGAGGTCATGAGGGTGGAGGATTCATGATGAATTAGTGACCTTATGAGAAGACATAGCAGGGCTCGCTCCCTCCTCACCTTACTCCAGTGCCGCGTGAAGACACAGCATGGAGGCAGCTACCTACTAGCTTGGAAGAGGACTTTCTTCAGACACTAATTCTGCCTGCACCTTGAGCTGAGACTTGCAGCTTCCAAAACTAAGAAGCCCATTTACTGTAGTTTAAGCCCCCATCTATGATATGTTGTTTCAGCAGCATGAGCTGAGTGCTACATTGTAAATTCCAGTACCTAAGGACAGTCGACCAAATGAAATTGTTGATGACATGGAAGCCAAAGGGTATGCAAGGAGAAAGAGCAGAAATGATCTCACGAAGTCCAGGCAGAGCACCAATAGAGTCTTGCCATAAGAGGTAAGAGTGATAGCAACAGGAACCAAGTAGTGACTGAATGACTCAAAGTGGTTACCCAAAACACCACATTTACAGTTTGCCCCTCAATGCAGAACTGAAACAGAGTAAATATTACCTTCAGTTTAAAGTGGAGCATGGGCTCCACTGGCATGCTGGTAAAAATGTCTAAGCATAATGTACTACAGCAATTTCATGGTTAACACACAGGTCTATCTATGGCATGAGCATTAACCAAATATCAAGATTTTTGAAACTCATTCGTGTCAGTTCTTACTGTAGTCAGCCTGGTTTTTATCAGAGGCTACAGATGCTCCTTGTATTTAGTAAGGGATGGGACTAAATGGGTTGAGTCTCATCTCAACTCTAGTTCTATCATGGAGAACATAAAAACAGCCCTGAGGTCAATATTGTCTATTTTCCCCTCCAGAGTCAATTTATGCCCTTCTTCACCCTGTTCTGGCCTCAAGGCTGACCTATGTGAAATTCATCAGCAAGACTCTCTGCCCTTTCCTTTCTAGCTGTTTTTAGCCTTTTGAAGGTACAGATAGGGAATGGGAGGCCAGGAGGAGTAGAAATCGGGGAATTTACCCCCCAGTTCTCTGTCCCTAGGTTGTCTGCTCCAAAGGAAAAGGTATCACTCTTCCAAGGCAGCTCTCTCCACACAGCTACCCATTTTGGCTTAGGACTAAGCATGTCAGGAATCCTCTTCTTATTTCTTCAGTGTATCTCAATTTCTTCTTGGTTTCTTTAAACTCTCTTAAAACCTTTAAAAATTATCTCAAAATATCAAAGGTGTATTATTAATAAAAAACATCTAATGGTTGACCTTACCAATAAGGGAAAGTCTCATGGACTGGATTTACTTGTCACAATTACTAACATAAAAAGCTATTTTAGCTTTATAATAACCTACAGAAAACAAAGGGGAACAGAAACCATTTTCCATTTTATGGGATGAGCATAATATATGTCAATATCCCTAATAACTAGAGGGCTGGGGATTTAGCTCAGTGGTTATGCCACCTGTCTTGCAAGTGCAAGGACCCAGGTTTGATCCCTGGTACCAAAAAAAAACCAAAAACAATATCCCTAATAACTAGAATTATACACTACTCCAAACACATTTCCACTAGGAAAACCTTTCTAGGGATCAGTGGACAATGATGGCCATCATAAAAGAATGATGATTTCTAAATTTTCTGTAACTATTATTTCCATTCACAGAATACACCAGTTCACGTTGGGCTGCCAAATCTTATGATGCTTTTGCACTTTATCTCTTTGATCATTAAAATTCACAGCATGGTAAAACATTTACTAGCGTAGAATCAAGATCCAAGGTCAAAAATATTTTTGAAATTTAAATTTGAGCTAGTTTATATATTTTTTATTACTGTCAGGCTTTCCAGAGGCAGCAGTGCACTGCCTCACACTAAAAATTTCCAAGAGACACTATATTGCTACATATTTCTTTCCAGATGCATTTGAGTATAAAAGTTTTGATTCTTTTCAAAAAATTCCTATTAACATCTCTTGCAAATAAGAATTGGGAAGAACTCTGTCTGAAAAATAGCACAAGAGTGAGTGACGGCTTTCAGTGTACACACCTCAGCCACCCCCTGGGCTGCCAGGGATTGGAGGGCAGAGGCTGTGTCTCTGCTATCACTTTACACCCTGCAGCTCCTCCTATCTAAAGCAAGTCCCCTTGTGATTCTCTATCACAGCCTCCACTTATTCATTCTGAGCACTCATCACTATCCACAGCATTATTTACGTGTATTTACTTATCCTATTCTACCTCCCCCTGCTAGGCTTGGATAAGCCCCATGCAGGCATAGACCTCGTCTATTTGTACACTGCTCTCTATTTGTACCCCCAGCACAACAAGACTACCTGGAATTGGGAAATATTTGAAAGAATGAAGTACTCACAAGGCAGATGTGGACCATATTTTGTCTGCTTGGTATAACTCGGCACATGTGTATGTATATATAGACTGATTCACTCAAACTACCCATATGTTAGTCCCAGAATGGAAATATGCATGTTACATTATCATATTGATGAATTTTTACCTTTTTGGCTTTGACTATATTTACAAACATAAATATTTTATTTATGTATTATCTACTATATTCCAAGTATGGACTCATTAGCAAAAAAAGAAATAGAAAAGATATCAACAGAATGAATGCAATCACTGATACCATTTACTCTGTAATCTGTTTCTTTAGGTATTGTTCATATATGTCTCAAATATATTGGTGACAAGGTTGATTAAAAGATCATAGATCAAAGGATATGAGGCACAAGTATAGAGATGAAACATGTGTTCATATTAGGATTTAAAAAATAAGTCTTTACTGGGTAGTTCCTTATAAAGACATTCATAGTAGCAATTAGTTATGTAGGATGATATAGCAGAAATGTGGAATGTTAGATATTATATATCATATGCATATTGAAGTATTTCACACAAATAGCATTCCTGGAGGCAAGTAAATACTGATTCAACTGAACAATACAGTAGGTCTCATATTAGCTACCAACCATCTGACAAGCTCAGACCTGCCATGAATTGTGAGTTAAAGCCCATACCTGCCATAAATGTGGCTCTGCTATCAAAGCATTTATTCTTCTTTTTTTAATGGTACCATTTACTCTAATTAAAGTTTTTATTCAGTGCACTCAAAACAGGGAAGATTGGCCAGTGGGCTTCCCATTTAAGGAGTAATGTTGGTCAGTATTAATCTAGTGCTTACCTTTCAAGATAAGATTATATATTGCACATGATGATAATATAAAATATATTCTACTTGAAGAGACTTACATATGGGAAATTTCTGGTTTTTTTAAATTCTACTAAACTTCAGTTTCTCAACCCTTGAAAATAGGAATAAGTATTTAATGTTTAACTTTATGAAAATATCTGAAGAAAATTATACTTGTACAGTAGACCCTCAAGTTAACCAGCCTGACACATGAACAACTTGGGTTATGACCAGAATTTTAGTTTTTACTCACAAAGTCTTGAGTTATGACCCAAATGTCTGCCACTTGTGCTTCTAGATGGTCTCAGATACAGATTTAACCCCTGAAGAGTTCTGCAAGGAACATTGCCACATCCTTTCCTGTGTGGGGTTAATTGAGAAATCCTGGACCGATGTCTCTCTAAAGACACTAAGATCTGCTTGTATACAGGAAAGAGACTTTGAAGGCTATGTAGAGGACCCTGAGCCTTCAATTGACCAACTTGAATTATGACCAGCTCTCAAGAACCAATTGAGTTTGTAAGTCAAGGGTCCACTGTATTAGTCAGGATTCTCCAGAGAAAGAGAACAATAGGATATAACAAAGTTTTCTATGGGAATTGGATCACTCAGTTAAGATGGCTGGGAATTTCCATCATTTGCCATCAATGAGATGGAAAACCAGAAGGGAATGTCCACAGGCCTGAAAACCAAGAGAGCCAATGATATAAGTCCTGAAGCCCTAAAAGTCCAAGAACATATAGTTCAGTGTCTGAGGACAGATGAAGATAAATGCCCCGACACAAAAAGAAAATGAATTCACCTTTGATCTGCCTTTTTCTTCCATTTGAACCTTCAAGAGATTGGATGATATTCATTTTGGTGAGTATGGACTGTTCTTAGTCTACTGATTCAAATGCTATTCTCTTCCAGAAGCATCCTCACAGACATACCCAGAAATAATGTCTTACTGGCTGTGTGGGCATCGTTAGACCAGTCAAACTGACACATAAAATTAACTGTCACACTTAAAAATCCTAAGACATTATTTCTATACACATATTTCAGTAAAAATTATCTATTTTACTCTGTCTAGAATTTCATATAGGTAATGAAAATCTAAGAGGTCAAACGTCTCCACTGACTCTGACTATTTTTTAAAATGGTTTTCTGGTTGAGATGTAATTCTAGGAGCTTCTCAATGAAGCAGATAGCAGCAAATAGACCCTGAGAAATGGTGGATTGCTGCTGTAGGAATGCCACAGTCAAACCAAAGGGCAATCTAGTGTCTCACACCATCATTTGCCCTTTTAAGGCACAGCTGCTTGGAAGTTTATCCTTGGCTATTTTTTTCTGGTCTCATTAACTGACCAAGGACGTCCTCAAGCTTCTTCAAGCAGTGTGTCCATTTGAAACTGAGAATTCTTGATGGGTCTCTGTTATAATCAGTGTTTCTGGAGAAGAGTGTGACTGGAAAACTTTGTAGGGAAGGAAACACTTCACTCTATTGGTCACAGAATGAATCAATCAGTGGAGAAGGAGGAGAATGCACAAAAGAGAAATGTTATAATATTTGTTTAATCAGGGCCTCCACCTCTTTGACTTTTGTCATATTTGATTCACAGGGCAGGTTTAATGTATTTTGTTTGACCTACTTGATCATGTTCTAGATTCCACACATTTGTCTATTTCAACTTAACTAGCAGAGACTTGTCCACTTAATGCTAAGACCATACCTCAAAAGCTATGTGTCTTTTGCACCACTGAAGTGGATATCCAACGTAATTTTACACAATTTACACTTAAAAGTCAAGAGCAACAATAAATTTGTACTATTTGTACTATTAAAAAGATAAGATATCATTAATTTTCAAAAACAATATTACAGACTTATAAATGTACATATTATAAAATAAGGTGTAGATAAATCCTCAAGGAAATATTTATGTTATAATGAAATGATGTTCATACACTAATTAATGGCTTAACAGTCTGTTTGAGTTTTGTTTAGGCTGATATAAATTTCATGAATTTGTTTTGAAAGAAAAATTCTGTATGTCAGATATTATCATTTGCCCCCACTCTTTTAAATGCCAATCTAACAAAGCTGTTGTTCATATGAATACTTACTGTTTAAATCACTTGCACAGGGTTGTGTATTCTTAATAAACTTAGGCATTTAAATGAATTTATTAATTTTAAAACATTTCAAAGAAAAGTAAAAGTTTTATTTCCTGCTTCCTTTTTATATCACTAGAGCAAATGTCAATTATTTTACAGGGAGAGAAAAAAATAAGTGGGTCAAGTAGCAATAGGCATCCTGGTAATTACATAAGGATTCCAGACGCCCTGGTTTTTGATAGATTATACTTGTTGTCTAGGATTTGGTTATTCTTGACCTCAAATACTTTTCTCAACAGACACTTGTAGTCAATAGATTTGAATGTTCCAGGTAGAAATTCTGTCTAAGAGCAATGCTTCAAAGATGTATGTATATCTTTAAAAATGGCCATATTAATACTTTAGCTTAGAAAGGGATACAGTGATTCTCAAATCACTCTCATCTCACTGTTTTTGTAAAATATATGACTAAAACTGTCATTGAAGCTGGTAAGAACTGTTTAGTAACTACAAAGGAAAATAAATTATTTTACAATCTGCTGCAGTCAACACATTTTGAAAAATCATGACTAATCTTACTAAGAATTTGTTTTAAAAACTTATTAGCCCTTTACTAACATAAATATTAAATATAGATATAATGTTGATAGTCTATGCCTACAACTTTGCAACTCCTGTACCAGGCTATTATTATTTGATAATATGAAAAATGCATGCCATGAAAATTTACAGAAACTAAGGGTCAATGTAAGTATGTTCAGATTTTTTCACTCCATAGTCATAGCTTGTGTTTACATAGCATTTGGGTATTAATGAACTAGATCTCACCTTCTTTCAAAATGAGAGGGTTCTATGTACTCTTCCAAGTAAAGGAACCCTCCAATTTTGGATAATTTTTTGTGGTTCCACTGGAAATTTCCAAGGAATTGCAAGAAATCAGGTTGTATTGATCCAATGAGTGATCCTGCTTAGCACTTAAGAGATGAGAGACAGAGAAAACATGGCAGGCTCAGTGTTCCAATAACATTTGAAACTCCATTGCAGACTTTGTTGCCATTAGCATCCAACAAACAAGTCTTTATTCTTGAAAACCTTAGTATCATTCTCACTCTTTTTTGTATAGCAAATTCATATTCTATTCTTTTGTCCTTGTCAACTGTTTTTGTCTTCCTTGTCAACCGTTTCTAAGGATTCAATGGACTATCTTTTGCCCTCAGAATGATCTCAAACATGGATAGAGATCTTATTGACAAATAACCACAAGAGTCCTTCATTCTCAAAAACGTTGGACATAAAACATGAAGTTACTCAACCTTCCTTTTAGTAATGGTCTACTTGGAGCTTCTATGGACCTGACACATTAATATTCTCTTGGAAACCTCACACAGTTTAAGAGATAGAAGCTACTCATACACTCATCTATTCACTTGAATAAAGTCAAGCACCCCTGATCAGCATCATGCTACATGCAGGGTATTCTGTGATAAGTGAAAGATCCATGATGACTGCCTTCACAGAGCTCATAGAACCAAACAACTCCATATATAAAGCAGCACCTCTCATTCACTAAGATGTGTGACCGTAGCATAAATTCTATTAGGGAATATCAAAGCCATTCACATCCCTTTCTACCTAAATAACTGATTGGGTGTTGAGACTTTAAACTTCAGATTTTCATTCAAATCCCTCCATTGGGAAGTTGTGAATTTTGCTCCTCACTGTAACCTTGGGGAAAAGTACTTATTCTCTTAGAGACCCAATTTCTGACCTCTAAAATGACCTAGTCTGATTAGATGATCTTTGAGTCCCTTCCAGCTGTAGAATTTTAGATTTCTTGATGGAAATTGGTTCTACATAACAGATGGACCCAGCAAGAATTTTAGCTGAAGCAACCTATGAAATATGGCCTGTCCATTCACAGGTAAGGACAGGAAAAATCAGGGTAGTTTACCAGGGTAATGAGGTCAGTGAAAAAAGGAACTCATTCTGTGATACAATTTTCTTTTATAATATAATTCTGCCCTTAATGTTGGGCACGCATTTTGATGAGCATTGCCTGCTACTGTTAGGTAGTCAGAATCTTATTTTAAAGGTAGGAAAAAGGGGCAGAGGAAGTTAGCAAAGAGTAATATGCACCATAATAAAAACAGAGAGAGGTCAAGCAACCCATTTATTGAGCACTGAAATAAACAGAAGAAGGTAGGATTCCAGGGAGCAGATAAAGAGAGAGGTAGGAACAGAAGAAAATGTCTGTAATAGAAAAAGTTTTTTCCTTAATCTTCTATATTTATATGGAATTTCTGAGCTGAAGTATATTTGGAAGATTAGTAAGTATTATAGCAAATGCATAGATTTTAATTCAGATAGACCTAAGTTTGCAACCAGATTCAGATTTGACCTTGAAGTTATGTTAATTTAACTGAGCCTCCAGATATCTTGTCTTCAAAACTGTAAATAATTATACTCATTTTAAAATGTAAGTATACAACATATATAAAGATGACACTCTGAGGCATGCACAAATTAAGGTCCCAGCTTCCTTTCACTTAGAAAACTGCAAATTTGGGAGACTGAATCATTTTTGCAAGACCCTACAGAAAAATAGTGAGAAAGTCGACCCACTGGAGAGAAAAAACAAGGAGTGATTTCCTACTCATAATACTAAAGGTACTAATCTAAACCTTGCACTGATGCACATTCTCTAAACAAGATTATTAATAATTTTATCCACTACTGCATGTTGCTATTACATACTTGTATTTAAAATTCAAAATTTCCCAGTAAACTCACATTTCTCCAATTAAGCTACCACCCTTTGCTATGTTTTTCCACCTTGCTGTCTTCTATATGCAATAAGTCAAAACTTTCCTTCTTAGCTTTCTTTGACATGTTTCTGAGTTTCTGTCTTTTGTTCTCCCACCTGGGAAATTCTTTTTGTAAACACAGTTTGTATTCATTGTCTGTCAATACTTTCAAACACCTGTAATAGTTTACTGGGGCTGCAATAAAGAGTACCACAGAATAGGAGGCCACAGATAGATCAAGATGCCAGCAACATTGGTTTCCTTGGAGGCTTCTCCTCCTGGCTTACCAATGGTCATCTTCTGAGTCTTCACATGACCATTCCACCAGACCCACTCTCAGTGGTTTATTTAAACCTATCTTTTTAAAGGTCCTATCTTCAAATACTCTTTTATTTTGATGTAGTGGGACTTAGGATTCTAACACATGTGTCCTAAAGGGACACAGTTCAGCCCAAAACAACACTCTTGTGTATCTGAGGACTCTTGTACATTATCTGTGGCGTGATCAAAATATAAGGTGACTGCTACTGTCAGGGCCACCCAACAGAAAGGCAGGAATCTTCTGGTGCCAAGCAGCAGACAGAACCTTATTAACAGTGAGTGACAAGTTTCCACTGGTTCACTGCAGTCAGTTCAGTGCAATTGTGAACTATGGTTGAGAGAAGGTGTGTTTTAAAGTGTGCCATAAATCATGAATCACAAACAACTCATTTGTGCTTCTCATGATTTGCACAATCTAACTCGGGTACTCCATCTTCCATTATAAATCCTCCCCTTTGTCCCAGAAAAATACAATGGAGGACCCCAACTTCATTCTCCAAAACCTGTTAATAAACATTGTTTCTTAAAATACATAAAATTCTGTAGGATTATTATTGGCATTTACTTAGGAGGAATCTGAGACTAGGAAAATTAACTGATCTCACACGGTCACCCAAGTAATAAATGATAGAACTGAGTTCTGAAATCAGATGTCCTTAGCCATTTCTCTCACCATATGATTCCCCATTGCTTCCCAGACGTTTCCCAGTCTCTCTGCTTCTGCCTCTGCGGTGCTACAGCCCGACGTATTCAACCAATCCCCTCTTTGTTCATCCAAATATTATCATTCTTCAGAGCACTAGCCAAGACCTTCAGCCTGGATGAAGTTTCTTTGATGTCTGCAACTGACTTTTCTTCTCTGAACTAATATAGAATTCATAATCTTTACCACTCTCTTTGCTGTTTTAATGTACATTATTTCATATTAACTGCTTCGTGTGTACTTGCTTTTCTTTATCTCAGTGGCAGTCACATCCTACGGGTATTAGATTAGCATCCTTTGCATGTCCCTAAAGATGCTGCACGGTGATATACACAGAGGGCTTAGTGCTACTCAGTCATCCGGTTGAATATTCCCCATTCTTGTGCCAGGAAAAAAGATATTAAAATCATGTTTCACATTAATTTTGATCACTAGATGAAAGTATGTTTCGGGTGCTCTGAATAACTGAGCATCTCCTTGATATTAACATCTTTTTAAAAGAGAAGAAATCCCCATGCATTTTTATCACTTAATCTGTAGGGATAAATATATTCTCAAATGCACTTTCATTAATTCTAACATAGTAGATAACAAGCATTATTTCTATTGGTGGGGTGGGTGATTTTAGTTTAACTGCAAAAATAACCACCCCATTATCAAGCAAAGGAAGGTATTTTACAGTAGCTTATAACAGGTCATTTTTTAAAATGTTTGGAAAGCAAATAGGATCATCTTATCACCTGTGCATCATAACCTACTGAAAGCAATGGATTTGAACAGATTTGAGGTAGTATTTTTAAAAATGTGCGTTTAAGGCCAAACAAATGTGAGTATCTTCAGAGCACAACCATATGGAACTAGTCTCAACTTCTGCAGTTAGATAGTACACATAAGAAGACATCAAAACTAAGATGTACAGAGACACAGTAGTGCGGGATTACATCAAATTTGCTTTTGATAATTTAAATGGCCATATCTAACGGCCCATTTGCTACCTCATTTAGGTAGAATTCCAAGTTCCATTTTATTCTGTGTACATAAAGTACAAAAGAATGACTACTGTGAATAAAATTGTTTTTATCCTCAGTAACCTGAGCATCTCTTCCATTAAAATATAAAGTTCAAAATTTTAGTTTTGAAAATATCATCGAAGATTTAAAATTATTTTAAACTCCCATTTAAAGCTGTTGAAACTAGCTATGTTCATTTTTTCTAAAGGTTACTTTCTATTTTGATCATCCATCACAGCGCCTCTTATAAACGGCCAAGAGTATTCATTCCGGGTGTCCTAGTGATTGTACAATTGTTGCCTAGAAATGGAGGCTGGGAAATTTCAACAAATCTTCTGCTTTATTCATGATGTCCACTTAAATATTTGTCTGGTGTCTTTGTGTGTCTAATTGATGTGAGTAGACTGCTTGTGGGAGAGGATAGTCACAAATTCTGAAGAGTCTTTTTAAATAATTTTGCCTACAAATAACCACGGCATTGTATGACATAATGATGGAAAAGTTGAAATGGTTACATAAATTATGTTCCAATTAAGTTGTTCTATCATATGGATACAGTCATTTTTTTCTAGAAGCTTGGAAGTTCTGAAAAGATCATAGAAAAATCTAAATAATGCATAATGGCCATGCAGGTTATATTTCTATCAGTTATGTTTTAACAAAGGATTGGAGCAATATAAATTGATCAACCTACAAGCACATGTGCAGTCTACAGGGTTAGGTATTTAAAATTTTCCCTTCAAAGTTTGTATTAAAATAAAATTCAATCATTCCAATTCTTCAACCTATTAACACAAAATCCTGGGTGCATACAAAGAAGCAAGAGAAAAGACAAACAAGGACAATAAACTCTGATGGCATCAATAAGGTGTGTAATTCTTCCTCCCACCTGGTACATATTTCAAGGGCTAGTAGCACATGTAGTCTTATAGATATTCATTAGTGAAACAGCTGCAACGTAAGAGCCAGTTTGTGCCAGCCACTGTGCCAAGCTCTGAGAAGTCAGTGCCACGATAAAGAACTGATGAAGAATTATAGCTCATCAGAGAAAGTGTTCACTAAACAAATCATTTCACAATTTAAGAATTAATAGTATTGTGCTAAGTGCTTCAAGGGACAAATAAAAAGCTTTACAAAACCATAGTCTTAAACATTTGGGTAATCAGTAAATAGTTTTTAAGCAGATATTCAAGATAAGGGCTTACAAATAACTAAAATTCAACTTAGTGAAGTACATATATTTATGAGTTTGAAATCATTTAAATGTACCATTTAATTTTAAATATGAGGTAGCCAGGAGTATATCCAAAAATACTTTGGAAGGACCAAGTAAGAAGTAACAAATTAAAAATATGAGAAAGACAAGGCGAATGGATGGTGTAAACTCCCTGTGAAATTTGGAGGAATGTCTAGTGTTTGATCCTAGAAAAGAAAAACTCCTTAAAGATTGTGCCAAATAATTAAAACTTCCAACTTTACTGTAGGAATTTGCTGCATGTGTTACCTAATTTGTACAAAAAATTCTTAAACATTACCTTTTATGCCACAACTATATGAATCTATCTATGAATATCTATGGATACATATCCAGATTTAAAAGTTTTAATATACTCTTCTTGAGAATACTGTTTAATATCAAACACCTTAATAGCCATTTATAGAATGAATTCTTTATGTGTAATAAGTATTCCATCCATTCACTTTGGTGAATATTTATAAGCTTTAGCCCTGACTGTGGTCATCTCTCATCTGTGTAAGCTGCTAATTTCCACATGTTTAGATTATCTACTTTCATAAACATATCCTTATAACATTTTGGTTCTCTTTATTCATGTTTACATTAACTTTTAGCCATACATACTTAGTGAATCAAACCAAGATAAGTCCAAATCTTTCTCCTTGATATCATTCCCAGAAAGTGCCTTCATAGTGTACAGCTCGAGATCTATATCATTCACAAAATTCACCTCACAATTAGGCCCAATAAGGTGAATTTCCTTAACACTTCACTTTCTGTCTAGAAAATTTTTAAGTTGTCTAAGAACTATGTTATATGATTCACTATTTCTGGCATGCATGCATAAGTGACTTCCAAAATACTTAAGTTTGTTTTTCCTTTTTTTATAGCTCCTTGTTTTTTCCCTAAAATCTATAACACAAAATAGATAATAAATAGATATATTCTTTTTGGACTTTGTGGATATTTCACCAACGTTAGTGGATGAGCCAAAATTCTGAATGATTTTGATGCTATCTTGATATTATATGAGATTTATAGGTGAAGTTAATAAAACATCTCAAGAAATTCAAGGTAACTTTTGTTATGAGGCCAGTTCTCTGAATTTCATAATCATATTGAGATTGGCCATTACTGCGATGGTTTTTAAGTGGCCTGCCTTCAATCTGAAGTCACATTAAATATGCCACTGTGGATTTGTCCTCCTCAAGCAGAGACTGGATTTATAGATTTGTTTTCATCTTTCATCAAGGCATTGTTTTATAGTATACTGCTGAAATGGCAGGATGGTAATGTTTTTCTCTTCTGTGTAGTTAATGGAAATTTTTTTACTGCTTTTAGATTCCTTATATAACTACATTTTCTTCAAGCTTAAGACCGTTTGATTGTCCCTGTTTTGAAAAATGATCCGTTATCTTTTGTGAATCTTTGTGTGGGAGCATTTCCACATGACTGACTCAGGATCTTTTCAATGATACCAATAGCATATTGAATCATAAGAGTTTTGCCCAGGGTTTTTAAACATGGCAGAGTAAGAGTTATTCCTACTCTGTGCTGCATTCTTGTCTCAGCAAAGGAATATGTAAATTTACTGCAAAATATATTTCACTTGATTTTAGTAAAAGATCAGTAGAATACAATAGACTATAACACAGCCTGCCACAAATTTAGGAAGTCCCCCTTAGAAATTTGGTGATGCTTATCATAACCAAAGCTATCTCTCAATAAGACTTTCAAGTCAAGTGTTTTCACAAAGCTGATTGATATCACATCATCATCACTATTGACAAGGATATATTAAAACCTATACCATTAGGTGATACTCAAAGCTTGGAAATAATACTTGTTCCCATAGTACAATCCACTTTTAGAATAATGTCCTTGACACCTTATTTTATTTCTCATTAATCTTTCTGTTAGAGAAAACATCTTCTCCATTACAAAAAGACTTAATGTGGAAACTTCACAGCTAATGTCATTATCTACCAGGTTTTTTGAGCACTAGTGCAATGGATGTCCATACAAAGCACTACCATTTAAATCTTCACCTTTGTATTAAAAAATGATAGTGATTCTCTTCTTTTCATTATATGTCTTAAAGATATGCTCCCAGGCATAACATCAACTTCTACCTTGCTGTCTTAAAATTCTCAGGAAGAAAGCTTTCATTTTCCCATAACATTTCAAAGAGAAGTAAAAGAGCTTAGCAAAGAGAAATGACAGGAGCAGTTTTCAGAAGCGTCAACTTACTCATTTTCAAGGAAATTTATTGGTGCTTATGAACACTAATAGCAAAATGGATGGTCTGTATATGATGAGCCCTACCACATCCAAATTTAAAGTCATTTTTGGTTTTTTTTTTCATAATATGAGGACCAGATATGGTCAATTTCTAAATCAATTAGGGGAGATAAAGATGATTGCTAGAATCCACAGGGATAATGATTTATATTCTTTAATGCTCTTGAATCTCATGTCAAGTCAATAGTAGGAATTCAATGACAAGAAAAGTTGTATTCATCATTCACTAACACAGAGAAATGTTCTAGCATGTATAACCAAAATAGCATATCCTCTCCGGTAGCAGTAAAAAAAAATGCTCATAAAGAGTTATTATGCCTTACAGTTTTGTTCTTTGCAAAATAACAAAAATATGATAATGCCAGTACTTCTAAGAAAAAAATTAAAACTAATTTTCCAAAGACTATATAGGTCAGAACCATATACTACAGTTTTCTTCAAGTACCTGATAACATTATCTGCTTAAAGAAGAACAATGTAAAGAAGTATTGTGTGTGGCCTTTTGATTTCCTTAGTTGGGAATGATGAATACCACCTTTAAAAACATTTTGTAGCAATTTTTAAAGTGGTTAAAATGCATGTGTAAGTCCTTGTCGATTTTCAGTCTCTGGTATAAATGGGAAAACTGAAATGGCAGTCCTTCATACTTGCTTCCATTAACCTTGTCGAGGGCTGCACCATGCCATGCTCAGATGGACTGTTCAAAAACTGCTGCTTGATGATGTTGACAATGATGATAATGATGATGATGATGACAATGACAACTGGTAGGTTAGTTGGGGACCTTCTGTTGTCCCCTAAATATGATTTCCTCCAGTCGGTCAATTACTTTCCTTGCTACTAATGGTAAAGGGCAATTAAAGTGTATACTAAAGACTAATACTTTCTTAAAATATGAGATATTCCAAAGCTGCTAAATAGAATTACTACTAGGATTAGAGAAACTCATATAGGGAAGCATTTACCAAAAAGCATTAACATTTAGGAGAACAAGTTTTTAGAAATGGAGATAGTATTTATGTTGTAACAAAATTTTAATGTAAAATAAAAAGCCAAAAATCTATCTCTATTTCCCCTCAAGACCTATCTCAATTACCCCTCCCCTTTTCAAATGCTTGTGCTCTAAACAAAATAATTAATACTATAAATATCTCTGCAAACATTTCTCTTTAACTAAGTTTGTGTAGAGAGTTATGTAATCTCCAGTTTGTAATTGCATATTTGGTTCTATTGGGTGAGATGAAAATGTTTTTGAGCTATCATGTCCTTGTTTTTAAAATGCTAGGTGATCTCTAAGGGTAAATTGGTATACTAAAGAGACAGCTTTTTACATCTTCCTTCTAATACCTCAACCTCTAAACAAGCCTACACAATTCATAGCACTTGTCTTGTTACTCAGAACTGAAATTAGGCACAAACTTTCCTGGTAATCAAATAACTCTGTATCAGTTTGCAGTGCATTCATCACCAAAGTCCTGCTGCTGAAGCATTCAGCCAAGGTGGTCTGAGACGCCATCACAAGATGGAATGGCAGCCTATGGGGAGCAATTGAGCCATTCATAAGATGCCCAGACTCCAGCAGAAGAGCCACCTGCTGTTTACAGCCTCAGGGAAGCTCTATTCACTGCTCATTCTGAAATAACTCAAGAGTCTAGACCGAAGCAAAGGCACATTAGCACTTAGCACTTTAGCCGATGGAAATAGTGAAATAAGACTATCAAAGTATTGGAGTGCTTTTTTCTTCCTTGTAAACTTGTGTTTTATTAGTGTAGGGAGGCTTTAAAGTATGTGTCTATAAAACAGTCCTTTTTGCTCTTCCTTTGTTAAGTTTCCTTTTTCTCACAGGCACAAACCTGAAAGATGACAGCTTTATTATTTGTATCATCTACCCCAAAGCTTTGATATTTCATTTTTATTTAAAAGAAATATTGATTGGATTTTGCCAGTCCATTATGAGATAAGTGTCAGGTGGAACACAGACAGGACAGATGGCAATATAAGTTCAAACGTCTCAAACACCTCAGTTCTCAACACCTACCCATGAAGAAAACGGGTCTGAGCCCTGTGCCCCATTAACGCTTCACTCTCAGTGGAAAGATCAAAGGTTTCTGTGCTTGAATTGAGTTGGTCATAGGCCCAGAAAAAGAAGAGGAAAAATACTAATGAGTACCACATCATAGTGTAACACAGAGTTCCTTTCCATTAGAATCAAAATTTTTAAATGTTTGACTTTATTTCCAGTGTCTTAGAAAATAGAAACAAAATGTATGAATGTCTAAAAAATAAAAAGAATATTCCATTGAAAAGAGTTAAGATATGATAATGCATTTACATGATAGAAAAAGAATCAACAGATAATGAAGACCAGCTAGGAAATATAAAAGATGAAGATTTAAAGTGAAAGTAAACACACAGCTGAATGAAGTGTTGAAAAATAATTTCCTATCATAAAACTTTACAAGAAGCTGATCTGGTCAGGATTATGACCACCAAAATCCAGGGAATGCTATTTCTGCACAGACAATGCAGTGTAGTCTGAATGAATTAATTTTTTGGAAATGCAAAAAATAAAATGGAGAATGTTCAAAGAAAAATGTAATAAAATAATTTCTAAATAAAATTAGCCAAAACTGTTGACTCATAGCTATTATCCTCATAAAGATATGTCCTTAAAAAATGTGTTATTATTAAACTTTGGACTACTAAAATAAAACTGGGAGGCTAAAGATCATTTTCCCCAACTCAAACATGGAGCACTGGAAAATATGAGTTACTCTACAAACACAGTCATTTAATTCTCACCTTTCGGTCCACATGCAGAGGTTGCTGATCACATGCCAGAAAATGTGTTAGGGAATGAGACCTATGATAAGAATGCAACCTTTATCACTCAAGATGGCCAAACATTGGAGAAATGGTCTTGCCCATAAAATATTACAGAAATCTAAGTAATATGGTAGAAACATTCACAGATGAAAGCCCTTTGTCTTTCTTGAAAAATAAAAAGTGCCTAGGCATTCAACATGCCAGCCAAATATTGAAGGCTGAGTTAAAATTTGCCCAGTGAACAAAAACTAAGAAATAGGGATAAGGGGCAAAAGGCTTTCTAGAAAGTAGACATAGCAGGTGCAAATGCATGCCACTAAAGGAAGAAAAGGTTAAAAATAAAAAAAGAAAAGAAAAAAAGCACCATAAATTCTGAGAACTAGGTAAATGTCTTAAATGCCAGAATGTGGCATTCATGCCTCAGCTGGAAGGAAGCTAAGCTACTTGAAATGACAGGTAGATAATGAGGTCTTTGCATATTACCCCAAGGAGTTTAGATTCTATGTTATACACTGTAAGGAGCTAAGTCAGAGCTTCAGTAAGAAAGTTGCTATGGCTTGTATCTAGATGTCCCCCCAAACACTCATGTAGTCATAGATGGAGCTTTTCAGAGATGCCTGGATCTGGAGTGTGTTTTGCTAGGATTAGAGATGTGATGCTAGGATTGATTCATGATACAGTGCTAGGATTAAGAACATAAGGGATAGAATATAAGGGACAGAAAGAGGGTTGATGTCACTGCTTGTCACTGCTGCTTCCTCACTACTTTGCTGCCTTACTGTCTGCCTGCCTTCTTCCATGAACTATTTCTCTCTTCTGCAATGCCCCTCTGTCATACCACCCTGCCTTGGAGCCAGCTAGCTATGAATTGAAACCCCTACAAACTGTGAACTACGATAAACCTTTCTTCCTTTAACTTTGGATGTTGGGTATTTTATCTCAGCAACATGAAAAGATAACTAAGGCAAAAGTGTTGGCATCAACTTTGTGTTTTAGAGATTGATTCCTCTGTATGAATGAAAGTGTGAACATTAAATGAAAGCACAAAGCTCTGAGTGTGTTTTAAGAGACTTTCATGCATTTCCTTACTGTGTGCAAAACATTGTTTATAATAAAATTTTCTTCATCATTTGCTTTAAATGGAAATGAAATAATAAATTAACCTCACTCTCACAAACTGGTCAAAATATATGGCTGTTTTAGTTTGTTTATTTGTCCTACTGCATTTCTTATTTTCAATTTAGTTATCCAGTACTTTCTCAAATATATACTGCATGCACTTGAAATAGTCCCTGCTGTATTTAAACATCAGGTCTACCCCACCCAGATAATAAGGAAAGAGCCATTAAATTACATTTACATTTATAATTTATAATACATGCTTAGCTGTAATGTACAGTGTATGATTCCATGAGAATTTTATAAAAGGTCCTCACTGAGATGGTAAGCTTTAAAAGAGCCTATTTTAGAAAGTAATTGTTAAGACCTAAAAATGATTAAGAGAGGATTGGATAAAACTATGAAGAAAGAAAATAATGTGCCAAGGTAGTAAGGCAGAAAAGAGACTGACAAATTCCAGATATAAAGGAAGCCACGATGAATAAGGGAAAGAGGAAGGAGAGGCACTGAGGAGTTTAGTGGCAGAAACTAGGGTACTGAAGCAGAGAGGAGGAATGAAGCTAAGAAAAATCTAAGTTCAAATTCAAATCAGAACTTAGGATCCTTCTCAGTGCTCCTTCTTCTATGTCTTAGAAGCAAACAAACAAAAAGAAGTGAATCTTCCCCTGTAATTAAGTGTTTTTGCATATTTCCAGCATTAGCAAAAAAAATCTTCCTGATTCCACTATGCCACATTACATATTTTGGTACTTCATTTTTCTAAAAATTGGATTATACAATCTCATGGTGAGCTGTAACAATCCCATCTATTCTGGTCGCATCATTTCTCAGACCTCGCTAGCAAGGATTCAAATAAAGCATGAAGAGTGTGATCTAAACATCAGAGGCTCACCAGGACTATGAATAGGAAAGGAAAAAATTTTTAAAAACAGGAAATGAGTGACTAATAAGTTATTCATGAATTCAAACTATCTAGAATAATTAAAACACCTACTTTCAGCAAATAAACCATTAACTTCAATTTTGCTATTTTTAATGATCTCATTCACACTGTTTCAGGAAGTTTCCCTTAATCTATGTGTATAATTATGTAGATCAATGTTTACATTATTCCATTCTTACAGACATGCAGTGAAAATAAAATGCATAAATAAATTGTTCCCCAGATACTGGAAAATGCTTAATATGCATGGAAAGTATATAGATTGTAATAACCTAGATAAGGACTTTGGGGATTAAAGAAGCCAGGCAATTCATATTCCCAATGTTTTTCTCCATTACTGGGGGGCTAGAACTAATATCCCAAATACCCTTTCCCTTATAATAAATTTCCCAGGATTGCTCTCAGATAAATATAGGGTCATAAAAAGTGGTAAGTTTCCATTACATGAAATGTGTGGTTTTTGTTCAGACAGCTTTTTACTCAAGTAACTCAGGGAAGGGATTTATTTTTCAACACTTCAAGCTTGTCATTTATTTTGTCCTCAGTGGGGAATAGTGTCTTTGCTTTGGTGGAACTGAGCAATTTGTAGAGGAAAGGATAAGATCCTTATAGTAAGTTCCGAGGCCAATCTTTTATAGATCTCTGGCACAGGCAATGATTGATTACCTCCAAAGATAAATACACTCAGTTTGTAGTCCTTATGTCTAAGATAATTTAATTTTGATATGTCTTTGCACTTTTTTCTAAAATGATAATGTTAATTCTGTTCTTGAAGAAAATAAATTCTGATGGCAAGCAGTACAGACAACATACAAATTTGTCCATTTCTTTGAGCTTTAGATTTGGTGTATTTAATGAAAGTGGCAAAATAAACTAGAATTAGGTATTTTGATTGTATCTTGTATCTATGACCATAAATACAGCATACTTTATATATCTAAGAACAAAGCAGAATAAGAATATTCTGAAAGTGAACTTTTGAGATATATCTTCCATTCAACAAATATGTGGGGCCTAAATATTTACCTGAAATTGTTCTTCTTTCCCTTTGGAGTAACGGAGAGGGAGATTATCATCCAGAGAAGGAAATTTTTAAAATTATCTTAATGCCATCATATACATATACTATTAGACAAAAGATTATTTGTAATTTATACACAGAGAGATATAGAAGAAGATAAGAAAATGTCCCAGATATGGAATAACTGTAACACATGAATTCAAAAGCTACTTCTATTATTTATTAGTTTTTGTCTCAAGACTGTCATTCACATATCCAGGACCTCAGTTTACCTATCCTGTAGATTATGTGGATAAATGTAAGATTAAACACCTAAAAGCCAGCATCAAAGCAAATTCTTTCCCTTCTCCCTTTCTTATCCTAGAGCATAAAGAAAAAAGGAAAAAGGCATAATTCAATAAAACACAAGAAAAACATAATGTCTTAGAATTGAGGAAAAGAAATCAAAGGAAAAGATAGTCGCTATAAAGGGAAGGGAGGAGAAGCTGAAGAGCACCACAATGTGTTAAGTAATGAAATATTTCCATAATTTTCTTAGGAAAAGTCCTTAAAGATCTGTGCCACATTTCTCAACTCAGCTGCAGTGGGGGAAGCTGGACAGATATATCCATAACATGGGAAAGGCTGGGCCTATTTCTATCAGAACTATGTGTCCATTGACTTGGACCTGTCATCAGAGGACCCATTGTTTCTAGTTTTTATTCACAGAAGTTTAGCATATGAACTAGTGGGCCTTATTGAAGATGACAACATCTAGAATGTTCAGAGCCTTTGCCATTTTTTTTCTAGGAAGTCAAATGATATTTTAAACTCAGGGGATAGATAAGCTCAATGGTGTATATCTATTTAAAGAGAAAGGAAAACTTTTTCTTGGATCTATAAAGCTTGAGACTCTTAAATCAATATCTAACAATCTTCTAAACCTAGACTGTATGTAAGCAATCAATCCACAAACTCCTAAAAAAGAAAAAGTAAGCTATGTGTAGCTGTGCGATGAAAAATCACTCCAAACAATTGTAATGTTTTGAAACGGAGAAATTCAACCTATTTTTCATGACTGGGAATCAGTCATTGAATTTTTTTCCTGAAATGGTCCAGTTAATGGGAAAAATGACCTCTTTAATCTAAATTCAGGGAATAATTGATGTAGACAGCTTGATTTCAATCAGAGGACCCCATGGGCAAAATTTAAATATCCATTTACCTCAAATTAGTAGTCACCCAGATAATTAGCCAGAAGCAAACTGCTTCCTGTAACTTTTGCTGGTACTCAACTGCCCACCTATGCTGCACTCTAAATTTTTAGGAATCCGTATTTTTGATGTTTGGCCTTTTTAAAAAATCACATTGTTAATGAACCAGTAATAAAGCAATAACAGTTGATACCAACAAGAACAAAAAGACAAATTCAAACATTAAATAAAAAGAGAAGACTCAAGTACAAGGTAGTGATTTGGATGACCCAGAATATGCAAATATTATACTAAATGATTAAATTAAATTATTCTAGAGAATTCTAAGACCCTGAAATTATTTCTGCATCTTTTTTAAGGATATAATATCATAAATGTGGCGACTCTGCTAACAATCCCAACTCTATCTGCATTCTAAGAGGAAACTTTAAAAAAAAAAAACCTTTAAGATTGAAAGATTGGTTTCAAAAGTTTAATAATAAACAGATGGTGAGGAAGTATTCAAGGACTCTAAGGTTTTCCCAGGGCTTTCTGAATGTGAAACTGGAGACAAGCACTGAGTGTTCTCTCACAAGACATTTTCAAAGAATCAGCACCTCCATATGTAAGAGTTGTAACAAAGTAGAAAAAATGAGTCAAAATTCAATACAATTTCCTAATATTAATACCTCACTAAATCTTAAATGTATATAATTTACAAGAATGTAATCTTTCACACATCTCTGTTTAATGCCAAAATCTCCATTATTTTTTGAAAAGTAATCTTATGTCTACGGCTTTAAGATGTACATACCAATATAAGAAAAGCATTCTCTGTCCCCACGTCCAACCCAAAATGCATTTCTTGGTAAGGAAAATAAAATTTTCACCTGAAACTTTAGCTAATAAATCAATACAGAAGGGGCAAACCATGTACATGTAGTCATATTACGATTTATACAAAAATGAACAAGATTTGAGTAATGACATAATCAGAATGCAAATTGGTAAGAACCCAAACACTTAAGAGACTAAGTGAAAAATAAATAAAAGCCAATAGCAATGATAGTATCCATGCAAATTCTTCAATGCCTATGCATTTCAATTGATTCATCAATGTATTATGTTTATGTTTTAGAAATGAATGTTCTATACTAATGTACTCAATGTCCTCAATGCTCATAGAATTACTAATTATTTCTCTTCCAACCTTAAAAATCACCAGAAACTTTGCAATAATGTGACTTCTTAAGACAAATCTCTACCCACCCCCCGCCAAAAAAAAAAAAAAGAAGAAGAAGATATTGGCCACAGGGTATGTGTCTAAGATATTGGCTAGTTTACTACTTATTGCAAGTGAAATCAATTGATAGTCTGGTGTTATATATTAAAGCTATGAATTTAATTCATGTGAGTCCAGCATGGGAAACAGAGTCACTCTTATTATTTTTCCAAACCAGGGCTCTGAATCTAGGCTGAGGTTTAGTCTAAGGAGTGTAATAAATTCATAGCCACAGATGTACCTTGAAGTTTCCACTATACAAGAAGCTGTCCTTTTCTGGTGACATTCTGATCCTGATATAGTTCCTTAAAATTCTAACTTGATGTAAATAAGGATCAAAATGTATAACAGATAATGTGAAATAGATGAAAAGTTCCAAAGAGGGAGGGGAAGCAGGAGGGGTAGGGGAAAGGAAAGAAGGGAAAGGAATAAATATGAGAAAAGAAAAAAATGGAAGCAAAGTCTTTGTAAATAGGGAGGGATGGAGAGGTTGAAGGGAGGGCAGGAAGATGGGGAAAAAAATAAGAACCAAGATATAACATGTAAAGGTACAAATTCCCAATGATGAATGTCATCATATTGTATACCTAAAATGTACCAATAAAATTAATGAATAAAAAATATTCTAACTTGAGGAGGATGAAAGTGGTACAACTGGTAGAAAGAATGAATGAGTCCAAGTAATCTGAGACTAAGAGTAAATTCAATATGACTAGGATTGATATGAACATTATTAAAAGTGGATGGAAGGAACAAAAATAGGAAGAGCCTAAGGCAGTGCTTGATTTGGTAGAAAGAAACAAGCTTTTAGTGATCTTATTCATGCTCAGTTGCTCTGTACCTCATTCTTAGGTCTATAATAGGAAGATTAATGCTTAATTTACAGAGGGTTTGTTGGGAGGTTTTTTTTAATAAAAATTAAATTGTAAATATTAACCACATTAGGCTATATAGCTCTTTAATACATAATTTATTTTGCCAGTATTATAATTTTTTTCATGCGTATTCATATTAGAACACCCTACCCATGTCCTATAGGTGACTCTATTATCCACATTATACATTTTCTGTTGAAGTGGCAGAAAAGCATGGTAGAATAAAGCTGCTTCCTTCATGAAGGCTAGGAAGCAGAGGACAGAGGAAGCACACCAGTGAGAGATACATCCTCCAAAGTAACTCACATTCCAGCAACCCACCTCCAACTGGGTCCACCTTCTAACAACACATTCAGCTGTAAGTGATGAGTATAGAGTCTCCATGATCCAAGCACCTCTGCAGCAGTCTCTTAATCCAGTCAAATAGACAAATAATGTTAACCAGTACGTTGCTTTTCTATCATGAATGGAAAAAGGAAGATGTATGCTGCAACCCGTTCTCAGTTGCTGGTGCCTTCTATTATTATTAATGAATACTTCACACTCTAAGGTCCTTTGAAATATTTTTTTTCCAACATGTGATGAAGTCTGATTATCAGGCTGGATTCAGTTGTAATTTAATTGGTTCACAATTTTGAAAATCATTAAAAAATATTTAACTGCAAGAGATTTCTCTTTAACCCAGAGAATGAATGGTTACTTTGGAAAGCCTCACATTTAGGAAATTACATGTCAATGCACAGATCTTATATTTAAAATAAACTTCAATGACAACACTTATCCAGTTTCCCTACATGGCCTTAGGAATATAAACAATGCTATAGGTACTAAGAGGCTTTTGTCCTTAAGCTAATCTTTGATTTCTTCAGCCTTTCTTGGGGAAAAAAAATGAAGAAAGCATACTGCAATTCTCTATCACATAATTTTGCACATGTGTTTTGCAATTCAAGCTGTGTTTATGATACATCATGTTATTGAATTACATCTTGTTTCTATTAAATCATATCAACTTCACCTATAAGAGCAGTTGGGTAACAGATCATAATTTATCAAGAAAAAAGAGTAAGAAAAAATGTCAAATAAGAGCAGCAAGTACGTGATAGCTCTACTGTATGGAGCACAAGTAACTTGAGGAAATCCAGTTTCAAAGTTATAATTTAATTTAAGTCACAGTCTAGTGACTCTAGCCAGAGGAAATTTAAAAACCAAGTTGTGGCAATAGTGAATACAAATACAAAAGATTAGCTCCTGAAATTCCTACAAAGAACTATGACTCAAGCCTTAAGGGAATTTCTATATAAAGGTCCCAGTTATGAAATCATGCCATGTCTTCAGATAGCAAGGTGAATTCTCCTATGAGATTTCACTGGTGAATACGTTGTTTTATTTCATAGTAATGACTAGGATTGCCTACTATGTGCCTGAGACTTTTCTAAGCTATTTCTTAGCCCATGAAACCACACAGCAGCCCAAGACAGTTACTGCTATTATCCTCATCTTACCACTGGATGCAAAAGCACAGAACAAGCGCCATACTCAAGTATGCTCATCTTGGAAATGGAAAAGCTAAAATATAAACCTGAGCAATTGGATTCTAGAACAGAATTCACAGTTATTATATTGGTTTCCTTTTAAATCCTAACAGGAAAATGTTTTCTATAAATTCAAATTATAAAAATAATACTGGCTCTGAGGAGAAAATAGGATTAGAAACAATATTCCAGGCCTATTATACCCAGCAACTAAAAAAATCAATCTTTTAAAATACAAATATATTTAAAATTTTCTTGACAAGCTCTAGTGTTATAGTTGGATCTTTGTAACTTAAATCCTGGGGCTTACACATTTTCCTGAGATATACTTCTTAGATGGCATTTGTTTCTAATAGAGATATGTTCATAAATCAAAACTCTCATCCAGACTGTAGCTTCTTTGGTTTATCCATTATTTTCATAAGGGAGGAAATGCCAACATACACCTTTTGTGTATTCTTGCATTTTACTGTAGTTTAACACAACAGAGTACAGGCATGGCTTGCTGTAAAAAAAGTATTTTATAGAGTTTCAAATCTTTTTATAAAGACTTTTCAGGGACCAGGGATTTAGCTCAGTGGTGTCACACCTACCTTAAAAGCTTAAGGGCCTCAGTTCTATCCCTGGTACCAAAAAAAGAAAATTATATGTATCTGTGTGTGTGTGTGTGTGTATACATATATATATGTATATATACCTATATATAGGTATATATATGGACTTTTCACATTTTAAAGCTTCTTTGTAACTGTGAGCTAATTCATGCTTATCAATTTAAAAATGTATAAAAATATGCATATTATATTCAGAAAAATCATGCATAAATAAATACTTCTTTTATATCAATATCACTCATCTTCTTAGTCTATTTTCAGTGTTAAAATACAGTAGCCAAGACTGGGTATTAATAAATGATGAAAATGTATTTCTTTCAGTTCTGGAGGCTGGAAGTCCAAGATCGAGGTACCAGCAGACATTTTGTCTGGTGATAGTTGTTCTCTGCTTTCACAACAGTACTG
The DNA here is from genome assembly GCF_053883595.1 of Heterocephalus glaber. Classification (NCBI taxonomy): domain Eukaryota; kingdom Metazoa; phylum Chordata; class Mammalia; order Rodentia; family Bathyergidae; genus Heterocephalus; species Heterocephalus glaber. Next base: position 17,903,542 of record NW_028258333.1, read on the forward strand.
TCTTGCTGAATCTTCATGTGATGGAAGAGCAAAAGAGACAGAAGAAGAGGAGGATGGGCTGGGAAGAGCTTGGAAACCTTTTCTTATAAGAGCATTCATTCCAATGAGGGTTCTGTCTTCATGGCTTAATCACTTCCCAAAGAATCTACCTAATACTACTGCCTGGTGAGTGAGTGACTGAGTTTCAACACCTGAGTTTTGGAGATACAATAACACTCAAACTATTGTACCCCCTATTTATTAATCACATAAGGATTAGTGTTAAATAAACACACATCAGAGAAGAACAAACATGATTATAATAGTGAATAACTATTATTTCACCACAATAATGGCAAAAATACTAGACTCATTATTAGTCACATTTTCTCATAGGTAAAATTATCATGAACATAATATTCTTCATTTATTTCAACAAATATGGATTAAACATCTACCATGGCTAGGGACATAGCAGGTCACCACATAGACCTGAATCTCTTTGGTTTCTCACAAGAAATATATGAATCCAATTGTGATCCCAAGCTAGCATGATTTTTTTCAGAGGAGTTTAAATTTTAGGGTTGTTTAATTAATAGATAAACTAAATTTTCATGTTCTGTGTTTTGCTCCTAGCCAACGACAACCCTCCCACTGCACACATCTACATAAATCTAAAAACACAGAAAACAGATGAGCTCAATCCAAATATGTACTCCTCAACCCACTGATGTTTTTAATATTACTGTACAAGACCTCATCCATCTGACATATTATGCAAACATGGTGTTCTGAGTGATTTAATTGTCCTAGAAACTGAAATATATCCCAAACTAGGAAATCTTATTTTCAACAGAAAAAAAATCCTCCTAAAAGTCTAATATTCTAAGAACCTTGCTCTGATTTTTTAATTAAAATGTAATGCCCAAAAGGTAACTATGCTAAGATCAAATTGAGGAATTTAAGTCTATCAATGCCATTTGGTTGTGGATTGGGATTTGACTATCCCATAGAGGCCACTGTTGGAGGCTTGGTTCCCAGATGGGGATACCGGTGGGAGGTAATGGGAACTTCAGGGGTGAGGGGCTACCTAGAGGAAGAAGGTCACCAGGGATGTGATTTGGAGGGATCGATTTTTGCCCCTGACCCCTTCCTCTCTCTGCCTTCTGTCGACCATGAGGAGAACTGCTCTCCACTCTTGAACCCCACCATGATACTCTGCCTCCCCACAGGTCTAAGCCATGGAGCCAGTGACCATGGACTGAAACCTCTGAAATCATAAGCCAAAATAAATCTTTCTCCTTTCTTTTTTCCTTCTTCCTTTTAAGTTGTTTACCTCAGGTATCTCGTCATAAAGACTGAAGGTTGAGGTACACATAATCTCACCCTCCACTCTATCACCAATCTCTACATATCACTTATAAAAATATATCTGACCACACTTTCAGAAGGTAGCAGGAGCTGGCAATTTGTTAAGGGTTCAGTAACTATTGACAGTGGCACCATACCCTGTACTGTTGTGGTTTCAAAGGCAAGTTATCCTGTGAGGCAATCAGATAACATTGCTACTAAACTCTATTTGCCTTTTTTGGAAGGTGTCATTGTTCTCAAAGTCTCACCTACGGCATATAAATGCATCCCTTTATCAATCAGAATGAAGGCATTTGTTGTTACAACTAAACTCTTATGCCACCAAAAAAGAAAACTGCTGAGATCAACTATGAAAAACACTGATTTTTAAAAATTAATTTTATTGATACATTTTAGGTATACAATATAATGACATTCATCACTGGAAATTTGTACCTTTACATAATCCATTTTGGTTCATATTTTTTCCCCATTCCCTGGACCTCCCTTCAACCCCTCCATCCCTCCCTTTTACAAAGACTTTGTTCCCATTTTTTCTTTTTCTCATATTAATTCCATTCCCTTCTTTCCGTTCCCCAATCCTTCCCCCTTCTTCTATCCCTTTGGACCTTTTCTTCCTATTTCACAATACCTATTATGCCTTTTGATCTTATTCACACTTTCAGTTTCTCACACCAGAGAAACTGGTATTTATACATGTCTGCCCTATTTACTTCACTTAAGAGTATCACCTCAAGGTGGATCCATTTAGCTATAAATGTCTCTAGTTTCTCATTCTTTATGGCTGAGTAGCACTCCATTTTATTTTTAAAAATCACATTTTCTTTATCCAGTCTTAAAACTTGCAACACTGATATTTTGAAGATGGAGGAAGAAGGAAGACATCAGCAGATGGAAAAATACATGCTTTCTTACCATCACCTCTCCATACAAATATCAATTTTGACATCTATCCTTGAAAAAGAGTATTTTCTAGAGAGTACAGGAGTCTAGTAGAAATGTGACACACACCACAGGAGTAAAAGCTCTAAGTGTAGATGCATTAAAGAGGGTAAAACACTTCCACTTTACTCATGCCCCCTCACCTGCAAAGCAGCACAGCTCAGGGGCATAAGATAATCCTAAGCCTGTGAGTTCTCTAATGGGTGAAAATAAGCACACAGTGAATGAGGCCCTCGCTCTTCCAGTCATGTGGGATGATGAACAAGATCAATTCTCATTTGCAACACCCAGAAAAATAAGGTGTCTGGCACAGATAACTGATTGATGTCTCTGGGAGAATGCACAAAAGGACAGGAACAAAACTAATTGTTCGATGGACTCCATCAGGAAACTCACCCAAGAGGTACTTGAGACACCTCACCTGTGGATCCCCTCAAATGGCTCCTAGAGTCCCAAATGCTGTGCATGTCACACCCCACCCTCCTCTGTCACACTCTTGCAAAGAGTGACTACATGCTCATGCCAACAGCCACCTTGACCCTGGGGTTGAGAAAAGGGGCACAAACTTAACCATTTGAAGGTAATACTTTAGGGAAAACAAATGTGTAAACTCAGCATCAGGCTTGGCTTTGTGAGATCAAGAAAAAATGCTTACAATACTCAACTGACCACCTCAGAGAAGAAACAAAGGGCATGGAATGGGCGCGTTCATGTTCAGGCTCTGAAAAGCCAGAAAAATAATAACAAAATGTCAATAGTAAGGACCTAGCTTTTAGTAATTACTTTTAATAGAAATGGATTTAATTATCTACTCAAAAGGCCCAGAGTAGATAGATGAGGGAAAAAAATCAAGTCCCAAAAATACGCTACCTGGAAGTGATTTATTTTAATTTTGAGAACTCACATAGGTTGGAAAGCAAAGATTAGGGAAAATATATTTCATGAAAATGACCAGCAAAAGACAACAGGGTGGTTATCCTTAGACAAAATATACTTTGGATCAAAACTGGTAACAAGAAATAAATATCACTATAGAACAATAACCAATTCATCAAGAGGATAAAACAATTAAATATATATGCACCCAAGTAGGAACACTTAAATATATAAAGCAAATATTTACTAATCTGAAGGTAGATATAGAGAACAGTACAATAATAATAGAAAAGTTCATTGTCTCATTTTCAAGGATATATTGAGCTTCCAAAGCATTTTAACAAATTGTTCTAAAAGATATATACAGTATTCTATCCAACAGCAGCATGGTATGTATTCATCCCAAATGCACGTAAAGAATTCTTAAAGAATAGGATAAATCAAATGTGGGCCAATACAAGTCTCAACAAACATATATCAATCATCTTTTCTGACTACAATGGTATATAACCAGAAATCAATAACAAAAGGAAAATTGGAAAATTCACAAATATGTAGAAATTAACACATTTCTGAACAAGCAATGAAGAAAGGGAAATAAATAAAAATAATATCTTGAGGCAAACAAAAAGGGGAATGCAGTATACAAAACTTGTAGGATGCAGCAAGAACTGTTTTAAAAGAAAAAGTTTATAGTGAAAAATATCTACACTGACAAAATGATATAATTCTCAAATAAATAACAAAGCTTTATACTTCAAGTAAGTAGAAAAAGAATAGATTAAGCCCATAAGAAAGAAAAAAAGCAGAAAGAAGGAAATACTAATGATAGAGGCAAAAAAATAACATTGAGACTAGAAAGACAATAGAAAATATCAATGAAAGTAACAGTTTTTGAAGAAATAAAAAAGGATACATTACAATTGATACCACACACAAAGGATCATAAGATAATGCTTTGATAATTATATTACAATAAATTGGATAACCTAGAAAACATTAATAAAGACTTAGAAACACATAATCTATCAAACTGAAGCAGGAAGCAACATAAAATCTGAAAAGATCTGTAAGTAGGTCTAGAGGTCTTTTTGAAGAAATCAGAAGAAACCCAGAAATACTGGTAATTAAGTAGATAAAGTTAAGCCATGCATTCTAGTGCTGAATGGGTAGCACATCAGACTGAGAGAGGATCCTCCCCTCCAGCACAGTGGTAGAAGGAAGGGTATAGCATTCTCCTATGACAGCGACTGCTTTGGGGCAGAGATACAAGGCAGACAGCAGATGTGACTGCAGCCATATGAATAGAGACAGAAGTGATGGTTCTCATCTTGTCCCTCTGGCTTTAGACTGGAATTTTGTTGCTCTCAGGTTCACCCTCCAGACTGACAGCAGAGGGTAGGAATGGTAGACCCAAGAGCCTCAAACTCCTCCTCACTCCCAGGTACAGAGCATTGAATTCAGTTGGTGGAAATTAATTCAGCCACTAGCTGATGTATTCAAGTTCCAACAGTAACCACAGAGAAGTGGAGCTCCACCTCCTGAAATCTCTATAAGGTCTCTCCTACTATTTTAACTGAGAAGGAAGAATACTGTGGTATAACTTAGACTTCAGTGTAAAAATCACCACAAGAAGAAATACTGGACTGGATTTTGTATTCTTCTGTTTAAATAGTGTTTCTTTTTGAAAGAGGTAGGGCTGTATATGGCTTCTCCGAGTTTAGGAGTACTAGTTATTGATTTTACTTGCATCACATTATGTTCCCCCACACCAAAGACTGTTTCATATGGTTTGCTAAATTTGTGTTTCGTTTGGGTCACTCCTTGGAATTGATCTCCTTTTATCTTCTCTGACTTTCCATTTAAATCCCACTTATTGACTTTTCCTATCATACCCTTTCAAATCTCCCCTCCCTCTCTCTTCTTTTCCCATATACAAATACTGTCATTAAAAAGTACTTTTTCTTTCTTTTGCTTTTAGAGAATATGTGTGGGGTGTATGTGTATATGTAACTGCGGATGACTATGAATTATTGTTTTTGTTCCTATAATGTTTTTCATTGATCTGTCATGTTCTTTCTCACCAAGGGCTGTTTCTTGGACCTTCTAACATGGGGTTTCTGTTTGTCTACAAATTGGATCCAGTTTCTGTATAGCTTCTCTCACTTTTCATTTATATTTTTTCTTTTCTTTTTCTTTTCTTTTCCACACTTTACCTCTCAAACCTCCCCTCCCTCTCTCCTTTTTTCTAGGTATTAAAAAACAATATGGGCTGGGGATTTAGCTCAGTGCTTCTACCCCCTGCCTCACAAGCACAAGGACCCAAGTTCGATCCCCGGTACCAAAAAAACAATACCACTAAGCCTACTGTTTTTTCTTTCATTCTCTTTTTTTTAAATTTTTTACCTTTCATTTTTACTTTTTTCTTCTGTTTCCCACCCTACTTTTCAACATTATTATCCCTTTATTTCCTTTGACTATTGAAAGAGTTAGGAAAATTTTAAACAAGTTTTAAATTTTTATGTTGATCTATGCTTTGTTCTTTGGATATTGATATTACCAGTAGTTGCTCTCTACTCACAGTATAGTGCTAAAGACTGAACCTTGTAGTTTGAACAGGTTTGGTGGGCACTTGCACACTGAATCGTACACAAAGCTAAAGGTGCATCACAAGAGAAGTTCAATTACTAAAAATATCTTCACCACAGTGGCAGAGTGGTCATTGGCACAGTGGTCATCTGTACCAATGACCTACAGCCTTCAACAAAATTAACACAGGAATCATGAAAAAAAAACAAGACAATAAGATGTCTCCAAAAATTCATAACTCCTAAATATCTGATCTTGCAGGCACTAAAGTGGATGAAATTTCAGACAAAGTATTCAAAATATGAATTGTTAAAATGATTAAATAGATCAAAGATGAAACAAACAGTTGAATGAATCAATTCCTTAGACTATCAATGAGCTTAATAGTACCTGGGATCGAACTCGGGACCTTGCACTGGTGAGGCAGGTGTGGAGCCACTGAGCTAAATTTCCAGTTCAATGAGCTTAAAGAAGATACAAATAAGCAGCTGAATGAATAGATGAAGAAAATGCATAATATAAAAGAGCATCTCTGTAAGAATTAGAGGTTCTATTAGATGTTATGAAAAAAAATCAAGCAGGAACCTTGAAAATAAAAAACTCAATTGAAACCAGTAGGCAATATTAACCAAAAGACAGAATATCAAGATTTAAGGACAAGGTGGGTTTAGCAGAACATTTGGGGAATAGTAATGAAAGAAGAAGCAACAATCAAAAAATGATCCAAGAGCACCTAGACAACTCTAAAAGAACAAAATTAAGACTCCTTAGACTTGAGGAAGTGATAGTGGCAGACTAATGGGAAAAAATTACTTCCTAAAATTATTGCAAAAAATTTCCCAAATCTATGGAATGAGATGGATAGCCAGGTAAAGGAGGCATTTGGAATCCTGAATAGACACAACTAGGAAAAAAAAAAAACTTCTCCATGACGCATCATAATCAAAATCCCAGAAACTTGTCACAAAGAGATAATGATCCAGGAATCCCACCTCTGGATATATATCCAAAGGTAAAAAGTCAATATCTCAAAAGAATATTCTCACTCCCTGCTCATTCCAGCATTATTCACAATACCCTCAAGTTTCTATAAACAAATAAATGGATGAGAAAAATATAGCGCGCACACACACACACACACACACACACACACACACACACACAGCATGTCTGTTTAGCCATAAAAAGAAAGAAGTCCTTCCATTTGCAACAGAAATTCAGAGGGCATTATGCTAAGTGAAATAAGCCAGACACCAGAAAGCGAATACTACATGATCTCATCTATATGTGGAATTTTTAAAAAGACCAACTGATAACAATAGAGGGTAGAAAGCTAGTTACCAGGATTTTGAGGCAGAGGAAATGGAAAGATGTTGGTCATAGAGTACAAACTTTCAGTTGCAAATGAGTAAGTTCTGGAGACCTAATGCAAAACATGATGACAATAGTACCACATATATTCTGCACTTGAAATCTTGTGAGAGTAGGTCTTGAATATTTTCACCACAAGCACAAAAATGTAACTATGTGAGGCAACTGGATATGTTATGTTGATTGCATTAATCATTCTATAATATGTTTATATTAAAGCATAACTTCGTATACCTTGAATATATACACTTTTTATCAGTTTTATCTCATTGAAGCTGGTACAAAAGTGCCAGGCGTGGTGGCGTATGCCTGTAATCCCAGCACTTGGGAGCCTGAGGCAAGAGGTTTTGCAGAGAGTTTGAGGCCAGCCTGGGCAACATAGTGAGTTCAGAGCCAGCCTGAACTACAAAATGAGACCCTGTCTCCAAAAAAAAAAAAAGCTGGTACAAAAGAGATGGACAGCAGTCAACTCCTCTATGTTTCTTAATTATAATCATGATGGTTCCAGTAGTATTGCTCTGCCTTCACATCTCTCCCTAATCCTCCTCTCCCTCCTTCTAACTTCCAATAGTTCATTGCTATATTTGCTCTTAGATTCCATCCTTTAACAACTATGATAAAACTTGTTGCCATCACATAATTTCAAATAATTATTTCATAAATAATCTTATCCCTCAAGATAGAAAGTTTTGAGTGGATTTCTCACCTACCATTAGCCTTCATACTTACTTAGTCACCAGATCCTTTGACCAATCTGTAAGTACCTGGGAAAAGGCTTCACACAATGCCTGTCATATAGACAAATACTCAGTACTTCTCAGTTGATTTCAACTTAAAGAGATACAGGTTCCTACTAAGTAAGTGTATTAATAATTCAGTATTTGCAATAAAACATTTTTGTAATTCAATTAATTAAAGGGTTTACAGATACTGAGTTAGTGTCAGAGTACTGGAGAGCTTTGCCTGACTTTAAAGATTAGATTTTTAAGCCAGAATTATCTACAAAATGACTTTTGTGACATTGAGGCAGTATTGACTCTATTGTGCAAAGTTTTATACAACTCGCTCTAGAAATCCCTCCAGCCTTTTGGAAATACTGGATTCATCATTGCTGAGTTTATTATACTTCCAAAGAGTCATGAGGGAAAGTCAAGTGGAGAGTTTTGGCCGTGCTCTGGAAAATGAAATTATTGAAGCGTGTTGGACATCTGAGACCTGAGTGCTCCTTGACAGCCAAGCAACATGGTTCAGACCTCTATGCACACACTGTGAAAGGCTGCCTCAAATTCTCTTCCGATTTTCAGAAGCCATCTCTGACTCCAACAGCCTGTTTCTACTGAATTGTGCTATTTTAAATGGAGACGGAATATGGAATCTTCTAAGAACTAAGGGGTATATAACTTCCTGGAACAATAATGAAGGACAGAAAGTAGCTCAAAATGAAACGGGAGCAGTGAGCAGAGACCAACTTAGGCCAAACCCTGTGACTCCAGGTCAGGAGGGTGCCTATGGCTCTGTGTTCAAGGGGAACCCGTTGAAGGCCTCCATGAGGAAAAGACAAGATTAAATTTGCCTTTGTAAAGAATCATTCTGGCTACTATGTGAAGAAGGGGTTGGAAAAGATATAAAAAAGAATTTTGTGAGCCAGTTTAGGAACAACTGAAACAGACAATAGAGAGGAGCTGATCCAATAGAGGAGAGAGTGGAAATGGGACTGGAGAAAGATGGAAAGGCTCAAATGTGGTGGTAGAATCACTAGGCTTGATGAGGGAGGCAGAGGAACCAAAACAACTCCCATATCTCTAAATGACCCCGAAGGCACCCGTGATCATATATAGCATGTTCTTTTGCTTTATTTCATAGGGACACAGAACTTCTCTTCTTTTCAAAAATTCCCAGGGGTTTCCAATATTGCTATCTGATCATTTTTTAACATTTTTCACTAAAATGCTTGTTTTCAAATTTCATCAAATACCAAAGTAGCACATCATTGCTGTTTTTTGTTCCTATTTTATGTAAGTAAGCTGGTAAAAAAATTGATCTTAATTATTTACATTATATTCTTCATTATATCCTTCATGTGTATTGAATAATATGATATAATTTGTCAAGAAAAAGAGAATCACAGGAAGGGTCAAATACCACAGATATCCCAAAGAAAGCTTTTGCACAGCACAGCACATAGCTGTAATTTGGCACTTTTTATGTGCTAAACATTTGATTAACATCATTGCTGAATTTTCAAGGCAAGTTTGATATACCCAATTATAGAAGGAGAAAGGTAGAGAGGTTAAATGACATACTATTCCAAGCAAAAGAAAGAACTAGCCTGAAAGCTAGAGGAAGCCCTCAGAGTACCTTCATCTTAATTATCTGTTCATTATCTCAAAAAACTTTCATTAATTGATGCCCTTGAAGTGGTTGTACTTCAGGGATGAATTTTGAGAGAGTAGAATAGAAGGATACCACAGGAAAAGACATCTGTACTTCTTGTAATGGTATACCAGGCCTTGAACTACACATCCTTACTTTGTATTAACCAAATATAAGATCTTGTAGGTAAAAGTAGAATAGAACTACCCCAGCTTGACAAAACAGATTATGCTCTGCTTATTAATCAAGAAGGAGAAAAACACTTTTTACTGACAGAGCAATATTGGCTTCACAGCAATGGTAACTTCAGGGACACTTTGAAAGTAGAGCAATGAAGAAATTCAGTTGCTGCAATGAGAAAAACCAGAGGATAAAGTTACATGTAAATGAGCATGTAGGAAATCTGACATCAAGATTCACCCATGTTGTAATAATAAGGAAAAGCCTGTTTTCCTCCTGTACCCTAAAACACTGCTATCCTAACTTCAGTGTTTGTCAAAATTCTGAAGGGAGGAGTACTTATTAAATATGCTTAATCAACTGTGTTGCGTCCAGGGATTCTGTTTTAGGATCAGATCTGGGTCACAATTCAAGAATTTAGGTTTAACAGAAACTCCCTGGGGGATTCTAGTATAAGTGGAAGTGCTAGGTTGATGTCCCCCAAAATACTGGGCACACAGCCCAAGAACCACAGCCCCCTGCCTAGGCAAATGCCCTCCTTCCTTGTACCAGTTGCATCCTCCTAAGTAAATGTGGGTTCTGAGTATTTCATGTAATCTCCTAAAACCGTCATCCATGTTACCTCCCTTGTGAAGCATTTCCTGAGTTCCCCCAAGCTAAATGAGCTCTTTAGTGCTTCCAGAGCTCTGTTTAATACCTTTATGATAGCATTTATCAAATTATATTATAATTATCTTCTGATGTGAGTCATTCCCCTATCAAAACAGGAGTAACTAGAATATGGCTGGTTCATTTTAATTTCTCTGGTATCTAGCACACTTCTTGGTACAAAGCAGACACTGAATGTATTACTGCTATTTTTATTGTTATTATTTTGCATGAACCAACAAAAGTGTGAAACAATCATGAAATTAAAGCACCCTAAGTCTTGGTTAGTGCTTCATATCACATGAGCACCTAGAAAATTAGCAAGTCTATGGTTTAGTTAGATAAAAGGCTTCTGTCTTAGCTCAGACTGTGTGTTAGTCAGCTTTCCCTCAACGAGACATGGCACCTAACACCTTAAACTTAAAAGTGGAGAGGTTTACTTTGGCTCACAGTTTCAGTGGGCTCAGTCTATGGTTACCAGGCTCCAAGGTAGAAATAGCATCATGAAAAGACATGATGGATGACAACTGCTAATGCCATGGCAGCCATAAAACAGAGAGAAGTGAGGCACCAGGGACTAGGACATAGACTTCCATGTCACAATCCCAGTGACCTGGCCATTCTGAACAGACCCCACCTCTAAACATGATACTTTGGGGGTACATTTTACATGTAAACCATAACAAGCTGCCACAACAATATGTCATAGTCTGGATATTTAAATAACAGAAATTTATTCTTACAGTTCTTAAGGCTGAGAAGTCCAAGATAAAAGTCCGCTAAGTAGATTTCAAGGGGTATTGTCATCTTGCTATGTGCTCCTATGACCCCTTTATGTGAGCTTAGAAAGAAACAGTTAAGTCCCTCCAGGGTCTCTTCTTATACAGACACTAATTCCATCATAAGGGGTATAAGTTCATGACTTCACCTAACCCTAATTACTTCCCAAAAGCCCAGCTCCCAATCCTGTCACCCTGGGGATTATAATTTCAGCATGCAAATTTAAGGGGGACAGATTCAGTCTGAGCCAAGGACTAATAAACCAATTTTCTGACGCTGTCCTCCTCAGCTGCAGCTTCCATCCTTAGTTTTAAACCTCATGGAGTCCCAGATTTTGCCTCCATAAAATGAGGTGTTGCTTTGCCCATCACAGTTATTGTTGGAGAAATGTGCTTAACAGGCTTTCAAAATGGTAAAGCATTGTGCACAGTGCTGGTAATAAAAGGTCTTCTTTAATTTGGGGGCTGCTTTAGTCCATAAAGAACTCCTAAATTACTAGCAGTGACACACAGAAACTCAGCAGGACTGGCATTTGGCAAAGTTTGCATTTTCTCTCTTTGAGTGTTTAGAAATTTTCACCATGGTGTAATTTTTATTAATTCATTTGAATAATTTGATAAACATAATTTAATCTGTATAATAACTATCATTAGCTTTGTTTGTAGGCAAACTCTTTAATGAGAATGCTACAGGAAATTTTGTGCACTGCATTAGCTTTTATTTGTATTTTTTGGCAGTCATAACATAGTTGGCTTCTTATGCTAAGGCTTATACTGAACTGAAATACTACCCACCACTCCAATAGTGTCCCAGGGGCCAATCAAACTCTTTTTGATTTTTTTCTGGAAGGAAATTTATACTATAGTGTCATCCTCAGGCTTATCCAGCATGGGGGGTAACAGAGAGGACATAGGTCCCTAGAGGGTAGCAAGAAGGAGGAAGGAAAGGAACTTTGGAGACAAGTACAAGTCTTTGCAGGGCCTTTTAGACAAGTTTAGCAATTTGTCAACCTAGAGCACACTGCAGGAGGGGGGAGTTACCAAGTCATTAAATTACAGTGAGGTAAACCATGGGAGTAATCATCTTTGAATGCCTTGATAATGAGGAGGGGGAAAGGACCTGAATACTATAAGACAATGGTCTTGCAAGAAAAGCACAGTTCTGTATAACTGAGGGGTGCAGCCCGCGTCTTTCTTACAGTGTCAGAAACTTCTCCTCTTGCTTTCTCAAGACTTCTCTCAAGTGTTGCCTGCTTTCTTGCAAGCTGTTCTTCTCTTCCTTTCACTGTCTGCTATAATTAATGAATAGGAAAAAGATATGATGCTTTGAGAGAATTTGCACAAAAATGTCTTTGATTTTATAAACTTAGCACACAGTAGCTCCAGTCTTCCAGTCTTAGATTATTCATCCCTGATATCACATTTTGAGTGGAGAATGAGACCCAAAAAAAAAGCCAGTGGGAGAATTTCTGCCTGTATAGAATAAAGAAAATGATGATCCCTGACCCAGAGATCCAGCCTCCTGAAAGTGTCACTCACATAGATGAAAACAAATGCTCCTTAAAGATAGGTCACTCATCAATTAATGTGCTATTTTTATTTTCATCCAAATTTACTCCATGCTGTATATGTTCATCTGATCTCAAACAAAATGGCAGTGACATGAATGAAGAATAAATGGACTGAATGATTTGCAAAGCAAGATCAGTTAAATTTTTAAGCCAAAAGCATAATTATAGGTTTAAGAATTTTTTATTATTTCTATAACTTCAACATCTAATGAAGTACTAGAAAAGCATGGTTTCCTAATTTAGGAAAATCGATTCCAGTTTTAACCTGTTCTTTCTCGTTATTCTGCACCTGAGGTTTTAAAAAAATAATTAAAACCTAGAGAGCAGGAAGCATCATTATCGCTATTAAAACTACTGCTCTTTGAAAGTAGTTTCGGGTTGCGAGATTATGTCTGAGGCTCTCTCCTTTCTTTTCTTTTTTCTTTAGATTGAATTTTCATATCTGTACTTCGCATTGTTTTGATTGTCCAGAACGATGGGGAACGGCAGTTCACTACTAGACTACTCCAAAATTCCCTCCTTGAGTCATTTCTCCTTGTCCTCATCTTGAACTTTTCTTCTTATCTCTAAAGCTTCTACCTGGGAAGGCAAATGTACTTCACCTGTTATCCAGTTGAGTTCTATCATCTCCTCTCTCAAGAAACTCACACACTAGTGTGGAAGAATGGCGTATAAACCAATCTATCAGCTCAGAGCAAAGTATATGCATAGAGGTTGTTGTAAGGATGTTATAGAAGCACCTTTAAAAACATGAAGAAGTGCTTTTTTAATAGCTATGAATAATAACTGTTTTAATATGGAAAACTAAAAATGAAAGCAACAGTCACTAGCTATCACTTATATAGAAACTAGCTAATGTGTCTGCAATCACTGACTGACAAGTAAATCTCTTCATTAGTTGAAACTCCACTCTTGCACCTGGTATTAATACAGTTTAGCTTTAGGCTATTTGATAACATCACCTACTTTCTCTAACATGAAATTTCTTACATCTTTAGACTCCTAGTGTTTCCCTAAGCAAGCCATGTTCATTCATTTTATGATCCATTTTGTATGTCTAGAGTACTGATGACACGCCAGATTTTGTGCAGAAAACAACTGAGAATTAAAGGTTAAATGGGAATTTCACAAAGAAACAATGAGAGATGTGGTGTGGATGCTACACAGACTGAAGGGTAAACACAGAACCCTAGTAAGGTATAGCACATTGTGCATCTGAAAAATTGCCCATCGATACAGGAGCCAGAGTTTATCAAGAAGTAAGAGTTGAGCCATAAAAGGAAGTAAGGGCCAGATGATAAAGCTTGCTATATGCAGTGCTAAAGAAATGAACCCAAAATACAGATAGAAATCCAGGAAATACAGGGTATAGTGCACTGCAAAAAACAAGGGGGAAAGAAAAGTAAACAGAGCAGGAACTTTGGAAACAAATACAACCGAAAGGATTTGAGAAATGTTAAGAATATAAAAAGGATATATGGTGGAGAATTATCTAACCTACTGTGGAAAAGCAAGAAGGGAAAATGAGGCGAAATGTGCAAGTTTTAAGAAGACAGATGATAACAATGACATCCTCTGAGTTATAGGCAGAAGATAGGCCATTTAAGAAAAGGAAGGGGGAAGATTTGGAATTAAATCTGAATTGTGCTGGGTTTGGAGACATCTCTGAGATATCACACGGAAATAATCACTAGAAAACATGGACTTTGAGCTCAACCGTGCATGTAAAACTGAATAAAAGAAATTCTAGCTGCAGTTTTAGAGTAGAAAGAGAATGTAGAACAGATTTCCTTATATACTGTTGGAGTTTAATATTATTCATGATTTAAAATTACATTCCTGAGAAATTTATCTATCATGAGCCATATATAATAATTGCAGTTTTAATTGCTCATTCAGTCAAGTTTACTAATCCACCCCCATGTGCTAGATGTTAGACATGAAGTACTAAACAAGATAGAATTCTAATTCTGTACGATACACAGAAATCCCGTAGAAATGTCTTTTTGCACAGAAAGCTTTCCCTCCCTCTCATGTAAAATGCAGTGTTCTAGTGGCCTAGCATCTATTGAACTACAGCTAGAACCAGATCAGTTGGGTTCAAATTACAATTTCAGACTTGGTGGTTAAAACTGGAAAGTTTCTTAAACTTCTGTGCTGTATTTTTGTCACTCATCTTGAAAGTGATAGTAATCATGATTTTTCTTTCAAATGGTTTATTGTAAAGATTAAAACAAAGCCCTTGGAATACTCACTGGCTCACAGTAAATGAAATAAAATTGTCAGTCATTACTGATTCTACCCTGGTATATTCAAGATCACATGAGCCAGAGAAATTAGAGCCTTTTTTCAGTATTAATTGCTTTTCATCTATTTTATATATCTATAGAAGTGGAGACATAGTAGCAAAAATCAAAGATACACAAGACATTAGTCAGCTTTCCTGTTGCTGGACAAAATATGACATCAAAATTTAAAGGGAGAAAGGTTTATTTGGTTCACGGATTTGGGGGATTCAGTCCATAGTTAGCTGGCTCCAAGGCAGAAACGTTAAGGTGAAAGGGTGTGGTAAATCAACTCTGCTTAGTTCTTGGAGGCCAGAAGCATGACAGAGAAACAATGCCAGAGAAGGGGCCAGAGACTGATATCATGCCCAAAGTGACACTTCTGTGACCCACTTAGACATTCCCAGAAGTGTATTTTACTAATCCCTGAGGTGGCAATCCAACTTAACTGCTACCTACAGTAATCAGACAAGATTATTCATACTTCTGTGTTTACATGTTCTAACATCTCACACAACAAACATAAAGATCGCCTGGTATACAGCTGCATACTACTCATTAGGAATTGATAATTATGGTAAGAGAGACTCAAAAATATCTGTTAGGGATACACAAGAATGAATGGAAGTCCCAAGGAATCAGTTATGAAAATTGGAATAGACATAGCATCTTCAACTCGTCTATCAGAAGAGATGAAGGGCAGAGTTGTAGAAATGGAGACTAGAAATTCTAGAGATAAATTTATTAAAAGAATGAGGTTCACATGAAAAAAAAGCAGGTGAGTAGAGAATAATTTGTAAAATCTATTTATTGAAGAAAATATTTTCAGCCCAAAAAGCAAACTTAATCCTGACTAATGCCCCATCTATGATTTATGAAGCAGAGATAAAGGGTAAAGGGAAAACATGCTTCACCAGAAAAGCCCATGAAGGAGAGACTTACTACATATCCTATGCTGACTTTTATAATTGCCTACCAGCAGGTGCCAGACTAGTAGACTGTGACTTATAATTGAAACTGAAAAATTAATTACATAATTTTGAGCAATCTAAAGTTAATTTCACTAATATTACACCATGAAACATGAAGCATTGTGAAGACTCCTGTTAAGAGAACAAAAGAGAAGAATAAATGCTACATAATCATTTGATTCCCACTGCGTCAAATTCAGCCATCTTACCCTAAACATGGAGCCTTTCAGCATATAAGGTTTTCGTCAAAATCTATGTATGACAGGAATTCCTAATCATGAGGACCAGCACTGTACAATGTGAACGAGCCCACCTGCTCTATAAAGAGAGCCCTTTAAAGCAGGCTCCTCCAAAGACAGATGGGCCATATCATTTCAAAGCACTCTAGGTTTATTGACTTCTTTCAATACACACTGGAGTTCAACCCTTTCCATTGCTTTGGACAGTCCCCATTTTCTATATTTGTTTTATTTTTCCTTCTCTTCTGCAAGCAGTGGTGGAGTGGGATTCTATTTCTGAAGGGCTCCTTCAATCACAGCACAGTTCTCAAATGCTAGTGTCTCACTGGAGCTGGAAAATTAGTTTGCTATGCTCTCCCATGAGCTAACGCTGCTTATATCATTTTAAATGACTGGCTCACAATCATGGATGTGGTGGCTCCAATTAACCTGTTTCATAAACACTTCTTAGTAAAGTCAAGCCAAAGAGATTAATGTATTTCAATTTGGAAATATTTGAAAAGAACTGATCCTAGGAGAGATTAGTAATACGGCCAATGACCACACACACAGAGTCATGAACTAATTATTAAATTGGCAGTGTAATAACTAAGAAGCTATTCCTATCTTCCATTCCACCATTTGCTGACAGCAATGGCAGAAAATAGTTTGCGCATATATATTTTTAAAAGAGAATAGGGAGCAATAATATCTGGATATACATCTTTGTAAAGTATGTATGTGCACTACCTTCCTATAGTGATTCCAAGGTAAAATTAACTTGGAAACAATATCTAGGTTCTTCTTGGTTATTCAGTTTTGAAAATGCAGCCAAAAGGTATATTGGCTATTAATTTCATAAAGGATAGTGCATATTAAATAGAAACTCAGCTTACTACTGTTCTGCCCATACAACCACACAACCATTAGGTATGATTCAAAGACCTTGAATCTCTAAAAAACTCAGTATTTATGAGACCTAACAATTATCTTAATGAGACTATCTTAATGAACTCCAGTAAACTAAATGGTGAAATATTTCAGCAACCTGTCACAGAGTCCAAAATTAAATAAGATCATATTTCACAGAATCCCATGTTAACCTGGAAAAAAATGTTTCCTATCCTTTGATGCCAAATTTAAAAGAGGATAACAAGTAAAAAGAAACTTCGAAAAACTTCTATTCAGCTGATTACATTGAGCCACTTCCCCTACGAGACTATTGCCATGAGATCTGTGTGTTCTGCCCTCAAAGGGAATTCTTTATGATTTTTCACTTGGTAGCAATAGTCATATATAGCAGAATTATTCTTATTTGACTTTTATTTTACTCCAAATACCTTTTCTCTTCATAGTCTTAACATAATTGCAGGTTTTAAACTATCTCACTGAGAATTGTAGGGAAAGTCATAAAGTATCTGGGTCTGTCAGTTACTCCAATTACTCCCAAATAATTCACTTTGTAGTGAACTGAAATTCTCTAAATTTAAAATCCTAAACCCACAAGCTATGGAAGGTGCTGGAAAGTGTAAATGTGCTTTACAGTGCCCCCAGTGAGTGGGAAATTTCATGTTACAGGCTGAAAATCCTTAAAATTAAGAAAGTTGCAAAAAATTAAATTCATCTGCACTGTACCTTCCCCAAATTCATCCCATTTGTAATGTGATAGTTATTAATACAAGAAACTAAAAATTAAATCACTTCTGTAGTATAAAGCAATGGAAAAATAACAGCAAAGTCAAGCAAAAAAATCACTAGTACCTGCCACAACTGTTACATTCCATTTATAATATCAGTCACTTCTAGTTTTTAGTTTTGTCTAGAGTTGTCATCCTTACTTATATATTTTCTTTCAATATAATTTTTATATTCAGAGTATGGGGTGTTTTTATGTAAAATCACCTTATAGCTACTATACTATTTGTTATCATTGTCTTCAAGCCATTATCCAAGAAGAAACTCATATCACTGGATTGAAAAACCCATAAAAATATTTCAAATGACAAATAAAAATGTTAAATGCAAAGATCAATAGACTAAAATAATGTCAATAAGACATTTTAAATTGCTTCCTGTTATGAGTTGAATCATGCCACTCCCACACACACACACAAAAGATATACTGACATCATAATCCCTAGTACTTTAGAATATTACTTTATTTGAAAATAGTATTTTTACAAGGTAATAAATTAAAATGAAGTCATTAGGGCAGACTAAAATCCAGTGTGACTGCTGGTTTCATAAAATGGAAGAATTTGGACACAGATGTGTGCACACAGAGAGAAAACTGAAGAGACACAAAGAAAACACCATATGAAGATAAGAGAGTAGAGCAGTGTATCAAGCCAAGTAATGCCAGAGAGTGAAGACAAATCACCAAAAAGCTATGCAGGGACAAAGAAGGGTTCCTTTATAGGTTTCAGAGGAATTTGAGTCCCTTTAGAATCATGATTTTAGACTTCAATCTACAGAACTACTACACAGTGAATTTCTGTGGCTCTGAGCTACCCAGTTTGAGGTACTTTATTACAATAACCCTAGAAAATTCATATACTTTACCTTGTAAAACAAATGTCCAAACCCAGAAATAAATCCATGCACTTACAGTCAGTTGATAATTGATAAATTTTCCAAGACAGCCCAATGGAGAAATAATCTCTTCAATAAATGATGCCAGAGAAACTTGATACTCAAATCCAAATGAATTGAACTTATTTCATGCCACATAGAAAATTAACTCAAAATTGGTAACAATTTAAAGGGAAGATATTAATCTGTGCGGTTTTTAGAATAAAAGGGGGGAAAGTGCCATAATATTGAGCTGAACAATGAGTTTTGGGGTGGCACAAAAAGCACAGGCAACAAAGCAAAAGTAAACAAATAGGATTGCATTGAACCAAAAAGCTTCTGGATAGGAAAGGAAACTACAGAGTGGGGCTGGGGATTTAGCTCAGTGGTTCCGCTGCCTGCCTTGCAGGTGCAAGGTCCCGAGTTTGCTCCCCAGTACCAAAAAAAACAAACAGAAGACATATGAATAACCAATGAGTATATGAACAAATTCTTGATAGCACTAATTATTAAGGAAATGCAAAGTCAAAGCACAATGTCACCTCACTTCAGCAAGAATGGCTATCATCAAACAGGAAAAAGATAAGTGTAGAATAATATGAAAAAAATAGAACCCTTACACACTATTGGTTTGAATATAAATTAGTACAACCAGTGGGCAAAACAATATAGAGAGCCCTCAAAAATTTAGTAGTGGAACTCCCACATGATTCAGCAATCGCATTACTGGACATATATCAAAAAAAAAAATGCAAGCACTACATCCAAGAGATGACTATACTCTCAAAGTCATTGCAGCACTATTCACAATAGGCAAGAAATAAAAACATCCTGGGTTCATCAACTGATGAATGAATAAACAAGATGTGATACACACAAACACACACACACACACACACACACACAGAGGAATACTATCTGGTACTTAACAGTGAAAGAAATACTATCACTGTGGCAACAGAGATGAACTTGGAGGACACTAAGAGAAATAAGTCAGACATAGAATACAAACACCACTTGATCTCACATATATGTTGAATCTAAAAAAAAGTTTAACTCACTGAAACAGAGAGTGGAATGGTGGTTACCAAGGACAGAGGGAGAGAATGATGGAAGCTATTGGTCAAAAGATACGAAATTTCAGTTAGACGAAAGGAACAAGTTCCGAAAATAAACAACTTGAAAATCCAGGCTTCTTCCTGTCAGGAATTTTCCATAAAGCAATTTTTTGTTTTGTTTTTGTGTTTTAGGAAATGATATTATAACATTTCTCTATAGCAAAATGGTGAATGGGGATAGGGAAAAAAGTAGCAGAAAAGTCACAGCCCCTAAAAATCATATATTTCCTTAGAAAATATGAGTTTATACTCAAGTACAATAGTTAAAATACATAAGTCTTAAAGCTATTATATATAAAAGTTCAGACAGATTCAGATAATAGAATATTATTGCCATGAAATGGTGAGCACTTTAAACCTTAAACTATCACAAATTCAAGTTACAAAGGGATATTAAGGCCTGGATCACCCAGACGTAGAGAAACTACCTTTTTTATCTCTGTTAGAATCATATTACAGTTGTTTTTTTAAAAAATAGGAAAGTTCAGTGAATAGACATGTATACAAAAGGTCCTCCAGAGACTAATAAAGCTACCTACATGAACTTTATCACCTTTAGCAGACTACTAACTGTGATTTCATAGAGGAAGGGAATTGTCCATTCTTTGCTTTCAAAATAAATTTTATATGTTAGCACAGCCCTCCTCCCACTTCCTTATAATTCCCAGGTTTGTAATACTTAAAACCATATTCAAGGAATCTTGTGTGTCAAACAATAAATACAAAGCCCGTGTGGGAAGTATCACACAAGGATCTAATTCAAACCATCGCAAGCTAAGGTCACGCGTGATCTGGGCTCCCAAAGGTGCTAACAGGAAACTTTCAGTGCATTCAAATTATGGGCCAGATCATTAAATGAGCTGACTGACTCACTCATTCTTGCTATTAATAAAGAACTCATCATGGAGATTTTCCGCACGGCTGTATGGATAACCTGAATTTATGTGGACCTCAGCAGTTCAAAGCCTGAATTCATTTTCTTGAAACAAGCAGAATCTGAAGTTTATTAGCATGGAAAAGAGTTCTCTTTTCATTAGATTATTCTGAAGTGCTGTCCATTACATAATATGCCAGGCATGTGGAACCTTTAAAATAAAAATTGTGATTGCCACTCAATGGAGGAGTGTTTCTAAGATGTGACAGATTTTATAACTGTGAAGAAGGAAATATCTGCCTGTCTGAGCCTCTTAGCCTTTTAAACATGCTCTTTAAATTAAAATTATAGCACATAGAAAACTTTATTACCTGTTTCACTTGTAGATAATTGTTTCTCCTCTTTGAATATGTGCTCTTTTCAGGAGAAGTATTCTGGACTGCAGAGCTGAGTAAGTGGTAAATGGGCTTCCTGGGCTTTCCTGTTGGACATCCCAAAGCAAATTACCTACATGCTATGATAAATTACACATAACAAACACTGACCTACATTTTAATTAAATTGTAAGTAATTTTTTTCTTATGTTTTTAATAAATACAGCAGTTAAGTAATTTAAAGTTTTCTCCTGCCAAACTTTACTTAAAAGACACTAAAATAATCAATGGTAATAAAACAGAATCAATGTCATTAAAATAAAATTGTTAAATCTAAAAGAAATGATAAAAGAATGCTTCCTAGTCTTTTTTCATACTCTCATTTACTTATTTCAATCCATCTATTTATCAGTTATTCTGACTGTTCACCATCTCTCATGCAGTGGGTATGTAAAGATAATAAGCCTCCATCCTCTAATAATACATTGTTTAATAGCTTAAACAAAAACATAGAAATAATTAAATATCTTTTGGTAAATATTTGAAAGGACACACACTGAGATTACCAGAGGGTAAGTTTCAGCTTCTCAGTGAGAAGGGAACAAAAGCAAAGCCTTGCCTGAACAGGACAGAGTTGTTCAGAATCTTGAATGATGAATGAGGCTTTAAGAAGTATGCAAAGTAAGGAAACTACTAGAAATTAAACATCATACAAAACAAAATGAAACTCCAAATAAATTGACATGTTTGGAGTATAAATTATGAGTTGTGCTTTAGGGAAATAGAAAAATTAGTCAGAAGGACAGAGGGGACAGGTGAAGTTGTGGAAGAATGACTACAGGAAAGAGTGGATTTCCTTTTGTCCTCTGCCTGACACCATTAAGGGCCCATATAACATAATTTTCCTTACAGTATATTGAGCAGCTACAAACATGTTAATGAAGCAGTACAGGGGCTAAGATCAAAGAGGCCATGATACTGCAGGGTTATGCCCTCTGAGAAACAGGGAGGACCCATTCCCAGAAAGCAAGTTAAGATCAGGCAAATAGCAAAACCTGCATAACTAAATATTGAGTTAATGCATCAAAGTATTAGGCTATAATGCATAAAGTTATTCCTGAAATTCCAACAATTATATGTGATAGAACTTTATATTCATAAAGTTCAAAATCTAACAGGAGCTCCAGAAAGAACAAGGCTGGAGGAGGGAGGGAGACTGTAGGGAGGAAACTGCCAGAGCAAACATTTTTTTAAATCCCAGAACTAAAGAAAAATGGAAAAATTATGTAGATAAAGGCCTACCAATTTCTGAAGAGAATGGAAATAATCATACTCACAACCAGACACATTGTGGCGATACTTTAGAATTCCAAGAATAAACACATTTCTTGAAATCTGCCAGACATACTTTTCTTAAAAACTTCTGAAGGAACCAAAAAGAATAATCAAATTTCATTAGATTTAAGAATTCCAGATAAAGTAAAGGATACTCAGTTAATTATATAAACTTCAGATAAACAACAGATAATGTTTTATTATAAGTATTCCCAAAGTACATGTTGCACGTGATATACTTTAAAAAATAGTTATTGTTTCTCTGAAATTCAAATTTTACTGGTTTTCCTATATAATTACTTGCTAAATCTGGCAATTTTAATTAGCTTTCTCATCTTTGAGATAACACTGAATTAATATAGTCAAACTTCTAAATATAGAATTTTTGCTTAGCCAAATTATCATTCAGAAACTTTAACCCTACAAAAAAAATCCTTTAAAAATTTCTAAAGTATATGTGTAGTGAAATGGGTAAAGCTAACTATTACTAAATTAAAAAATAATAATCTGGAGTTAAAATCATGAAGCTATCAGCTCAGAAGGTAGATGAAAGGTTTGGGTAGGTAATAAGGAAGAAAAGAGCATGCTAAATTACTATCTTGTCAACAGAGAGGGCGCAAGATATTCTAAATGTGGAAAGAAAATACGCAAGTATGTATAAAGTAAGTTGACTTTTGTAAGAAATATTAATTTTTAATATTATTAATATTAATTCTGTTCTCTCCCAGATGAGTCACACTGGCTTCCTTGCTCTTCCTTGATGGCCACACAACCCACCACCAAGGCCTTAACCCTTGGTTTCCTGTTATTCTGAATGACCTGAAATCCTGATGTTCATCAGTGCTTTCATAACAGCACAAAAGTCTTGAGTGGATTGACCAATCACCTTCAAGTAAAGTGGCAACACTCACTGGCATTCCTATCTTTCTCATTTTTAAATCATTGCATACCACTTAGCATCAACTAATATGGTATAAAATATATAATCTAAGCTCCATGAGGGCTGGCATCAAGTAAGCGCTGTATAAATATTTTTTCAAATAAATTTTTGAAATAAATTAACACAATTTAATGAACCAAAGTTAAAATAGTGGTTAGAGAGATGGAGTAATAAAAGAAAAAGAGTCAACAAAAACTGGGTAAATAATTTGATATTTAGAGAGGACCAGATATAGAAGAATGATAATAAATATATAGTAGTCTCCAAGTAAAGCTGTCCAGCATGCAGGTGGAGTTATAGTTCTACAATGAACGAAAATGTGCAATGGTATCAGTTGGATTTGAATGTCACATACAGGTGGCAGATAAAAATCTTGGGTAAAATTGCATAGTGAGTGCTTGTAGAATGAAAGAAAGACTCAGGATAGTATTTCTGGAGCCAATACCACTTATTAATTAAGGTAGTGATAAGCAAAGATTATCAAGAGTGATAAGAGTCAGAAAGACAGTACAGGTGTCATGATACACATGAAGGTGAAGTTTCTAGAAGGAAAGTTTCACTGTAAAAGCCAGCCTCAAAATCAAGGAAGAGGAGTGACATTACGGTGGGCTTGAATATTAGGCCATTTGTAATTTTAATATGATTGGGAGATATTTGCAAACAACGGCCTTGATCCTCTGCCTCCTCCCTTTGAAATATGATTTTCGCCCTCCAAGATAGAGTATCTATTTTTCTCATCTCTTTTGTCTGGGTGACCTTATCACTTGATCTGGAAGCAGCAGCATGCCACCTCCAATCTGAGATTTCCATTCCCAGTCGTTCTTGGGATTCTTCCTAACAAATCCACAATTGACTGCAGACATATTCCTGACCCTAGCTAAGGCAAGCAGAATCACTCACGTGCTCTGTGGATTTGTGAATAAAAATATACACTTATTACTTTAAGCCACTGAATGCTATTAATGTGCTGTTGCACAGTAATAACTAACTGTAATACATAGAGCAAGACTAGTTCCTGAATTAAGAAAGCACAGGGCTAACAGACTCAAGAAAACAGAGATAGTACCTATAAAATATTCACAGAAAATTTCTGTGCGTAGGAAAGATGAAAGCCGAAGTAAATGTAACTGATGAGTCACGATCAGTGTATGTTCACAGACTGAGAAAGGATGGAAGATAAAGATTTTTTTCTGGAGGAGAAGGAAAGGGATGGAATCTAAGACACAAGTGAATCTGTCTATATTGGAGGACCGAAGGGGCTCCTTTTCCAGGACTACATGAATGTAGGGGCTGGAAATGAAAGGAATTTAAGTGCAAACAAGGTTGTGGATGGACAGGCAGAGCTATGGGACACCATGGCTGGTAGCCTTTATTTTTTCTGTGAAAAAGGAGCCAAGAAGCAAGAGAGCCCTCTGCGAGAAAGAGCAGGGGTTGACTGAGGGGCTTAAATTGGTTTCTCAAACCTTTGCACTCCTGACATTTTGAGCCAGACAATTGTTTGTTGTGAAAGTCTGCCCTAAACAATGCAGACTATTTAGCAACATTTCCCTTGGCTTCTACATATGTACTTGTGCGAGTGGTGAGCCTCCCAGTTGCAACAACTAAAAATGTCTTAGGACATTAATAAATGTCCCTCAAGGATAAAATCACAGACAGTTGAGCAGTGCTGGCTTAAGGAAATGGGACAGTGAGATAACAAAGGAAAACCTTGCAAAGACCTGGAAAGTCCCACACAGTTCCTAAGTGCTCAACCATAAATAGATTAAGCAGGCGTCCTGAAACACATTTAAAAATGCACACCTGATGTCTCTTACTGTTTCCAGTGAACACAAAGATGTTCTTACTAATTTTTTTCCTCTGTGCTCAAGAGACTGAACCTTGACTTTTCTAAAAGAGAAACCTGTAGAAAATACTTGGGATAAAATTAAATCTTCTCTAAAAATAAAATATAATTTTCCCTATTTAACCTTCTCCCTTCATTTTACTTGTCAATTTCCAAACTCTTTGTTCTTTAGGTGTAATAAGGAATGAAACTTGTGCTTCCCAGGCCTCTTATTAAGACTTCTTTTTGCTGGGCCCTAAGAAAGTCTCTCCAGAGCAGTACAATCTGGTATGATTTGTAAGAGGTATAACTGGAGCTTCTTGAGCCTTTTCTAAGAGCATGCATACAAGGTGACAGGTCTGAATATTAAACAAGAGAAAGGAAGGTGATCCCACACACATCTCTGTAAATTGTTCTTTCATTCATAAAACCACTTTACTTAGCTGTAATTACTCTGCTACCCATTCATGCAAGTGAGGCATTCAGGGAAACAAGCTTGATTGGTGAATAAACTCAAATTAAATGACAAGGACAGAGGTAGGCATATGAAAACTGAGAGGAGGCTTTCAGTATGCAAATTCCCAAGTCTGTATATACAACCATTTACAGCTCCTGCCTTGGAATAAATTGTACAGCAATAAAAGCTACTGACTTTCTCTTCCATCCTGATTTTGAAAGCCTGGGTTGCAGAAGGATGGGAGTTGGTTCCCAGCAGAATTACAGAGCTCCATAGCATAACTGTCAAAATCTCTTTTAAATGCAGGCACGCTATCTACATTATCTGTGTTGGGAAAGCCTTTTCTTTGTTGATAGTGTCTGTTCACAGAATTGGCATTTAACAAATATGTTAATTAAAGCTTTGGACTAGTACTATAATGTTTGCCATGCATTTTGTGACAAGTCCTATTGTGTTTTTATGTTAATATTATTCTTCAGCAGATAACCTTGTTTCTTATTCAGGCAAATCAAAATGCTGGGTGTGGGCACAGCATCTAAGTGAGAAAAAACCAGGGCTTTTTCTGGCCTCATTTTCATTCTGATGAGGGAAACCATTTAAAAAAGTAAAAATTTCATTTTGTTTAAAGCAAGTATGACCACTTGTTGAGGATCTTTCACCTAAATAATAAAAGGAGAAAGGGGGAAAATGAAAGTATAGAAGGGAAGGGCAAATATGTACTTGTTACATCATTCTGGGAGTGGGGAAGAAATGGAATTCGTAATTACATTCACAGTTTGCAATAGCACCCTAATTTGAGATTCTACTCAAGGGGCAATTTCCATTTATTATGTGTATGTATGCATTTTTCATCAACATAATACAGCCTCATGTAACAGGACATTAAGACAAATTCAGGTCTTTTTTTTTTCTGTCTTAATTTACTTCCTTACTCTACATACAAAGAACCTACTTGAATGTGAGAGGTTTGACCCAATTTCTGTTTTATCCAGAAGGTTACCTGAAGTTTACAATATGAAAATAAAGGAGATAGGAGGATATACATTTGATTTCCCAAAGTTCAGATCTAGGAAATATTAGCATAAGCACTTTGATGATCATGACAGTAAGTCTAGAGAATTAATCTCTAAAGCAATCGGAATTCAGATCTCCTACATCTTTATAGATCAGAATGACCTATTTTAATTAATTATTCCAGATACAAAGAGACAGCTACTTTACATAGAAGATTGGAGCTGTTCTGTGCTTTTAGGATTAGGTTACCTTGAGTAAATTGCTTTCAAAACTTGACATCAGATATGATTTTTTAACTAATCTTTAAATTGAAGAAAAGCCCTGCTGACAGACAGCAGAGCAACCTGAACTAAAGCCACACTGCCAGGCTTAGAATTCTAGCTCCATTGCTTATTAGCTTGTTGACATTGGGCAACTGATTTAGCCGGTGCCTCATAGACAACCATACTACCTTCATAAATGAACCATATACAGCTATTTCTACATGTATCGCTATTAGTATTACATAATAGGTTATTATTTAGAGTAAAGCAAGAGGACTTATAAGTACATTTCACAAACAAACAAAAGAACCCACATTATATTGTGGAAACTCAGCATTGGTGTTCCCATAGAAGTACATCCACCTTCTTTCATATTGCTTATTTGCTTCAGCCTTACTATTTTATTGGCCTATTGTATATGTAAAATTTAAGTGAAGTAATTAAAACAATAAGTAATAATTATTAGTACTTATTGATCATGTACCATAAGACAGGCTACTAAGAATACTTCTACAGATTTTATCTTATTTAAAGCTCACAATAAACTTATAGAATGGGTTTTTTATTATATTTACATTTTAAAGATAAAAAAAATTGAGAAAGAAAAAATTACCCAAGATAGACAATCAGTAGGTAACAGAGTGGGGCATTCCAGCTCAGAATGATAGGTACCTACTGTCCTACTCTTAATCAGTGTCCTGCAGTGCAATGTTCCCCGTTTAAGACATGTTACCTGTTGGTGGTGGATGATGTATTAACCATATAATTTGAATGCATTGATTTTGGTAGCCACTAAGGGAAGCAAGCACTTTAAGGGCAAATTCTTAACACTTAATGGTGGAGAAAGTTGCTACCCTTTAAAAAGACTGTCAAAGCACCTTCAAACTTGTTCTTTCTGTTTTAGCCAAATCTCTCTGGAAAAATTTACAAGAATCCAGATAATCTTTCTGACTTCTTTTAGGCAATCTAGAATAAACTCGGCTTATTATGACACTAAACTGAGCATGTATTCAGAAGCCTTCATGTCCACCATCTTCAATCTTTTAATATGTGCTCTTTGACCTTGAATTGAGCATGCTCAGAAATGTACACTTAGCAGTCTCAGACATGTGCCTCCCCTTACATGTACTTTCCTATATGAACATATGTAGGTTCCCTGAGTAAAATCCCCATGCTTCCTTTGTTTGGGGAGAGCATTGCATTGAAACTAAACCTATCACTCTCTTTACCTGGCTGCAATAACAAACATTTCTCTATTTTTTGTCTGTGGTTGTGCTCATTAGCACAAAAGAATACATCCATTCATTTATTATTTGGTTTTTGTTAGACTTGCATGTATTTGTTGAGACTAGAATGGATAAGTGATAATGTATAGGAATTGAATCAAATAATAATCAAATAAGGAAGAACCATTAGCTTTTTGAATCTGAGGAGAGTTGGATAAAGAATCATTTTCACAGAGAGTGTAACAATTACTTTTTATCTGCCCCAAAGCCAAATCTTAGTGTAGTTAATAATGGTGCACTCTTCTTTTATGGTGTCATCATTTCACATACTAATTGATCTTGTCTGTGGCAAGTTAAAAGCCATCAATGAAGAAATATTTTTCCCAAGCAACCAAGACCAGAAATAGTTAAAAAGACTTTACTACACCAATGGAGTTAAATTTCTACTTGGACACGGCATTTAATAACTTCCCTGGGTTATTTTTTAAAAAATATGTTAGAAACTAAAACCATTATCAAGCTACAAAACAGGGTAAAAGGAATCTATGAATGTTTGAAAGAGCAGTTTTATCCCACAGTTTCAGCCATCATTAGCCAAACTATCTTCATACTTTCAAAAGCTAAACCATGTCTAATGGTATCCTTGCTAATAGCAGAAAGACATTTGAGTAAATTCATTTTTTAAGGGATCATTGAGTGCCTTAGCTAGTTAAACAGGAAGCCCACAGTAATCAGAGAGAGGCAGTGCTTGCCTTCTCCTATGGTTTCTTCATTAGCAGCAGTAATAAGGACAACAGTTAGTTCATAACTAGTACTTTGTAAAGACGATCTCTGGGGTACCCATATACACTCTATTTAATTTTGGCTTCCGGTTCGGTCAGTTTATTTTGCAAGCCAATTGCCTCCCTGCCATTCCCAGCTCTCCAGAGTTTGCCTAACTTATGGAAACCCAGCTGTTTTCTTTCTGCTTCATGCATCACTGCTAACAACAGCCAAATAGCTGAACACAGAATTCAGCCTTCAGTGCTTAGGCTGTGTGAGCATATGAAAATATACAACTTTATTTTTCAAGTCAGAATTCAGTCTTCTGGCTAAAAAATATTAAGAGAATGCTCCTATTCACGTTTAACCCATATCAATGCATTTGTATCTGAATATGTGCATTTAACTTTGTTACTAAATAACTGTTCTCATGTATTATTTTTAAACATTTGGTCAGCCTTCAATATGGTTCTTTTTTTCAGTATCACACAATCTATCTTATTTGTTTTTTATCCCTACACTATCAGATCCAGCTCCTTGATTATTGCTTCACAAAAAGTAGATATCTAATAAAGGCCCATTAATTATCAGCAGTTAAACTACTTAGTGTGTGGCTCACACTATTTACTAAATCTTTGGCTACTGGGAAACCCATCTATACAATTCTATCATTTTTAATGTTCAAATTTACCACTTGCAATGACACCAGATAGTCTTGCTCATATTGTTCCTAAGGCAGTGCAAATTAGTTCAGGTTTCCATTGATTTAGTTTCCAGACTAGACACAACACATTATAGTAATGCAATTTCTCCAGTAATTTCTTTCCCAAGATGATTTCTCATATCTCCCTGAATCTTTTCACATTCCATATATATACTTCTTCTAAGTAGGATGGGTATGAAAAATGGAATGGAAAAAAGAGATAAATCTTTTGAATAATTACAGAATAAAATATAACATTGTTTTTATGCTTGAATGGTCCAAGTTAGTTGTATATATTGATTTCTTTTGTATTGATAACAAATACAAAGTCTATTTTTTTTCCTACCCACAAAATAAATCCTGGAAAATAAAATAGCCTAATCCTTATCTTACAGCAGTTGATGTCAAAATTTTGGAAAAAGTCTGCTCAAAACTTTTGAATGATTATGAAAATTATTCGATAAAGTTAGAGAGAAATCAAAATTTCTAGCCAGAGAATCCAGTGATTTATCAATATACTGGTATTAAACTAAATATAAGCCGATGTCATTTTGGTACTTCTTTTCATTAAGAAATTTTTATGATGCTACTCTTCCCCTTTCCAACTTTACAAAGGAAATTATGGAAGCCATAGACTCCTCTGTATATTTTTTAGCAATTTAATTTCCTCTTCTCCTGATTCTATTACAGTAACATAAATTATAACAAAAATTTAATAAAGTAAACAGTTAAGTGGATGTAATGTATCTTCTTTAGAATAAGATTAACCAGATAAGATTCAGTTTTGGAAAATATTTGAATGTATAAGGTAAATCAGAAATCAAAAACATTCCTGAAACTACACAGTCAGATAATTAAGGCTAATAGTTTCAAGATGAAAATAAAGGATAGCAAGCAAAATTGTACTTTTTTAATTTTCTTCAAAAAATAATTAACCTTTGGAAAAGCTTTCCATCAATGCAGTCTTTTGTCAGTTAATGGAGTCAGACACATTCCTGAAAGACAAATACCAGGAAGCAGATCTTGGTTAGACTCAGCATGTAGGGAAATAAGACTTTCTAAGTTTTTCTTCTCATTTTTGAAATCTGCAAGTTTTCTTTCTGGTTATTGTTTCTTATTTGTTATCCCTCAGTTTAACGTAACACATTAAAATCATCAAATTAAATTTATACCACCCAGGGAATTCACAACAGTACTAACACATTGGCACATAAGAATTCTCATTATTCAACTGCCTAGGAGCAGACTTTAAATACGGAGAACAAGAAAAAAAAGTACAATTTTTGTCCTTCAGAGGCTTTTTCAAATCTTTACTGAAAGAAGTCTAGTAATTAAAACTGGGTTTTTTCTGGGTGATAAATCAACATATTAACCCATTTTTAGAAAAGAATAAATGCCCAATAGTTGATGAATTAAATATTAGAATAAAATTTAATAGAATAAAACAGAATTAAGAATCACTTCTCTGAGACAAACTTGGCATGGGTTAATTATTCTGAAGCATCCATTATTTTTTCAATTAAGAAACATAATTCCTTTTAATTAATCAATGTGCCAATCATTTTGTTCACTCTAAGATTAGCTTGAAATTCATATTAAAATATCACTTTTCAGGACTAACTCTGAGACAATTTTGAAAATTATTATCTATAAATAAACTATATTACTAAAAAACATTTGACCTCATGCTCTCAAATGCACTGCTTCAGGTATTAAAGGAGCAATTTGAAAGTCCTGAAGACTACAAGCGTGACAGTATCCAGAAGAGGAGTCTTTAGATACAGTGGTTATAAGTAGTTAATTACAACCAGGGCAACTCCAAAAGCTCATGATAACCAAAGAACCTGCCTCCTAAAAGATAGTTTGGGGGACAGGAATCATTTCAACTTTGGGATAATGCACTGAGTAATGACTCAGTCTGGTTAGTCCTTAAAATTAATCCGTTTCAGTATTATGAAGCAGAACTAAACATACAAATGAATTATCCAATTTCTTTTTTTTTTTTTGCACTTTATTAAATCCTTTTATTGATACATTGTAGGTACTCAACACAATTGCATTTCTCATGGGGAACTGTACCTTTACATAATGCATCTTGGTTCTTATTTTTTCCCCATTCCTAGCCCTCCCCTCACACCCTCCACCCTTCCCTATTTACAAAGACTTTATTTCCATTTTTTCCACTTCTCATCATTTTTCCTTTCCCTTCTTTCCTTTCCCCTGCCCCTCCCACTACCCCTACCCCTTTGGACCTTTTCTTCCTATTTTGAATTATCGATTATTCATTCTAATCATTGGTGCATTTTAGGTATACAATATAATGACATTCATCATTGGAAATTTGCACCTTTACATAGTCTCTCTTGGTTCTTATTTTTCACCCTTGCCCAGACCTCCCTTCAAACCCTCCAGTCCTCGCTATTTACAAAGACTTTGTTCCTATTTTTCCATTTTCTCATATTAATCCCATTCCCTTCTATCCTTTCCCCTAGCCCTCCCACTTCCTTCCCCTTTGCCCCTTTTCTTCCTATTTCACATTACCTACTATACATTTTAGTCCTTATTTACACTTTCATTTTGTCACACCAGAGAAACTATTTGGTATTTATACATGTGTGTCCTATTTATTTCACTTAAGAGTATTGCCTCAATGTGCATCCACTTAGCTATAAATGTCTCTAATTTCTCATTTTTTATGGCTGAGTAGTACTCCATTTTCTTTATCCAGTCTCCAGTTGATCAGCATTTGGGCTGTTTCCAAGTTTTAGCTATTACAAACTGTGCTGCTATGAACATGGGTGCACATATATCACTGTGGTATGATTCTTTTAATTCTTTGGGGAAGATACCCAGCAGTGGAATAGTGGGGTCAAATGGGACTTCCAGTCCTAGTTCTTTGAGGTATCTCCATACTGATTTCCACAGTGCTGGCACCAGTCTACACTCCCACCAGCAGTAGAGCAGGGTTCCTCTTTCCCCACAGCCCTGCCAGCATTTGTTATTGGTTGATTTTATGATAGCAGCCATTCTTTCTGGAGTGAGGTGGAATCTCAGTGTTGTTTTCGTTTGCGTCTCTCAAATGACCAGTGATACTGAACATTTTTTCATGTATTTATTTGCTATTTCTACTTCTTTGTGTGAGAAATGTCTGTTCATTTCAGATGCCCATTTTTGGATTGGGTCCTTAAATTTGGAAGGTCTGATCTTTTTAAGTTCTTTATAGATTCGAGATAGTAGACCTTGGTCTGAGGAAGAGCAGGTGAAGATTTTTTCCCACATTGTGGGTTGTCTCTTCACACTGCTGGTGGTTTCTCTTGCTGTGCAGAAGCCTTTTAAGAAGAGATCCCATTTATTGATTGTTTGTGCTAGTTCATGGGCAACTGAGGTTTTGTTCATAAAATCTTTTCCTACACCGATGTCTTCAAGGGTTCTACCTAATCTCTGTTCCAACTGGTTCAGAGTTTCTATTTTAATATTTAGATCTTTAATCCATTTTTATTTTAGTTTAGTGCATGGTGAGAGATATAGTTCTAGTTTCAATCTTTGGGAAGTTGAAGCCCAATTTTTCCAGCACCATTTATTAAAGAGGTTATCTTTCCTCCAGTGAGGGTGTTTGGCTCCTTTATCGGAGATGAGATGGCTGAGTGTGTCTGGTGTTGTTTCTGCATCTTCTAATCTGTTCCACTGGTCCTCAGGTCTGTTTCTTTGCCAGTACCGTGCTCTTTTTATCACAGTAGCTTTATAGTAGAGTTGCAGGTTGGGGATTGTGATACACCCTGCCATGTCTCTATTACCTAGAATTGCTTTTGCTATTCTGGGTCTCTTCTTGTTCCAAATGAATTTTTGGATTGTTTTCTCAAGGTCCATGAAGTATGCTGCTGGGATCTCAATTGGAATTGCATTAAATCTATAGAGCAGTTTTGGAAGTATGGCCATTTTCACTATATTAATCCTTCCTACCCAGGAGCAGGGGGTGTCTGTCCATTTTCTGATATCATCTTCAATCTCTCTTTTCAGAGTGCAATAGTTTTCAGAGGAGAGGTCTTTGATTTCTTTTGTTAGGATGATTCCTAGGCATTTCAGTTTTTTGGATGCTATTGTGAAAGGAATTATTTGCCCTATTTCTCTCTCAGTGAGTCTGTCATATGTGTAGAGGAAAGCTATTGATTTTTGTGTGTTGACCTTGTAAGCAGCTACTTGACTGAATTTGGTTATTAAGTCTAGAAGACTTTTGGTGGAGTTCTTGGGGTCTTCTATGTAGAGTATCATGTCATCTGCAAATAATGACAATTTGACTTCTTCATTTCCTACCTTTATTCCTTTTATTTCTTTCTCTTGTCTAATTGCCATGGCTAATGTTTCCAGAACTCTATTGAACAAGAGTGGTGATAGTGGACATCCTTGTGTTGTTCCTGATTTTAGTGTGAAGGATTTCAGTTTTTGACCATTTAGTATGATATTGGCTGTTGGTTTTTCACAGATGGCTTCTATCAGTTTGAGGTAGAGACCATCTATTCCAATTTTTTGTAGGGTTTTTATCATAAATGCGTGTTGAATTTTGTCAAATGCTTTTTCTGCATCTATGGAGATAATCATATGGTTTTTGTCCTTGGCTCTGTTGATATAGTTGTATTATATTGATTGATTTTCCTATATTGAACCATCCCTGCATCCCTGGGATGAATCCCACTTGATCAGGGTGTATGATCTTCTTGGTGATCTTCTGCATTCTGTTTGCCAGTATCTTATTAAGTATTTTTGCATCTATGTTCAGTAGTGAGATTGGCCTATAGTTCTCCTTTTTGGTTGGGTCTTTCTCTGCTTTGGGATCAAGGTGATGCTTGCTTCCAGGAATGAATTTGGGAGTATTGCTTCCCTTTCAATTTCTTTGAAGAGTTTCAATAGTAGTGGCAGCAGTTCCTCTCTAAATGTCTTGTAGAATTCAGCAGTGTAGCCATTAGGGCCTGTGCTTTTCTTAGTTGATAAGTTTTTAATTACATTTCCAATTTCATTGGTTGATATTGGGTTGTTTAGAATTTTTAGGTCTTCTTCGTTCCACTTCAGTAATTCATATGTATCTAGGAATCTGTCCATTTCTTCTGTGTTGTCCATCTTATTGGCGTATAGGTTCTGGAAGTAGGTACTGATGATCCTCTGGATTTCTGCTGGGTCTGTTGTAATTTCACCCTTTTCATTCCTAATTACATGGATTTGGGCCTTTTCTTTCCTTTTTCTGACAAGGTTGGCTAAAGGTTTGTCAGTTTTGTTGATTCTTTCGAAGAACCAACTCTTGGCTTCATTGATTTTTTTTGTATTGTTCTCTTAGTCTCCATTGCATTGATTTCTCCTCTGATCTTTATAATTTCCTCTCTTGTATGAGCTTTGGGGTTGTCCTACTCTTCTTTTTCTAGAAGCTTGAGGTTCAGCATCAGGTTGTTTAATTGGGCTCATTCTGTTTTCCTAATATGCGTATTCACTGCTGTGAACTTCCCTAGTAAGACTGCTTTCATTGTGTTCCATAGATTCCAATATGTTGTATTGTTATTGTCATTTAATTGAAGAAACTGTCTGATTTCTTCTTTAATTTCCTCTGTGACCCATTGGTTATTCAGAAGTGTGTTGTTCAATTCCCACATGTTTATGAAATTTTTTGAGTTTCTTTTGCTATGGATCTCCAATTTCATCACACTATGGTCTGATAATATACAGGGGATAACTTCAATTCCTTTGCACTTCCTTAAACATGTTCTATGTGTGAGTATGTGGTCTATTTTGGAGAATGACCCATGTGCAGCTGAGAAGAATGTGTATTCTGATTTTGTGGGGTGGAAGACTCTGTAAACATCTGTTAAGTTCATTTGTTCAAGAGTTTGATTGAGTTCTAGTATTTCATTACTTATTTTTAGTCTAGTTGATCTATCTATTTGTGACAGTGGGGTGTTGAGGTCCCCCACTACAATTGTATTAGTGCATATATGACTTTTCATGTCTATTAGTATTTGTTTTATATAGTTGGGTGCACTACTGTTTGGTGCATAGATATTTATGATTGTCATCTCTTTCTCTTGGATTCTTCCCTTTACAAGGATGTAGTGTCCTTCTTCATCTCTCTTAATCAGTGTTGGTTTGAAATCTCCTTGATCTGCAAAGAGGATAGCTACTCCTGCTTTTTTTCAGGTTCCTGTCACATGGAGTATTGTTTTCCACCCTTTAACTTTCAGTCTATGGGTTTCCTTTTGAATTTTGTTTTTTTTTGTGTTTCTTGTATGCAGCATATTGTTGGATTTTGCTTCTTGACCCATTCTGCCAGTCTATTTCTTTTGATTGGTGAATTGAGACCATTAACATTGATGGTTATAACTGAAACGTATTGACTTGTCATTGCCATGACTTTTTTTTTTTGTTGGGTTCTCCCCTTTTCCATTTAATTTCTTGTCATGCCAGATGGGTTCATTCTGCTTTGCTTCCTGGGGTTGTGATCCTCAATGTCTGTTCCTAGGATATTGTGGAAAATTCTTTGGCATGCTGGTTTGGTATTCACGAAGTTCCTAAGGTGCTCTTTGTCATGAAAGTATCTTATTTCTCCATCAATTTTGAAAGATAGTTTTGTAGGGTACATCAATCTGGGTTGGAGGCTGTTTTCTTTTAGGGCTTGGAATATGTCACTCCAAGCTCTCCTTGCCTTGATGGTTTGTGTTGAGAAGTCTGCTATGATTCTGATGGGCTTTCCTTTCTATGTGATTTATTTCTTTTCTCTGCTTGGAGAACTTTGTTCTTCTGTTGTGTTTCTGGAATCTTAACAATTATATGCCTATGTGCAGATTTTTTTTTGATCAAGGCTATTTGGTGTCCTATATGCCTCACTTATCTTTATGTCAAGCTCTCTTCCCCTGCTTGGGAAGTTTTCTGCCATTATTTCTGTGAAGAGATTTTTCATGTCATCTGCTCTCTCTCCTGTTTCTTCATTGACTCCAATCAGTCTTATGTTATTCTTCTTTGCATCATCTAGCAGCTGCTGGATTGATTTCTCCTGTTTCTTTATAATTTTGAAGCAATTTTTCTTTTCCTGGTCACTAATTGGAATCTTATCTTCTATATCTGAAATTCTGTCCTCACATTGGCTCATTCTGCTGTGTAGACTTTCAGTGGAGTTTTTCATGTCCTGGAAATCTATCTGCATCTGTTTTATGGATTCCATTTGTTCCTTATGTTGGGATTCCATCATGTTCCTGAGCTTCTCTCTAGATTTATTAATCATGTCTTGCAGTAGGGGCACAATTTCTCCTGTTATCTGAGAAATTATTTCTGATTTCATTTTTTCCAGATTCCCTTTTGTTGCCAGTTCAGTGGGTCCAGATGGTTGAGTATCAGAGTGTTCCATCTCATTTCCCTTTGGGGTTGCTGTAGGTGATCTGGAAGTCTGGTTTTGAGACTTATTTACGTGTTTTCTCATTTCAACTGGAGGGGTGGGGGGCTGTTGGCACCTGCATGGATTACCTCCTCTGAGGTGGGAGAGGTGGGACAGGGGCTGGAGCAGCGGTAGGGATGGTATCCCAAAAGCCCTTTCCTGTGGGCTGGGAGCAGCGGGAGGGATGGTGGCCGGGAAGTCCCTTCCTCTGGTCCAGGAGCAGTGTGATGGCGGCTCAGAAGCCCCTACCTCTGGGCTGGGAGGGATGGTGGCCCAGAAGCCCCTTCCCCTGGGCCAAGAGCAGAGGGACAGAAAGTGGCCCAAAAGCCCTTTCCACCGGGCTGGGAGCAGCGGGAGGGATGGTGGCCAGGAAGCCCCTTCCTCTGGACCAGGAGCAGTGGGATGGCGACTCAGAAGCCCCTACCTCTGGGCTGGGAGCAGCGGGGCTCAGTACCGTGGTCTGGTGGTCCGGTGTCCTCTGTGTCTTTGTAGTGTGGAACCAGGTGGCTGCCTGTCTGCAGCGGGCTGATTCGGCGTCTTCTGCACGACTCGCAACCTCGGGAATGATGCAATTTCAAGTGAGTTATCAAATGTTTCATGGGAAAGGAACATAGGTGGAGACTTTCATGTTAAATGAGCATTCAAAATTCCATGCTATTTGTTCAACTTGAATGAAAACAGTTTTAAAACACAAGTCATTTCAGGATGCCATTTTACTCCCAGACAAATTTGGGGAATCAATACAGTCATTTCTTATTCTTTTTTAGTTGGTCATATACAAAGTAAATTAATCTCATTTCTCAGTAATGAAATTCTCCATTCTCGTATTTCATAGTTATCTGACAAAAACTAAAACAATCCTGAGGAACAAGAAAGCTGCTATATAATCCACACATTTTCCAAACAATTTTCACAACTAATTTTTATAGCACCATTTGGATATCCTAAAATATAACACTTACAATGAACCATACTTTAGTAATATAAAATATGATAATTAATTACCTAGGATATATTGACTTCCAAAGAATATAAATTTTTAAATATAATTTTTCTTTGTTGTAATACCTCAGAATTAATCAAAATCATCCCTGTTTTTTTTCCTGACTTACAAACTAGGAAAAACACCATACTTTAAAAAAATTTCCCCAAAGTCATCATCGTTATTGACTTAAGGCTTCTGCCATTACATAATATTGATATTTTTCATAAGGTGCTAGACACGTCAAAGACTAACTATAAGACCTGACAACCACAGAGCCAGGTTGGAATCTGAGGAATCAGACAATTGTGACTGTAACCCTAACTTCTGTCACCCTTGTGTAGTCTATTGAAAGCCTGCCTTCTGTAGCGTTTTAACCAACAGTGCACATAAAACACCCAAAGCACCGGAGGCAAACACACACCACACCCCATAGTCACAGGACAGGGTAGTTGCCACCTTAAAGCAAGAGGATGCTTTTGACAGCGAAGGGAATTCTTTTTCCATCCATTTTCAGGCAATATCTCTTTTTTTAAAAAGAGAGAGAGAAAAAAAAAAAAAAAAATATATATATATATATATATCTGTGTGTGTACACACACATGAGTGTGAATCAATATGCATGTGTGTATGCATCATGTGGAAGAGCAGAAGACATAGTATTATTTTCTAGTGATACTTGAAAATGGTCTTGTCAGTCAGATAAGATGCACACTTCAGCAGGACAATGCAGACTTGGGATTTGCTAGAGTGTTTCCCTGACAGTGAGCAGACAGAAGGTTAAAGTGCACACAATTTGCTTTACCACTCCAGTTATGTAGGAAAGCAGTGGAAGCTAAGACCCATATTATTTTCCATTTTGATGGACATCAATGGTCCTGCTTCTTCTGCAGGCATGCTAAGCTGACACTCACAGTGTTTTATGCACACTATTCCATAGCAATTCTGCCTAGGGCATGAATCTGTTAGGTAACAATGGCTCTCAGATTCACAACAAAAGCTTTGGCTTCAAAGACTCCTTGGCAGCAGTTTCTGCTAAAAGAAAACCATTTGCAATTTTTTTCTTTTTTGTATGCAGATACTTTAATAACATGCTGCTGAAGTTTTGAAGGAATTTCAATTTATGCAAAATGAAGAAAGTGAGGAAAAATAGTAATGATAATGATACTAATATAAACCTGCACTTCAAAAGATCTGCAATGGCATTGTGTTTATTGCGATGGTAGACACCTTATCAGTTATCCCTCTAAAGGAGTAAAATTGGGCATGGGAGGTTTGAACCAAACTCAGCAGTTAATCAGCCACAGTTTAGAATATATTGGCATATTTTTTTCTACAGAGAAAAAAAGGAAGAAAAAGAAAGTGAAGATTTCTTTTAATGATAGCACTTTTACTGACTCTGTGGAAAGAGATTTATTTTTACAGAAATATAGGCTCTGACCTTTCATGTTTCAAGACACCCTGCCATAGTGTGGGCTTTCCTGTTATCTTTTGCTTCTGCTTGTCCCCTAGAGGCAAGTCCCTCCTATGGCGAACCAGACCAGATTAAGAGGAATTTTGGAAGGAGGAGACGACGGGCAGAAATAAACTGGAACTAAAGCCCTTAATATCCATTCAGTGATTAAAACGCAGCCATGCCCGACAAGACCACACTGCTGTTATCAAAAAGACATTGACAACTTCTTTGAACTCAACTCAATGATATAAGGGGGAAACGTAAAATCTTTTAAGTTTGGGGAGTCTCCGGGAAATACACTCAGACGTCTCAACACACACCGGCAGGATTCGCACATTACCAGGAGCTGACAGCGATCCCACTCTTGGCTTATTCTCCGCCAAATTGAGTCTAGGGCTGCATCCAGGAAAGCAGCAAGGTGCCCAGGTGTAGAGAAGCACTGGTTAGCTTATCGATTTGTGATGCTTCAGGACTTGGCAAATCAAAAAACACACTGTACCACCAAGGACACATATTTTAATCCACTGCGGTTAATGATCAAAAACACTTTCACAAATGAGATTGTTTCTTGAATCTCATTTTCAAAAGAAACTAGCAGAGAGAAGATCTTTTCTTACATTGTACTCTTTGGCATTATACTAAGGAAATACATTGTCTGATTGTTTCCGGGCGGGGGTAGGAAGTCAGCAATGGAGCACCTATGTAAATTAACACCTCAATATCATATTTAATTTAAAGGAAAAAATAACAAAGGAAAGAAATATGTCTTATTCTATTTGATTCTCTCTTTGCTAAATTGCTAAATGAACCCCTGCCATCACCAAGCTCAAAACTGAACTAATAATTGCAACCAAATATAATAATATTTATAATTTTAAACATCCACACTTAAGCTCCACAACTGCATTAGCCAAGATTGTTTTCACAACTTCCTCTGTAGAATGACCCCACTGAGCCATCAAAAATCTTCATGGCTTGCTCAGTTATTAAAGCATCAGTGTGATGGGCCTGGGCCCTAGAGAAGCAGGGCTGGAGGCTGCACAAAGGATGATGTGTCTGCGGAAAATCTGCCTGGAGACAGCAAGACTGCACTGTGCGGTCAGGTCACTCGGACAAATGCCAAAAGGTGTGTGCACGTCACCACTCATTGTCACTATTTGGTATTAATGAAAGCTTTGTAAAACATGTCTCTGAGAAAGTAAATTTGCTTTTGCACATGGAGTGAGCTTTGCATCATGATAGTTTTTAACACATTACTGTTTGAAAGTTTGTAATAGGCCATCCTAGAGAATAGAAAACAATGGGCGGGCCTCAGCTTGTCTTCATCATCACCAGTACACATGGGAGTGGGTCTTCTCATCCTCCCACTGCCAGCACCTGTGATTTCCAAGTGGCAACGTTACCCTCAGAACCGAGTCTTAAAATATTATCCCTTGAGCACAAAACATTTAATAGTGGACACGATTATTCAAAGGATTGACCTATTGTTCATTGCCATATCAGGAATGAAATGGGATGAATCTTTTAAAGTTTATGTTATTTATATTATATCTGTTTTAAAACAAATATATATAATTCCCATAGGTCAGTAGTTCAATTGCTACTACTCTCCCAGATACCCTATGGGAGGATTAGTTAAGAATGCTTATTTAATATAATTCCTGAACTGAATTAAGAAAGATAATGAGCTGATAAGTACTCAGTGCACTTTATGTATAATTAATAACTAAATCTGGAGAGTCTTTGAAATATGGTAATATATCATATTTTCTGATTATAAAGTATTCTTAATAAAAAGAATTAGCTACATAGCTCACATTTCTTTCATTATTCCTATTTTTCAAAAAGGAAACACAGAATCTAAACTAAAAACATTCTTCTAACCAAAAACCACTTAGACTGTTGCAAAATATGTACAAAAGGGTCATCAAAATGCTTTTATCTTTCATAATCTAAGCTGTCATAAAATGGGGTAAATCTTTAAATATGTTCATTTTTTATTTCATTTCCATTCCCAAATACACATGTCCTTTGTTTTTTTCTCTGGATTCTACTTTGCTACTTCTAGTCTGTTGAAGTTTGAGAAATCAGAAAAATCAGCTAAGTCATAAACAGGGATAAAGGGCCCTAAATGAAATCCTTAGTCTAATACAAAGCATGGCCACCAAGCTCTCAGCCCACAAAATTTTCTGGGATATATATCATAAGTAACTATCATACATACCTTCCCAGCTTTTATTGAAATTTCAAAAAGTTCAGATTTTCATATAAGTGACCTGACTACAAGCAAGGACTTGTCTGTGTTTATCTTTTAAAATGTAGATTTCATCCTTTTAAATGGGCACTTGGCATAAGTGCTCCTTAAACTGAGCAGCGTTCCTAGAGAAAAAAAGCAAAGGTCCCCACTAGCCCAAAGTGATTGAACAGAAATACTCCATAACAAGAGGTTATATTGCTACTTTACCAAGCATTATAAAAGTGCACTTGGGATATGTAAATAGTCCACGTATCACCCAATTGAAAAGGTGTGGAAAAGTACAGGAAAGTACTTCTAAAAATAATGTAGGGTCTTGACACTGTAAACTCT
This sequence comes from Heterocephalus glaber, assembly GCF_053883595.1. Taxonomy (NCBI): domain Eukaryota; kingdom Metazoa; phylum Chordata; class Mammalia; order Rodentia; family Bathyergidae; genus Heterocephalus; species Heterocephalus glaber. The sequence continues at coordinate 17,945,587 of NW_028258333.1, forward strand.
GAAGAGAGATTATATGAACAGATAATATTTAGTTCCTCAAAGCACATGTAAGTGGAAAAGAACAATGTAATACAAAATAACCTATCCAAAATGGAAACAGAAGAGAAAAAATAGAGATACTGCCAGTGAGTAAAAAAATTAAAAATAGTAAACAACAACTTTAATATTCTCAGATGTAGTGATATTCTTAGTGAGTATATCAAAGACATAATAAAATAATGTATTCATGTGGTCACCCCTTTTCCCATCTCTAGTATGGTCTTAGGGAGAGTTTATCTTATTCTTCATCGAGACCAATTAAAAAACCCTTCATTGCTTTGCAGATGGTCACAGGAACCAAGATATGTGGTGTGTCTTTAGTTCACTGTAATTAAAAATGTTCACCCATCTAAATTAAAATAATCTACACGTATTTTTAAATGTCCATGGACTGCTTTTGAAAATAAAAAAGTAAAAGGTCAAAGAGAGGAAAAAGAAAAGAGAAAATAGACTTGTTAGTGTGATTACAAATTGAATGTACTTGCTAAATACATATATTTCCTTCCTGAAAAAAGAATCAATTAAACATTATTTCAAAAATCTGGCCCCTTGTGAGGCTATGACTACACAAAGGCCCAAGGTTTAGAACAAGAGAAGGTTTAATTATCTGGGAGTTATATGAACTACAACAGGGACATTTGCCGTGCTTTCATTAAAGACCCCAAAAAGAACAGAATACATAAAAAGTGCAATTCAATCTGAGCATTTCCAAGAAGGCATGTTACCTATTAATACTCAAATCTTTTCAAGTATGAGGATTTTGGGAGACATGAGCTAATCAAACTAAATAAATTACAACTCACAGGAGAAATTGGTGCAAGTACACTTTTCTACCTCTAGAACAATCCTTACAAAGCTTAGATTTACTAAATATTAATGAGAGAAGTCTTAATGCATAGTTAGATCATGCATAAACCTATGGTTAATAATTTATTAGATATTTGAAAATATATAATATTATTTTCTATTCTCAAAAATGCTCCAGCATGATAAATAAGGAAATGATGAGTTGGAGGAAAACAATAATGCTACTTAATACAATAACACAGATTCCATCATGATTAATAAATACTCAGTTAAAAGCTTCTACTTGGGCTGGGCATTTAGCTCAGTGGTTTTGCTGCCTGCTGAGCAAGTGCAAGGACCCAAGTTCGATCCCGGTACCAAAAAAAAAAAAGCTTCTATTTTACTTGCCTTTTTTAATTCAGCTCAAGTGATAATTGTTCTAAGAAGGCCTTCCTCAATTTCTCCCTTCTTTAACCTAACAGAATTTAAGTCAGAGACTTTCAACATATGTTCTTTTTGTCCCTTCTGTTTACTTTTAACAAAGTGTTCTACTTATTAGGCTCTTTTAATGTTTTGTCTATATTATTTATTCCTTGAAATCAAGAATTATGTCAGTTTCATAGATAAAATTTCTCACAAGAAGAAGCACACCTTTATGGTTGGCAAGGTACCCAATCACCATCCACGGAACTAAGAAATAACACCGTGACTCTTTAATATGCCTTGATTTTGTTGAATTGCCACATGCACAGATAACAAGTACTATAATTTCAGAAAAATTAGGATAATTTAGAAGGAATGTCAGGAAAGAATATACTTCAAAATTGTAGCACATCACTTAAATCTTTTTATTGTTTATTTTGAATGTCATACTATTTGCCAGATTTTAGTTAAAATGGCATTTGGATCTCTCCAATTCACCAATTCAATCCACAGTTAGTTCTTCAATTTCTGAACGCAAAAATCATACATTTACATTTACAACACCATTATGAGAAAACTCATCATTACATATAGAAGTTCTCTGATTTAAAAATCTCATGTGTTTAAAATATTAAAAAGCCATGAGGGGCCAGGGATTTAGCTCAGTAGCACTGCACCTGCCTCACAAGCGCAAGGTCCTGAGTTCGATCCCTAGTACCAAAAAGTCATGAGAATTTGTTAAGGAATTGTTCATGAAGGCAAAATATCCTAATTGTTTTCCTAATAAAGAGATCCCAAAATGACCTATTTTGTAGTACTACCTAGAACCACATCATCTACCTAAACTTAGCAAATAAATGCTTGAATGATGCAGAAATAGATATAGTCTCATTTGTTCATTTACTTATTCTTACACTCAACAGATACATTTAAGTGCCTTCTATGTGTCAAGAAACTTGTTAAGCATTGTAAACGGCAGAAGTTAAGATAGATAAATACTAGATAGATAGATAGATAGATAGATGATTGATAGAGTCCAGCCCCTGTGAATTTTCCCATGTAGCCAGAGATGGATACTAAGCAAGCAATTACAAACGTGACTGACTGTATAGGTACACTGTGGTATAAATGACACAAGGAAGATGTGCTAGAGAGACAAGCCTCGGAGGATCACACAAGATTTTCCTGAGAAACTCACACCATAGCCTAAATCTGGAGACGAGTACCATGTTGAGGTAGAACCAGATGAAAAGTGGGAAGGAAATTCCAGGCAGAAGGAGCAGTATATACAAAGGACCCATAATACAAGGAAATGAAACCCTCTAAGGGACTGAAAAGGCCATTGAGATAGGAATTCAGAAAATAAGCAAATGTCTTGCAGATAGAGCTGGGCGATATGGAAGAGCCAGCTCATACCGGGCCTTACAGATGGCAAATGTGACTTTTCTAATTTCCCTCCCCGTAAGGGCAATGGGAAGCCACTGAACATTTTTAAGTAGAGTAGTAACAAGATAATGCATTTTTTGAGCTGATCATTGTGACTGCAGAGTGAAGAACAGATTGGAGTGGCAGTTGAGTGGCTGGGAAAAGATGTTTTGGAGGGTTTTTAAGTAGTGAGCAAAAGATTGTGGCAGCTGGAAACAGAGTGTCTGTGATATGGAAAGAGAAGGCACAGTTAGGTGGAAATGTCTACAGTACTCAAGGATGGATTCAATTCACTTACAGAAAATGAGTGAGAGCTAAGATGTATGGAAAAGTTATAGCATTGTCTTATTATTTGTGCTTTAGAGAAAGAGGTTATATTTTGGATGAAAGAATTTTGGATGAAAGAATTTTGGAAGTTTTTAACCCACAACACTCAGTGCGCACTCAGGACATCTGATGAGAAGTGAAGAGGTTTTTGTAACACACACACACATGCATCCTAACAATGAGCAGTCCTCAGCTAATGGATTCTGCTTATTAGAAACCAAAATCCATTGTATTTAGTTAGTTTAAGTAAAATATAGTATGCAAATAATCAAGGATCCTTGATATATGAACATTATGTACTGGAGCAGAAAAAAACAAAACTGGTGTTTTATTTTCCCTCTTCATCTGCTGCAGAACCTGCTTCTGAATACCTCGGCAGAGCCATAGCTGCATCTCATGCCCATGCAAGGATGCAAGAGAGGAGGAAAAGCCAACAACTGAGCCAACACACTGAGGACTGAAAGAAGTCCTGGATTGGTGATGTAGTATGGATCCATTCCTGAAGCCATCGACCTCAGGGCTACTTATTGTGAGAAGTAATTAAATATGCACTTGCTGTTTTCAGCAATTGTTAGCTTCCATAAGACAAGGTGCATTTCTGGGCTGACATGGGAAGAATACGTGAATCAAATTATTCAAATCTAAAGGAAAAGTCCACATTGAAAGCAGCTCCTGATTTCTAACAAAATCAAATGTCGTCAGTGCTCAATTGAAATGTTTTATTTGATTAGACTATTTTTATGGAACTATGAAGTTAGAATTCCGTACATACCAAGTGGCTTGAAAGTTTCTCGAATATCTTCATTAATATTTTAGGAAAATATCTTTTGAAAAATAGAAGTTTCACAAAACCTCTCTTGGGTCATTTAAGAAGAGATGAGTAGCCCTTGTTCATTAAAGGATTTTTACTTTGTGTACCCATCTATTCTAAGCTTATTCCTTCATTAAACTTCAAAATTTCTAAAAGAAGAATCAAGATACATCATGTACAGGCACAAATTCCCTATGATGAATGTGATCATTCTGTATATCTAAAATGTACCAATAAACTTAACTAATTTTTAAAAACTTCAAACTTCTTCAAACGGATGAGCTTTGGGGGGTTTTTTCTCCAATGCTATTAGAAATCCTATCAGAAACTATTGATTGAATTTTTCAAAAAGTAAAAAGAGAATATTACTTCATGAGACTCTTGATCTAGATTCTGAATTTGATTGGTCATGAAATAGATTTGTGGTCTTTATTAAATACCCCTTAGTTTGTCTGAAATCTAGTCTTTCCATCTGAAATGTAGGGGGCTGGTTAGCAGCCTAATTACATATCCCAACAGTGCCCAATAATGTATATAGAATAAATTAAAAAGCCCCTCATCTAAGTCCCCTCTCATTCTGACCTTCTGACTGTCTCTACCCCTCTTATCACCATAACCCCCACTCTTAGGGGAAGAAAGAAAATCACTGCAGGTGATCCTCTTTGATGCAGCATTCAACTTTGAACAAGGAATGAACAAGGAGTATAAGTAGTATAGCTTCATTGTAAGATTAAAGTTCCTTCAAAAAAACCAGGATACACCAAGTTCATTATGGCACATGGAAATTTTGTGATTTCTAGACCACTACTATTTTGTAACTCACATTCTAGATCAGCAAAAATATCAGTTACTTCACGGGCTTCAAGATAAGCAACTGTACCTATCTGACTTTAGAAATATTATTCCATGTACAAAGTTAGAAAAGCAGCTTATCTGAGCCCCAAGAAAAATATACTTAAACATTAAAGCCTAGTCCAATTTAGATATTAAAGTAAACCTTGTCTGCAAAGCCAAAAATCATATCTTTAAAGTACAGTGACAAAGGTAGAATCCAATTTTATTTTTGATAGTTTGAAGACATGTGAAATTACTGTTTTTGTTTTTCCAACTCTCAAACTTTAATCTGAAACTTAATGTTAATTATGTTTCTGCTCAAATAAGAGTGACACACTTGAGTGTCAAAGGCCCTGGTGATTTCCACATAGAACATTGCATCTGAAACACAATCCTAAGCAATTGTAATTACTCTGGCTAATCCTCACTTCGGCAAAGTTACTTAGTAGTCACTGTTCCATTTACTGGGAAACATTCACCACAGTAACTAAAACCTTTCAGAGACTGCCACAAAGCCTCGGAGGCCTAAAGTGTGGAGCATTCTAGCTACAGCATATGCAAACGGGGATAATAAAAAATGAGACGATAAATAGTACAAATAACTTTCTAAAACATATTTTCTATTTATAAAACATACTTTACATCATGCTGCTAAAAGTGGTTATTTATTTCAAGATTTTTTTTCCTTCCTTCTGTCACTTTTTTTTTAATGTCTACAGAAGTGTCATTCACAAGCAGGCAAGCAGAACAACTCTGAAACCATTATCTGGTCACCTGGATGATGCCCCCTCCCTTAAACAACTTGCAGAACCTTTATTGTGGTGTTAAGGCTGAGTTGCCCATTCATTAGGGTGACAAACTTGTCAAAAGCCTCCAGGACTATACCACTTATGTCAGAAACACTTACAGGAGAGACAATACATGTCAGGGCTCAACTGAGTCCTGTCAACCATTGCCAAAATGACAAGAAACCCTTCTGGGGACAAAGGCCTGTAGAGAAGCGTGGGACCTCCCACCCAATTCTGTGGCCTCACCAACCAAGTTACACTTGTGCAGTTCAGAGCAGTTCTGTCTCAGCTATGTGATTGCCTTAGTCTTTTTGGATGGATTTTATGATACATTTTAATATTCCCAAATTCTTCTGAATGTTTTGGCAGTCAAGATGAAAATTGATTGTCCACATTTTTTTATGTAGAAGCCAAATACTAAAAGCCCATATTTTGACACAGAACAGATAAAAACAAATGCATGTTTATGAAAATTAGAAAAGCCAAACAAAAATCAAAGCCAAGTAAAGAAAGCAGAGAAAACATTTTGATATAATAATTAAATTTCCTCTACCCCTACAAGGAAATGTGAAATGAGGATAGAGAGATGTATTAGGTATTGTCCTCAATGAAAACTTCACAACTTGAGGTTTGGGAAAAACCTCATACAAATGGCAATAAAATTGCCCAAAACATTTCTGGTTAGACTCCCTTGAGAGACTCCCCAGAAGTGTTTTTGACAAACTAAAATAATCCTAGGGTTAGAAATTTATTTGTCACTTAAACATCAATTCAATGAACTAGTTTTAGCATTCTTTAATCGTATATATTTTAAAGTTTTTATTCCCATAGAATTCAAAATGTTTTCAAATTAAAATACTTGCATTACATGAAAGAAATGGAGGAACAGAGTGGCTGAGTGAAAAAAGGTGTGGATACAAGTACATGTAGCAAAGGCCATTCTGTATTCTTCCCTGAGTTGTCCAGGACAGAAGCCTGACAACTACATTGCCTCGAATCCATTCCCTACTGAATTCCAGTTCAGTTCTGCCAACAGGAGATCCTTGCATGAGATGACAAGGTTGATAGTGGTAGCATACGTTCATTGGGTCCCACCCAAAACAAGGATTCCAAAAGTAGTGGTGAGGGTAGATTCATCAGGTTCTGGCTGATGCCACTTTATCCCTTTTGCTTCTCCAGACTACCATTCACTTTGGTAACCAATTTCCCATATTAAATACCAACAGAGTTGTTTCTGATTCCCTGACTAAAAATGGCTCATGAGATCCCCACCATTGTTTCATGCCATCCAATTATGGGGAGAAATAAAGACCTGCCAGTTTACTGGCCTCCAGGTTGATGACAGCAATAATTGCTCATAATCATCGTATCAAATAACTATGGTAAAATTACTCAACTATTCTATTACATATCTTGAGAAGTAAATTTTAGAAAACTGACCATATCCAAATATAGTTTATTTATACATACATGTGAAATTGCTTATTTTACACAAAACATAGGCATGTGTTTGTGACTAGTATCATTTCACATAGCAAATTTAAGTAAATAAGCAATTTCCCTTACTGACTCAAGAAAAGGCCATATGGACATAGAACACTCATATATTAAATTTAATGACAAGCTAAACATCAATTTGCCACAGGGAAATATATTTGAGGACATCTAGGAAATGAAGTAATCTCAGGAATTTGCTAGAATGTTTCTATTGAAGATGACGGCATCAGTTTATCCCTAGAGCTAAAAGACAGTTGAAAAGAAATAGAAGCTCAGAATGTCAGCAGAAAACAAACTTCTCATGAAATTCAAGTCAGAAATTTTTTAGTTTTATTAGTCATACTTGCCACTTAGGAGACCTTCCAAGTATTTGTCTCAGTTTTATTTTTTAGGGCCTATATTAGTACAAAAAGGAATTAAAGTAGCTTGTAATGATGCATATAATATAGCATAGTAGAAATAATCAGAATAATTAATAATTATGCAGATGAAAAAATACTGGGAAAATAAAATGAAAGCAGGACAAAATATGTGTGGTAACATGATTACCAAATAAACGCATCAAATTTGACATTACACTTTCTGACAGCCAATAAGAAGGCACAAGTATGATTCACTACAAGTTTCAGATTTTCATAACATAGAAAAATATAAAAGCAGGTGTATATATTCATATTACTGAGACAGAAGACATATTAGTAGATGCGTTACTTATTGAACACTTGCCTCTGCCAAGCACTATCTTAGGCACTTTACACAAATTGATCTATTTAGTTTTCACAAAAACTTTAAACAAGTGGTACCGTTGCGGTATCACAGATGAGGGAGTTTAATCATGTTAAATGGCAAGCCTAAGCTTTCAGGGAGAAAATACAAGAGTTGGGATAATAAGCTAAGTATTCTGGCTCCAGAGTTCATCCTCTTAATCACTACATTTATAAAACAACTCAAATAATAATAACTTGGAAATGAGTTCTGTGGTGTCACCTCCTTGTGTCCCAAGGCCTTTGGCACTGGACCAAAGCACAAATCTAGAAAATGAATTCCAGAAAGTGAGTCGATGTGCCCTAGGTATCTGGGCTTTTACCCAGAGACTCTACACCTCAATACCTGCAGGGACCAGGCAGATTATCTAAATCAATGGAATGAACCAGGTCTAAGAAAAAAGAAAGAAATAAAGACAAACAGTTTCTCAGCTCTCGGCATTTGTTACTATACAGAGATATGTGCCTATCTAGTTTGGGTGGCTTTTTTCCCCAGGGAAATCCAGATTATGAACAAATTTGACATTCTCTATTAAAATGTGAGTGTATTATGTGTGTGTGTGCACATACACATATGTATTAGGCAGAGAAAGAACATGTCCACAAACTGGACTTCGCAAACAAGTCTCCAGTTCTCACACATACTTTAGTGTACCTTACATAGTTGGTTTAAATGATATACACATCAACATCTGAGGGGAGTAGTAACATGGATCACCAAAATTTTTCCTGTCCTTGACCACCTGGCCCTCCTAAGAAAGGAAAAGACTACAGCCCCCTCCCTCCCTCCCTGCATCTCCTCCTTCCTCTTCTCCTCATATTCCATTCACTGAGAATCACTGACTAACAGGGATGGATCTCCTACTTTCCTCTCAGGCAATCCTCCATTAGTGTTTGTTTTTTCTCTATCAAGCTTTAGAAAAACATCAAGAAGGTGGCAGTTTAAAATTATACTCATTGTTAAGTAGTTAGGTTCCTATAATGCAGCTATTTTAGGCTGCCAAGTAAATGCAGAGCCAGTGTGAATTAAATAAACCTCTCTTCATATTATCTTGTGAAATTCTTGCTGACTCCCCAAACTCACTTCACTCAGATGCAAACCAATGGGGCTGTAAACTCATAAGCAAAATCAAAGCTTTCTTCAGAATGTAAATCTGGATCCATGTTTAGATCTCAGGAGAGAGAGAGAGAGAGACAGACAGACAGACAGAAACAGAGACAGAGAGAGAGAGAATGAGAATGAGTTCCATGGTTTTGCGTAAATCTGAAATAGTTTCAGTCTTAAAGTTTCTCCATTTATCTTACTTTTCTTGGCCACTATTTTCCCTAAGTCAGCAATATGGCAGTTGGCCACAGAGAAAACTATCAAAATATTTAAAACAATAGCGGAAATTGGAGGAGGTATATAATTTTAACAACATTCAAAGTACCCCAAGAAGATAATGCAGAAACAAGATAGAAGCTAACAGCCATGACAGGAATTTAGTTCAAGTATATCCTTGCTCTAATCTTAATGCTATCCATCAATAGCATAAATACATTTGCTAAATCATAAATACATTTGCTAAACCTTCCCCATGTAGAGCTCCTGAGAACATATGAAATATATACATTATTGTCAGAACAACAGCTCTCATGTGGCATTGCTTTATGTTGAGAACTTCACACTGCAGGGATTAAGGAAAACAGCCTAGTGAACATCAGAGAACAGTGTGATGTGGTGTAAACAAGAACTGGATTCTTCACCAGAGGAACCCTAAACTAGCAATGCATTATAGAAATCGAAATTTAGTTCTAGAATCAGTGTACGGAGTTACAAGTGATTGCCACATCTCGTTCCCTGATCTGGGCATCAGATCACTGTTTGGCAAAATTACATTCATTATTTTAACACACAATGATCCCTAAAAGAAAGAAAGATCCCAAGACATGTTAGAGAAGTACAGAAAGTGTAGTTGTTCTCCCAAAGCACGTCTTGGTTTCATTATAATCTTCTCATGGGGAGGAAAGTGTTCATCGCAGCATTATATATAATACCTAAAAAATGTTAACAATAATACAAGGATGAAATACATCACAGTACACCAAATATTAGGCAGCCTTTCAAAATTTGTTCTTCCAAATTAGTTTTTCAGTGAGGAGAAGGAAATGCTTCTGCTACAACAGTAGGAAAAAATGACTAAAGTCAAAGCTGATGGTAGAGAAAGATCTCACATTGACTTGGACGTAGAAAAAGTTAACAATGATTTCTTCAAGGTGATGGGGTGACAGGTGTGATTTTCATCATTATATATATTTTTCTGTTTACTCCAAATGTTCTGTAGCAGACATGCAATTATTTTCATAATCAAAACCCTCAAATTCAAACTCCTTGAAGACCAACTGGCCCTGAAATTTTAGATAATGAATAGATTGAGGTCTTCCTGTCAGGAAATTCTTCTTCTCACAGTTTACAAGGAAACATATAGTCTTGGCAAATGATAATAGCCACAGTCACAGCCTCTGTCTACGTTGATTTGTTTCATTCTCACCCAGAGCATCGGCCATAAAGGCTCAGACTAGCAACACAGAAATTCTCAGTGACTGCGAACTTCATAAAGTAGTAGCCTTCATTTCTCACTGGCTGGTGTTTCTCTCTTCACGAACACATAAAAATAACATCTGTTCAACTTGTCAATGCAATTTTGTAATGAAAAACTGATTACATTAAAGTCATTAGCATTTCTGCAGAATTATTAAAAATATATACTTTTGTACTCTTCACCAAATCAAGGTTATGCTTAAAGGATAAAAGGGATACAACAGGACTCACAAGAGAATTGTATGTCTTTTGAATCAATGTTATAAAAATGAATTGGGCAGTTTGTAATTCTTTTTTTCTATAATATTAAAAAAGAGAAAAATCTAATACTGCAAAAAAATTTAGGTTGGCAATCTGCAATTATTTGTCATTGATTTTGTGCAAGCACTGTCCATGAAAAATGCTACTGTAGGGATAAGATATATTTAAATATTGGGACTGAAGTTGGCTATGGCTTCACTTCTCTGATTAAATAATACATCAATTTCATCCACATTTTCTAGTCCCTGTAAGTGGGAAGTGTTACTCACCAAAACTATGGTGATATAGGAAATACTCTTGAGATTCTATGAGAAAAATAAAGGACACATTTAAGATTAAGACTAACTTTATCATTAAGTCCATCTGATAAGTTCTAGAAGAATAGCTGCCAGGTTTTGTGTGCTTAGCCCCTTAAAGCTGGTGATATTAGCCCCTTTTACAGGAGAAATGAGCAGTACTCGTAAAGTTTAAGTAACTTGTATTTAAGTTCACTGTATTATTAAGTTTAAGTATTAAGTTTTTAAGTATTAAGTATTAAGTAATTAAGTATTAATTAAAGTATTAATATTAAGTATTAAGTATTAAGTATTAAGTTTAAGTTCACTGTATTGTTAGCTTTCCTATCACTGGGACACAATACCCAACACACACATTTTAGAGGAAGAGAAGTTTACTTTGGCTCAGTGTTTAAAAGGAGATTCAGTTGGCTGGATCCAAAGCAGAAACATCATGGTGGAAGGGCACGGTGGAGCAACGAAGGCTGGGAAGTACCATGAAGGAACAGTGTCAGAATAGAAGGGGTGAGGGAGCAGATACAGACTCAAAGATTACTCATTCATGACCTATCCCACCTAACCAGCACAATCACACAGGTAACAAGTGTTCCAAATCAAGAGCAGTATCCACTTTGAAACGACAGTCAAGGAACATTAGATAATGAAAAATCAAACACCATTTCAGTTTTATCATCCAATGATACCTTCACAGCTCTCTCCGTCACTAATCTCTATTTGCCTTTGTGTATTAGCTTCATTGTCTCCAACTACAGACAGGTCTGCTGTCCCTAACCCTCACATCTCTAAATGGCTACCATATTTCCTCTCCTACAAAAAATCCAGCAAAACTTCTGATCAGCCTTGAATGATGAAATATCACCTCAAACCAATCAAATGTGGGCAATGTTTGTGGCTCTGTAAGACGGTGGGTGTACCTTAGTTACTTTTCTCATTGTCGAGGCAAAATACCCGACATCCAAAGTTAAAGAAGGAAAGGTTTATTCAGCTTACAGTGTGTAGAGGTTTTAGTCCATAATCAGCTGGTTCAAAGGCAGAATGGCATCACAGAGGAGAAACAGTTCATGGTGGGCAGAAAGTAGCAAAACAAGCAATGGACAACCATAGCTCTTTTCGTCTTATATCTTATCCAGGCTACTTAGGGCAGGCAGCACTCATACCCTTAATCCTAGTGCCCTTGAGCCTGACATTGCACCATGAATCAATCCCAATATTACACACTCTAGGTCCAGCCACCTCTGAAAAAGCTTCACCTATGACTGCATGAGCCTTTGCGGGGACATCTAGACACAAGCCATAACAGGGTGTTTTTTTCCCAAATGAAAGCCCAACTTGTTTGAGTGGGAAAGAAATAGTTGTTAAAAGAAGGAAAGTCTTCCAGGTACAAAACAACCAATATCTATTAAAATTTAACACATAATTATATGTAAATAGAGTAACCATGCATTTTAAAATTCATTTTCTCCTACCACTACTTCCCTCTTAAAAGCAGAGGCTTTCTTCCATTATAGGGATAGGGATAATATGGGAAGAACACAGAGGCAAATTTGGGGGTTTTAAGACTTTTTTGAAGTGCTGGGGATCAAACCCAGGACCTTGTAGAAAACAGGGAAGTGTTCCAAAGTGCTTTGCACTGAGATATATACCAAGACCAAGGTTTTAAAGATCTTAAACAGATTTTGGAAAATAGACAGCACAAGTAACAGTCTCAATCCCATGGCTTTTGGTTGCCAGGGCTGCAACAGTGAATAAGAAAAACTGTTCTTTTGAATTCCAATGGTTTGGCTTTAAATATCAAGAACTAAAGCTGAGAGAAACTGGAACATAAAGGTATTGCCATAAAACAAATTGTAGATTAATAATGACAGTTTCCTCTTATAGCAAAATAAAGCAAGACCATGAAAAGAGAAATAGAATAGTTTTCTCTGGGGTATACATGCTGGAAAGTTCCCAGTGAGTCCTTGGGCCTAGGAGAGTCATTGGAAGGGGAAAATAAGATACTGTAATAGCAATCATGATAGAATGCTTCAGAGCTAGTAATTACTGAATGGCAGTGGCAACTGCCTGACCTGTACAGGACTGTCACAGTAGACATTAGACCTTTTAGGGAAGCCAGTGATACAACATGAATCACCAAAGGCTGATACCTGTGTCCAGGTGAATGTCCCCCAAAGCAGAAGCCACAGAGTCTTTTCCAACTCTGGAGCTGGGAAATAGCTTGTTCCCAAGGTAAAAGAAGAAACTGACAAACTCCAAGAGACTTCAGTCTTCCAGAAGAGAGGGGCAAATTCATGTAGCTGACAAGTGGAGGCCAAGGTGAAATCGGTACCACCTTTCACAGTAGGTGCATCTGAGACTCAAAGGTCATACACAAAAAAGCGAAAGGAATAGTTATTTCTCAGAAGAGGCCGACAAAGATCAAAGGCCATCATACATACGCCAGACACACCAGACATGCATCTCATATCCCACTCGAAATACCAAGAACTTAGAGACATCTCCCAAGAAGAAAGAATGAGTGAAAAATAGTCCTGGAGGTAAATTCTACATTGAGAGAACAGTTAACCTAAAATGTGATTGCATCACCCTCAAATAGCTGAAAAACAGCTTCTACAACAAACCAACAATGAAAGCCCATGAGTTGTGTAGGATTTTAAAGAAATAAGCACAATACACAATGTACTTTTGCACAGCCTAGATTGTGACTGTGTAAGATTAATAACCATCATAAATACATAATTTATGGAGATAGATGCATTCATGTATTTTATATGCATATATATGCATTTATGCATATATAGAGAGTATTTGATTTAGAGGTCTAAATTAAAATAATTTTAATTATGAAAAGAGTTGAAGAGATTGAATTGTTTCTTTCTTAAACCAAGCATTACCCATCCATGATTTTTTTTTTAATTTTGTGGAAATTAACTGAATATTCTCTAATACAGGCTTTCTCAACAAAGGCTAGAATTCAGTATGCTATTGAGAATGCAAAATAATGAAACTATGACTATGTTCAATGTATACACACCAATAATCAAATGAAAGAAAAAAGTATTTTAGTAAATTGACAATATCTGCATTAGCCAGGTAGTTTTGCATCATATAAATAACTCTCTAATCCTCTCATAAATCATGGATTCTCTCACTGCTATTATACATGTATTTTACTTATTTCTGCCCAATTTTTACTCTCCTTTTGCTCATTCCCATCGCTCTCCCTCTATCGGCCATTGCTCTTCAAGGAGCACCCTCAGGTCAGCATCTGGTGATGACCATCTGCAGACAGTGTGGTCATGTGCCTTGACAAGAAAACCAAACTCACAGTTAACAGGGATTTCATATGTTTCTCTACTTACAGGTTATTAATACTAAAATAATGGAATGCATTAATACAACACATTGTACACTTGCATCTGCTCTGAAGGACAGGGCTTCCGAGTTTTCCTCCAGTTGTCAGCTACATGAACTTTTTATCCCTCTCTTTAGTAGTATATCAGCTTTCTCCATGTATCTCAAGGGATAGCTGTTTTCCAGTACCATGTGGGAGGAGAGGTCCTTCCATAGCTATTGCTTTCCAGAGCATTCACCTGGACATATGTGTCACCCACTAGAGATTCATATTGAATCTCCAGCTTCCCTAAAAGGTTTGCTCTCTCCCTGCCTGGTGAAAGCCAGGTAACTGCCCTCTCTATTCAGGAATTGAATTACTATCTGTGAAGCTTCAGTATATAGTACATGTATTCTCATAAAAATTGCAACAGAGGACTCTTATTTTCCTGTATATGACTTATGCAACACAGCTATTAACAAACTGATAGAACACAAAAGTAAAAAAGCAATAATTCAATGAAACAAAACAATTACTAATCACTTTAAAAATTAAAAAGATATTTCAGATAGAATACCATAGGAACATATCTTATGTGAAACAGAATTAAAAACTTTTTGATAAATTGATTAAAATAACCAATCATAATGACCTATGATACCCTATAAACACTAATCATATTCATACTATGAATTGTTACAGCAAATATGACAATAAAACTGTATTACACAAAAAAGTAAAATTTATTTGAATTTTCTTTCTTCAAACAATAATCATTATAGCAGACTTTTAAAAAGACTTTTTAAAAGTCTTACAGACTTAAAAAAAAATTGTGTAATAGTAGCACCTCCTCAGTTACACCTTTTCTATGTTGAAGTTGTCACACACCATCAACAGAAAAAGAAGGCAAGATCCCAGGAAAGGAAAGTGATAAAGTCCAATAAGGAGAGTTTGCAATTTTTTCACTTATATCTACTATACTTAGATTATCTCCTAAAGATAGATTTACAAGGGTGTGGCCCAAAAACAAGTGAAGACTCCCCTATAGTTTTTTCCTTCCCAGCAATAAAAAATTTTCCAGAAAAACATCTCAATCAACCAATCCATGCATTTACCCACACAGTAGTTCCAAACAAATAATCAGATGCAGGATATTTCAAATTATACCATATTACTTTCTTAATTAAAAGTTGCACTTAGAATTAGGTTGGGTTTTTACTATTATAATGCAAATAGCACCAATTATAGGATATCTCATTTTCACAAATGAATTCCTTATACAGGTCCAGCTTATTCCTTTATTTCTCCTTAAAGTTAAAACTTTCTGACAATGACTTTGAGGCACTAGAAGATCCTCAGTGACAGGCAGTAGGAGAAAGAACAATGTCATGAAAGGCACAGAGTAGAACCCATAATATCCCACTTTTCTGTTAGGTCCAATGTGGTTCCTCCTCACTCAAAATTTCTGTGACAAGGGGCTAGGGATTTAGCTCAGTGGTTCCGCTGCCTGTCCCACAAGTAACGACCCGAGGTCGATCCCCGGTACCAAAGAGAAGAAAAAAAAAATTTCCGTGACAGTAATTTTCAGTAAATAGAAACATTTGCTATTTAAGGACAATGCAATTAGTTTATTTTTATTTTACAAACATTTTCTATATGCCATGTAATGTTTTAAATACTTTATAGATATAACACAATAACAATAGGTACTATTAAGATTCCATTTTGAAAGTGAGGAAACTGAGGTACAGAGTGGCTAAAGATAGTGGTAGCTAGTAAGTAGGGTACTAGTGTTCACTTCCTGACACCCTGTATCCAGTTTTTATGCTCAAACACTGTACCATATAGTAATGGAAACGGGGTGCCTTAATTCTCTTGAGCAAAGTAGTCCATCTTTTTTGCTCAAATCCTACATTTCTTAACTACCTTCATGGTTTCCATTGTAATTTTTTCAAGGTTCACAGTTAACTAAAGATATTAGTGAATGAAGTAAAACATATTAGTTTTCCTTATGTTTCCAGACACTGGGCAATCTATTTTCTTGCAATTTTTGTAATTTCCAAAAAACGAGTGGAGGAAGTTGAATTTCTACCCCCCAAAATGCTACATTCTTCACACTTTGTATGACAATCCAATACTCACAAGAAAATGTTTTTCTTTGTAGAGAGTAACTTTGCAAGTCATGTCTGCATACATTTCCAACTTGTGTCTAAGAATCAAGTATCTGGGAATGAGGGGAGGTTGTGTATATTTGTGCAGCACAATGCATCCAATTTAAAGATTTCAGAAGGCCTTATGGTATGCTGCTGCTTCTGTCTGAGGAAGTGTGGCTTACTTTCATCACACTGACTTGTTTTATTGACAACAATTTCCACAAAAAGAATTGTAACACTGTAACTTGGGAAGTCATGAAGCTACTAACGTTTAACAGGACTTGAAATTTTTTGTTCCTTAGGAGTTTTCAACCATATCCTGTTTCTGCTGTGAGGAATGATGGTATTATATATTTTGTTGCTGTGTTCTCCATGTGGCATGCAAGTTACAGTAAACTATAGACGATGGAGAGGAGGCTTGTTTGTCTTTTGTGGAAGGAACACTGTATTTGGAGTCAGAGACAGGAAATAGTGCTGCCACATACTGCTGTGAGGTCAGGATCCTGTTGCTCACCACCTCTGACCTCCAAAATCCTCATATAAAGACAAGTGTGATCCTAACACTCCTTTGCAGGACTGTTAGATAATTAAATAAACTCTTGATAGGTGTAGGGCAATTTAAAGTTAGTGTCGGTATTTGGTATTAGTTTTTGAAGTACTTAAAAGAAAAGTGACTAGGCCAAAAATTGTATGCATCTGCAACTGAGTACCTAACTGCCTGATGTGGGAAGCAATAATGACTTACATACAAAAATCTACGTTTATAACATGCAAAAAATTATGAGAGACTTTCTACTATCTGTAATTTCTCCAAAGCAATTTTTTAAAAGATTTCGAATACCTCAAAAAAGTTAGACAACTGGTTCATAGAATGCTACTTTTATTTATTTATTTATTTATTTGGTACCAGGGAACGAACTTGGGACCTTGCACTTGCAAGGCAGGTGGTGGAACCACTGAGCTAAATCCCTGGCCCCCTGGAATGCTGTTTTTTAAAAAGCGTTTTCTTCTGCATTATTTTGAGACCATTATATCCAAGAAATATTGTAGTAGAAGTGTCATGATAACCAATCCAATTTCTTTAGCTGAGAGATTTAAGAGGGCAACAAAATTAAATGTTTCCCAGAAATCCATACTTCGTTTGATGTATTTGATCATCACAGTGGTAAGACAAAACTGTGTTCTTCCACAACCAAGACAAGAATTTGACTTTCATGGACTTCCCAGAAATCTAAAGGAGACAAATAAAATGTCGTATTTGTAGATGATCCAGACATGTAACTTGTATGAATAGGCCAAGAAATTCTGTTCAAATGAATTTAGCTGAAAATAGACTCCGACAAAAAGGAAACCCTTTGATGTGCCTCTTGGAAAGTCCATTTATAGCACTTCCACATGAAAAAGCACAGTGTTAGAAGTGTTTCTGAAGGCAAGAGTAGTTTGGGGCACATGTGAAATGAAGCATAAGCAAAATTCTTTCTGATAATCTACCAGCTCCACTTTCTGGGGATTTTGTCCACTTCATAGTTAACCCTTCTCACCCCTAACTAGCCCCCAAACTGTCTTATCCACCTTGTTCCTTCTGTCTGTGGGGAGTTATTTCTGATAAATTTGTTTCTAAAAGGGGATAGTGACTCAATATATAACCGAATCAAGGGTATTAATATTTAAATAACAGACAGTGGTATCCAAGAATGTAACAGCCTAGTTACAGTTGCGTCTTGGAGACAATGTTGAGCAAACACACGTGCAAGTCCCTTAACCAAAAATGCATCTGGGTCTCAAGATTCTGAGGTCTTTCAGAGCAGAACCTAATCCCAATGTAAAGGGATCCTGGGGGCAAAGAGATCCCATGACATTGCTCTTTCCATCCACTTAAAGTCCCTGGCACTGCCTCTAGCTTGAAAGCAGGTAAGATCGAAGTCATGTTTAAATAACCTTTCCTTTTCTAAACAAATTGTTGCCAGAGGTAGGTACTCAGGTCCTTATCAAAATTCATATTAGTGAGTTCCAGATAATAGAAAAATTATTTTTAAAATCTTATTGAAAAATAATTTGTTTTGGTTTGGTGGCAAGAAAATGATTAAGTCACAATGCATCATTAATTTTAATTGATATGTACGTAGGCAACACAGGCTGGCATGTTATATATAAAAATGCCTTAGTTTCAGCATTAAATGAGATCAAGAAAAACTGAAATATTTTAGGGAAAAATGTTTTTTTTCCCAACCTCTGTACTGTATATTGTCCCTCAATTTCTATGGGTTCTACATCCACAGATTCAACCAACCATGGAATGAAAATATTTGGGAAAAACTGTATCTGTGCTAAACATGTACTGACCTTTTCTTCTTGCCATAATTCCTTACATAATACCATACCATAACTACTTACATTGGATTTATACTGTAACAAGTGTTATAAGTAATCTATAGATGACTTAAAGTATGGAGGGGAATATGTATAGGTTATACACAAATATCATTCCATTTTATATGAGGAGCTTAAGGGTCCTTGGATCTGGGTATGCCAGAAGATCCTAGAACCAGTATACCACAGATACCAAAGGATGCTGTATATGTCTGTGAATTGAGTGTCTTCCCAAATATCTTTCAGACATTCTGTTAAATGATTTTATTTTTTGAAACAAAAACAAAGCTTTTTATTCTAGGAGAGAGATAAAAAATTGAAATTAACCACTTATGCCATGTAAGAACCTAAAATTTCTCACTTTCTATTAAATTTTACCCAATAGCTACTTTATCCTCTATTCCCTTTGTCCTCATTTGATTTACTAGGTTGTTGGTATATAAAATTGTTTAACTTCACTTAATCAGTTATATGTGATTGGTTGAATGTAACTAAGAAATACAAACATTTCTATGTTTTATGCTTACAAATATACAATTTCTTAGACATTTCAATAAAATCCACAGATCCTTTTTCTTTTCAAGCAGGGTGAATTTCTGAGAAAAAAAGTATGGCAATGTGTAGATGGTTATCATAATGCAAAAAGGAACATCAATAGCAAATGGCATGTTAAACAAATGAAATACAGTAAATTAAATGAAACTAATTTCTGTAACACTTTATGCCTCTATCTGTTAATTTTGAAGAAGGCACCATAGTGAGGCTTATTTCAGTACAAAGTCATATTATGCAGATGTACTACATTTATTTCCTTTTCTTTATGAAAAAAATATATAAAACTTAATCGTCTGCCCCAGTTCCCCATTAGGAATCATACGAGAAGCTTTTCTGTGCCTAACTTCCCAATCTCTGTGCTCTCTCAATGGCAGTAACTCTTCCTCATGCTCCCCAGGACCTCAAGCCCTTCCCCAAACCCTGCAGCAAGGATCAGAAGTGTCCTTTCTTCCCCCTCCTGGTGCTCACGACTCATTTCCTCCAAAATCCTCCAAGATAGCATCCCTCAATTGAGCCCCCTCTTCTGTATTAACATCATCTTCAGTGGCTTTTTCCTCTCAGCCTTTATATACATCTCAGAAGAAAAAAGGAAGCTTTAATTCCTTGCTCCTCAGTTACTGACCTCAACAACTCCTTTCTTCCACTGATTTCCTCAAACTGCCTTCTCAAGTCCCCCTCACCACCTCCACTCCCTCCCCTTCCTTCAACTCAAGAATCATCTTTGCCCTCAGTTTTCTGCCAGTATCACCCTACTAACTGGGCATAGAACAAGCTTCTAAAGGGCAAAATTCAAAGCTCCTTTGATCCTTAAATAGCTTGACCTCTCACAGTCTGAAGCATTGCCTACCAAGTGAACCCTTTCTTTTAAAATCTCTTTTCCATTTTCTCCCAGTTCCTCTTCTAAATTGACCACTTCTTGTAAGTCTCCTGCCAGACCTCTATTCATGCCCATCCCTACAAATGTTGACCCTTAGGGACCACTTTTTCTTTCCAGAGACCTTCTTTCTCACTCTTTCCATTTCATCTCTGCCCCATTCACTGATCCTTCTTCCTATATCCATGTGGCAGTTAAGGTAGAGTTTCAAATTGCTTGGCTTTAGGATCTACGCTAGGATTTGTACAGCAAATTTCTGACTGTGTCTAGGTAGGTCATGAAAGTGTGACCTTAGGGTTTATGTCTAGCCCCACTTCTTCTGCTCTGCCACTCTCTTCCTGTTCTACTTCTTGGCTCCAATGAAATAGGCAGCTTTGTCCACCATGCCCTTCTGTCATAATATCTCTCCTTTAGAGCAAACTGATTATGGGCTTAAATGGTAAGCAAATTAAGCCTCTCCTCCTTTAAGTTGTGAGTGTTTGATATTGCATCTCAGGGACATTAATACAGAAAATCAGTAGCCATAGTGGGATATTTTCTGTGCTTATGCCCAATTATATGGTTTAGAAGCCTTTGAAACTGGAATGTGGGAAACATTTGGAAATGTTTGGTGATGGAAATAAGACAAGCTCTAGCATGCAATTAGCAGAGCCTGATACTGATTGGAGTCAAAAGACTAGAATGCTGGTAGGAATGCAGACAGTAAATGTCAGTTGAAAACAAAGACTCCATGGAAGTTGGGATAGAGGCAATGTGTGTTACACTTTACATTCTTGTGGAAAATTTGTCTACATTTTGTCCCTGTGTGGGAGAGAGAGATTAAGGGTAGTAGACTAATTGATCTAGTGAAGAAAATTTAAGACAGCCTAATAGTCATGCTGTGGCATGGGTACTGCTTGCTGCTTTTAGCTAGATTTATTGTAAGAATTGGAGGCAAAAATCATAGCAGAAAGAATTGAAAAAGTTCAATTTTTTCCCAAAAAGATTAATGTGTAAAGATTGGCCCAAGGAGGTATGCCTACTAAAGAGATTCAATAAACAAAGTACTTTGTACAGGGACAAAAATATGCCTTGAGGGCATCTCAGGAATCATAAAACCCCACCCATTCCAGGTTCAAGGGTGTGAAAGTGTCATCTTTTCTTCTGAAGAGAGGATCCCTGGACCCCGCTCAAGAAGGGTCTTCTAGGGAATATGTTCCCCCAGATTCATTTCATCATGCTTAACCATCCAGACACTCAGAAGCTATGCTGCCATGGTCCAACTGGGCCTGGGGCACTGCTTCTGCTGGATGCAGACCTTGGTATGATCTACATGAAGCTGGTTTTTCTGGCATGCAGAGTGCAAGAGTTCAGGAATCAAGGAGGCTTTCACCCAGATTTCAAAGAAAGGTCTGGAAAGCCAGTTAAGAAGCCTCTGAAAGGGCAGTGCGTCAAGCTATGGGAATGAAGCCAAAGGGATAGTGGAGACACCAGGAAGTCAGACATGTCAGGAATATGGAATGTCTGCCTAGGAAATCAGCAGGCCCTAAAAGTTGCAAGTGGAAAGACCATATGACTAGGGCTCCCCAAGCCCTTTGGAACTTATACTTTACTTCCACATCCAAGATGCCAGATGTAGAGTTACAAGACTTACTATTTACCCTGCTAGGTTTCGGGCTTGCTGTGGTCAGATACTTTCCAATCCCCTATTGCTCTTTTTACAATGGAAATGTTTATCTCTTGTCATTGTACTTTAGGATTATGTAAATTTATTTTTATGGAGGTTCACAGCTAAGTGTTTGCCTTGAGTCTCAGAAGGGACTTGGATGTAAACTTCTGAAAAATGCTAAAACTTACAACTTTGGAGAAGAAATTATTATATTTCTGATTGTCTGCACAATAGTTGTATCATGTTAGATGGAATTATCAACTTGCTATTATCTTTAGTTAGAGATCAGGTATGGTTTAAGGAGATGTGTTTGGGCAGCAAGTTGAAAGAGGGTAGGCTGAATTTGGCCTCTATCTAGGGAATGCTGGAACACACTTCTTGATATGTCTGATTAGGTTATGGAGGTGTGACTTTGCGGTCTGTGTCTGACCTCTTGCCTCTTCTGCTTTTCCCCTACTTTTCTTCCCCTAGGTACTTTTCCCCTACTTTTCTTCCCAGCTTCCATGAACTAAAAAGCTTTGCTCCCCCACATTATTCTGCCATAATCTCTTTGCATTTGAGCTACCCAATTATGGTCTGAAAGTATAAGCAAATTAACCCTCTCCTCCATTAAATTGTGGGTGTTGGTTATTGTATCTCAGTGTTGAGAAAGCTGACTAATACAACTCACCTTGGAAAATCTGTTGCTTCTCACACTTCCTTAATGGACTTCTTTGTTTTCCCATCTATAAAATGGCATCAATAGTAGCAACTACTCATAAAGTTGTTAGATGGCTAAGTGAGAAGGTGTATAGAACTGTGAATGAGTAGTTCATGAGTAATTGTGGACTTTTTGTAGTTTCTTCATATACACACTTCCCTCTAAGTAATCACTGTTATAGTGAACCAATACTCCAATAACTCTCAACCTCTCTAATAAATTCTGCAACTTTGAATATTCTCTGTGGGGATCAAAACTGTTCTCCCTTCACCTACTCAGCAAAGCTGAATTGAGAACATTCTGTGTGTGTGTGGAGAGAGAGACAGAGAGAGAGAGAGAGAGGGATGAGAAGTCAAAGGGAGGGAAGAAGGGAGTAAAGGGAAGGAAGGAACAAACAAAGACTAGGGGAATAAAGGAAGGAAAGGGAGTCTGACATCAAGTTTCTCAAAGTTTATTAGGAAAACTGGACAAGTAAACACAGTGCATAATATGACTATGGCAGATAGAAGGATATATAGGTGTTAAATCAAGGTATATCAATATATCTGAAGCTAAAACCTGAGAATCATCCCTTAGTATTTCCTACTATGGGTATAAGAAAAGGAGGATCAATAAATGGGACAGAAAAGAGATCAAGTTCAGAGACAATGCTTCTAAAAAATACTCTTGAAGTCCACTCATTTCTCTTTTTGCAACTTTTACTACCCTTTAACAGAAACCTGTCTTTTATACCAGTTGCCATTTCTGTCATCTTTCTAAGGAACAAACCTGATCCATTTTTGTCCCTTACTTAAGACTATTCCAGTAGGTCCCTGCTATCCATTTAATCATTTAAATTTGTTGAAGGCAGAAAGGAATAAATTTTATGTCTCTGGTTTCATTTGATCATGTATGTTCTAAATTCCAGACAAAAGGAATCATAGACCTATATCCACCAACAGTTCATCACTTCTAAGTCTCTTCACATAAAAAATTCCTCCTCTGTCTGCTGATTCTGTCTTCACAGACAGGGGTGAAGGGTAGCTTGGCTATGATGCCAGTCAGATAATTATTGAGCAATAATTATAACTATTGAATAAGGTTAAGAGTTTAAAGAATCAAAGCTGGACTGAGAAGAACAAGTTGTGAGTAGAGTCCATATAGACAAGATCAAGACTAACACCAAAGTCAAGGCCAAGGTGGTGGAAAAGTTGTATCCAGGTAATGGAAAGGTTAAGAAGTGGAAATCAATTCCAGAGTACCTGGTAGGAATGTTCTTTTTTTTTTTTTTTTGTAGTAACACTCACATTTTTTTATACCCTGTCATTTTTTTTTTTAACTTAGAAAGTATCTGACATGTGGATGGGTTTGGGGGTCTTATAAAAATAGCAGCAAAACATTTAGTAATATATGCTTAATTTCTATTCTCTTGAATCTCACTAATCTTTAATACATCTTCTCACTCTTGCTCCTTTTTTGAGAATACCTCCCTAAATTGTCCCCTTTCTTTTACACAGTTAAGCACTTTATTCTCCACAGACTCACAAGTTCTTTTGTCTCTTATCAAGTGGTATAATTATTTGCTTGTTTCATATTTTTCTTCTCAATTTATTAATCTCAAATAAGTCTATGTTACTTTTAATAGGCATGTGAAAAATCTTCTTTGAAGGAGTAAATGAGTAAGCAAATAATGTTCTCCTTCCTCCCCAGGAGGACTGATATTGAATAGATCACTGAAATAGACCTTTTCCTGTGAAAATCCCTTCTGCAATTGAATTAAGATATAAATTTAATGCATACCTAGCTTGGGGGCTGTATGTCAACAAAGGCCCCCAATTTGTGATATAAGCTCCATCAAGAGTACTGACATGCTCCCTTCTCAGAATACCTATGAAGATAACAGGTTTCTACTCAGCGCAGCGGTTCATGTGGGCTATCTAGGAGGTTGAGGCAGGAGGATTGCAAGTTCAAGCCCAGCCTAGGTAACATACTGACTTGAAAGGCCCTGTATCAAAATAAAAACTCAAAGGGTAAAAGGGTCCCAGTGTTGTCGTTCAGCACCAAGGGCCTAGGTTAAATCATTTGTGCCAGAAAACAACAAAAAATAAAGATAACAGGATTCTGAAATGGTCTATTCCCTTAGATAAAAATGAGAAAGCTTCCTGTTTTATCATTACAAATAAAAATATAAAGAAAATATAGGTTCAAATTAAAGGCAAAATGTCCAAAGTTAACTAAGCCTCAGGTATATTTTGTTGTTGCATATGGTTTCTTCTCCGCTTCTCATACATTTGTGAACCTCGGAAGAATAGTACTTGGTTGCAAAACTGCAATCAATTCTCAGCCCTTCACACATGCTTTGAGTATTTGCTTGCTGATCTTGACAATATTGTGTGAAACAACTGTACTAAATTAGACTCAACTCTTCCACAGAACTCCAGGAGGGAATTGTAATGCATCTGCATAATACGATGTTGGGACTGAATTGGCCATTCTGCAGTACCTTTTAAAAAATTATAACCAACAGGAACAAACTGTTAGGGAAATGTCCTTTCAATTCCCCCAACAAAGCATTTAGCAGATTTCCACTATATGGTGTTATATTCATTAACATTCATGCCATTGTCTGTAACCTCATTTGTTTCAGTGTTTGCTCTAGATTTGCCTTGCTGAAATATTTGCTTTATTCTTTTTCTTACTGCCTATTCTGGAACTTTGGCTGACTCTTCCTTTGGTTTGAGAAAATATTTTAGGAGGGTTATTACTAACAATTTATTTATAAATGTAATTTATAGTGTTTTTCCTTGAAAATAAACATGTATGGTCAGTTCTGACTGACCACAAAAATTTTTGAAAGATAAATCTAGTGAACACAATGCCTCCTTCTAATCACCCAGTTTTATTTTAAAGGCAGAAGAACAATTGTGAATATCTGCATTTCTTATTGTGACTTATTTCCTAATGAAAAGTCTTCTTTTGTCTAACTATAATTTGAGTGATTAGTCTATAGGACATGCACTCTCAGTAGATACTTTTCCCTATGACAGATGATAGGTTTGCATAGAAATAGCCACACTCTTATTTTGTTAGTGATCAAACTGTACAAATTTCTGAGATCTCATGGAAACTAGATTTGGGGAGTCAAAACGAAAATACAGTTGTCTTTACTTGAGAAAATTTGGATGAACCATATGTGTTTGTCATTTATACCCTTGGTTTTATCATTATAATGTTCTAAATATTCAAAAAGTTATCATATCATAGACTTATAGTTAGCTTTCTAACACTGTAACAAAATCCTTGAGAAAATCAACTTGTAAAGAGAGAGGATTTTTTTGGCTCACAGTATTGATGGTTCCAATTTGTGATCAGTTGGCCCTGTTGTTCTGGGTCTAGGACAAGGCAGCAGGTCATGGCGGAAGCATGTGGTAGAGCAAAATCCTTCACTTCACAGTCAGGACCAAAAGAGAACAGGAAGTGGTCAGAGCTCCACAGTTCCCTTCAAGAGTACATCCCCAGTGACCTTGCTATGGTTTAGAACTAAACTGTCCCCTAAAAGCTTCATATATTTAGAGGTGGGGCTTTTGTGAGGACTGGATCCTGGGGGTTACTATGCTCATCGGGGGATTCATCCACTAATGAGTTCAGTAATTAAAGGTGCTGTTAGGAGGTGGGACCTGGTTGCCGGTGGGTCACTGGGGAGGTGACCTGGAAACTTATATTCTCATCTCCACCCCTCACTTCTCTCTCTTCTTCTGGCTATCCTGATGTGAGCAGCTTTCCTCCATCAAACCCTTCCACCAGGCCATTTCTGCCTTGGATTTGGCAGACCATTAACTGAAACCATAAACCAAAATAAACCTCTCTTCCTTTATGCTGTAGATACTGAGTATTTTGTCTGCACAATATGACAGCGACTAAGACAGACCTAAAACCTTTCACTTGGCCCTGCCTGTCAGAGCTTCCACTGGCTTTCAGAAGCACCACCCAGAGAACCAAGTTTTTAATGGGAATGTAGGAGGCATTTAAATTTAACCATAGCTTTGACCTAAAGTACTTTTGTTCCATTTGAATGCTTTTTGTCTTTGTATCCATTTGTTTTAGTTGAAAAAACAAACACAAGAGTGAAGGGAGGAGCAAAGGAAAGGAGGAAAGGGCTGAGAGAATACAGGAGGGACCTAGAAGAGATGAGTGGAAAGAGGAGGAATTTCTGACTTTTCCTGTCAACTGATTTCCTTACTATTTCTGAGTCATTAGGGGTTATGTCCTATATCTAGATGTTCCCCCTAAGCCTCATGTGCTCATAGGTGAGGCTTTGGGGAGCTGGCTGGATCATGGGTATATGATATTGGATCTAGACTAGGTAAATGTGGATTATGGATGTGTGGCAACTGAATTACTCAATTGACAGTATCAGCATGGTTTTGGGTGTAGCTGATTGGATTTACTGAAGACAGAAGACCCATCCTGAGTATGGGTGGCACCAACCAATAAGTTTGTAGCCTGAATGGAATAAAAGGGAACAGAAGGCTCACTGCTTGCTGCCTACTTCCTCTTGACTGCTTTGCCATAAACTGTTTCTTGTCTATGATGCCCTTCTGCATGCAACGCCACCCTGCCTTGGAGCTAGCTGACTGTGGACTAAAACCTCTACAAACTATGAGCTAAAATAAGCCTTTGAGCCTTTAACTTGTGGGGTTCAAGTGTTTTGTCTCAATGAAAAAAAATTAACTAAGACAACAGGCGATGTCTCGCAAATGCTTCTTAAAAAAAAAAAAAATCCCAGATTTCTTCAATCTCCATCACATAAAGATGGAGACACATTAGTAAGCTTTTTCATGACCACTGCTGTTGAGACTCAATAGCTCATGGTCAATAGGTAAGAATTTATACTATACCAAAATGATGCTTCCTGAAGTCTGTGTGTGGAAGATTGGAATACCTATTCTCCTTACCAGGGTTCCTCAAGAATGGCACCATTGGCATTTCAGATCAGATAATTCTTTGTTGGGATCATCAAGGGGCTGATCTGAGCATTTTTAGATGTTCAGCAGCATCCCTTGTCTCTACCTAGTAGATACCAAAGCCACCTCCTCACTCAGTCATGACACTGAAACTGTTTCCATTCTTTGTCAGACAAATGCCATCGAAGTGGCAGGAGAGCCTCCATGAGAGAACCACTGCCCAACGTATGCAGTTGTCTTGTTACATCAACCATAGTACTTCACAGAATTTCCAGGGAGGTGAGGAGCACTCCTTAAGGTCCTCCCCAGCAGTCAAACACAGATTTCTTTGAGCTTGCTGAAGGATCAGCCTCAAGTTAGACTATGATGTTGTCAAATGCCCACTCAGCCTCCATGCCACAAATCCCTGCACATGGTCATCTCTGTGTTGCTCTCTCTTCTGTCAGGTATACGCCTCCCATGGCCACCTCTAACCAACTCATCCACACATTGTGTTGAATTTTGCAAGTATCAATCAATAGACAAACACTATTAGCCAGGGGTATATTACTTCTCCAACAATAGTTATAGTCTAGGCTCTATTGTTTGTTTTTTGTTTTTGGTACCGGAGATTGAACTTGGGACCTTGTTCTTGTGAGGCAGGCGTGGCGCCATTGAGCTAAATCCCTGGCCCTGCATTCAGAGTTTTTGGAAAGAAGGAAGGAAGGAAGGAAGGAAGGAAGGAAGGAAGGAAGGAAGGAAAATAAAGATTCAAAATATGGACATATAAATAATAGAAGGAAGAAATCACAGTTTTTAGTGATTTACATAATATGATATGGATTATGATAAAGAAAACAGAAAAGAAGCAAGAACAAGGTGATGGGGGGAGGTTCACAATGACTAGATTTCCATCCTAAGGTGTGTATGACACAGGAAATTCAGATGCAAATATTTTTGGAAGAAGAATCATACTCCAATGTAAATATGTGTAGATGGAACAGAAGAATTGAGGAGCCTGAGTCCATCTTGTTCTCAGTTCACAGGAGAAAATAAGAACATTCTCCACAGAATATTGGAAGGGTTTGAAGAAAATCTGC
The DNA here is from genome assembly GCF_053883595.1 of Heterocephalus glaber. NCBI lineage: Eukaryota > Metazoa > Chordata > Mammalia > Rodentia > Bathyergidae > Heterocephalus > Heterocephalus glaber. Next base: position 17,974,072 of record NW_028258333.1, read on the forward strand.
AAAGGAATCCAAGCTGAATTAAAATTTTTGGAAGAACAGAAAAAATACTTGGATAGCTCTTTCATGGCACAAATAAATTTCCATTAACAATCTGGATTTCCTAAGAAAATGTTCCTAGTGATTATTCCACATCATTTCAGTTAAAAAGAACTAAAGCCATAATTCCTCATGCAAACCTAGGGTAGGATTCCATCATCGTTTTAGCTGTCTTAACTTCTAAATATCACCGTCCTTTTTTTATAAGAATCAACAAGACAAATGGCATTTACAGTTCCCAAAGGCAGAACACATATTAGCAGTTTCATTGAATAAATATGAAAACCAAATCTCAGTTAATTTAAATAATGTTTCTGAGAACTGAATCCCAGAGTGGTAAAGGAAGAAATAAAGCCTATCAACTTCAAGTTTGACTTCAGTAGTCATCCATATTGTCTGCTATCCACTCATTTTTTTGTAGACATCTAATAAATATTTGTATGAGAAATGATGAAATTAACCTTCATCCCCATTACATCAAAGCAACAATCTCAATGGGCAGCCTTCTATTGTCCGAAAAGAGTTAAAATTTTGTTTTTATCAAAAACCTTTGTAATAGGATGTTTGACAGACTGAACAAGGGTTCCCTGTCCATTAAAATCACAAAATGCTCTGTGGGAAAGTGTAGTGGATAAGATTCCAAGTAGAAAAGGAGCACACAGCTGTATCTTTCCTCCTTGTGGGCAATTGTTTGAATTTATCACAGACTATTCCTAGTAGATAGATTGGAAATAAAAGTTGTGTTATTCTTCTCTTACCAAAATGAAAACAAAAATAAGAAAATGATAAAGGCATTTACCCAAAATCACTCATATAGTCCATTAAAGAACAAATAGAACTCATTGCTTTTGGCTATCTTTTCCAATAGGTTGTGCTGCTGCCTATTATACAAATGTGAACAATTAAAGTGGATTGTGGCTCAAAAGCAAATGAAATCTCCTTTAATATGCTGGTCTTAGTATTAGAAAGATAAAAATACATGTTGCATCTTTACTATAAGGTGACTCACTGTGCTATGCTGCAGAATGTAATATACTGAGGTCCAATTTAACTTCAGGAGCTTGTCCACTAAAATTCTTGAAGAGGCTGTTCATAGCATGAATTGGACTCATCAGGAGATTAAGCCTAAGAAAACTGCCACAGATAGAAATAGCAAATCCTTGAAAGGACCAACGATCAACATTTTATTTCTTTTGCTATTTTTTAAAACTTATGTACGGATCATTTTGCCACTGTCCATCAAATAATATTAACTACTCACATATCCAAAATAGCATAATAACAGTATTCTGTCTCATGAAGTCACCGTAAGTTTAAATTAGCTAATTTTTTTTTTTTTTGGGTACCAGGGATCGAACTCGGGTCCTTGTGCTTGCACAGCAGGAGGCGAAACCACTGAGCTAAATACCGGGCCCTAAATTAGCTAATATTTTAATTCACTTAAAATCCAAGTATTTGTTAAATTTAAAAACAAAATAGCTGGCTTTTGTCTATGCTATACAGTCAGTATATTGTGGATCTAACTATAAAATTTGCATTTTTTTCAGACTTAGGCTATTGTTTAAAGGTAGAGGGAAATACTGAGCTAGAAAAGTATTTTTAGCAAAGGTTGCTTAAGGATCTGATAATATGAAAAAAAATCTTTCCTGTTTTGAAAGGTTTCATTTTTCTTTTTTGAAATGTGGGGGACAAAGTGATTTTTTTCTATAAATTTCCAGAAACATACGGAGACATAATGTAATTAACTGAAATTCCTAAGTAAGTGTATACAGAGCAGTGAATTCTTGCTTTCCTTTGTCATCCAGAAACACTTCCAAGAAGTGACATCTTACACAAGGGTCTAAAATGCAAATTAATTGTAATTCTGATGGCCTTGAATCTGAGCAGAAAGTGACACAAAAATGTGAACCTTCCTGACTGTCCCAGAGGGTTTAAAGATGTAGAAGTATTGGATGTGTAAAAATAGTACAAGGAGGCTGCTGTATCCCATTTTCCTAAATTAGACATTGACAGGACATACCTATAAAGTAGCCTTTGGCACTAGTTGATATTCGAAGTATGAGGTGAGCTAAGGAAGAATTACCCAGAGCTAAAAAAAATTAGCAGACCTATTCAATGCAATGAATTAATTCAGTCCTTCCTACTTGAAAACTTTGAGATCTCAGTCCAAATGAAGTATTTGTTTAAACTGTGGTATTAAGTTTCATTTGAGTGTTAAATACCCAGATCATGCTTCATAAAGAGTATTCTAAATATAAAGGGCTGTTAGCCTCACAATTATGCTACTTTGTGAGGAGGAAAAAGAGTTGAGTTGTATTAAAAAAAAAAAAAAAAAGGACCATGTGGACTAGGTTCCCCTGACTAAAAGCAAGTAGAGTTGTTTCCATTTCTAGTTTTGTTTCATTTCTAACCACAGTTACATTCATCAAATTAGGGATCTGAAAAAGCAACTTGAAAGTTACAAATTGGACCTTTCCTAATTTCTTTTGCATCAAGGTGATATGCCTGTGAATTTCAGAGTTTTAGTAACCAAAGGTCCCAATTAATAAGTCACCCTTAAAGATGAAGCTGAAGTTCACTGCCAATGTTGATTCAAGGAAAAGTTTAAGATACCAATACCACAGAATGTGCTAACCTACTGCATGATAGTCATTAAAATGTTATGGGAAATAACTCAGATTTTGGAGTCATGCTAATTTATATTAAAATGTTGCCTGTAACTTTAGGAACAACTTTCAGCATGTTTAGCCACAAATTCCTCACCTATAACATGAATGTGATGGTGTTAATCACATATCATTCTGAAAAATAAATTAGATAATTAAGTGAACCATTTAATAAGGCAAACATACAACAAATGAAAGCATTTTTATTGACCAAAAAAGGGAAAAATCCAGTTTCCATGAGCCATATTAGTCACTTGTAGGAGATGATGAAAGCATTTCACAGGTTCTATTGAAATTAAATAAAAGTATTTTTGCTCTTTAATTAAAGGAAGATGATATAAAGTCCTAGATTAGGGATTCCTGCCTCTGGGTGTCTGTTTAATACCTATGAATACTTCCAATAGAGATTTTCTGTTACCCTCTATAGAATATGTTGTTGCACTAAGATGACTTCCCTGTAGTTTAATAGCCCCTTTGGGGTGCTTTATTCTTACCTTTCTACTTATAATATTTTCTTCCTCATTTAAGTACAATTACCCTTAAGTGTAGGAAGCAATGATTTGTGCTTGAGCTGACCAGTTAGAGTAAGACGACCCATCTTTCCAAAAAATCAGAAGGGTGGCATGGTAGAGGTGAATCTAGGTCATTTTTTTTTTTCTGAATGGAGGCTCTCAGTTTCTAACTATATTAGAAGTATCCTTATAAGTATATTAATACACATAACCAATGACACAGTCTCTCCAAATTCAGGTTGCTATGAGGAAGCACTCTTTTTCCAGTTGTTGCTATTTTGCTCTATTTTCGAGGTGAAAACTATACAACAGATTTTTTTCTATTGCCAAATGAATTAAGGACCCAATTTCTGTATTGTGATAATGAATTAGAGCACTACCTATAAAAGTCTGACATAAAAGAGTCCACAGAAATAGCTTTTAAAGTACAACTACACAATTTCTTCAAAGTGAATGTCGAAGCTAGGATAAACTGTGAAATGCACAAAATTTGCAGAAATAATTTATCTGACTAGTGTTTTTTAGGCAAATTTTCCGTGATTTTGGCTTATTCAATTTTTATATATGGTATATTATCTTATATAATAAACAAAGATAAAGAAGGAGCAACGAATTAAAATCCCTTCCTTCAGTATCTCTGTATTTCTTTCTAATTAAGAAAGATGTTAATTGGAATTAGAATGACATGGAACCGTGTGCAGTGTCTCCTGGGTATTGTAATTGGTTTGTGTAGCTGTCGCCCGAGGTCATGCACTGGGATGATTCTTGCTCGGGTTGAGAGTGCCTGAAAATCCTCACCTAGAATGCAGCCTGTAGCTCATGGAGGAGGGGTGCCCATGGATAAACATACAGGTCCACATCCAAGATTCCCTTGAAACCTTCACAGAGGAGGTATTTCAGGCCAGATGTTTTACTGCTGAATTTGCCTCAGTGGTTCTTTCTCCATGAGATTTCACTTAACTCAGCTTTCCTTGCTTCTGGAGTTTTCAGTGGTTTCACAAAGACTATCCCCAGACTCTGCCATCTGGTCTGCAGCTAGCCTTCCTCTGATTTCTCTTATTCTTCCCTTCCACTCACAATAAATGTCGACCAGATTTTATTCCACCTACCCAGATGTCCTATGTCATCCCACCAAATAGGTATAGAAATGTGCCTTGACTCGCAGTAGGATAACATCCTCATAAATCCATCCTGAGTTGAAAATATTTCTAGTCAAATATGCGTTCAACATACTTTACCCACCAAATGTAATTCAGCCACACAGTACACTGTAAACCAATTGTTGTTTCCCCTTATGGTCATGTGGCTGAGTGGAAGATATGGCACTACCTAGCATTATGAGAGAGTATCTAACACATTGTAGAAGCCTGGGAGAAGATAAAACTTCAAAATTCAGTTTATACTGTGTTTGGCTTTCATACAACCATAAAATCAAAAATTTTAAATTGAAGCCAGGGATTTAGCTCAGTGGTTCTGGGGCCTGCCTCGCAAGCACAAGGTCCCCGAGTTCGATCCCCGCTACCAAAAACAAAAAAACAAAAAAAAACCCTTTAAATTGAAGACCACCTGTGTTCACGTTGTTAATCCACGGGACAATTTTTCTGCCTTCTCCTTTCTCTGGAATAGCAAATGCTTAATAAATGCAACCAAACATATCAGGTAAGATCCAGCCAACTATTACATCTTCTAATATGTTTTTTTTTTTTCTGGGCTGAAAATATAGCCCCTACCTCTTTATCTGATTCTCTTTATCATAATTCTTTATCAGTCATCCCCTACCTCTTTATCTGATTCTCCCAGAGTTCCTCTCTACCTAGTAGGTGTTAAGTTCCCTGAAGATAAACATCATTGTTCATTTTTGTAGCTCTCATGTGGCCCCAACATATATCTCATGCTATTAAATATTCATAAAATAAATTTGGGATTCAATAATAAATTTATAAGTTAGAAATTTCAAATATGTATTTTTAAATCTTTCTTTAGGGTACTATGGAGCCAATCTATATAATGCCTTCTCTTTGATTTAGGAAAAGATTAAATAAGGACAGTTGAAGAGAAACATAGGGATAATCAAAATATCAAAAAAAAAATGAAGACTAGGAAAACAGTTACATTTTACATATTTCAGCCTTATAATATAAAGCACTGGGTATGTCTTACAAAAATATGTAACAAATAGGACAAGATATACAAAATATAGAAAAGCTAAAATGAGTATATCAGCTTTAATATATGTTTGTTTTGGTTTAATATTATCAAAATATCTGAAAAGGTAATTTTTTGTCTTAAGTCTAATTTAAGGCAATGAGTATCATTTTAACCAAGGCAGAAAGTTTGGGATTAAAGTGACTAAAATACATAATATAACCATTATCCTCAAAGATTTCATAAATAAGATGCATTAAAATAAACTAATATTGAAAAGAGAGGATGCAGAAGCCAAGAGGGGGTATAAAGAAAGTTAAAAGTTCAGAGAAGAAACGTGCTTTCACTAACCAATTTGTAGAATTTAAAATAGATTTTGGGAAGAGGAGAATGGATATAGATAAAATTAGGGTAGGAAAATCCATGCAGAGGGAGGAACAAGAACCTCATATTGAGGTGAGATGCTCTCCAGAATTACAACAGTTTGCCAGAACTGTGAAGTGCAAGTGGTTAGTAACGATAATTACTAACATTTTTTAGACAATGTTCAAGTTTCGCTAATGTTATAAGCACTTTCCATATTCTAACTTCATTGAATTTTTTTTTCCATTAACTTTATTGGTACATTTTAGGTATAAAATACAGTTAAATTCATCATTGGGATCTTGTATCATTACATGAGTCTCTTGGTTCTTATTCTTTTTCCCCTTCCCTTGCCCTCCTTTCACCCCCTCCACCCTTCCCTATTTGCAAAGACCTTGTTTCCATTTTTTTCCTCTTCTCATATTTTTTCCTTTCCCTTTTTTCCCTTCCCCTATCCCTCCCAATTCCCCTGCTCTTTTACACCTTTTCTTCCTATTACACAATATCAGTTATACATTTTTTAAATTACAATATTAAGATCTAGGAGACATTACCACAGATTTTACAAAATTTAAAAGAATATAGAAAGCATATTACAAAAATCTTTTTTGAAATAAATTTGACAACTTCTAAGAAGTAACTTAGAAGACAAATTAATGAAACTAACTCTGGAGGAAATATAAAATTTGAATAGCACCTATTAAAGAAAGTATATTCCTAGCTTGAAAACCTACCTATATGACAACAGCAGGCTCATAAACATTTTAACTGATAAATTATATCAAACATTTAAAGCAGAAAAAAGAAGGAACACTTCTCCCCTCATTTTAGGAAATCAACATTGTGCTAATCCTAAAACTGGATAAAGATAATAGAAGAAAAAAGTATGAACATAGATAGAAATTTGTTTAACAAAACAAACTCTTAGAAGTCAGATCTGGCAGTACGTAGAAAGTGGTTTTATTATAAGGATAGCAGTGTTGGTTCAGCATTGGAAGATCCACCCCCAAAAGTCATCATTTTAACAGAGGAAAGGAGAAAGCCATATGATCCTGTCACTAGTTGGAGAAAGAGTATTGGACTAAATTCCACAGCTGTTCATGGTAAAATCTATTAGGAGACTAGAAGTAGAACAGAACCTTCTCAACAGATCAAAGACATGAACTCCATACTTCCAACAAAAACTCCTTCTATGAATGGAGAAGATATAATGCTTTCTCCCTAAAGTGGGGAACAAGGGCATATATGCCTACTCTTCATCTGTCCATTGGACTTTGAAACATAGGTCTAAACCAAAATAGCCTGGCAATAAAATGACACAACTAGAATAGGATTGGCATGGCAGAAGCAAAATCTTTATATGTAGATGAAATGATCATCTACAGAGAAAATACTAAGAAATCTCTAGGAGCCCCTAGAATCTGTACTTGAATTTAGCAGGATTAGAAAACACAAGGTATACATAAAAATTCAGGTCTGTGTATACTTGCTATAAATGACAGACGGGATATCGAAATTTAAAAGTTATGTAGGAGTACAAAGGACCCAGAAAAGCCAAGAACAGAAACAAAAACAGTGTTGGAATATGTTTAGCACCTTTTTAAGACTTCTTCTAAAACTACAGTAATCAAGGCAGTGTTGGTGTAAGGAAAGACATATAGATCATTTGAATAAAACAGAGAATCTAGAAATAGAACCACACATATATGGTCCACTGAGTTTTGAAAGATTATTTAACATTAACATTTTATAGAATATAAACTCAATTCAAGAGCCAAGGAAGAGATAGTGTCTTCAGCAAATGGCACTAGAACACCTGGTATCCATATATAAAAAATTAACCTCAACCCTTTTTTTCCATACATGAAAATAACTTGAAGGGATCTATGAGCCTAAATAAGAAAGCCTAAAAGTATAAAACTTTAAGAAGAAATTATAAGGGAAAATATTTATGAATTCAGGGTAGGCAAGAACTACCTAGGATATAAAAGACATGATGTATAAAAGAAAAAAATTGATAAATGAGATTCCATCAAAATTTAGAACTTTAAATGACATCATTAAAATGAAAAGTAGTCCTCAAACAGACCATATTTACAATTTACATATAACCTATGACCAGAATATATAAAGAATTCTTAGATCTCATTAATAGACAATCCAATTAAAATGTAGACATAAGATGATAAATAGCCAGTATAGCACAAGGAATGGTGTGCAATTCTAGAATCAGGAAAATACTAATCAGTACAATAATAAGATTGAATTATACACTCATTAGGGAGATGAAGTCAAAAGTTTTAAAAGCCTTGTCATGACATTTTCTTTTTGTTGGATTCTCCCCCTTTGCGTTTAATTTGTCATGCCCAATGGATTCATTCTGCTGGGTTTCCTGGGGTTGTGATCCTCACTGTCTGTTCCTAGGGTATTGTCTAAAATTTTTTGGAGTGCCGGTTTGGTATTCATGAAGTTCCTGAGGTGCTCTTTATCATGAAAGTATCTTATTTCTCCATCAATTTTGAAAGATAGTTTTGCAAGGTACATCAATCTGGGTTGGAGGCTGTTTTCCTTTAAGGCTTGAAATACATCACTCCAAGCTCTTCTTGACTTGAGGGTTTGCATTGAGAAGTCTGCTGTGATTCTGATGGGCTTTCCTTTGTATGTGATTTGTTTCTTTTCTCTCACTGCTTGTAGAATTTTATTCTTCTGTTGGATTTCTGGAATCCTAACTATTATATGCCTACGTGTAGATTTTTTTTGATTAAGGCTAGCTGGAGTCCTATATGCCTCACTTATCTGTATGTGAAGTTCTTTTCCCGTCCTTGGGAAGTTTTCTGCCATCTCTTCTGTGAACAGTTTTTTTATGTCATCTGCACTCTCTCTTCTTTCTTCATTGACTCCAATCATTCTTATGTTATTCTTCTTTGCATTGTCTAGCAGCTGCTGGATTGATTTCTCATGTTCCTTTACAATTTCAAAGAAATTTTTCTTTTCCTCCTCACTAACTGCAATCTTATCTTCTATATGTGAAATTCTATCCTCACATTGGTTCATTCTGCTGTGCAGACTTTTGATGGAGTTTTTAATCTCTTGGAAATCTGTTTGTATCTGTTTTATGGATTCCATTTGTTTCCTTGTTGGGATTCCATCATGTTCCTCAGATCCTGTATTTTTTTAATCTGTGTCCTCTCTAGATTTATTAATCATGTCTTGCACCATGAGCAAAATCTTTGCTGTTACCTGAGTAATTATTTCTGATTTCATTTTTCCCAGATCCTCTTTTATTGCCAGTTCAGAGAGTCCAGGTGGTTGAGTATCAGAGTGTTCCATCTCATTTCCCTTTGGGGTTGCTGTAGGTGACCTGGAAGTCTGTTTTGGAGGCTTGTTTATGTGTCTTCTCATTTCCACGGGGGGGGGGGGGGGTGAGTGATTCTGGCATCCAAGCAGCTCACCTTGTCTGCCCTAGGAGCTTGGGATGGCAGCGGGGGAGCTTCCTTCCGGGTGCTGGGACTGGCTGAGCATCACTCTTCATGGAATTTTTAAATAGCTTGTGAGTTGAGGACTATAATTCCATTTAAGAGATGACTGAAATGAGGCAGAGTGGTTAAAAATGAGAATGGCAACTATGAAGATAAATTGAGATCTTGTTGTAAGCTGGGTGGAGGATCTGGAACTGGAATGCATTCTCAGAAGATTAAGATGGTGAAGCATACAAATGAGGGAGAAGAGACTCCACCAAGAGATGTGGAAGTCTGGAGCAGCGTGGCATGAGTGCATGTCCAAGGAAAGGGACAAGGAAGAATTTTGAGCAGCTAATTTGTGTGGAGAGTGCCATCTAAATGGGTTGGTGAGTTTGACAAAAGATCATGAAGAGTGCGTGTGCCAGGCTGAGGGCCCTTCTCCTACAGGGAGCCTTGAAGGGTTTGGAACAGTGGGATGGTGGATAGATTTGCATTTTTAATTGCTCACCCATACAGCCACATGAAAGGTAGATTTGAAGAGAATTAGAATGAAGATAGGGAGCCCATATTGGAGGCAAGGAGCTTTAATATCCTAAAAAACATGATGAGACATGGAGCTAAAACACAATAGTGATTATAGGTAAGAAGAGGGAGAATGCGGCACATTGTGTCATCCAAAGTAGATGCCCTAACTGTCACCCCACAACTCCAATTCCCAGTGTGAGTTTGGCACTCTTCTCATCAAGACATGGGGTTAGTGCCCCACCCTATTTCTGAAAGTACTGAAAAAGTGAGCAAAACTATCTGATTTCTGAGGTTCACTCATGAAATATCCCAAGGCTTCCTTTTGGTCCTTTTGTGTACTACGCCTTGGGTACAATACCAAACTCTGAGAAAGCACAAAGTCCGAAAGAAGAAACACAGGAGAAGGCCACATGTGAATGCAAGCTAATAGCACAACTGAGATTCCCGCCGAGACACCCATCAACCTCAGGCAGGTGAGTGAAGATGCCTCCTGAAGCTGAGAAATCCCAGCCTTATGTCATCCAAGCAAAGGCCTGGACCCATGAGGGGATACCAGCTAAACCTCCTATTGCTATTCTAAGCCATTGCATTTTGGAGCAAATTGGAAGTGGATAAATATTAGAAGATTAAATCAAAAAGATTTAATTGTTGCTGAGAACTAAATTGAATAACTCAGGATGGAGAACAGCAGTGCAAGTGCTTTAAGGTGGATGTCCTCAAGTGTTTGTTGAGTCAAATTTTTAATAAAATGACCCAAAGGAAAAACAGAGTAAAGGGATCACCTATTAAAATAAATAAGAAATTATATTCAAAATATTCATACATTTACTGTTAAATTCCATTCCACTCCTGGAAAGAACCTTGCATGTTCAAAAGGAATCTTCAGGCTAATAACATAATTTCTTTTGTAAAAAACTGCAAATATTTTAACTTAATTAGCATTTAATTAAGATTACCTCTTACTTTGTTTTTCTTATTTTTCATGAGTCCTATTTATTATGTAGAAATATATATCATATTTTCAAAGAATTTGTCCAACTTTGCTGTAGCTAAACTTTTCTGATATATGAATCAGTAACAAAATGGCTCATATCTATTCTGAAATTTTGTTCCTTAGGATGAAAGTCTTAAGAGAAGTCCAAGAGGGATTAACTACTAAAGAAACACTTTTTAAAGTAAGAGATCTCATAAATTTTCACATTCTCAATTTATTTGGAGAGTTTGGTGGGGCACCCAAGAGTTGATTCACTTCTACTAGATGATTTCTTGGCCCAAAATAATAGCATGTAATTGCTTTTATTCAAGAAAATAACCAAACTGAAGGAATATTCTCTACGTGGCATGAAACTCCCTCCATGTTATAGCAAGCACACTACCAGGTTCTGCATAGAGGCTGAGATTTCTCCCTAAATAAAGGCTCTGCATTTTCCCTGTACAATTACAGTAATTCGACCCAGCAGAAGAAGAAACACGGAGAGCAGTTTCTCATACAGACCCATGACATGTCCTTTGTATTAGACTCTAGGTGATTCCAATTTGTCTTTTCCTCTGTTTCCTTTAATCCTCAAATATGGCTTATGAGGTTGGTGGTTGAAGCTACATCTAATAATCAGCTGTGGTAAATAAATACTGAATAACAAAATAGATATAAATTTATGCAGTGGAGGAAAGATTTCTTTCTTCCATCGGGAGGTTCATTGTAGAGGCACCTATAAAAAAGAGGAACCAGAGAAAAGCCTACAAATTTATTTAATAATTTTTAGGTGACATGGGAGCCTTCAGAATGAAGACCCAGAGCAACAGGGAAATCTGTGTCCAAGCGCTGATCAAAAAATAGAGTGAATGCTTAAAATTTTAAAAGTATTATAGGAAAAGATGCATTGCCATTAATCCCTCTCAAAATACTGCTACACCAAGTATGATTAAAAAAAAATGTGATGAATGCTGCTGCCAAATGTTATCCAACAGAAAAGGAGGTTCATAAAAATATTACAGTTATACAGCCTAATCACTACAGTCTCTTTCCAAGTTTCCCTCTACCTGAAAAAAAAAAAAAAAAAAACTGTGTGTAAACAAATTCCTTCACAGGGCTGGGGATTTAGCTCAGTAGTTCTGGCACCTGCTTTGCAAGTGCAAGGTCCCAAGCTCAATCCCCAGTATCGCCCCCCTCAAAAAAATAATTCATTCACATGATTTGGGGATTAAGTGGATGACTTATAGCCAAAGAGATGCACTCAAAAAAATAATTAAATTGGTAAACCCAAGTAAGGATCTGCAATACCATATATAAAATGAAAACTTTTAATCCTGCATATTTGTATATAGAAAGCCTAATATGTACATACTGTATGTTTGTTTTTGTGTGTTTAACTATGGGCTTCAGGAGCTGCCTAATTTTTTAGATATGTGATAGAGGAATGGGAAGTTGTCATTTCTACCTGTCATTTCTGTCTGCATGCTTTTACAAAGGCTTCAGCAGCATATTTTTGAAGTAATTGATGCCCAATATTGTATAATTTAACGGGAAACATTTATTTGTTGCTAAGCTAAATGGACAATTTAGATCATACATATTCATAAGATTTTGGAATTTTTCCAATAAATGCTGCAATGTGTAGAAAAAAGAATGGGCTTGCATTAAGCAAACTTTGGTAATTGGTAATGCAACCTCCTAGCTCCCTTGGGTGTGCAACTCTTAAGGGATCATCTTCTAAGCCATAATGATTGCACAAGCTCTAATGCACTGATTTTACATAATTAAATTTTAAAGTAAATTTAATGAAATGCTTAAGAACGTCAGACAATAAGTGTCATTTCTACAAACAGGATACCCTAAAAAGAATTTTCACAAGACTCTTCTGCATCTCTTCTAGAGCCAGATTTAATATGCACTTAAAATGAGCATATATGTATTGCAGTTCCATAAAAAGTGACCTCTTTTTTCAAATAAAAGGAAGCAAAAAAAGCTAGCAAGAAGAGTGGCAAGAAAGTAACATGAAGGAAGGAAAGAAAGAGGAGGGAAGAAAAAAGTTAAAACATCAGCTTTTTCAAATAGAATTGAATCCATAGATTACTTTGGAAAATAGTTAAAATCACATCTTACTTAAGGCCTTTACACATAAATAGATTTAATCTGCCATTCCTTCTTTCCTTCTAGAGGAGAACAGAATGAGAACTCTAGCTTAAACTGTTATAAATAGCCAAGAGTTCAAGTGGTTTAACCAAACTGGCCTGCCAATTCAATCAAATTAGTGGCAAATAGAAGGCTTTTGAAGAATTTCATAGAAAGACATGAGTTAACTGCACTTATTTTGCATTCATGCATTCAACAGTACTAAGCAAAGGGCTACAAAAAATGATTATGACTGTTAGAATAGTGTTATTTGAGGAAATACAAATGACAAGTTTTCACTCCCACCCTCAAAGAGAAAGAGAACTCTGCTTAGCTTCCACAGAGACGGGGGGGGGGGGGGTATCCTTGGGTTTTTCTGCTGCTTGTTTCATGGTGTCATCAGTCAATGATTAAGTGAAAGTGGAAAGCTCTACCCAAAGTTTTGAATCCTTCCTTGACTCTCCCTATCTTCTGGAGTGGTTGTAATACTAAATAGTTCCATCACTCCAACCTCTGCCTTTGTCATGACATAGCATTTCCCTGTGTGTCTCTAGGCCTTCACATAGCCCACACAGTGTTTTCTGTTCTTCTAAGGACAACATTCATATTGGATAAGGACCCACCCTAGGGATCTCATCTTAACTTGATTAAATCCACATTGACTCTACATCACAATAAGCTTACATTTATAAAGAAATGGGCCCAGGACTTTAACATATCTTTTTTGAGGGATAAAATTCAAGCCCCTCCCCCCAAACATAGCAACTTCACAATGAAGAAACCTGGCAAAAAGAACCTTAACCAAGCAATGGATGTTAACATTGCTAGTGATGAGTCATGCTGATAGCTTGCACCCCATGATAACATGTAAGGAAAAGGCACTTCTGTGTTCTCAGAAACCCACAAACTCAGGATCATGGTGAGCAACACCTCTTAAAAAATCAAATTGAGGGATATTCTACAAAACATTCCATCAGTGCTCTTCCAATTTCAAGGCCATGAAAAACAAGGAATATGTGAGAGATCATCAATGTCAGAGAGACAAGAAAATTAAATATAACGAGGCCTCTTGGATTGGATCGTGGAACAGAAAAGGGACACTAGTAGAAATATTAGTGAAATCCACATAAACCTAGAATATAGTTAATGAGTAGCAATGTTGTTGTTACTTTCTTAGGTTTGACAAATATGCTGTACAAGATAATAACATTATAAGAAACTTGGATGAAGAGAATATGAATTATATGTATTACCTTTGTAATTTTAATATAAATCTAAATTTTTTTTAGAAAAATAAACAATATTTATGCTCTTTTTTCATCATATGAGACGCTATCACATTATTAACTCATAAAGATAATGTGTTCTAATTAGAATAATAGGATATATTTACCTCTTGTCTTTATCCCAGGGAGCAGCTCCCTTTCATAAGAGAAGCAAGGCTAAGATAGCAACAGGACTGTAATATGTGAAGGTTGTTGATGATGTGTACACTCAAAGGAGGCATTAAGCAGGTTGTGTAAACCACGGGCAAAGCTCAGGTTTGGGAGCCAGAAGAATTATCTCTGGGATTCTCATTGCATGTTATAGGCTAAATGACTTTTCAAGGGCTCTTTTCCATTGTTTTGCTCTTTTACCTATAAGCCTGGAGTATAATATGCCTTTATGAAAGGGATGGGGTAAAGATTCAACAAAATGTTTATTAATGCCAACTACTTAAGAGATGCTAACTATTTTGGGTCAATATTTATAGACAGAAAAAGTAAGAAAAAAATGTGTTGAAGCATTGTAACATGGACAAAAATATTGTGTGTGTGGTTGTGTGTGTGTGTGTGTGTGCAGGAACACATGTGTACACTGGGGATTAAAGGCAGGGCCTTTGCTCTGAACTACATCTCCAGGCCTTGTTGTGTTTTGTTTTGTTTTAACTTTGGGATAGGGTCTCACTAAGCTGGTAACTTGCTCAGGCTGGTCATAAATTTGTTATTCTCCTGCTTCAGCTTCCCAGAATTCTGGGGTTATAGGTAGTATAAAAGTACATTAAACTTTTCAATTCAGAGTTGATGTACAGCGGGAATTACAGCACCAAGAGACATAATTAGATACTTTCCTACAGCAAGTGACAATAATTGATCCATTAATGACCTTTACAAACAATTACTTGTTTCTCTAGTGTTCTTCCTGATAATATTTCCCTATTTTGTTCAAAGAATATAATGAGAACCATTGTATACTACACTATGATATATTTATATACTATCTACTGTCCGTCTCTAAAAAGAGAAACCTGGAATTTTTGATTTTGTACAAAGAATCCTGGTTTCTAAGTGACCAGTGTTAGATGGAGTGCAGACATTCCCTGCCATAAGGGTGACAAGGCCAAAAGAGTGGCAAGTCTGTAATGTGCAAATCTTGCTGGCAGCACAGTCAAAAGAGGCACTGCACTGCTCCTGTAAACAATGCCCAAAGCCCAGGTATCAAACAGCATTCAAAGCACACTGCATTATATGCTTTAAGGTACAAGAAGCTTTTGTAAATTTGAAGACAATGTGATAGAGGATAGAATGCTGTCAATGAGATCAAGTAGCCATTTCTTGAGTTTCTGCACAGGGATTTTATTATCAAGGACAAGTTTCCTTGATAATAACCTGCCTTCACTCTGCCCAGATGCCTTTATCAAGTGTGAGCTCCTTGAAGGTTTCAGTGGCTTCTAAAACTCAGGGCTGGCTGTAACAGGGAACATGTTTATCTTGGCCAATTTGAACTGAAACCTGAGGTTTTTGCAAAACCCTGAGCAATATTCTCCTGATTACTGGAGAATTTTATTCTATCTTCTCACCGTTGCCTTTTATAATTTATTTTTCCTCTAGAATAACCTTTGTTCCTTATTCCTTTTATTCTATTCAGCTTTATAACTTTGTCCCATTACAAGAATATGTATCAATGCACACTAAGTAAAATGATTATCTACTTAAGTTTGTTTTATCTCTACTCCTTGCACATCATTATGATATAGGAAATTAAACAAAAGTAAGTCTATCTCCTAAGATGACACCATCAATTTATGGTTAACTTTGCTAATTTCCACTGGTTGCCAAATGGATGTGTAGGGAAGTATTTGTGGTGAAGACACACAGGCGTGTTTTGTTGGAGAATTACCTTCGTGTTGTGCATGTGCCCAGGCTCCCCTGACTGAAGCCTTTACAGCCTCTGGAAGGAAATGAAAAGGGGGAGGGGAGCAAGAGTCAGGGCAGGCTTTTAAAGAATCTAGTGGGTCATGGATGTGCTGACCTTCCTGGAATGACATATTCTTGGTTTGAAAAGGGATATGAGCTGTGGTTAATTTGCAAATGAATGCATCTGCAAATGAATGAATGCATCAAACACAATGACAACATTGTGTCCAAGATTATACCATATTGCTCATGGCAGCAACTTCCCCTGAATTGGTTTCTCCACCATCTGCATCGGTTCTATTCCACTATCAGACACAAGGCTCTGAAAAATGCAAACCACTAAGAATATCTTGTGAAAGGGGTTGTGTGGACAGTTATTATGCTTGTGTTACTTCTTAATACTCTTTTTTTCAATGAAAAAGAGAAAATCTACATCAGAAGCAGCACTTAAAATTCAGTTTGGAGAGGCTCCTGGCCTCTACTGAGAAGCTTTTTTCTCCCTAATCTCCTTTTCTTTTTTCTTGTGTAATAATGTGTTTGGGCTAAAAGAGAGCTAAATTCTCACACCCATGATGGAAAAAAGATTATTCTTAAGGGAATAAATAAATGGACAACTTTATTATCTAGGTTTCACAGTAGATATTTATAAGTAGGATGTACAAATGCCATTTTAATATTGACATATATTAATAAAACATACTTTACTCCACCAAGTTATTCCTCTCTTCATAATTTTCTCACTTATAAACAATTTAATTCTATGTGTAATTTGTTTAAAAATTACCTTTCTTTTATATGCATACTAATTTGACAATTGTATGTCCAAATTAGCATTAATGAAGCCAACTAAAATACCTAAGACTGAATTTCAAACTATTTTTCACAGTGGGACCCAGATGAAGAAGATCAGCAAAATGAAGGTGGGGGTGCACCAATTGCTGTCATTATCCCTCTTCATTTCAGAACATTTCATGTCTGTTTGCTACAGAATAGTAGATTTAAACTACACTGATTCCTGGGCATCAAATCTTGAATTTATACCCTACACTCTGCAGGTAAATTTTTGATGACATTGGTGTGTTTCTGTAATAAGATCGATGGCATCTGCAACACATGCTTCCTCCTTTGAAATATGTTCAAAAGAATAAATAGTAGATGGAAAATTAAAGGAAGTATACAAGCAAGTGTATCGCTGCTTTCATGAAATTTCTTCAAGAGTCTGGGCCTGACCAACTTATCAATTGTTTAATAAAAAATGTAGAAGGCTATTGTTTAGGGCTAAGCTCTTGCTCTCGACCCATTAGACCAGACTAAATATCAAAATGGAGTCTCTCGTGTGAAAGTTCTGTCACCACACTGAAACTAAGTTATCTCACCTTCCAACAAACAGGAGAAATAGCCAGTCTTCCCAAAAACACAAATTAGCATGCAATAGCATTATTCTGCTTTAATCCTTATGTCCCAAAAACGTTTAATTCTTACAAGAAGCTTCCGGAAGTAACCTGCTAAGTGATCTAGTATTTTTCTATTGTTGTTTCCCGGTTCCAACCTTACAAGGAAAGTAACTTTGAAATGACCAATCCACTTCCCGTTCATTGTTTCTGCTTCTTTCACTTTCTGTCTATAAATCTATCCTCATCTGCTCAGCCCATCCATCAAAACACTTGTTCCGTTTTATGGAATGAAGTGTTGCTCAATTCTAGAATTGAAAATAAAGCCAATCAAGGCCCTTAAACTAAATTTGTTGTCATTTGGATTTTGACAACACTATCCAAATAAGTCCATTGAAAGATTGAATTTCTAAAATTTTTTAAACATTTCAAGTATTTCTAAACACTATTCCAAGTACTCAGTCTAATTCATTTATTTATTCCTCAGTGCTGTGAGGAAAATGGTTATATTGTGTTCAACACAGAGCTGTCTACAATTATCACACTTTCCAAGTGGTATGAGCAGAAAGCACTTATCAAAGTTAAGATTTTTATTCCTTCAAATTCATTTCAAAGCAGACCTACCTAATTTTTAAATTTCACCAACTGTATAAGAGTGCTTAATTCTAATGAGTCAGAGGCAAAACACCCTAACAAAAATGTGATTTATATTTGTTAAATTACCAGTGTGACATGGTATTACTTTGTCTAAATTAAGCAATTATGACATAATGGCTAAAGAATGCTTCAGTGAAAAAGTCATTCATCCCTGCTATTTTGTAAATTTAGGAACATTTTAAATGTACCCAATATACAGTGCCCTAAATTTTTCAGGACAAACAATTGACAAAATTATGAATTACTTTAAAAAGCATATCATTTACCCTGAAAAAACTAGGAGCTTACAGAGATGAGTGTGTTATTGGACAGTCTTCTATTTTAGCACAATTTAACAAAATTACAAATTTGAGTATTTTTCTGATAAGTACTTATAAAATGGTAATAGTAATTAAAGTTATATCACATTAAATATACTTATGAAATGACCAAATATTATTATTTATGAGTAAGAAGAATTCTATAAATTTTCATTGAGAAATAAGGCTTATACAAAAACATTATTATTGAGCTAAAAATGTGATGAGTTTAAAACAGAATAATAAGGAAAAAATAAAGCCCTCAATATTCATGTGATACCTTTTTTTGCCTAGTCTGTCCATAATTTTATAAGAATTCTTCTGAATAAAAAGAATTTTTTAATATGAGTTAAAGGCTCATATGTAAGGTAAAATGAGCATCTCTTCCTTTAATGCCTAAACATTATTTTTCTGACTGCTGTGAAATAAATTAAATGTTTAGAAGCAAACTCTTTCTTAGCTCATGAACATGAAAAAGGTAAATTTGCTCTGGATTTTGAAAATTGAAATATATGGCTGTTGTATTTCTAACTTATTCTGTTAATCACTTGGAAACGTGATCACCATGCTGCCATTTGGTCAACTTCACATGGCCAAATCTGCTAATCAGTGGAGTTGATGCTGGATTGCACATTGGGGACACAGAGCTAAATCCACTGAGCACTGAGATGAATGCAATGTCTCCTTCCTGGGTAGGATTTAAAGGCAATCCACAGCTCCCAGCACAGAGGAGGCTTCTGGGTCAGCATGCCACAGCTCCCAGCCCAGAGGAGGCTTCCAGGTAGGCATGCCGCAGCTTCCAGCACAGAGGAGGTGAGATGTGGGGGTGCCAACAACACCACCACCCCCTTGTAAAGAGAAGACACATAAATAAGCCTCAGAATCAGACTTCTAGATCACCTATAGCAACCCCAAAGGGAAACGAGATGGAATAATCTGATGCTCAACCACCTGGACTCCCTGAACTAGCAACAAAAGAGGATCTGGAAAAAATTAAATAGGAAATAATTTCTCACATAACAACAGAGATTGTGCCCATTGTGCAAGACATGATTAATAAATCTAGAGAGGACACAAATGAAAAAATAGAGGAGCTAAGGAATATGATGGAATCCCAACATAAGAAACAAATGGAATCCATAAAACAGATACAAACAGATTTCCAGGAGATTAAAAACTCCATTGAAAGTCTATGCAGCAGAATGAGCCAATGTGAAGACAGAATTTCAGATATAGAAGATAAGATTGTAATTAGTGACCAGGAAAAGGAAAATGTCTTTAAAATTTTAAGGGACCACAGGAAATCAATTCCGTACCTGCTAGATGATGCAAAGAATAGCATAAGACTGATTGGAGTCAATGAAGAAAGAGGAGAAAGTGCAGATGACATAAAAAAAACCTGTTCACAGAAGTGATGGCAGAAAACTTCCCAAGGAGGGGAAAAGAACTTGACATACAGATAAGCGAGGCATATAGAACTCCAATTAGATGTGATCAAAAAAGAATCTACACATAGACAAATAATTGTTAAGATTCCAAACACCGAACAGAAGAACACAATTCTACAAACACTTAGAGAAAAGAAACAAATCGCATGCAAGGGAAAGCCCATCAGAATCACAGCAGACTTCTCAATGCAAACCCTCAAGGCAAGAAGAGCTTGGAGTGATGTATTTCAAGCACTAAAGGAAAACAGCCTCCAACCCAGATTGATGTACCCTACCAAACTATCTTTCAAAACTGATGGAGAAATAAGATACTTTCATGATAAAGAGCACCTCAGGAACTTCATGAATACCAAACCAGCACTCCAAAAAATTTTAGACAATACCCTAGGAACAGACAATGAGGATCACAACCCCAGGAAACCCAGCAGAGTGAATCCATTGGGCGTGACAAATTAAACGCAAAGGGGGAGAATCCAACAAAAAGAAAAAGTCATGACAGTGATAATTCAATATGTATCAGTTATAACCATCAATGTTAATGGTCTCAACTCACCAATCAAAAGAAATAGACTGGCAGGATCAGTCAAGAAGCAAGATCCAACAATATGCTACATACAAGAAAAACACTTAATTCAAAAAGAAACTCATAGACTGAAAGTTAAACAGAGAAAAGCAATACTCCATGTGACAGGAAGCCAAAAAAAAAGCAGGAGTAGCTATCCTCTTTGCAGACCAAGTGGATTTCAAACCCACACTGATTAAGAGAGATGAAGAAGGACACTATAACCTTGTAAAGGGAACAACCCAAGAGGAAGAGATGACAACCACAAATATCTATGCACCAAACACTAGTGCACCCAACTATATAAAACAAATACTACTGGACATAAAAAAATCATACAAGCAGTAATACAGTAGTAGAGAGGGACCTAAATACCCCACTGTCACAAATAGATATACAACAAACAAGCAACAAAATACTAGAACTCAATCAAGCTCTTGAACAAATGAACTGAACAGATGTTTACAAAATGTTTCACCCCACAAAATCAGAATACACATGCTTTTCAGCTGAACCTTGGTCATTTTCCAAAATAGACCACATGTTCACTCATAGAACATATTTATGTAAGTGCAAAGGAATTGAAGTTATTCCCTGTATATTATCAGACCATAGTGCAATGAAATTGGAGAAAAGCATCAAAAGAAACTGCAAAAACTTCATAAACACATGGAAATTGAACAACACACTTCTGAATAACCAATGGGTCACAGAGGAAATTAAAGAAGAAATCAGACAGTTTCTTCAATTAAATGACAATGACAGTACAACATATCAGAGTCTATGGGACACAAAGAAAACAGTCTTATGAGGGAAATTCATAGCAGTGAATACTCATATTAGGAAAACAGAGTGAGACCAATTAAACAACCTGATGCTGAACCTCAAGCTTCTAGAAAAAGAAGAGCAGGACAACCCCAAAGCTCATACAAGGGAGGAAATTATAAAGATCAGAGGAGAAATTAATGCAATGGAAACTAAGAGAACGATACAAAAAATCAATGAAGCCAAGAGTTACTTCTTTGAAAGAATAAACAAAATTGACAAATCCATAGCCAACCTTATCAGAAAAAGGAAAGAAAAGGCCCAAATCCATGTAATTAGGAATGAAAAGGGTGAAATTACAATAGACCTAGCAGAAATCCAGAGGATCATCAATACCTACTTTGAGAACCTATACACCAATAAGATGGAAAATACAGAAGAAATGAACAGATTCCTAGACATATATGAATTACCAAAGTTGAATGAAGAAGACCTAAAAATTCTAAACAACCGAATATCAATCAATGAAATTGAAAATGTAATTAAAAACATACAAACCAAGAAAGGCCCAGGTCCTTATGGCTTCACTGCTGAATTCTACAAGACATTTAGAGAGGAACTACTGCCACTATTGCTTAAACTCTACAACAAAATTGAAAGGGAAGCAATACTCCTGAATTCATTCCTGGAAGCAAGCATCACTTTGATCCCCAAAGCAGAGAAAGACCCAACCAAAAATGAGAACTATAGGCCAATCTCACTAATGAACATAGATGCAAAAATCCTTACTAAGATACTGGTAAATAGAATGCAGAAGATCATCAAGAAGATCATACATCCTGACCAAGTAGGATTCATCCCAGGGATGCAGGGACAGTTCAACATATGCAAATCAGTCAATGTAGTACACTATATCAAAGGAGCCAAGGACAAAAGCCATATGATCATCTCAATAGATGCAGAAAAAGCATTTGACAAAATCCAACATGCATTTATGATAAAAAACCTACAAAAAATTGGAATAGACTGTCTCTACCTCAATCTGATAATAGCCATCTATAAAAAACCAACAGCCAATATCATACTAAATGGTCAAAAACTGAAATCCTTCACACCAAAATAAGGAACAAGACAAGGATGTCTTGTTACATATATATATATATAGATATATATATAGATATATATATACATATATATCCACTATCACTGTTCAATATAGTTTTGGAAACATTAGCCATGGCAATTAGACAAGAGAAAGAAATAAAAGGAATAAAGATAGGAAACGAAGAAGTCAAATTGTCATTATTTGCAGATGACATGACACTCTGTATAGAAGACCCCAAGAATTCCAGCAAAAGTCTTCTAGACTTAATAACCAAATTCTGTAAAGTAGCTGGATACAAGGTCAACACACAAAATTCAGTAGCTTTCCTCTACACAAACAACAGACTCACTGAGAGAGAAATAGGGCAAACAATTCCTTTCACAATAGCCTCCAAAAAAACTGAAATACCTAGGAATCAACCTAACAAAAGAAATCAAAGACTTCTTCTCTGAAAAACTATGGCACTTTGAAAAAAGAGATTGAAGAGGATATCAGAAAATGGAAAGACATCCCTTGCTCCTGCATAGGAAGGATCAACATAGTGAAAATGGCCATACTTCCAAAATTGCTATATAGATTCAATGCAATCCTAATTGAAATCCCAGCAGCATATTTCATGGACCTTGAGAAAACAATCCAAAAATTCATTTGGAAAAATAAGAGACCCAGAATAACAAAAGCAATTCTAGGTAACAGAGACGTGGCAGGGGGTATCACAACCCCCAACTTGAAACCATATTACAAAGCTACTGTGATAAAAACAGCATGGTACTGGTAAAAAAGCAGACCGAGGACCAGTGGAACAGATTAGAAGATGCAGAAACAACTCCAGACACACTCAGCCACCTCATCTTTGACAAAAGGAGCCAAACATCCTCACTGGAGGAAAGATAGCTTCTTTAATAAATGGTGTTGGAAAAATTGGATTTCAACTTGCCAAAGACTAAAACTAGACATGTATCTCTCATCATGCACTAAATTAAAATTGAAATGTATTAAAGATCTAAATAGAAAAACAGAAACGCTGAACTGGCTGGAACAGAGGTTGGGTAGAACTCTTGAAGACATCGGTGTAGGAAAAGACTTTATGAACAAAACCTCAGTTGCCCATGAACTAGCACAAACAATCAACAAGTGGGATCTCTTTTTATTAAAAGCTTCTGCACAGCAAGAGAAACTACCAGCAGTGTGAAGAGACAACCCACAATGTGGGAAAAAATTTTCACCAGCCATCCTTCAGACAAAGGTCTACTGTCTCGAATCTATAAAGAGCTTTAAAAAATCAGACCTCCCAAATTTAAAGACTCAATCCAAAAATGGGCATCTGAAATGAACAAATACTTCTCACACAAAGAAGTAGACATGGTTAATAAACATATGAAAAACTGTTCAACATCACTGGTCATTTGAGGGATGCAAATGAAAACAACACTGAGATTCCACCTCACTCCAGAAAGAATGGCTGCTATCAAGAAATCAACCAGTACCAGATGCTGGCGGACTGTGGGGAAAGAGGAACCCTGCTTCACTGCTGGTGGGAGTGTAGACTGGTGCAACCACTGTGGAAATCAGTATGGAGGTACCTCAAAGTACTAGGACTGGAAGTCCCATTTGACCCCACTATTCCCCTGCCTGGTATCTTCCCCAAAGAATTAAAAGAATCATACCGTAGTGATATATGTGCGCCCATGTTCATAGCAGCACAGTTTGTAATAGCTAAAACTTGGAAACAGCCCAAATGCCCATCAACTGGAGACTAGATAAAGAAAATGTGGGTTTTTTAATAAAACGGAGTACTACTCAGCCATCAAAAATGAGAAATTAGAGACATTTATTGCTAAATGGATGCACATTGAGGTGATACTCTTAAGTGAAATAAATAGGACACGTGTAAATACTGAATAGTTTCTCTAGTGTGAGAAACTGAAAGTGTACATAAGGACTAAAAGGTATAATAGATAATGTGAAATAGGAATAAAAGGGGCAAAGGGGAAGGGGGAGGGGGAGGGGAAAGGAAAGAAGGGAATGGAATTAATATGAGAAAATGAAAAAAAGGAAACAAAGTTTTTGTAAATAGGGAGGGATGGAAGGGTTGAAGGGAGGGCAGGGGAATGGGGAAAAAATAAGAACCAAGAGAGATTATGTAAAGGTGCATATTTCCACTGATGAATGTCATTATATTGTACACCTAAAATGTACCACTGAAAGGATACACCAAAAAATAAAATAAAATAAAATAAAAGCAATCCATATAGTGGTGCTTTCAAGCACCCAAAGTATCTATCTCTAATCATTGACAGTCAGCCAATAAACAAGCCTCTCACTGGGAGGACAAAATGCATTCATATGGTTGGTAGCTCCTGAATGGAGTTTCATGGTCATTTACACTTCATTTATATTAGTTCATGTTACTGTAACATTTAACCTAGTTCAACACTGAAGATGGTAAATTATCTTATCTCAAAATATGCCACTTTAGTCTAAGGGCTATTTGGATTAGAGACACTTAAACAAGGAAACAAACAGCAGGTGCAGGAAGGGCCAGAATGCAGAGGATAAAATTTTTTTTACCTAAAACCAGAGGATAAAATGGAAGATATCTTCCCTGTCCTAAGAGGAATCTGACATTCTTATCATTAGGATGGGAAATTGAGACCCAGAGAATTTTGAGCAAATAGACCTTGTTGAAATTACTTCTATCTCCCTTTAGTTAGCATTCCAATGTAGTTTACTGTCCCACAATTGCCATCCTGTCCAACCTGACCTAAAAGCATTTAGACTTTACCACTTCTTTGGGTCTTCATGCCTTTATAAGGGCTCCTATATCTCATAAAGTTTACATTAAGGAAATTTGTCTACTTTTCTTCTGTTAATCTGCTGACTATCACTTATCTCTCAGCCCCACCTAAAAAATTCTGAGAAGGTAGAGGTACAAACATTTTAGATAGTTACCATATTCTAATTTTTCACAACCTGCTTTGATGTTTTATTAACTATCATGCCTTACTTTGTATGTCATTATTGTTTCTTATTTGCTACAAAGTTTTCTATTTTGATGTCTAGTCCTTATTCTAAATGTTATAACATTTTTTCCCTGAATTTTGTTTACTCTACGTATGGAAAGCAGAAAACAGAGCTGCATGGGATTCTGCTGGAAGGGGAGTCTATGATTGTGCTTTTCAATCTCTGAATACTGAAGGACCAGGTTTTCCTCTCAATCTATGAAGGCTCATGCTTTTGTAAAATCCAAGAAAAATAAATGTTTAGAAAATTAAATGGAAACGAGGACATGTAAAATGAAAACCTAAACTTGGCTGTTAGGTGTAACAGTTATAATATTACTTCTTCAGATGGTTTTTAAAGTTCATTGGCACTTACTCTAAGTTTCTGTGTGTGTTCTGTCATGGTCTGGTGCTGCCAGTCTGCAAACCAGTACCAGTTCCTGAATCCTGTCTATTTTACAGGCAGTGAGCTTGCCCCTTTCAGTCTGAGGGGCCTTTCCTCCGGAAAGTTGTCTCTCCTGAAAACAAGGTTGGATTCCCCTGTGATATGTTCTCCTAGTTCTCTGTCCTTCTCTATACCACAATAACATTGAATAATAAATGCATGCCTTTAATTTGTGTTTGTCTTGCCCAGAGGAAACAAATTAGGTGGTGTTTATGCACAATTAAAGAGAGATGGATTTACTTTGAAGGTGATGAATTCTCAGGTTCAGATCCCACTTGTTCGTCAGAGTCCCTGTGAGTGGTTGGACATTTCAGAGAGTTAGTGTTTAAGCAAGAAATGAGAAAGACTCGCCTCAGGATGCCTGGCTATATAAATATTTTTAGCCAGTTGTCTAAAGAAAAAAGGGAACCTGTGACTCAAATAATATTATGTGATTTTTTTCTTTATAAATAATCACTTTGGCACCCAATTTAATATTTGAAATTTTATGTTCTTTTTCTTAGAGTAGATCTCTAAATTATATAAATTTCAAGCCCCAACAACTCTGAATCTGCCTGGGAGTGAGCACTTTATCCTCATGAACAGTGCCTCGCCTGGAGTAGACAGATCATAAATATCTAATGCCTGAATGGGATGGAAATTAATACTCAGCTCACTAATTTAGAGTCTTTAGTAAGATTTCTGCAAGAAGAAACCAAAGGCCCTTTCATTAGTCTCCTAGAAAGTCTTTTACATTACCATAGTTTCAGTAAAGGTATTACTAGTAGAATTCACATTTAATCTACACAAGACTTCAAGAGGATCTTTTAAAGTAGTTTTTGCAAACTATGGGTTGTAACCTCTCAGGAGTTGGTAAAATCAATTTAGTTTGAATCAGAATGTCTTATGGTTTGTTTCACAAGTAAATGGAAGGCATGGAAACTACTGAGAGTATTTGCAAGATGTGAGGGTGATAGTTATTTTGTAAAACTTCTGAGTCAGTGGTATGTGGACATAGATATATGCACTATATGGTTATGTAAATATATGTTTACCTTAAAAGATATATAAATTTAGGATACACCTTTGCCCAGCAGGGTTCCCTAGTTAAAAGGCATGGCTAGAGGCTGTTTAGGGCTAAGAGTATATTTAAGAGTTGTGTTTTGATGATTTTCCTTCTTTATTATATTTTAAACACGTATTTCTTTGCTGAATTGGTCATGCAAATATAAATCAGCAACTCTGTCTTTTAAGATCCCTGGGAAAGGAATCCAGTCTTATTCCATGATCTTGAGCACAGTTTTTCAATTTGAATGTCCTTCAAATGTTTTAGTAATCCCTTGTACCCATTTTCTTATCTCCTAAAAAAATAAACAAGTTTGCCCTTGTGGGAAATTAAAGTTCATTTTCTATGTTTTCTCTCTCTGTGTATATACTTCACCTGTGATATCACCCACAACAATGGTTCCCTGGAATATCTATGTAACAATGACTTCTGAATCTGTATCTCTACTCCTGACCCTTCTGAGTCCCATACCATTGTAATAACTCCCTACCAGGCACATCCATCTGGCCACCCACAGATTTTCACCTCTAGAAAAAGAGGTGCTTATGTTTCCAAATAAAACCTATTTCTCTTCTCTTTTTGCTTCACTGATCAATGGTTCCACTATGCACTCAATAATCTAATTTAAATGTTTGGGAGTTATTCTGACATCCTCCATCACCTCCAGTCAATAACAAAGATTGACAATGATAATTCCAACATTTCTCAAATCCCTCCCTTTCTCCCCAGGCCCACAATTGTCTCCATCTTGATTCCTGATCTGGGCTACTGCATCCTCTGAGCTTCCATGCTGACTCTCACCCCTCCCCAGTCTTTCTTTCCATGAATTGTTGAATTGATTCTTCTAAAATACAAAATTGATCATCTCATACTCCTGAGTATAGATAGTCCTTCAATTAACTGATTAGATTGTTTCCGGAAGGAACAAACACCGGGAGTAGGTATGTTACTCTGGGCCAAGTTGTCTGGTAACTCCAAAACAAAATAGAAGTAAACTCACAAGTCCTTCATTACAGTGCAGTGTGACGGAAATACACAAAAACATCAGCTCAGTATAATCTGTCATTCAGCATAAATTCTTTTATGACCTAAACTGCCCTTAAATAAACCCGCTTAATACAGTCAAGAGCCATGGGAATAAAAATAGTAGAAACATCAGAAATTCTAACTGGATATTTCAAGTGTCAGCAGTTTAATGTTTTCTCTAAGTTTTATTATGGTCCTTATCAAATCTGACAGGAATAAAGAAATACTAGCAGAGGTGTGGTAAGCCCACTGAATGTCAATGTTCTCATTCCACTAAATGTAGGAATATCTAAGTAAAAATCTCATCAGCTTTTATTATTAATTTTATTCCTTGGAAACAAGAAGAAAGAAGTTATCTATTATTAAGGAAAGATCTGTTGAATATCAAGTATGTACTTGGCATAACATTAAGCACTCAAAAATTTAAAAACAACTGCCACAAATATCTTATAGGAAACTTACACCATAATAATAAGAATCTGTAAAAATGTAATTAGTGTAGAAAATAATTCTATAGCGCCTACTATATTCCAGGCATTCTCCTAAGAGCTTTACATATATTAACTCATTCATTCTTCACAACTAACCTATAAAATAGTCTATATTATCCCTATTTTACTGATGAGGAAAATGAGATACAGAGAGGTTACCAACTTGATAAGGGCCATACTGCTGGCAACTAACAAAAACAAAAACTCTAGTTCATACAATCTGCCTCTACAATACTATACTGCTTATAAATGGAAAGCTGAAAAGCACATATATTCTCAACAATATGTCATGATTTGAATATGGGATGTCTTTGATGGCTCGTGTATAAAAGTCTTGGTCCCTATCTGTTGATGCTATATGAGGAAGTGATGAAAACTTTAGGACATAGAGACTAATTAACTGCAAGAAGTAATCACTGGAGACATTTCATTGAGGTGGATAGTGAGGCCCCAGCTTCTTTCTTTCTTTCTCTTTGTTTCCTTGTTGCTGTGGGATAAACAGCTCTGCTCCACTATGTGCTCTCTGCTATAATGTTCTCCTCTGCCACTGGCCCAAGACAATGGGGCCAAGTGACCATGAACTGAAACCTCTGAAGTTGTAAGCCAAAGTAAATCTTTCCATTTTATAACTACCTTGAGTATTTTGTCACAGTAGTGGAAAGCTGACTAACACAGTATAGCAATACAGTGCAAATAGATCTAATTCATATTTATTAGAGGTTTCAAAAGTTCTTTAATACTAGCTAGTAGGTATCATATATTTATTATACATCAAATATATGCAAATATATCACAGTTGCAGTGCATGTGTTGACCCATTTAAAACTCACAATATTCTTGTGAGGTCAGATCTATTATTGCTTTCATTTTTCAAGATATTTATTTATTTATTTATTTAACAATACTGGGGATTAAACTCAGGCCTTTACACTGAGCTGTATCCCTACCCAACCTCCTTCTTTAAGATTTTTTAGATAGAATATCACTAGGACTCTAAATTGTCCAGGCTGAGCTTGAACTTGTAGTCCTCCTCTTTTGGCCCTCAGGAATGCTGGAATTACAGGTTCATTTTTTAAATAAGGAAAAATGAAGGGGTTGGTAACCTACCCATAGTTACACAGCTAATTATGTGACTGAGGTCTCTGCAGTAGACAGAGTAGAGCTTGGTTTTAAACATCCAATGAAGTTAGCTAAGCTACTAGGTAAGTGCCCAGGAAAATGGGCAAAGACTCTGTTTGGTTGTGCATGTAGAAGGATGTGTGTGGAGGCAAACAGAAGCGTGGGCCACAGAGGAAAGTGTAAAAGTTCCTAGCAGATAAGTGTTAAAGAGTAAAGCACAGGGTGAGTAAAAGTAGTCAAAGTAGACCATAGTAGGACTAGAATGTCATGGTTAGGTTTTACCTATCAGCAATAAGGAGCCTTAAAAGGACCCATAGACAGTGTACCCATATAGTTTGGCTTTCATTTTAGATTAAAATTAAACCTTGCTTACCAGGCATCCGGACACTGATGATTGTGGATCAGTTTAAAAGGGACAAAGATGGAGATTTTGAAGTTGTCCAAGAGGTACTCTTCTAAAGCAGGACAGTGAAAACCAGACAGAAAGCAGGACAGAAAACCAAAGATTGGTACATTCAGACCACAATTGCCTCCATTTCCCATTGCTTACTTGGGGCTCATACCACCCCCCATCTGCACCACTCCTTCATTTCTGTAACCCTAGAGGAGCCGATCTAGTCATAGGTAATCTCTTTGTCTTTACTGTGTTCTCTTCAATTCTTGGCTCTCAGAAACCTTGCACTCAATTACTCTGTCGTAGTACTGTCTTTGAAAGTTACTATATACTTTTCATTGAAAATTATTGTATACTTTTTACTGAAAAAACATAACATAAGCAAGGGTTCAAATAGTACAAAAATGGCTGATATTTCCATAGGTTTTGTGATCCTTAACCTGTTTCTTATTAGCATATTAAGGAATCAGAGAATGACTTTTTGCTCCTCCTGACCTGTGCCAGGTGGTTTGGGCATATGATGCAAATATCTACCTCTGCATGGAAGCAGTTTTCACTAACTTCTTATTATGTTAACTAGTGCTACCATGGCTAGTAGTTAATACAGTACTCTAGTGAAGAGCATTATATTGACTAATGCCTAAAGCACAATACAAAAAACAAAGCAAACAATTAAAAATGCTAAAAGATTAAATGAGTGGGCTTAAAAATATGATACAATAGTCAAGATTGCTGCCATGTCTTGCTTTGGATTATAAGTAAACAAAAATCATACTGGTAACCAAAGGATTTGTTTTTATGACATAGCAAGAAATCCAGAAGGAAGCAAGTCACAAAAGAAATAAACTCTGTCCAGCATCTTCCTTTGCTCTCCTAAGCTTGAGACCTCCCCTCATGGTCACAAGCTAGCTTGTCTACCTTCAGACATCTAACATGTATGCGTGGTATTCTCATTGACAGAAAGGGGAAAGGAAAAAGATGCATGTCTCTTTTATTTAGGAAACAATTGGTTTTCTCATAAGCTCACCCTTTCTCAAACTTAGACTTTTATTTTTCAGTACTGAAGATTGAAGCCAGAGATTCATGTGTGTGAGGCAAATGCTCTACCACTGAGCTACATCACAAGCCCCTTTTGATTTCATATCATTGTCCAGAACTAATTTTTTTAAAAGGCTGAAGAAGTGACAACATTTACCTCAAATGTTTCAGCCACATTAATGTCAAAATTATATTGGTAAAGAAGAACAGAATAGTAAGAAATCAGCAGGGTCAGCTGCAATGAGCAACACTGGGATTTGAGGAATGACTGCAGAGAGAGGATCAAGTCAGGTGTATTATGGAACTAGGTAGAGAAGCAGGAGAGGACAGTGTCACAGAAGCATCAATTGCAGCCTCAAGTTCCAAGAAGAGGTGAACAAAAACACATGCACTGTATATAGCAATCAGTTTTGAATACAAAGGCAGCTATGCTATCAAAGGAAGAATTCAAACAACTTATCCAAAAATGGTGACACTAAAACAAACATCATGAACAAATCTGATACAGGGTTGCATGAAAAGGTTTAATAAGATAGTTTTTCCTAGAACTGACAAAAATACCTTCATGGTCTAACCGGAGAACCTGAAATGATACTTCATTTCTTATTATGGATAGTTTTATAGCAATGGTCACTATATTAAGAGTCTGAAATGAAAAAATAAAGGGACAATCTTCCTTTTGCAGTTTCCTGTCCCCTAAGTAGTATTACCATCAATTGTAATGACAGAGAATTAAGTCACTATATTCTCTCTCTCTTTTTTTTTTTTTTTTTTGGTACCAGGGCTTGAACTCAGGAACTTGTGGTTGTGAGGCAGGTGGAGGCACCACTGAGCTAAATCCCTGACTATATTCTCTTATTTTTGCCCCTGTATTAATTAAATAAATCATATTAACACATGCAACTTCTAGAGGTGTGGTCCATAGAGAAGATAGGTGGTTTTTACAAAGTACATATCCTATTTTTAACTAGTTCTCCTTTCTCTCCTAAACAATTATTTGAGTATTTTTATTATATTCTAAAGGAAACAGCATTGTGACATCATGTATAATTCCTGAGACAAAACTGGAGGCAAAAGAAATTGCTTTTGAGTATTTAAATACTTCTTTTAGAGGTACATGTACCATCTTCTAACAAGGAGGAAATTTGCAGAAATATTATATAGATTTTCTTAAAGTTATGCTGCATAAAGTGTCCTACTTTCCAATGCTCAGAGTATCTGCCACATTATCCAATTATTCAAAGTCTAATTTGTCACCTCAAGTGCCCTGTGAACCTAGAAACTTTAAGAAAGTTTCATGTCAGAGATAAAAGTAAACGTACTTTTGCTGTCTTCAACCTCAGTACACGAGCACAGCCAGCTTCTCCAATTTTGAGTGGATCATTGATTTCAGTAGCCTTAATATGATAAGTAACACTGAAACTTTGTCGACTTATTGTTTTCTGAGATGCTTGCAATATTACAGTCTATTCAGTTTAGGTTCCTAGTTAAAGAGAAGTTTCCTGCCAAAAAGT
Source organism: Heterocephalus glaber (assembly GCF_053883595.1). Taxonomy (NCBI): domain Eukaryota; kingdom Metazoa; phylum Chordata; class Mammalia; order Rodentia; family Bathyergidae; genus Heterocephalus; species Heterocephalus glaber. The sequence goes on from NW_028258333.1 coordinate 18,006,369, forward strand.
ATGTTTTCCCTTTATCACGCTTAAAAACAGATATGTTGGGCCGGGGACTTAGCTCAGTGGTTCCGGTGCCTGCCTTGCAAGCGCAAGGCCCCAAGTTCAATCCCCAGTACCAAAAAGAAAAAAAACAGATATATTGAAATCTAGTGTTTTTACAGTACCATATTGAACTGAATATAGTAATCCCTTGGGTAAAACTAAATCCAATAGTAAGGAAAACACTCATTTTAAAAATTATTAGATTAAAATCTATAGAAATGCATGCTACATTCATACTCATATTTTTTCAGGGACCCTATGACGTGAGAAATTATTGGATACCCTATGATGTGAGAAATAATTGGAGAAATGGTGAACAAGCCTGCTGATGTTAAGATGTCGAACTAGGGGAGACAGGTTTTCTCCAAATAGTTAACCAGGAAGAATAGTAAGAACCAAAAAGAAAGGAAAGATTTCAGAAAACTATAAGAATTTATTACCATTAGGAATCTCCAACTTTAACATTGGTTGTTGAATTTCTTTTCATTTGAAACCCAATTTAATGTTTCAATAATATATCAAACAGTTTGATAATAAGAAGGATCTCTCCTTGTAAGCCCCAAAATTAACGTTTGTCTACATGAATGACATTCCACTGGCTCAGCTATGTGAAATAGTTTTGAATGCTTTCATTGAGCAAGAAGATGGAGGTAATATGAGTCAAAAAAACATAAGTGATTGGTGAAAAAGATAACTGGGCTTAAAGAAGGAGAGATACCCCTTCATGACTGATTAGACTTCTGGAACAAAACAAAAGAAATTAGAACACTAGCATTTCAAAACTGTGCTACCAGAGAAATGGTGGAGATTTATTACCGAGAGGAGATTTGGAACAAGGAATCACTTTTTTTTTCCTTTGGTACTGGGGGTTGAACTCAGGACCTTGTGCTTGCAAGGCAGGTGGCAGAACCATTGAGCTAAATCCCTGGCCAAGGAATCAATTTTTGGCATAAGTTTAGAATAAGTAATGCTTCTAGATGATGACATGAAGCCCCCCTGAAATGTGTGTAAGTCTTATCACCCCAACAGACAGAAAACTTATTAAAATTCCTAACTCTTCTTTTACCTTCTCTTCTGACCTCCACTGGTGCCAAGTTTACATAGAGTAGAATTCAAACCATTCTTGCTGAATTGAATTAACTGTGTTTTACATCATGCATTGGTTTCTTTCAACATACACCCAGCCAGATTCCCAGAGTGTAAATTGTACTACTGGCACAAGAAAGGCCCAGGAAACCTGCATTAACTTTTGCCAGACACTAGGACACCATTCAGAAAATTACAGCTTCCATGGCTGAAATGACTCAATATCCTGCCAACTAGAAAGAAATGCGTTCTCTCCATGTTACCAACAGATTAACTTAAATGCTTGTGGCAAAGACCATTGAGCCCATTCAATCAGGATTATATTGTACCAACATTGTGATTTCATCAGAGGATATTGTAAACAAGAACACAAGCAAGATTTCTATTAGACATAATTAGAGATATGCAAGGAAAAGAAACTTAGATCTTATGAGAGAGGGGAAAAAATCACAGGATATAAAGCTCAAGCTGTGCGTGTAAAAGTGTTTCAAATTTTAACCATAGAATCCTCATCATTTTAAATGTTTGATAAATATACAAAATATGATTATCCTAATTATTTAGGTCAAATTGAGTTCTAATATGTGCCATACTCAGTGTTCAAGAAAAGGTTATTGATTGATCATTACGCATTCATCTGGTCCACTAATTTATATTGCAAACATTAAGCTTGGTGAGGAAAAATTTTTTTAAATCTTATAAATATATAAATGTTGAAATTTACAAAGGGTAAAAGTGCTAGCAAGAAAAGCTCCTCACATGGAAACAAGAGAGTGTATACCAAGTTTCTGTCCTAGATTGACAGGGTTCATCATCGTTTGTTTTTTTTTAGTTCTTTTATTGGTACATTTTAGGTATACAATTCGTTTACATTTATCATTGGGTGTTTGTACCTGTACATGATATATCTTGGTTCTTATTTTTTTCCCCATTACCTGTGTGCCCTTCACCCCCTCCACCCTTCCCTATTTACATAGATTTCATTTCCTTTTTTTTTCTTTTCTCATAGTTTTTCCTTTCCCTCTTTTTCTTTCCCCTTCCCCTCCCTTCACTCCTTCATCTTTGGACCTTTTTTCCTATTTCAAATTATCAATTATTCATTTTAATCATTTTAACCCTTGTTTACACTATCAGTTTCTCACACTAGAGAAACAATTCAGTATTTACACATGTGTGTCCTATTTATTTCACTTAAGAGCATGGCCTCCATATGCATCTATTTAGCTATAAATGACTCTAGTTTTTCATTCTTTATGGCTGAGTAGTACTCCATTTTATTAAAAAAAAAAACACACACATTTTCTTTATCCAGTTTCCAGTTGATGGGTACTTGGGCTATTGCCAAGCTTTAGCTATTACAAACTGTGCCGCTATGAACATGGGTGCACATATATCACTGTGGTATGATTCTTTTAATTCTTTTGGGAAGATACCCAGCAGGGGAATAGCTGGGTCATATGGGACCTCTAGTCCTAGTTCTTTGAGGTATCTCCATACTGACTTCTACAGTGGATGCACCAGTCTGCACTCCCACCAACAATGGAGAAGGGTTCCTTTCTCCCCACAACCCTGCCAGCATTTGTTATTGGTTGATTTCTTGATAGCAGCCATTCTTTCTGGGGTGAGGTGGAATCTCAGTGTTGTTTTCATCTGGATCTCTCGAATGACCAGTGATGTTGAACATTTTTTCATATATTTGTTTGCTGCTTTTACTTCTTTGTCTGAGAAATGTCTGTTCATTTCAGATGCCCATTTTTGAATTGGGTCTTTGAATTTGGGAGGTCTGATTTTTTTCAATTCTTTATATATTCTAGATAGTAGACCTTTGTCTGAGGTACAGCTGCTAAAATTTTTTTCCCATATTGTAGGTTGTCTGTTAGCTCTGTTGGTGGTTTCTTTTGCAGTGCAGAAGCTTTTTAATAAGATGATATGCCAGTTGTTGATTCTTTCTGCTAGTTCCCGTGCTGCTGAGGTTTTGTTCATGAAGTCTTTTCCTATGCCAATGTCTTCAAGAGTTCTACCTAACTTATCTTCCAACAAGTTTAGTGTTTCTGTCTTAACACTTATGTCTTTAATCCACTTCGATCTTAGTTTAGTGCATGGTGATAGGCATGGGTCTAGTTTTAATCTTTGGCAGGTTGAAATCCAGTTTTTCCGAGGTCGTGAGTCACGTGGAACATGCCGAATCAGCCCACGCCCCGGCAACAATCCACTGGACACCCCCCCACACACACACACACACACTCCTCTGTACAGCCACCTGGTTCCACACTACAAACACGTAGAGGACACCAGACCACCAGACCACGGTACTGAGTCCCGCCGCTCCTGGTCCAGAGGTAGGGGCTTCTGAGCCACCGTCCCACTGCTCCTGGTGCAGAGGAAGGGGCTTCCCGGCCACCATCCCTCCCGCTGCTCCCAGCCCAGAGGAAAGGGCTTTTGGGCCACCATCCCTACCGCTGCTCCCAGCCCCTGTCCCACCTCTCCCACCTCAGAGGAGGTAATCCGTGCAGGCACCAACAGCCCCCCCCCCCGCAACCCCCAGTTGAAATGAGAAAACACGTAAATAAGCCTCAAAACCAGGCTTCCAGATCACCTACAGCAACCCCAAAGGGAAATGAGATGGAACACTCTGATACTCAACCACTTGGACCCACTGAACTGGCAACAAAAGGGGATCTGGAAAAAATGAAATCAGAAATAATTTCTCAGATAACAGGAGAAATTGTGCTCCTAGTGCAAGACATGATTAATAAATCTAGAGAGGAGCTCAGGAACATGATGGAATCCCAACATAGGAAATAAATGGAATCCATAAAACAGATGGAAATAGATTTCCAGGAGATGAAAAACTCCATTGAAAGTCTACACAGCAGAATGAGCCAATGTGAGGACAGAATTCAATTTTCCTATATTCTCCTCAATCTCCTTTTTCAGGGTGCTGTAGTTTTCAGTGTAGAGGTCTTTTGCTTTCTTTATTAGATTGATTCCTAGATATTTCATTTTTTTGGATGCTATTGTAAAAGGAATTATTTCCCTAATTTCTCTCTCAGTGAGTCTGTCATTTGTGTACAAGAAGGCTATTGTTTTTGAGTGTTGTCCTTGTATCCAGCTACTCTACTGAATCTGTCAATTAAGTCTAGAAGTCCTCTGGTGGAGTTTATTGGGTCTTCTATGTAAAGTATCGTATCATCAGCACATAATGACAGTTTAACTTCCTCTTTTCCTATCTTTATTCCTTTTATTTCTTTGTCTTTTCTAATTGCTGTGGCTGTTTCCAGAACTATATTGAACAGGAGTGGTGATAGTGGGCATCCTTGTCTTGTTCCTGATTTTAGAATGAAAGTTTTCAGTTTTTGACCATTTAGTATGATGTTGGCTGTTGGTTTTTCATAGATAGCCTTAATCAGGTTAAGATAAAGACCTTCTCTTCCAATTTTCTGTGGGGTTTTTATCATGAATGGGTGCTGCATTTTGTCAAATGCTTTTTCTCCATCTATTGAGATGGTCATATGGATTTTGTCCTTGACTCTGTTAATATGGTATATTACATTTTTTGATTTACAAATGTCGAACTGTCCTTGCATCCCTGGGATTAATCCGACTTGGTCAGGGTGTATGATTTTCTTAATGATCCTCTGTATTCTGTTTGCCAGTATCTTGTTGAGGATTTTTGCATCTATGTTTATTAGGGAGATTGGCCTGTAGTTCTCTTTTTGGGTTGGGTCTTTCCCTGGTTTTGAAATCAAAGTAACACTTGCTTCCAGGAATGAATTTGGAAGTATTGCTTCCCTTTCAATTTCCTTGATGAGTTTAAAGAGTAATGGCATTAGTTCTTCTTTAAATGTCTTATAAAATTCATCAGTGAAGCCATCCAGACCTGGGCTTTTCTTTGTTGGTAAATATTTTATTACATTTTCAATTTCACTCATTGTAATTGGGGTGTTTAGAATTTCTATATCTTCTTCATTTAACTTGGACAATTCGTATGTATCTAGGAATCTGCCCATTTCTTCTGTGTTTTCCATTTTTTTGGAGTAGAGGTTCTCAAAGTAAGTATTGATGATCCTCTGGATTTCTGTTGGATCTGTTGTGACTTCACCTTTTTCATTCTTAATTGCATGTATTTGTGCCTTTTCTTTCCTTTTTTTGATAAGGTTGGCTAAAGGTTTATCAATTTTATTTATTCTTTCAAAAAAACCAACTCTTTGATACATTGATTTTTTGTATTGTTCTCTTAGTCTCCATTGCATTGATTTCTGCCCTGATCTTTATAATTTCCTCTCTTGTATGAGCTTTAGATTTGTTATGCTCTACTCTTTCTAGGAGCTTGACATTCTGCATTAGGTTATTTATCTGAGTTTTCTCCGTTTTCCTAATATGGACATTCACTGCTATGAATTTCCCGCTTAGAACTGCTTTCATTGTGTCCCATACATTCCTGTATGTTGTACTAGCATTTTCATTTACTTGTAGAAACTGTTTAATTTCTTCTTTAATTACTTCTGTGACCCATTGGCTGTTCAAGAGGGTGTTATTCAGTTTCCATGTGTTTGTTGGGGTTTTGCAGTTTCTTATGTTATTGATCTCCAATTTTATTGCACTATGGTCTGATAATATACAGAGGGTAACTTCAGTTCTTTTATATTTACTTAGACATGTCCTATGAGCTAGCATGTGGTCAATTCTGGAGAGTGACCCGTGTGCAGCCAAAAAGAATGTGTATTCCGATTTTGTGGGGTAGAACGCTGTAAACACCTATTAAGTCCATTTGTTCAATAGTTTGGTTCAGTTCTAGAATTTCCTTGTTAACTTTTTGTCTAGATGATCTGTCTATTTGTGATAGTGGAGTATTGAGGTCCCCCACTACATTTGTGTTAGTGCTTATTTGGTTTTTCATATCTATTAATACTTGTTTTGTATAGTTGGGGGCATTCGTATTTGGTGTACATATATTTAGGATTGTCATCTCTTCCTCTTGGATTGTTCCCTTCACAAGGATGTAGTGACCATCTTTGTCTCTCTTAATTAGTTTTGATTTGAAATCTACTTTGTCTGCAAATAAGATTGCTACATCTGCTTTTTTCTGGGTTCCTGTGGCATGGAGAAATGTTTTCCATCCTTTTACTTTCAGTCTATGTATTTCTTTTTGAGTTAGGTGTGTTTCTTGTATACAGCATAGTGTTGCATTTTCCTTTTTAATCCATTCTGCCAGTCTATTTCTTTTGATTGGTGACCTGAGGCCATTAACATTGAGGGTTATAATTGATAGATATTGATTTATCGTTGTCATGATGTTTTACTTTTGTTGGCTCTTTTATTTCTTATTTTTCCTCCTTTCCCTTTAGTGTCTTATGTTGCCTGGTGGCTTCCCTCTGTTGGGACTCATGGAGTTGTGGCCTTCATTGCTTTTTTCTAGAATATTGTTTAGAATTGCTTGTAGTGCTGGTTTGGTGTTCCTGAAATTTCTCAGGTGTTCTTTGTCATGGAAGTATCTAATTTCTCCATCAATTTTGAAAGATAATTTTGCGGGATACAACAGTCTAGGTTGGAAGTTATTTTCTTTTAGGGCTTGAAATACTTCACTCCAGGCTCTCCTTGATTTGAGGGGTTGTGTTGAGAAGTCTGCTGTGATTCTGATGGGCTTTCCTTTGCAGGTGATTTGTTTCTTTTCTCTAACTGCCTGTAGGATTTTGTTTTTCTGTTGAGTTTCTGGGATCTTGGGATATGTCTAGATGTAGAATTTTTTTGATCATGGCTAGTTGGAGTTCTATATGCCTTACTTATCTGTATGTCCAGCTCTCTACCTTTGTCTGGGAAGTTTTCCACTATTACTTCTGTGAAGAGTTTTTTATGTCAATTGTGCTTTCTGCTGTTTTTTCATGGACTCCTATCAGTCTTATGTTATTCTTCTTTGCATCATCTAGCAGTTGTTGGATTGATTTCTCGTGGTCCCTTACTATTTTTAAGAAATCTCTATTTTCATTGTCTCTAACTGCGATCCTGTCTTCTATATCTGATATTCTATCTTCAGATTCCCTTAATCTGCTGTGGATACTTTCAATGGAGTTTTTGATCTCCTGAATATCTGTTTGAATTTGTTTCATGGATTCCATTTCTTTCTTATGTTGGGTGATCATGGTTTCCATTTCTTTCTTATGCTGGGTATTCATGACTTCCAGCATGTTTCTGAGCTCATCTGTTTTTTTTTTCTGTTTCTGTTCTAGATCCTCTAATCATGTCTTTCACTCTCCTCACCATCTCTGTAGATACCTGGGAGATTATTTCTGCTTTGAATTTTTCTAGAGCCTCATTCATCTGTTTCATTACTTCCTGTGCTATTAGTTCAGGGTATCCAGGTGGTTGCTTATGGTACTTTTCCATCTCATTTCCCCCAGGATTTACCCTTGGTGGGGTGGAAGTCTGAGTTTGTGCCCTGCTTAAGTGTCTTCTCATTTTTGTTTTTGGTACTGTCCTTGGTTTAACTCCTGGGTTGATAGTTGAAATTGCTTATTGTTGGTATCTTTGTTGCTTGTAATTAGAACCCTTATGGAATGATTGCTTCTCAGAGGTGTTTTCCAGATATAGCTGGTCTTTAAGTTTTGAGTCTCTAATGAGTCTAAGGCTATCTCATTTTCCTTATACTAGGAAGGTTCATTGACTAGATCAATAACAACACCTTAGCCCAAGTGATACAATCAGCAACACCATTGCATCAAGTACATCTTCGAAAATGACATTTTGTGGTAGTTATTAATCTATCACCTTTAGCTGTGTGAATTAAATCAAGATCGAGGACCAACCAACATATACTGAATAAACTCTTCAATATAACAACTTTACCCTTTGGGATGGGGAGTTAGAAGGGGTTGGGGGGGGGGGGACAGATGGGAAGAAGGATAGGGGAAGGTTAGCAGTGTGGCCAGAGGACACAGGTGAGAAGGAAAAAGAGAATAGTAGGAAAATAAAGAAGGACTTGAATGAGGACCAAAAGAGGAACAAAAAGGGAAGATGAACAATGTGGGAGAGCAAGAGAGTGAGTGTAAGAGAGAGAGAAAGGAAAGAGAAAAGAAAGATGAAACGAAAAGGGGGAAAAAAGGAGAGAAAAACAAAATTTGCAAAGAGTAGGGGAAAAAAATAAAGATAAGAGGAACAAAAGAAAAGAGAAAAAAACCAAACTAATAATACTAATTTTGGGAATAAAAAATATCAATGAAGATGAAGGGCCTCTTTCAGGGTATGTCTCTGCTGTCACAATAGACAACGTGGGTTGCAGTGTGCAGATATAAGTCAGTGAGTCTCAGCAAGCTAGTTGCAGACCCGTGAGATTCAGGCAGATTTCTGGCTGCAAGTCCCAAGTTGAGCTCCCTGTCCTCCTATAGGGTTGAACTCTGCAGAGTTGTATTGCATGTTCTAGCTGGCCTTCCCCTGAAGATAGTCCCAGTCCTGATGGGAGGTGGAGATGACTCCAACTTACCCAGTACAGTGGTCTAGTGGTTTGGTGTCCTCTGCATCTTTGTAGTATGGAACCAGGTGTCAGTACAGAGAAGAGGCCAGAGGAGCCGGAGGTGGGGGTGGGGGGCTGTCCAGTGGATTGCTGCCGGGGTGTGGGTTGATTCGGCATGTTCCATGCAACTCGCGACCTTGGTACAGCATCCCTCATCATCATTTTATGTGAGCATGTAGCTTGGTGCCACATGCCCAACATGGTGAAGTTTGGGCTGAAATTTGAGAAGTAAGTAAAAATTAATCAAATAAAAACTAGGGCAGCGACTGGGTACAAATAAAGAGACATCCAGGCCAAAAGAACCTATGAAAGATTCCAAGATGACAAGTAGAATGGTGCATCTGCAGAATTTTCAGAACATGAGAGAAATTGAGGGTGGCGAAGTAAGAGGCAGGGGAAGCTGCAGCAAGGGATGAAAAAAATCATGCCTGGCTTTGTGAGGCATCTTAAAGATTTGCTCATTATCTTGAGAACAATGGGAAATGCCTGAACCTCTTTAAGGAATAAAGAACCATTACGGGATTTGCTTCTGTAAAAGCACCACTCCAGTTGCACACTGGAAAATTCATGTAGTGGAGTATAACGAAACAGATGTAGTTCAGAAGTTACCGCAGGCAAGGGAAGACGGTGGGTGAGATGAGGGCAGTGTAATGGGACTAGAGAGAAATGACTCAATTTGGAAACTAATAAGTAAAATTGCATTAGTCGAATGTAGTGGACACTAGTTTTTGCCAGTTATAGGCAACAAAAACAAAGTAAATTCCTTTGAAGAGCTTAAATTCTAGTTTGATCCTTTGAAGAGCTTAAATTCTAGTTTGAGAAAACAAATACATGTATAAACAATTACATTATAGTAGATATTTATGACCATGAGAAAGAAAAAGTGAAATATGACAAAGAACAATAGGAATGGGTGAGCCATTAATTAGTTGGAGTAATCTGGGAAAGCTCTGAAGAGGTGATGTTTGGAACAAGAAGTGAATAAAGAATAGGATATCTCCATGGAAAGATTTAAAGAAGGACTTACAAGCTGAGGGAAGATCAAGTGCAGAGGTCCTGTAATAGAAATCATCCAAGTTTACTGACAGAATGGCAAGCAGGCCAATGTAGCCAGGGCAGACCACAGAATTGGGTTGAATGAGATGTGATCAAAGGTCTAGCAGTCCCTCAGGCAAGAAACACAGAAGGACAGCATTTGGGACAGAAAACTAAGGGTATAGTTTTAGCAATGCTGAGTGTGGAGCACTTTCTGAACATCTAAAATGAAACCATTTAAGTAACCACAATATGGATGTGCAAAATTGGAGCTGAGATAAAAATATCAATTTCAGAGTCCTTATCATAGAGATGGAAATTTAAAGAATGGATATGAATGAGATACCCTTAGGAAAATACACAAAAAACAGAAGGGAGTAAAGGATAAAGCTGCAGGAATTTCAACCCCAAATGACCGAATTGAGAGAAATAAGCCTGTAAAAGACAGGTGTAACCCCAAACAGAAAAGGGAAATGCATGTAGCTGTCCCAGGGGTCAAAATATGAGTTTTCACAAAGAATGGCCAAGAATGTTAGTTCCAACTGAGAAGCAAAACTCATAGAAATGGATTTAGAGGCAAGATTTGACTGGTAGCCTTAAAGAATTGGTTTTGTTGAAGTAAAGAAAGAAAAAGCCAGATTTAGAGTGGACTAAGGACTGAATGAAAATTGATGAAGCATTGCCACTTGGGTACACTGAGTATAAAGATGAAAAAGGAGTAGAAGAGAAATTAATTCTAAAAGACAAAGTGCTTTGGTTTGATTTGGTATGGGTTTGAGTTTTAATTTTTTTTTTTGTACTGGGGATCAAATTCAGGACCTTGCACTTGCAAGGCAGGCGTTGGAAACACTAAGCTAAATCTCTGGCCCCCTGAGTTTTAACTTTTGAAGAAGACAAAATTTAAGCATATCTTCTTATTAAGAATAGACATCAAAATATATAACTAGAGAAATTAAGGCAAAATCTTGCTGATATAAATGTACAGATATTTTTGTCTGGTAATTAACTGATAATTTTGGCAATTTCTTACACTTAGTATATACAAAAGCTATGCAAAACAATATTTTACATATCACAAGTTCCTATTTATTTTTGTAATTTTCAGAATTTTCTTCATTTTGTTAGACTATTCCAACAAAACTAAGTGAGGAGTATTTACACTCAATAAGTAGTATATATATATATGTATATGAATGCATATCATATTTTCTGTATTTTACTTCTCTTTACTAACCAATTTAACATAGTACATTTATTTTATATAACATTTAAAGTTGCATTCATTCAGAATTTTTTTCTTTTTAACAATTAAAAATTACAGAAAAAAATGCATACAAAAAATCTCTAAAATATTTCAGTCAGCTGTTTTCACAGAAGAAATTAAAGCTATAAAAATCAATTCGTAAATATATTTGCTGCATCTTTACAATGGTTTTATTATTAATATGACTAAAAATAAATGAATAGAAAAATATTTATTCACTGGCAAAGTGCCTGTGCAAATTTTCTAGCTGACTCTCAACATCAACACATATTGTGATCTGAAAAGAGACAATGTTCAAATACTTAATATACAATATTTAAATACCTAAATCATCATTTAAACAAAGAATGTGCTTTATGTACATTAGTCTTATGTAATAACTACATGACAATATAATTTTTATATACTTAATAAATATATACTTAATTTTTAAAAATTTTCTTTCTTATAAAGATGAAGTTTGAAACATATCAACCAAATTATTTATATCATGTATAAGATAAGGAATTTGAATTTCACACTGAATAACAACGAAAATTCTTTGAAATGTTTGACCAGCAAACAGAAGAGGTCTGATAAGGGGGTTTGGGGACCATTAAAGATTAATTCAATGTCCAATCTTTAAATAAATATTTAGTGAGTGTTTTCTACATACCAGACAAGGTTTTTAAAGGTGAATCATTGGCCAAATGACTGAAATACTACTCTTTAAAATCATGAAAATCATGTATATCCTTTGTACTCTCATTTCTCTGTCCGTAAAGGAATGTGGTAGGTATTTCTTGAGAACATTTTATCAGACCTTAGGAGTCAGCAGAGGTGAAACTAAAAAAAGAATGTGTGAATGTGAAAATAAAGATATTAATAATGCACTGGAGATTCAAGAAGCAAATACATGACTCAATGACAGTAAAGAATATGTTTGTCATGGAAATGTGACTGTGATACTCAAAGATTATGTGTGTTCACACATGTGCAAGCACGTACACACACACACATACACATCTATCATTTTACTTGTGGAGTTTGTTTCCTGTATTTTTCTCACTGATAAGCCAATGCCAAGTATTAGAGGTATAACTGGATAATTACCCTGAGATTTAATAGGGATTACCAGCAGCCAGGGATTGTATAGCCCACATTCTAATTGTCCTTGAAAATATCAATCAAGTAATCATACAAACTCATAAAAAGTAATAAGCATCAGAGCAAAAGATGACTGGGGATTCTGCCTTCTATGACTGCCACATGAGTTTTTGCCTTAAAACCAGAAGAAAGCCCCAGATGGTTTCATGTCTGGTGTTTGAAGGTAGAAGGAAAATTGTACCTTCTAGGTTGGAGAATTTCCCTGAAATGTAAATGAGAGAAATCTAAACTTGAAAGAAGCTTAATAGACTTAGGGATGGAGTCTACATGATTTTTAAACTGTATAGAAATACACCAGTAGGGAGAAATTTACGTAGGACAGTGAAATACACATAAAATATTCTTTAGTTGATGGCACGTGCCCCTCCTAGTCTGAATACATTCATACACATAAAGACTGATAGAGATACTACTTACCATTATATGCCATGCTGAAAATTTTAATGGCTTCAAAGTATTTTATGAATATTTCTGAAGGATTGAACTGCTTGTCACAGTGTTGACATGAAGTCATTCAAATGTTCTTCTGTAGTAATGAATACTGGCAAAAGTTAAGCACAAAACAATGAGCTGACAGCACCAATAGTTCTCTGTACACTTTCTGTTAATCATTATTCACCAGTTATATTTTCTTCTTGTAACTCACTAGTCCAAAAAAATGCAAGCACACCTACAGACACTGATGATTAATGATAAGTTCAGATATGTGTATGGCTAGAGAACAAATGATTAACCACTTCATCATTGCCCTGCTGATTTCAAGAACCATGTCAGTGTGAAGGATGTTCTGAAAACAAACAGGTTTACTTATCATCAATTGGCTTCACTCAAGCTTTGGTCCTACCAAAGCTGTGATCTTGATTATTGATTTTTTTAAAGGCATCGGGTCTAATAAGTGACCTCAGAGGGGTCAGTTACCATGAGCTACTACCTCCTTCTCAGAGTGACCTGAATCAGGGAAATGCCTAAACAATGAGTAATCTCCAGGTGATGGTAGTCTCTGGTAAAATGCCTGTGCAAATTATCTGACTTCAGACTCTGATTCTTTTTTATAATCTAAGTAATGAAGACATAACAGCTTCTGATGTCAATTTATAAGCAAAACAGAAAATAGTGTATTTAAAATATACCAGGATTTTTTAAAAGCACATTTTATGTTTATGTAATCCTACCCATTCAATTACACTGTCTGAGAAGTTTAAAATTCTTCCACATCCAGTATGCATCTGCCTTTGAAATACTCCCATACCTTCAAGATACTTTCATACAGGTAAAACTTCTGTGCTGTCTTGTGTGTTTTATTTTCCATTGATTTCTGAATTCTTAGCTATTTGTACTGGAGATTAAGACAATTTTTTAAAAGTTGCTAGAAGTACCAACTTCAGCCATTTTCATCAGTTATTCAATCTTTACAAAAACTTAAGAGTTATTCATACTCTTTGACTAAAGTTTCTACTATAGTCTTCAAAAGCACAAAAAAAACTGGCTAATTATTTAGATCATGATAATAATTTTCTTGGTCAAATAATGAGGAGACATCTACAAAATTTTCTCTCCAAATATGTAACATATAGTTTTCACTTTCTTCTAAGGCTTTTTCTGTACAAATAGTCAGATTTCATACATACCTTGATTGTTTTCAAACCTTAAAGCTCTTTAACTTACAAATATTTCATCCTCACAGGCTGCCATCCTCCCACGAGATTGAAAGACTTTATAGACCTTTACTCAAAATACTTCTGCAATTCTCAGGATTAACAATGATTGCTTCAGACTGTAAGCAGACTTAAGAGGTATAAGGAGTAATGTTATTTATGTTTTATTTCTGTTCCTACTGCTGCCTGGGAGTTCCAGCAGAAAGAAGGTGTTATAGAAATATAATTTATTAATAAAAATTTGTTTCAAAACTTTTACAGTGAGAAAGAAGTGGAAAGGATCTGTGAAAAGCCTTACAATTCCCAGAGAGGGTGGCTTACTGATGGTGTTAAGTATTTACAACAAGAATAAAAGGATAGTGCTTAGGATTGTTTTAAGCAACCAGAGAATGACATTCTCACAGCCAGGTTTGACAGCTTCTTCCAAGCAGAATAAGTAATTTTCTATGGTACAAGTTCACTAGACAAAGTTTCTGTCTCACCCAAGAAACAATAGCATATTGGGCAGGCTCTTATCTCCTGAATGTCTCACCGTTCCTTACACAATTCCTTTTGAAATAAAAGGCAATCTGATACAAAGATGATTTAGAAATAGTAATTTGAACTAGAACAACTCATTTATTTGAAGAAGTCATGCAAAGACCAGGAAATATTTGTTTTTACTGTATCAGAAATAAGTCAGGCCTTTGTTGATGTACGTTATCCAGATTTAAAAGATATGAGGAAACTTTCCAGATGAATAGCAGAAATCTGGAAAATATTTCCCAAAAAACTTAAGAGAATTTTTGTTGTTTAGCCAAGAGTAGAAAACTTTTAAAAATTTGGTGAATATATGTATAGAAATCTTTTTTTTTCTGAATGAGAGAAAGGATATTGTTTATTAATTTGTCTAAATATTGTAGTATCCATTTGGACACATGGGTCTTAATCTTAACTGTACATCAGATTACCTAAGGAGCTCAAAATAAGCAAACAAACCAAAAACTCTCTCCACACCATTCCCATAGTCCCACAATAAGTCTGCCGTGGTGCAGGGTATACAGGTATCATCTACCACTTTAAATTTTCCCCAGATATTTCCAAAGTGTAGCCAGGGTTAAGAACAAATGAAGTAGAGAACATCAACATAGTTAAAAGCAGCTGAGATTTTTCAAAAAATTAAGGGAAATGTTTTATGTGCCCAAGTTCTTTTTTATTATTATTTTATTTTATTTTTATTTTTGTGGTACTGGGGATCGAACTCAGGACCTTGCACTTGCGAGGCAGACGCCGTGCCACTGAGCTAAATCCCTGGCCCAAGGGAAATGTTTTAGGTCAGTGTTTTACAAACCAGGACACCAAACCAGCATCACAATTATCTGGAGGTTTGAAATAGGCAGGAAAAGCCCACTTTCTCCACTCTGAATCCACCCAGAGCTCTCCACGGCATTCTGAAGAAGGCTCTCTCCTTGACCCGACTTTCTGGGCTACATCTCAGCCATGGACTCCATTTTCGCTTGGCCAACATAGCACAATTTTAGCAAAAAACCTACTAAACTAACTGGAGAGAATCCTTACCTTCTCTATCTGGTCCCCCTCATTACATAACTAAAGTTTTCATCCCCCGACCCATCAATCCTTTGATATTGATTGCTCAGGCTGCTTTCAACAAGAATCCTCCTGGGTCTTTTTTTTTTTTTTGTACCAGGGATCAAACTCAGGACCTTGCACTTGCAAGGCAGGCGGAGGAACCACTGAGCTAAATCCCTGGCCCTTGGGTCACTTTAATGAGAATTCTCCTACCCTTGATGCCTCCTCTTAGTAATTTTCTATCCTCTAATTACTCTCTTCCTCCAATCTACTCCTTGGCTATACATTTCCGCTTGATCCTTTTGTATGTGAAGTTGAACCTGATCTTTCCCCTATTGCGAGGGCCTTGACAACTACCATGACAGTCCAGAATTCAGTCTTCCTTACCATTATAACCAGTGTCAGAATACTTCTTTCTTTAGCACATGACATCCTGAAACAATGATATTGGCAGCCTTCCCCCTGCGAGGCCCCCATTGGGCACCACGTTTGTATACCTCTTGAATGACACCACTCTAAAATGTACTGTCACTTAAGTATTACGAACTTGGGCACCACTGGGAGCCCGAGGGAAGAGCAGCAGAAAACAGTATATATGAGGAAAGGATATGTGACTTTTTTCCCTCCAAAATGATAAGATGAATGCATGTGGCCTAGCAGTAAATATTGAGGGAATAAAATCCCTTTGGAATAACAAAAATGCAGAACTATAAAAAAATGTATAAAGAGTGTGATTGATGGTTTTGTTAGTAACAGGTGTGTACTAAAGGGAAAAGTGCACAGAAAAAAGAAATACAAACCAGGACTTTTAAAAGACTACAATTTTAGAAAGGGAAAAGAATACTGAAGCTCAGTTCAATACCTGAATGGGATCTGTGGAGTGGACGCAAGGCAACAGGTTCTTGAATCAGGACCTGAAACTATTACCTGCTATAATGAGAGTGGATTACCTTTCTTTAAGTTAAGTTCACAATTGACCTTGAAATTTAAGATGCAGCCAAGCTGCAGCTGGTAAATACATTCACCTCTGCAGCAGACATTAGCTAATGTTTCATCTTTGTAAATGATACATACTTATTATATATGGCAATCACTTTATAGTGTTTTTCATGTAAAATTCTATAAAAAATAACATTAAAACACATGAAATGCTTCTAAGTTTTCAAAAATGAAACAGAGAAGTTCAATTTATCATGTACAGGTACAAATTTCCAATGATGAAAGTGATCATAATGTATACCTAAAATGTACCAATAAAGCTAATTTTTAAAAAATGAAAGAGAGAAGATGATTTTCTGTTTTTATGAAATTAATGTGGTTGAAAGCATGGGACTTAAACAAATAACCTTTCAAGGTCTCCACCATTCTAAGTCCATCTTTCTTTGGTTCATCAGCAAATTTATAGAGACTCTATTTTTAAACTTATTTTATAGATAGGAAAATAGAGGAAGTAATGGTAAATGGACTTCCCAAGGTGTTAGAGAGGATGTCTATTTGAGTTAGAATTATAATTTATGGTCCCTTAATTGCCCAACTAATTACTGAGCCTGCTGTTAAAAGCACTAAGTTATACTTTATGAATATAAAGTTTGATGCACATTTCCTCTGATATCAAGAGAATTACATCAAATAGAAAGCCTGCTCCACTTTTCAGGAGTATTTAGAATTGAATGTTGCTTCAATTGTGTGTGGTTTCGAAAGAGACGCTGCCCACAATGTGTATGATAACTTACTTGCACAGAAATAATGAACATAGTCGTCAACCTTTCTGTGCTTCTCAAATTCTCTTTAGGATGCATTAAAGATACAAAGTATATCTGCACCAACAACATAAACCAGGAGTTTGGAAAGCCAAACATGCTTATTACCTTCAGGGGATAGAAAAAAGCATCAGAGCTACATTTTATAAAATATTTTGCACCAATATGAAGATTTAAAAGCATACAAACAAATGTAAATTTATTTCAATAAATGGAAACTGAGGGCTTTCTCTATTCCAAGCACTACTGAAGGCACTGGATACAGACATACAACAAAGCCACAGGAGCTGAGAAGTGGCCTCATCTATCTGATTTCTATTTAACAAGGATCACCATGGTAGCTGAGTTCTGAAGAGACTTTAGGGAGTGTTACAGGATGAGTTTTGTCCTCCTTATAATTCATATATGAAATCCTAACCTACAGTACCTCAGCATACTTGGGGATAAAGTCCTCAAAGACGCTATTAAGGAAAAATGAAGTTTCTAGAGTGGGCCTTAATTCTGTATAGTTGGTATCTTTTTGACAAGACTTCAGGAAAGTGACTCACAGAAAAGTCTAGGTGAGGAGACAGGGAGAAAGTGGTCATCTAAAAGCAAAAGAGAGGCCTGAGACAAACAAATCCTGCTGCAATCTTGACCCTGGACTTCTAGCAACCTGAACTGTGAGAGAATAAATTTCATTTGCTTAAACTACCTTGCCTGTGGCACTTTCTTATGGCAGCCCTGGCAAACTAATACTGAGCAACCAAATAAAGCCACAAAAAAAAGCAAAACTGTCCAGGGACCATTTAATTATTCTCAATCCAAAGGTTGAATTCATTCCATCATTTTCTTTAGCTAAAATTCTCTAAATTAAACTTGATAATTATACTAACAGATGTGGCATATTGTCTAAATACATAAAAGAATGCTCAAAGACATTATGTTCACTATTTTTTGCTTTTAATATACAATATTTTACATAAGAGATTAAAATTTTCTGTATAGGAACCACTGCATAAATATTTTCAGTAAAATTTTAAAGCTAGGAGAAGAAAATGAATGGAAACCAAAGGTCCCAGGATAGAGAGCTACAAGGATTTTCAAAGAAAGTCTAAAAACAAAATTTTTGAGTAAGGCTTTAGTCTTTAAAGCAGAGTGCCAAACACTATATAGTCGGAGCTGGCAGGGTTAGGTTTTCATCCTTTCATTCTTGCAACTTCTGAGTCTACATTACATCTAGGGCCATGGAGTTTATTAATTTAATAGGTCTTTCAAGAACTACAGAGTAGAAACACTTTCTCAGCAGTTGCCTTGGTTCACAATTTTCTCTCTCGCCTTGAGTTTGGTTTAGCTTTCATCAATAATCTTCTGAATTAGAAGTTTAAAAATTGAAGTTATGAGGGTCAGCCTTAAGAAAGTAGGTACTAGAATGACTCTGCTCTTTGAAGAACTCAAAACTCAAAATATATATCTCCATTCTCATTATTCCCATTGCTCTCAAATCAATTATCTAACAAGGGAATGGGGGAAAGACATCTCCCACACAGCTGGTTATAGATTGATAAATAAATCCAATTTTTTTCACATGCCAGAATGTGACCACTGGGGATCTTCCCAGTAAAACATTAACCAACTTTCTCTTTATTGAAACAAGTCAATAAATAATGAGGAAAGACTTGGGCTCTAATCTAAAGCCATGAAACAAACTGTATAAGGCATGATAATTCAACAGGAAGAAGATTACTGACCCTTCGTAGACTGGCAGGTCTTTAAATTAAGAAGACTCCTAAGAGAAAAGGTAAGGTTCTCTCAGGTCAGGCAGCCAGCTGTCTCATTAAAACTAAAGTTGAATATTTAAAGTTTTTAAGGAAAATAAAGCAAATATAAATAAGGAAGAATCGCATTATCAGAGCAGTATAGCAGAATATCACAGAATCAGACAGAGATATATAAAGCTGAGTTCTGTCATTCTTAAATTGTCAGACTTTGAAAAATTAATGTTTCAAAGACTCAGTTTCCTTTCTAGAAAGAAGATAGTAATATGCCCTTCCCAGCTATATTATGAAGAGAAAATAAAGTATGTAAAGTACTGTATTTGGTACCATGTCTGCTACATAAAAGATACAGAAAATATTATAAATTTTTATTTCTTCCTTAACATTTTTCCCATGAGTCTATTCATAACATTGTCTGAACCTTTAACTAATATTCATTAAATAACATGAAAGCTATACATTTTTTTAAGTTTGTTATGTTCTCCAAACTCTGTCTTAGCCAAATTGACCTGTTAAAGATTTCTGATACAATTTCTTCTTCTCACTTCACCTTTCTTGCCAACTCTGTCTTTCCTCTTTGCTATTGCAGTTTTCTAGAGTAGGAGGTCCGTTTCACTTTAATGGCTAGGTGAGCAGTATGGAAGAAAAAAGAAATAGTAAAAGTAATGTTTGAAACATTAATATTAATTTCATAAGAACCACACCTAATAATCCAATAAATACCAAAATGAAATAAAAATTTATTTGATGAAATTTATCTGC
Source organism: Heterocephalus glaber (assembly GCF_053883595.1). Classification (NCBI taxonomy): domain Eukaryota; kingdom Metazoa; phylum Chordata; class Mammalia; order Rodentia; family Bathyergidae; genus Heterocephalus; species Heterocephalus glaber. The sequence continues at coordinate 18,025,946 of NW_028258333.1, forward strand.
ATTTTATTTGTATTCATCTCTGTGCCCCCTCCCCAGGCGTTCCCATGTGTGTACATTTGGTGGGGTAAAGTCATTCTGTTCCTCTTATAAGGCCACTAATTTTACCTCGAGGTCCCCACCACCTTTATTACTTGATCTAACCTCATTACTTCCTAAATGCTACCTCTCCAAATACTCTCATTAAAGGGAGTCAGCATATAAATTTGAAGGGGAAACAATTCAGTCCATAGCATAGGTTATAAGCAAATATACATTTTCCTTATATTTCAAAAAAATAGAAGCATTCTTCCTGAAAAAAAAAAACAAAGACAAGACAAAACTGTTCTTTGCAAGTTCCCAACTCCCAACATGAGGCCTTATTGAACATAAGCACTCAGAAAATAATTCAGGAAAAATCCAAGTAAAGTTTGGCATGAATAAGTTTCATTAAAATCAGAGAAGTATTCCCAAATTTTAGAGAATCTATATTTTGATTTAAACAAAGTATTTGACATAATCTAAAAGAACAAGTCAAGACATGTTGAAAAATGTCATTTCCAAAATAGAAAATGGGTTGGGAAGAGAATAAACACTACTAAGTATGTAAAATTCCGTCTAGTTTAGATCTTTTAGTAAATGAAATTAAAATTTTACCACTGAATTAGAAGTGAATAAAAAGAGTTAGATGCACAAAGAATAAAATAATGGAACTACAAGAAAGAAAAGCACAAATGAAAGTAGAGTATACCAAAAGGCAAAATGCATGGAAGTAAAAGTGTCAAAAAAGGCTAAATTAGGGGCTGGGGATGTGGCTCAGTGGTTCCACCTCCTTCCTTTCAAGCGCAAGGTCCCGAGTTCCAAAAAAAAAAGTTAGGAAGCAAAGAATTCATAGGGTGACTTGGAACTGAGTCTGACAACAAAGGTAAGGCTGACAACGTGGAGCATGGAGCCCCATGCTTACAATGCTAAGAAAGAAAAATACTACTGAGATTAAGGAGGCAGTAAACTCAGGAAGTATTTGTGATTGTGCCATCAGTACTAGCATGAAGATCAATAAGTGTTCCTGACACTCTATCATCTCCTGGCAGTAGGCAGTCAGAATCACGACTAATAGAAATAATGGTAAAGTATCTAGAGATATCTTGGCCATTGTTTTCCATGAAGTTGCATTCTGGGGATGGCTAGATAACTTGCAAGACCTAATGCAAAATGAAAATTTGCATTCCTTTCCATAGGTCTTGCTCCAACCCTACAAGTATAGCCCAACAGATTGCAACATCCATGCTAGAATATGCTCAGTACCTACATGAAGAGTACAGAATGAACCCTGGCATTGCTAACCTGAGAAGATAATCTTATTCCATCCTGAGGCATTTGTTTAAACCCTACTATTCATTTGTCAACATCCAAGTCTGTTATAAAGGCAGAGGGCATGGGTAGAATGTAAATATCTCACCATCTTGACCCTTTGTATAGCAGCCATCATTAATCAACAAGTCTCCAAGTTTCCAAGCTCTTTCTGTGTTGGACCTCATTTACAAAACATGAGCTCAAGAATAAAATTATTGAAACTTTCATGACTACACCTAAAGAGCACTGAATCCCAGTCATGTTTCTCTTCTGAGCATAGGGCCCTGAGAAACTACACTGTTTGCTGACCATGACCATTACGTTTTAAATGGTGCAAGAGCTAGATTCTGATTTCAATTTATTTTGTTCCCAAATCCTCCTAGCCTAAAGCAATTGTTTCAATTTCCAGCCTTCTTGCCATCGTCCATTCCCAATCCTTAATAAAGACTCTTCTTACTATTTGCCTTCATCTCTTTCAATTGATTATGAAAAAACCTGAAGCATGTATAAAGTTTTAAAAATAAAGAACTGTAAAATTGCTTTATATATTTTCTTTGACCCAATGTCAGATGAGACTTTCTCTTTTGGAAAGTAGCTATTTTTATCCTTGTTATCACCATAAAATGATACACTTGAAAAGTAATATAAATTTCTAACAATTTAGGAAAATCTCATCAACTTCTGCCCCTAGAATCACTTCCAAGAGTTAGGACTAGTAAGATTAGTTCTTTAGAGTTTTACTGGTTGCTACTGATGTGAAGTTAAATAATACTTATACCTTTAATTCTTGCTTTGTCAGGAATAACAATGAAAACTAGGACTTTCAAAATCCCCTATCCACTTCCCAACTCTTCCTTTAAACTTTCTCTTCATCATATGTGGCCATTGTTCTGACTGGTAGGTTATTTCATCCTTTTTCCTTTCTTCTATATATTGAATATCTGCTAGGTAATTTTTTAATGTAGACATTATGTATAATGTTCTGGAACCTACACATGTTCAAAATGTAAGTTTTTGGATAATTGTATAATAGGTAATAGTTTGAGATATACTCAGGAGATAGAAGTTGACTGTAATTTTGCTATAAATTTTAAGTCATTGCCTTCTTTTTCCTTTTGAAAACAATTACCCTCATGTTTCAAGAAGCTTTTAAGAATTTGTCTCTTCCCTTGAAATTAGAAAATTAAAACTGCATATTTTTAATTTTTTTATGACCTTCTCTTAGTATTTATTTTATCTTCAAGGTCTCCTGTGACCTGAACTTTCTCCTCTTGGGTGAAAAGGTCCCCTATTAACTTCTATAATTATTTTCTTTTCTTGCAGAACTTTATTACATTTTGTTAAACTTTTATAATTTTTATCTCTCAACTTTACTTTTCTGAGAGATTTTGCCAACTTTATTTTCCACATAAATAATTTTGTTTTCAGCCATATTCATTCTATTATTCATCTTGTCCATTAAATTTTGCATGACAATCATATTATTTAATTCCCAGGAGTGTTTTTCACTCAATGTTTGTTTATTCTGTTTTGGAAGTGGTATTTCTTTGAAATCTCAACTTCTGTGGCCAATATTATCTGTTTCCCCTGAGATCATTAGTAATAGATATTTGTCTTTGCAGCTCTCTTCATGCTATTTGCTTTCCACAAAAGCCAGTATCCCTGATGTCTGTGCATTTACAAAGTTCTTGTTGCTTAAATTAAATAATTGGTCTGAGCTCCCTTTGCATTTATGTTTCATTCACCCCATCCAAAATAAATAACTTCTCTAAAATAAAGATTGGCTGCCTATTCTGCGAAAGGAGATAGCATGTGTTCAAAAGCAGGGAAATGAGATTAGTACAGCTGTTATGGAGGACAAAATGAGGCTCCTCAAAAAGATGAAAAATAGATCCACCATATCTCCCAGAAATCCTACTTTGGTGTATATACTCAAAAGAAATGAAGTCATCATACCAAAGAAATAAATACCTGCATGCCTAAGTTTGCCACAGCAGTCTTCACAATAACTAAGCTATGGAATCAACTCAGTTGCCCATCAATAGGCATGTGGATAAAGAAAATGTAGTATATATACACAATAGAGTATTACCACACTGAGCTATAAAGAATGAGTTCTCGTTCTTTGCAGCAAAATTAAAGACACTGGAAGACATTATATTCAATGAAATAAGCCAGATATAGAAAGACACATACCAATGTTGTCTTCACGTATGAAAGTTGAAAAGTTGACCTGCAAATGATTACTAATGATTGGGAATGGTGTAGAGGTTGGAGTGGGAAAGGGAGGTTGGACTTGATCAGTACATGTTGTATGCGTGTATAGAAATGTTATACAGAACTCCATTAATATGTATAACTAATATGTGTTAACAAAATAAACAGGAAAATGAGATAAATAAGCTAGCAGCTCAATAATTTCCACAACTCTGGTTACAACACCTCAGAATTGAACAGTTGCTCAATTCCAATCTATGACTGTGTGTGTGTGTGTGTGTGTGTGTGTGTGTGTGTGTGTGTGTGCTTATGGAAACTTCCAAAGTTACAAAGAGCTCTGCCATATTTCTCTCTCAGCTGCTGGTGTAAGGCAGAGAGTGCCAAATTTAGATAAACCAAGTCTTCAGAGCTCCCAAAGCCAGGAATGAGAGCTTCTATGACCACAGGTGGTGAACAGGTATTCTGAATGCACTTGCTAATCAATTTCTCTGTCCGCCGCATTTTTCCAGGTTTATTCATAGATGTTACCCTGCTTGCTAGGGGGAACTTGTTAGAGCTTTTCCTGCTTCTTCTGCAGAAAATGATGCTGTTTGTTGGTGCCTTTGACAGTGATTCTCTCCTTTCTTATTTTTCTGTCACTACAAATCCATTTGCCTTCTATTTTTATAGAACTCCTCAAAATTAAGTTTTGTTTTCTGATGCAATTTTGATTTCATTCTTTTCAAAATATAATTTCCATCATTGCAATGAGATCTTTGACAGGAAGGAAGATGGTTGCACACACTCAAATTTTGGTTGGCTTAACATCTGCCCTTAAATTAGTGTTCATTTAATACTTGAGAATGGCAATTTCTACAAAATCTCTTTCCAAACCTTTTCTATTTCAGTTAAGTATTGGGATCCAGTTATGACTATAATTAAAAATTAGTTTTAATCTATTATTTCAAAAACATTTGAAAATAAGTATAAACAGAATAAAAAACTAATTGAGATGCCTGGTTTGGGGAAACAAAGATTAAATGTAGCCAATAAAAGACTGCGACCTTAATTAAACTGACTTGGAGAAGAAAATAAACGATTTCGTCCCTAAGGGTAAAAGCATTAGGATAAAGTAATTATTGCAAGAGGTGGAGGACATTTGATTGACTCTAGAGAGCTAGAGAAGAGAGTGGATTAAAGTGAGTTATAGAGAGATGCTGGTTAAAACTCTATATGTGGGAGATATTAATACCTGATTACTGTTCAAAATGCCAGACAGTGGTATAAAGCAGCTACAATTAGACACAGCCTTATTAATTAACAGCTTACATTTTCAAGGTGCCTCATTACTGTAATTATAACAGAGGAAAAAAAATCTCACATCTTACTGTGAATCAGCATTAGAAACAGATATTTGAATCCTTAATTCTGAATTTAGTACCTTGAATCATTTTAATATTACATTACTTGAATATATTTTCTTTTTTTTTTTTTTGGTACCAGGGATCGAACTCAGGACCTTGTGCTTGCAAGGCAGGTGGCGGAACCACTGAGCTAGATCCCCAGCCAACTTGAATATATTTTCTAAAACAAAAGAATCGGCATATTTCTACTTCATTTACAGGGGTCTATTAATTTTGCATATGGCCCATATAATTCAATTTAACATTAATTTCCAGTGAATATATTAATAAAATTTGCTGTGTGAAATAACATCAATTAATAGCAAATTTTAAATCAGAAAATTTTGTAAAAAGCCTATCAAATGTAATGCCATTCATTAAAATATCATAAATCAATGAAATGAAAAATATCAAGCTATTGGGTTAAGAAAGTTAATATTTTCTATGGTACTATCATAAAAATTATATATAAGAGTAACTATATAGTCAGAAGATTTGTTTTATTGTGTTTTGTTTTAATTCAGAATCCTTCAGAGTATGCTTTTCTGAGTCAAAGAGTATAACATTCTACTTTCAAAAGTTTTTTTTGATAAGAAGTATTTCTTAATAACGAGTAGAGTCTTGTTAGCTTCTGATTTTGAACAAAAGATACCATGACTAAGAGAGAAAGAATTAAATAGTACTTCCAAGTACTTTCTACCCAAGAAAATTTAAGCTCATTATTTTGCTTGAATTTCTAAAAAAACCATACTTTCATCTTTCTTTGGTCGTGTTCCCAGAAACTTCTGATATATTTAAAGCAAATAAATAATTTATATATCTTCTTTCAGAGGAGTGAGGAAATGAGCAAATTAGTTTTTTCTTTGGATCATCCTATGTGCTGTGAAAGTGAGACAAATAGTAGATGACCAAAACAAATTGAAAGTGACCAATGAAACAAAGAAAAAAAAGTCTACTCCTTGATCCATCTGAGCTCTCATTAAGGAGAAAAATAGCTACATAGTAACTCACTCTGTTATGTCAATACTATGTTTTATGAAGAAGAAATGAATTCTTCAATGACAAGAATGATGATCTTCCCCATACCTTGAATGTGGAAGACTGAAATGTTCCCTGCCTCACCTATGTTTATAGTTACATTTGTCTTTTTTGGCACACTGTTAGAAAATAAGTTTAAACGTGCACTGGTCTAAACTTCCCCATGATGTATAATTTAAATTTTCTTTTTCTTTTTTCATTTTGTTTCATATCATGTATGTAATAAAAATGTTTATAATTGTTCACCTGGTAGTTATTTATTTCTTTTAATAGAATAAGATAAAAATTATGTTTTCAAAGGTATAGGTTAAATTATTTTAAAGAGTTCTGGTTTAGCAATCAAAACTCTTTTGTTCTAAAAAATCTAATATAATTTTAGATAACCTTTCATGTTCCAAAGGAAAAGAAGAAATCCAGTGACAGTGGTCCAGATTATCTGATTATATCTGCAATTGAGAATGAATCTGGATGATGATTTAGAATTTAACTTCTTCATTTTACACATAAGAAAAACTGAGGACCAGAGAGATTAGGAAAGGCAGCTAATGTCAAGCAGTCAGCTATTTCATTTAGTTGCAGAGCTGAGACTAAAACCTAGGCTTCTGACTTTTAGTTGATTAGCCTTTCCACAATATCATACTGCATCCCTTTAATTTACAAAGATTAAAGGAAAAGATTGACTGAGATGGGAAAAGAAATTCAAAGTCACTAGGATCTTCTAAGGCAGAAGTAGTTGTAGATTAGCCTTAAAAAGAAAGATTTTGCCCCCATCACATTTCTTATAAAATCATGTTTTATATTTTAGGTTGGCTAATTACATGTACATCTATAAAGGATCATGATCAGTTACTAGGTGTGTGACATGTAGAATTATTAAATCAGATTTCTTTGTTTTTGTCCTCTGAATGACTGTTCATATCCTATTTTTTTTTTTTGCTATGTAACCTATTTTCCAAACTGATGTTACTGCCATAAATAGATCAATGACCCTATCGAAAAAGCTATAGATAAAAATGTAATTCTTAAAGAACTACACTTAAGACCAGCCAATAAAACATAAGCCCCTCTTTGGAATTGTTAACATGGCATATCACTGGCAGAACTCCTAGTTGACAGGTGACTGAACATCTTTAAGATAAAGTAAGGTTCTGATTAAACATAAGATATTATTACTAAGAGTTCAAATAAGTAACTCATTTACAGTCAGAAAGAGAGAGCTTACTAGGATTCTGAACAAAGGAAGTTCCTTGTATAAAACAATGAGGCATACAGTAAAAATGGGTAAGGTTTAGAATACAAAAGGGACATCTGGTATACCTGCTCGCCTTTCTGTAACCTGTTTTCAGTTTCACATTTGAGCATTCTTGTTTTAGTTATTTACTCTCTGACATGAGGATTTTAGAGAACAGTGCTTTAATAGGTAAATAAATAATGCAGTGGCTTCTATAGAGACAAAGATCAGTGTAGCAAATAGGAAGCCATAGATTCATTGGAGGAAACTCTAAGAGGGTCAGAGACCCTTTCTAACTCAGAAAGTCTATTAGTTTAACTTCTAAAGCCAAGGGGATATTTTATGAAACCCAGCAGAATTTAAACTATGAAGAAATGGAGAAAAATGGCAATAAAGATATTTTATCTAGTTAGCCCTTATTGAAAAATGTACAGGTAGGATACAGTAGAAATATAATAGTGGCTTTCATTAAATAAAGCTGTGTAAAAAGAAATATGGCAAATACTGAGATAATATCATACAGAATTAAGTACTAAAATAAGAATTTTTTCTCATGTACCTAGGACCTGGTGAAGGAAATAGAATTTTTAGCCATTCACACAGATTTTGTTTTATTTTTAGCCATTGATTTATGATAGAAATAAGCATTGAGGGACATTTTAAAATAGCATCTTTCAGGCAAATTTCATTTGAGAAGGCAATTCTGATTTTACCTTCCCCACATATGCACATATACCAATGTCTTTAACCTACAAGTCAACAGAACTAAAATCAAAATTGCTTTAAATAACTTTCTTAAGCAATAATCATACACAAAGAATTTATCCAAAATGGAAATTAAATCAATTTACTGCCATTATTCTTTGAAATAGCTCCTCTCTGAGTTAGTATAATCAGATAGAAAAGCATTTAGGATTTTTCAATAACAAGAAAATAAAAGAACTTAAAGGAAGGTCATTTCCCCCGAAATACACTTATTTTGCAATATTAAAAAAGAAACATATGTTCCACATATTCATGAAAAAGTACATTAGACAAGAATATACATTGCTGTTCAATAATATAATAATGAAATGAACACAAGAAACAATCTTTTACAGAAACAATGAAAACAGATATGAAATTGAAGAAGTTACATTAGCCCTAAGAGAAAAATAAACTGAGAATGAGAAGTAAACTAAATGTAGTGAAGAAAAGAAAGAAAGATACTGAGTATAGAGAGAAGACAAAACAAAGAAGCAACTTGGAAAGAATATACTGCTTAAGAGAAGTTAAAAATGTAAATAATTTTAAAATGATAGTCAAAACTATAAATACATGCATTTCAAATTTCAAAAATAATAAAAAGCTAAAGTTTTGCCTAGGCAAATTTCAAAACAGAAGTTAAGAAATATCCCAATAAATCTTTAGTTTTCAAGGATAAATAAATAATCCTGTAAGTATCCTAGAAGAGAAATACCTAAAATGACATTAGCCTAAGCTTTCTTTATAGCAAAAATAAAGGCCAGAAAATAATTATACAGATTATACGTACTTTCAATTTCAAAAACAGCATTTCTCTAATTAAGTTCATGCTAGCTAAGCTACCCTTTCTATCAAAAAAGGTGGGAGGGGAAGGGGAAAGGAAGAATTATGAGAAAAGAAAAAAAATGGAAACAAAGTCTATGTAAATAGGGAAGGGTGGAGGGGGTGAAGAGTGCACAGGTAATGGGGAAAAAATAAGAACCAAGATTCATCATGTACAGGTACAAGCACCCCATGATAAATGTAAACGTATTGTATACCTAAAATGTACCAATAAAAGAATTTAAAAGAAAAAAAAAAGGCAAATGGAAAATATTTTTAAATCTCGAGCCGGGGATTTAGCTCAGTGGTTCCACAGCCTGCCTCGCAAGTGCAAGGAACCGAGTTCAATCCCCGGTACCAAAAAAAAAAAAAAAATCTGAAAGATTCAGAACATTTACCATCCTCTCTTTTGTACGAAAGTCATAGATTTTTAGTACAAACATATTCCATGCAATATTTCAGACACACTTTCACTAAAATAAAACTCATTTTTATCTGAAATTCAAATGTGAATGGGTGCCTTGTATTTAATCTGACAACCTTGTGAATTAATGGATTGGACTGCAAAAAAAAAGATGGGGAGGCCAAAGTTGCTATAGCAAAAAAATTTTTTTTGCTGAAATTCTTTTATTGGTATGTTTTAGGTATACGATACATTTACATTCATCATTGCGTGCTTGTACCTGTACATGATGTATCTTGGTTCTTATTTTTTCCCCATTACCTGCACACCCTTCACCCAGTAAAATATTTTTAAAATAGCAGTGACTTTACTATATCGTATACAAACTTACACATAAGAGCCATTACAATGGAATCGAGTAGTGACCTCCTGTCAGATAACTTCAAGACACCTAGGTCTCCTCAGTGGTTCTATTCTCCCTGGGACTCCTGAGCACTTGGGGTGTTCCAACACATCCAGGGACTGATTAAAACATACAGGAGAGCCTTATATCTGTATCACAGTCGGCTAGCTGGAACCAGCCTTCTAATTTGTTTTGCTATCCGTGGGACTCCTGGGATATGTCATTATTTCATTTTAGATAAAAGTCCTGAAAGAATCTCATTTCTTTATCTAACACATAAATCACCTTTATTCTAAAGTTCCAAAGTAGAGCCTATATACCCTTTTCTTTAAGAATATTCCTGAGATCTTTAGGCTACCTTACAACTGAAGGGCATTTGCGGCTCTTGTATCTAACTTGTTTCTAACATTCTCAACCCTATCTAATGGGGCTAATGTTTGGGGTATCTTTCTCTTTCCTAATAGCTTCCACTCCAGAACATTGAACTCTTCTCCTCCCTCATGCACTCCAACGTAGTACCCCCACTAAGTGGAGCAAACACCAAACTAGAGACATATATAACAACTCCAAGCACCATTGAAGCAAAGTTCATATAGCTAAACATCATCATCGAGCATAACAGCAGCAATGAGTGTGAATTAAACTAAAGAAGTAAACCAACCTCCATTCAGGTATATCATTTAATTAATGTCAAATTAGTTACAGCATATTTTGTTGTATGAAATAGGAAATAAAACTCTAATATTACTTGTAACTTGAATCTTAAGTTCCAAGTTTATGTTACAATCACTTGCAGTTTTTTTATCAATGACTATGACAAAATTCAAAAAAGTCAAGAAAATAAAATGTTTTCTATCAGACTGAGAATTGCTAACTAGTTAGACAATGATGATCCAGAACTACCCTAAAATTTAGAAGTACTTTTGCAATCTTAATTCACTCAGCATATACTGACCACTTGATTTGTTCATAGGCCTATACTAAGATCTTTTGGAGATGTCAAATATGTGGCAGCGCAAAGCAATCTTTCTTTGAATTACTATCTAATGATAAAAAGAGGAACACAGTATGAAATACACAAATAGTTAAAATTTGTTTCTTCCAGGACAATGCAAAATCTTCTAAATTTTTCCACTCCAGCTTTTAACACATATGCCTAAAAGAAAAGGTATTATATGATGAAAATTAATTAAGGATGGAATTAAAGATTCAGCAATGCAGTTGCAGTCAGCCATGCTTTCTGGGACCAGCTCTTCTTAATCCTGCATATGCTTTTCCTTTTCCCTTTCTTCCTAACCCAGTTTGCTCAAGCCATAATTACTACAGTTTGCTATAGAGCTGTTGTATCCGTATGTGCCATTTTCCACAACATCTCTCACCTTTTTATGCCTGATGAGTTTGTCTTCAAATGTCTACATTCTCAATTCTGTTCTGTCAGGTTCAATTAACTACTGCTGATAACAATATTGGATCTCATGACCTACTTGTTTCTCCCTCTCCTTAGTGACTGCCAAATGCAACAAATACACATAATCAGAAAATAAAAAGTAAAGAAGCTATTTGGGTAGAGGATAAATTAAGGAATGATCAACTACCAAGTGACATGGAAAGCATCAGCATGTGGTGAGTATAATAATACCTTACTAGAGCTCCCCTCTCCTTTTCTACAGAGCACAAGCCCTTCACACACCCACAAGGATCTCCAATGTTCTCGAGCTTAAGAAGCCACTTGGAATCTTCCTTAAAGTTGCGTTATTCTTTTGTTTCTCTCAGACTATCTTCCACCCTTGGCCTACTATCCTCACAGATGACTATGGAAAAGTCTTAAATTGAAAAGCCTTTAGAGAAAAAGAGCTATTGTGAATGTGAATAGAACAGTTTAACTTTTTGTTTTATAGAAAAGTTTTAGTTTTAAGGACAAATGAAAATGTGCATTTCTAATTTCATGGTGATAGGAGACATGTGTCTATGACTTTCAAAATATATATATCAAAATGCAAAAAAAAGATTGTTTTTCTTTTAAACAGGCCATTTCACTGCACTATCTCCTTGTGTTCCAATCACACATTGGTCAGTCCTTGTATAAATATTCATAGTAGAAACCCACCTCTCTGGATTAAAATCCCAAATCAAATAAAATGTGAGTAAATATCAGACTAAACATAGTGTTTAGCAGGAAAATATAATAACTTGATGCAATAAAACCCTCATATATGGCTATAGAATTGCTGAATTTGAAAGTGCTGTAGTTGTTCAATTAATGTAAATTATCAAACATAACTCAAACCCTTCGTTCCTCATTGTACTCAGCAGTATGATTTTAATCTAAAGAACAACTGTCTCAGCTCATTTAAAAATGCTGCCATCAGGTTGGACTTAATCAGCTTTCACACAGAAAATTTCTACACTCTTTTGACTGTCTTTCAAAACAAACCAAACAGTCAGTCTTCTTAGAGAATAAAAACTTTTTATAAACTTCACACCATTCAAATAGCAAAAGAATTATTTAGTTTAGAGATACCCTGATAATACACCAACATAAATAGATTCGCAATTTGGGTTAAAAAGACAAACTAACAAAAACAAATAATCTGCATATTCAAATTTTTCTTTGTATAAAAGCACTTGGGGGCTATAAATCTAAGTTCCAGCTGTAAAACTTACATAGCATCATTTGATGAGGATTTTTATAGTAAGCATCAATACATATAAAAATTTCTGCACAGGCCTTAGATTTATTATGACAAAATCCAAGTGGTTTTGAAAGTAACAAATGTAGGACTCTGGATCAGTAAGACACTTGTTTGTAAATTTGATCTTTTACTTTTTAAAAACAAAAATAAAGTCCACAAAGAGGAGCAAATAGTATTTGAAAACTTTAACCTCTTTGAAAAGTCTCCGCAGGAGCAGGGCAGGTAGGCGTCTGCAGGAACCAGACAGGCACCATCCCACTGTGATGTTAATAAGAGGAGGAAGGATCTTAGTACAAACACACAGTAATTATAGGGAAAAGGAGATTCTTTTTGTATTCGTGGACTGCCTGTCTGGGCAGCTTGTGTGATAAAGAAAGAGCTTTTATTGTGCTAAATGCAAGTGTTAATTAAAGAATTTTTTAGGAATTTGCCCTTCACTAACAGGTCAGAGAAAAGCCATGCTAGGAAAAAATCTTTGCCGATTGTATAAAACATTAGAAGATGCACAACCTCTAAATCTCCTACCACTTTTGTTCTACCTTTCAGGAAAGTTGTTTTGCCAGCTTTTTAGATACCTCTCACAAATATCAATTCCAATTGCTTTCCAGAAATATGTAGATTAAAGGAATAATAGATGAACTCAACCTCTTTTTGTGCACCCAATAGGGCATCAGGGAGTAAAATAACAAAAGGGGAAATCACGTAGCTATGGGATTCCTGTGATATTAATTTGACTCTTCACTGATTCTCTTCTGCTGGAAAATCATGGCAGAAAAGAGAAAGAGACCACACTGTCAATTAGCCAAGTGGGAAATTCTGTATTTAGTCATCCTAAAATGTCACAATAATTATGATTGTTTAGCTTAATATGGGTTCCTCAGAATATATAACTGAAATGGAAAAAAATGGATTCTGATTTGCTGAACTTGAGAATGTCTGAAATTCTAAACTGAAGTTCTTGTGCAGAAGGTTGGCATGAGTATATTTCTCTAAATGAATCAACTGAGAAGCATGGAGATTGTCAGGGAGTAGGAATTTTTTTTCAAAAGGAGCAAGCATATATTTAGATCCCTAGTTGGTTTAACTAATTGGTGTGGAGTGGAGTAAATTAGTGTCCCTAATGCAGATAGTTCAAGGCCTGACAATGTGGGAGCATGTCAATTATGATCTGATACTGCATAAGAGGCTGTGCTCCTCAACACTGATTCAGGAAAGAAGGTAGAAAAAAAAAGCATTTGTCCCTGACCTTAGGAAGAATCACTTCTAGGACACTGTTTCAGCCCTCTGCATATATGATTTACTCAACATTTGTCTGCCTTCCAGAGCTTGAAACATAGGCTTTTTTTCTTCAATGGTCGAGAAAGGTTGAGCCATTGAGATGTAATCTGCTACAGACAATATATGAAAAGAAACGCTAAATATGTCACAGTCTCTCCCATAATTCTACACGAATATGCTCTGTGATTTATAATCACTTCAAAGAGGTGGGCTCAAAGGAAGAAGGGAGTCTAGAGGTACAGTCAGGAAGCAGAGGTCAAAGAGAACACCCTTATGACAATTTTATTTCACTATTGCTGCAAAGAGAATACAGCCAGACTGTACAAATATGTAGAATGCCCTTAGAATAGAAAACTTTAGAACTGAAGAAAAAAGCAGTGTTCACCTATTCCCACCTCTCCCCATAGGCAGAAAATGACACTAAATTAGCATCCAGGATTTTACCTCACTCAGTGATGAAGAGCCCTCTGCCATGGACAAGCCCAAATCATTTTTAGACAGCTGTAACTACGAGAGAGGGCTACCTTTTACTCAGTCAATACCTGCCTCCCGGTGGCTTCTCTCCATAGTCGTATTCCCTAGGACTTCATCCACATCGCTGAAAGTATTGAGCAGGGCAGGATCAGAAGCCTCCCACCAGATAGGCAATGATCACCTGGTCAACACTGCTTAAAAACAGAAGGTTCACTTACTTATACTGTTCTCTATGGGAAAGCAACTGCCTGGTACCTACAGAGAGTATCTACGTTGCTGCCACGATCCAACCTATGAAAAGTAAGAGAGTTTTGACAAGGCCATTCTGAGTGATTTCACTTTGGCTCAGAGTTATCAGCACTTTCCCTTTTAAGTACCAGCAAACAACCTTTTGTAGAATTTGGCTGGAAAGGTGCCAAAAGCAACTTCACAGACTTCTCCGTGTGGTTCCATAGAACTAACCTCGGATTTATTTAAACAGTAAATAAAAAGTACAAGTTTAAACCTCAGCATCTTTGTAAAGTTATAATTGTAACACGGCCCTAACTTTTGAGAATAAAAACAGATTTAACATGCAGTATTTCCACATGGGACAAAATCTCTTATAGGACCATTTACATTTATAATGATGTCTTAGAACATCTTAAAATAATAACAACCGGCACCACTACCCTTCAGTCTGGTGGAGAATCGATGTTTTAAGAAACTGTTTTTTAGATATGTTTCCATGGAATATGCATGTAGACCGCTTTTTTCTTTAAGCACCCTCCTTTGCTTTCAGCAACTCTCACTTCTCTCCAAACTTCTCTCTGTTTTTTAAAGGTAGCCCTCTCTCATAGCCACAGCTGTTCAAAAATAATTGAGACGTGAAAGGAAAGCATTGAGTGCTACAAAATTCTGGATGCCTTTGGGTTATTTTCCACCTGTGGGAAAGTATTTGATTTGTTGACCACTGCTTTTTAAACTGTATGCTATTACTGGGGTTCCCTCTGTTTTCCCTATGTTCTTCCCTATCAAGAAGTCAATACAGTAGCTCCTCAAATCTTTATTTCCAGGTCTGATGACTCACAGCTGTCCTGGACTCTTGAGACTGAAATCTCATGCTCAATCATCCTTGCCTTCAGATCTTCCCATTGATGACTCGTCCCATCTTTCCTAGACATAATTTAACACATTTTCTATTGTATAACATAAATGTTCATCCCATTTTTTAATTGGCTAATACCTCATTGCACTAGAGCTGCTTAATGCTTATTCATAAGCCACAAGCTCCTTGAAGAGAAGAACTACAGCATATTTCTTTATATTTGTAGAACTTAGGACAATGCTGAATTATTCTAAAGGCTAAATATTAGTTGAATGAAATAAGATAAGAAATGAATTGCTCACGAAATGGTTGAGGTACTGGTGCTTACAACTCAGTCACTGAATATATACAAACCAAATGCTTTTCCATATTCGTATTTGGTGTGCATGCTTACAAAGCATGCATGGTTTATCCCATCAATGGCCTGTGCTTAATGCTCCCTAGGTACCCTAAGGCCTCCTAATCTTTGAAAGCATTGCACCAAAGTTAAAAGCCTAGCAAGCATGCACATATAATGACATTTAAAGCTAGACCTTTGCCCTTTTTTTCTCAGAATAACTCAACTACCACATTCTTATAGTAAAACAAAATATTTGTCAAAGTTCATATAATTTCTTAGTGATGAATATATTCTGAAAGCTATAAAATGTAGCCACTTGTAAATAAATTGCTGCAAGGCCCCTCAGAGTAAAACTGAGACCCAGTACAATTGTAATGTAAATTAACAGGGAGAATCTTACACCTAGCAGTACTCCTGTTGTCTAAATTCCCACGGTTAAATACTCCAGATGTTTGTTAGAATGGTCTACATGTCCACCCGATGCTATGGTGAGAACTACAATAGTTCACAGAGAATTCTGGGCCTTTAGGAGCCACAGAGAACTGCAATGACAGGATGCAGGGACAAGATCCTTAGCCAAGGATCCTGAAATGATAGAAGATTTCTTTTTCAATGAGAAAGAATGAGGAGATTTGCAGTGAGAAGAAGAGTGCAAAAATAAAGGGAACCCATAGGACATTATGGGAGTGTATCATACGCAGTAAAGGGAAGTGCACTGAAGTAATAAGGAATGGATGGGTGGGTCAGGAACCTAGTACAGAAGCACTTTAGCCAAGTGCTGGGCATGGACTTGCTGCTCTAAACACAAACCTGTGGTGGATATTAGAAGAAAGTTGGTCTGAAACTTGTAAATCTCCACCTTTAAAATTAAAATATTTATTTTAAGAATAGCAGCTTTAAAAAAAAAAAGAATAGCAGCTTTCTCTGCAATCAACCTTAGGTGCCTTCCTTTACAGACAGTTTGCTGCTATAAAAGAAAGAATTCAGTATCTCTGTACAACTCCTCTCCACTTTCAGCTCAGAGTTTCTTGGAAATGAGGCCTACATCATATTATTACTTGTATTTTCTTTGAATAATGAATATTTGGGTAATGGGAAAAGCAAATGTGCATAACGTGGCAGAGAACAAACAAGTTTACATAAGTATAAAATACACTCATTAGGGAAAAAATTCATCATGTAGGATCAGTAATATTGGATGGGGCAATAAAATGAATATGTACCTATATATATAGTTAGAGGAAGTATTACTTTCATCTTTTTCCATTCCTTGTGACACTTAAGTGCATAGAAAAATATTCTTTGAAGTCAGTTCGCACAGTCTACTGGATTTGGAAGACAAGATATTGAGTTTCATTTTCTAAAGAAGAAATAAATGACTTGAGAATTAAGAATGAACAACACAATATGTAAAAGTGAACAAACTGATCAAAATGAATTTGAATATGCTGTTGCATGGCCTTATATGCCTAATAATTACATCCATTCTCAGAAGCTCCTTAGGGATCAGATATAATTAAAATGTTAATTACAGACAACGGCAATATTTTTCCATCATATATATGGGATAACTAGAAGCAACATAAATAAATATACATATAAAAATACCTTTAAAAGTTTCACATCATCCTTCACAAAAGTAAAGCTTTTTAAAAAATAGATCTCAGAGTATACAATGTACAAAGGCATAAACATAGAACTTTCTAAGAATGCCCCCAGGTGCTGAGAATGAGTGGAATTGTCATATGACTTTAGCAATCCTCTGAAATATAATCACACTAAATTTTTTTTACTTTATCTTGCCAGTTTCCAGTGATAAGAATGGAAGGGAATCCATACTGGGGCATGCCCAACTGGACTAAAGTCCCCTTGATACCCAGCAGAGCCTCTAGCATGGGGTAAAATATCTGATGCTTCTCTGTTACATTCTTTTCTGTCATATCTCTTTACCATTTCTGAACAGAAGAGTTATAAATGCCTAAGACAAATTGAGCATTATTGCCTGCTTCTGATCAAGATCTTTCAATGCTTCCTAAAGTATAGACTGATCCCAGTTTTCCCTCTGCTGTGGTTTGAGTACAGAATACCTCCCCCGGGGGTCTATGTGCACTAGTGAGCAGTGGTGGACTATTTGAGAGTTGAGGAATAGAGAAGGACCTTAGGTTACTAGGGTTAGAAGGGGACTGTGAGACCTCAACTTTCCAGTCTCTCTGCTTCCTGGCTTATGATGCACTCTCCCCATGATATGTTGCCTCGCTAGAGGCCCAAAGTGATGCGCCCATCTGATCTCGGCCTGAAACCTCCTGAACTGCAGCCAAATAGGTGTTTTATTTTAGAAGTTAAGTGTCTCAAGTATCTCATTTTAGTAACGTGAACTTACCAATGCACCCTCCAAAGGTCTGCCTTTCCTAATCTGCTTGTTGCTGTTGAAGGTGCCACCATCCTGCACTGTCTATACCTTTCCAGTTGAGCTGTAGGCACAGGTTGAGCTTATTTCATCAATAATGTGGTATCAAGTCCCTTATGGCTTGGCAATAAACATTAAAGAATAATATTACCATGGATTTTTACATGAGGAGCAAGTGCAGATGTTAAATCTCCAGCCTATTGCCATTTCCTTTTATAACAACTTGGCAGTTGTACAAATTAGTATAACTCCTGAATGCCTTGAACAGAGCAGATATGACTTTAGTGGGAGTTGTGGCTCATTGACTTTAGTGAGAGCATATGACTCAAATCCTCTGAGTTTTATAAGGTGATGAGTTAGGTTAGGTTAAAGCAAACCTTGGAGCATAATTTGATTGGGTTTTTCCTCCATCAGTGATGGATGCTTGATAATCACTTTCTGCCTATTATATCAATAAATCAGCTGCAATTCAATTTTAATCTGTAAATAAAGTTAAATCAGAGCTATGAGGGTATTACATGCGTGCATTAACTACTTAGAGGTGTCATTACTGCCTGTGGTTATTGAGCCAAATGTAGTCATTTGAGTTTTTAACTTCTACTTTTAAAGAAGCTGAAGCAAATTTGCTGAATGTTCTTACAAGGAACACCATATAGCCTGAGAAATTTGTATCTGCCTGAAATTGCAAATATAAATTGTATAATATCAGAATGAATAAGGATTTCTAGCTTTAAGCATCACGTGATTATTATCTTCACATTGTCAGTAGGCATGCAGGAAACACAATATAGATTGAAGTTAAATGCTCCTCACTCCAGAGAAGAAAAATGGGCCAATATTTCCATCTCAGTCTAAGAAATTAAAGCAGAAAAAAATCCAGTCTGTCAACCTGCCATGTTTTGCTGTCTTCACAGCTGGACCCCATCTCCTGGGCAGTGTTATAGCACCTAGCACATTATGGGTGCTCAGTAAATACCAGGGAACAGTACTAACCAGTCCACACACGTTCAAGGCACTGCAGGCTCTAAATCTCTGACATAATGGGACATGTCCATATGAACGCAAAGCACAGCAGGCTGGATGAGAGCAAATGTCAGCTGAGAGGATAGGAGGAGAGGCCTGCCAAAGCACTGCAAGAGTGGGATGAGATGGGACAGCCCATAAACAAGGAAACCACGGCATTTAGCTCTCCTTGTGTAGAAGGATCAATTCCTCAGCCTACTGTGACTGAAATCAACTAAGAAAATACCAGAGCATAATTCTATACTAGTCATGTTTGACTCACCACACTTTCGTGTCAAGTTACTGGGGGTAAACATT
The DNA here is from genome assembly GCF_053883595.1 of Heterocephalus glaber. Classification (NCBI taxonomy): domain Eukaryota; kingdom Metazoa; phylum Chordata; class Mammalia; order Rodentia; family Bathyergidae; genus Heterocephalus; species Heterocephalus glaber. Next base: position 18,045,114 of record NW_028258333.1, read on the forward strand.
CCAGAATGCTAAATATTTTCCATTTACTTGAGTTGCAGAAAGACATGGATGCACATTCCAAATAGGAATATATATGTATATTTTATCACAAGAATAAAAGAAGTTGAAAGAAATCACCCATAACACCTGTTAAAAACCTGAACCTAGCATATTTCTGCTCCAAATTAAACTTGAACAAGACTTCATACAGAGTTCAAATTATTAACCACAACTAAAACTTTAAAAAAGAAAACCCTGGGCAGATATTGAACTTTTAAGATCATGTAGTTTTCTTATATGTTAACTTTCTCATTGTCAAAACCAGTTTCCTGGGCCGGGGATTTAGTTCAGTGATTCTTCCACCTGCCTCGCAAGCTCAAGGTCCTGAGTTCCATCCCCAGTATCAAAAAAACAAACAAACAAACAAACAAACACTTTCCTCTTTGAATTAATTGTTTAAATGAAATTCCCAAGTCTTAGGCTTTTTTCTTTTTTTACTTTTTTGGTTTACACTATAGAAAAAAGTCAAGTAAAATACAGCTCTCCACCAGGACACTAAGCATTGATGCTAAAATACTGAAAGTTTAATACTATCTTTAAGGCAGCAAAGAAAACAAATAGATTCATGCACAATGTCCACAACACAGGCTAAAAGGGGACCAAAGGAAGTCAAGGAGTGAACTTGAAAGGGATTCACATTGTCTTCACCTGCCTTTCTGGATAGTGTATAAATGTGGGTTCATAAGTGAACCCTGAAAGCACTTCTTGAGATAAATGCTTTTTATCTCAGGGCATTAAAAATTAGTGAAAGAAAAAGACATCCATGCACACTATGTATAATATATAGAAGGAGAGAGAGAGAGAACACAAGCATCAAAAATGTAATAATTAAACCAGTTATAAGTTTCAGGTGGCTCACTCCAGAGCATTCATTTCAGGACAAGGTATCAAAAACAGTTCTATTCAGCTTTACCTCACAGAACTCTCAGGACTGATGTCGCTAAGTTCAAGTTCTAACTCAGTTGTAAACATAACCTTCTTCCAAATTTTAATCAAAATAGCCAAAGTACTAAAGAAGCATTTTCAAGATCAAATTAAAAATAGTCTCATAAAGAAAGGGCCTGGACCTGTGCCACCGGAGTCATAAAGGTCACATTAAGCTATGATTTGGTACTGTTTTACTATCAGATATGCTCCATTTTCCAAACTGGACACATTACTAAAATTCAAAACCTTACTAAGGCACTAGCAGGGTATGTCCAAGTGCTTTGTTTTCCATTTGTAAGTAGGAAGAAGAGAAAGTCCATAGACAGTAGAACCATCTTCCTATTCTCACTCGCTGACCCAAGAACATTTGACACATTTGTATTGTGAGATCACCGTGCATCAGACTAAGTGCCTAGCACCATCAGCATCTTCCTTCCATCCCGTAAAGTCTTAGCCAGCTACAAAATCTTTTTCTATTTCCTTAGCTCTCCACAATGATTCCAAGTCTTGAGAAAATGTGCCATTGTTGAACATAAACTGTGTCCTTTTTCCACATATGGTTAACTACTATGTTAATTTTGTCAGAAAACTCCATTTAACTATTTTGGAAAACTGGTATTTAAAAAATTCATTCCTCTTTTGCTTACCTGGCATTCTTTACCCTCATGAGCAACTACAGCTTATATTCAAAATCTTCCATTCTCCTTCCTGGGAAAAGTGCCATATAAAAAGAATCAATATACAATCTCCTTCCAGGGAAAAGAATATGATAATGCTCTCTGTTTCCTGACACTAGCCACCAATCTTTGTCAAGTGTGGAACATTAACAAAAGTAGAAATATCATACTCTGTCTACAGGATAGGACAAACTGAGAAAGGGATCTAATTTCTCTTTACAATTAAAGAAGTGGAGTCTGCCTTAATATACAAAAGCTAATGAATAAAAGATACTGAAATCTCCATTAGACACCTCACTATTGTCCAGGTATTCAAGCACCATTTGGAATGATTGCTTGCTTATAGCTATACTGATATACATATGTATATATATATATCACCTATTTTTCCCTAAAATAAACCATTTACTGAGTAATGGCAGAAGACTTCAATGATTTCTGGAGTGTAGGAATTTAAATGCTGGAAGACCCTATAAAGAACATCTTGTTTACTATAACATCTTTCACAAGTTGTTGTTTAGCCTAACTATGGTAGGAACGTGCTTCGCAGAAAAATTGGTAACACCACTGGACAGCTTTAATTATTAGAAGTTCTTTCTTTTATCAGAATGTTAATAGTAGTCACTCCTTTGGAAGTGGAACAAGAGAGAACTGTGAGGAGGGCTTTCACGCTTTGATTAGTTGAATTTGTCATAATGACAATCTACTAGTTTACAAATAAAGTAAATAATGTGATTGAAAACCTGATTTAATTTACTTTCCACTCATTTTTTTCTTATTCTGCCTAATAAGGGCCCCAAGAAGCACAGAGGAAATTCTTTCCATTTTATGCATGTCCATTTTGTGATCAAGTTATCCTGTGTTGGCTTCATTATAAAGAACTGTCTTGGTTGGCCCACAAAACATTTTACTAGGTATAATTGGAAGATAATTCTCTGTGTGGGTCTCTCACATTTGCACCTCTTGCAGGCAAAGTCACTTAACTGCCTTTGTTTCAGACAATTTCTTTCAACAAGATTTGTATAATGAAGAGTCTCAAAACATAGAAAGGATACCTCCCTCTGGAACAAAAGGCAGGCATCCTTATTACCCATTATAAAAGAACTGGGTTCCCTAAACTTAGGGTTCCTAAATTGTAAAGCAACTCACCACACAAGTAAGTGTGGCCTGGCCCTCTTCATATGGGAAATGGGGCTTGAGGAAAAGATTTCAGATGACCTGTAACTCAGGGTACTACTGTTGCTGTAAGTAATATTCTCCTTTGTCTCTGACTTTGGCTCTTGCCTTCTGCCAGCATCCATGAAACTGTGTCAGGATAATTAGTTTGCAAGGAGGGAAAAAAAAATTCAGAATTCTCACAAGTTTTTACAGGTACTTTACACAGTTGAAAATATGTTCTCATTCTCTAGGAGATTATAATCTAAAAAAATGTCAAACTAGTATGTTTTTGAAATGGGTAAAATTGGAGAAGCTGAAAACTATATTTGAGCACTTTCAAAATAAGACAAAAAGAACGAGCAGAATTATAATGGTCAACAAGTGGATTCAGCAAAGAGTCAAACAGGACCCTCAGATGTGTTAATGAAAGATGGAGCATCTCAAGATTGCAAATGATGAGCTTTTCTTTTGATTATATAAGACAAACTTGAAAGGCTTGAGAGATGGAGATGACAGGTAATTCCCATAATTTGAAATTCAAAATCTCCTAAACATTTTGCCCTTTAGGTTCATTGATAAGATATTGATGAGTCATATAATAATAGTAAAAATCCCTTCTCGCCTGCTGAACCTTCTGGTCCGCCAAGGTTTATCCCTATAGCGTCCTTCCGAAGTGATTCCCTGGGCTGAGGGTAGTGAGGTGATCATATGACCACAGATGATTCCTGTGACTTGGAAAGCTCAAATTTCAATCAGTCTTTGGCACTGCTGAGTCATTTCCTTTCTTCAGCCAGCACATGGAGAACTCAAATTTCTTAAACTAATTGAGCACTTAATATACAGCTATAAATTAATCACATTGAAATGGTGCTAATTATTTCATTAGCACCAAACCAATCCAATCTAAATCATCACATATTAGAGCTCAATTGCTAAGTCTTCTCTATTTAAACTATTGCTTAAAATATGCTATAAATTACATATGTGGATAAAAAAGATTTTCTGTCTACTCTTCTGGAAATTCAGGTAAATTATAAAGGGTGTGTTTCTGGTGATTTTTTTCCTGCAGCATATGCAGTACCTGTAATTCATAGCCATGTGAACAAAATGAGGTCAGAACAAATTTTCTTCCCTCTGGTCTCATGGCAGAATGATGAGCAGAAAACCTCTTTGCTCTCCAATTTTTCCCTTTCCCCTGAACATCTTGACAGACAGGCTGGGAGATAATCCTGTTCAGGGTTAATGTGTAGTAACAGAATTGAGGGAAACTGACTTAGGAGGCTTGCATCTGGGTCTGGACATATCGATGCCATATTTAAAGATGTTCTCTCGGTTCACCTCTGTGAAGATAAATGCCTGAACAATGAGCTTAAAAGCAAAAAGGAGTAAGACACTCAGAGAAGGGTGATGAATTGTCGTATTGTGGAAAAGAGCTTCCACCAAAGAGGCATGTTTGCTTTGTGAAGAGCCACACAGTAAAAGAGAAGTGGAGAAAATAATTAAAATGTGCTTTCTTCTCTGGGCCATATTAGCTGGAAACTGAATTCTTAAGAGAAGTTCAGTTATTTTAACTCAGAAGAGGAGCCCTCTGTAGCAACAAGGAGGCTAGAGTCCATCTCATCAGCTACTCTATTACAAAATAAAAGCATCTATAATCATAAACTGCTATTGCAACCTTTTATCAGTGTTTAACAGACTACTTATTCTTATCTCAAGAACTGGAGTATAAGAATCTCAACAATGAGGGGCTGTCTAATGCAACTGTGTTTTTTCCTCTAGGAGGTCTACTTCAGTGCTTTTCATTAGGACAAACTCAACAAGTATATATTTACGTGATTTGTAGTAGCATTTGAGAGTTTGGATAGTAGCCTAATGGTGAAATTTAAGTTTTCAAGCATGAGAATTTATAGGTAAATTTATACCCTTCGCTTAAAAGCCTAAAAACCACCAATTATTTGTTTCATTTCTCCAACCACATCTTTGGAGACTGATAACAATACAGTGACTTGGGAATTATAAAATTGAGAATGGAAGAGCACCGACATCAACACCAGGTCTGGATTCTACAGTACAGAATTCTGACAATATATACGGTTCCACTCCAGTAAGATGTAATGGAATGTGCTTTTTATCAGTAAATATTGGCACTAATCTTAAGGTATTTCTCTATCCATTAAGCTGATCTATGGCATTGACAGTGTATGTGTGAATTTTTAAAATTCTTTCTGGAGAAATATACATGATTTGTCTTGCAGTTCTCTCAGTTTCAGTATTTATTCTTAATTTTAGTGTTATTCTTTCAAAGAAATGCCTCTCTGCATTTGAGAGGTACATTTAAATGAACTGAGGGTATAGCAGTGGTAGACTACTTGCCTATCATGTGTGAGGTCCTGGGTTCAACCCCCAGCATTATTAAAAATATGCATTACAGTGAACATGTTGGTGTGCTATTAATGACATCACATAATTTATAGCATACCTATCTTTTTCCACAGAGTATACACTATAAACTTTTTTTTTCCAGTACCAGGGATTGAACTCAGGACCTTGAGCTTGCAAGGCAGGCATGGTGCCACTGAGCTACATCCCTGGCCCCAACACTGTAAACTTCATGATTACACTTGATTACACTGTAAGTTTCATGAAATAAGCATGTATGTCTTGTTCCCTCTTGAGAATTAGGTATCTGAAATCATATAGGGCATATATATAAATGAGTCAGTGAAATAAACCAATTCTATTGTATTTGTGATTTAATTTAAAAGTCCCTGATTAACTCATTTTACTGTATAATGTTCTGCTATGCCTAAATCGTCTTGGGAGCATTTCAGTACAAGGCATTTCCTTCCTGGATTTCCTCCAAAATACTAGCCCTCTGATTCTGACAACTTCAAATATCTTTAATGATTTCTTTAAAGAGCAATAAAACGGCAGGCTACTAAAAAGGAGATAACTGTACCATCCTTGCTCGTGAATGGACTTAGCAAGCATTTAAAGAGCCTTAACATCAATCTTCCACAGCCAGATTTATAAAGCATCCATTTTATGAATCTCTTTGACTTGGATCCTAGAGCCCCTAGGCACAATTTGTAGGGAGTTTCTGTGACACATATGCATTAAACTGAGAAGCGGGATATGTTATTCTCCTACAAGCTGCTATTCACCTAGTTTGATTATTCTGCCCAATAAGTCAGGTTAGGTTGGCAGGCCATTACCTGATGGGTACTGCCAACTATGGGAAGAAAATACCAGGGAAAGGGTCTTGCATTGAACATACTAAAACACATCCAAGCCACGGAAAATATTTTATTAAACCAATGGTAAAAGCTAGGATTAGCACACTCAGCATTCATTTCAGCTTAACCACTGAATATTCATTTGTAGTCTTTTAAGACATTTAATGGATCTACGCTTTATGAAAAAAATAACACGGTAAAATTAGGTACTAGACTTTTCACTGTAACTTTGATATTGACAAGTCAATTTTGGAGGTCTCTGGGTCTCTCTGAATAGATAAAAATTTGTATTAGGCCTAGATGTATGAACCACATCTGACCTTGAATGAGTTACCTGCTGCAGTTCATCTCTTAATAGAACACAAATCAAATATCTTTACTACATTTATACAATTTTTGAAACACTGTTTTGATATATGTGCCCTAATAAACATATATGGCAAGCCCATCAGTACTCCCTCCAAAAATGCTTTACAATTAAATGGAATTGTAAGTGAAATCAAAGAGCCATAGAGGTTTATAGTTGGTAGATACCATGTAATTATCTTGCCAATCTTCCTTCCGCTGTATTTTTCATTATATAGTATCCATAACAAAAACTGCTTTAATTTCCCCACATATGCGGAACTCAGTAGCTAGGAAGATAGCCTTCATTACTAAGCAGCAGTTGATATGAAACAATCATTTCTTATAAAAATGATTTAGTGTACTCTATGTTCTTGTAATATCTATATTATAAGATAGATAGATGATGGATAGATAGATACATAGATAGATAACCCCATTCTGTCCTCATTACACTAAAGCCGAGTAGGGATTATTGTTCCAAATTTCCCAATAAAAATATTTAATGCTCAAAAATAAAAAATTATAATAACTTCATATTTCAAGCTGTGCAAAAAAACATTAAAGATCTGATAAGTGTATGTCTTAGGGATCTGCCTTCACTTGCTTCAGAATTCATCCTGGGTTTGAGGCAACCATTGCTTATTTAGATCTTGATGAGGCTGCAGAATTACCTCCTCCTCCTGACTGGAGAGGTCAAGGGTATAATTGCTACCGATGGAAGAAACATGGTGCCAGTCCAGCTGATCCTTCAGAGAGCAGTATGGATTTGCCATGGGTATTTGGGATCCATAAAAAAAATATTAATGGCATCATGTCTTTGCAACTAAGGACACTACATCCAAAACAATAAGCTAAATAATGGGGAAAATGTTCCTTTGAGAGGATCTTCCCATAATCCATAAAGTGACAGGCAGTAAATGGTATCTCCAATGCAACCATCATCTTAAAGTGAATTACAAAGAGTGAATTCCATATTGTATAGTATTTTCCATCATCGTAGGTATTCTTGAATGTGTAAGTACTGTTCTCACATTCAGCCAGGAGCTACATATACCAGCCCAGTCACAAGCTTACTGATTTTCCATCTCAGGACACAAAAGAAGTCACTTCTTCAATTAGAGTACAATGACACTAATGAATGCACTCTGGTTGTTCCCTTTCTTATCTGGCAGCTCCAGTGATGTGATGAGTAGGTGATTTGCAAGTCTGATTTGGAAGTTTTTGATCACAAGAGACTAGGGAGTATAAAGTTTCTGCTTACAGTCTTAGGGACATTAGAGAAAATTAGCTCTAGTAATGTACTGAAATTATTCAAATAGAAATAGACTCCTAACTTTGTGATCCTTCCTTCTCAACTTGCACAAGGACTATGATGTAAATGGAAACTCTTATAGTCATCCTCCAGAGACTTCTGTTTAGTAACTCAATCTCTTCACATTTTGCATTATTCAGCTATCTGGTCAACGGTCAAGGATAGGAATAGGGATATTTTCATGGTCTCAAATATTTTATTCATCTTCGTGAATTTGAATTAGCAGTTCTAAACAACCATTAATCATCAATTGGTAATATTTTTATGCTTTAATTTATCATTACGTGTATAGATGTAGCACCATCTATCATTTTAATCTCCCATATTATATTGATTTTAAAACATTGAACATCTTAGAAATAAAATAAATAGACATATCACTAAGAGGAGTGTTATTTCTAGTCTACATATATTAGAAGAGAGAAAATCCTATATAAATGCTGTACAAAGCAAGCTATAGGAGAGCACTGAAGTATTATTCATGAAACTAGACATAATGATAAAAGCAATTTACTGATAATATTATGGGTAAGTAAATGGGGAAATAGTCAGGAAAATATTTCTTTGCTTTATGGTGCAAAAAGAAGAATATATGCAGCCTACTGGTCCCTGAAAGACAGATGCATATAATGTAGACTGTTTCACTATGAAGCACATTCTATTAGACCAGTGGTGAAGCTCTGTCTACTCCATCAGTTTTCAGAGGGGCCACCTAAACTCCTTTCCATCTGAGTGATTGAGAGTCCTGCCAGGTGGAGACTGGCCAGGTTTGCTGATGGAGAATAAGATGTCAGAAAGGCAAAAGGTAATTTGTTATTTCCTCTGAGGTAACCTGGATATGTTCTTTTTCTCTAAACTGTTAAGTTTCAAGGAAATATGCCTACAACAAATTTTGAATTATTAACAAGCTTAAAATCCATGTGCCATCTAACATAGATGCATTTGGAGGTTGGTGAAGATCAAGTTTCTGTTCCTAATTTTTAACTGAGTCTAATGATCAGAAATGGCCTAGAAGGCCTTCAGCCTTGAGAGGAAAAACATTAAGCAGATCTGGAGAATGAGATACTTCTACTTGCAAGAGTATTTCTTATTTCAGACTCTGTCCCTGAATCTGCCAACATGACAGCACTCTTCAATAATAAAAAAGACATGTTCTGGGCTTTTGCAAAGATGACACCTGCTTGAGTGACAGCCCATTCCCACATGCCAGTTCCCCAGCTCTAGTTACACAGCAATCTGTCAGCCACTTAGATAACATGCAGTCTTTACACCATGAAAGAGTTAACAGGTATTATTTAATCTGGTAAAATAAATGTCCATAACTCTTGGAGTAGCAAAATTGCTTTCAAAAATAAATAACACTATTTGAAACTTAATTGCTTGATTAATGTGTATCTTTCAGTAGCATTTTCTTGTTCTTTATTTACACAGCAGAAGAATCTTCCTCCAAATCATATTTTAAATCTCTTTATTCACTTTGTTTGGCCCATGAGATAATTTATGATGGGTCCTCAAAGGATAAATAAAAACATTATCCTACTTTTTTGTTATTGTTGTTATTTAAAAGATCTGTGTTCATGACTGGCATCCAGAGAAGTTGATGATTGAAAGTGGATGAGCCATTTCTTTTACTCCCCTCCAGATGGGTAGAGCTGGGAATTATTTCTCATCATTAAGTAGAAAACTTTTCAATTTTGGTTGGCATGACAATGACATAAGAGAGCTCCTTGGCTTTCTGAGACATCTGGAAAGTGAAAAACCCTTCAGCATGAGACACAAAATGAATCTCTTAAACTCCCATTAATGTTAAGGGTGGCCTTGTGAATCCACATACATTTGAATATGCTTCAGTCAGAATCAAATTAAAAGCTAAGCAAAAGCATAAAAGAATGCCATTGGCTCAGATGGTATGTTTGGAAAGGACAGTGGCCATGAGCCACTTACTCCAACTGAATATCTTCTACTCTACAGACAGACTCAACACATGGTCAACAGACTCTGTGAACAAAAGTGGTCTTTTGCCTTTCTCCATCATTGCATGCTCCAAAACTTCCTGAAGAGATGGACAACATGTGTAGATATGAATAATCAAGGAGAACTATCATTTTGCAAATTGTATTTTCATAAGAAAATCTTCTCTGTATCATTTTGTATAGGATAGATCTGCCAACTAACTCTGCTTGATGAAATGGAATGAGGTAGATAGGGGAGAGAGAAACAGTGGAAAGAGGAAAGGGTAAGAGGGAGAGAGTAAAATAAATCCAGGATTTATTTCCAAAGGAACCAGTGGAATGCTGCCTTTCATGTACTGACAATGTCTGTTTTCTAAAACATCTACCAAGCATGCTGTCTCTGTGTCTCGCTAATAAATCCAATAAAAATACAAATTTTTATATTTCTACACATTTATTTGATATCTTTTCTAACTCCTAAGAAACAGAAAGGTAGGATATGGGATAAAAAATTACAATGAATGTTAAAAATTTTTGAAATGTAATACAGTAAAAGGTACATTGCCATTAATCCCCATAAAAACCCCCATAAAGATAATCACACATACTTATCCCACCATTCTTGCCACTTTCTGAAGTCATTCTGGAAGTTCTCTTTCATGTGTGTCTTTAACTGTACTGCCATGGCTGCCTCAATGTCCAAGGTTGATTCAAAGGTTTACTTCTCATGGTCATTTTGACTTTGGGGAAGAGCAGGAAGTTATAAGGTGCTGGATCCAGTAAATTAGGTGGATTGGGACACACCGTAATCCTTTTGGAGCCTACCTTTCCTGGAAATGGCACTTGGTAGTAGCAGTCATAGTAGTTTTTATCACACCTTGTGAAAACATGGACTACAGCTTTCAAAACTGCTTCAGAAAGTGACAAGAATGATATAGTGCTTGAAGTGAGAGGGAGTATTTTGAGGAGGGTTAATGGCGATGTGTATTTTATTGTGGGTCACTGTTTTAATTGAAAACTTCATTGCATAGTTTGATCACCCTGTCCTTGTATGTGCCTAACCAGTTGTAATTAATGAAGGGGGGCAATCTATCAGAAAGCTAAGAAACAGGAGACACTAAGAAACACCTTGATATGCAGAGAAAATTGGAATGATACCATGAGAGACATTTTGGAAGAAAGTTTTAAATTCATATGCTAACATGATTTACAGCCATTTATCCTGAGTGGCTTTGTAGAAATATATTGACAGAAATAAAACCAAAAGGGAAGGCCCACTGATGTTGTTATATTTGTTTTTTTTTATTACTGTGCAACAAGTGACCACAAAGTTATCAGCAGGTTTATAATTTTTATCTCATAGTGTCTGTGGTCCAGGTATCTGGCCATAGTTTTCTTGGCTGCCCCGCTCAGGGCCTCCCAAGCTGCTATCAAAATGTCAGCTGGTCTGAGCTGCTCTTCCAAATTCATAGTTATAGGCAGAATTCAGTTCTTCTTAGCTACTTGACTGCGGTCCATGGCTTTTCAATAACATCCATGTTTTCCTGTCATCCTGCCGTCCATCAGCAGTTTATATCAAGGTTATCATAAAAAGGTTATCATAAAAATCTCTCTAGTGCAGCTAGCAAGATAGAGCTATGTATGTGGAGAGACAACTACATAGCAACATACACATATATACAGACAGACAGACATAGATAAAAAGACCTATTTATGGGTGTAGCGTCCATTACTTGGGTTTAGTCTGTTGAATAGAAGAATGTTGCACTTTCTCCCACATTCCAGGAGAGGACATTGTACAAGGCATGCTCATGGAGCTACCGCAACATCTACCTGTCACACCTGTGAAAAGAATTCCTCACAAGGTCATTATGCAGAAAGCATTCCTTATATGTCCAAGGAGCTTTTCCCTGGGAAGAAACCACCTACTGAAATACCAAGTCACCTCCACAAAAATGCGTATTTTTGGTTCTGACCATTTTTCAAAAACAAAATGAGAAATATTCTAGCTTTCAGTGGATTGTAGTTGTTCATCATTGCCTCTCATTGCTAAACAACGGGGTGAACCTAGCTAATGACTATGTTCCCAAATTACTGACTTCTTCACAGTCTTCTGAGATGTCTTCAGAATGCCTCCCTAGTGCTTTCTCTGTCTGACAAGAATGGTTTATTATGTGAAGAGAGCTATAAACATGCAATGGAATGTCCTTTGAGAAAGTTAACGTTTCCATCCAGGACGATGATGGCAAAGGCTAGAACCCAGTGGTATGCTTGAACAGGTTGCTAAGGAGACAAGAATGTCTATGCCTCTGTTGAAGTGCTGAGACAGACTGTTTTAATGGATATGGCTCTCAAGAAAAAAGAGGGATAACCTCTTATCCAACTCTCTGAAACTAGTAGTTCATAGATTGTGCAAAAAGTAACATTAAAGGCAGGACTTTTAAAATGATACATACTTTCTACAAGCGTTTTCTTTAATCAAAAATCAAATAAATGTATATTTATTTGTTATTATCTCAGTGTAAGCCAAACGCAATTTTAAGGGCACATACTACTACCGATTGGATTTCCCTGTTGTCTTTCAACAATAAATTCATCTTTATGCATCATCTATAATGTCTACTTCAGTTGTCTTTTTAGTCAAGAAAGAACATAGATACTAGCAAAGTATAAAACTTTAAGGTAAATCTTATGGTTTTACTACTTATTTTCCATATGTTTTATACACACCTAGCTGGAGAGCAATTTTTAGTAACTCACATCCACTGAAACTTTCAAAAACATTTGACCTGATTGTCAAAAAGATCAAATCCCTTGCGTTCTACACCCATATTTTGTTAGCAAAATGTAATCAATTTCTAAAACCACTATGAGCAGTTCAAGCAAAACTGACAGGTTTAGAGCCCAGCCCAACTAACTTTTGGTAAGAGTTTGAGGTAAGCAGGTCAAATAGACAGCATCATTCTAACCATGACACTTGTAGACAATAGGAAGCTCTCAGAAGAAGTAAAGCATATCCGTTAATCCAGGAGACTGGCTAAGAGAAAGTCATTTAGAAGCTTCTGCTCATAAAAGGTACAATCAATATGCACACATTTTTGCACTTCTGTTATGTGCTGAATCTTAGGAGTAAGTCCGTACCTTAAATGGAAAAGAACAAAAAAGTGATTGCTGCCTCTGAAGATTCCGATACTCTTGCTCATAAGCTACTATTGCATTTAGGTAATGTTTATCACATCTGCATGGGGCAGGGGAGTTGCTGTCTTCTTTAACCCTAAAAATTTTTTGACGTTAGCCTGGATTCTGACAGGTGCTAAAGAATGGTGAGAAATTCACGAGGTCCTGAGGTTACTGCTTGATGATTTATGATTCATCAGTCCTTAGTTGAAAGTGCCCTGTCAAATTCATTTTTTAACACCAACAAATATGAGGTTGAATTGTAAAATAGGTTCCATTTAATCCAATTTATTTTATGTAGCTGTGCTCAAGGATGCATGAAGGGGCCTCTTCAATATAAGAAATTCTTTCAAAGAGTAGCAGAGATGGAAATTTACCCCAGAAAAAATGCAAGGTATAGTCAATTCTCCTCTCCTGAACCCTGTCTATAACCAGTAACCAAGTCATGTCACTCAAAAGGGTCCATTTCTCCCTTAAATTTTTCATGTCACTTCTTTAATATTTCTCCTGGTCTGCTGAAAAATTCTTTTCCTTCTTCCTGACCTGTCTTCTGCCTCCAGCTGATATCCATAATTCTTCCAATCACAAATCTATCATGACTCACAATTTAGAACCCATTATGGTGCACCACACTCCACAGAAGAGTGCCTGATCTTCTTCCAATGGGGTAGAGAGTTACCATATTTCACCACCTTTATCTAGTATTGCCTCCACTCATGTAGTGTAATTCCAGCTTTATAAATCAATATCCATTTTTTCTCCAGGTGTGCAAAATTTTAAAAATAATTTCATAGCATTGCAATTCTACTCTGTTTCTGAAACACCTTTTTCCTTAAACTTCCACTCATTCTTCACAATCAACTCTTTAAACCCTTCCCCAAGTCTCCTTTGTAGGGTCTGTCTTCAATATTTTAGACATACTTCTTTTATAGCACCGATTCTATTGCATAAGTATTTACTGAATCCAAAACACTAAGTTGAGTCCTGTGGATATGACAATAAACAACATAGCCATATGATGCTATTTTTTTTGTTCATTTATTTATTGTCCCTATTATATTTTAAACCATTTGAGAACAGGCACCGTATCTTATTCCTTTTTATATCATTCCCAACTATCTTATACATTGTACACATACCAGGCACCATACTTGCATTTTTTGACTGAGTGCCAAAATATCAAATATGAGTACCAATTACACCTAGAAAAAATTAAAGTAAGGATTCAATAGAGATATCTGCATACACACGTTTATTGTAGCACAATTTACAGTAGCCAATATGGAGCCAGCCTAGGCGTCCATCAACAAATGGTTGGATAAAGAAAACAGGATATATATATATATATATATATATATATATAAAATATTCCATTGTGTGTGTGTAGATATATATCTACACACACACAATGGAGTATTATTCACCTATAGAAAACAAAATTATGTCTTTTTAGGAATGAATAGGGCTAAAGATCACCGCACTAAGTGAAATCAGCCAGATAAAAAAGACAATTGTGGGATGTTTCCCCTAATATGTGAAATCTTAAAAAGATGACATGAATGTAGGAGTGAGACTTATTAGACAAGAAGAAAGGGAGGAAAGGGAGAGATATAAGGGAGAGCAATAGAGTAAAGGATATGATCTAAATATACATTTTGAAACCCAATATTTTGTAAAACTAACAAACACTAATAAAAGTATATTTAAAAGAAGTACCAACTAAAGATAGTTCATTTTAATTTTATTAAAACATTTCTCACACACTGTCTTCAGAGTTTTAGGACACAAATGGGACAGCATTCTAAGCTTAATAGCCTTTAGACTTTTTATTGTGAGAAACTGTTTCTACTGTTCTGATGGTAATATATGTTTATCAGTGTAAAATCTAAGTGGACAAGTATGTTTTCATGTTATTCCCATGATGTGCTGAGGTATAGACATCGTAGGAATTCATCCACCATTGATCATAATATAGGTGTAATAAATAATTAGAAATTAGATTGAAATGGATTTTCAATAAATTGGCTCTTTATTTTTTAGATAGCAATTTTAAAATCGTATTTACCCTTTCTAAATCTGTTTTAGTTGGGGTAGAAGGCAGACTGATTCCATCTCTTCATATAAATATAAAGCGTCCCTAAATTCCCAACTTCTTGCACACCATGCTCTGCTCACATCCAGAGTGAATGCTAGAGAGAGTTTTCAACTGACTCACTGTCCGAATTCCTCTGCTCATTTTCCCTTTTAGTCAATCAAGGTTTACATCAAAGCTTTTAAAGATAATTGAGGACCATAAATGTCTGTTTACCCAATTTCTTGAAAAATCTCATCTATCTTTGGTTGTTATCTGGCAAGCCTTTAATTATAGGTGTTAATTTAATTGTATATATTAATACCTTGTCAGAAGCATAGCCAGCAGTCTTAGGGAGGTCTTTTATCTTTCAGAAACATAGATATGAGAACCAGTAAAAATCCATGTTCTTAAATTAACTCATTGTAAAAATGAATTATCTGTTATTTCTAAATGTTTGGGGAAATAATTTAAATAAAACACTAGTTGTGAACATTGAGATGTTTTATTAGCATTAAAACACACAGTTCCCCAGACCGTGTCTGCTGAAAATGCACGTCTCTTCACATTACATTACTTAAATAACAATTTACTGTGTATTTGGCTTTTTCACTAACATCCTGAAAATCCATTTTGAACATTATGCTATGACTATTTAATTTCCCAATAACATTTTAAAATATTTGCATTAGCATTGCACTGGTACTTTGAAAAGCAGGATTATTAAATCTGGAGTTTTGTTAGTGACAATGTAAATAACTCGGGAGACTAAATTGTATATCAAACTATCTACTTGACAAGAAAGACAGGGTAATTCTTTTAAAAAGGACTAATATCTACTACTAATTCATGCTGCTATGAATTGTCTAGGTATCCAGAAATTAAAATGTATAAAATTACACTTGCTGAAAAATGTAGAGCCAGTGAGTTGGTGGTGCATGTTAGAAGTCATGATGAGAAAATGTGGCATGTATATCCCAGTAGCATAATGCACACACATTGGAAAACATGCAATGTTCAAATAATAAAATCAAAGTTCTATGCTGTGTCCACATTTATTCAGCAATATAAGCCTAGGCTGCTAATAAATATTCTGGTTGAAGTTCAAGAATAATGCATAAATATCACTTTCTTTATAACTCCACAATCTTTAGCATTGTCAACCACCACACACTTTTCAATTGCATTACTTGTATTACACTTATGTTTCCAAGATACTTGAAAATGTATTCATTTGGGTTATTGGCTATCTCTGGCATCAGGAAAATAAGTCAGGGCATTTTTGGTTGTAACTAACTGAAAGTCAGTTTGGATTAAGTGGAGTAAAACAGAAATTAAGAGAGAATACAGAGAGACACTTGTGAATAAAAGGAAGAACAGGCCAACAGGAAGGAGGGCAGCTCTCACACATAGGTGCTCCAAATGACAACGGCACATCTGCCACCACACACAACTCCCAACAACTGAGGAGGGACCATTAAAGCCAGTGTGAAGTGAGAAGCTGCTGAGAATATTCCACTCCCCTCCCCTTGACATTTTGGAGCCTCTGTTTAATGACAACACTTTCCTCTGTCATCTCAAATTTTGGAGCAGTAGAAACTAAGCATATACATATAAATTTAGGAGATTGAGAAACAACCTCATCATTTTTCTCCCCCCACCCCAAATGTAAAGTTACATTTTAGAAGAAATTTGGTCTGAATTAACACAAATTTTGAGAACATGTAAATCCATTTAATAGGACAATTGATAATTCTATTTATGCACCAGATATAAAAAAAAATCTTCTTTATCCAGTCTCCAGTTGATGGGCACTTGGGCTGTTTCCAATATATAGCTATTACAAACTGGGCCTCTATAAACATGGGTGTGGATATATCATTGTGGTATTATGCTTTTACTTCTTTTGGGAAGATAACCAGTAAGGGAATAGCTGGGTCAAATAGAACCTCTAATCCTAGTTTTTTAAGGAATCTCCATATTGATTTCTACAGTGGTTGCACCAGTCTGCACTCCCACCATCATGGAGAAGGGTTCCTTTTCCCCCACAACCCCACTAGCATTTGGTATTGGTTGATTTTTTGATAGCAACCATTCTTTCTGGAGTGAGGTGGAATCTCAGGGTTGTTTTCATTTGTATCTCTCGAATGACCAATGATGTTGAACATTTTTTCATATGTGTATTTTCTGTCTTTACTTCTTTATCTGAAAAATGTCTGTTCATTTCAGATGCCCAGAGAAGTTTAATTTGCTCATGGATTTAGAGGATTCAGTCCATGGTTAGATGGTCCCAAAGCAGGAACATCATGGCACAAAGACAGGGCAGAAAAAAGCTACTTGGTTCATGTTGGTCAGGAAGCAGAGCAAGAGAACAATACCAGAGAGGTAGGGACAAGGGACCATATATAATACCCAAGTTCTTGCTTCCAAGACCCAGTAAAACACACCTAGAATGTGCTTTTTGAACCCAATAGTCAGCTTCCAAGCCAATCAAGTTGAAAAGCCACAATTCTAAGTTGCTTGTGTAATTTTACTTTTTTAGTGGGCATATTTTTAAAAATTAAAAGGAAATTAGAGAATTCATTTTAACAATGTATTTCATTTAATTCAATATATTGGATATTAATTCACTATAAAATCAAATAAAAATCACTAATAAGATTTTTTGTTATAAATCTTTGAGATCTGCTGTATATTTACATTTATAGGACATATCAACTCATGTGTGCTTGGTAGCTACCATTCTGGACAACTTATCTCTGTCTGGTAGAGTTCACATAAGCTCAACTAGCACCAGTAGGTATGCAAGAAATTTTTATAGAATAACTGTTAAGAAAAATTCCTTTGACTGTTAAGAAAAATCCCTTTAACTCTGGATGACTGTTAACTATATTTTACAGTGTTAATTTCAAGAAAGAAAACTGATTAAGTCCTTCATTTATAAAAATAAAAGAAATTCAAAAGAAAAACAGCAAAGAAGAAAACAAAGCTAATACAGTATCTATGTTACTCAAGAAATCTTACTAAAAATGTTCAAAATGCTTGAAAGGGGTGATCTACTCAAAGGAATAGGAAGCGGTATTGATTTTCTTTTCTTCATCTCTCTGTTCTGGCATGGAAGGAAAAAAATTTAGTAATGTGGCTGGGGTTAAAAAAAAAAAGATCCAGTAAATGAGACATCTTCCTGGAACTAGCAGAAGACAATTTTCCAAAAAAGATGGCAGCTCAAGTATGAGGGAAGCTCCTAATTACAGATCTACTGCCAGAAGGAAGACTGGAGCTAACAAGAGTCTTTGAACACATGGAATTTTTCAAGAGAAAAGCATCAAGTTTTCTAAATTTTAAACTTGTTTAAGGCTACCTTCTGGCCAAGTTGCATGAGTGAAACCCTTTGAACCTCTGAACTCAGGGCTAAAAACTGCTTCTGACTTTGAAATAGTTGCAGTTAGTTAAAGTTTAAATATGAATGGAAGAGCAAGCAGATGTGATACTGGGGAAGGGGGGTCAGTTATGTCTTGGTTTTTATTCTGTTGGTATTATTTTATATTGTTAAATTCTATAATATTTTCCTAGATAATATTTTAAAATACTTATGCTATGATTTAAGCATTTTTTTCTTTCCCCAAACTTATGCAGGAATTCAAACCCCAAAGTCATTTTTAATGATATTGAGAGGCTAGAAACTTACTTTGACCATTGGTGTTTAGAGGTGGGGCACATGGGAAATGTGGATTAGACAAGGTCATTAGGTCAGGCGTCCTGCGACTGGAAGAGATTCCCACATGTTCCCATCACAATGTGCTATGACAAACAGGGACCCTCATGAGAGCCTGTTCCATGCTGTTCATACTTCTAGCCTCCAAAAACCCTAAGTTAAATAAATCTCTTTATAAAAGAAGCCTACCTCTGGTTCTTTGTTGTAGTAATGGAGTCACATGAATAAAGTAAAAAATAAGCAGCATAAAGTAGTTTTATCTGGAATTTGAGTCTTCTATTGGAAATTCTGAATGCAAACAGGAAAAGTGCAATCCACAGTTAAATATCGTCCCACCTTCAGCTGCTGCTCTGCTGTGGTTCCTCACAAGAGTTCCAGAGAAGCTGTAACCAAGTCAACCCACTTCTCCTGGGTGTGATATTACAGAAATGTCCCTAGCAAATGCCCTGGTGATTGTAGTAAAAGTGTTTGATTTGCTTTGTTCACATAATGTCAGCATTTATTCAATTCAATGGAAGGGAAATCAGGCCTTTGAGTATTCTATATTCATAGACAGTTTGATTAAAGTGCCTTTATGTTCAAAATGCAACAAACTCCTTATCTACTTATGTTAAGCATTAAATTTAGTCATTGAGGGGAAAAAATGGGAATGGGAATGACTCTGTAATTGAGATCTGCAATCTAAAATTTCACTCTAGCAAAATGTTTGCCTTCCCTACTAACAAGAACCAAAAGAGGACTGATTTAAATTCCACCACAGATTTCTTATGGTCTCCATTATCCTCGTTGTCATTGTCCCCCCAGATGATTGAGAAGTATGTGTACCTCACCATTAAATGATGAGATCTCATTCTTTACCTCCCACCCAGTGCAAATTGCTGTTCATCTTTAGTAAAGAGCTATTTACAAAAGTGATTTACATGCTTATGCACAAAGCTCCATGCTGTATATAATGGTGACATCCTTTTTAAAATGTTTTTTTAAACTAGTGATATGGAAAGTGGTCTCACTAATAAGAGCTCTCCTGAGTAAGAAGGTTAATTGTTTAAGGGCGATGCTCCCTCAGAAATATGTCAGAGCTTTGTTCCATAAGCCACAATTGCATATAGATGCAGAATAATATAGAATAAAGCATTTTTGTCTAAATAGGGTCAGAGACAGAAAGGGGTGAGGAAGCAGCTAATTAGGATGTGCTTACATCGCTGTTTTATAATTTTGTCCATCATTTTTCCTTAAAAGCTGGCCATCCTTAGTAGTCTTGTCACTCCATACAAGACAGGAATTAAAGAGAGATTTTGTAGGAAGATCGAGAAGCATCCTAAAAGATCATCCCCAAAGAACAATGCCTAAAGGTAATCACTGAAGACAACAGGTCCCCCACAATAGTTTGGAGTTCAGTGACCTAGAATCTCTCCCAGTTCATCTGTTCTGTTAGGAATCAGGCCCTGTATGAGATGGGGTACTAGAATCTATCATAGGATTGCTGGTGACATGAAATAGTGCTTACCAAAATGCTCTGGCCAACAGTAAAGGATATAAAAACTTTCTTTCCTCCTTATCTGGCTGATCTTTTTGGTGCCCTCAACCTTATTTTCAGGGTTTTCTACCATCTCAATACCCTTCCAAGACTTGCCTTTCTATCTTTAAAACAATTCCCCAAATTGTCCTCATTCCATTCCATAAAGTTTTACTCAGTTAAGTAGATCAGAGTTCACAACCACAAACATTTCCTCTCCTGTTGCACCAGCAAGACTCTAGAATAAAAACCCTAGCTTGGAATGAAGGGGAATGGTGCCTCTTTCTCTTGGTCTCCCTCCAGCCCAATTAGGCCTTTCACACAAGAGAAGCTAGGGAGAAGGTGCCAAAGGTAGCTGATAACATCTGAGTAAAGGCCAAGACTTTCTTTTCCTCCTCCTTCTATTTCCAGTTATTGCCAGCAAACACCTATGAGAAGGAGATTCTGATTTGGGGCAAGAAAGTACAGCTTCCCATTAATTAAGTTTAAATATTTTTTCAGATGGTTAATTTAGCAGTTTAACTCTTCTAGGAAGATTACTGTACTATAAGAGTTCTTGTCCAGAAAAACAGCTTCCTTAAGTTAAATTTCCTATGAATTAATTCATTGAGTTTTTAGAAAATGCTTGTGTAGACTTTAAGAGTTATAATTCTCCCATTCAAATGTTGTGCTAGTTTTAACCTGTCAGGTTATAAATATCCAAGTGAGCTCCTCTCTATTTTTAAGTGGAATTATTTTCAATCAGTTGCCCTAAAAATACAGTCAGGATACAAAGCCAGCAAACCTAGTAAATTCTTCCAATTGCAGTTTTACAGACAACTCATCTCTCTGGCTTATGCATTCATTGTGAATGTGATATAATATTAAATCCATGTAATTGCTGTAACCCATGGAGGATAATTAGACTCATATACTTATTCACTCAGTACCATATGCAACACCTTTGTAATAAATACTAATTACCTCTGTATTGTATGCTAAGGGCAAGTGGTAAAGGTATAGGTAGGAGTCATAACAAATGAACTAAACCCTTTGCTCAAAGACTGTGCAGTACCAGCATCAACTGAGAACTTGGTAGATCCAGCCCAGATCTACCAAATCAGAGAAGCTCGGGGTTTGGGGAAGAAATCTGTTTTAACAAAGCCTCCAGTTGATTCTGATGTACACTAGAATTTGAGGACCATTTCTCTAAGATTCGTTTCTTTACTAAAAAATTCTGCTCATTTTAAAAAGTAATTTTACATATAGATGACAAATATACATTACACACTTATAAAACTGAACTATGTAACAGATAAAATATTTCTCTGGCCTCTGGGTAGAATGGATTCAATACCTTCTGGTGGAATCCTGACAGCTAACTCCTGCCCACTTTTCAGGCCATCTTTGCCATGACGCCTTCCTCAATCCTCGTGATTCTATGATTTGTCCCACTGCTTTCTCTCACTGACGCTGCTTTTCCCCCTTTTTGACAATTATTTCACTTTCCAGTAACTTCTCTGTGAGAAAACAAACTGTTTTTGTCCAAAGGATTGGCAATATCTGCTGTAGTTCATAATGTGTTACACATGTTCAATGGGGAGTTAGATAAATGACATCATAAGAGCATGTAAGCAGGCAGATTTGGTTATTAGACTTCCAATTCAGATACAATCTCTCCTCTATAGACTGTTTTCAGAAACTCTAAGCTAAAAGGAAATAAAGTCTTCACTTGAAGACTCTTAATCTGTTATTTTTTTCTCCACCAGTTATTTTTCTTCTATCGGTTAGCTACGTTGTTGCATATTTTTATGTGGGTAAGCATTCAAAGGTATATTTATTTGAGTGTAATATTTGATCATGAAGAAGTCATGCTTTCTTGTGAATCTTCAATAATAATTTAAATCAGAACACAGCTTGATTTCATCAACATCAAAAAGTATCACAATCCCCAATTTGAAATTATACTACAAAGCTACTGTGATAAAAACAGCATGGTATTGGCAAAGAAACAGACCCAAGGGGCCAGGGATTTAGCTCAGTGGTTCCGTCACTTGCCTCACAAGTTCAAGGACCCAAGTTCGATCCCTGGTACAAAAAAAAAGAAAAGAAAGAAAGAAAGAGAGAAAGAAAGAAAGAAAGAAAGAAAGGGACCCAAGGATCAGTGGAGTAGATTAGAAGATGCAGAAACAACTTCAGACATACACAGCCACCTCATCTTTGACAATGGAGACAACCACCCTCATTGGAGGAAAGATAGCCTATTTAATAAATGGTGTTGGGAAAACTGGATTTCATCCTGCCAAACATTAAAACTAGACCCATACGTATCACCATGCACTAAAACTAAGATTAAAGTGGATTAAAGATCTAAATATTAAGACAGAAACACTAAACTTGCTGGAAGATATGTTAGGTAGAACTCTTGAAAACATTGGCAAAGGAAAAGACTTTATGAACAAAACCTCAGTAGCACAGAAACTAGCACAAAGAATCAACAACTGAGATCTCACCTTATTAAAAACATCTGCACTTCAAGAGAAACCACCAACAGAGCTAAGAGACAACCTACAGTACGGGAAAAAATTTTTACCAGCTGTACCTCAGACAAAAGTCTACTATCTAGAATATATAAAGAATTGAAAAAAATCAGACCTCCCAAATTCAAAGACCTAATTCAAAAATGGCATCTGAAATGAACAGACATTTCTCAGACAAAGAAGTAAAAGTAGCAAACAAATATATGAAAAAATGTTCAACATCACTGGTCATTCGAGAGATGCAGATGAAAACAACACTGAGATTCCACCTCACCCCAGAAAGAATGGCTGCTATCAAGAAATCAACCAATAACAAATGCTGGCAGGGTTGTGGGGAGAAAGGAACCCTTCTCCATTGTTGGTGGGAGTGCAGACTGGTGCAACCACTGTAGAAGTCAGTATGGAGATACCTCAAAGAACTAGGGCTGGAGGTCCCATTTGACCTAGCTATTCCCCTGCTGAGTATCTTCCCCAAAGAATTTAAAGAATCATACCACAGTGATATAGGTGCACCCATGTTTATAGTGGCACAGTTTGTAATAGCTAAAGCTTGGAAACAGCCCAAGTGCCCATCAACTGGAAACTGGATAAAGAAGACGTGGGATTTTTTATAAAATAGAGTACTAGTCAGCCATAGAGAACAAGAAACTGAGACATTTATAGCTAAATGGATGCATATTGAGACCATACTCTTAAGTGAAATAAATAGGACACACATGTGTAAATACTGAATAGTATGTCTAGTGTGAGAAACTGAAAGTGTAAATAAGGATTAAAATGATTAAAATGAATAATTTATAATTTGAAATAGGAAGAAAAGGTCCAAAGGTGGAGGGGTGGTGGGAGGGGAAGGGGAAAGGAAAGAGGGAAAGGAAAAATTATGAGACAAGAAAAAAATGGAAACCAAATCTATGTAAATAGGGAAGGGTGGAGGGGGTGAAGGGCGCACAGGTAATGGGGAAAAAAAATAAGAACCAAGATACATCACATACAGGTACAAGCACCCAGTGATAAATGTAAAAGTATTGTATACCTAAAATGTACCGATATAAGAATAAAATATTTTTTTAAAAAATAGAGGTAGTTGAATCCAGCTCAAATTTGAATAGCTCTCAAGCAACATCAGGAGCCAGTAGAAAATTGGGGATTATGGTGCCACCAAAGCCTATAAATAGACCATTTCTTAGGCCATCATATACATTTTCATAACAACCCAATCCCACTGTATGTAAATCTTTGTTGTCTGTCAGCGTCTGACCATCTGTGACTATAGAGCTGTTAGTCTTATTACGCCATTTGAAATTTTTACACATATCTATTAATATTTAAATAAATGCTTGGGGTTCTAGTTCTTATTGTTAAAATAAACAATTTGTTTTGAATAGCATGTTTTGCTGCTACCACAAGCATTGTGGCCATTTCTCAGAAAATCTGAAGCAGCAGTTGAATTATGTCTCAGAGAGAAACTGTAAGCATAACATGAAAAACAGAAGGCAAAGACAAATATGCATGGAAGGTTGTGAATCTAAGCTTCTTCTATAAGACACCACCAACAGAAGTAAGACAAATGCCAGAGAAAAGAAAATATGTACTAGCCAGCTGTGGTGCTGCACACCTGTAATCCTAGCAATCAGGAGGCTGAGGCAGGAGGATCACTGCTAGTTCCAGGTCAGCCTGGGCTACATAGTGAGATCCTATCTCAAAAAAATTTTTTAAAAGAGAGATGAAGTACTACAAAGGATTAATATCTACAGTATACAGAGATTATAAATCATTAAGGAAAAGCCAGCATAGAAGACAACCAAACAAAGAATGTGAATAGAAGAAATACAAATAACTGGCTGGGGATGTAGCTCAGTGTACCTGCCTGGCAAGCACATGGTCCTGAGTTTGATTCCTGGTACCAGAAAAAAACACACACACACACACAAATAGATGGAAAATGCTCAATCTTCTTAAAAACATAAATTTTTTAAAAATTTTAAAAAATAAAAGTAGAATTTTAAAAAGGCAGTGAAAGCAGTAGATATAGGATACTAAAACAATGAGCACTGAACTTGGACCTCAAAATACTGATTTCAGCCATTTTCCTAGAAAATATTAATAATCCATTTTATTACTTCAGGAAAGCCAATTCACCTCAATTATTTCATCTGCAGGATGGAATTTAATAAGGTTAGTGAACGAATCAAAGTAAATGAAGAATAAGAAATTGCATTGCAAATTTGAAAGCATAGTATAAGCATAAGGCAATATAATTTGCAACCATTTTGAAAATAGTCCGGTTTGCCTAGCCAAATCTTAAATTAGCTCTATCAGTGGAGGTGGAAAGTCCAGACTCCACAAAGAGACAGTCACACTTTCTCTGTGGTACAAGATTATACCTGATAAAAGGCACCTTTGGCCTATCTGTTCGGAAGATCCAAAACCTAACTAACCTAACTGGTCTTCCCCAAAATCACATTTTCCCCAAAATTCCAAGCATTAATATCATCTAAACTTTTCTAACAGTCTTTGATTCGTAACTATAAACCCCATTTGGTTTTTAATAAGAATTCTAAACTAAACTAAATAAATAAATTTTCTTTATACTCCAATTTTTTAAAAAAAATTAAATAGCATAAGTAATTAGGAAGCTAAAACAAATAGAAACTAGAAAGTAATCTGGAAATAATATAGTTTAATTATATTTCAGGTCAAGAAATGACTAGACTTACTTCTCTCTCACTGCCTAAATTTTGTTCTTATTTCAGGTTCAGTGTAAGCCTTATTTCTGTCATAAAGTTTTCTTCAACTCGGCCACAGCATCTCATTTTTCGTTACCCTAAGTTAGTTGATGTTTGGTGGCAGAAACTGTTGGCTTTCCTTGAAGTGATACATACACCTGTATCTCCAGGGCCTCCTCAGACTTATGTTAGGATCAAGACTCACCCTGGCCAATTAACCTAAGAGGAAATGGCTATGTTGGAGAGCTTCCACACTTCCTTCATTTCTCTTTTCCTTTGAGTGAGCACCTTGGAAACCTAAGAGAGAATTTCCTCAAAATATAGAAGCAGGCTGGATGCCAGAAATCTGTGTGGAGAAGAGACAGGGGCCTGAAAGCTACCCAACAGGCAGCGACTTATGCACGAGTGGGAAATATACTTTTATTATGTGAAGCCATTAAATTTAGTGTTGTGTTTATTACTGCAATATACATTTGGCTATCCTCACTAATAGAAATATACAATAATGGGTACTGTGACGATTTGCAGTTAATTACATGATATTCTGCAGAGTACTCAATCTCAAAAATTTAACAAACATAGATAGCTCAATGTTTGTCCACAAGGGTCTATAGTCTAGCAAAGGAGACAGATTATAAATAAGCAGGCCAATCATGAAGTGCTATCTGTTCCCACGGTAATAAGGAAAGACATGAAAGGAAAAGATATTTAATTTTTTTATAATAGTGAAGAGGAGAGATTCCAGAAAAAGTAGTAGAGTCCTGGGCTGGGGATTTAGCTCAGTGGTTCTGCTGCCTGCCCGGCGAGCGCAAGGTCCTCAGTTCAATCCCCGGTACCAAAAAAAAAAGAAAAAGTAGTAGTGCTAAATATTTATTCCCAAGATAAAATATGGAGCACAGTTGCTTTGTGCCAAGCACTGAGTTATTTACTACACTTTGAGGGCTAGAGTTTACCAGAAGGAAAAAATATAATCCAAGCACCAGAAGCAGCATGCACAAAACATGGAGATGAGAAATAAGCACAAAGACTCTATACACAATATTAAAATTTAATTGTGACAGGAAGTTAATATGGAGATGTGACCACTTCAAAAATGATCTTACATGCAATGGTAAGGAACTTTAATTTTAGGCGTTGACAATCGGAAAAAAGCAGGAAACATATCAAATCCATGTCTTGAAAAGGCTACAGTCTTGTTATTTTTGTTTAAGAGATGATTATAAAAATTAGCGATCTTAACTAAGAGGCTATTCTGAAAGAAATAGTGAGGAATTATGAGATACTGTAATGTGCTGGTCAATATTCAACAGCTGTCCAAACTAGAAGCCTACTGCAGTAGCTAGTCAAGGAATAAAAGGTTAAATGAAAGGGTTTATAAAGGTTTTGAGAAAAGGAGACAGAATAAAAACACCCACTCACTACAGTACATAAAACTCAGTGATCCACTGGGTGTGTGGGGTAAGGAGTTGGAAGGGGTTCTGCATGTCTCATTTAGAGGTTGAAATGTAGACACCACTCAACAGGAATGGTGGCCAAGAAAGAGGAGGAGATTTGGTGCGGGGGGCCAAAAGTCTATCTTTAAATTTGCTGACTTAATGTGTTCATAGATACTCAAACAGTGACTCCAAGAATCTAGAATTCTGAAAAAGGCTTACTAATAAGTTCCTTTTGATAACAAATATATCTTTCAAACACTCCTTCTTGGTGAGCTTTTAAAAACTATTTTATAAAAATCTGATTATCAAGTAACAGAGATAAAATTGATTAAAAAGTCCTAAAATGTCTCTTTGTTCTTCTATTCTTCAATTCTAATCCTACCTCTGGAGAAGACTAAGGGAACCTTCCCATATTTGGATTCTTCACATGTTACCAGAACCAGTTTGAGAGATAATAGTTTCCCAGGTAGCCGTTTAAACCAGAAAGTAGGGCAGTAGAGATCCAAGGAGATTTTTTTTTAAGTATGCTTATTATAGTCCACCAGGGATATTATCTGGAATGGCAACAAAAAATCTTTAGAGAGCAGAGAAATTTTCATTGCTTATTTTATAAATTTCCCCAAAGTGCCTGAAGGCTAATTCTATTCTCACCTAGAGTTCAAAGCCTGACTACCAGACAGTGTGGTTTGAAGTAGAAAAGTAGGATGGAACAATTTCTCCACTTTGAAGTCCAGAGAAAGGATCATTTCAGGGGCTTGAAGCACACATATGGAACCTTCTTTCTTTCCTAACAGCATTGCAATCAAAGAGTGAGGCTGAATAGAACCTTCAAAACCTTAGAAGAAAATTAATTTGCTTCCTCACAAATTATAATTCTTTTCTCATCATGGAAGGTCCATTTTCATGGCTATAAAACGTATTTCATTGCTGAAAAATAAGTAAATATAAAACATTGTTATTGCATATATCTAAAGAAGCTGAAATGTTTTTGCAGTTATTTCGTTTCCAAAGAAAAAATAAATACATATATTTAAAGCTCTAGAGATCCAGAAATTTGCAAGCTATAAGTTGTAGTATTATAAAACACCACAATAACAGTATTACTCTGCTGTTGAACTTTCCCCTAGCCTCCAATGCATTTATCATGTGTTTCTAACCTATTACGTTGCATGAGGTTATTAAAGAAATCTGCTTGTTTCTCCTCTCCCATTCTCCAGCCATCTTTTTAAAGGCAGCTACTTTTTCTTTAAATTGTACATCTTGATAATTAACTGTTATAAGTCGACTCTCATGTAATTAATAAATTTCTAGAAACTGCAACCATGGTAGATTTTCAAAAGGGTAAAATTTATTTGACTCTCCGGCCTAGTGGTGGTAATGAAAATTACTTGACGGCAGGAGGTCGTGGTCTCTTGAATCCTCGATATCAAGAAGCCAAGTACCTTGCACATGCATACATGGCACTCATTCTTTCTCTTAAAGAGAACTCAGAACATGAGGGAACTCAGAACTCAGAACACTCAGAACATGACTGCGCATTCTTAATTAGTCATTCTGCACCCTAGTATGTTCCCTGCCTATTGCTTCAAAGAGAAAAACAAAAGGGAAATGAGGAAAATGACTGGCTTTAGCACTTACAGTTCCCAGAGCCAGACAATAAAGACAGACATTAACTGAGTTGATGGCTGAGTTAGGAGAAATGTGAAGCTAAGAGAGCTGTGAGATCAAGTGGCCATTAGCGCAAAACTTTAAAAGGAAAATACAACTTTTAAGCAGCATGTGAGTGAGCTGTAAGTCTCTTGTGATACACGTCCCAAGAAAGCCCACTGATCTCAGCATGATTGACATTTATGAGACTGACCTTAAGGTAGGCGTGAGGCTGGTGTTTTTTTGTTGCTTGCTTGCTGTTTCCATGACTTAAAGGAGAGTAGTTGGAGGTGTCAGTTGCTGCACTGCTAATCTTCTCCAGGCCAGCAGGAACTGAGCTCTAACCTGGAATTCCTACCTGTCTCTGACAGATTACTGAAGTAGCCGGCTGCCTTCCAAATGCTGGTGCTTTGGGGCGTAACTTACTCAATGGCTGCATCTTCCACGTTCCTCCCCAGATCTGCCACTTTTCTCATCAGGGCCACTGCCAGAATGTTAGCATCAGATCTGCTTAATGTCACTCTCCTGAAAATGGACCACAGTAAACATATTGAGCAGTCCGCAAGAAGCACTGGAGATGAACAATTTAGCCTTAATATGTGTCAGTGAGAGTCAGACCATCTGGACAAGGCAGTTAGTGATCAGCATTAGAGCAACAATCGTTGCGGGGCTTCACCATAATCTTGGGGCCTCAGTTAACAAATGTAGACAACCTGAGGGATGCTTTGAGCAACACAGTAAAAGATCCCTCAAGGTCCTGAAAGAATGAGATAAGACTGAGACTCACCTAGCAGTAACTAAAATATCCACACACACTGTCACTGTCAAATAACAACCACAGTCCAGTTGAGGGCAAACAGGGAAAAGGATAAGATAACTACTCTGGAAACTTACTCGAATATCAGAAATCTGCTCTTGACTATGTAGATCTGATAAATTCCAACTGGCTCCTGTGGAATAAGCTGGCAAAAGGAAGCCCTATTTATTCATTAGCTTCGGCTCATGGAGAAGCCCTGGGAAGAAAAGTGCAGGAAAGATAGTAGCTTTTATCCAGCTAGGGTTGAAAGATTGAGATTCATTGCAAATTTTCCTAGAGGTCAGAGGGAAGTGGCCCCTGCTCATGAAAGTCCATTTCTAAAAAACGCACTTACTGCTTCTAAAAACAAATGTTACCACAGTGTTTAGTGATGGGTCATTTTATTTAGTATGTTGCAACTGTGCTTCAACAGCATTATCCACTTGGTTTTTCAGACTGAGAAACTAAAGAAATACAGAAAATAAGGCTGTGTGTATTCTGAAAAACAGAGATTATCTTGTTACAGGTGATGACAGCCCACTTGGATTTAATATTTGAGTGATTTGGTTTTTTCTTTGTGATTTTAGTAGCAAAATCATGAGTCTAACCAACAACTACAAGAGAAATGCAATTTTATATATATATATAGTCAAAACCCGATGACTTCAAACTAGGCACATATTCTTGGGCTTGCAATGAGACATTAAAGCCTGTATCTATATATTTAACAGAATGCTGCTGCCCCGAACATTCTGGGAACATTTGCACAAACTGAAGAGCCACAAGTCATCGACATGCATCAAGAATAAAAAACACATTGCTTGCCTGCTGTCACTGCTCCCATGGCATTTCCATGGCACATTTTATTAAGTGACTATTGCCCTCTTTTCCAATGAGCTGTGACAGAGCTTCACAATTTGTAATCCAGCCAATCATGGTCTTGGGAAATGAGTACACTTTATTTGACATCTTGTATAGTATTTTTATGAGGCGTATTTTAAGTTCCAGGTAAAATATTTTGAGTGAGAACATAGAAATGAAGAGAGGGGAAGATGAGAATGAAGAAGGATGGCAGGAAGAAAAAGAGAGGAAGGAAAAAGGAAGGCAGGAAGAGAGGGAGGGAGGGAGGGATTATTTAGTGCTCATGTATGCTATGTATACTTTATATACCTTACTTTATTTAGCTATCACAACCACCCTTAGATTCTCAGTATACTAACAGCTCAATTGTCATGAAATAATAACAAATCAAAGCCCCCACCCTTCAGTCCATATACACATACATCTAAGCCCCCTGCCCCTTAGGGTCATGTGTTACAATATAAATCAGTTTTACTATTATATAAAGAGTATAAGAGTTGCTTGAAAATGTTATTTCTAAAAGTACATGATGTTCCAAATGTGAAGAAAAAAAAAGCCCTGCCAAAAAAGGGGAAAGCTTTCCAGAAAGAGAATGCAGGCCTTATTCAACAAAGATGGAATAAGCCACACCATTTGGGTTGCTGGTGAAGACACAGCCATCCTCAGTCCATGTGCCAAGACTGCAACACTCCAGATGTGGAGGAAGCATCAAAACTGTCCAATCACCACTCTACCCACGAGCCTTCCCACCTGCTGCAGACCCTCAGACTCTGCTCACTGCTGCAGGCTGGTTTTGAGCATGCACACTCCTCATCGACAGTATACCCTGAGCCCACGCTGCCTGAAATGTAACCAGCAGGAGAAGCTTCAGTTTTATGACTGAAAGCACTTCTCCAAGATACCAAGGAGGCTGAGCTCTTCATTTCCTATAGGAATCAACAATATCCTCCTTTTCTTTTAAATCTCCTATTCTGTTGTCCTCTAAAAGCAGTGGTATTTCACAGGACTGATGTTTTTGATAACAGGTGTTTGCAAATCTTTACCAATGAATTGCTTTTACAAGGGAGGAACCGAGACTCCTAGAGGTAAGATAAGTTACTCTGTGCCATATGGTTAGTGGGAGCCAGCTTGGCATTTAAACCCAGATTTGCCCGTCTTCTAAAGCCATTCATTTTTACTTACATGATGGTGGCAATGGTGAACTTACAAACACACACTATCGATTTAAAGTTTTTGTGGAATATTCTCTGCCAATTGAATTTATTGTGCATAAATCCACTCCTGGCCAATTCCATTAAATCTTATGATTTGAGTGGTTCTGCCCCATTGAAGCTTCAGGCATAGCTTTAGCATCATAATCATCTTCTGCTTCTTCAAACACTAACATCACATTTATAGCACCTTATAACTTAATAAGAACAACAAACCTTAACCTTAAATGACTGAAAGAAAATTAAATATCCTGTACAGTCAGAGATATGGAAAAACATAAGACTTATGATGACAACTCCATACTTTCATCTATTATATTATACTATAAGCTAGAATTTGATATATGTCAGGAAAGAGAGACAGTTGCATAGAGAGTGTAACGACAGTTGAAAGAGCAAAATCAGGAATGAGTTATTGACGTGATAGCATATAAACAATCTTAAAAGGCTGATATTTTATCTTGTGGATATAGGTGTAAAGGAAGTTCAAGTAAAAATCAGGATAGCCAGAAAGTACTGACAGAGAACAGTATATTTAGAACAGGACTAATAAGTTCTATGAGTCTAGAGCATACCTCATATGATAGGTTGGATGGAAAATTAATAAAATATCTTAGTGATTTAGATTTTGAAGGGGCACAAAATTCATGTCAAGAAATTTGGACACTTTCCTTTGATAAAAGATTTTTTTAAACTATATAGTATGATTTTGTGTTTGGGAAAGATAAGTTTTGCTTGAAGCAAAGAAGACTGTTGAAAATATGAGGTGCCCACAGTGTTAATCGGATAAGAAATTACATGAGTCTGAGATGAACCTTGTGGGAGTGGAGACAGGGGAGATGGAAGACAACAGTGAAGTAAAGAGCTCATGAATGGGTTTAAGTTTCTTTGTTTGAGCACCAGAGCAAATGGGGAGATAATTGGTTGAAATAGGGGATTTAAGCAATATAGGAAGAAAATGAATCAATTTGTCTTTGCTCTTAAATCAGCTTAGGTGCTTTCATCCCAATAAGTTGTTGGAATGCAGAAATGGATCCTATAGGATCAAATAAGAATAGATAAATTCTGGAATCATTACTTAGGTGTTACACATAGGCAACAAGGAACAATGCATTTGGTTCTAAAATGATACACAAGGAAGTGCCAGAAAATCTAGTTGAAAACAATGTAATTGTGAAGGGCTTTGCTGGCTTAAAGAGCCTAGATTTTGATGAAAAGAACCCACTGAGTGCCGCACATGGTCATGGAGGTGGGAGGCCACATCAGTAGCAAAACTGGAAGAAGGCAGTTAAGGGTAATCGTGAGCATGCATATCAAACACAAGGGCAGACGGCGCGTGGCTGCTGGCCACCCGAGCAGCCTGTAAATTCTCCTTTTCTCTTGTAATAACAGCAGTCAGCCGGGTGGCACGTTTTCATTCTTGGAAAGAAGTTTATTTCCAAAATTAGGTTTGTCTTCTAAAAGATTTTTGAATCCTACGAGATAATTAGGAAGCCGTGCCTCAACTCAGAATCTGACGTAACCCACTTTGTTTTCCCTTTCCAGGGGTGGTATTTCAGAGCCTGTCATACTCTCAAGCTATGAGGCAGACCAAAAAGTAATTTTTAAAATTTCAGGGTAGAGAACTGCTGGAACAATTTATTTCTCATGTCACCTAGCTCAAAACTATTTATAAATAAATTAAAGACAAGACCAACCCTTGATCATTTCAAAATTATACCTTATTGGCAGGGTGTGATGAGGGATGGGGAACCCGATACACTGGGTTTTGACAGGAAAACTATACAGTTAAGGACTAGCTATAGCACAGGTTTGTTGATACTGCAAAGCTTCCAATTGCTATAACATTTTCCCCTCTATTTGGAGCAAATGCTAAGTGAGAAGTGACAGGATGCTACACCTTCAAGATAAGTCTGTGCCTGCTGGAGAAGAGTCTGCGATTACCACTAAAACCCACTTCACCAGCTGAGGCTGGCACAGTAGAGGAGACGCTGAGCCCCACCTGGGAGCAAAGAGAGTGTTTCTCTTTAGAATCCCAGAGAAAAGAAAAATACTTCAGTGGTCTAACCTCCAATTTGATTAGAAATGCACATTTTTAGTACTATAAATCAGGACTCTTCTCAGTCTTTGAAATATGATGTGCTCTTAACTGCTGCTCCTGAGGTCTCCTAGTCTTGGACTCTAACCTCTTCTTTCTCCGCTTCACTTTCCTAAATTTTAGCCCCACTTCTGAACTAACTCAGCCCCATCTTACCTGGAAAGATTTGGTTCAACTTCTCCATCCAGCCATTCTCTTCTCTCACTCGACTTTTCATCATTCACTAACTAGGAGACCACCCAGCATTTGTGCATTTTGAACTTCCTTGCTAAGCAATGGCATTTTGTCTCACAGTTAGGCTAAAGTTGCTTGAGGGAAACAATAGAATCCTGTTTTACTTTGTATAAGACCAACAGCCCTGTGAGTACCAAGTGCTTGACTTCTGAACCTCTTTCCTCAAAATACATTGATTCAGTGCTTGCTACAGCAGCAACATACTGAAATATATCAATTCATATATAGCCATTTATAAAGTTTTCTAATTCACTGTCAATGTAAAGATAAATTTTTCTCTTGGGCAATAAGTCAAATAGGCATTGTTCCAAGTGAATATTTTCTAAAATCAGGTAAGAGAAGGAAAGAAATCAATCCCTGATGGGCAGTAGGAAGGAAGACTTTGTACAGATACAGTACATTATTAGAATCTACATTTTAAACTTTGCAACTGGAAATGTTTTAGGAAAGGTATTCCTTCTGGGCTTAATAAAAAGGGAGACCAGCTATAAACAATGAATACCAAAAACACACACTCTCACACACACACACACACACACACACACGCACTGCAAGCTGATTCTTCAAAGAACGCTGACTATGCTTGGCAACTGTGTGTGGAGCTTGTGAAACCCTCTCCCCACTGACTACATGTATTTTGAACTTTATTATTCAAAGCCTTAGACAATTCCAGGTCTATTGTGTCTTTGAGGGTTCTTTGCATCTTGGCCCTGGCCAAGTCTGAAAATGCTTGATTATAACGTGGAGTTTTATTTTCCCTGTAACAAAGCGAGTATACCGAACAGTTGGGTAAAGAAAAGGAATAAGGATATTTCTTCTTTTTTTTCTAGCCTCTCTTCCAATTAACTTGTAACGAAAGATTTTTGTTTCCCTTGCTGTGTTTTGGCCCCTGGCTCCACCTCAGGACATGCAGGCGATGGCCTTGGAAAAAATGGGGACACTTTTTGTGCCTCATTGAAAGTGAGCCCTCTGCCCACTCCTTTCTTCTCTCCAAGCTCTGTCAGCACTTGTTACTGTAGGCCAGCTTCTCACCTCCCTACAAGGCTCTTTAAATTTCATAGAAAGCAAGAAGAAAATACAAGAGCACCAGAATAAAACACAGAGCAAATGTAACAAGTGGGAGACTAGTCTAAAATCAATAACATTTCTAAGAAGTCAAAATTATCCTAAACGGGGTGGGGTGGGAGGTTGAAAACTAATACACAACAAAATTATATTTTACTAAAACATGTGTCTGGTTTTGAGAATCAAAAGCTGATTATTTCTCTTGTAGGTTTTCACTGTGAATTCAAATTCACTTGTGTCCTTGTGTTCCTTGATCATCCCAGGAGGTAACTACAATAATTTCCTATTTTTGCTATAAAAAATTACCACAACCTTTGAAACTTAAAATACAAATTTATTATCTTAAAATTCTGGAGGCCACAAAACTAAAATCAAGGCATTTGCAGGCCTGTCCCTGTGCCCCTTCCTTCTGAAGGCTTCAGGGAGGAATTGGTTTCCTTATGTTTTTCAGCTTATAGAACGCTGGCTGCATTCTTTGTTCATCTTTTCTTTCTATATATTTAAAGCACATCACTCTAACATCTGGTTCCATGGTCACATCTGCTTCTCTCTGACTCCATTGCCTCCATTTTATAAGAAACTTGGGGATTATGTTGTACCACAGTAATAGTGTAAGGTAATCTCATCTCAAGATCTTTAACCACATCTGCAAAGTCCCTTTTGGCAAATAAAATAGCATGTTAATGAGATCTAGAAATTAGAATGTGGGCATCTTTGGTAGGTAACTATTCAAGCTACCATGGTAGCCAAACCTATGATAACTACACATGTAGAGAATTAATATAATATAGGAATAATTGAGATTTGGCTACAGTTAACACTTGCAATTGGTTCAGTTTGCTATAATAAAGTACTACACAGTGGATGGCTTATAAACAACAGGAATGTATTTCTCAGTTTCAGGGGTGGAAGTCTGAGATCAAAGTGTCAACATAGTTGAGTTCTGGTGAAGGTCCTCGTCTGGGTTAAAGACTGCCAGCTTCTCATTGCATCCTCCCATAGCAGAAAGAGGCTACCAGTGTCCTTTTGATAAGAGCACTACTCCTAATGAGCACTCCATCCTAGTGACCTGACCACTGCAGGAAAACCCAGTCCCTAGTAGTGTCATATTGAAGGTTAGGATTTCAACATGTGACTTGGGAGACACTTTAAGTTGCAATATAATAAGCAGCTCAAGTGCAGAAATTTTGAAAATATATTTTCTTTTAACCCCAACTATTTTTTATTCTCTTCCTATGTTATCCGGGTACAAGGAAATAACATATAAAAATGAAAGTGAATGTCCATCCAACTGTTTTGTATGAGGAAAAACTCTCTTCATATAAAAACCAATTTTTTAAAACAAAGAAAGCAAAGAAAACTTTTTTAAAAGACTTTGATGAAACATCTCAAGCTGCAAAAATGAAACCTAGCCTTTTTTACAGAATTAAATTCTCATATCTTTATGTCCTGGGTACTTCTTTTTCCAAATACACTGTCACAGTGGAGATATACTAAGAAACACTAAGAAAATTCCAGCAGATTAGTAAAGGTGATTTAGATATATTATGTTGATTTAGATATCACCATGCAATGTGAGATTACTTCCACTGATCATAGCAGCTAAGAAGACTGAGTATTAATCAGCTCATGTTTGCAGCTCTTCGGGGGACAGAGGTAGGAGATAGAAACTAAGAATTATAAAGAGAACAAAGGGAGCATTAGTCAGATAGGTAGGAATAAGTAAACATCATAAATTAGGTTAATAGCAGGACTCTACATCTTTCTTTCCCTCCTACTTTGAAAAAACCTTAAACTGAAACTAAATACACTTCGTGCATATTCACACATAATCATTTAACACATACTCTGTTCAATATTAACTAAAATCAGTTTCCACAGTCTTTAAATAAAGCCCAGGATAAAGTCTTTAAATTTTAAACCTATTTAATTCTTGGTCTAATCCTTCTGAACTTGTTCTATTCATTTGGGAGTTAGTGTGTGATAATAGAAATAAAATGATAATAGGCGAGTGCTGGGAGACGAAGGCTGGGGGCCTGGTTCTTTTGCAAATCACCTCCGTGACTTCAAACAGCCATCATGTCTCAATGTACTTTACATGTTGAGATAAAATGAAGTGCTTTTTTTATTAGTTAAAAATCAGGTGAGTTAGTAAATGAGTAAGTATGCATGCATCCTCTTACTATATAGTAAATGTAATTTCTCCATTGATAATAATTATGCCACCTGTACACCTATACAACAAAATCAGTTGGAGCATGGTATGAAAAAAGCAATTAACATGTAAGAAAATATTCATGCTTGGATCACGTAAGAAAATATAAGAGATGTCAACATTACTAAGTTTAATAGTATTAGCTTTCATACATATATATATTATATATATTATATATATATATAAAATGGAAATTGGTAATCTGAATTCACCAGTCCAAATCAAGCCTGCCAACTGCTTTTATAAATAAAGTTTTATTGGAATACACCCATGCCTATCTATTTACATATTGTCTGTAGATACAGTGGAAAATTTAAACAGTTGTGACAGAGATTATATGGCCCGCAAAACCTAAAGTATTTGCTATCTGTTCAGATACAGAAAAAGTTCCCTGAACCATATCTAAAAAATTAAAATGATGTAAGGCCAGTAATAAACTCTAATTCAAATAAAATTTTATAAAGCACAGTTTAACTGATTAATTTTCCCACTATGTGTATTTCTTCACATATTACAGAAAGAGGGATCTCTTATTAGCAAATAATTTCTGATACATTTCCTGCAGTAAGTTTTATTTTCTGGAACAGTAGCTAATACCCTATTACTTTTATTATTGTAAAATGAAGTAATAGACAACATTATGCAGCAATAATAAATAATCTCCCAAATCTTCATGACTTGGCACAACAATGGCTTATTTCTCATATGCACTAAGTCAGCTGGAGCTTCCACATACTGTCAGCAACCAAGCTAATAGAGAGTCTGCCATGGAAAGGTGTCCATAACTGTGACAGAGGAAAAGAGAGCACACCAAAAGCCACGGTATCTCTAACACTTCCACTCAGAGAAATGCATCACTTCTAATCACTTCATTGTTCAAAGCAAATCCCATGCTCATATCCCATTTCTGAGTGGGTGAAGAGATTCTGCCATATGCCCACAAGGAGGAGAGCCAGAATATCTGAGACAGACTTAACGACAGTCTTTGCAACACTATCAGAAACTCAGAAACCATCTGAAAGAGTGAGGCAGTTAAAATGCCTGTGCTTGTGAAAACTATTCACCAGATAGGGAGCCCACAGAAAGCACAGCACTACAGTTCCACTGTCATTTACCAAAGCTCAGATTCTCCTGTTCTACTTTCACTGAGTATTGGTAAAACTGCTAAGTCAGTCTTGCAAGTCTTGTGACAAAGATTTCTTTAGCAATATGAGGAAGCATTCCTTTAACTAAAATGTTACTTCTCTTTTTCTGAACTCTTGAATATTTCCAAGTTCCATGTATTTGATATTCAAAGTAATCCTTTGGTTCTTTCCAACATATAAAAATAGTAGATGAAGTTTAGCTGTGAGTTTTCTTAATGTCTATAGAAATTTATTTGCCACACTGAGCAAAACATACTTTCTTAAAAGTCATTTTTCCACTATTAAAGAGAGCATTTAAATCATGGTCTATTTTAGTTTCTATAATTACTCTCCTGCATTTAAAAAAAAACAAACAAACACTCAACATAGAACTCAAAAGTGATGTGCCACATTCTTTTCATTTAAAAGCCTATTAAAAGTGAATGAACTTGGCTTTACTTAACATATTCCATTTACATATTAGTTACTTAACATAATGTCACTTCATTGGAATGGTCAAACATAATCAATGATTTGTGCTGAGACTCCCTTTTGAAATTTACATCTTTAATCCATGGTGATGCCACCCTGAACACACCAGCCCTCAACTGAAAGTTGCATCTTTAAATCATGACTAATAAAACTTCCCATGCTACCCATCAGAAAAATGATAGTAAAATTAGAAACCAGTTTCAAATTGCAAACAGGGAAGGTTTTGTTGAAGGGTAGATATGGAACTTAGAGAATCTATAGAAAACCCTTTATATTTAATGAACACTCTTGAAGTCTTACTACAGTGTAATTAATTCCTGCTATGTAGGTATGGAGCTATTCTATACCATCAGTGTATGGCATTTTCTACAACAAGGCTTAAGGAGACACTCAACAATAAAATATATATTGTTTTCTTGATTAAATAGTTGATTTTATTTAATGCAAGATTATTTTCAGTCTGGGTGTCTTCACTATTGATAAAGTAGACTGTGGATGGGCTCCTCTAGCTGGAGGGACCATATGCATAAGAAAATGCTTGCAGTGAGGATGACATATGTCATCCCATGTGCCAAATACCATCCTAGATCTGAAAGTGACAATTTTCTCATATATACTGGCACTTGGAGCTCTGTAGTGATGTATTTTTTTCTTCTCCATAAAAGCTCAAATGGCATTATGTGTGTTTCTATAAAGCTTGGTAGGAAATTTTCTGGCAATTAGCTATATTATACTTTCTATATGTTATCTAATGTATTTTAATTAAGATGTTTGTGATCTATTTTTGTTATATTCTCATATGTCAGACATGAGCTTGAATCTTCTACTCTATAGACTTGAAGTTTCTAAGGAACAGGCAACTATACTCTTACACAAAACAGATATGAACTCTGTTTTATTATAATGACACTGTGTTTATTTCTCTGGGAAAGGAGGCCAATTCTACTGCCTCTCTATATATTAGATTTCCATCAATGCATGTGCACACATACACACACAAAATCAATATGCTGGATGACCAAATGCTCTATTTACTAATGAACCTATTCATCAAAATTTGTTTATTTAAAAAAGGAACTATTTACATAGCTTATAGCAATTTATATAGAATGAGAAGCTTTCTGACGTTTTAAGGATTCTGCAAAGTTTTAGTTGACTGATTTTTATTGCAGAATTTCGCATGAAAATTCTTCAGTTTATGCTGATGTCTTTCCAATTGTCTTCTATGTCACTTCTACTTTTCAAAAATTTTACAACTCATTAACCAATTTTTCTAGTACTATATCAACATTAATATGATTCTACTAATTAGTAGCCAAATTTTAATATGTAACATGATTGTTCTTGTTTTTGCCTAGTTCAAATTTTACCTCCCTTTCACATACCCCATTTGATAGAAACCCAACTTTCCTGTGTACCTTGATTATTTTGATCACTTCTGATTTCTTTTTTTGTGCCCAAAAGTTATCTACTTTCTATTTTTTGTGAATTTTAGGTATGCTTAAGATCCCCATGCCCCTTCAATCAACAAATAAGCCTTAACTTGTGTTTCTAGCAATATAGATTTAAATTTCAATATGATGTGAATATTTTGCTCTTTTTAATATCCAAAGTTTTGATAAAAGTAGAAAACATTGGGAAGATTGCTATACTGGATATTCGAGAATCAGCCACTCAGCTAATTAGCCATTTATTGAATGGATTTTGGGTAAACTGGCCAACTTCTTCAGATGATGGATATTTGTGGAGATGAGCAAGCTGTACACATAAATACACAATGAGTAATCTTATTTTATTGCTTGTGCAATTCAAATATTTGCTGCATGTCTCAAGTTTCAAGTATCATCTTTCTCTAGTACATATCAGGAAAACAAAGTTTCTGTCTCATTTTGCCCAGTAGTTGTCCAGTTGGAAGTGGCTCCCATAACAGGCCTATTTTCTTATTATTTCCAACTTCATCCCAGATCATGGCTTATCTTTGGGTTGATCACCAGTGGAAATTTCTGGACCTAGGCATTCCTGTGAGAGACTTTTCTTCTTTGAGGACAACAGAGCAGTATAGGGCAGATGACACTTCTGTCTACAAACCCTGTCCTTCAAGAGTTACAAGGATTTGCAATGTAGTCCATAGAAATGTTAAACTAGATAATAAAAGTGACTTATTTCTAGATGCTGGGGATAAATATTAAAGAAACTTAACTCTTAAGAAGAAGTATTCTTTGGGCATTGATCAGTACCTACCTGGCTCCTCATCTTCTACTGGAATCAAATTGCTCTTACTGCTACCCCACCTTCTTCCCTGGTATTTAATTCACTCATTTCTACCTCCAGTACCCTTTTATTAAGGTGAACTTAGGAGCAGAGCAGTGGTGTCCAGCCCCAGCTCCATATTCAAGTCACCCAGAGACCATTTTTTAAATGACAATGCCCAGGCTTTACCCAGATAACCTTTTTCTAAAAGCTCTCCAGGTGGTCCTAAAGTACAGAAAACTTGATATCTATCTATACAGGACTTTCTTAACATTTCCACATCACTTCACAAATGATAATGTTAATATTTGGGGACTGGGGATTTAGCTCAGTGGTTTCGCCGTCTGCTGCGCAAGCACAAGGACCTGAGTTCGATCCCCGGTAGCAAAAAACCAAAAAAACCCAAAAATTTGGGAGGCACACTGGGGTAATTGGAAATGCTGAAGGAGACTGGGTAAACCAGGGAGTAATGAGAGGGTTTCTATCTGACCAGATCCCAACCACCCAGCTAGCCAACAAAGCCCCATATTTGTAAACCATTTATGGTACTCCCATTTATTTGTGGGGAAAGAGTTTGAGTGCTACAATCTATGACAATAATCAGAGGAGCTTCCACATGTTTATCGGGAATGATTGTTGACATCCCAAGTAGTAAGCACTGCCCAGTTAAATGAACATACTTTCCAAATAGTCCAAATAGTCACTTAGATGGTGAAAACTATGTAAGTGTTCCTCCTATTACATGACCTAAAGGTGAATCCATTTGACACTTCTAAGAAACACCAGCTGAAGGATTAACGTCTATATATCCTGATCAGTTACCATCGATCGGTAAGGCCCATAATCATACCCATGGAGTAGTGAAATTTGAAGAATGGCAGAAAACTAGAATCTCACAGACAACCAATCATTAATTTTAGAAGCTGCTTTCTTATTTGGGTAGGCAAGCAAAGCTCTATAATTCCTTCCCATTTAGATCAGAAATAAGATAGAGGAGTAAAAGATCCAACATTAAGAGTTCAGATGTCACCATGTCCCCC
This sequence comes from Heterocephalus glaber, assembly GCF_053883595.1. Classification (NCBI taxonomy): domain Eukaryota; kingdom Metazoa; phylum Chordata; class Mammalia; order Rodentia; family Bathyergidae; genus Heterocephalus; species Heterocephalus glaber. The sequence goes on from NW_028258333.1 coordinate 18,086,956, forward strand.
TATAGGAGGCTGAAGTGACAGCTGAGTTTAGGAAGTACCAGCACCAGATTGTCCTGGATTTAAATGAGCTGGCTTCATGCAGAGTGAATGGAGCACATGCTCAAGCGTGATCATGCCAGCACAGCAAGCTGCAGAGATTAAGGCAAAAAAATATGGTCATATACCTGTGGTATCCCTTTCTCTCGATCAATGTAGGGAACCTCTTTGTTTCTATATAGCATGTTGGATCTTTATATGTGGTTTAGATAGTAATACAAGCCAACTCAAAATCTTTTAAGACTAAGACTGTCATGACTTTATCTTGTGCTTTTATGTTCTTTGATTTGTCTTTTTGAGTGGGTTGGATCTTCTCCATATTTTCATCTATGAGAATTACAGATCTTGAAAGATTTCCTTATTTCTATGGAGAACTGTTTTGCTTTCTCCTAATAATTAAAGCATTTGCAGGAAACATAAAATTGAGAATTCATAGAATAACTCTTTCAGCAAGGAAAATCTGACAGTAGGAACCACGTTAATCTTTCATCCTGTCATAAATTTAGATTTTGGTATCTAGATAATATTACCTATGCATGGAATAATCAGAACTGGCCTTAACTGTTGAAGATTCAAATGAAGAATCTTATTTACTTGGAATAGGCAATATCACATTTCAGTTTGCTGCTTCCAAATATTATGTAGTTTATTGAAATTTGAGGGGCCATGAGTCTGTCTCAATCAGAGTATTGATCCAAGAAATTGATCCTTTCTGTTTGTTAATGTTGGCCCTTGCCCTGTTTTATCTAATGGAACTCCTTTGGCTCAGATTGAAATTACTGGTGAATTATATGATAGAAGTATAGAAACTGGCTACTCAGCTACAAAAACACGAGTCTGTATGTAGGACAGAAGTCGACAGCTCTGTAGGATATCAGAGGGTCAAACATGTAGCTATCTTGAACCAGACAAAAAATGAGGTGAGGTGAGTGGTAGTCCACACACCTTGGCTTAGTTGATGGCTCTTGATCTCATCAGAGTTCAAGAAGAGCAGCATTAAAGAGACCCTTTTCCAACTGAAGCAGTTCAGGCTGTAGAAAAAACAAAATTGGATCTGCATCTGCCTAGGCATGAGAGGCCAATTTGGGAAGACGGAAACAGTCCTAAAAAGTAAGAGCTGCAATGATTGCCCCAAATTCTCACTTACCTCACTTGCAAAGTGCAAAATGACCATTACCTAGAATTTTGTGTCTACTCACTTGCTACAATGATGATGTTTTGCAGAAACAATTCTTTTGTTATTATATGGAAAAATGAGCCAAAGTCAGGGGTGAGATAGATGAAGCCCAGTTCTGAGTACAGTTGTCAGAAATATGTGGTTGAGACTCCAATTTCATTAGGAGGAACAGCAGCCCCTCTGAACAAAAGTGGGAAAGGGAATCTTAAATATCAAATCTCTGTTGTAGGAGGCTTGCAATGTCTGTGCCTGAAAGAGTCCTTTGAAAATCTTTCATCCTAGAGGGATGTAGGGAACCACTTCCTCTGCATTCTGTGCAGAAGGGAAATTGGAAGGAACACTGGGGATAATATCAGAAATTACCCACTGCAAAAGCAGGACAAATCTATAGCTAAAGGAGCCAATGAATCACAAAGAGGTCACACCGCAAGCTGTTTTTATTCTAACCAGGGAACTGGACCTCTTGTAATTGTCCTGGTCAGAACCTTACTATTGACACTCTAGAGCACCCGAAATGAAACAGAAACAAAGAAATTTGCTTTTCAGGCTCCTGACGATAAGTGGCAAGAAAGTTTAATTTTGGAGGAGCTGTTACAACAACTAACAATGCACAGGGGACACAGGAGAAACCAGGCCCATTTGTTCAAGGAGACAGATACAGACATGTTCATAAAAATGTTGTCTGTAATAGCTCACAATTGGAAACAGACTAAATTTCCACCAACTGACATGACTTGCATGACTATTCAAAGGAACATGATACAAGAGTTGAAATAAATAAACTTGACCCATGTGCTTTAAAATCATAATATTGAGGGAAAAAAGCAGTTACAGAACTGTCCCTCATAAAATGCCACTTGAGTAAAATAGTATTATTTTATTTATGAGTATTTATATTTGAGTGTTTTATTTCTGGGTATATGTATTTGATAATGATAAAATGCATGCACAGTGATGATAAAGAACAAGTTTAAGGTAATGTTTATTTTGGGGAGGTCAGGAGGTGAATGAGAAGAGAGAAAAGAAGGTACACAGATGACTATAATCATTTCTGCAGTGTTTCATTCCCTCAAATTAAGTGGAACAAATATGGAAAATTTTCAAGATTGGATTGAGCTTGTTGGTGAATAGGTATTCACTGTTATTTTCCACATTGTTCTGGTGTCTGAAATTTGCAATTAAAAAATTATCAACAAACAGTGCATGCATTGGGGGTTGAGGAGAGGGTGGATTGCAATGGAAGATAGCAGCATATTTTAAAAATGGGACAAAAAACAGGACAGAGTTATTTATGTGGTCAAAGATATAGCTTCTGGATTTAGTAATTAGGACTGGTAAAGAGGATGTCACTTTTAGAAAAAATAGACTAAAAGTATTGTATTATCACAATAAGAGGTTATATTATTCTTTTAATAAGGCATGGTAAAATGCATTATAACATAAGAAAGCAAGTAAAAGTATCCCATAAATTGAATCCTTTTAATAGAATAATTAAATTAAGAAGACATATAAGAGTTAGATGTTGCAAATGCAGATTGATCAGAGAGGAAATTCAGGTTAGAGTGGGGAGATGTAACAGAATTATCAGAAAAAGAAGGTGTGAAATTATTGTACTTGAAGTACATAGACCACCAAAAACTTTTAGGAAAATAAATATATAGAAAGAAATCAAGAAGCAAGGAGCAGTGTAGAAGTTTTGCATTTTACACAACAGAAAAAGAACAAGGGAAAGAATAAGAAAAGAGTTATAAAAATGGAACAGGAATCCAGGAGTTTAAACAAGTCCGGTTCCATCTTTCCTTAAAGCCTGTAACATGTCCACATCTCTCCTGCTAGCCTTAGCTGGCCTTCTCTCCTTTTTGGTGAAATTTTACCAAGAAAAGCACCTAAATGGCAATAATAGTTTTTGGAGACACAGAAGCACTTGTTCAAGGTAGCTTCACCCCATAAGGAGGGCATATAAATCAGCAGCAGCCACGTGTGATGAAGTAGCTGATCCACAGGAGAAGACTGAAGAGGAACCGTGTCCTGGTTCAGGATCCAAGTCACCAGCTCTGCCTTTAGCATTATTCCTGGGAAGAGCCTGGCCCTGGTGATCAGCCGCTTCTCATGTCCAGAGAAAATTAGCTAGGGACAGTGATGAGGTGGATATTTGAGCAGAATGCCAGTTATGTCCACCTTCCCACAAGTGCTTACACCAGTGCACACAAGCACATGTGACTTGCATAGTAGAAGGAGCAGCCAAGGCAAAATTGTACTCATCCTCAAAGGAAGGGACCAATGCAATTTCTCTCTGGATACCCACTGTATTCCCATTGATCTTTTCCTAAACAAAAACATACGAGATAAGTCACAGACATTCATCCCATTTCCACCACTAACCAAGTGACTTTGAGGGCCAGAAAAGCTGAGGATCTTGATCAAAATGCAACAAATGGGGTGATTAGTAGCACTTCTGTTTGTACATCTATATCACTACCTAAAACTAAGTAAGTATCTTTACCACTACCTGTAAAACTAACATTAGTTCTGTTCCAGCACAAACTGATGCCTTTTTAAAGTCAGCTTAACTAACTAAAAAAGACAGATTTAAGAGGTTTTTGTTGTTTCCCTGCATATTGGATTGACAAAGAATCTTCAAGTTTTGTATTTTTGGTCTGATGAATTCTATGATACAGCAAAAAAAAACACTAAGAGATTTTTCTAGAACATAAATTTCCTATCAAATATATTCTGAAAATTCAGAAAGCCTTCCTAAAAATGGTCAACATGTTTTAATTATACTCAACAGTTCCCATATGTTATTACATGGCAAAGGCCAACATAATTGGGATTGAATGAAACTGGATGCTTACTCTATTCTTTAAACAAATAAGCAAACAAGAAAGATACAGACTCAGAGAATCTTTAAAACAATAGATGTTTGAGCTCAGTGCCCTGGTAACAAAAATCCATTGTATCATTTAATCACTAGCGGTTCTCAATGCTGACTATACATGCAAATTACCTAGAGAACTTTAAAAATTTTAAATGGTCTCTGGAGGTAGAAACTAAACATTGGCAAATTTTTTAAAACTCCCTGGATAATTCTAACATGCAGCCAGGGTTGAAAACCACTGATTTAGACATTGCTGTCCCAATTAATATTTAAATAGTCACAGCCTGTTGGCTGCACTAATCCAGTTGCATTACCACTGACATATAACAGATTATTTTTTAAATACCATATGAAAAGGAAGATCAATGGGCTCATGAAGTACAAGTTTCTCTGTAATCCTGCTGATGAACTCCCCATTCTGATAGTCCTTCTGTGTTTTAATATACCTCCTCTGTTTTTGTAGAACTAAAAGTGTTAATCCTTTTTCACAGACTCTAGTGCAAACCTTGATACTGAATAATCCACTGAGTTGTGTGTTTAAGATCTTTGCTTCATTAAGTCACCAGATATTCTTGGCAGCTGAAGAGTGGCAAGATGTCAACCTGAGCTTTGCTGAGCCAAAAGAATTAGCTTTTACCGTATTTCTGAAGATGAATGTGCTCTTAGAGCATGTCCATTAGCCCCGGTACTCTAATGAATGTATGGCTTGACAGACACAATAATTGGCATAGTTCAGAGTGTAAGAGAATCAATTTGACGAATCAGAATAAGGTCAAGTGAAAGAAGAAACAAGGCTTTAGTTTGCACATATCTCTAAGCATAGCAACAAGAAAGATTAGTAAAAAACACAAACACATAAGATTAGGTAGATTTTGATAATTCATCAATGTGAGACCCTCTCATCTGATTAACACTAATCAATAGAAAGGTGGCTCACTATTAAACAGTGGCACTCAAGTTCCACTGGAGTCCCTCCTATCCTAGCAATGTCTTTTCTTTTTAATTCAGAAGTCTGAGAATCTTCTCTAGTATAGCTAATCTCTGGAATTTCTAGCCTTATCTCCTCATTACTACCCAATGAGATAGTTCACTTAGGATAGCACAGGCTTTTATTTCCCCATGGGTTGACCATCAAGATTTTTCTCTTAAAACATCAGCCCTGACCTCGTACCAGGGCTTTCTCTGTTGGCTTTGGAAACATTCATAGCACTTAGATATAATTCTGATTGAAATATGTTTTCCTTCCACTTTTCAGTGAAACAATAAAGGTAGATTGCAGAGCAAGCCCTTTTATTCTTCCTAAAAGGACCTGCTGTGAACTGCAAAAGAAAAGCACAAAAGTAAATTACCTCAGACTAACATGAGACTTGCTCACTCAGGCTGGGTCACACCAAAAGATCCTTCCCTCTTTCCTGGCAATAGGGAGAGGGAGTCTAGGGGGTCTAATTTTTAACCAAGCTTGACATGTGTTGGAGACAAGACTTTAGTCATGCTTGGTTTCATCCTCTCAGGAATCTCTTGTTTAATTTAACTGAATGGTTTTGGATTATGAAAGAAGTGCTGATCCTAAACCTGAGTTAGATGAAAGGAATCCAAACAGAAACCTAAAACCATTTCTACCTCATCTAGGTTCTGACCTTAATATAATGAGAAAAAAACAAATCAATCTAGGAGAGTGTGTTCTCTTTCCCCAACAGAATCACAGATTTGAGGGTTATAGAAATGGCATTGATTGTACAAGCCATTTGGAATATTAGAAAGGTATTTTTGGTAGTTGACAATTATCTCAGGCCCTGTATTTTAATAAAAGCAAACAGATTTGGCTTGAAGACACATGCAGATAGAAAGCTAATGTGTATGCTGCTGAGGGGCTGGGATGATGGGCAAAAATTCAGAATATAATGGCAGCAAGATAAAGTGACACAAACACATTTAATCTTTTATCTTTCAATTGGCTAAATTAACAGAAAATGTTTTATTTGAGCACTATATTAGCACCACTCTACTTCAAGAAACATAAACTTGGATTGGGAGATCAAACACCATTAAACAAGTCAGGAATCTTCAATGGACAGAGAATGTAGGGCTCTGTTTAAGGAGAGTATGAATTATGGAATCTACCACTTTCTATCTACTAAGTTTTTGTTTTACTTTTTCTAATTTTATTTTAAATTGATAAATAATAGTATGTATTTATGGGCCACAAGGTTAGATTTTAATATAAATTTCCAATGTGGAATGGTTAAGTCAAGTATATATATATCTATCCCTTTGCATAATTATCCTTTTTTGTGAAATAAAAAAAAACCTGGTCTTGAAATATGCAGTGAATTATTATTTATTAGATTCATTATTCTGTGCAATGCAGAGAGCACAACAACATATTCCTCTGGTGTAACTGAAACTTTGTATCCTTTGATCAGTATCTCTCCTTTCTTCATCTACTCCTTTCCCAACAGTTTTCTACTTAACAGAGTTCAGGGACAATTAGATTTGCCCCTACTTGAGTACTGGTCTTCATATCCTTGGGAAGATTCTTTGTAAGTTATTTTTTATTTTATATCAGATGAATCCAGTCTAACCTAATCCAATATTCTCCTATGACCTTTTCACAGTGAGAAAAATATTTATACCATAATGCCACACATGCTACGGTCATATAACTGATAGGAAATTTGATTAAAACTATTGTAAGTTTTACAGTGTATAATGCCCTCTGATACTCTATTAATTCAATTCTAGTATATTTCCTTTAAAAAAAAAAAAACCCTGCTGATCATAGCCTACTGAATCGATAACAAACTAATGGGTTGGGCTATCTTTCTACAGTTTGAAAAATATTACACTGGAATCTAGATCTTTACTTGGAATGGAACTAGTGAAATGAGTCATGGATTTAAGGATCACACAGCCCTTAAATAAATTAGAACAGATTTTCCAACAGAGGCTTTAAAAAAGAGTTGTCTTCATAAGCATTTTATAAGTAAGAATCATAGATATGGATTTGAATCAGCTCGAAGTCAATATGGACCCTGTACCTTCAGCTTGAGTGAGTCAAATTTGTTTCACAGCCTCACAACATCCAGGGTGATATCTCCAACCTAATATTAAAACTAAAGGTTCAGTAGACAAAATGCAGTACTAAGGTTGCCACTTAGGGTAAATTTAAAAATTGAAACAACCGAAAAGAAAAAAACATTGCCCCTGGACATAGACAATCCACTGGCTTACTTGTCAGGCTCCACGAAGTCAAGAGCAGACTTCTTCAATACACTTCTCAGAAGTATGGAGAGCTTTAAAGCACTTGGCCTTATGATCCTAAAACCCTGGCTATCTCTCTTTGAAAGCAAAATTAGAGAGGGCTAAGAGAGAGATAAAACAATCTGTTTTCATGCAGGAGATTAAATGCAATGCTTCACTTAAATGCATAAATTTGTATTGAAAACATATCAGATTGCTTTCACTTCGAGAGCAGCAGAAACTCCTTGTTTAAAAAACAGAAGTACATTACAGATACATTTCATCTTGATAATGGGGACACAGCTAACCAACTGAATTAGTGATAGACCTAGATTTTTTAATGTGTTTATAGTCTTAAATCCTAGCTACATAAATATAAAGAAGGTTTTTGTTATTCAATTAATATTTATTGAGAACCCAGGACATACGAAACACTATCTTTTGCTGTGAGGAAGCAGGTGAACGAGGCAGGCACAATCCTCAGTCATACAGGTTTGTATTTAATTGAGTGAAGGCAGTCAAAACACAAGAACAATAAATAAGGAGATGAGCATCAAACCATGGGAAGTATATCCAGAGAGTTAAGAGACATGGCTCTTGATCTACTTTCTGTTAGCAACAACTGAATAGCACAGACTGGATAATTTACAAGGAATAGAAGCTTACACAGGTCACTTCTCTGAGGCTGGAAGTCCAAGAGCACAGTGTCAGCACCTGCTCAGCATCAGATGAGGGTCTCCCTGTTGCATCTTAAAATGACCTGATCTAACCCTAGCTACTTCCCAAAGACCCCACCTCCAAATGCCATCAACATATGAATATGGGGATTCAGCTTCAACACATGAAATTTAGGGTGGCCATTTAAATTATAGCAAAGTGATATCGTGATATTGTGTGGCTACTTCCAGCCAGTGGTTAGGGAGAGCCTCTCTGCAAATATCACCACATGGCCAACAGCTGTGTGACAGCAGTGGGTATCTGTGGAAAGATTGGAGAAAACAGTAGTGACCAGCAGGGAACAGGCACACTGGAGGAGCCAGAAGAAGGCAAGAGGAGTATCCGTGTGAGATGACACCAAGGAGGCGGTAAAGATCAAGTCATGTTTGAACTTTATTTTAAATATTATAGAAAGCCATTGGAACACTTCAAGCAAATTTAACTCGTACTTTTAAAATATGATTATTACTAGGTGGATAGTGAATTGCAGGAAAATAAGAGTGGAAGCAGGGAGACCAATTAGCAAGCTACTTTGGGAGCCAGGAGGGAGATGATGTTTCCTTAGGCCAGGGTGGCAGCGCTGATGCCTTTATTGCTTAGTGATAATGGATGATGCAGCTACTCTGAGGGTGAAGGTAAAATGATGCTTCATAAAAAGCAATGTGCACACCAGGTCTTTGTGTGGATGTTCAATAATAAAGCAGAAAACAAACATACATAGAGGAGGTTATGCCTCTCTTGCCTATGTGCATTTTCAAGATGTAAACAGTTAAAATACAGGCATTGTCACTACACTGAAAATTTCAGCAATCACCATTGTTCTTGGAATCCTTGTCAAGGGGACATTATACATGTTGCAGCTCACAAACTATAATAGTGTTAAGAATCTTTCATGAAAGAAACTCAATTTCATAAAGAACTCATCCACCACAATAGGACAAAGGATAAAAATACCACAAAAAAATTGGGAGAGCTAAGAGAGAGAAAAATAAACACAGAAAAAATAAATAAGCACCTAAGAAAAGTTTCTAGAAAGTTCTGTAAGAAACGTAAAATTAAAAAGGTATCAAATACTCCATTCAAAAATGTTTCTTAACCAAGTATGCAGTAAAATCAAACCATGACTTCTGCAATTCAGGATGGTATTATCAAAGGCACCCTAGAAATAATCTATCTGGCCTTCAAAAATATTTGTGTAATTGAATTGAACTGAATATTACAGAGGAGAAATCTTTGTCTTTATTCTTAGAGCTTTATGGTGATTTCAACTCCATGCTAACCAAATAATTTGAAGCATTAAAATAATAATCTAATTTCAAAAGAATCTATGAATAAATATCTGCCATCCATTTCTTTCTGTACATTTATGCTCTGGAAATTTCTTCATAAATTTCTTTTGTTAGTCAATATTTGGTGATATATCTTCTTCTTATAAATTGAAATTCACTCAGAGTTAAATTTTTACAGCTATTAGAAGATTTTGTACCTTGGGTTATTTTAGAAATCATTACAAAGATTACCTTTAGGTTTCATTACCTTGCTTAAATAAATCACCCCAGTTCCCTTGCCATCTATATTCACATATTTGAAGTCCAAAAGCACTTTTCCTCAAGGCATATACTTCACTTTGTCCGTATTTTGGCTCACTGCCTTTTATCATCAGAGTAACAGGAATTAATTTTAATTAAAACTTCTCCTCTATGGGCTTCTATAACATCAACATGATAGTAATGTAGCTTTTTACTCCAAATAGTTTAGGTTCCTTAGGCCGTGACATATACACTTTCCTTGAAATAAGCTTTCATAAAGGCCAAAATATCCTGCATCTTTTTTCTTCACTATTCACCTGATCAAATTTTATGCTTTCAGGTCTATACCATTGATATAACCACATTATTTCTCATCAAGTTCAGCCTGATTCTTTGCTCTTGGCTTGTTCCTAGGTCTAATGTCCAAACAGCCAAGACTATGGAAACGAGAAAAGTGTCAGAGAAAGGCTCCTGGCTGTATCAAAAGCCAAACCACAGTTCTCCCCGTCATTGCTCTGCTGATCTGAGCATCTCATGAATTAAAACCAGTTGTGGCTCCGTGTCCTATAAACTTCCTTAGCAAACCTTCATCCTACCTGTCCCTTATGATTCAGTCTTCAAAGGGGAAGATAAAGTAAGACAAGGTTGATCTTTTACATATAATTTAATTTAAAATACCAGAGATTTGAGACCTGAGTTATCAACGGGGGGGGGGGTTGAGAAAAATGAGAAGAAAAGTGACAATTCCATAAAGAAAATATAATGTTTGTGAAATCCTGGCAGTTTCAAAGATAAACTCAAATTATTTAACTGTCTCTCTACTTGCTGAAAGTAAAACCAAAACAAACCAAAAAATTGGGAAAAGGGCATGTGACTGTCCCATATCCATCCGTTTCCATCTCATCTTTGCAGTGTTGGGAGTGGTGAGTAAACAAATAAAACCTCATGGATAAAAATGTAAATTTTTTGTGTGTTCCAAAGTTGAAATGTATAAGGATGCCAAGATTAAGCCTTTAAAGAAACACTAAACAAGACTCTGTGTCTGTCCTCTGAGAAAATTAATTCATATTAGAAGAGATAATTCACCCGATTCCTTCTTTCCCCTACGGATGACGGAGAAGTGGAATTTAGTAAGAGCCAGAGCAGATATGGTCAAGCACAGGGATGAGGGAGTTTTTGAACATGCAGAGCTAGGTTACACAGACCCACCCAGCATGCTGCCCTCAGTTAAAAAGAAAATATTTCTTGGGGGAAGAAGTGTTTCCAGGGACCAGGAGAAAGACTAGAGACTGGATGAGAGGTGAATGTCTTGAAGGCTAGGCACTGTACAAGAGAATTAGTCAATGATTTTAGAAAATGTATGAATTTGTCTAATAATCAGATATAAGCTCTTTGTTACAGCCTCTTGAAGGTGTCAATAAAGAGGACATTTTGATGTTGGGGGAAGGAATTAAGGAAAATAGCCATATCATATTTAGGATGCTAAGACAAATGGTGAAATGATTTGTAGGCCTGAAGGACACAGTTGAAACCAGAAATGTGTGGTGTAATCAAAATATACAGGGGATGTTTAAATTTTTAAAAATTATTATTATTTTAAAGCCACATACACATAACTAAAAAGACTTGAAAAGGATGGTGGAGTTCAATGACATGTGGGTAGGAATTCATCAGGTTAATGTTTCTTGAACCGGAAGGAAGGAATTTTTTTTTGAAGAGGTAGAGGTTTATTGAAATATAAACATTCAGAACATGTAAGAAAAGAACCATGCTATATACAGACACTTTCTGCGAGAACGTCTGAGGTATCTACTAACTAGGATACCTAGGATACCTGTGTGCTGCTACCGCACTGCTGCTGGAATACAAAGAGGGACAGGGGACAGAGCACCCATAGAGATGCTCTGCTCAGACTAGGCCAGGCCAGGGGTGCTGAGGGACTCTGAGGGAAAGGCTGGGCACACAGCTGGGGAAAAAGAGGAAGAAGGAGCAAGGGAGGAAGGGAGGGAAGAAGGGAAGCAAAAAGGAAGGGAGGGGAGGGGAGAGATTCTCTGAACTTTGGGTATCTGTCCCTAAGACTTTCAGCTGAAGTTAGTCCCTTCATAAAATATGAACCTCCCGGCATAGTCATCTGACTAGTGAGTATAGTTTCAGCCCTGAGGTTGTCATCTGGCCTTTTTAAAATGGCCCCACTTTAATAAGGATTATTTAGACAGATATAAGTATAATCTGTAAATTATTTTTATATACCATTAATACCTATCTATTTTTCCAGAGATTCATTATAAGGAATAATTTTATTCCTCCAATTTGGGTTTTTTTCACTTTCCAATGATCACTGTATTAGGCTTTAAAGGTACATTAAATACCAAGCTGCTTTCTTCATTTAGCCTATTGTTGCAATGATAGAGTTGAAATGACAAAAAAATCAAATGTAGAAATGCGATTCCTGAATTATTTTCATTTACATATAAAAGACATACAATTGTTTTAATAATATACAGGGGTTTTTTAGAGTTTTGTATTGGCGGAGATGTTAACAAAACTAAGTATACATAGTATCTGGCTTTGTGTTTTCCTATAGCAGGGAGGTTGACAAAAGGCAACCCTTTAAAGAATATATATATATAGAGAGAGAGAGAGAGAGAGAGAGAGAGAGAGAGAGTTTCAGTCCTCTGCAATAGCAGACTTGAGTAGTCATGGCAGGTACCACCACATGCCCCAAAGAAGCTAAAATATTTATTATGCAGCCCTTCACAGAGAACATTTGCAAACATCTGTGGCACATTATTACCAGTAGTCACTATCACAGTCTGCTGAGGTGCTCGAAAACATACTAAAATATTTTAAATATATATGGGTTTCTTAAGGAATTTTCCCCCTGCCCTTCCAAATACATTCTCTGCTCTTCCCAGTCTTGAGCCCTATGGATGCTACAGCAACAGGCTCTTTTGCCCTGTGTCTTCCTGTTGGATATGATTTCACCAAGATGAGATTAAAGGGTGGGAGGTGAGTGTGCTTTGAGGTGTTTCCTCCCTCAGGTGCCTTCAGCCTGGCAGATGTTGAGCTGGCTGTATCCCATGTCCTGTCTGCCAATCCTCCCTGGCTACAGCTGCTCTTTCTTGGTTGTGGTAACCATTCCTCCCTATATGTAAATATTTGCTTTTGTTAAAGACTCATGGTTTACCTTACTGGAGTAGCCTTTTCCTCCAAGGACCCTGGCTGAGTCATAAATTAAACTCCAAAACCTGTGCCCAGGTAGATGTGGGTTTCTATGCTGCATGTAGTAATGATGAGCTGTACAATTTTGAACTGGTTGTTTCACCTTGATAAACCTTTTTTTAAAGAGGATAATATCAACTGCAAGGAACTCCTGTGCTAAGAGAACATCAGTATGTTGGCAAAGTGCTTAACACAACACTCAAGAAGTCCTCCATAAATGGTGCAAGTGGCAAATATTATTGTTTTTATTTTTAAGCACCCACAGCATTCACACGCACTTCAAGAAAAAGTATTTCAAGAAGTATCTTTTTACAATGAATGTTAGTATTAATTTTAATAACTTTATAATCAATTCTACTAACATCAGTTTTTTCTCCACAAACTTTGTTTCACATGGACTACATCAGAGCAGTGATTGTCAGTCTGCAGCAATGCCACTCCCTGGCTCCCTCCTGGGGAATACCAGCAATATCCAGAGATACTTTTTACTGTAACAAAAGGGGGAAGGAAGGGGAAAGATATGCCACAGGTTACGAGGGAGTAGAGATTAGGGATGCTACTAAGCATAATCCAGAGTACAGAACAGTGTCCCAAACTAAAGTATTTTCTACTTTAATGTGTTAGAATACTCTACGTTAGAGGATGATTTTACGCCAACTTTTTGGGGGCCCTTGGGAAACTGAGAAATCTAGTCATCTACCCTACATTCCATTCACTTTCCAATTCCAATACATCCTATACAAGGGGCGGAGAAAAGTGTCTTCCTACCATTTCAAGAACAACAGGAAAGGTTCATCATAAATAGGTCAGTCTCTTAAAAAAACTAAAACTAAAACTAAAAACAAAAGTTTTTTAAGGGTTTTACCATCAAGTATTAAACTGAGCAGGTGGCACTGACACCTATTTTAATACTTTTTAAATGGGGAAGATTGATTAGGCATTCTATTCCTCACAATGAAAACTAATCATAATACAGGTTGCCCCCTTACCCATTTTAACTTCTTCCCAAACTTGCTCTACTCCAGTGGTCTCTTCCCCTAAATTCTGAAACAGGGATATATTTCTGCTGAAATACGTCACTTCCCACTTTGCCCCACAATTTCTCACACTACAGATGCCCCTTCAGCAGTCAGTCAAACCAACAGTGTTTTATTTTGTTTTATATTGTTTTTATTCTGTAGGACCTTTGTTTTGTTTTAGGGTTTTATTCCTTGCAGAGTATGCAGATGATCCTCTTACTATTTTTTTTTTGCTTAAATTCTTTTATTGGTACATTTTAGGTATACAATACGTTTACATTTATCATTGGGTGCTTGTACCTGTGTATGATGTATCTTGGTTCTTATTTTTTCCCCATTACCTGTGTGCCCTTCACCCCCTCCACCCTTCCCTATTTACATAGACCTTTTTTCCATTTTTTTTCTTTTCTCATACTCTTAAGTGAAATAAATAGGACACGCGTGTAAATACCGAATAGTTTCTCTAGTGTGAGAAACTGGAAGTGTAAATAACGATTAAAATGAATAATTGATAATTTGAAATAGGAAGAAAAGGCCCAAAGGGGTAGGGGAAGTGGGAGGGGAAGGGGAAAGGAAAGAAGGGAAAGGAAAAATTATGAGAAAAGAAAAAAGTGGAAACAAACTCTTACCATTTTTTGTGTTGCATCTATTACTGCTAGTACTGAAACAGTGCATGAGGAATCCCAAGTCAATGCAGTTTCTATTTAAAGTCATCTTTCATCTCATGCTCAGATTCCTTACACACCTCACAAAACTCAGAATTCGCAGAAAGTGATATAAGGAAAATGTAACTCCCTACCTGTTAGATGTCAAATGGGGTGAATTTGTGGTCTCATCGAATCAAGAAATGAAGTCATGAACCAAAGGAGAAAGTCAGGAAGTTTTATTGGAAATAAGGAGAGAATACCTCCTGGATTTCCAGGAGTTCTGAGTGGGTGGCTGCTGAAGCCCTTTGTTAGGGGGTAATGTATAGAGCAAAATCACAATGTCGGTCAAACTACAATCAACTTATAGAATTATGTGGGGTTTTTTTTAACAAAATGGAGTGCTACTCAGCCATAAAGAATGAGAAATTAGAGATATTTAATGGATGCACATTGAGGCCACACTCTTAAGTGAAATACATAGGACGGACATGTATAAATACCAAATAGTTTCTCTGGTGTGAGAAACTGAAAATTTCTTGTAAATAAGGATCAAAAGGCATAATAGATAATGTGAAATAGGAAGAAAAGATTCAAAGGGGAAGGGGAAGTGGGAGGGGTAGGGGAAAGGAAAGAAGGGAATGGAATTAATATGAGAAAAGGAAAAAATGGAAACAAAGTCTTTGTAAGTGGGGAAGGGTGGAAGGGTTAAAGGGAGGGTAGGGGAATGGGAAAAAAGTAAGAACCAACATATATTATGTAAAGGTACAAATTTCCAATGTCGAATGTCATTATATTGTATACCTAAAATGCACCAATAAAATTAATAAACAATTTTTTTAAATCAACAAGTACAGCTGCATAGCTAAGATTGATCCAATAGGGAAGTGGTCAAGTAGCAAGGATATATGGAAAGAACAAGGGCATTTTTGAGAAGGAAAGGGAGTATGGGTCTGAATGTTCTGGTCACCCATCTATGCATCTGATGCCTACCAGGCCCCACTGGATCAGGTGGTATTAATTGCAGCATAATCTCAAGTTGCTGTATATCTCCAGAGAGGCTTTCAGGCCTAGCTATTGCTTCTCCATCCTGAGGCCTGGCTTTCTACAGATTTGCCTCCAGCCACAATTCTGATGTCTGTATTTTTTTGAGCTGACTTCCTTGAAGACCTAGCCCCTCTCTGACTGTATATTAATTTCTGTTTAACTTAGCTGTCTATAATAAATGGTGTCCACAGAGGGGGAGGGAATGCCTAGACTGGAAGACAAACCAGCTGCAAACAACATGACTCCATGGTGATCACAAAATCCCTAATTCTCTCTGAAGATTGTCTTCGTTGTTGAGTCAAGTTTGACTACATCTCTCCATCTTTCCTCAGAAGGCATTCTCTCTCAGGAAATATCCTCCTTCACCCTTCATCCTTCAGGCAAAGAATGGGCAGTGCCCTGTAGGCCTTTAGACATGACCAGACATGTCTGTTTCCAAGGTATTCCATTTAATCAAGACCTTAGCTATAACAGTATTCATAGTGTTTGCACATCTAATGTAACCAAAACCTTTAGCTTCAATCCTGTCTGATATGGAAAAATTGTTTAGTAGATCAACTATTTGCTTAATAACTGTATTAACTGGAGTTACTTTATAAATTCTGATTTTTGTCAAATAATCAATATTCAAATATTTAATTCAATAAAAATTACTACTTGTAAAAATGTCCCAAGAGAACACATTCAATGGACACTATAGAATATACCCAGAAAAACAAGTATTCGGATGATTCTTCAAGTGCCTTTATGGAAGCTGATACTTACTATGCAACTTTAGGGAAAAATACAATAAAATCTTATTATGAGTTGCTTTCCTATACCACTAATCCAATTACACTGTGACACAAAATTGTATTTCTGGGTTAAAATGAAATATACTTTATTTCTTCTTCTATGGTATAGAAATTACATCGAGTTATTTGCCTTGGTAAAAGTGACTTTATGGTGATGAATCACACTTGACTACCTTAAAATTAATTCCTGATATATTGCATTATTTTTAAATATGTGAAATTTAAAAATGTGAAAAAACCCTAGTTTTTGTATTGAAAAACTTCTATTTCCTATAACCATGTTAATGTGCAAAGCAAGGGCAGTTCATGTATTATAATTACTCTTTCTCTCTAGATTCAGCAGAGGATATGCTACATTTTAGAAGCTTAAACAGAAAGACCATTGAATAGGTTTAGAACTGCAAAGATGAAATGCAGGAAGAATAGACCAAGAGGTAATATTCAGGGTCACTCTTGAGCTTTGTCTCCTGAGAGTCACTTCCAATGGCATGAGAAAGCTTTGCATAAAGTAGTACACTGCACATAGCAGCAGGGTGACTGTCTATGATGGCAATTGGAGATAGTGTGCTGCCAAAGTTCAAAGAACACAGAAAGAGGATTGTACAATGGCTTCTGTTCTAAGAAAAAATGTTCTGCTATATATAAATGTGGACAGAAAAAAAAGTGGCACTTAAGCAAATTTATGAAAATAGAAAGTATTTAGTAAACTGAGCCTGTGTTCTTCTCAGGGTCAGTAATATGATTCCCAAACCATTCTGCTCAGTTAAACGTGCATGAAGAAGTTATATTTTGTAAAAATGTACTTCACAATATGACTAGAGCTCTTTCAAGGAGATACCTTATTGAACAGTTTTCAACTTCACATGTTCACATTGTTGAAAGACTAATGGATACTTCATTAAAGAGATCACAGCTTTTCAGGTGTCATGCTTGAAGACACACAATGAATTGGTCATTAAGGAAATTCAGTCATACAGAAAGGACAGAAGAACAACTGGTTGACCCTCCTAACAACTCAGACAATGTTGGCAGAGCAGCTTTCACCTACAGGCTGGTTTATAGTTGCAGAACAAGCTTTAATTTTTCAGACATAACAAATAGGTATAAGAATCAACTAGCTCAGTAATAAGTGTCTACCTTCTAAACAACAGTTTGTGTACTGGTGTTTTTCAATGAAACATCTATTCATATATGACTGCTGACCTGTACTAGCTCTTCTGGCTGAAAAATGTCACATATCTTCAAATTAATGTACTTGGGTAAATAATTACTTTCTCATTAAATCATAAGCATTCAAGAGTGCACACCTTCAAGATTATTACACTTTGAAATAGAAATGCAGGTTGCGCTATCTAAATTGCTTCATGTTGATTTGTTTACCTTAGGCTGAATCTATTTTGATTTCCTTACTAGTAATGTAAGACACTTTGCTTGCCTGTCATGCTCTTTTAATCAGGCCCTACCATGAAACTCAGGAATGAGGTGATCTGTACTCTTTCATCTGACATTGTCTAAATATTTGAGCTCAGAATTTTTCTATGTCTGGGTGAAAGCTGGACACAAATAAGGGAGGAAACTCAGTCTCCAGCAGCAATTTCACAATTCCCCTTCTCTGTCCTTTTGCCACCGTCATAAGGAAAAAGACCCTGATAGCTGCTGCTCTTTCAAGGATACACTGACAATTTGCTAAGCCTGTGTAAAAGCACACTAGCAACTTCTTGATTAATTTTGAGATTTTTTTTTTTTACATTGTAGGGTTTCAAGGCCAAATGAGCCTTCAAGGAGGTCACGGGAACATAAGAACATAAGAGATGCCATAATAGGTCAAATTAATGAGCCAGTTAGTCTGATACACTTTCTCTGAGAGTGGCAACAAGGTACATTCTGTGCATGCTGTCAACCTCAAAATGTTTGAGCCCATAAGCAAGAGTGTTTGTACATCAAGGCTCTATTTCAAATGTCTGTGATTTCCTTTATTAATGTGAAATATACCTTTCTCCATAAATTGATTTAAATCTACCTGATATTTAAATCATGTACTACTATTTATATAATGAGTTTAATCAATCAATTAACTCTGATTTTACATATACTCTCTGTTTCACATTTTCAAGTGTTTCCTGATGGAAAGTATGCTGGGAGTTGATAGCCCAGTAACTGATTATATGTACTTCTTCTACTCGAGGCCTGTATTAGGGTCATTAAATGTTTAATGTCTCCCGGGCAGGTCCATCTACAACTCCTAGCACTTTCTGCAGATTTTTATCATTACTTCAGTGTCAATTGTTCAATCTTACAGTCCACTCAAATATTTTCTATTGGTTAATGCCAGTTTGTTTAGGTTGTTGTCATAAACTACAACATCTTGAGCAACAGGCATTTAGTTCTCACAGTTCTAGACACTGGAAAGTCCAAGATTATGGTGCTAGCCTATCTCTTCCTGGTGAGGGCCTGATTCCTGGTTTGCAGATGTCTGGCTGCCTTCTCACTGTGTCAGAGAAAGAAGAGGGGAGCACTGTGGTCTCTCTTCTATTTGTCATTATGCTAATAACCCCATAATGGGGAAACCCAATCTCAGGACTGCCTCAGAACCTAATTACTAATAAGGCCCCATCTCTACATACCATAAAATCAGGGCTCAGTTAGAGCTTCAACAAATGAAGTTAGAGCAGATAGAGATATTTAGTCCTTAACAGCCTATTTCCTTCTTTTTACCATAAAGAACAAATGATCTGGATTCTTCTCACTAAATAAGGAAATAAATAAGCACTGTTTCCTGGGGCTTTCCAGCAGAAGCCTGACTGCCAAGGAAGCAGGGTATGCAACCAACACAGGTCCACAAGCAACTGAGCTGTGGAGATGTATTTTTAACTGACAACAGAAACTAGGAATTCAAGGAGCCAGGGATTTAGCTCAGTGGCACCACTCCTGTCTCACAAGCTCAAGGTCCCTGGTACTGCAAAAAATAACAACAACAAAAAATCAGAAATTTAAAAACCCATTGAAAAAGCAAAACTAAGGAACAAAAATTTAAATTGTGTTATTTTATCCACAAGAATAAAATAACTTAGATACAATATCCTTATGGCACTTTTCCCATAAATGAAAGCCCAATGAAACAAAACATGTTTTTCAGCTTGAAAGGAATCCAGTGTTCAATATAAAAAGGGAGAGAGAAGGCATCCATGTCTTAAGTTGCAGAAATGCCCCCATGATATTCTCTAAGTCCCTGCTAAATTGACATTATCTTGTCCCATTGCCATAATAATTTCTGTTCAGTCCAGAAGAAAACGACTCAGAGACATTTGTCCTTGTTTTATAGAAAAAAGAAACTGGAGTTCAGAGGTTAGAAATGATATAACTGCAGCCACAACTGTTGTGTGTGTGTATTTTGTTTTTGTTTTGTTGGTTTTGGGCAAAAAATAGGTCTTAGATGCAAATATGCCTGTTACTAGGTACCCACATAGCAGAGCTACCAGTCCTTTATAGACAGGATCTACAGGGTGTGATTGAAATACACAGTGAATGTTTAAATTTAAAAAATTATTGCAGTAAAGGACACATTGTTATTAGTCCCCCTCACTCGGAACACACATCCCATCATTCTTACCACTTTCTGAAGCAGTTCTAGAAGTTCTCCTTCATGAGTGTATTTAGGAGGTGTCATCAAAACTTGGGTGAAGGGTGCTACCAAGTGCCATCCAACAGAAAAAAAGCAGGCTCAGCCACCTTAGTCACTGGATCTGGCACCATGTGACTTCTGCCTCTTCCCCAAAGTCAAAATGACCATAAAAGGTAAATGTTTTGAACTGATTCGGGACATAGAGGCAGCCACAACAGTACAACTAAAGATACAAAAAAAGACTTCCAGAACTGCTTGAGAAAGTGTCCCACAACAAAGGGATTAGTGTGTCCAAAGTGAGCAGGATCTATGGCAATATGTCTTTTACTGTTAGAACTTTTTTATAATTTAAACAATCACCATAATTTTCAATCGCACTTCGTTCTTGGAACCGCTAAAGGTCACAACCAGAATAATGTCTCCTTTTCAATAAGACCATTTTCTGCTAAGCTCACCTAGCAATGCACTTATTTAGTGAGTAATTAAAAAGGAAAAGGAAAAGACAAAACAAATACACCCAAATCCTACCTTCATTTCTCAATCTACCAAGTAATCCAAAAAATTATTTACTTTGGGATTACTTGGGTTCAACAGCATTCCCTGCATACTGTATGAGATGTCTTTGATTTCTAGCTTGTTTTAAATAAATAGTTCTATCAAAACAGAATGGCCTTAACTTTCAGCCATGGGAATAAACAAATAGTCTCAATCAATGATGCTGAGACAACCATTTAACATTTTTCAAGAGACTAAGAAAAGAAATATTCTCATGCCTGCAACATTAAGTCAGAAATAGCCTTTGGCACATGGTTTGGTCTTTTCAAAGGTTGTGGAAAAATATGAGGAAAAATATAAGCAAAATTAGCAAAGCTACCACGACAACAGCAAGTACTCAAAAGGATAGCTGAAACTCTGGAAATCTCAGAGGGAAGGAGAGGAGGGTCACTAGGACAGTTCATCAAGGGAGACCCATCAAGCATAAAGAGAATTATTGCTAAATGGACAGATACTGGAACAGATATTTATTGTAATGGATTTCCTGTAGAGTGAAATTTTATCAAAAGAGCACTGTTACTGGGGACAGACCATTTGCTTGAAATTATGTGTTTTTTGCTGTTTTGAACTCTTTGTGGAAAATATGCCATACATTTTTATTTCTATGTGATGTCACTTGTTTTTATTTAATGAACACAGAAAGCTGCATGTTTGAGACTAAGGAAAAAATAAGCAGAGAAGTTTTTTTTTTCAACTGAATTTGCTAAAGTGACTAAGGGACAGCTCAGGAGTAAACACACTCACCAGGGGGATCCTCGATCTCTTTCTATCACACCTTTTTTTCTAATAAATTGTGAGCTTCAAATATTTACATCCTTTCTTTCACTTAGTCGACAAATCTTTACAGGTAAGTACAGTGTGCTGGTCTTCCATAGCTCCTGTGAATGGAATGCTAACCAGGAAAGAGAACACACCTTCCATCCTGTTTGAAGACATCATGAAAGAGACAATACAAAGTGGATCAAAGTATCAACCAGAAAATGTCTAGACAGCAGGACCAGCAAGTGCAAAGACCTTGAGTCAGGAAAGAGTTGGGCATGTGTCAAGAACAAGAGGAGACAAGTCTACCTGGAACATGGTCAACTAAAATTAGTGTGGTTTGTAAAGGTATTTGAGACACAGGTATGGATAAAGTCCTTGGAGGAGAGCAATGGTAAATTTCAATTCTTGTCCCCAGACAACTCTTTTCTGTACATCTATCACAATCATCTAAGAATATAATGTTCATTTGGATTATTACAATAGAAATAGGTTTCTCCATTCACAATGAATAGTAAAGATAAAGCTAAGACATGATGTGGGCTTGGACATGGGGTATAAAGGAAAAGTTACAATAACAACCCCTAGGCTTTTGAATCAAGGCAGTAAGTGAAAGGTGATGTCATTTACTGAAAGAGGCAAGACAGGGAGAACAGATCTGAGAGGAAACTATCTGATGCACATATTAACTTTGAAGCATCTATTAGACATTCGAGCAATGTCATCAGATAGATGGTTCATGTACAAATCTATAACTCTGGGGAAAGTTTTAGAATGAGGATATAAACTTCGGATGTCATCAACCTATAGATGACACAAAGCAATGTCTACAGAAGAGACAGAATCCATAGCATAGCTCTGGGCTTCTTAGATGTTGAAGAAGTCAGGAAGTGGAGGAGTCAACAAGGAATGTGAGAAGATGTTGTAATAAGAGAATGAAAATCAGATTATTTTATGTCAAAGAAACCAAGAGAAAAAAAATATTTCCAAAGAAACAATCATCTGGATCAGATACTGCAGTGTGGTTCCATAAGAAGAAAATGGAGAAGTGTATTTTGACTTGGCAATGGGAAGATCATTGATGATATTTAAGACCATGCAGCAACAAGGATGATCACAGGTTTAGGGGATTAGATTATGTATGGGAAGTGAGAAAGGAAAAGCAATTCTATGGAAGTAAATATCTGTTCAACAAGGAAATCGGACTTTGGTCTGAAAATTACAATGCCCAGTGCCATTTAAGAATCAAAGTCTCCAATTTCATTCAAAGGAAAAGTCCTAAGTATAAGTTATATCTTCATTAAAAATATGTATATAGAGATCTAATCTCAATCTGGTAATGCTTGTAGAAATAACACCCTGTAAATTCCCTGACAACCCAACAAACATAAGAAAATAAAGTGAATGTATTCTCTCCTTCTACTCCCTCTACTCCTATGTCCAGCTGCTCTTTTTCATCCTGTCTAGGATTGGTAGGAGGAGGAGTATGGGGGTGGAAACTAGGAGGATGAGGAGTACAGGGAAGTTCTTGTAGGACAGACACTTTATACATTGGCTTTGTGCTCTTTGGCCTCTGGCATGTAAACACCTTGTTTGTGAAATTTTTGCACAGGTTTCTTGGAGACCCCGTACCCCTTGTGGTTTCTCACTTGCTTTTCCCCTGCCCAGATGAATGTATTTCATTCTAGCAGTTTCTTAATGTCTCCTCAGGCCGTCTCTAGATTATTCTCTGCTGAAGCCTTTTCAGTTCTCTGAAGATGTTCTTATTAACCCAAAAAATGAACAACAGAGCAGCCTTTTCTCACTCGTAGTCCTTAACAAATCCACAAGAAACACTCATGCATTCTTTGTCCAAAGAAATCCTGGGAATAGAGTTAGACCTTAGACAGAATCAATAGTTCTTCACTTTACTTTTCTGAAACATTTCATCTTTGCCTAAGTGCTTCCATAAGAAGTTGCACATCTGAATTCATCAAGACATCATCGTCTCTCAAGTGGTGTCCTTGAAGGTCCTCTCTTGAGATGAGAGGCAGGGCAGAAGGGAGGAAGCCGGTCTCACATGCTCCAAACATTGTTTTAACTTTTTTAAAACCTGGCCTTTTGTTACTCACAAAGTACATGTAGAATTTGAGACTCATATAATGACTTTTCCAAAGCTCCTTTGAAAATTCTGCACATGACTTGGCACCTATTCTGGAATACAGCATACATTGTATTATGTTACTCAGCTGAAATCACAAATTTTTAAAAAATTGAGACAGGCTCTCACTATGTAGTTCAGGCTGGTCTTAAACTCACTATGTAGCCCAGGCTGGCACTGAAGTCTCAACAATTCATCAGCCCCAGCCTCCCAAGTGCTGGGATTACAGACGGGTACCACCACACCCAACAGAAAGCATAATTTAAATCTTATTTCAGATTTTTTAAGCACAAAAGAATATGGATCAAGATCCTAGGTTGACAGGAATGATCAATAGGGGAAGACAGACAAACTGATAAAATAGAGTAACTACAGAAAGAAAGTTCCCGGGATAGGAAAGAGGGGGTGGCACTATGAGAGCCAGAGGAGGGATGTCTATCTCAAGTATGCCACTATTCAGTTTCTCGTGAAAAGTTTTCAAAAGTTAAACATGTAATTTGAACTCATTCTTTTAACTGTGAAGCAAATATAGATGCCGTGTCTACATAAACTAGTAATCAGTAATATTTTACTATCATTTTGTCTACAACGTTATGACAGAATGTTTCCAAATATCTTAAAAAGATTGTAAATATTTCATGCTTTAAAATAATCTTACTATGATTCTCTTTATTGATAAATATTTAAAATGTTCACAAAGGCTACCAAGTTATAGCAGAAAACCAAAGTTGGTACAGATTCACAATACCTTATCTGAATTTCCAAATTCCAGAAAGTTCTGAAAACCCTCAAGGCATTTCATAAATTTTGTTGACTAATTCTGATCTGAATGGAGGAGAGGATGCTCATAGTCTCTATTTTTCTATTTTTGATGATCATACGTTTTCTAGAAAACTTCTAATTGTTTGATCACAAGGTTTTTCTCAGAACTTGCTGACTCTATTATACCATATACAGCATGTGCACATTACCTTTCTAAACATGGGGGGGAGTCTGAAATTTTAAGCATTTAGAGTTTGTTATAGGAAACGTTAAACTTTTTCATAAGCTAAAATGTAATATTTTTGTGATTTTAAGGCTCTTTAGGCACTTAAGGAAGCCCAAATTTATAGAATTTGGTATAAAGCAGGGACTCTATATTGTAGCAGTAGGAAAAAGACCTCTTTGTAACCTTGTCTCACCAGTAGTGTGCAAAGACTCTAAAGAGCAAATTAAAGCAAGATATAGTGCACTATCTCCAAAGAAAACAGGGCTTTTCTGCTAGCTTTCTTATTTATCTGGCTTATAACATTAGGCATGTTAATAAACAGAACAGTCTTGGAAGTCATTTGACCAAGCCAGCCTTCAGTTCCCTGGAGTTTATGCATACTGTATCATAAATCTATTGTAGTAATTTGGAATATGTATTATAAATACAAAGGGAATTTACATTTAATCTAACTCTAAAAATCATATTTTAAAATCCTTGGAAAGGAGGATAAAGTTTATGGTGTGTAATCCTATTCTTGTGGAGTTTTGGCTGACTATCAAAACACCTTTTGATACCACAAATCTGTCTTAATCTTTAAGAACCTCTGCACTAGACCAAAAAGGTTTTCAAGAGCAATGGTGCTGAAACTTGTTGTGTGGTCAACTATTATATTTGGAGTCCTGCATCACTCGCTATCAGCAAAGGCCACCCGAGAATCATGACCATGCAATGTCTGATTTTTCATGTGTTAAATCTGACTCACAATTAAATTAGAGAGTAAACACAGACATGTGTAAATACTAGATAATATTTCTCAACCTGAGTTTCAGGGAACAAAAATCTTTTGAAACCTTTTGATGACAAATAACCACTTTTAAAAAGCTGAAAACTTATACATTTCAACTCCTCATGCTTTATTCGTTCCTCTGGAAATTCGACTGTGGTAGAAACATGATATGAAAAAATAATAATGTGCATTAATGAAAGTTAATTTTGCTTAGAAATTGATTTTTTTTAATTTCTAAATTTTATTAAAACTCATCTAAGCATCAAGGGTATGGTGTCAGCTTGGCTTCTAAAATACTGCAAGTTCGGAGAATGAACTGTAAGCTTAATAGAAAGCTACAGTATAATATAATATTACGTTCCCCAGAAAATCATGTCTTAGAACATGCCATGAGAATGTTATTTGATGACTCTATCTCTACAGTACTCAAAATACTATTTCTATTAAGATGATTAATATTTGTTTCTGTTATATTTACCAACTTTCTTTTCTACATGAATTTTCTAGCAATTATCATTATAGAGAAGAAGAGGGAAAAGGAAGACAAGATAAAGTAAATGGTGCAAGAAACTCTCCCATTTTCATACACTAATCAACTGATGTAAACACTGACGACTGCTTTCTTCTGAGATGCTGGGCTTTCTTTTCTTTTTGTTTCCATTAGTTCACATTTTGTTTTCCTTAGTTGTGTTGTTGTTTTGTCTATATTTTGATTTTATTATAGATGCTGCACCTTCCTGGGAATAAGCATTTCATCCTGTTTTTTGAGTATCTGGAATTCAGAATAGAGTAAATATTCAAAGAAATGTAAACATCCTTTCCAAATACAGTATAAAATAAGCAAAAACTAAGTGTTTATGAAATCAGAGGATGTGTAGTTGGTACTGAGATTTAGATTCTCAAACTCTAACTCACTTTTTAATGTGTATATGAAGCATGATCAATATGTATGGGGAAAGTTTAATTTTTAATCTATTACAGTAAAAGGCACATTTACATTACTCCTTATTTAAAAAAAAAAAAACTTGTTTTGAACACGCTTAGTCCACTGTTCTTTTCACTTTCTGAAGCAGTTCTAGAAGTCCTCAGTGTGACTGGCTTTATAGAGTGTAATTTTTTAAAAGATAGTAAATGCTATTGCTGATTGTTGTCCAGTGGAAAGGCAAACTCATAAAAGCAGTATAGAGTGTCTTCATTCACCTTATTCACTGGCTCTGGCACTGTGTGATCTCTGGGTCTTCCTCAAAGTCAAGATGATCATGAAAGGTAAAAACTTGGAATCAACCCAGAACATTGAGGCAGCCACAACAGAGTATCTGAAGACACAAAAGAGGACTCCAGAACTGCTTCAGAAAGTGGCAGGGACAATGGGATAAGTGTGTTCAACATGAAGGGAAGTATTTTGCTGGGAATTAATGGCAGTCATTTTTGCTCTAACAAATTTTTTAAACATTCATTCTATCTTTTGATCATGCTTTATAGAGTGAACCCTTGTACTAGCACAACATGAAGATCAGCAAAGCTCTTACTCTGAGTTTGTTTTTCTTGAGGAGAGGGTTGCGGTTGCTTTGTTTTTCCTGAAAAATGAAATTTGCTTTTCTGGCTTCTCTTTCAATGTCTTGATAAAGTAATATGACATAAGAACCTTAAGCCTGCAACTTAGTTGTAACAATTTGCAGTCAGACTGAGCTGTCCCCAGTTGGCAGGACACATTGTAAAGGACAGCACCTCTGAGATCAGAGATATCATTATAGTTTTATTTGCCAGATTTTTAAGTGGAAAATAAGTGCTCCAAGCAAGCTAACTAGTTTTGGTTTTCCTATTTACTGTATTTCTCTTACAACTAAAAATATTTTTAAAATAAAAACAATAAAGATAGAAACAATGGAAATAATGAAAACATGTATCCAGTGGAGATTCCCAGTTCCCCGTTCCTGTTGCTAGGACTAAGAAAGCTACAGCCCTGGAGTGACTCTCTACCTCCATAAGTATTTTTCAGTTCCCAGGTGAGAAAGGTAAGCAACCTTTCTCACACCTTCCGTTCTTTTTTTACACAATTATGCTTTCCAAGTCTATTTAGGAGCATGTCTAATTCATTTTTCCACTTTAGTCAGACTCATCCTGAGTTATTTCCTATTGCCTTTCTTGCTGTGAATAGAAGCACATCCCTGCGTGTGGAAGGCCCTGTGGTGCAGCGATTGTCTCCTTGGACCGAGCATGCTCAGGTCCAGCTCCGAGCAGTCTTGGCTCCAAGACTGGCCTTAATAGAGTGGTAATAAATAAACACAACTGGGACAGGGATTTAGCTCAGTGGTTCCACAGCCTGCCTCACAAGCACAAGGACCCGAGTTCAATCCCCGGTACCAAAACAAAAAACAAACACAGCAGAAGGCCGAGTACAAGAGAGCAACTTCCAACCTAAGAAACCTCCCTTCAAAGTGCCTGAAAGGTAAACACAGTCAGGAGACAGTCCAATTTCAAACCCCTTTTAAAGGTTTTTAATGATATTTTATACAATAGAGACACAGCCTCATACCTTTTGTCTAGTGTTTAAAAATCTTTAGTGTTGAAATTAAAAGAAAATAGGGAATGAAGGTCTTTTCTTTATTAAGGAAATAATTTAGAGTACATCCATTGCTTGACCTCACTACTCATTATGTTTCCATTAAAGGCATTACTTTCCACTTGGTGTATTTGGTTGGTCACTTCAGTGCTAAATTTCTGCTCAAAAAAAAGCATACACCCACATTTTATTTTTTTAACTCACATTAAATGAAAATTATTCTATTTTGGCTTACATTTCCTTAAGCCAATTTTCAAAATAGCCTTTGTGATGTATACTAAGGCCAATAAAACCTACTTACCACCTACGGTCATGCTGATTCCAAAAAAAATAATTCTGTTAATTGCAGCAGTGACATGATTCTCATTCTCTCCCTCCCTCTCTCTCTCTCTCTCTCTCTCTCATTCTCTCCCTCCCTCTCTCTCTCTCCCTCTCTCTCTCTTTCTCTGTCTATGGATTGTGGATTGGCTGATATCAAGTAAAAAATACAGCTACATCAAGTGATTGCTAAACACAATTAAATGACATGATTTTATTTCACTACTGGATTTTTTTTTGCACTTTATTAAATTCTTTTATTGGTACATTGTAGGTATACCACACAATTACATTTCTCATTGGGAATTGTACCTTTACATAATGCATCTTGGTTCTTATTTTTTCCCCATTCCTAGCCCTCCCTTCACGCCGTCCACCCTTCCCTATTTACAAAGACTTTATTTCCATTTTTTCCATTTCTCAGCATTTTTCCTTTCCCTTCTTTCCTTTCCCCTGCCCTTCCCACTACCCCTACCCCTTTGGACCTTTTCTTCCTATTTTACATCATCGATTATTCATTCTAATCACTGGTACATTTTAGGTATACAATATAATGACATTCATCATGGGAAATTTGCACCTTTACATAGTCTCTCTTGGTTCTTATTTTTCACCCTTGCCCAGCCCTCCCTTCAACCCCTCCACTCCTCCCTATTTACAAAGATTTTGTTCCTATTTTTCCATTTTCTCATATTAATCCCATTCCTTTCTATTCTTTCCCCTAGTTCTACCACTTCCTTCCCCTTGCCCCTCGTCTTCCTATTTCACATTACCTATTACACATTTTAGTCCTTATTTACACTTTCAGTTTCTCACACCAGAGAAACTATTCAGAATTTATTCATGTGTGTCCCATTTATTTCACTTAAGAATATCACCTCAATGTGCATCCACTTAGCTATAAATGTCTCTAATTTCTCAATTTTTATGGCTGAGTAGTACTCCATTTTATAAAAAAAAGACACACTTTCTTTATCCAGTCTCCAGTTGATGGGCATTTGGGCTGTTTCCAAGTTTTAGCTATTACAAACTGTGCTGCTATGAACATGGGTGCGCATATATCACTGTGGTATGATTCTTTTAATTCTTTGGGGCAGATTTCCAGCAGTGGAATAGCAGGGTCAAATGGGACTTCCAGTTCTAGTTCTTTGAGGTATCTCCATACTGATTTCCACAGTGCTTGCACCAGTCTACAATCCCACCAGCAGTGGAGCAGGGTTCCTCTTTACCCACAGCCCCGTCAGCATTTGTTATTGGTTGACTTCATGATAGCAGTTATTCTTTCTGGAGTGAAGTGGAATCTCAGCATTGTTTTCATTTGCATCTCTCAAATAACAAGGGATATTGAACAGTTTTTTATGTATTTATTTGCTATTTCTACTTCTTTGTCTGAGAAATGTCTGTTCATTTCAGATGCCCATTTTTCGATTGGGTCTTTAAATTTAGGAGGTCTGATCTTTTTAAGTTCTTTGTAGATTTGAGATAGTAGACCTTTGTCTGAGGAAGAGCAGGTGAAGATTTTTTCCCACATTGTGGGTTGTCTCTTCACACTGCTGGTGGTTTCTCTTGCTGTGCAGAAGCCTTTTAATAAGAAGAGATTCCATTTGTTGATTGTTTGTGCTAGTTCATGGGCAACTGAGGTTTTGTTCATAAAATCTTTTCCTACACCGATGTCTTCAAGGGTTCTACCTGACCTCTGTTCCAACTGATTCAGAGCTTCTATTTTAATATTTAGATCTTTAATCCATTTTGATTTTAGTTTAGTGCATGGTGTGAGACATAGGTCTAGTTTTAATCTTTGGCAAGTTGAAGCCCAATTTTTCCAGCACCATTTAATAAAGAGGCTATCTTTCCTCCAGTGAGGGTGTTTGGCTCCTTTATTGAAGATGAGATGGCTGAGTGTTTTTGGCATTGTTTCTGCATCTTCTAATCTGTTCCATTGGTCCTCAGGTCTGTTTCTTTGCCAGTATCATGCTGTTTTTATCACAGTAGCTTTGTAGTATAGTAGGCTGGGGATTGTGATACCCCCTGCCATGTCTCTGTTACCTAGAATTGCTTTTGCTATTCTGGGTCTCTTTTTGTTCCAAATGAATTTTTGGATTGTTTTCTCAAGGTCCATGAAGTATGCTGTTGGGATCTCAATTGGAATTGCACTAAATCTATAGAGCAGTTTTGGAAGTATGGCCATTTTCACTATATTAATCCTTCCTACCCAGGAGCAGGGGATGTCTGTCCATTTTCTGACATCATCTTCAATCTCTCTTTTCAGAGTGCCATAGTTTTCAGAGAAGAGGTTTTTGATTTCTTTCATTAGGATGATTCCTAGGTATTTCAGTTTTTTGGATGCTATTGTGAAAGGAATTATTTGCCCTATTTCTCTCTCAGTGAGTCTGTCATTGGTACAGAGGAAAGCTATTGATTTTTGTGTGTTGACCTTGTAAGCAGCTACTTGACTGAATTGGGTTATTAAGTCTAGAAGACTTTTGGTGGAGTTCTTGGGGTCTTCTATATAGAGTATCATGTCATCTGCAAATAATGACAATTTGACTTCTTCATTTCCTATCTTTATTCCTTTTATTTCTTTCTCTTGTCTAATTGCCGTGGCTAATGTTTCCAGAACTATATTGAACAAGAGTGGTGATAGTGGCCATCCTTGTCTTGTTCCTGATTGGAGTGTGAAGGATTTCAGTTTTTGACCATTTAGTATGATATTGGCTGTTGGTTTTTCATAGATGGCTTCTATCAGTTTGAGGTAGAGACCATCTATTCCAATTTTTTGTAGGGTTTTTATCATAAATGCATGTTGGATTTTGTCAAATGCTTTTTCTGTGTCTATGGAGATAATCGTATGGTTTTTGTCCTTGGCTCTATTGATATAGTTGTATTATATTAATTGATTTTCGTATATTGAACCATCCCTGCATCCCTGGGATGAATCCCAGTTGATCAGGGTGTATGATCTTCTTGGTGAACTTCCGCATTCTATTTGCCATTATCTTATTAAGGATTTTTGCATCTATGTTCATTAGTGAGATTGGCCTATAGTTCTCCTTTTTGGTTGAGTCTTTCTCTGCTTTGGGATCAAGGTGATGCTTGCTTCCAGGAATGAATTTGGGAGTATTGCTTCCCTTTCAATTTCTTTGAAGAGTTTAAACAGTAGTGGCAGCAGTTCCTCTCTAAATGTCTTGTAGAATTCAGCAGTGAAGCCATCAGGGCCTGGGCTTTTCTTAGTTGATAAGCTTTTAATTACTTTTTCAATTTCATTGGTTGATATTGGGTTGTTTAGAATTTTTTAGGTCTTCTTTGTTCAACTTTGGTCATTCATATGTATCTAGAAATCTGTCCATTTCTTCTGTGTTGTCCATCTTATTGGCGTATAGGTTCTGGAAGTAGGTACTGATGATCCTCTGGATTTCTGCTGGGTCTGTTGTAATTTCACCCTTTTCATTCCTAATTGCATGGATTTGGGCCTTTTCTTTCCTTTTTCTGACAAGGTTGGCCAAGGGTTTGTCAATTTTGTTGATTCTTTTGAAGAACCAATTCTTGGCTTCATTGATTTTTTGTATCGTTCTCTTAGTCTCCATTGCATTGATTTCTCCTCTGATCTTTATAATTTCCTCCCTTGTATGAGCTCTGGGGTTATCCTGTTCTTCTTTTTCTAGAAGCTTGAGGTTCAGCATCAGATTAATTGAGCTCATTCTGTTTTCCTAATATGCGTATTCACTGCTATGAATTTCCCTCGTAAGACTGCTTTCATTGTGCCCCATAGATTCCGATATGTTGTATTGTCATTGTCATTTAATTGAAGGAACTGTCTGATTTCTTCTTTAATTTCCTCTGTGACCCATTGGTTATTCAGAAGTGTGTTGTTCAATTCCCACATGTTTATGAAATTTTTTGAGTTTCTTTTGCTATGGATCTCCAATTTCATCGCACTATGGTGTGATAATATACAGGGGATAACTTCAATTCCTTTGCACTTACTTAAACATGTTCTATGTGTGAGTATGTGGTCTATTTTGGAGAATGAGCCATGTGCAGCTCAGAAGAATGTGTATTCTGATTTTGTGGGGTGGAAGACTCTGTAAACATCTGTTAAATTCATTTGTTCAAGAGTTTGATTGAGTTCTAGTATTTCATTACTTATTTTTTGTCTAGGTGATCTATCTATTTCTGACAGTGGGGTGTTGAGGTCACCCACTACAACTGCATTAGTGCATATATGACTTTTCATGTCCATTAGTATTTGTTTTATATAGTTGGGTGCACTAGTGTTTGGTGCATAGATATTTATGATTGTCATCTCTTCCTCTTGGATTCTTCCCTTTACAAGGATGTAGTGTCCTTCTTCATCTCTCTTAATCAGTGTTGGTTTGAAATCTACTTGATCTGCCAAGAGGATAGCTACTCCTGCTTTTTTTCGGGTTCCTGTCTCATGGAGTATTGTTTTCCACCCTTTAACTTTCAGTCTATGGATTTCCTTTTGAATTAAGTGTGTTTCTTGTATGCAGCATATTGTTGGATTTTGCTTCTTGACCCATTCTGCCAGTCTATTTCTTTTAATTGGTGAGTTGAGACCATTAACATTGATGGTTATAACTGAAACGTATTGACTTGTCATTGCCATGACTTTTTCTTTTTGTTGGGTTCTCCCCCTTTATATTTAATTTCTTGTCATGCCAGATGGGTTCATTCTGCTTTGCTTCCTGGGGTTGTGATCCTCAATGTCTGTTCCTAGGATATTGTGTAAAATTCTTTGGAGTGCTGGTTTGGTATTCATGAAGTTCCTAAGGTGCTCTTTGTCATGAAAGTATCTTATTTCTCCATCCATTTTGAAAGATAGTTTTGCAGGGTACATCAATCTGGGTTGGAGGCTGTTTTCTTTTAGGGCTTGGAATATGTCACTCCAAGCCCTTCTTGCCTTGAGGGTTTGTGTTGAGAAGTCTGCTGTGATTCTGATGGGCTTTCCTTTGTATGTGATTTGTTTCTTTTCTCTGACTGCTTGGGGAACTTTGTTCTTCTGTTGTGTCTCTGGAATCTTAACAATTATATGCCTATGTGTAGATTTTTTTTTTGATCAAGGCTATTTGGAGTCCTATATGCCTCACTTATCTGTATGTCAAGCTCTTTTCCCCTGCTTGGGAAGTTTTCTGCCATTATTTCTGTGAAGAGATTTTTTATGTCATCTGCACTCTCTCCTGTTTCTTCATTGAGCCCAATCAGTCTTATGTTATTCTTCTTTGCATCACCTAGCAGCTGCTGGATTGGTTTCTCGTGTTCTCTTATAATTTTGAAGCAATTTTTCTTTTCCTGGTCACTAATTGCAATCTTATCTTCTATATCTGAAATTCTGTCCTCACATTGGCTCATTCTGCTGTGTAGACTTTCAATGGAGTTTTTCATGTCCTGGAAATCTATTTGCATCTGTTTTATGGATTCCATTTGTTTCCTATGTTGGGATTCCATCATGTTCCTGAGCTCCTCTCTAGATTTATTAATCATGTCTTGCAGTAGGGGCACAATTTCTCCTGTTATCTGAGAAATTATTTCTGATTTCATTTTTTCCAGATTCCCTTTTGCTGCCAGTTCAGTGGGTCCAGATGGTTGAGTATCAGAGTGTTCCATCTCATTTCCCTTTGGGGTTGCTGTAGGTGATCTGGAAGTCTGGTTTTGAGACTTATTTACATGTTTTCTCATTTCAACTGGGGCAGTGGCGCTGTTGGTGCCTGCACAGATTACCTTCTCTGAGCTGGGAGAGTTGGGACAGGGGCTAGGAGCAGCAGTAGGGATGGTGGCCCAAAAGCTCTTTCCTGTGGGCTGGGAGCAGCAGGAGGGTTGGCGGCCAGGAAGCCCCTTCCTCTGGTCCAGGAGCAGTGGGATGGCAGGTCAGAAGGCCATACCTCTGGGCCAGGAGCAGTGGGAGGAATGGTGGCCTGGAAGCACCTTCCTCTGGGCCAGGAGCAGCAGGACAGAAGGTAGCCCAAAAGCCCTTTCCTCTGGGCTGGGAGCAGCGGGAGGGATGGTGACCGGGAAGCCCCTTCCTCTGGACCAGGAGCAGTGGGATGGCAGCTCAGAAGCCCCTACCTCTGGGCCGGGAGCAGCAGGATTCAGTACCTTGGTCTGGTGGTCTGGTGTCCTCTGCATCTTTGTAGTGTGGAACCAGGTGGCTGCACAGACGACTGGGGGGGGAGGGGGGCAGTGGATTGTTGCCGGGGTGCGGGCTGATTCGGCGTGTTCCATGAGACTTGGGACCTCGGTTGGGTGTCCACAGACCTGCCTGTCTGCAGTGGGCTAATTCAGCGTGTTCCGCATGACTCGGGACCTCGGTAGCATGTCCGCAGACCTGCCTGTCTGCAGCGGGCTGATTCGGCGTGTTCTGCATGACTCAGGACCACGGTAGTGTGTCTGCAGAACTGCCTGTCTGCAGCAGGCTGATTCAGCGTCTTCTGCATGACTCGGGACCTCAGTAGGGTGTCTGCAGACCTGCCTGTCTGCAGCGGGCTGATTTGGCATGTTCTGCGTGACTCGGGACCTCAGTAGGGTGTCCACAGACCTGCCTGTCTGCAGCAGGCTGATTTGGCGTGTTCCACGCAACTCGGGACCTCGGTAGTCCTAAGTACTAAATCTGATACATATTAGTGTGAAACCTATTTTGGGATACTTCCTGTACTAATTCAAACAGATTTTTTCAATTAAACTTCACAGCAAACAAGTTGCTTTCATTTCTCTGGGAATCTCAGGCATAGGGTTCTGAGCAGGTATATTGCGCCGAAAGCAAAGTTGATATCTTCCAGACCGTCTGAGGAAGGAGACCTAGCTTCAAGCTTGGGACCCTGGGCAGGCCAATTCATTTCCCCTGCCTCGGATTCACCATTTGGGAAGGCAGAGCTGGCTCCGCCACCCTTCCGTGTCCCCTGCCAGAGGCTCGGATCAGAGGAGAAGGACCAGAGGGCACCACGGAGGCCCTCAGTATTGGATTTTATAAATATGTACTCAATGCATGAGGGGAAGAAGCTGTACCTCATTGATTATAAGCAAGTTACAGATGTCACTATAATACCACATCACAGGTAACAAAAGTAATGCTCATACCTTGAAAAACAGCATTTAATCCTCTTAAACTTAATACATGTAAGAAAATTTTTCACCTGATGTGCACAGAAATCCCATGATCCTTCATGCAATTATTCACTCACAGCTCTGTCCACAGAGTTCCTTATATATGCTTCTTAGTACATGTGCAGGTGGGGTGCAGGAATAGCTTGTCACAGCTGGGGCTTCCTCCTTAATATCCCCCATCCACTACCCCAGCTCAAAACCATCCACAGAAACATAAAAGTAAAAATAGTTTGTGTGTTTTGCAAACATGGTGTAGGAGTAGCCCCTAACTCATCTTCCCACTTCTTTACAGTTATCACTCACAAGGACAAACTTTGGCACAATGAACAGATTCTCCTTTTCCTCAGGGTTGCCAGAGGCCACACATACTTCCTGCCATGTCATGGATTTGCTACAGCCACTGAAATGGAAGCACAGTGAAATGCATCATCTCTCAGAAGCTTTAAGGGCCACATTCTCTCTTCCCTGGGCAGTGCATATCTGCACAGAATCCTCCATCAGCTTCTACCCGAGTATCACAATGAGCAATGCTTCCTGCTGCCCATCCACAATGAATACCCAATGTGAGCAAGAGCTGAAGTTGTACTTTTTGTTTGCTTCCATTACTAAAACCTAATTAGCCTACCTTAACTCATCTGTCACAAAAAATGACAGCCCTCACAGAAGACAGAAAAAGTTATGAAATATTAGACAAGATTTATTCAAATAGCATAAATCAAATACTCCTAAAACCCTATAAAGGTTCTTTAAAAATCTAATAATGATCCACTGACCTCTTTTTGAAAAAAAAAATAGGTTTTTAAAACTAGGGGATATTTTCAATAGTCAGGGGCTTAAACGGTATTTAATAATAATAACAACAATATCTACATTCACCACAACATACTAAAACCTTTAGAGCTATGTTTTGTATTAATTTCATTATGATTGGGGGAAATATGGATAAATGGCCATGTTGTAAAGGAAATAAGACAACAATTTCCATGTAACATGGACTGAAATGAACTTTGAAAAATAAGAGTAGAGCATATGAAAATATTAGGTGTAAGTGTTTACCAAAAAATTAAATACTAATTCTTTTGAAGAGTCAAAATGGTTTTTATTCTAGATGCTCAGATACATCATCTGGAAAGGGGAAAACAAAACAACAGCTCCATGTTAGACTACTTGTTAGATCAAGGTCTCAGAATACAGTCGTAAGAGATGGCAAGGTTACAAATCCTTGCTGAATGGTGTGACTTCATGGACCTCTGAGGAAAGTAAAATCACATAGAAAGTCATCAAGTGCTTTCGCCTATGAGCCAGTAGCTATGACAGTGTCTCACAGTGCCCGATCATCCTACAACACTGACGACTGACAGTTGAGATGGCTTCAGGCAGTGTAATTAACAGAAAAATGTGTGAACTTGAGGAAATACTGGGACCCAGGGTCATCTAATATATTAAAAAATTCAATAGAGGAAAAATACATACTCTTCTGGCAA
Source organism: Heterocephalus glaber (assembly GCF_053883595.1). Lineage (NCBI taxonomy): Eukaryota > Metazoa > Chordata > Mammalia > Rodentia > Bathyergidae > Heterocephalus > Heterocephalus glaber. Next base: position 18,123,576 of record NW_028258333.1, read on the forward strand.
ACATTAGCTTCTAAAAATATATATGTGTGTGTTCTACACAACAAAATAGATTATTATTTGACAGATATCCAGTAAAGACTCACTGTGTAAAGTTTTTGGATTTGGCAGCATGGACAAAACAAAGGTACGGGGGAAACCTCCTGTGATCTCCAAAACTTTACAGCTCGAGCCACCCCAAGCATTCTGAACCCAAGGGATATGATGTCTATATATAGGAACGCTTGGTAACTTTCTGTGTGGTGACTATAGCAAGCATTTTGTAAATACTTGCTTCAACAAATAAAACAATGGTTGAGAATTAATCTCCCAAACTTATGGCTTCTAAATAAAATCTCAATTTGTGGAAATGTGCCATTCTTCATTTGGGATACTCACAAAACCCCCCATAATAAAGTTCCCAGTCCCCACCTCAGCATGATGGATTTATTATAGAAATATTGTCCTAATGTTATCATAATCCTGATAATGCAATTTAAAGCATATAACAAAAGCCCTGTATATTAATTTTTAAAAATGTATGGTTGAGGACAAATGGCTGATTGGGAAAATAGAATTAAGAAGACAATGATTCTAAGCAAAAATATTGAAATAATATACCTATAAGGTTTTGAGTCCGCTCATGCCTATTTTCTTATTAATTAGAAACAATGATAACAAATATTTAGTGTGTAATCTTTAACTTATACAATCTTTCTATACCTAATAATACAATAAGGAAAAGTAACATTTTTCAATTTACAATGATACAGGCAGATGGTGCATATATGTATCTGTGTGTATGGGTATATATACATATATATTGCTCTCATTTATTTCCTGACACCAACTTTATAAAAAGTAAAGCACAATTCAGATGTTTTAGGTAGTAAATAATTAACTAACAAACAAAATCTACTTAAATTGGCATCAAAAATTCTTAGCTCACATATCAAGAAGGCTTGGTTAGCTAATTCAGTTGTTTTATCAATGCCCTCAAAAAAACCTCGATTCTATTCAAATTTTCTTTGAGTCACACATAGCATGTCCACTTTGTCACCATAGTTTCAGAGACCATCCCTATTTTCTGTTGTTGCAGGTAGGCACAAAACTTTTGAACTAACATGGAGGAGTGTCTCTTCTCGTGTGTCCTTTCATTAATAAGAATCTCTCCCCTGCATCTTATTAGCTAGTCTGAATCACATGTCCATCCATAAACCCTTTACTTTCAAAGGAAACAGAAGATCTTGTGAGTGTTTTAGATGATTATGAAATAGCACAATTCCCCAGTCTTTTGAACTCATGACCACACAGAAAATAGCACACCCAATTCCTTCAAAATTAGAAATTCACCAAAAAAAGCATAATGTGGGTTTGGAGGATAGGAAACCAGGAACGCATGCTTTAGACATTCTTTTTGGTATACACTCAATTCTGTTATTCACAGATTCTGCAAATTCACTTCATTGCTAAAATTTACTTATAACTTCAAATCAATAAAGCACTTCTTCAGTAATTCACCTATGCATGTCAGCCAATGAGACAGCCTCCTAATACGCATGTTTGCTCCCAACTAAGGGCAAAAGAGGAGACCCTGTGCCTCCTTACCAGCTCTCACACTGGAAAGAAGTGGTCTTTTTACAGTCTAACACCACATTTGTTCAATTTTTGTGCCTCTTGTTGGTGGTTTCCTCACTTGTATAAAATGGCCTCCCTTGTAATTTGCTGAAATATTATCTGGTATTTCTAAGTGCAAGAGAGCTGTGATGCACCTTACAGACAAAGTATGTGTGTTTCATAAGCTTCATTTAGGTCTGACCTGTACTGCAGATCATGAGTTCAATGTTAAAATATCAACAATATGTATTAAGTTTTTAAACAGAAACACATAAAACAAGGTTATATATTCATGTGTTAACAAAAATGTTATAACTAAAGGCTCCCAGGAACCTAATCCTGTATTTCCTCAAGGAGAAGTGGCTCCATATTGGCTAATTCAGTGTTCACAGGTACTTTATAGAGCATAACTACCACAAATAATGAAAATCAACAGTGTAATGAAACTGAGATGTAACTCGGTCAAGTCGCACAGCCATAAATTCCAGGGCAGAACCCAAATCCCAACCCTACTGATCTTGTTAAGGACTTTGGACTTTATTCTGAAACCAATGAGAAGACACTGAAAGGTTATAAGTAGAGAGAAATGAGAACAGACCTGCATTTCTGAAGTGCAGTCTTGAGAACAAATTAGAAAGAAGGAAGACTTGATTTAGGAAGAACGGGTAAAAGTGTGATTGCCCTAGTCCAGAAGTGATGATAGTCTTATTGCCCTAGAAGTGATGACAGAGATGACAGTGGAGTAGGAAGCCAGAGACTTGAGCATAAAATTGTTTTTCTTCAAGACAGAAGAAAACAGAGGCCCACAATGATGTCAACACTGGTCACCAAGAGAGAATGTAAGGGGAACGTACTGAAAAAGAACAGTCAAGTTTGCAAGCAAAAGAGGTGCAATATAGAGATAAAAAGAGAGAAAATCACCTCTTTCCAAATATTCTCAGTGTAACTATAGCTGGCTCATTTTCAGATTCTCAACTGAAAATCTTAGCAAGAACCTAGTTCACAGTCTCTATTAATATTAGAATGTTAAATTTTAATGAGTGGAAAAACAGAATTTATAAGGTTTCTCAGTTGCATCCAGTAGGGAATTGACCAGTCACTTGTGATTTTACACATCTCTTGGTTGAAATAGACTTACAAATATAGATCTGAGCATTGGGATGCATCATGTAAATGTGTGACTCTCCCTAGAGGTCTTTCTGTCCCCAAAGTAATGACTGAATGACAGTCAAGTTATAAATATGATATTCCCATCTTGTGAGCAACATTAAAATTTTTCTGATGTACTATTTCATGTAAAAATATATTCCAACCCCCCACCAAGCCTTCAGAAGCATTGCACATTTAAATGCAGGTAAGTAAAATGAGAATTATGATTTTTAATTTTCACTATCATGTCACATTTCAGTTGGAAAATTTGAGAACCTGGAGTTTTTCAGGTCTCCATGGAATGTATAAGAAAACTAAAGAATAGGGAAGGAAAGAAGAAAAGATGGTGAACTTTATAAGGCTGGGGCACGTATCAAACATAGATATCCAGTGCTTTGTCATTCCTAGTTCTTATGATCTGTGAACAACTTTAATTTTCTCATGGTAAGTATACATTGCACTATATAATACCCAAAACATTAATGCAGACCTTTTCATGCCATGTATTTGAAATATGTGCTCAATGTGTTGCATAAATTGCATCCATACTTAAATAATCCATTGTACAACAATCTTTTAAAGTAACATGAAACTCTTAGACCTTCAGTGAGCTCATACATATCTTCCAGGTAATACTATTAGTTAGAAAGAGGATCAATGAAATTAGAGGCAGGTGGTGGAACCACTGAGCTAAATCGCCGGGCCCTCAATGAAATTAGAAATAAAAGATTTACACTATTTCAGAGGACTTTCCTAAGTGTTGAAATTTAAAAGAAGCACACAGTAAAGGGTATATTCAGTTGACTCTTCCTTCTGTTGAGTATTCCACACATGATTTGGGCTGAGTGTCTATAACGAGAAAATGACATTTTTCATACTCTCTTCGTCAAGATAAATGCTAGCTGTGTAGCAGATTAACCCAAACTTCTGTGGCTTAACACAATAAAATTTTGCTTCTCACATCAGATTCAGGGAGTATGTTTTTTGTTGCTGGACCTTCTACACGATCACCTGGGCCCTATGCTACTTCCATCTCAGGGTTCAGTCCCCTTCTGGGCACTCTTTATTCAGCTGGCAGACTGTGAAAGAGACTATGTCCAAGGTCTGCCTGTGTCTTAATCACTAGTCTAGAAGTCATTTCTCTTCATCGATGAAAAGTAGTTCCACAGCCCCACCTTGGAGGATATTGGAGACTAGGAAATGCAGTCTCTGGCTGGCCAGTCACTGTCCAGAAATACCTTTGCACCGCATAAAACTCACCAACTTCCATCTTGGTATCTCTGCCACACGTGTCATTTGCATTTCTACTCAATATCCTTTGCCTGTAAAAGCCTAAAACTGACCACAGAGGGAATCAAGTCCATACACAAATTCCATATGCAATGAATCTTTTGCTATTGTATTAGGACAGAAATATCTGTTATGCCTGTTTTGTAATGCCAAAATAGACTTCAACTGCATCTGGATCTTTATATAAAATAGTGTTGCCACTACTAATCACAATAACAGAAAAATGGCATGAGAAAAAGATTAAAAGTTCCAGCATATACAAAGAGTATTCTCCTTTTCTTATCCCATTCTTCATTCCTCTTCAAAGCTTACGAAGATATTCTTCCTTTCTTAACCCATTCTTCACTCCTCTTAAAAGTTTTAAGATACATCATGTAGAGGTACAAGCACCCAATGATAAATGTAAATGTATACCTAAAATGTACCAATAAAAGAATTTAAAAGAAAAAAAGTTTTAAGCTTGTGACAAAACATACTTCCCCATTTTCCAAACAGAAAGCACAGAAATTTTGAGTATTGATGGAAGAGCCCTTAATCCACCTAGACCTCAGCATCTTGCTGACCAAAGTCCAATACCTCAGTGCCTTGTTTATGTACTTTTTTTTCAGAGCAAGAGTCATATCAACACACCTAGGCTCCATTGATCAAACTACCATCATTTGCTCTGAATATGATTTTAAGCAGTTGTAAGATCTGAGAGTAGCTTTTTTTTTCCCTCAGTGCTACAGAAAACAGTTATGAGACACGAACAGTAAGTGCTTATAATTTGATTTCCTATTAATTAGACAATAAAATATAACAAGATTTTCATACACTATAAATATAAAAAGTGCCTGAAAATGATTATGAAGATATTTGAAGTAAAAGGCGGGGGTCCTAATTAAAATGAGGTAGTAATCTTTAGAGGAACAGTGGAAAAGAGCTAATATTCCTTTGGACTAAAAGAAGTTACACTGAACTTCAGCAATACGCTTGAAAGAGAAGAAATACCGCAAAGATGTTGATGACTACACTGCCATGATTACTAATGTTCTTGCTCTTGGAAAGCATTTAATTGACACCATAATAATTCTTTTAAAAGCACAGTAATGATGCAATGAAATAAGAGTTTTTTAATGAGTACTTCCATAAAAGGCAGAAAATAGATGGCATCAACTTAGAATTCTAGAGCTACTCAAATACTGATGGACAGATAACATAGGATAGAAGGAAATAAAACAAAATGGTTTTCATCAGCGTTTGCCTATATAGTTCATATAGTGCTCAGATTTATCAGAAAGTAAGAATAAACCTTTTACTATAATTTACATCTCTCACATTACCTTGAAATTATTTCAAGCCTTAATTTCAAAATCTGGGAAAAAAAAGGATTCTCTATAGAATACAGATTCTTTCTTCCAGGTCAGCTGTTTTCAGGAGAGCCAGTATTAGTCCCAAATAGTTTCAAGCCAGCACACAGCATACATTGAATAGAATACTTTCAGATTAAAAGGGGCATTTATTGGCTGTCAAGATAACTCTTTAACAGCCCAATTTAGCATGCTTTTGTTTTTAATTTCAATGCAATGAACATTAATTTAGTCTTAAAATTTTCGTGTCACTTTCTGGGATGATTGGAACTACCCTGCAGGGTGATGAAGCTGGACTTGGGGATCACAGCATTAGTCACTGGAGAAAAAGATGCAATTTCCATAATTTCAAAATCATTTCATTAGTGAGTATATATGGCCTGAATTTTCAATCTAGTGAGCTGAACATATGTTCCCTCTACGCTGAAAGACATGGTGGCAAATCGCCAACATCCAACATGGAAAGAATTGGAGATGTCTTGCAACAAGGAATTATGAATCTGAATGTAAGGGTACTTCATGATGCACAGTACTTAACTATAAATGCACGGACTCTGTTCACTGCGATGTGTTTTCTCTTCCAAGAGTTATAAAGGAATGTATCCTAACTTGGAGTTACTAATAGGTCAGCCAGAAGCCAAGTGCAATTCAAGAGGGAATGATGGAGAAAGAAAAATGCATTGCAAAATAGGTGCTGTAATCTACTGGAAAAAGTTTCTCCACTGCATAGCAGCACCACCTGGGATCTCTATTCTGTGGACTGTTAATAGTACTTCAGGTCCCGGGGGTGGCAATATGCACTGGAAACTAGACTCGCTCCCTACCTTCAAATTAACAACACAGTCTTACAGATTTCTGGGCAAAGATATATATCACTGTCAAAATACAGCATATTGTTAAATTGTGTGTTAAAAATAAGATCCAGAAGTCACAGAAAAGAAAATTTAACTGAAATTGTGCAATAGGAATATTATTTCTAAAAAACACACATTGTTTTCCCAAACAAAACATGTTCTCTATGTAGCATCTTTGTAGTAAGACATTTGAAAGATATGCTTGAATGAAATTCATGAAACACAAAGCAACTTTTCCAGTGGATCTGAAGACTCACAGCATCCCTGGGAGTTCAGGAAGGTAAAATTATATTCTTTTTACTGTAGTACAAAGAAGGCATCAGTGAGCAGACAGATTATGTGGGTTAGCCAATGTCACAAGGCAGAAAAGTGACAAACCCAGGAATCAAACCCTTAATGATCAATTCTGTCCCATGTGTGAAAGGGGCTGTCAAACATACACGTGGTCTAATGCACCCTTATTACCTTTCAACATGTCTAAAGCATGCTTGGGCCAGGCAAACAGAGCCCTAATTCATTCTTAAATTTGCTAGGTAATAAACCTGAAGTGAATTAGAAGGCATGTCGTGCCATGGCCTTGGGAAAAAACATTCTCTCTCATTGCCATTACATAGAGAGATGAAATCATATCAAAGTACAATCGACAGTTAAAAGGGAATAGGAAATAAAAAGGACGTGGGCAAGCAGTGCTGGTGGCAGCTGTCTGAAAGAGAACATCAGCAGGATCAAATAACGGAACTTCCTTAGCTGGTTCTTGAAAGCACAAACTAAAAAAAAAAAAAAAATCATACACTCCATTATGCTGAATCTAAATACACATCCACACACTCAGCTTCATTTTAGGAGGCCTAATGGCAAGCCTCTCACAGCAAACCAGATTAAACACCAAAACCAAATGTCTTTGAAGTCAGCATAGACAGTCACTTGCATGGCCTACTTTGAGATGAGCTGAAAGCTCACATGTCCTCTTGCCTGGCATGGGGCCTGAAGCTCCTCCAGGAAAGCCATCTCTGAGGGTTCAGCTTCAAATGCAAATATGTGGCAGGGAAGGGATAATTTTAATCTCAATCACTCATTATTGCACTACTTTGTCAGGTTTTCTGGAAAATAACTGGGCATTTTTAAAAGGCAGTAAAGGAAAAAAACAGTAAAGAGAAGACTAGAGGAATTTATGGCACCCACAAAGGGTGAGCCCTGCCATTAGCAAATTCAGCAAATTGCTCATTTGCTTGAAAGACTGGAGAGCAGCCTGCTAGGTAGTATAATAATGAATTCTAAAGATCTCAATGGGCTCCACAGCAACAGTTAGGTCATTGGTTTAACCATGCAGAATTGATTATCTGTTTAAAATCTGTCACTGGCCCCTCCCTTGCCATCCCCAATCACCATCTCAGCTTCACCTCCTTCTCATCCCCTGCAAGCCCATTATCCATCTGGGCCTTGCCTACCTGCAAGCCTGCATCTCCTGTCTCTCTTCTGTGCACAATGCCCTTTCCCTACACCCATGAAGCACCGATACCACACACTCCATATGAGTAGACCATGTTTTCTTTCTGGAAACTTTAACCTATCCAATTGTGCTGGAATTCATATGCAGAAAACCATGCATCTGGCAGCTCATACTGATTTTGCAACACTCAACACAAGTCATTCACCCAAGAAACTACTGCTGAGCTAGACAATACATCCTTTTTATCTGTTCCAAGTGCACTCTATACATACAGGCCCCGGTTAAAATGTTGTCATGTAGTGAACTTCAGAAAGCTGAACAAACACAACTGCAGACCCATTACACTCTTATTACACCAACTGACTACCATAGTTCAATATGCAAGAAAGGAATCCAAGAATAGTTGGAATAAAAACAATTAAAGTGGCATACCATAATTCAGATAATCAAAGTGGAAGGGGTCAGACTCAAAAACAGAATCAAAGTGCTTGCAAAGGATCCTGTACAGTTGAGACTCTTATTCCAAACCTATTTCCTGAACTCTCCCGGTGGAGTTACTAAAATAATAAAGCATGATTAAGGAAAATGGGCATTTTTACCCTTCATATACTAGCCCTGGTGACCATAGGAAGCAAAATGCAAACACATAGCTTAAAGGTGGGGGAAAACATAACATTTCCCTGTCCATTGTACAAAATATTTCTTTCATGAAAGAATATTCTTAGCCCACTAATTCCTTTAAAAGTAGAAGAACTAGAAGGGAAGAGGAAGTGTTTAGATCTTTGAATTAAAAATACCAGTTTGAAACTGGGCCTTTAACTTGAAAATAAATAAATCAATAGTATCAAAAACAAACACTATTTTACTTTGAAAATAATTAGCTGGGCCATCTGGATCATCAAAGTGAGCCTTTCTTCAGGAACGAACCTTAGAAAATATAAAATATTGCAAATTGCTTGATTAGGCTTTTGCTTTTCTAAATGGTTAAGTTTTTTATTTTACTTCAATTTGTATTCTTCCATGGTGGTAGACTGTTTTTCTGTCCTTTGTAAAGTACCCTGTATGCGAGGTAAAAGTTATTATTTGGAAATTGTGAATAGATATTGATAATTCATTGATTATAATTGATTCAGATTACAGAGAGTGAGGTGGGAAAGGGAAGTAGAGATAAAATGACCAGACTTTTATTTTTAATTCTGAATTTAACTGTGTGCAGTCATTCCATTTAAGAATTCTAGTTAGCCTAGTTTTGAAGTATGGAGAGATCTGGAACTATAACCAAGTACCAAAATAAAATTCTGCCAAGTAAAGGCATCATAAGGCTTTATTACTGATGTTCACGACATCAAGATACATGTGTTAACACTGGACCTATTAAAGTATCAATAGACTCATCTATGAAATAAATTGTTTTATTTCCTCCTGACTGATATCAACTGTAATTGCCAAGATATTTAGGTAGGACATCCTTAATCCGCAAATCTGAAATTCAAAATGCTCCAGAGTCCAAAACTTTTTGAGTACCAACATGATGCCACAGGCAGAAAACTGCACACATGATCACATGTGACACGTTACAGCCAAAACACAGGTACACTTAAAAATGTGGTATTGGGTCGGGGATTTAGCTCAGTGGTTTCACTGCCTGCTGTGCAAGCTCAAGGACCCAAGTTCGATCCCCGGTACCAAAAAAAGAAAAAGCTGTTAAAAATGCAGTACTATCTAAAATTACCTCCAGGCTATGTGTATAATGTTTATATGAAACACAAATGATTTTTTGGTTTATACTTGTGTCACATCCCTGAGATATTTCATTATGTACATGCAAATATTTGAAAAATGTAAAAGCAAAATCTGAAACACTTCTGGTCTGAAGCATTTTGGATAGGGGATACTTAATTTGTATGAAAAAAGAAAAACTTCCCAAAATTGTTTTATGAAGGCCAATGAGGAAAACTACCTATAGGATGACCTTCACCCACCAGAGACTGCGATCTGTGCTTTTCATATGACTTTCTCTATCTTCAGACACCATCCAAGGTGGAATTAATAGCCTGAACGTAGCATGATTTAATCACAGTGTCCTTGCTGCCTATTCCACCATTACAATTTAAGAATTGAAATCGAGTTTCTGCATTTTAAAAATCAAATCCATTCTCTATGGAGAATTTTTACAAAACATCTTGGCACCTGCACTGCTGAAAATAGAACCAGTTCTATTTAAGAGAAAGTAACAGCAAATCGGGGATTTGTACAATAGCAATAAAATGCAGTTGAGTGTGGTAGTGCCAGGTTTTAGCCCAGAGACAAGGGGTTTTTACAGCACATTATAAACTCCTGAAATGGGAGGCTGTTAGAGGATCAGTTCTCAAACTGTGTGGTTCTAACGGGCTCTGCGCTGTTGAGCTCTTTATTCTTCTGCTGGGAGCTCTGTCGTCTGAGGTACAGAGCGCATCCATCAGCCTTTTCCAGCTGTCGAGGCACTCCATTTATCCTCGTGTTCTCTTCACTGTATTCCCTTGCCCCTGTTCCCATGGACCTCGGAGATCTACAGTTCTTTTTGGCCTCTTAACAACCATAATGGATCACTAGCTGAACCATCATTGCATGGTCCTTCTTGCAAGGAAATTATTTCTCCCCTGCTTCAAATGATTTTTTCCTTCACTTGGTGCCTTTTACTTTGTTGCTATTCTTGCTGGATAGTTAGTTGCCTGTATGCAAAGAAATAAAACTTGGTCAAAAAACACTAGCTTGCCTTTTGAAGTTGTCTCTTGAGAATTGGTCTTTTGGATCAATTCCAATACATATATATATCATATATATAATATATATTATATTCCAATGTAAAACTTGCTCAAGAATAGGTTATCACCACATCTCTGTTATTTGTGCCCCTCCCATCTTATTAGTCAACTTTTTATAAAAAGCTCTATTGTTAGTAGAACACTCTCATGTTGAAAGACATTTCTCTAAATATAATATTCAATTTTAAAGAAAAAGAGAGATACTAAATTTTATGAGCAACCAAGAAAAGTGGTAGGTACTCAAAAAGAGGCAATCTTGAACTCTTCAGATGGTTGGTCATCTTGTGGTGCTAATCTCCATATCCACTTCTCACTCTTTTAATGAGTTAATTATGATCTAGCTAGTCTAATACCTCCAGGAAGAGCTCAAATGTGCACGGATGGAAACGTTATTGGGTTCATGGCTAAAAGATCTCCGTTCTAGGCTCAGATCTATGTAGGTTAATCAAATGGCTTTGGCAGGGTCATCTGGATTCTTGGGCTCTCAGTTTCCAAGGTGGAGTAGGTCACTACAATCCACCTGAAGTCTAGTGCTTGAGGAGGAATTTTAAACACCTCCTTTTTTTTTTTTTTTTTTTTTTTCCTGACTCTGTCTCTTATTTTCCCCACATACCCTTGTTTTCTCTTGTTTGTTGTTCCTCTCCAAGGATGTTCTTTCCTTTTGCTACTCTATTATTTTTCCTGCTGAACAGCTATCTTTCTTCTATATTTGCACAGCCCATTTATTATAAAACAACCTACCTTTTCAGTTCAGTTTCAGACAGCCTTGAGTAGAGAAATTTCTTAGTGCTGAGCCTGGAGGCCTGCTTTGTTCCTCACTGTGATAGTTAAGCTAGATATCAACTTGATTGGCTTGAGAGCCTCCCAGTGGATTAGTAAAGCACCCTCTGGAGTGAGTCTGGTTGTCATGCAAATACAACTTTGGGTTCCCTATCTGGTCTTCTGTCTCTTCTTCTCTGGTTCTTGACTGCCATGAAGCAAGTAGCTTTGTTCCACCATGTCCTTCTGCCATGATGTTTCTGACTTGGAGCCAGCTAGCCCTGGACTGAATCCTCTTAAACTGGAAGCAAATTACACTTCTCCTCTTTTAAATTATGGGTGTCAGATATTGTGTCCCAGTAATAGGAAAGCTGACCAATACACCCATTATTCCCCAACATACAGGTCCATTTGGTATCAAAATTAATGTCATCTACAGAGTGTGCACTAAGAAAGAATTAAGAAAGATGTGGGCCTAGAATAAGGATCCCAAGAATAATAAATCCTCCAGATTTGGCCCAATGTAATATTATACAACCGAAAAAATTTTAAAAAGGAACAATGAACTGATTCCTATCATAAACATTAGAACAGTATAATTAATTTCCAGGAGTGATTTCTTTCATTTAGAAAAGTATCTTGAACATCTTCTTGGTGAGCCTCCTCCCTCACTGCAAAAGAAAGAACTAAATTACATTCAAAATGGGATTCTAAGTTTCTGCTCCTGAAATAGAAGGGGCAAGAGTCTCAGAAGTTAAAAAAGAGAGGTTATGTAAGGCAGCCTGTGGAAAAGAAGGATTTTTAAATACCAATCAATTTTTAAAAATATTTAGACCTTATGTTAAATGTGTCATAATAATTTACTTGTGTCACTGTCTATGTCTTCTGCTGTAAAATTGTCTTCATACCATGATAAAGTTGTATTCCTGGTACTTCAGGCAGTAAAAGAGAGCTAGTGTCCACTATAGAGCAAAGCAAAAAGTGCAGCTTGGGGAGCCAAGAATGACAGCTACTGGAGAGCAAACTGCAGCACATGCCAAGGAGGAAAAGGTGTGAGCACTCACTGTCCTGGCATAGTCACTCTGGCCACTGCTGAGCATACTGGGAAGCTCCAAGGTCCCTGTCAATGCATGACCTAAGAACTGGAGCCACTTTATTTGAGTATGAAATTCCACGATGTTACCTGAAGTCTGAGGATGAGAAGCCTTCAAAGTGGAGTCATCCCTTGTCCATTCCTAAGTCATCCCTAAGTCCATTCCTACAACCCTCCCACTGTCCTTCCCCAGTGACTTTTCTTTCTTCCATTTGCATCAAGGACTGTTCTGCTGATCTGCTTAAAAATGAACAAGTCTCTTGACCACAGCCTTTCAATGTCCTGTGATCCAGGAGGAGGCTGAGTAGTCTCTGGCTGATTTGTCCTCCTCTGCCTGCTTCGTGGGTGTTTGACTATCTCCACTGTATATCAGCACTGCTATAGGAGAAGGGGCCAGGAAAAGTCTACAAAGAAACCATCATCTTCTAGACCAGAAGACTGCAAAGCTGTGCACAGGACTGGGACTAGCTCCCATAAAAACGTAGGGGATGGTGCCATTCATCTCTCTTCATATCCTCTAAGGATTGCAAATTAGGGCCAAAGCACTGTCTCCCCCTACTCCTCCTAGATTTTTACTGCCCTTCTTCACACACACACACACACACACACACACACACACACATAGAGTCATTTAACATAAGAACATAAAAACCAGTCTTAACATGTTGCACAGTAATGACATATTATTTTTTCAAAATAGAATGTTTTATATTTTTTGCTTATTAATGTGTATTACAAATAATTACAAATTATAGAAATAAAGAAAAATTAAAGGTTATTCAAAATAATACTACTTAGATAACAATCAACAGTTTACATTTTAGAGAACAATCATACCTGTTTTTTGGTAATATATTGTTTTTTATAAACCAATAATAGATATAGTACTCATAGCACAACCTGCTTTTTTCTACTAAAAACATCGTGGATCTCTTTTGATATTAATAAATACATACCTGCCTTCTCCAAACTAAGTAGTATTCCATTTTATAAATGTACATAAATTACTTAGCTACCCTCAAGTTATGAATATTTAGTTGTTGTCTTACCAACTTTTTCTATTAAAAATAACACTGCAGTGTTTATCCCTGTGTGATTTATGGGTTCGTTGAACTATTTTCTGATGAAAAATTCCTAAAACTGCAATTTTGATGTACAATGCCACATAATTCTCCAGAAAAATTAATCTAAGGTTGACTTCACTATAGTATTATAAAAGAAAAATCCACCTCCTTACTCTCCATGCTCAACTTAGAAATTATTAATTATTTTAATTTCTGCTAATTTTGTTGTACTGTGAATTCATTTGATCACTACTACAAATTAGATCAAATAGCCTTTCATATGTTAGTAACCCATTTTCATATCTTCTGTAAATTCTTTTTTTTCCAGTATCAGGGATTGAACTCAGGACCTTGCACTTGCCAGGCAGGCATGGCACCACTGAGCTAAATTCCCAGCACAAATCCTTTTATTTCATATATTTTGCAAGTATTTTTCCAGATGACTATTTGTCTGTGTGGCTACTGTCACTAAGAAATTTTAAATTTTTAAGTGCACCAATCTAGCCTACATTTTCCTGCCTTTGATGCTGTAGTTAGGAATGCCACATACAGGTCAAGATTATTAAAATATTATCCTATATTTTCTATTTTTCTTCTGATTTTTCATATTACAACATGTAATGTATTTGGAATTCAATTAGTATGTGATGTAATTTTTTTAAAACCAAGCTGCTTGTCCCAACAAATTTCTCATTTGCCTACTATTAAAATCCCACCTTTATTGCATCTGGTATTACACTTATGCAGGTCAGTTTCTGGAATTTCTAACTCATTATGTTAATCTACACCCTACATCTATATCCTTGTACCTTACCACACTATTTCAATTACTACAGCATTCTATTGTGCTTTAATACTGGGAAAGCATTCCTCTCACTATTCTTTTTTTTTCTTCTTCCTTTCTTTTTTTAGATTTTTCTCATACTTCTCTTCATCAAAGCCAATTTGAGAATCATTTACATTTTCAAAAAATATCCAGTGCTGTCTTAAAGGAAAAAAGTCCTTGAGTGAAAATAAGATTGAATTGTTTGAAAGAACAGAGAGATTTTAAAAGAGGAGAAAGAGTCAAAACATGCACTTGAGGTCTAATTCCCAATGAATGCTTGTAAATTTATCAAGGTTTTACCCCCTTGAGTCTCAGATCATTATCTGAAAATGGAGCCAGTAAAGCCTGTGAGTAGTGGGCATCTGGTATGCTCTTCAGCCAGCCACCTTGAGCGTCATTCCTACCTTGACTAATTCCTCACCTAGCACTCTTGTGAGAGGCACTGCCCCCTCTCCAGAAAGTTCATATTCACTTTCACCCCCCTCCATTGCAGCATTGCTCAGTTGAGAGTCCTGGGTTCTGCCAGTCAGGCACACACACTGGTTCTGAACCAGTAACTGATAAAACAAGGAAAAGGCTCCATGAGAAAGGAAACATGAAGGCAGTTGCTGGAGCCATTGTACCATCATGTAGTAGCATGTGTTGTGAGCCAGGGGTAAGCAGCCATGATGTCTTCCCTGAGCCTGGCCCCAGCTCTCCCAGATGCCCTGCAAGGATCTCAACATCCCTCCCCACTTAGGTCAGCCAACATTGGATCTGTTGTTTGCAGGTACAAATCCTGCCTATACTATCCACCTGGAGCTCTTTGGACAATGAAATGGGGTAAACCATGTATGCTTTGTACATTTCCTTTCTTTTTCACCCCACCATCCTGATCTGTCCACTCAGATGCTGACCTGTAATGAACCATACCAAGGTCTTCTGCCTTCCCATTGCCTTCAGCCTGCATGAGATACTATGAGGTCAGAATTTCAAACAGTCAGCTCCCTCCCTCCCTCTCCCCCCCCTTCTCTTCCTCTCCCCCTCCCTCCCTCCCTTCTTCCCTCCTTGTTCCATTTGCCCTGCAGGACTAGAAGTCATGAAGAAACTTTATTCATATAAGCTCTGAGGTAACATACAATCCCTAGGTTTTCCTATACTCACTGCATATTTTTTAATTATCTTATTTTTATAATCTTCCAAATTTCCCATTTTCATGTGCTTTCTATTTCTGGCTGGGTCCCAATATGCAAGTAAATCTTTCAGAATAGTGTCTAGCTTGCAAGAGGGTTCCAAGAAATTCCTGTGAGTAAAGATACCACATGTATTTCTTTCTTCTTACTCCATGATGTGGCAATACAAGAGAGTCAAGAATGAGATGAGCTAATTTTATGTATACCTGCCACCCTCTGGTACATTCCAGTAAAAGGAACCAGAGTACTCTGCCCTCTGAGACTCAGAGGAGAAAATGTAGAAGTATGTCCCTCACATGGAAATCTGTACCATTCAGTATGCTCAGTAGACACTCATGCCAAATTCTTTGGAACCTTTACTCATGTCCATTTAGACCCACCCTGGGCATCACACGTACATAAGGATGCCACCTCCACTGTCATCCACTGCCACTCCTTCCCTGATCCATTTAACTATCAAATGTAATAGGTATCTATCCTATCCATAGAAACCTCCCATGCCCACTCCACTCACCAGCACTCAGGTCTAGTTTTGAACGGTTCACCGCACTCTATCAAAATGTGTGCAAATTTTTGCAGAGTCTGTAGAGCAGCAAAACTTCCCCTCCACAGTTCTTTCTGTGTGTGCATAATAAATGATTGTAGATGCTACTCAACTGTCCAATTTTTTGTATCAATAT
Source organism: Heterocephalus glaber (assembly GCF_053883595.1). Classification (NCBI taxonomy): domain Eukaryota; kingdom Metazoa; phylum Chordata; class Mammalia; order Rodentia; family Bathyergidae; genus Heterocephalus; species Heterocephalus glaber. Next base: position 18,139,659 of record NW_028258333.1, read on the forward strand.
ATGAGTGTGAAGTGCAATTAGGCATTGAAATAAAATTGGTAATGAATGCTAATTACTCCCTTCTATGGGCTTTAGAGTAATGTATTCCAAGTCTCTTCTCATTACTTTGAGAAATTGAGAGGTGGCTCTATAGCGATCTACAGAAATTCTGAAAAGTACTTAAAAGCGTCAGACATTAGCTGGAGCTCTATATAATTGGATCTGTTCTGCACCCCTTGCATATAAGTTTTCTTGATGCAGAGCCCTGAATGCATAAAGAAGGGAGAATGTGGAGAGAAGAGCAGCTTCAATCTGCTTTGCTGTCATTTGGATCTTTTGAGTTCTGAGTTCTTTTGGCAGCTCTAATATAACAGAAGAGCTTTTCCTTCAGTGGTTATAAAATCTCCATTTGGAATGTTATTCTCACACATGTATGTGAACGTTGCCAATGGCTACTTTCCTCAAAATTAATTCTCACCCTTGATAATGATTTACAGAAGTTCACTGAAGTGCAGATAATAAATACTAAAAACAGTGAAACAGATATTTTTGTCACAGAAGAAAGGTACTTCCTCTATGTACTCAAATGTTCAAAAACGAAACACAATTTCATTAGATGTTGACATAAACTCTGAAAAATGAAAAAGTCACTCCATATAATTTACTATGCTCTGTGTTATTACTAATTCTTATTGGCACAAAAAAACAAGGAAAATCAAATCACTCTACAAGGACATAATATTCCTGACAGAAGGAAGATGTTGGTTGTTGGGAATACAGAGAAAACAGATAACTTTTTCTACAAGGCATGTTCTACACCTGAGGTAAAGCTCGATTCTAGCTTCAGCTCTACCCCTAACTTACCCCCTACTTGACTTCTTTCATTCTCTCTCATCGGGAAAAAGAATAAATTAGCTGAAATTATTTCACAGAGTCCTCCTAGCACTAGTGTCTTTGGTTGGCTTTGCTTATTTTATAGTTTCCTAAAAACAACCAGTAAATTTCACCAATGGAGAATTCAACTAGACTAACTTTTACCCCTCTTATTCTTCAGTAGGGATTTTTTAAATTCACTTTATTTGAAAATTACTCCAATTTTAAGATAATAATAATAAGTCTTGCATTTGAGAATCCTCCTCAGAAATCAAAGTTTGCACCAGCTGATATGTCTTTTGCTTTTGTACCCTTAGTATCTATTGTAGAATCAGTAAGGAGATGTTGTTTCCTTCTAGGCAGCAGCTCCTTTCCCCAGTGACCCACAGCGTCTAGTGGAAATGCCCTAAAAAGTGCCAATGTTTCCTTAAATCTCATTCTGCCCATAGGATGCTAAAGACAGGTTCTTGCCACCTCCTTTGGGGCTGCAGAATTCACACAGATCCTCCCTGATTCTGAAGAGGTAGGAGGCTTGATGCCAGTGCCCTGCCAGGTTCTCACTTCTCATTATTAGAGTCTGGAATGCCCCAGGCTGCAGATGAGAAACTGGAGAAGGCAGTATGTGCCCTGTCTCCATCCTAGGACACGAGCACAAATAGCAGTGCACTCAGGTCTCTGGGATGGCTGGACAATGAATAGCACTATATGGAGTCCATTCTATTCTAGTCCCTTTATTTCTGATGAGCTCAGGGGCAAGTGGATTGAAAACATGAAGGTCAGCCAGCACGATGGCAGGGTGAGACACATGAGAGAGCTGAACTTCCAGCTCCCAGCACTGGTTAACAAGGAGAATAGAACCAGAGGAGACTGGGAACAGTTTACAATGAATGACCACCCACTACAAACTAATATATACATGCTTCCATTTATTCCAACTACCACTATTGATAGAATATTTTGGATGAATTCATCAATCCATTAATCTGGTTTTGTTTTTTTTTAGCACCAAAACATGTATGGAGAAGGTTAATTTGTCTTCTCTCTTGTTTCTTTCTCTCCCTGAAACAGAAAACATTGCTGGCAAGAGCAGCAGAGGAAAGGCAAGGGAAATCTTCTCCAGAATAAATTGGTTGTGCTGAAACATTTGTAATTAAGCATGATAACCAATTACAGAAATACCTGGGGTAGTCAGTGATTCTCTCTCCCACATCAGAGGATTCCTAATCAATTTGAAATAACCAGACGCTGCTATAGAAAATAAGCAAGATCACAGCGCTTGCTAATGAGTCTCAAAAATGGATTTCACTGCATGAAAATGTTCATTGTCAGGAGAAAGACTGTTTTCACAATCTTGCAGGTCATTTGCATTTGCATTTGATTGGAGAAAAGTCCTTTGTTCTTTTCTCCCTTCTCACATTCTTTACAACAGTGCTGGGTTTTTTTCTGATGATTTAGTACTTTTTATCTGTGTGTTGTATCAGGCCCTAAAAATACACCAAAATAAAACCTTTGTGCCGAAGGAGCTAGTATCCACTTCAATTATTACTTAATTTCATTGCATTGAGTAGGTTTCCCAGAATTCAAATTTGAGGGTGTAAGACACTGAGAGACATGCTTTCACAGAACTTGCAGTGGGGGAACTCAGAAAGCAAGAGGAAAGCCACAGAGTGTATCATGTATGGCACTTTTTAAATGTTTCTCAACTATAAATCTCCAGCAACCTTCTCGGCAGAGATTTGAGCTACAGGGCCAAGCACTTTGAGGCTGCCATTGGGAAGGGAGAAGGACTCAGGACAGACCTTTCAAACTATGTATAACATATTACACATCTGTTGAGTGATGAATTTCTGCCACTTTCCAAGGGGGAAAAAGCACATACTTGAAAGAGGAGACATCATGACACTTGATTTCCTAAAGGTAGCATTACATAAGACATCTGCAGCTTTGTGCTTCTTGGCATTAGATCCTGCCATTCATGGGAGTCTCCCAGTAAGTTTCATCCACAGATTTCTTAATATATTCATAATAAGACAGGAGGTAGAGAGGAGAAATTCCTTGAGGAGGGGGCCTGAAGAGCAGAGGTTAAAAGAGGAAACTGGCCCTGCAAAACTTGTAGACAGTGCCCAGTTCCAGACAGTTAGACCACAACCAGTGAAGGTAAGTGGGCACACGCCCTAGAGGTTTCTGGAGGAATCCAAGATGAGCTCTCAAGAAACCACAAAGAGCACCCACCTCTAATGACAAAGCCATTCTGGGAGATACATGCACTATAGAATATCTTAACCGAAAGTGACCCCAACTCAATTATAGTTCCATATAATCTCACTTACATTGTGATTTTCACACACACGCACACACACGCACACACTCATGCACGGCGGGGGGGGGAGGTCTTTGGGTGCCACGACAGTTCCTCGAATGTCTTTATAGAGACAAAAACTCCTCCCTCCAACAGAAAGAAGGAGACTCGTCCCTGATTGGAGTAAATTGCCACCCCAGGTCAACGAGCTACTTCTTTCCAGAAAAAGCCACACATAAGCTCTGAGGCCTGGCGTCTGCAGGACTGTGGGCCCTTTGCACAGCCCACTCCTACCCTGAGGAGTGTGTCCGCACTAATAAATCTATGCTTTCACTTGCACTCTGTGTGTCCTGCTCAATTTCTTAGTTGGGATACCATGAACCCAGGACACAATCATTTATTCTCAACTCGTCTAAGTTTGTGGTTTAAATATTCATTCCCAAACCACCATCATAATGGACTCAATCTCTCTCTTCCATCTCTCCTCTTTTCTTTCCTGTCCCCTCCTACTGCTATGCACTCTTTTGCCCCCTTTTCTCTCATCCATTCCCTATTCTCTCACTTTCCTTTGCTCTTAGCTATTTTAGCTCTGTGTATATTTGCAAAGCCTGCAAGACTGAACATGTTTTATCTCTCCCACCTCCCTCAGCACCAAGACAACATGTGCCCCAACATGCACACAGCTTGGTCGCAGTCACAGTGACCCTCACTGTGTCCTTTCTCTGTCACCTCTTTTAACAACAAAAAATTGTCATGTCCACAAATAAAGGTCCCACTCAGAGGAACATGGTTTGTGTTAATTTTTTTAGGTTCTAAAATGTAAGAAATTTTATCCCAAAATATAACCACAATTCGTATTTATCTTTTTAACTTGATGAAGTACCCAAACTTTTCCAGGTTACATAGGAAATTATTTTTCAGACCTATTACAAGAAAAACAATCTAATTTTATTCTTGGTAAATACAAAAGTCCTAGCCTGGCATGATGGTGCATGTCATAATCCCAGTACTTGGAAGGCTGAAGCAGGAGAATCACTGGGAGTTCAAGGCCAACCTGAGCTACATAATGAGATGCCATATCAAAAAAATAGAATAAAATAAAATACAAGAGCCCCATATCTTTCTAAGAACCTATTGCAAAATTCTTGAATTCCAAGTTTTGAAATAGTTTTGGTTTCTATACAAACAACGCCCCTCTTATGATGGCTCAACTGAAGATTTTTAAATTTTAGGATGCCGTAAACGTGATATGCATTCAGTAGAAAATGTATTTAAACTTTTAAATTTGGATCTATTCTCACACTAGTACTACTTGGTATGATCCTTCTGAACACACTGTGTAACAGCAGAGAGCCACAGCTTCCACTCAGCCCTGCGATCCTGACAGAGAACAACTGCTACTCCACAGTGTAGTACTGTGTTGCTAAGCTAGAATGCTCACATGTATTAAATGCATTTTCAACTTACAATATTTTCAGTTTACAATTGGTTTATGCAGATGTGACCTCATCACAAGCCAAAGACCATCTGTACCTGTCTTCCTTTGTTTTCTAAGGATTTCCTTTATCCTAGTCTTACTTCCCTGATAACATGCATGTACCTACACATATACTAGCAAAGAAAACTAAGGCAGTATTAACAATTAAACCCTAAAAATGTGTACTTTGCTTGCAATGTTATTTCTTCAGCTCTTCTTAGTGCTGTTTTCCTTGCATCATTCAAGCATTGGCTCAAAGATTCCCTCCACAGAGACCTCTTTTGACCACCCTAAGTAAAATAAATTTCCTCCCTCCAATTTGCAACTATTATTTTCTATCCTACCAATTTTCTGTTTTAATAGCTTATCAGTACATCAAATCATTCTATTATTTGTGTGTATGTATATTTATTACATATATATGTGAGGGTATATGTGTATATGCATATATATGTGGATATATACAAAGGTACATATGTGAGTGTGTGTTCAGGGGTCGATGTACATGTGGCATTCCCAAGAAGTACTTCCCCAGTGTACTGTGAAGCTGCCCAGAGAAGGTAAGCTTGAGACCAGCCAGAAGGTAAGCCTTTCAGTGAGCTGGACCACAGTCCTGCAGCCATGAGGACTCCTTAGGCCTTCATGCTCTATGGAGAGGGTGTTAGTGTCTCAGTGCCTTACACTCCTTGCCTAAAACTCCAGTGAAGACTTGTGGTTCCTGTTCAAGGTGCTCCAAATTCCTTTAGTTGATACTCAGTAATGCTTCTGTGATACTGAAGTCAGTCTTTTTCTTATTGCAGTTTTTCCTCTTTTAGAAAGAAACTGGAATAACTCAATGTTTTTTTCCTGGGAGCCCAAGGCTTATTAGGAACTATTAAATGTGTTCCTTTTAGAGTTAGCCAAATTTGTTTTCCCTAAAACTTCTAAGTACTGAGTACTAGTCAAACCTTTGAGAACAAATAGTTCCGGACAAATTTCTTTTTCCCGTGATGGTACTGACACTAATTAATATATATATATAGTTTTCTCTTAGCAGAGAAAAATGATGATTGAGCGTGTACATTTAAGAACTTTTGACATTCTGTAACAATATTCCAATTCATCTACATTCCTCTCAAAATGTAAAACTCAGAATTGTCCAACACTTCAGCTGGGCTTTGATCAATGCTGAGATGACAGCTCACCCCTTCTCTCCTGTTCTTCAGATAGGTCTAACATTTCATTGACATGTATGGCTGCACTAGCACAGATGACTTTTCCTGAGAACCTTCTACATTCTGTTGCCAAGCAGAAAAGTTTGGTTTTTATTTTCAAGGTAGGACTTTACATTTATGCCTGATAAATTTCATCCTGTTAAGGGAAGCGCGTCAAAATGTTTTCAGATTCTGATCCTGTCATCTAATGTATTTGCTATCCATTTTAGCCTCAGGTCATTTGCAAATCTGATAAATACACATTCTATATATTCATACATATCATTGATACATGAATTTAACAAGCTGTGGCTAAAAGCAGAGCTCAACAGCCCAATGTTAGAATCACCTTCAGTCTGACATCTTCCAGTCAATCAGCCGCCATTAAGAACCTCAGTACAAAAAAAAAGAACCTCTGTACAAGGCACTGAGTGGTATAGAATGGTCCAGTTTGCCCCTTCCTAAAAGAGAGGTGTTAAAGGATTATGAGCTAAGAAAAGACATAACTGAAGAAATGTTTGTGGAAGACAAACCTGATTGTGGAGTCAACTAAAAATTAAGGTACCAGAAAGGGTACCTTAGAACACTGTTATAATAGTATTAAAATAGGATAACAGAAAGCCCGAATCAAATCTTTATATAAGGAAAGAAATTATTGCTCAAAAAGGAAATTATATCAATTTATCACCCACAATGTTATTAAAATTAAACAACACTACTAAGTGCTCAGGTGAGACTAAGCCTGACTTTTATTCAAGTCAACAAATGATAGATAGTGTGTTCCTCCTAGTCCAAGTACTGAACTAGATAACAGATAAGCCAAAATACAAATACGACTTCCTTCTTTCCCTCTCAGGGCCCTCAAAGCCAAGACACATACGCAATATACACACAATCAACCAAAATAAGTGTGATAAGTTATTTTAACAATGTTCCTGGAGGCAGAGAACACTTCCCAGGAAAAAAAAAGACTATTGGATAAGAAACAGGAAGAGTAATTTTTTGGCTTAATGAAAGTCAGATTTTCATAGGGATATTCTAATCAAGCATAATTTGATAGATGTATAACATCTGTATGTTGCTTCAAATTTCAGATTCTAAAAATCTCAAGCAGACAAGATGATCAAGTTGTTTACTATTAAATATGAAGGATTTCTTGCCCTTGAAGTTGACCAATACTTTAAAACTGTAGGCAAAAGAAACAGTTTTATTCTCACAGCAAAATTAAACCATGAATTACTAGCATTCTTAGAAAGAATTAAACATGAAGATGATAAATGTTTGGCTAAAAATAGAAATCTAAATGGAAGCGAGCCAGTCTTCCCTTTTCCGGTGTTCCGTGTCCTCCTTGGAATCTCACCATTTTAATGATTTGCCTTGGGCTAATTTGTCTAGAGCAAAGTTCACTTAGGATGAGCACAAAAGAACAAAATGTGTGATCACCAAGCAGGAAGCTTCTGAATACATTCCCTAGGTCCAGAAAGTCCAAGGCTCTGGAATGTCTGTCAAGGGAAGTTGTAACTTTCACTTCCTTGGGCTTGTAGTCAAAAGAAAGAAGAAGAAACCAGGAAAGGTGAGCCTTGTAGACCAGCAGTAAAACAGTAACTCAGACTTGAAAGCAAGCTAACAAATAAAGCATGCCATTGAGTCACCAAGGATTCAGAGACAAGCTCCTTATTACCAGTGCCATTCAGACTATTCACAGCTCCTTATCCTCTTGCTGCCTTTGTAAAACTACTTGGCAGAACTTCTCCAAATATAAAGCACATCACCTCTTAAATCAGAGTATGAGAATGCTTTTCCCACTGCTACCTAAATTCACCCCAATATATTTGAACTACACTTAAGGAAACCTGTTCTAGTTTTTTAAGTACAGTATCTGATTTTTTTTTCTTTAGTTTTGCAAAGTCATCATTCATCTGAGGCAGGCACTTTGCAATCTAGTCTCTCCTTTTTTTCACTTTAATGAACTAATTTGATAAGCATCATTAAAACCAAAAAATTTTAATACAATCCAATCAAATAATTCTATGGATAGCCATTATATGTCAAAATATTGCTAAATAGTTTAATGCAATGGGGAAAAACACAAGAAACACACATTAATCTCCTAGACTCTTATTGAATTTCTCTGAAGTGATACACAATTATTGAATTGTTGAAGAAATACACAATATTTATTCCAAAACCTATTGTTTCCTCTACACATAACTAATCGATAACCAGTTGCTTTTAACCAGATTCTGTGTTTTTTACACAATTCACAGTTTCTTTTAATAGTATTCTCCTAGTCAATCTTTCATCACTGAGTTCTAGTAAAGAAATATTTTTGAGAGACTTCAACAGTACATGGGACCCTTTAGACATTAAAGGCCTGAGTACTTAGAGGTTCCCTCTTAAGCCCACAAAGGCAAAAGCCACAATTCCTTACCTTAAAACATATTGTTCTGTTGAAAAAAAAATGGAGAAAGATAGCAACTATACAATGTGACCAAAAAAAACTAGAAGTAACAATGGAATAATATAAAGCAAAGAATAATTACATCTGTATAATGATCAGGACAAGTGTAGTAGAATTTATATAGACCTACCTTGAAAATTCAAACTCCAATCTGACCATTCTTGGCACAACGCATCATCTTTTCTCCAAATAGTAACTGTAGGTCAATCTTGGTTCATATGCTTGCTTGATAACAGTCCATCCAAAAGGAAAGCTGAGGGACAGGGAGCAAGACACATTCATTAATCTCCTCAGGGAATTCCAACTTGACTTTGGTTTAACTATTTGATTATTCCGCTGGACTGTCATGATCTTAGATCATAAGGCCAATAACCTCTATGGGGTAGTGAACTTACCATAGGAACAATGATCCCTGCAACTCAGTGGACTAGAATTTAGACATTTAGATTTTTACATATATATTCTTTATAGCAATGTTCTTTTCCTTTTATAGCTCACATTTCTGAAAGAAAGTTCGAAGAGTAAGGAAGTGACCTGGAAAAAAGAAGTTAGAAGTTCTTGAAGAAAGAGACTAACTTTGTGTAAATGGAGAGAGAACAACCACCCAGGCACCCAGAAAAGAAACATCTGAGACCCTGAGGCTCAGACAAAGGAGCAGCTTTGCACCTGGAGACTTCCTTGTGCAGAAAATTCTGCAGGCCAGCTCTCCCCAGCTTTATGGACTGGCAGGGTCTGTTATCCTCCTAGATGACTCTGCCTGCAGTTTCTTCACCATTCCCCTACCAAGAAATCTATGAAACATGGGGATGAGCCCAGCTCCACACAAAATACAATTTAATATCTCCTGATGTCTCCAATGAATCTCTGTCATTCCGTGGGACAAATCTGTGCCACCTGGCTTACGGTATAGACAGAAAGGAAAGACCAAGATGACTGTGTTCAATCATTCCTTTCAAAATCAAGAACTCAGCTCAATTATTCAAATTGAAGTAGGAGCCCCAGTGACCCAGAAAGCCACACTGGAGGCACTGTGAATCTGTCCCTGACAGACAAGGGACTTGCTTAGGAATGCCTCAATGAATGCAAACAGCACTTTCTTTCCAAAAGCGTAGTGTGCACCTGAGGACTATACTTCTTGTGAAGAATTCAGACATTTACTTGTCTCCCTCCCCAAAACATCTTCACTTGCACCATAATAGTGAACATAAAACCTTCAAATATGGGGAATGCACCAACAGAGGATCGTAGAGCCCGACAATGACTGTGAACATCTTTTCAATGTGAGGGAAGACTTGCTTACTCAGGGGAACCTCCAGAAGGAACAGTTGATATGTCACTTACCTGCACCTTATTCTTAGATAGGCAATTATCCTTAGGTAGGAACCATCCAATTAGAAAAGTTTGTACAAATTTATCCCTGACTTAAGTGATAAATGAAACTACTTTGGCTCAAGCCTGCATTCAAGTCAGCCTCAACTCACTGGGTAGTTGTTACAAATGACAGAATTAACTGACATCCTCCTTATGGGCCGAAGAAGAGTGAAGACAATCACTAATTTATCCTTCTGTACCTCGATTAATGCTTTAGCCCTGATGTAAAGTTAATGAGGAAATGTGAAGAGGAAACCACCAGGCTTTCTAAGATAGACCTATGGCTTATAGGGTCTGTTCAAGTAGTGGGAATCTGGAAGGCATAGTGAACTTCAATACTGTGGATTGATTTACAGCAATCTAAGCAGAGTCCTATTGGTCTTGATCCCTACCTACAAGTCGTATAGATAAGAATGGCCAACGCATTGTCAAATGTATTTCTCAAGATTCTCCAGAGAAACAGAACCAAATAGGAAATTCGTGTGTGTGTGTGTGTCTGTGTGTGTGTGTGTGTGCAAGCGCACGCACCTTGGACTTCCTAGCCTCCAGGACTATGCAAAATAAATAAATTTCTGTTGTTTACTGTCTAGTCTATTTTATTTTGTTCTATCATCCCAAATGGACCAAACACAGCATAGTAAAATAATATTTCCCTCTAGGGTAAAATGTAGTCTGACTTGAAGCTTTTTATACAAGGATAGAATTTCCTAAGCACAGGGTTCTTCTCTTGTAAAGCTGCAAACTCATTGTATATGTGAGTACCAATTGTCACCCATCATACTGCCTAGTGGAAATTCGGGTTTGGAGAACAAATATGGAAAAATGATAGCATTCTAGATACCGAGTGTACTAGTCACTTTCATGTTGCTGGAACAAAATACCTACCACCCACAATTTAAAGGAGAAGAGGTATATTTGACTCACACTTTCAAGTGGTTGGCTGGCTCAAAGACAGGAACAGCATGGTTGAAGGGCATGACAGAGGTCAGCTGCATAACCTATGGCAGCCAGGAACCAGAAAGAGAGAAGGGAGGAGCCAGGGACAAGAAAAGGCCACTCTCGTCTTGCCTCCAGTGACCCACCTCCTCTAACCATGCCCACATTCAGCCAGAAACTCACCAGTATATTAATCCACTGATGAGTATAGCGCCCCATGATCTACTCATCTACCAGAAGCCCCATCTCTGAATACCTGAGACTTTTAAAGGGGCATTTTAGATCTAAACTATAAAACTGAGTAATTAAATGATCTTTATTTCTAACACAGCAGCCTTCTACTAGCACTCTTGACACAGAATTATCCTAACTGATTACTTTGCAAGTAAGGTAACTTTAGCTCATTCACAATTCTTGTTAAGAATCACTATGGAAGCAGTGTTGAAAAATACATTAGAGTAGGACAATTCAGCGGGCAGAAATAACAATTAAGAAATTTTCTACTGTGCAAGAATGAGAAGATAAAGACCTAAACTGGTGAAGACAGTGGAGACTGGTAGGTGCTCCATTCTGTAAGATATAGTTATGCGATAAATAGATTATATGTTGTAATTAATTAAATATGGAAGAGGGTGAGGTAGTGAAGTACAGATTAAACCCCAGGTTTTCTCATTTTGGTGCTTGGGATTGAAACTGTGAGGGAAATTACCAATTACCAGAGAAATGTAAATAGCTCAGTTTGGACGTGTTAAGGTTTGGGATCTGTGTAATGTGTAAAACTTGAGCAATAGTTTGTTAACCTTGAGCATGAAGAACAAAGCCAGTTTCACTTTTTTTCTTCTCTCTTTCTCTCTTTTGTCTGCTGCTCTTCTCACTTTCTCAAAAAAAAAGTGATTTATTTAATGAGTTAGTATAGATGATTGGTCCCTTTTAACTCCTTTGTCATTTCTCCATCATTTATAAAATATCCATCAGGTTATTTCACATGGACACACATGTGCACTCACACTTACATACAAAAACATATATCTAACAGAGTAATTCATATCCTTCCTACTCAATGTATAATACATGGACCTGGAACTTTAGTATCACATGCAAAATGGTCAAAAATGCAGAATCTCAGTCCCCACCGCACACTTTCCAATTAAGAACCTGCATTTAACAGAATTCCCAAATGATTTCTATACCGTACATATTGTTTTGAATCACTGTTCTAGATAATCCATTATCCTTAATCAAATATAGGACACAGAGAAAGTAAATATATTTTGAGACAAACTATTTATTTGCATTTATTATTATGTTTATAATACATTTCTAGAGTATATACTCCACACACTGATATAAATTATAAGCTCAAGATCAAATAAAAGGAGAGTTACATAATGTTGTGCACGTGGTTGGTGATGAACACATGTTTAATAAACAGTGGTTAAACAGATGACCTGTGAAGGTCCAACTCAAGAATCCGTAAGTGATACTTCAGAACTCAGATTTAAAGTCAGTAGATGTGAATTAAAGTCAAACATTAGTATGCAATATGATCTTAGGAGTCCCACTGGGAATTTCTGTGCCAGCCTCCTCCTCCTTACAGTGTCAGGCCTTCCATAAATAGCCCACAGCAATGGTGTCAGTACCAAATATAGTATTATGAAAGACAATAGTTATTATTTATAAAACAAAACTGTATGTAATCACATAAAGAGAAATACTATTGTATATTGATCTACCAGAATATTTAAATAAGTTATGTCTATTTTCAAATTCTTAAGTTCTTTTTTTTTTTTGTATTAAATTCTTTTATTGGTACATTGTAGGTATACAACACAATTACATTTCTCATTGGGAAATGTACCTTTATATAATGCATCTTGGTTCTTATTTTTTCCACATTCCTAGCCCTCCCTTCATGCCCTCCACCCTTCCCTATTTACAAAGACTTTATTTCCATTTTTTCCATTTCTCAGCATTTTTTCCTTTCCCTTCTTTCCTTTCCCCTGCCCCTCCCACTACCCCTACCCCTTTGGACCTTTTCTTCCTATTTTACATTATCGAGTATTCATTCTAATCATTGGTACATTTTAGGTATACAATATAATGACATTCATCATTGGAATTTTGCACCTTTACATAGTCTCTCTTGGTTCTTTTTTTCACCCTTGCCCAGCCCTCCCTTCAACCCCTCCATTCCTTCCTATTTACAAAGATTCTGTTCCTATTTTTCCATTTTCTCATATTAATCCCATTCCCTTCTATCCTTTCCCCTAGCCCTCCCACTTCCTTCCCCTTTGCCCCTTTTCTTCCTATTTCCATTACCTATTATACATTTAGTCCTTATTTACACTTTCAGTTTCTCACACCAGAGAAACTGTTTGGTATTTACATATGTGTGTCCTATTTATTCCACTTAAGAGTATCGCCTCAATGTGCATCCACTTAGCTATAAATTTCTCTAATTTCTCAATTTTTATGGCTGAGTAGTACTCCATTTTATTAAAAACCCACATTTTCTTTATCCAGTCTCCAGTTGATGGGCATTTGGGCTGTTTCCAAGTTTTAGCTATTACAAACTGCACTGCTATGAACATGGGTGCACATATATCACTGTGGTATGATTCTTTTAATTCTTTGGGGAAGATACCCAGCAGTGGAATAGTGGGGTCGAATGGGACTTCCAGTCCTAGTTCTTTGAGGTATCTCCATACTGTCAAACTCTTAAGTTCTATGTCTAATGGTATTCTTCATTGTAGGTATTTCATATAATACAAATTCTTTTCACATAAAAGGAGAAATAATTATAAAACATATCTATTGAGTAGTCATTAAGAAATAACTGTTTTACCTACACTAATTTGCTCAATTTCCCAAAACAAACCTATGAGGTAGGAATTACTTTTATCATGTCCATTTAACATTTAAGGAAACTGAGGAAAAAAGATTTAAGAAACTTGCCCAGAATCATATAATTATTGCAAAAGTCCAGATTTGGGTCTTTGGTTCCAGCAGCCATGCGCTTACCTACAATGTTATACAACCTCCCTATTTGTTCAAGTATTCATTTATGCATTCAAGAAACTTTTACTAAACACCTATCATCTGTCAAGCACTTTTCACAATGCTAAAAATATGGAGAAGAGCAAAATACTCATACAAGGCTTCATGGGACTTACATACTGGAGGTAGAGATAATTAGAAAAGTAATTAAGTAATTATGTAACTGTAAGTCAGGTAAAATTTTATGAAGTAAATGAATGGAATTCGATGAGACAGAAAAATGGGACAGGGTAGAGTTTATGTTCATTTTGGAAGGACTCTATGATGAAGTAACCTTTAAATTGAGATTCAAAAAATGTCTTCCAGTGCTGGGGATTTAGCTCAGTGGTTCCGTTGCCTGCCTCACAAATGGAAGGACCCGAGTTCAATCCACGGTACCAAAAAAAAAAAAAAAAAAGCCTTCCAATGGTTAAAAAATAGCAAAATCATAAATTCATATATAAGCCTTATTAAGCAGCCATAATAATGTGCATTTCATGAACCAGTATTAGAAAATTCATGGGATTTAGCAATGTTGTTTTGAAAATTATTTCAAAAGCTATTATTTAACACACATTACATGTAAGGAAAACAAATGGGAAAATCTCCACAACCTAATCTTTCTCTGCCTTTCTTCGTTTAACTGTAAAGGCTACACACAGAAACGTGTATTCAGTTACCAACACTGTCTTTCTCCACCATGGTGGGAGGCAAGGCCTCTTACCTACTCCCATCCCCCTGGCGGAACACACCTTATCATATAAATAAATGTGTAGCATTGTCCCTGGAAAAAACAAAAGGGAAGCGGAATAAAGCTACTTCCTATTAAAGGATATTTATATACTTTGCAGTCAAAAAGACTTTGATTTATAAATATACAAAAAAGAGCTTCCATGCTTCTTGATGTGAGAGGTTTATGATATTCATCTACTCTGGGACTGAAAGAGAAAAAGTCAAACACAGTTCATTGCTCTCATTCATGAAGAGATAGGAAACTCTATGATGAACCTTTGGCTTAGAGATCTTTACAAGAAAAATACAGAAAGAGAGAGACAGAGAGGGAGAGAGAAAGAGAGAGAGGCATATATATAAAGTTTATGTGCATACATATTGCTTTAGTTTACTTATCTTTCTATAATAATGTCAGTCCCTCCTCATCCCCAGAACAATGTTACCATCTCTGAAGGCAAGAATATTCTCTCAAGCCTATTTATGGAGTGGAAGAAAAAATTTTAATTATTACTATTTTTTAACTTTTATTTTTACTGGTACATGTTCTCAGTAAAAAACTGATTGAGGCAATACTCTTAAGTAAAATAAATAGGACACAGATATGTAAATACCGAATAGTTTCTCTGGTGTGAGAAACTGAAAGTGTAAATAAGGACTAAATGTATAATAGGTCATGTGAAATAGGAAGAAAAGGGGCAAAGGGGAAGGAAGTGGGAGGGCTAAGGGAAAGGATAGAAGGGAATGGGATTAATATGAGAAAATAGAAAAATAGGAAAAAAATCTTTGTAAACAGGGAGGAATGGAGGGGTTGAAGGGAGGGCTGGGCAAGGGTGAAAAACAAGAACCAAGAGAGACTATGTAAAAGTGCAAATTTCCAATGATGAATGTCATTATATTGTATACCTAAAATGTACCAATGATTAGAATGAATACTCGATAATGTAAAATAGGAAGAAAAGGTCCAAAGGGGTAGGGGTAGTGGGAGGCACAGGGGAAAGGAAAGAAGGGAAAGGAAAAAATGCTGAGAAATGGAAAAAATGGAAATAAAGTCTTTGTAAATAGGGAAGGGTGGAGGGCGTGAAGGGAGGGCTAGGAATGGGGAAAAAATAAGAACCAAGATGCATTATATAAAGGTACAATTCCCAATGAGAAATGTAATTGTGTTGTATACCTACAATGTACCAATAAAACAATTTAATACAAAAAAAAAAGAAATGCAAACCTGTCCCAGTTGAATTTAGTTTGCTTTATATACAAGTATGCTTAATAATAAAATAGCATCAATTCTTCAGTCATAAAAAAAAAAACTGATTGCATTCCTGTAATCATTACACATACATAACACATCCTAATCCTTATTTTTCATCCCCCTTTCCTCCCCTTTCTCCCTCCCTTCATCTCTTGATACCCCTCCCATTTGAGAAAGAAGACATTACCATTAGGACATCCTTTTTGTTCTCAATCATACTTCTGCGTGAATGTCCACTGAAATGAATAGTTCTGCAGGACATGGTGGCTAAGGCCGGTAATCAGCACTTGGGAGGCTGGGCCAGGAGGATCAGTAGATAGAGGCCAGCTTGGACTACATAAGGAGACCCTGTCTCAAAGAAGCCTAAATAAACAAATAAACAGTTCTCCTTGCTTCTTTTGGTCTTGATTTCAGAAAGCTTTCTTCCTTTCCACGTAATAAATAAGTAAAATAAATTTTTATGCCTTTATTAATAGGTCTATTAGCATAGGGGTCTCAACCATGAGAAATGGATAAGAAATCTTTTTTCCCCTATACAGTTTTAGGTTTATAAATGAAGTGAATATAAAACAGAAAGTCGTCATGAATATCACACACACACACACACATGCACACACACACACACACACATACACATACACCTCTTCCTGTTACTAACATCTTGGATATATGTTGTACGTTTGTTACAAATGATGAGGCAATTTTGATACATTATTACTGATTAAATTGCACAGTTTCCATTAGGACTCATTCTTTGTATTGTATATTCCGTAGATTGTGCCAAATCCATAATGCCATGTACCTACGATTACAGGATCATACAGGATAGTTCACTGTCCTGAATGTCACCCGCGCTTCCTCTATTCATCCTGCTCCCTCCCCACCTTTCTTTCACAATCCTTGGAAACCACTGACCTTTTCAGCCTCTGTAGTTATGCCTTCTTCACAATGTCACATAGCAGTAATCAGTGTGTAGCCTTTTCAGACTGACTTCCTTCACTTAGCAACATGCATTTAAGTTCACTCTGTGTCTTTTCATGACTTGATGGCTCGTTTCTATCACTGAGTAACATTAACTGTGTGGATATAATCCATTTACTCATTCACTGGTGGAAGAACATCTTTGCTGCTGATAAGTTTTGGACCTTATGACTTAAAAGCTGTAGAAGAGAGAATTTTTTTAATTTATATTTTTTCTTTCTAAGGATTTAAATTTTCTAGAAAAGCCAACCTAATGAAAATCCATCTAAGGATATGCTGTGGCTCTTGTATTTTAAGCCATGGAAAATAACAAACAAGAACTGCTAACAGTGACTGTTCTGTTTTGGATCTGGAATGATCCTGAAAGTTTGGACCACAATACAGCCAAGTTAGGATTGTGGGGCTTTTGGAGAGTCACTAGATCCTGAGGGCTCTACCTTCATCCGTGGGTCCAGTGACAGATCCAGAATCTGCTGGCATTGTCTGGAGGTGATGGTAACAGGAGGTGGAACCTGGCCGAAGGGAGTGGGACATGGGAGTGTGACCTTGGACTATACTTATCCGGCCCCTTCCTCGCTGGGCTGTTCTCTCTGCTCCCCGGCTTCCCTGAGGTTAGCAGCTTTGCTCCACCTCATGGCCCCTACTGTGAAGCTCTGCCTCCCTGCAAGCCCAGAAATGTTGGAGTCAAGAAATGTGGTCCAAAACCTCTGAAACTGTGAGATTGAAAAAGGTCTGTTTCACCTTTACATTGACTTTCTCGGGTATTTTGTCACAGCATTGGAAAGCTGACGCAGCGACTTTAACTTTCACAGAACACAAAAATTTCTTTTAATTTTGAACAGATCTGGTGGAACTTGAGAATAAACTTAATTATTTCTATCTAAATGTTATCAGATTCCCTGAAAAATTTGTTTCCTTTCTTTTCAGAAAATTCATACTGGTGTTTCATAAAATGAAAAACAATTTCTATATCTGTACCTGTTTGTAAGTCAAATATACATTTCAAAGATTCTGTTTACAAAAGAAAAAGCTATTTTTTTCTGTGAAGTTGTATTTGTGAAAAAACTAATAAAGCATACTTGAATTATCACACTCAAATTGCCACTTTTCCGCAAATTAATTACATCAATGTCTAAGATTGGAATTCAAGTTAACAGTTCTACATAATTAACATTTCATGTATAACCTATTGATAGTCTCCATTTCGTGTTTGCACAAGGAGTTTCAAACTAAGGCCTCATTATCCGTTACTGATAGTTCTCAATAAGGTAAGATTATTTTAATTTTTAATTCAATGTCAGCTATATTAAAAAATACAAGTACTAAATTAAACTGAAAGATAACTTTCTGCCCAATAAACATAGAAACAAGACAAAAGGATCCTAATTACCAAGCGTGCCCAGGAATGTGGACCGCATGTGAAGCACTAAGCTTGCTTAGCCCACTCAGCAGCCACAAGGCCACCCCTTTGCAATGGTGAGTCTCACCCCAGACCCTGCACAATGACTGACTTATCTCAGCCTCCCTTTGTCACCAAGCTGTTCTGCATGTACATGTAGCCAGGATCTAGATGCTACCACAAACTTAATATATCATATTGCTTTTCACTTAAAATAATATCTGCAACATTTCATCACTAAATCATACATAAATCATTTTCATCTCAAAGCCACTCATTAGCATCACTTTATTGTTAGTCCAACAATTTTATATTTCCCTCACCCTCCTGCCTCATAATTTCTAGGCAAAAAAAAAGTCCTACTTCCACAGCTGACACCAAGAATCTGTCTAGAATCTGAATTACTATTACTAAATTTTTTGAACTCTTCCCCAAAGTGTTCCCTTTTAAGTGGTTAATTTGCACTCCAATACATAAAATTCTTATACAAATATCTATTTGTGTGGCAATGTATTTTGAAATAAGCCTTGTTTTTTTCTATTTTGCTTTTGTTAGATTTTTATGTCTGCTTTTGTTCTCTCTCTCTCTCTCTCTCTCTCTCTCTCTCTCTTTCTCTTCCTCCCTCACTCTCCCTTTCTCTGGAAAATGTAAAGTATTGCTGATATGAGGATCATTTTTCTTTTTAATTTCTCCTTAAACATTAGGAAAGCTCAGCCAAGACCTGTCCTGCCACCAGGCGGGCATTGACCTTCAGCACTCTCTGACCCTTTCTAATTTGAAGGAGTGGCACTAGATTTGTAGCAAGGGTCAAGTGCCAATGTTTTGTTTTGTTTCATGAAGGCTGGGAGGTGCTAAAGAATTAAAATATAAATGAATAATGAATAACAGGTTGGCAAGTTCAAAGGAGCATTTTGGGGGAATTGATTTTCATAATTTCTTTTCTCGAAGTTTTATTACTAGCTAGTATTGGGCAAGTGCAATATTCACTCACCATCACAGATTCCTTAAACTAAGTTTTTACTTATGATTTTCCTATATACAAGAAAGTGTTTCTCTGAAGGAATGACAACAGAAAACTGTGATATAAACAGGAGAGAAGTTCACATGTGATCTAGAAATGAAATATTATCCATGTGGGAGCTATTTTTATGTCATAGCTATAAGTTGAGATACAAGTCATGTTAAAAAAATTATTTAAATATGAAAGTATAAATGTATAGTTTGGTGTATGCAGCATAAAAACAAAGAATAAACCCATTAGACCTAAACTGAGGAAAATATTATGTGAAAGACAGAAGAATCAGAGCAAGAAAAGGACTTTAAAAGTAATTTTGTATTTTACACACTAATTCCTTATTTAAGAAATCCCAAGACAAATTTTCATGTTGTGTTACAAAATCACAAGTAGAGAGGACAAGTTTTGCATTTTAGTAATTGGAAATTTTGCCACAATCCTTTGTTTGAGGGGGCCCAGAAATTTTCTGCTTGCTTCAAATTCTGGTTTAATTGTTAAAATTATTTACACAAGAAATGTGAATCTATAGAAACACAAGAAAAAGAACTGATGCTATCATATTTAAAACCTTCAAAAATCATTAAAACATTGAATTTTTAAAAAAAATATAGCGTTTTAAAAATTATTCTTCCAACTGATAATCAATTCTCAAAGTCGATATTTATTGACAATTATTTTATGGTCAGCACTTAGTGTTAACAAGAATACGAATCAAGGACAAATTTTTCTGAACTTAAACATCAGCAACAGGATGACAAATATTCACCCACAGTCACTGGCTGGTCGGTCACACTATCCCTTTACATGGTCACACTTCCCTTTTGCAAACAGCCCAGTATGGGACTCCCTCAAAATCACGTGGTGCTTTAGGCACTCATGTTGGTGAGATCTGAATGGCTCCTTCAGTGAGCAGGCTGGGTATTGATAAGAGCATCCATGGCCCATGACGGTGCAGGCACAAACTAGCTCAAGGAAGAGCCCCAAATTTCAAGTCCAGAGAATTCTCCCTATCTTCATCCTTTTAAACAAAGTTATTTTTAGATAAAACTCCTTTTTAATCAATTTACTTACCCGTTTGGCTACTTTCAGTTTCTAACTTTTAACAATTGAAGTCATTAACCTCTCAAAATTTTCCTAAGGTTATAAAGCAATAAATACAAACATACAGAGATGTTAAAGAACTATCATCACATTATACATTTTTTTGTTGTTTTCTTGGTATTTTTGAGACAAGGTTTCATTATGTAGTTCAAGCTGGCCTTGAACTCACTATGTAGCCCAGGTTGGCCTTGAACTCAGGATGAATCCTCCTGTCTCAGCCTCCCAAGTGCTGGAATTATAGGCATGCACCACCACGCCTGGCTCAACACACATTTTTGGCGCTCAGTATTATAGCACAAATATTTTTCATGTTGTTACATATAACTCTACCTCATTCATCCCAATAGTGTATAGAACCCATAGTAAAGATATGGTACAATTTATTTTACCATTTTCTTATTAATGGACATTTCTGTTTGTGACAGTTTTGAATGAACAGCTATAAGATTTCTCAAAATGATATATCTAGGTTATAGGAAATATGCATTTAAAAATGTTAATAGTTCTTACCAAAATAACCTCTAAAGATCTTACAAATTCACTTTATTAGTGCGGGAGGGAGGGGATAAGAAGGTTACTTTCTTGCCAGAGATGAGCCCAGTATAGTGCAGCACAAAATATTTTATTTTTTTGTTATCCCGGTCTGAAAGCAAAAAACAGGTATCTTATTTTAATTTTTATTCCTTTAATTAGTACTTACATTGAGCAAAATTTTTCTGTTTCTCAGTCATTCTAATGTGTCATCACTGAACGGCTTACTCATATTTTCGTTGTTTCCTATTAAGCAGTTAATATTTTTTTCTTACTGTATTGGAGGAATCTTTTAAATATTAGATATATTCTATACATGCCACAAGTATTTTTGTGTTAGTTGTTTGATTTTAACTTAATGTTTTCTGTCTTTAACATAATTAAGAATTTTAACATACTCAAATCTTCTGTGGTACTTTTTTAGAGGCCCTGGTTTCTCCATCTTACTTAAGAACAGTTCTCCAAGCTTATAAACATTCTCTTCAAATATTCTGTAGTCTTTATGTTTAGATTTTTGCTTATCTAGAGCTTGCCTTTGGATATAGTACAAGGGAAGAATCTAATTTTATGTTCTATTCTTGAATACCTAATTATATAAACATCTCAGATTCAAAATATCATATTTAACAAATACTAGGTTTCCTCATGTCAGGCTGTGTTTGGGGCCACTATCTGGGTGGGTCCCCTTGATCTGCTTGCTTATCTTCCAGTTTTACCCTGTTTTATTGCAAAAGAGTCTCTTTCATTACCACTGTACATAGCACATTATCATTATTAATTACATTTTCCCATAAGGACTTTAATATCAACCTTTTTTAGCACTGAACTATATTTTATCTCCATTTAGTAAAGATAGACATTGTCACATTAGTTCTTTCCATCTAGGAAACATTCTTCTGGACTTCATTTTACATAGAATAAGAATGTTTTTCTAAAGAAAATGTATGGGTCATGAAGGGCAAGTATTGGAGAGAGTAATTTTTAAGTCAATTCTCTAACAACAAGATATAATTATAAAGAAACTATGACTCTAACTGTAGGAATCATTGAATTCAGACTTTTCGCCAAATGAAGAGACACAGCTATCATTTTCAGAGCTTTTCTTTTCAACTATTGCTTCCCTCTACTCCCATCATGGGTGAAAGTACAGGACTACATTCGTCATGTATAAGGATTTGATCAAAGATGATCATGAGAGCTGAAGACTCATCTGTTAAGGTTTCACTCAGGTTGCTACAATGCCTGATCTCCCCCTCTCTGTCAAGCCACATGGTGGAATGAGCTCAATAAATGAGCAATGATGTGAAAAGACAGAGTATTTTGTCACCTTTCCTTGTGACCTCTTTAACCCTGTTGCTGAGACTATCAACCAGGGAGACAATTAGTACCAGTTACATCATAGTCTTGTGACACGGACAGCTATTCTCTGGGAAAGAGACCAATTCATTTCATCCAGGTCGCTGAACAACCACCAGATCATAAAGACTTTCAGTCAATGCCAAAGTGAACTCCATTTGAACCACCAGACCTGGTTGTGCGAGTTCATCTATCATTGCCATGACAACTGGTCACCCATACAGAAATTGCATTAAAAGCAATTGCCTAATTCATAAATTCTCTTCTAAGTTCAAGTCTATGTCTTGGATATGGAAAAAAATTACATGGTACAAAGATACAGATATTTTTTGTCTCCTGCCTCTTTATTCTAACTTGTCTAACTGAGCCTGTCATTATTCATTGTGTGCAGTTATGAGGCTCTAATTCCACATAGTCCTTATTTCTCTTCTATCTCAGTTTCTCTTAGAACTTACACTGCTCACTTCACATAAATAGAACACAGCAGAAAAAAAATGATTCAGAGTTAAAAAGCATATCATGACCGTCTTACAAAAGACAGAGGTTTGTAATATCCAAAGATCCAAGTTACAAAATTTTTCACAACTCATCTTTTTTCTCTTCATCAGACCTAGATAAAAGTTCTGTGAAGTGGTTAATTGCCCATCCAGAATAGACAGTAAAAGATGCTGGTTATATAAAATAATAGATGTGTGAAAAGTCTCAGACACTCCATAGGGCTGGCAGGGCCAGGACTTTGGAAACTGGCTGTGCCTTGTAACTAAGAGATAAGGTCTGAATGGGATAAATTTTCTGAGCCATTTTTGAGGAATATCTACCAGTGTTTCATTTTCCTGAGCAATGAATTTTATTGCCAACTAACACAAATGAAGATAAAGCAATTGTCTAGGTAAAAGAAAGGAGGAAAATCTTCTGATTTTTTGTTTTTTGGTAGCTAGTGTTAATCTTGGAGAACCAGTTCCAAAGCTGAGAATAAAATTTATCATATATCTTCATCATTGCTTCCTCAGATTAATTTTATTTTTTAAATCACAATTATTTCCATTTTCTAGTGAAGTTAAAAGGGATCGCTTTACTTGGTGCTAGTACTAAATGAAATCAAAATTAGTATTGTAACTGTGAAAGTTACAATAGGAGAAGCCAATGGGTCTGTGTATCAGATGTCAATGTTACCAACAAAGAACTCATGAGGGAACACCAAGAGATCTTGATTTTCAAGTCTTTCTTTAATGAGCAAAATCAGAGTTAGAGTTCATGGCAGAGAAGGGAAGGTGGTCCTCGGGCTCCACCAGCCAGGAGCATCGTGATGAAATTCAGCGTGCAGCCAGGTCTGAGTCACTAGAAATCTCAAGAGAGGCAATGTTTCTCCATTATGAATGTAGTCTTGTAACAAACCACCCATGTATTATGTTCATGATTTTCTTAGTTCCTATCAAAGAACTCCTCTGAGCTGATATAATGCCATTCATCTTTCAAGAGAAAAAAATAATCAGTCTATGACAAGAAAGCCTGTATTGGAAATTAGAGTCATGGAATCCAACAAGCCATGCTGTATTTTTATAAAATTAAGTTCAAACAAATGACTGAAAGTTACCCTGTCCAGGGAGAATGTTTGTAAAGACCATATAAATAAACAACACCATGTAGAAAGCTGAGGTTTTGAAGGTTTTAAAATACAGCTCTGTGTTGCAGCTATGAAAAACACGAGCAAGTTAACTGAAAGCAAGCTAGCAGTTGCATATCAGGAACACATTACATGTGGAGTGAAAAATCATTTTTAGTAACCATTGCTCAGTACAATGAAGCAGCACCTCCTGAAAAGAGCAGAGAATTTGTATTATAAATAAAATGCTAAGCCTCAAATACAAAGCTGTGAGAACAGGAGAATAACTTTGCCTACTTAATGGAGAGAATATTCAGGATGTTTATTCTTTTTACTCTTGCTTTCTCTCTACTGAATATATTGAACCTGTGCTCCTGTCCCAGGAGAGAGAGAGAGAGATGACCCTCATCAGTGCTTTCTCTTTTTAGTTTTCATCTTCCATAATGTAAGAATAAATGCATAAAATGGGAATGGACTTGAATATGACACATGCTTGAGAAGAATGATTTGGAATTGCATGGCTAGAGAGCAAAACTATGTTAATAGGTTGAAGGAACTTTCACTGATCATCTCCTATGCCCTGACACCGTATTAGGCACTTTATACACAGGGCTTCGATTTTTTAAAAGGGGCAGAGAGAAGTTTTAAAAATTACAACTAAATCCAGGTGATGAAAATAGCACTCCAGCAATAATTTCAGGTCCAAAAATGATATGTAAGAGCAGGACAAATCACAAAACATGTAGAAAACAAGTTCTTTTCTTTTTTTGCAGGCAAGAATAAGCTACAGAGTAATTAGCATGAGAAATGCTTATTAACAATCTACCACAGGCAAGGAAAGGCGCTGCGTTAGATGTTGGGTTACTCAGAAGGTGAATAAGACATTGGCACCATCTGAACATGAGTGAAGAATGGTTTGGGGAACAATTTTTTTCTTTACAAATCCTAAGGTCAATGACATCTAGCCGTGTAGTACTCAAAAGCACACTAACATGTTATTTCTCAACTAGATCATAAGTTCTTTGAAGGCTGGAGCCATGTCTTATATATAGTTCCATTATCTCCAGCACAATCTTAGATACACTCAATGAAGATTAGTGTACTAAGTACTGATATTCGAAACTTCAAGGTTCTGATATACTTGAATAATCAATGCTCAAGCTGCTAAAAAAAGATAACCAGATGGGATTTTAGCCACCCCGCTCACTGGGGCCTTCAGCCCCAAAGGGGATCATATTCTTTGCCCAGGGCTAAGCACATCTAAGGACAGCTACTGTGAAGGAAAAAAGAGCAAGAGATTGTTTTTTTGTGTGTTTTTCTAGCATTTATCATCAAGGGGAGAATACTGTTTTAAAGCCAGTGGATATTCCCCAATGGACACCTAGGATTTGGATCATAGTTATTTGGTACTCACTCAGCAATTTTTTTTTAGTGCAGAGAACTGGGAATTCAAGCCAGTCAATTGAGAATTGCCACTGTGCTGTAAAGGAATACTGCTGGTGTTATATCATTGTGTTGCCACTGGTCCTGTCAGCTAAGTCTTTCATGGCTCAGCAGCACTGTGCTAACACTATGCAAGCCATAGGGAGAGGAACATGTCAAAAACCTATGGCCAGGGATGCTCTTGCAGAGCTAGCACCCACTGAGTGCTCAGAATGTGCCTCTGTATTTTCTAAGCGCCTTACCTAGGTTATTCATGTAACTCTCACACCAACCCATTAGATAAATACTGCAATCCCCTCCCATTTCAGATAAAAACACTGAGGCAGAGAGACATTAAGAACCTTACTGAAAGTGACACAGCTGACAGGGCAGATGGCATGCATTAGATGCAGGCTATGGAGACTGGGAGTCCAGAGTTGAAGCTATCCTACACTGTGTTCATCTTCAGAAGTCCCTGCCACCCTGCTGAAGGTTTACCCTCTTGCTTGCCGGAATCTGTGGTCCAGTAGCTCACCCACCGTTCTCTTCATGCCTGCTACCTAATATTGGAGGTGCTGAGGACTGCATCACTTCTGTCTTAACTGTTTTCTGTTGCTAGTAACATGATTCCACAGACTGGGTGAGTTTTAAAGAAAAGAAGTTTATTTGGGCTCATTGTTCTGGAGGTCCATTGGTCTGGAGTCCAGAGCCCACACTTGGGGACGATCTTCTTGCTGGCAGAGTCTCAAGGCAATGCAGAAGTATCACATGGCAAGAGACAGGAAACATGCATGCTTCTCTCTCGCCTCTCAAAGCCACCAGTATTCAGTAGTGACGGTCCACTTGAGGACCTTGTCGAATCCCAATCACTGCCTAACGGACTCATGTCTGAACGCTAGAGTCTAATTGTTTCTTCCCTCTTCATACCTCACAACAAGGACTAAAGTTTGGAGCAGACAAAACATATTCAAAGCACAGCACCTGTACTGCACTCTCTTACCCTAAGTTGTTCTCCCTCACTTTACCCTAACACCTGCCCACCTTACACTTGTCATACCTCCATGGCTGCTTGTTACTATGCTCAGTCTTTTCACTCTTTCTCAGAATCATTTTTATGGTAAGGACAAAAAAGAGAGTCTAGATAAATAAAGCACTGGGCAGATGCTAAAACTGCAAGAAGGTTTGGTGAAATTAGTAAGAGCAATACTCAGAGACTTCTTCACTGCCTTCCCAAGGGTAAGACTGCTATGCCAGTGGTAAGAGAATTCCGATGTAACATAAGAGAGTGCAAATAAAGTTAGAAATGAGGGATTTTTAACACCAGAAACATCTTAAGGGCAACTCTCTATCACTGCTGAGGGACGGGCCTTCATGTTCTTCATGTTTGTAAGAGTATGTCCCTGCTATAATGACTATCACCCCCAAAAGTCACTTGGAAAAACTCTGAAACTGCTTTCCAGACTCATTCATAAAGAGTGTAAAAATTTACTGTCTGCTGCAGTCTGTGCCAATGACCGCCGAAGGATGATAAAATCATTCTAATCACCTCCCCAGCCAGTGATGTGCCATGCACTGCAGGTGAGAAGCTGTCCTCAGCCTGGTCAAGGCAGGCTGACAGTTTGGGAATCGTAAACTTTCTCTGGACAGCATCTTCAGACTTCCCTCTTCGCCCTCCTGTTCCTGGCTGATATACTATTAGATATAAACTCAGATGTGTAACATTATTTATTTCTACATTTCTCACCCGAAATGCTAGTCTTTGCCTCGTTATTATCAATTTGACAGTGAACGTAGATGGCTCCATAAAATACAAAGGCAGTAGGGGAGAAAGTTGAAGTTGCTGTAGGGTTTGATGTTGTTTCATTACTAGGTAGGAACCTAGAGTTAGGACTGTCAGGTATATTTTTATTATTTCACTTGTAAGGAAGTAAGAGGCTGTAAGAGAGGTTATCCGGAAATGACCAGATCCAAAATGGACTCCTTATTTTCTCCTCTGTTTCAATCAAATGAAGCAGAATGATGATATAATTATTTATTGTTCAAGCTGGAACACTTTTGACAGTAAAATAAGCCATTATGAATAATAAAATCAGTACAACAGGCATATTCTGGAACTATCCCAGACAAACCAAAAGAAATGATTGCCCTGCAACTATGCATCCCTCCTATAAAAGTACTTTCTACTTGGACCTGAAGTTGATAGAACTTACGTTGGTGCTCTCTCCAAAGGAAGTAGGCTACCTGGCCAGTATTTCATTTGATTTCTACCCCTGCTGAAAACAAAGCTCTCCCTTAACCCTGGCTGCAGCCTTCATCTCTTCTCTTGTCTTTACCACTCCCAAGTATGGTGGTTGAGGTAGGAACATATTAACTGAAGTCAGATAATTTATTATTCCTAGACTATCTCATACACCATTGCCAGTCATTCTTGAGTTCTTTATGCAGAAAACTAAACGGTGCTTAATTGAACATTTTATTTGCTAACTAAGTTTGACATATAGTCAACAAGAGCAACCAAACATTTAATCAGCTGCTGCTAGCACTTTGGATGAAAGTTTACAGAGCATCAAGCTTTGAGCATTTCCATTCCCTAGAAAAGTGAAAACAAAAGTTGGGGCACTGCTTTATAGAATTGAAAGAAGCTAGGGGAATCTGCCTTCAGTACCCTCTCCTCAGTATCTGCAGCACTGAGAGAGTTAATAGCTCAAGAAATCAATGAGTGCTCATTCTGCATAGAATTCTCAGTGTCTACCTGTCAGCATAATTTAATAAATTCATACCCATGGATTACCAGGCTATAGTTATTTTACCAACAAGGTTTTAAATTTTAACATGAAATTTGTAAAATGAAAATGACTTTGAGATCCAAAGGAACAGGTTTCCAGATGAATAATTTCAGATATTTGACCCACATTAGCATTCCTGGAGCAATTATTACTCAAGGAAGGATAGGGTGCCTTCATTTGATATGACCCAACTCAAATGCAAAGACATTGAATCATCTACATCACTGCTAATCAACTATTCCACGTAAACAAATTTTCCAAATTACTGAAGCATACCTATGCATATGCCAAACTTCATCATCAACTCATTCACCAACTTCCTAAATAAATCATTACAGGTTGAGCATCCTAATCTGAAAATCCAACATCTAAAGTGCTCCAAAATCGAAACATTTTGAACACCAATATGATGTATGGAAAATCCCACAACTGACTTCCTGTGATGGGTCACAATCAAAATGCGGGTACACTAAAAGTATTGCATAAAATTACCTTCAGGTTATGAAGATAAGGTGTACGTGAAACATAAATGAATTTTGTGTTTACCCTTGGGTCCCATCTAAGACATCTTATATACATCCAAATATTTTAAATTTTTTTAAAAAATTCAAAATGAGAAATACTTCCAGTACCAAGCATTTTAGATAAGGGATACTCAGATTGTGCTAGTTTCTAAGGGAAAGTGAGCATAACTTTTCTTGAACTTCGGCGGTCAGTGTGAGGATTCATCATGCTATAATACCCTCAGTGCCTGCTTTTCTATAATGGTTGTTGTTCTTTCCCCACTCAAGGTCAGCTGTCACTTCTGCTGTCAGTAGACTTCCATCTAACTCCATGTCACCCTCCTGTTCTTCTAATTTATTGCTGCAAAACTGCTAAGTGGTCAAAAACTGGATGTCGAATATAATTAAGGACAGTTTGTTAAGAAACAGTTGCTCAGATACTAAGTCCTTGTTTTTCTTGTTTTAGATTTGAAACTAAACAAGAGTTCAAAATGAAACTTTAAGTAACGTGGGATTTAAATACTTTTCTAAATCCTCTTTCTAATCCTCCTTGTGAAAAGATGTGGTTTTATTCTTATTAGCCATTTCTTATCATTTTAGTTTTCTGTCTCTCTTACTAATTGACTAGATCCAAAATATAGTTCATTTTGGCTCTCTTTCTTTACATTGTTTCAAGGATTTTACAAGAATAAGAAAGTCCAAAAAAAAAAAAAGTGAATGAAAAATTATTTCCAAACATCTGGCTTATTCCAAAGAATTGCGGATAGGGATCATACAGGCCTTGGTTGGGGTTCAAGACTGCTTGATGGAAAATAGATGAACACCACCAACAGGTACTCCATTTCAACCCTATTCTCTAAATTCTTGGACTCTTGTGCTTGAGGCAAAGTCATGCTAAATTTCCTTATGTCCTAATACTAGGCCTTCCTAAACTACCTTTGTTTGTGAGTTATCCTAAAAATAGCATCATAGAAAGTCCTGAACACTGATCAAAACAAAATAGATTGGCACCACATGCTGAATTACACAGATCACAGGACCCCATCAACATGAACTTGCTTGGCACCATAATCTTCCCCACCCCCCATAAACCAGAATGTCATCAGCAAAGCAAGGCAATGCACAGATGTAATTACCCAGCTAATTCAAACAGAAATAAATGTCTCATGTTTTGGCTATATCATTGGGAGAATCCAGCCAGAAGTGTTTCTACTACCTGGATTAGTTAAGCAATTACCTCAAGCTTTGACTTCATTCTGAAACCTGTCAAAGAACATCCTCTCTTCAAATTTATAAACAATGGTGTCTCTAAGCAAATTACTGAGGTAGCATTTAAATCCAGCTGTCGATCCCTCCAAGGTAAAATTCATAGCATTTTATTCTACAGCTAGCTATGCAGAGAAAGGAAATGGCTGAGAGAAATACTAAAACCCCAAGCACAAATTTGCTATAGAATTAATATCACAATTTGTCACTGATAATGAAAGCATATAAAACAGGTCCTGACAGCATGTTATTTCTGTAGCCCATCATTCTTTATAAAATCCAACGAGATTTTCCTTTGCAACTGTGGAAATTATTTTCTCTAAATTTACAAAGCAAAATAATATTAATATTGTGGTTAGTAGCCATCTGCTTCATGAGAATTCTGTGCAATCATTAGTCTAAGCTGATGGCATCATGGCAAGTTGCCACATCCCAAGAGACCAGCCTCTAAAATTCATCAACATCTTTGAATCAGTCTCAAATCCAAGAGGACAAACCATAAAATGGGTGACCTGTATCACAATACTTTGTGTTTAGGTATTGAGCCCCCCAAAGTTATCCCCCCCCCGCCTACATTCAAAGCCACACAGCAGACAGCAGTCAAATGGAATCACCAGGCTGCAAGGAATAAACATGAAGTGTTTAGGTCACATGCCAGATCCGACAGAGCAACAAGCAACCTGTGTTCCACTCAACAACGGCAGTTTTCACTTCAAAGTCAGAACAGGACCACGCTGTGAAGAGTTCAGCTTATCACAAAAATCTCACTGAAGTCACACACACACACACACACACACACACGCACACACACACCCCAGAAGCAGCAAAATGCAGAAGAATTCAAAGGAGGTGTGAACTAAGTAATATTTCTCACACAGTTTCTACCATAAAAACTTGCACCAGAATTTTTTGAATTTAAATATTCCATCCAAAAAAGCTATGTACTCTCTTACCGTTTTTAATAGCTTGTTCTAATGATTTTCATTTAGAAATGCAAAAGAGTGCTGTACTTTTAATGTTTAATCAATCTTCAAGAACTCTGTGTGTTTGTAACCATGGGCCATATGAATGCTAGGAAAATAAGATATGTGCCCAAAAATGATTTAGCAAGGCACACCATAACTGCTTTGCACAAGTATATCATAATCACATAATCATTTTTTTCTTTCTTTTTTATCTTTTTGTTGGTAGCCTAAGAGCACCAAGCAAGGGGTGGGAAAAGAGCAGAAGGGTAGAAAGGAATGAAGGAGTCAAACTTAAATGTCACTGTGAAACATATTCTTGTAATACTTAGGCAGATATTTCAAATTACACCAATCATTTGCTTCATTTGGAACTTTCTGGAAAACTCTGAGAGCAGAAGCAGAGGAGGGCATGTGACATGGGCCTAACCACACACACGAGAGAAGCCACACTTTGAGAACCTACTAGTTTTCAGTGCAAAATGATGCTTTTGATAAAACTTAAATGGAGGCTATATACATTTGCAAATAAATGTGCAAATGAAACTATTATCTTTAAGTACACTATAACTTGTATGCTCTTATCTAAAATCCTCATGGACAAACTGTCATGGATAAAATATATCAACATCAAACACAAACAATACGGGAGTGCATAACACCATACCATTGCTTAGACTAATTTTATTTGTACCATTAGTTGTTTACAGTTAAACCCTTAGAAGAAGAATCATCAATCTAATCTGGAACCACCATGCTATCTTGTCAGGTCTTTGTCTTTGTCTGGTGGCATCCCAAAGGGGCTAAAAGGGACTGGCTTTGTGTTTCCCTCTTCTTTCATGTCAAGCAAACATTATATCTAAATGAGTGAGATGCAAAATAAAAATTAAGGAATGAAAAGCTGAGCTCTGAGGATCAGACAGGAGACAGGGAGATTCCATCAGCATTACTGAGGGTAGTAGTAACAGTAATAGACTAAGTGGATATTATCCTTGTAGTCAGTGTTTGGACTACAACCACCATGATTTCCAACTAAGAGTCAATCACTCCAGGACAACAGCCCCCATTTCTTATACAGTAGGTTAGCTCTGCCCTTATCTTTCACTAGAAAGATATTATATTTTGCAAAATACAGTAAAGTAACAGAAACCTGCCTTCTTCTTCCATTGTACATTAATTCTTCACCTCCACATGAGCCATAAGCCTCCTGTTTTACCAGCTGAAATTTGGGTCATATTATGTCTAAGAATAGAAAGTATCACTACAACCATTTCACACAAATATAGCTTGAACCTCATTAACTATGTTGAGTTCATTTCATATTTAAGATCCTGGATCCAGCTCTGACCTCTTTCTGGCAAATAACCTTGAATAAGTTATTTAATCTCTCCAAGATCCATGTACTACATCAGTAAAGTGAGATGACTATTGATCTTAGAAAGTTGTCAAGGGGGTCAAGCAAGGCAATGTATAAAACACTGACTATAGTTTCTGGTCCATACTAGACACTCAATAATTATTAGTGTTCAAAAACATGGAATTCCAAGTTTTATGAGAATGTAGGGTCTTGTTTTTAAGTTAGAGCCAGCTAGACTATCAGCAGAGATTTTCAAAAACCAAGAGCTCAGGAAGTAGAAATTTCCATTTTGCATTGGTCAGCTTTCCCCATTGCTGGAACAAAACACTTGATATTCAAAGCTTAAAGAGGGAGGAATTTAGTTTGGCTCATGGTTTCAG
The DNA here is from genome assembly GCF_053883595.1 of Heterocephalus glaber. Classification (NCBI taxonomy): domain Eukaryota; kingdom Metazoa; phylum Chordata; class Mammalia; order Rodentia; family Bathyergidae; genus Heterocephalus; species Heterocephalus glaber. The sequence goes on from NW_028258333.1 coordinate 18,171,927, forward strand.
AGGTACCTGGTTTCAGTTCATGGTCAGCTGGCTCCAAGGCAGAAATATAATGGTGGAAGGGTGTAGGGGAGGAAAGCTGTTGAACTCAGGGCATCTGGGAAGCAGAGAGCAAGGGAAAAGCCCATGAAGAATGGGCCAGGGACTAGATGTAGTCCCTAAGGTCATGTCCCCATGACCCACTTCCTCCACCCAGGTCCCACCTCCTAAGAGCCTACTCAACTCCCAACTCATCAATGGATTAAGTCATCAATGAGGTCATTGTCCTCACAATTCAATCACCTCTTCAGAAATCTCAAATTCCAGTCAAGCTGACAATGACTTACAGAACAAAATAAAAGATAGATGACAGGAAACAAGGAGGTAGATCTTCCAAAGATGGGAAGGGAATCTAGATGGAGGGAGGGAGGGAGGGAAGAGGAAGAGGATGTAAAAAGGATTAAAATGCAGTACTTATGTATACAACTTCCCATGATGAATATATTCATTATGTATCACAATACATGTACTAATAAAAAATGAAAAAAAAAAGATTAATCAGCCTGCATCTCATCCCAAGGCTCTAGTTCTAATACCTTAAAATAAGACACTCTTATTTCTAAACCCATTCTGTCCAACTTCAAACTATAGATTCTTACTCAGGACTCTCAGTGTGTTTGAGTTTGCTTTCCCTGCCTAAACACAAGAAAGGTAATGATATTTACACCCTCTCCTCAACAGAACTGTTATACAAGCAGAGCAGTAGTGAGCACGAAGCATTTTATAATCTTGAAAATGCTACAAATGCTACATAGCGTAGGTTGTTGCCACCGGGCAGTGATAGAGGTGAAAGATAAAAGCAAGTACTGCTCTAACATGCAAGAGGACTCAAAGCTTCACTCTTGCTACCAGAAAGGTGAGACAGCTTGGTAATGTAATTCTCTAATTCTCCACTGACTCGTGGGCATGATAAGAGTAATTGTTTACAAAGTCATTGACAGAATCAAAATTAAGTAAACAAAACACTTTTAACACATTACCTAGCACCTAGTAAGTGTTCAACAATGGTTAGCTGCTAATATTAACTTCAAAGATTATTGTGTATTTTGGTCCCTTTTTGGTTATAAAATGTCAAGTTCCTTTTCCACATGACAACAAGGTATTTTTCATTTGTGTTGCTTTAGTTTTTTAAAAGATTAATTACTACAAACTCTGATAACCACTAAAAATTTTCAGAACATCCTTTAAGTGTCTTTATCTACATTCTTAAAGCATCACGGTTTGTGAAACTTTTCTAACAAGGCTCTATCCCTGACTCTTAATGGGCTTAGTGAAATCTCCTACATGGTTATGTTCATGAAGATACGTGATTATTACTTACAAAGCTTTTGCTGGTCATAGAAAGCAATAATCTCCTTCCTCAGATTCTCAAATTTTACAAAGAAGTCCCAGTTCATATTACAGTTTAATACCAATTAATAAAAAGGTATTTTAAAATATTCACTGAAAAGCTGAAAAATCAGCTTTCCCTGTGGTTGTTCTTGTAGACTAGTGCTCCGAATCAGTAGTGGGCAGCAACCCTTTCAACAGAAAGATCTCTCCTTTGTCCCCCTCGTGGCCAAACGCAAAATAACAACAGGTAAAGAATTACTGAGTTAAAAACTGTTCGAATCCCTTGATTTTACAAATGAAGAAACTAAGGCCAGAAGATGAGGACCTGAGCAAAACTGCATCATGTGTAGCAAATCACCAGCATATGAAAAAGGACAGGGGTAGTCTGAATATTATGCCGGCTGCATAAGTACCCAAAATTATGCTTAATTGAGGGTCTTTCCAATTTTTCCTTATCAGTTGACACTGGTAAATTTTATTTCTTGTTTTCTTTTTTCTTCAAAAGATATTAAGTGCAGTTTCCCAGGGGCAAAGACAAAACCACAGCTGTGACCAAGAATTCTGCCTGAATACTGTACAAAGTTTCTTTTTTAAGAAATAAAATCTGGCCCGGGGTTGCAAAGTGCACCACCAGAGCACTGTGCACAAGTGGCCAGTGAGAGTAGAGAGTGGCACATCTTTATAAATGGCCAAGACCCACGACTAACAAGAAAGAAGCCAACTGTGATTTTTCTTACCTTTAATGTACCTTAAATAGGGAAAAATTGGAACCAGGTAAGGTATACACATGGCACAAGATAAAGCCAAATGTCCTTGATTTGAAAGAAAGATATATTATTTGATTTATTTGCTAGCTCTAAAATTTAACAAAAGTACAGGTTTGGTTTGAACATAAATGCATTAGAGAACAGAAACCATTAGCCAGATATTTTGAGGCCAATAATACAGAACATAGTCATGCAACACCTAAAATGCATTTATCTTAAAATCAGAAATTTCAGGCTATGGCAGGTTTTAATTTTCACATCACTACACATAGATTCCACAACAAACTCAATGAATCTGAAAGCATCTATAGGAAATTACTTCAAAGTATGTGTTTAAATTTCAGTTCTGACTCATCCTAACTGCTTAACCATAGGCAAATAACCATAGGCAATTCCCATGCCTCAGTTTCCTCACCTGCAAATCAGAGTGGTAGTATCTACTGTATTGTCAGAAGGATTAAAGGAAATAATCTATATAGAGGATATGTCACATCATATGCATTTGGTAAATGTTAGTGATTGGGTCTTATCAAAATACTGAAATACCCATTTTTTATTCTTAAAGCCAAATAGAAAGCAAGAATAAACAGCAAATGAAAGCAGCTTCAGGTTGGGAAATGGGAGACATGTTAGTACAGCCCTCCTCCCTCTAATGAGACATATGACCCTGGACCATGATTCTTGTTTTCTCACTGCAAAAAATAAGTTTGAATCTAACTTCAATAGTATCAAGTTGGACAAAGATATTAAAGATCACTTAATCCCAAATCTCAGCCTCGAATTCACTTATAATCAGTGTTTATCCAGAATATGATTGAACATCTTCAAGGATAGGACTGATCTCTACCTAAACCTGCCAGCACCTCTGATCTTGAACAGCACTAATAGTTTAAAAATCCTTCCATAGGTTGAGCTGAAATCTACAGTCTGCTTGTCATTGGATCTAAGGTACCAATGATAGGAATCAGTGGCATTATTTTATGTGTCATTGAGTAATAAAAGATACTGCCAATTATGCCATGACATGATCTCCTTATCATATCTATTGTAAGTGGCATAGAAATTTCAGTGAGGTTAAAATATGAAAATACGGGTTTCTTAGAATAAACAAAAGGCAACATCTTCAGTAGTTCCACTAGATGATCATATTGAAGCTTCTGGAACATTAAAAGTCAGTCTAATTTTCTCTCATAGGAGATTTTTTCGAGTATTTATAATTCTCTTTTCCAGTCTTTTCATTTTTAGCTCAAAAGCAGTATCTTAAGTTTATGAACCATCTCCAGTTTTTTGTCTGCCACATCCATTCTGGTTCATCTGAATCTCTACTCATTCATACAGTCAAGCACCAGACACTTTATCAAACACCAAAGTTGACATGATGACTGAAACTGAAAAAACTTCTGCTCTTTCAGTAATACAATGAATATATAATACATCAGATGAAAAAGAACTCCAAAACAATGAAGTTTATTCAAGGTTCTATATGTATCTTGTGACGTAGGTGGAAATACAAGAGGAGGGGCTAAAAACAAAAGAGTATTTCTGTGCAGGACCCAGAAAGGAACAGAGGCTGAAGGAAGGCCTGGTCTATTATAAAGGAAATGCTTCTGCCTCTACATACAGTAACCTTCTTTCCAGCTTCATATATTCATCTCTGTCTTCTTTTTTGACAGCCATGATATACTGTGAAATTTTGATGTTCTTACAATCTATAAAATCCCCAAATATTTTTGAACGTATGCTATTACATTGTCTTCCCCACTTGAGCTTGTCACTCTTCCCATCAAGTGCTTCTATAATTGGGAGGCAGGTTGGTGGGAAAGGAAAATTATTGTTCCCTCTGAAGGAAAAGGTAAGATTTTGTGTTTTCTCTGGTCTATACCACTTATTTAAAAGAACATCCTGGCACATCACATTTCCTCCTAATGACGTGTTTCTTCTAAATGAGAATAGTCCTTTCGTGCTATAGTACAATCTAGATTCTCAATCGACTAAACTTGAGTTTTCATATCTGATCAGGTAAGTTTGCATTCTACTGTAAGGCAATGAATAAAATATAAAAAATAAGAATTCAGCAATATTGTTGTCCATTCTACGTATCTTGAAATACCCAAAGTACTAAAATACTTTGTGTAGGTCAATAACATTTTACTGTGCATTTTATCTCAGTTGAAAAATCTCCTGGCTTATTGTAATGTACCTATAGCAATGAGTCAAACATAATGATCAGGAGGGAAATGTCTTAATGCATCCTGGGGTCCAACTCACTTTAAATATGGTATTGGAAGTTTTCCCAGGATTAGAAACCTGGATAAGCACAGGTAATTTGTGTGAATTTATTTTAGCTTGTATTGAAATGTCTATGGTTCTTTCAAAAGGGAAATTCCACAGAGGTTTTCTGTCTCCTTTGTTTCATTTCAATAATACTTAGAGTGACTAAAGCTGTTTTTCCCTCCTTCAAACACGTTTTTCCCCTTCACTGACACATATGTGAGCATGCACACATGAGGCAGAGGTGGGAGATAAGCATTCATTCTTCGGTGAAATTTGTTCACTTGTGCACATGATGATGATAAAGTCATAAGCAATGGAATGTATGTGATATTTCTAGTAGCAACACATTTGGGTTAAGTTTTAGATCAAAGACTTGGATGGGTTGAGTCAAAAACCAGTGATGCCAAGATTCTTAATTAGGCACATGGTTTCAAAAGTGAATTTTTCTTCTAATCAGGAATAATTGTTAATGATATGAAAATGTTTTCACCAGGTTGTCATGTATACAGATGTATATTATTGAAAAGAAAGTCAGGGAAGTTGCAATTATTTATTGATATGCACCCCCATTATAAGGATAAAATAGCCTCTTAATTGTCTGAATTTAGATTTAATGTAAGTTAGAAAATTCTTCATCAAAATTAATATCCCTACTAATGGTCTATGAAGGAGAGTCTTAAAAATGAAACTTTGCAAGCTGTAAAAGGAAAGAAGTAAAGTAATTTTGACTGAAGCATATAAAATAATGAAGGAGTCTGAAAACTGATGGGCTGCTTCAGCCCTACCATACAACTAAAGAAAGGAGCACATGGGCAACGGGACTTTCATTTCGGTCCTGGGGAGCCAGTGGGACCGATGGGAATCTGCCACCTCCTCCCTCCCCCCGCCGCAGGCCCCTGACCCCTCAGAGCGCCTCTCTGAGAAAGCAGAAAGTGAGGAGACACAGAAACTCACTCTCTCTTTCTGACAGGTGAGCTCTGGACACCTCTGTGGATCTGTTCTACCAGGTGGACTGAAGGGCAGGGGCGGCAGATGTAAAGGGGGACGAAGCAAAAGCCAAAGCACAATGGGCAGAGTGCTGGTGGCTTCTCATCACCTAGGCCTTTCCAGAGGCCCAGCAGAATTTCCATTCTTAAGTTTCATGAGAAACTCCTGCAGGATGACACCAAGATTGCCTCACTCGTTTAATGACCCCCGAATGGCTTCTGTAACTTGCCAGCGTGTTTTGGTGTGTCAGAGAACAAAATATAATAAAACAGAGGAGATACAGGTAATCATTGCCCTTTAGTAACACTCAGTTCTTTGCCTCTGAAATGAAGATAAAGCAATTCTGTATATTTACATCAATCCTCTAATGCGACACTAATAATTACTGTGGTGCCTGTTACTAGGAAATCTTACAAGCCTCATAAGGCCTTTGGTACAACATCCTGGGGTTACTCATCCCTGGCCTAATTTTATGCTGCCACCTGAACTGTTCAGATGCAAACTGTCTGCTTTTCATAAAAAGTAGTTATTTTAACCATCTTTGATTTGTAGCTTAATGGAGTCTGAAGGATAGTATATGGCAAACAATTAGAGATTCCCTTTGTGAGATTTTAACTGGTTCAATGGATAGAAAATCAGCTTCACTGTCATACCATAAAATCAGTTCATTTGCACACCTATCTCCAGAGGCATTCTAAACATATGACTTATTTTTATTAGCATACATATATATTGTGTGTTCACTAGCACATATGATAATAAATCGCATCTGCATAGATAATCTGTGGTTCTGTGTGTCTGCCTGTATATCTACACACAGTTATACCAGTAATATTTTGTTTCTTGTGCTGCTCAGTTTTATTGCTTAACCTCTGCTGTGTCTCCATCAATCTGTTTTCTCTGTCTTAATAGGCAAAAAAAAAAAAAAAATCACTTGATAGAAGATTTAAAATAAACTATGAGAGGACTTTGTAAGAGGTAAAGGACTATATTAAGACAAGAACCTAGTCTTTCAAATTAAATGCATAAGAAATTCATAGTCTGAGGAATGGACTATGAACCTGTAGCAGCTTTCTTTTTTCCTGTCCTTCCATCATAAGAGTTTAAATAGCTACATGAAGAGAAAATGCCTGGCCTCTTTTAGGTGAATTGATGGCAAGTCTTCACTACAGAGCAGTCTTTTCAAGAAATAGACTCAAAGTCTTTCCACCGTCCATGTGTGGAACATCTGTGGTGAAACCATTCTACACACACACTTCTCTGAAGCACTGGCGGCCTAGGGGAAATACTTTGATTTGAGCTTTATTTAAATGCCTGAACTTCTATGGCAGGCACAAAAGATTTTCTAGTAAGAGCTCTCTTGGGAACAAGATCAACCTCCAACCAGTTTAATCACTAGGAGGCCAAGTGGCCTGGAATTTCTTAGAGCACAGTGCAAGGCGTCTCCTTGAGAACATAACAAACAGCTGGCTTGGGATGCTACTGACCTCGGGTGCAATCACTGTGGTAATTAGATTTAATTTTCCTAATTCAACGGTGCCTGACTCCGTCATGTCTATGTCTCCTATGCAGAAAGCCATTATTCTCCTTTAATAATACTTTGACATGTTTAAGACTTTTGCAGCCATTCCCTAATATTAGACATCACTTCCATGGGACAGTACACATAGCCATTCAAGGCTATGTATCAAATGTATGTATTTGTGTATCAAAGAGTTTAACTGGAGGTTATCCCACTTCCATAACTTTCTAGAGAGACGTTAAACACGGCACAGGCCTTAAATATTATTATACCCTCTGCTCCGCAAGTCTCATGAATCCTTGTTGCAGTTCTTTGAGAAAGATGGCATCAGGATTAAGCCACTGGCTAGCTTGAAGGGTTTGGGTTCTGAGCGTTTCTGCAAACCCAAGGAAGTATGGCTTCGGGCTTCCACTTCCTGGGGCTCCTCATTCCAGAGAGATCAGGGCCTATGTAAAAACCCGTCTTCCTGGAAGGAGAGACGGAGAGGGAGGCAAGAATCTGTATCTGCTTGCGTCTGTTTACGTTGCGAAGAGCAGGCGTCGGCGTCGTGTCGTTATCTCTGGAAACCGAGCTGCCTCACATGTGTGCATGTTCGGCGCGCTGTGTCACGAAGCTGGCATCGCACGGCGCGACGCGGTACCGAGTCCCTGGGAACCATAATTGCTTGGTCGGTTAAAAAAGAACATCAGACCACTGCCGATAACGGTACAAGGTGCATTCTGATAGTATAAAGAAGGGATCACGGGGAGTCACACAAGTTCCCAGTATGTCTTAACCCCCACCCCCCAAAAGGAAAGAAAAGCAGGGGAAGCCTGGGGCTGCGGGAGGGCTCGGAGCGACTGACTGCTCGGGACGCAAACACTGGGAGTCATTCTGCCACGGGGAGGGGCGGGCAGGGGCAGGCGCGGGCCTCCTTCACAAAGTCCTCCTCTTTGCTCCCTCCCACTTCATTCACTTGCAAATCAGTGTGTGCCCACAGGAGCCAGCTCTCCCGAGCCGTAACCTTCCCATCCCGAGAGCTGCAATTTCAGCCGCGGTGGCGAGAACAGCGGAGCCAGCGGCGACAGGAGCAGCCTAGCGGGTCGCGGGGGCCGCCAGGCGCTGGCAGGCGAGCGGAGGTGGGTTCGGGCTCGGTCGGAGGTACCGCTGGTTTTGCGTGCATTTTTTTTCTTTGTAATTCTGTGGCGTGGATGGAAGCCAATCAGAGCGAGAGCGAGCCCCTCCGCCCGGCGGTGCCGCGCGCGGAGTCGGGGGTGCTCGGCTGAGCCGGTCCGGCTGCGCGCGGCGCTGCTGCCCTCCCAGGACGGCGCCGCTGCTCCGCTCCGCTCCGCTCCGGGTAAGACCGATCCCGCGTGGGGCTAGGCGGGGGCGCGGGGGACCGGGCCGCAGGGGAAGAGCCCGCAGCCTGCGTCTCCGCCCGCGGAGGCTGCCGGGCGCCTCCGCGTTTGCAAAGTTGGCTGCTCGATTACCAGGGCTCTGGTGCGTGCAGGACCGGTGCGGAGCCGCCGGGGGCTGGAGAATCTCCACCTGCCCGCCTTACAAGGGTCTCTGTGTGATTGCTTGGGCTGAGTTACATTTCCTGGCTTTGGGACGAAGGCAGAAATTCAGAGAGTCTGAAAACTCTGGATTGCTCCCAATAAGGAAAACTTAAGAGATGATTTGGCTGAGAGAAGGAGATAAAGAAAACTGTTAGCTTGCACGTTCGGGGCAACGCCTGCTGGCTCCTATAGGACAGAAATGCTTAGGTTGCAGGGAAAGTCCAACATCGTTGGACTCCGAAAATGGAGCACACTGTCCAGGGAAAAGTCATGCGGACTCGCTCGTGCTCTTCCAAGGCTGGCGGGGCACAAGTCCGGGGATAAAGCCTTCCCCGGGCTGGCTGAGAGCGCAGCGGGTCGCCTGGCGTTAGGTGTCAGACGTGGGAAGAGCGGAGCCTTCGCTGCGCTCATCCAGAATGCAGTACAGCCGTCGCAGACCTGGGACCGCTTCTGCAGTTAGATATTCTCCTGCCAAGAGTTTCCCTAGGTCTCCAGACTGGAGACGCTGGCCCGGTCAGCGCGGTGCTGACAAAGTGTTGTCGCTGCTGCAATAAAATCCATATTTTATGGGGAGTTAAATTGCAGGTCTGTGTTAATTCAAGGAGCTGGGCACCTGAGTTAACTACTACTGAGCGTATTCAAGATGCTCGAAGTCTAATCATCTGGAATAGCCACACATTTCTCGGCACTCTTTTGAAAGACATTGTCCTTATGGTAGGGGTGTAGGGTACCAGCCCGTATCTCAGGCCTAGAGTCACTTTCACTTCCTGAATGAAACGCATGGTGTGGGAAAGGTTTCCCTGAAACAACAATGTTGCCAGAGTGGCCCTGGCTGGGGGATATGATATGTGGCTGCTCCTGGGCACTGCAAGAAGCAGTTGTGGGCTTTCTGAGTGGTTGATTACCCAGGGGGTGCAGACTCCTCCTTGTTTTCTGAAAGGAACCCGGGATATTCCTAGTTACTACACAACTATTCCAAGAATGAGTAACAAATATGCTTATCCAGACAGTGGCCAAAGGTTTCTTATTTCCTTTCTTTTCTTGCTACAGCTTTACCTGAAAAGAAAAACACCTAGGAGAGCTAAAGAGAGAGAGAAAATATTCTCTGCCAGTTACCTTGAGTACCATCCTTTGTGTACTAGCCCTTACATGGCTCTGTGTTTGCTATTTTAGAGAAGAAGAAAGCCAGTTGTGTGAAGAAAGAGGATATGATGGAGCAGATGTCTTTGTGATGTCATAAAGAGGAGGGCAAAGTGTATGCCAGAGGCCAGATTTTCAATGCAGAGCTCAGAAACCTGAAAGAGATCCAATAATTGATTGCAAAACACAATCACATAGGATCATATCTCATTCCCCTTTGCTCTTGGTGTGAACTAATTTTTTTTTTTTTAAGGAGGGGTTGGAGTGAAAGAAGGGGTAGATATCTTCACACTAAGTTTGATGTTCCATGCCATACTTTTGAAGCAATGAAAGTAACCAATTTCTTTAGAAAAATAAAAGAGGCACCTGCGTATTTTTGCAAGGAACTGGAAATGGTTTAGTTCTACTGTATTTGTCCACAATTATCTTTTTGCTGCCATTAGAAGAAAGTGACAGGCTGATATCTCATAGGGACTTTTAGTCCCTTTACTAGCTGGCTTTTACACCAATTTCTTGCAATTATTTTCCCAGTGGTAACTCTGCAAAGTTAATATATGGAAACAAAATCATTTTCTACCAAGTTGCTTTCTATAAAAATGTGTACCTTACATCCTACACCCACCACTTCCATCAGCCTTGCAGAGAAAAAATTACTGTGAGGCATTCTTACCTTTTAAGAAAGAAATTACCTTGCAAAATACTGTTTGAAATGCTTAAATACAGCTAAAATTTCTAGAAAGCACAGCTACCATCATAGGGCATCAAATGACACTTTCTTATTGTGTCAGTAAGTTGAAATAACAGGTTCTGAATGTCTAATTAAGGCTAACTGAGTGATTGTCCCACAGAGAGATTTAAAAAGAAAGAGACAAGTATCTTACTAAGAAATTATTGTGTAGTACCCCTTTCTGGCCCTACTTGCTGTGCAGTCACGATGCCAACTTCCTGAAGCTGCATCTTTTGAATTATTGAAACTTTCTTAGTTGGAAGGGACCTCTAGTGGGTCGGTCATTCTATGCATTTTTCCTTGTGGTTCATTTTCAGTATAGATTTTCCTAAGATAATAAGAGCATAACAGCTTTTACTCTGCAGACAAGTTAGTATTCTCCAAACACTATCTTGATATTTGTGCCAGGTCAAAATTATTGTTATTGCTATCATTTCTGTAGTTCCCCTCAGTTAAGGGACTCAGAAGTATTTTCACCATTGCCTAGGTACCTAGACATCTGGTAATTGTTCTGTGATTCCCAAGCAACAAAATGACCAATTAATAAAGAATTTACTACCATCAGTATGATAGAATACATCATATTTCTGGCCTTGCCAAGACTCTACTTCCAAAGTTCCAAATTATCCAATAATAAAAGTGATCTTACAGTTATAACTCAAAAAGTTCCCCATGAAAAACTTCCACCACTAAAGAAATACATGCAGAGAAAAATTTACTCTTAGAGACCAGTGAACATTCACAGATTGTACTGAAATAGAAGTATGTAATTTAAAGAAGTCTCCATTCAAATAAGCATGTGTAAAAAGTGCAAAAGATGCTTAGATGCATGTGTTGCCCTTTTTGTAGTTCGTGTGTGTGTGTGTGTGTGTGTGTGTGTGTGTGTGAGAGAGAGAGAGACAGAGAGAGACAGAGAGAAGAGAGAGGGAGTTTTAATTTCTTTTTTAGGTAACCTACTCCTTAAAAAACTCTGCCTGGAACTTGGAGTAAGATAAGTTCTGTAGGGTGAATCAGCCTCTTCTGCTGACAGTCTGCAGGTTTCAACTTCCAATTTAAAAATCTGTTCTAAAGTTTGAAATGTGTTCCAAATGAGATAACATCCAGCATAAGCCAGTTGCCTTGTGCTGCTTGCTGAGTCACTGCAGCTCATTTTGGGGGGTCCATCAGAATTAAGGTATCTCTTATAAAAATAATGAGCAGTGACTCAGTTTGAGTTGCATTTTTAATAATACTTCAGCCTGGCTAATGCAAAATAAGTGAAAAACATAGATAAACAAATATTCTCTGGTTTAAGTTTTTCTGAATAAAAATTCTAAATACAATGACTGGAGAACATTGTGGTAATAGAATTGCAAAAAAAATGTTAAACATACACAGCATTTAGTTATGAAAATATTGCAAATATTAGACAGGAAATATAGAAATACAAGGCTTGGGTTGATTTGTTTTTCCTTTTTTCATTCTTTTCTCCATTTGGACTTTTATCTTATTCTAAAGACAGATGAGAGATACAGGCACTTTCCTGGATCTAAACAGTAATATTTTTGTTCATGCTTGCTTCTTAAAAGATTAACTGGCCTACATTTTTAAAGTTCTTATTCCTGAAGAATGCTCCCTTTTTCAAAACAGTCTCATGAGAAACTTCAAGTTCTTACTCATTAACTGTTGAACCAACTGAATATAGTCTTTGTGACATTATCACCTACAAAGTAGAAAGATAAGAAAGGGAAAGTATAAATAGCCCTTCAAAAAGATGGCGCACCCTCATTTACCAGAAAAGTGAAATAAATTCAGAATTTTGAAGCCAAAATAGTTGAGCCAAAGGAAAACATCTTCAACCAGTAGTCTAGCTGTTGAAAATTGAACTATACAGGAAATTTTCAACTCTTCCAACAGAGATACTTACTGGAGATGAATGCTCGGAGCACACATTCATAAATGTAGAGTAGATCTATGTGCAGAGAGTGCAGTATTTCCCATCCCTGCAGATCATTAGAGAAGATTTCACCTTGCTTCATCTGCTGAGCATCTTTACACTAACATTGTTAGAAAGTTCCCTTTGCTTAGCAATCAGATCACCTCACTGAGAGTTATAAGAAGACTTTAATCAAAGCCAGAATGTTACTATTAAATTTGGTTTGCAATGAAAATTGGCAGTGTGGGTTGCAGGCTTTTCCTAAAATGTGCAGTGTATCTTGTGGAAGAGAGCAACTTATGAAGAAGATGCAGAACATAAAGCTAGAGTACCATGAGTGTGATTTATCTTCGTGTCTCATCACTTGAAAGAGCACTGTGTTTTTCTCTGTCATTTCCTAAATGGGTAAGTATGGCCAAAAAAATGGTTTAGAGACTTAATAAGTTATGGGAATGGCAAACTACAAGAAAAAATTAAATTGAGGAGGTGTCCAAGTACATAAAATGAAAAGAGGTAAAGAAGTAAATTTTTGCATAAGAATGAAGCATAAGAGTTGAAATAGAATCAAAATTACTATCTATACACAGGGTGTATTTTCCTCTTTATAAATGGTGCTACTATTAAATACAATTTTATCAGCATGACTACATCACTGGCATGTTTATACACATTATTCTATTGTACTATAGAATGTAAACTTGAAAATTATCCTTAAAAATATCACTATCTAAAGGAGACGATACTGGATAATCATAAATAAACCAAAGGAATATTTTTTAAATGTGATCTGAAATTTCATAAGAACCAAGAAAGCAGTTTTCTTAGTGCGTGAAGAATATCAGTTCTTTTCTTTCCCTTATCTTTATTGTCCTGCAAGCCAAATAGATAAACTATGTGTTTCTTCTAATGCCTACAACCTAAAGTATTCAGTAGTGACACAGACCAAATACGCAGTTTGTTACCCATTTGGATTTTATGTGTGATACAGCGTGCTCAAAGACTGACATGCCAAGACAGCACATCCCCCACCTCCATACTTGGTGTGGGGGAAGTTTAAATCTATGATGTTGTTCTTTAACTAAGTATTCAGGCAAGATAAAAATCTTGAACAGTGGGTTCAAACTTTTTATATACATGAATAATATTGAAAATAATAAATAATAAACTCAGCTTTAGTGAGCTTTTCTACATCACACAATGTTCTAAGTCTTATACATGCACTTTCCCTAATACTAGTTACACAGTAAATCAAAAGGAAAATCTTAAACTTGTGATCTCTTTCTTTAGCCTTTTTTTGGTTTGAATTTCCAGGGAATCTCTGTTTGAGCCAAGCACTTAATGAGTGTGGTTGTTAACAAACAGTTGTGCTGTCTGAGAGTAAAAGTGTGACTCTCTCTGAGAAATATAACCCAGCAGAAAGCATTGGGATGATTTGATTAATTTGACCAGAGCAAAGCAAATTTAAAGGCTAAGGAAAACGTTTTTAGGTTATTCAATTTTTAAAAGCCTTTTGCAAGCACATGTTAGAGTTGGTAAATGTAGTAAGAAGCATCATGTGGGCCACTTGTCTGAACATAACGATAATACTTTCTATAAGAGAATAAATGGAGAGCTTCATGATGGGGGAGGTGCTTCTGGAAGAAGCTTACATGACAGCTGCTCATTTCACTGACAGGGAAAGGGCACCCCAGCCTCACAGTACTCTCCAGAGGCATCGGTTCATCCAAGGCTCATTGACACTCACCATATCCATCACATTTGGAACTCTGGGTAGAGTGGAATAAGACTTACCTTCCTTATCTGATAAGTAAAAGTAACTATTTTCTTCTTTTATGACTATAATTTTGTTAAATCATAACTATCACAATTCAATATTTGCCCCAAATAATTTCTTCACCAAGTAAAATTTCACGTGCATACACACATACACAATACTACAAAAACAAAGAGAGGAAGAGAAAGAGTGAGGGAGAAGGGAGAGAGGGAGGGAGGAAGGGAGAAACCTTCTTAACGATATGGTCATATTATATATAATTGACATTGATAAGCCATTTTCATTATCCTCTATTCTTTCTATTGCCACCATTCAAAAAGTCATGTAGTTCATCTACCTTCAAGGAGAGTTTTATGTAATTAGAAATATAATCATAGAATATGAGACACAGAAAGGGACTTAGAAATGGCTTCACCCAACATCATCACTTACAAGACAGATAATTGGTAACTAGAGGTGACGTGAGTTACCCATGAATGCCTAAATTCATTTTGTTCTTTTATCTCTACCTTTTTTTTTTTTTGTAGCTTGATTTCTGGTTGCTGGGTGTCATTGCTTTTTGTTGTCTCCACTTAACTCTGGCATTAAAAATTAAAGAGGAAATTTAAATCTACAGTATTGTTATTTATAAGTATTCTGTGAAGGAGCAGACATAAAAATTTAATGATGAAAATGAGGATATAAGTTTCTTCAAGACTTTCATGTGTTTCTACATTTTGTAAAACTCTTATTGCAAAAAACAATTTAAAATTTCCTTCAAATTTGGGTCTCTGCTTGGGGGACATATGGTAAAATTTGGGGTTTGGTTTATTTGTAGTGGTTGATGGCAATATTGAGTGAGCCTTACCCAAATCAGTGATTTCCTCAAGATATCCAAACTCATGTGTTTATTGTTCAAAATTAAGTTTATTAGTCAATGATCAGATATGAAAAGTGACAGCAACCTATCATATTTTACATAAATCTCAATTTATTCTATTTCTAAATCTCAATTTATGACCTTCCTACTCCCTTGGATTTAAAATATAGATTGTTTCATGGAAATGTATATATGGATATATTATGCTGGTTTTTGCTTTGACTAAATTAAAATCTGGCAAACAACCCAATGTCCACACCACCTACCCCCTTTAAAAAGTAACATCCAAAAGCCTGATGACCAATGGGTTAGATCATGGATAGCTTCACAGAAAAATGATCAGCCTAATTCTCTTCCTTCTCATTTGGACAAGCAACAAGTAAAGAGGAGTCATAATTATATTTAAAATAGCCAAAAAGACCAACTAAATAGGAAACATTTAATCAAAAGGTGGCACTGAGTACCTTAATTAAAACTTACATTCATTAATACTAATGTTTAAGATATTAATATGATCTTTGGGCATATTAGCAGGCCCTATAGAAATGTGCTTTCCAAGCTCATGGCCAGAATGCATCAAAACAATGAAATGGCTCACTTGATTTAAGGGATTATTCAATGAAAAATGAAAAGTTTTAAAATTTATACCTAACTATAAGTAGGGCCAAACAACTTGCTTAACCATTTTAATGCCTTAACCATTTTAACAAATTTTAAAAGTGGTGTCATTTTTTCCTAAAACTAAACTTCATGTAATTGTAGGACTACAAAAAAAAATTTAAGGTGTTGATTTGTATTTTAAGATATGCATTTTTGCTTCCAAAAGCAGTTGCCCACCAGGGTATAGTATAGATTTCAGTCATGAAAATAAGCTTATTGCTTTTTTAACTGCAAAGCTTGCACCTACTTTTGTATGATTAAAAAAAAGAGAGAGGAGAGTTTCATCAATTGACTATCCTCCATCTTATACAATGTTTGAAACTGCTTGATTTCACATTGAATTAAAATATTCAACCTCTGCTTAGCAACAGATTCTAATGTAGCACCAATTCGAATGGTGTGTGGTCAGACTAAGAAATAACCAATGCAGAACCCGGGATTTAGCTCAGTGGCACAGTGCCTGCCTCACACATCCAAGGTCCTGAGTTCGATCCCTGGTACCAAAAATAAACAAAACAAAAAAGAAATAACCAATGCAAACATATAAAACCCACCATGACTATTGTATTACTGATGAATCCTAATGGGAACCAAGTCAAGCTACTGTATCTTCCAGCAATTACTCTCAAAATAAACTACTTCTTTAAAAGTATCTAGTTGGGATTTTGCCATTGTCCATAAAGAATTAATTACATGAGGGTGGCCTTATGATTAATATCAATGCCAGACTTTCTCTCTGACTCACCTGCCCTTTTATCAGAGAGAGAGAGATGTCTGGGACAGGTACTAACTAAGCCAGCAGAATGAAGTGGGATCACTCACTAGTTAGCATCCTCAAGAGGAGGGGTCCCCCCACCATCCCCACATAATAAAAGTACCAGTGCTGGGGTAATTTTTGCATTCATAGAAAGTATACTTATCGCCAAGTAACCTACCTCTGAAAGTGTCATCATGTCAAATATAGGTCCTATACTTCAAATTTTTGTCATAATGTTTCCATTCCATCTTCAAGTTTGCTTTTAATTCTCAGATGCCATATTCCTAATATCTTTCCAAAGAAGACTATGGCTTGTATTTCTTAATAAATTCCCCCACCCCTTGAATTTAAATGGACATATACTTTGTGTCCTGGAAAACAATGAAATTAAATTAATGACCACAATAAAAGGGTGGGCAGGCAAGATGTCAAGTAATGATCCAAACAACCACTTCTCCCCAAATGAGATGCAAAATAGGACAGCGATGTTATTTAAAATATGAAGTTGCAAGCTTTATAAGAGAAAAACACGCTTAAGCGACTGAGTTTAATGTAATGAAAGAATTTTATGTAGCGAACAGAGAAAGGAGAAATTACTGAAACCCAGAACTGAATTAATTGGGCACAATAGAACAAAAAGTTTGCCTTACCCCTGGATGCTCTGAACACTAACAGAGCCCGTGTTTGCTTCCCAATTTGTCACTAAACTAAAATAGATTTTTAAATGGCTCATTTTTCCCCTTTTTTTCTCTGTATGATAATCTTTTCATCTTGGTTGATTAGAGAAGCTAGTCACAGAAGACAAGTGCCAAACTGCCCTATTTTTAAATCACAAAGCAAGCACCAACAGCTATGATGCTATGAAGCAAGACTTTAAAGCCAGGGGTCAAATTTGGACTATGTTAAACTCAATCCAGAAAAGCAGCCATGAAGCTCCATGTGCTAAAGTGATGCTGTGCTCATCAAATACTTTCCAATTGAGGTTTTTTCTGATTGACAAGTGTTCCTAAGAATGATATTCAGCCAAGACATTTGGAAAATTCATTATTTGATTCCCTGAACAGTAAAAGCCCACTTGATATAAATTGAAGCTGCTTTATGGAATAGATAAATCCAGGTTGGAGGGAATCAGAAAATGGTTTTAAAATATCACTTGTCCATCCATCTCAAGACCAGAATTTTAAGGTGAGGGCATTGCTAGTAACTACGCACAAAGCAAGGGCTCATATAAGCTACAAAAAGGTTCTCCTACGTAAATATTTTTCCAGCTTACTTCCTTTTTATGTTCATTCATGTCAGTGAAAATATAATTTTGCTAGCCCATGCTGACGACTTAATTTTTAATAACTCGAACTTCTTTAAAAGGAGCCTATTTCAAAGGAAGCCCCATCAGTGGTGCCCTCAGAGCCAGAGGGACTAAGGTTCATAGAGCTGCCCAGCTTTCAAGCCCTGGCCACCAGCTCCTTCCTTTCAGGCAGGCTTTTTATTAAAGTTGCTATTTAACATTGTTGCCTGGAGCCTGATTAACAATTTATGCCTTCCTAAGCAGATTAGCAGAAAGAAGTCTGTCATTCTGATTTTTAATTCTAAATTTGTCTTTAGAAACAGAACAGAACACACCTCTGAGTTTCCATTTTCACTATATTTTCTTTTTCAGAATTCAAACCTAAACCGTACTTTGTCCTTTCTGAGATTTTATTTTCCTTTGCAGTTTTAGTGTCCATATATTTTCTCTGATGAATAAAACAATGACTTATTTGCTAGTGAATGACTTTTTTCACCTCTCACTCAAATAATCCTCTGTGTTCTTAGTAAAATAGATTGAATTTTGTTACTTAAGGAGAAAAATAAAAAAGATTGGGAAAAC
This sequence comes from Heterocephalus glaber, assembly GCF_053883595.1. Taxonomy (NCBI): domain Eukaryota; kingdom Metazoa; phylum Chordata; class Mammalia; order Rodentia; family Bathyergidae; genus Heterocephalus; species Heterocephalus glaber. Next base: position 18,190,082 of record NW_028258333.1, read on the forward strand.
AAAGTGGCATAGTAATAAAAGATAACACTTAGAACACTTAGAATACTTAAGACACTATTCTAAAGGTCTTACACAAATTTAATGCCACAAGAAGGCTCTGAAGTAAATACTGTCAATCTTTTCAATTTTAAAGATAAAATTGAGGAACAGACCAGTTAAACAATGTCACAAACCTAGTACTTGTTAGAGATAAAATTAAATTCCAACCATCTTGAGAATTCATAAAGTTTAACTGTTACACTCTTACGCCTTTAGTGCCACATATATGTAAATATATATGTGTATATGTATGTATATACATATATAAATATCCTAGATAGATAATAGATTAGATTCATAGACCATTAGACAGATAAATTCAAATGTGTGTCTACAAAAAAATCAAAGGCATAGAGATTACACAACTCAATGTAATATGTACACATTTCTCATGACTCAGACATACTCTTGGAAGGAAAACTAATCTTCCCTTCCATCCCTCCATGAGTATATCAGTATATCCTAAAACAATGGGATCAATTAATTATAGCCCAAAGGAGCAGATTTCAGTCTCACAAAGGCCTTTTAGCTCGAAGCCTGGCTCTTCATTTTAATTTGAGTCAGTCTTGTAATCACTTACTGTGCTTCCCAAAGGTAACTTTGCAAGGGTGTTTGGAAGGTTCAGATTCACCATACATTAATTTATTCATTACATAACATTTATTGAGAGTCCCCTGTACTCAGTGCTGGAGAGACAGTAGGTAAGAGAACAAACATACCCTAGCAGTTTGGGGAAATAAATTCTTTTCTCATACTCCAATACAAGATCATCAGTACTAGCTTTGTATCCAATGAACAAGACATTCAAAGTTAAATATATTTTCTTTCCTGTCTGTATTTACATCTTACATGAATATAGAAATCAGCTTTTAGCTACAGGTTACATGAAGATTAGTAGGGTTTCTACTCATTTTCAGGTTTGACATTTGACTTCCTGCCCAGCTTGAGAGGAACCACCAATCCACCCACACCCACTTAATAAAGTGGATAGTATACAGCAAAAACTTAATATAGTTTCATATTTTTCATGGCATATCTCAGAATATTTTTATGATGTTTCACTCTCTAATCCTTATAATTTTTCCAATAATTTTGCCGTAAACTTCAAAAATGCACCTATACCATACCATTAGTAAAAATACATTTCAACAGGACCAGGGATTTAGCTCAGTGGCAGTGGGCCTGCCTTGCAAGTGCAAAGTCCTGAGTTCAATCCCCGGTAATAAAAAAAAGAAATACATTTCAACAAGCAATCATTTTACACAAGAAGACTAACGGAAATTTAGGATTTAGGTGACAGTTTCTTTAATTCAATAACCATTTGAAGAAGATTTTTATTCAAGATACGGTGAGTGCCATGGATAACACAGTGCTTTAACATCATATTGGGTAGGCTATGTATTCAGTATTTACTATGACTGCTAGAAACTGTCGTTTTAGAAACTTGTCCAGTGAATGGGTAGATATTTCATCAGGACTGAGTCTTTTAGACAAGAAGTAGGTTTTAGTCTCCCATCACTACTGTTTGCTGTGCTAACGCTAAACCCGGTGCATGCTCAGCTGGAATGCACTGGTACAGTTGTCCTGGTTTCTGGCCCCCAAGGTCCCCAATCACCTTAACATGGCCACGTCTTACTGGACCTTCGGTGAAAAGGTCAAGAATCTTTCTGCAAGAAGCTCTCCCTGACCTCAACCTGTCTGTCCTGCCCTCAATTTACATTTCTCACTGGGAGACCATGGAATAGCCTGTGCTTAATCTTAGTGCACCTATCAACCTGTTTTATCAAACCCCTCTCCATGGCTATCTCAGTCTCACCTGTCACACTCTAAGCATCTTGAAAACAAGGCTACTGAGTTTTACTTTTAGTACCATTTTTGACAAATGGCAAGAACACATTAAATGTTGGTTGAAAGAACAAATGGCGATTGCTAATGAGCTGGGCTGCATTTGTATGCTTTTACATTATTCATATAGGGTGTTAGTTTTCTTTTCTTGTAATCTGATTTCCTTTGGATACACTTTGGGAATATGCTTACAAAGCGAGAATGTCTGTACCAGCCCCCTAGACTCTCCAAAGATGAGCAATCAACTGAAGGGAGATATTCCAAATCCCCAGGATGACCTCGATGCCTTTGGCCAAATGTCTGACAAAGGGTTACAGATCCTGCAACTGATAGTTCTTCTAACAGAATGATTGAATGTCTTATCTAAAATTTGACATTTCTTTGGTCACTCTACCCCAAGACATAGAATTGTTATGGTTTTTATTTATATATTCTGGTTGAAATCTGTGGCTGCATATTTTTCTCGTTGGCATAAGTTAGTTTGATAAAGCTTGGTTATCTTTTGGGTTATTACACACCCATAGTAGTACATCAAATTGAATCTACAAAACAGTCTGTGGGACACTCTTATGTATGTGTTTTATGAACAAAATCATTTTCCTTAAATCTGTACCTTGGCAATGTTTCTTGAGGTTCTGCAGGAGGTTGAATATCAGATGCTACATACCTTGTAAACTTGACATGGCTGTGCAAAGTAGACTGAACTATTCAACTTACAATGTGATCCCATTTCATTCCTTAAGTGGCAGTCAATGCATGGAATAGGATCTTCATGAATTTTGCTTGGCAATGAAATATGCCACTCAACCCAGCTCTATCTCAGCATGCAAAATGCTTTGTAAGGTTGAGATGAAGTGGAAGACGTTTGGATGATGTTCCTTATACTTCCGTTGTGTACATGATATCCATCAGCCTGCAATCACAGGCATAAAAAGAATTTCAAACATTAATCACTAAAATATAAATTAGTTTTATATAAGTGGATTTCCCAGAGTAAGTACTATGGTCCCTTCTAACAAATTTTTCCATTAGACCTGACCATTATGGGAAATTATAACTTCCAAGGTAAAGCAGTAGAAAGTGTAGATCAGAAAAATTAGAACAATGATTCCCAGTGTTGTTTTTTTTCCCCTGCACTGGTCGCATGATTAACACCTTCCAATTAGTAACATCTCTCATTAACACAAGCAATCTAAACTGGCTAAGGGCAGTGCTCTCCCACACTGCATATCCCCAGTCTAAGAATGGAGAATTAAAGGATTTTCAGAAGTGATTAAGCCAGTGGGAGTGAAGAGGAAACCAATAACTAACCCTATTAACAGGAGAAAGACATTCCAAAAAGTGAGCTAATTTATGCTCAACATCCTAAAGTTCTGATTACTTCCTACTCTTCTTCACTAAGTGTTTTTAGTCTGTATATTAGGATGCTTTGGACCATGGGTAAGAGAAAAACCTCATCTTAAACTGGATTTTAAAATAAATGATTGATTTACATAAAAGCAATAGGAAAGCAAGCTCCAAGAAATCTTCAGATCAGTGATGTAACCAAAATCTCAGGATTTTTCTCTCTCCATCCTGCTCTCCTCAGCATCAAAGTCATTGAACCAGTGATTTCCTTCAGAGTCCAAAATGAAGTGACAACCCTTATTCCTGTCTACCTGAAGAGAAAAACAGAAAAATCCGCTCTCACAATCAAAGATTAAGGGTAGTTCCTTTTCCCACCCATGGAGCCAACTCAGCTCATAGGCCCACTGCTATACAATGTTAATCCCTGGGCTCTTCTAGCTGTTATTTGGCTTTTTAGAATAAAGATCCATCCTTAGCATCAACTCCCTTTGAATTGTGAAAGTGTATGTGTGTGTGTGTGTGTGTGTGTGTGTGTGTGTAGTGTGTGTGTACCATGCAGAGGGAAGACACCTTAACAAAACCAGAATTCTATTTGGAAAAAAGAAGAAAGTGAGAAAGGAATGCTGTGTAATCAACGAGCACTGTCCAATACAATTTAGTCACTCAGAATCGGTATTGCTCTAAGTGAAAATATAAGCATTTTGTAAGTGAGGGATTCAGTTTAACAAACTACAGTATTAGAAGTAATAGATAATAAGACCTAACCTACCTACACTTTTCCATTGAGTGAGGGTTACCCCTAAATGGCAATTTAGAGCAACGCTTAACTATATAAATGACCTGTGTTCCTATCTTTGATTTAATCTGCGTGTGAAATGGGTTTTTGGTCTGTTTGTTTGGGGAATAGACTGACTAGAAATACATCAGTGTCCAAAAAGAAAACATTTTTTTCATCTAGGGCTTTGAGGCTTAACTAGCTGGAAGGAAAATATAATTTCATTTTGTTCTCATGGTCTCATTTAGAAAATAACCTTAAGAGATTCAAAGGACACCATGCCATATGAGCCCTTTCTCTGCTCTCGAGGGTCTTGGCTTGAGCTTCAGCTTTTCGAGCATATTCTGAAGTGTTTTCTTCAGCAATACTTTGCCTTTAGCTCTGTCCCAACCACTGGAGCTTTAAGAAATTTTAAAATGGTGTTCTATAAAAATAGCATCACAAAACAATTTTCTTTTTTTTTTCCTACTATAAATATTCCAAATCCTTCTTAAGAAGGTTTTTTTCTTTCTTACAGGTTTTGTTTGAAAAGCATAAAAGCTGAAATGTAGATGTTTATCTGAATCCAAGTCAAAACAGTACAAGAAGTAATTATAAAATATAAAATGAAAAGTCTGTGGAGTTCTCTTCCTATTATACTGGCTAATTCTGGGCAAAAGCAAAGTTCTGAGGTTGGTTTTTTACAGTTGCATCTATGTGGATGTGTCATATGCCACACAAAAGGATTTTCCTGAAATGGAATAAAATCTAAACTTTTGGACTGTTGATCTTATTTGTATTCCCTTACAGCTGACTTGGCCACAGCATGAGTTCACCTCGTTGCAAATGTGACTATGACAAAATGTCTTCTTTTTTCATCTCTTGCTTAGCAATTCAGGGGTGTAATTAAGGAGCGACAATCACCAAAGCTTCATATTTAATTAGGGGATGATCTATCTGTGAATTTTGCAGGAAGGGGGGGCATCTTTCTCACTGTTTAAATTTTCCATGACAAAGAGAACCCCGGGCTGACTAGGTCAGTACACAACTGCCCTGTTGGACAGGTGTCCTGGTAAACATTTTTCTAAGTACAGTTCCCTCCAATAAAAGGAGGATTGCGGTAGTTTTAGCTTCCTAAGTGTGCTGTGAGGCATAATTAAGATAATGTTGGAAAGAACTTCAGTATGGCTCTTAGCATATAAGAAGCACCCCTCAAATGTAGCTGTTTCTTTTGCTACTGCTGCTGTTATTATTTCTTCTGAATTTTCAATAAATTTGGGAGTCTTGAGACGAACATCTTTCAAGCTTTTTTAAAAACTTTCACTAACTAGAATGAGCCACAACATTTTTTATGTCACAAACGTAATGTGCCACTGGAGGCAATACGCCCATAATTCTACTCACTGAAATGTGTTTTGGCTGACACAGTGAATGTGCCAAATGTGGCTTAAATTCAGAATTTCCTCAGAGCCTCTTCATCACTGTTCCCCAGAAAATCTGCAACCAAGCTGGGCTTCTTGTTTGGGCTTGGGAAGGTGTGAACCAACCACAGCCAAAACGAAGTCAGAATGGGACATGCAGATGCTGTTAAGCTTATTGCCTTGGTCTTAGGTGTCACTCCAACCTGTTCTCCAGCCTGCCCTGGTCCTGGTGGCAGTGACTGAAGAAAAGCGAAAGATCACAACTGTGACGTCAAAAGCACATGGCACTCACATGATCTGCACGCACACAAAATAGCTCCACTGCAACACGTTTCAAATAACACCAGGGAAATGAGTTACAATTGTACAAATTAAAGCTACTGCAGATTGGAGCCATTTTTCTAGCCCAGCTATATACCCTGAACATGTCCCTTTGCTATTTTCTGATTCTTCCAGTACTCATTCATTCATTCATTCATAATTTGTTCAGTCATTCTTATTTTCAACAAGTACTTACTGTTAGCCCATTAGGTGGTAATTATGGCAGACACAATAATGAAATAATAAACACATTTCCTTTTTATCTTTTCACTGAGAGCTTTATGATTCCAGGAAAACTCTGATAGATTGGTAGAAGGCATTTGAATCCATCTTCCCCAATTCTGAAAACACAACATCCAAACCACATCACCAGCTGGAAAATGGATGATGGGAAATGATCTTAGAACCCAAACAAACAATGAAAGTACAGAAGGAAGGCTGCACTGTATCCATCAGAACATCTTCCACGCAACCCAAGTTGCAGACATTCAAATGTGTGGCAGAATGCATTTTACTTCAAGAATGAAAGGCTGAAAATTAAAACTGTACCTCCAGACAGGCAGAAGGGAACTAGCTGTTGGTGTCCCTGTCCTATGTGTAGATCAGCTAGAAAACAGTGGTACTGTTTATTTCGCGCTGGAGGCGAAGGCTCTGGAAACAGGGTGGTGGGTGGTGGGTTGGTGGCTAAAGGAAAAACACGCAAGGCTAAGTAAAAGAAGCAGCTCAGCCTGAGCAATAAACTGCTGCTTAAACAGGTTTGCACAGGATGGGATTGTATGTCTTTTTAACAGCCTCTAAAAGTCTTTTTTTAAAAAGGCTTTTCGGAAGTAGTTTCCTCTTTTCCTGTTGGACTGTCTGTTGGCAGATGCCTCTGGGAAAGAGGGACTTGCTTTCTAAAAGGCTCCTAAATAATGCTGGTTAAAGATTACTTTTAAAGCTATCTTCTGAATAACACCTTGGCCTTGTCCTCTCACCCTCCCCAGCCCTATCTGACTTGCCAATTACTTCCTTCAGAAACTTTTCTCCTACTCTAACACCTGTGCTGACATGAAATCCCGTCCTGGCAGGCACCTGCCAATTCTCATTGAAATATGATTGCTGAACATTCCAGCACCAGCTCCCAAGAACAGTTCCCTCCTCTGCCCATCAACACTATAGAAACCACCATTGTTTCTCATCACTGTTGGTCCAGGCCTTCTCCTGTGTAACTCTTGGCCCCTGTGGCTCGATGGGGTTCTGGAACAGCACAAGAGCATGTACATCTTTAATGAACCACAGCTTACCAGAGGGTGCCTTGAGAACCAGGAAGATACACACAGAAAGGAATTTTTGCCAAAAACAGAACAAAACAAAAAAACTGGCCAGCAGGCTGGGAAAAAGCCAAACGTACAGTACTGCTGATTTCAGAAAGAGGTCATGGGGACATTTCAAACAACTCAGCCATTCTTATTTTCTTGTTTTCAATGTTTCTGCGGATTAAATTCTCAGGAATAAATACAGGCCGTTTTCATACATCCTACGGAGAACAAAATATCACCCATATGTACTTTTAAAAGGCATTAATTAAGTTCAGCTTTGACACTCAAGAGTAATGGTCTCTGACCTAGACCCCAACCCCCAAGGAGGGAATTCAGATGAGGCTAATGGTTGTTGTACAATCAGATCTGTGTCGCACATTGAATATAGGTCAAAGGATGACTGCTCCCTGCAAAAAACAAAAATGAGCTTTCTAAGACACCATTTTATATTAGCATATGCCCATATGCTCAGGATCAGAAAGAAATTATGTTGTGTCTACAAAGAAATCACATTGGTAGAAAAACCACATTCAAAGTTAAAGTGCCGGCAATGAAACTACATTCCCGTAATCCTTTGTTTACCAATTGCAGATAAATCTTGACCTAAAATTAATGAAAAATGTGAATATGTCCTGATAGTTTTGGAAACTCATATGAACTGCAAACTTTGAAGGATTGTATGACTTTCTTCTTGCTGCTTTCAAAATGTTTAACTTCAAAATGTTTGAAACATCTAAGTTAAAAAAAAGCATTACAGTTCATTTTAGTTCCTTCATAAAATCCAACAGAAACAGATCAAGTCACATATATGAATGATTAGATTTAACTTTTTTATCTGGTCGAAATTAAAGTCTGGCTGCTGAAGAGACACCTTAACCAATTTGAGATAAATTGGCAACTTCTCTCTATTACAATTCTCACTAAATATTCTCCAGAATAATGTCTACAATTAACATTAATATATTTTCAACTCTAACTATAAGAAAAGTCCTTTCATAAGCACTAATTAACTAGTTAGAGTGCTTTCTATGGCATTTTACCCTTTTATTGAAAATACTGATGAATTTATAGATCCTTTAAATACAGTATCATATAGAATTAGGTACTTTAATAAACTGTGGTGGTAACAATACAATTCAACCCAGACTTCTGTGTGCTTCCTACATTGAAATTATTTAAAACCTTTAATTTTGTGTTTTGACTATGTCATTAAGAATGCAGTGAAGGTAATAGGTTCTGAGGTACCATCAATATTTAGGTAATTTAGAAAATGTAAAACCAAAAAGCTTGGGGCCCATTTAGTTCTACCATGTAAGATAATTGTTGATCAGACCAAGTCAATGTTTTGATAATATACCTTAATAGAATATAACTTGATAAAGTTAAGTAAATTAAGAATTCTGTGTGTGGTGTGCAGAAGACTTCTTACTTGTTCCAAAATAGAAAGTTTACTGTTTCTGTGTCTCAACTAAAGGGCATTGTCCATATGCGCAGACTTGGAGAGGCAGTAAGCTTAGGAGTCAGTGTCCTCATTTGCACACTCACTAGCATGGCTAGTGGGAGTAAACCACTCAGCTTCTTCTCTTTCAATGTCCTACTTCTTTAAATTATTGTGCAGATTAAATAAGATTTATGGAAAAGCCTTCATAGTCGATCCTCAATAAATCTTAGCCATTTTAATTATTATTCCTAAGCCCAAAAATCCATGCAAAGAAAAATGTGACTCCCAAGTCTTCCCAGCCACACACACACACTTATACCCACACACCACATACATGTAACACACACCACACAATACACTACACACACAGCACACACAACATAGAAATACCTCCCACCCCGTGCACACATACTGCACACTACACCATACACACTAGCACACAACACAAGCCACACACCACATACACACGCTTGTAAGGAAACCAGCCAGCTTCCTTCATAGAATCAGATTGAGCTAATCCCATCTGAGAGTGGACAAAAAGTTCCATGTAAGTGGCAGGGCACAGACTCAATGACTGTGCTGTCAAACACAGTTGTCACAAAGCCTCAGGAAAACCTTGACTTTTTGAAAATCTGTGCCCTTCTATACCAGAAGTATAAAGGGATCTTCTGTGTCTACAAGTTCCAGATAGTCTCTTATACTATTCAAATTATTCAATTACTTACACATTCAATACCGTTTTAGAACATCCCATACATCTGACTTTTTTTGCAAACCTGAATTTTTTAAATGAGATAAATTCTGGGCTTAAGTTTGTTTGCAATCTTATGCTCATTTTATTGATGTGATTGCACAAAAACATTATAATACATTTCTTGGGGGCAAAGGTTATTGCTGTAATACAGAGATCCACAATCTCTGGCTCTCAAGGCAGATCTACCCACTCCCATGTCCATATGGCCCATAAGCTAAGAAAGGATTTTTCCTGTTTTCAATAGTTGGAAAAAAATCAAAAGAAGACTATTACTTCAGGAATGTATTATATATTATGTGTTATAATCTCACATATATAAAATCCAAATTCTAGTGCCATAAATAAAATTTTACTGGAACAAATTATTCACATATTATCTATGGCTGCTCTCACACTATAATAGCAGAGCTTTTGCACCAAAGAGAATATATGGACCTTAGGAAAAAGAGCTTGCAGACTCCTGCTTTAATTTAGCAAGCCCTGCTACCATTAAAAAAAACAACTCCATAAGCAAAATCCAACCTATGATTATGTTTTATACCAAAAATTCATTTGGAAGTCAAGTGCTCATGGGAACCATTAACATTTGGCCATTTGACCCCTGGGATAACCCACAAATGCTGGCTTACTTATATCATATTTTAATTCTCATACTAAGAGCAGATGTTATAAAGCTCTGTGGCTTACAAGTGACCCCCAAAGGCCCACATGTAAAAGGTTTGGTCACCAACCCATGACACTACTAGGAGGTGGTGATACTCTTTGGAGTTATGGCCTAAAGAAGTTAGGTCCCTGGAGTTGGGCCCATGAAGGGTGTACTGAGACACTGGTTTCTTCCTCTTCCTCTTTCACTTCCTAGACATCATGAAGTGAGTGGCTTGCTCCTCCATGCACTCCTGCCATGATATACTGTCTGACCATAGGCCCCAAAGCACCAGGCTAACTGACCATGGACTGAAATCTCTGAAACTGTGAGCCAAACAAATTTTTCCTCTATTTGAGTTGATGTATCTCAGATATTTGTGGGTAGCTACTACATTGCATAAGAAAGGAGGAAAAGATTTCCATAACCTTTTGGTGCTTGGAAGACTAGCTGGACTCATGTGTGTCCTTAGGTCCCTTCTCCACTGGTGTTCTCATGCTCTTTGAGCAGAGTAATGCACTTTAATATCCCTCTCAGTGCTTACCCAATGGCACTTGTAAGAGCACAACATACACTTGTTAAAAATAGAATCTTTTTATTTCCATGTTAAGTGTATTGAATGGTCAGTGTGGTCTTGATTTTCCCATCCAGTCTTTGTCTGTTTCATTATAGACAACATTTCCATAAATTCAGATTCCTTTTTTTAAAGGTCATTTTAATTTTAAAACCTAGACCAGTGGTTTTCACCTTTTTTGATTGCAAATTGTGCTAAGAAACAAACTTTACATCACAACCTAAACACACACCATAGATATCCATAACAAAAACAAACATTCTCTCTATAAAAACCTTCTCTTTGTAAAAAAAAAAAAAAAAAAACAATCCCCTTCTCTATGTAAAATTGTTTGTTCTATTCTATTCCATTTAAGGACTTTTATATTCTCATCAGGCTTAATAATTTAGTGGCCTACTAACAGGTCATAAACCACAATTTGAAAAGCTGGATTTATAGTATTTCAAAATAAAGAGCCCAATACTCACAAGTAAATTGATCTGGTCAGTCATTTCACAGCCATTAGTTGAACAACTTAATAAGGCCTGGGCCAGACACTGTGTCAGACACAGAAATGCCATGATCTGTAAGGCACACTCCCTCACCCCTACGGGCTGAAGGCTTAGGGTGCAGGAGGGTAAGAAACAGTCGATGATAAGGGAGGATAGCACTCAGCTTAGCCAAAGGTGTACATGGGTTACAGTATTAAATCTCCAGCAGCAAAAAAAGAAATCCACATTTGGGCTGGGGATTTAGCTCAGTGGTTCTGCCACCTGCCTTGCAAACACAAGGACCTGAGTTTAGTCCCTGGTACAAAAAAAAAAAAAAAGAAAAAGAAAGAAAAGAAAGAAAGAAAGAAAGAAAGAAAGAAAGAAAGAAAGAAAGAAAGAAAGAAAGAAAGAAAGAAAGAAAGGAAGGAAGGAAGATATCCACATTCCAGGCTGTTTGCCTGTATTTAACTAATATTGTCCTTAGGTTTGGATTTAGGATATGGCTCCTTGTTTGGCTCTCTGGACCTATTCACTCCCCAAAATTTGAAGAGAAAGACTGTTAAGCTGTACTTAGCTTAAATACAGATGGAAATTGAGTACAGTATCATTGAACACAAGAATAGGTGTGTAGAAATTTGCTTGCTTAAGTAGAAAAAACATGTTTTTTCAGTTTTCATTGAAGTCTTTTAAGTTTTAGTTCATTTTTGCAAAGAAATTATGATATAAAGATATTATTACTACAATACATTTGAAAATGAAGAGTATTTATAATCATGGAAATAACAACTCAAAATATACCTACAATATCTTTCTGTGACCATTACTATTTTAAACTTAATTATAATATAATATCCAATGAAGTAATTAGACCTTTTATAAGCAAAGTAATTCACAAAACAACAGAAAAGGATATAATACTCAATTGTTTTATTTAAAATTATAGCCTAAAGAAAACTGTACCTGAAAGAGGCTTATCTCACATGTCTTAAAGATTTATAGTTAATTAAAGTAAAACATGGATAGGTAATTCCAAATGTACTGCAATTTCATTCATTTAACAAAGAACTTATTTTACTGCTATAAATTGCAGCTGTGAGAAAGCAAGCGTTTTTGCTTCTGTTTTTAAAGAAATTGCACCACTGCCCATTTGATAGAAAATTCCTCAGTGAGTTCCTCCCATTCATACCCACCTCAGTCCAGGACAGGGAAAGAGTTTGATTCCTTCTCTGCCAGCTCCACAGTGGGCCCATCAGAGTCCAGGACCTGTGTTTCCCAGACATCATGACAATCATCTCCCTTCCTCTCCACTTTCAGAACCAAAATCCAAACCACCACTGCCTCCTGCCCAAACTCCTGCAGAACCCAACACATCTCCCTGTTTCTGCAAAACCCAGTCTCTCCACACAGAAAGCCAGCTATTAAATTTAAGTCAGCTCACAATACTCAAAAGTATCTCTGACTCCAACTGTACTACCCTGCCCTTATTGTCTTCCAGTGTTCCTTTCCTTGTATCCTGCACATCTGTCACACTTAACTGCTGCTTCTTCCCCAGTCTGGATGGTTAATTTTATGTATCAACCGGGTTGGGCCAAAATGTCCATATATTTGGATAAACGTTGTTCTGAATGTCTTTGTGATCGTGACTTTTAGATGTTATTAATATTAATATTAAAATTGTTGAGTAAAACAGATTACCTTCCATGAGGATGGGTGAGCTTCATCCAGTTGGTTGAAGGCATGAGTAGAACACACACACACACACACACACACACTTGTTAGTTCTGTTTCTTTGGTGAGCCCTGACCGTAATACTGTACACCAACCATCCCAGACCTTCTATCTGTGACACCTTTGGTCTTGCTGTTCCATCTCTGAAACTCCCTTCCCAGCATCAGCACAGAGTGTCTGCCCCACTTCACACCTGTCTGCCCCACTTCACGCCTGTCTTGGCCCGGTTCAAGTTAGCTCCTCCTGATCCTCCAGGACATCACTTCTCATCCTAAAAGGACTTCTAGTCATTTGTGTGTCATATATTGTCTGTTTACCCCGACAGATTCCAAGTTTCAAGGGGGAAAGGATCTGTTATATCTTTGTTGAGTATCTTATTCCCTATTGAGTCCCCAGCACCTACAATGCCAGGGACATGGTAATTATTTAGAAAGTAATTATCAGGAAAGAAAGAAAGAGAGAGAGAGAGAGAGAGAGAGAGAGAGAGAGAGAGAGAGAGAGAGAGAGAAAGAAAAAGAAAGAAAACAAAATTAGAAATGTGTATGAAAGTTCAAATGATTTCCTTAGCACCATCAATTAAGCACTTGAATTTGATTAGTCAGAGAGCCAATTCTGTATCTATAGTTCATCTGATGAAGTGGAAATCCTTTTAAATGACAAATGAGAAAGTCATAGTGCCCTTCTTAATTTCCAACCTTAATACCTGAGTCTTAAATAAGAAAACTCAGATATATATTAAAATTGTCTTATATCTCTCTATATATAGTTTAGTCTAATAAATTAGATTAAATCAGAGCAAGAAACTCATTCTTTCTTTATAAACTGTCACAATTAAAAACAGTTCTTTTTATTTCTCTATGACAAATCTTCCCTGTCACCAAAGGGTCTTGTCACTGCGTGGACCTAATTTCAAAAGTTTTAGTTGCTAGCCAATTTCTTTTGTGAATTGAGACAGTATTGTCCATATTGCTGAAGTCAAAGCTAAATACTGTTTTCTTTTACTTTTCATTTTTTTTTAATGTGAGAGCTCAGAAAGCAGGACCAACTCCAACAGATATGTTAAATCTTTGTAAAGAGTGTTTGGAATATTTTAACTTCTTAAGTGCATTATATCATACTCCTTGGATCTCAGCAATTCTTAGAGTTAGTGTAGGCAATTAAAATGGAGATCAGATCCTCTCTCCATTCAATGTTTCACCGATCTGCTTTCAGTTCATTCTGAAGCACTGTTAAGCACAGGGACTGAGTTACATGCTAAGTGTGCATTGGGAAATAAAACACATTTAGTCCCTGCCCTTGAGAAGCTTGTAGTCTGGTGGAAGAAGAAAAAAAAGGGATGATCAAATAAGCCAATAAACAGATATATTATTTTCTTTTTTTGGTACCGGGGATCGAACTCCAGTCCTTGCTCTTGTGCAACAGGCGGCGAAACCACTGAGCTAAATCCCCGGCCCTAGGTATAATATTTTCAAACTGCGATATTAATTGTTAGGAAGCTGGACCTGTGTATAACGATAGAGGATAACAGGGAAAACATATTCTCAGGGAAGTCTGGAAAGACATCTGTGCAGCAACGGTATTTTATTCTACAATGTGAAGGAAGAAAAGGAGGAAGCCAAAGGGGAAGCTAAGGTGTAGAGATGAAGATAGGTAGAGAGTGCCAGAAGGAGAGACAGCCGGGGTACAGACTGAGGAAGGAAAGAGTTTGGTCCACTTAATACCTGAAGGGATCTTTCTCCATGGGGCATCTCCTTAATGGCTTCTGAATGTTTCTTTCCTTTAGCCTTTGGCTACGATCTTATGCTGTCTTTCCTGCATTTCTCTCTCCTGGCCCCTGAGTGTACAGAGGGAGACATTTAAACAGAAACCGTGTAGTTTGTCATGCAAATTCAATCACTTGAACACAACTCAATTAAATAGATGTCCCTGTTGTTCATTATGTAAGCTCAGCCTGGCTGCACATCCACGAAGTTCTTTGTCAACTGTGGTGACTTGGTTTGTCCCCGGTCATTCCTTGTTCACTAGTCAGGCCTTCTAGCTCACTGTCAGAAGCCTTTAGAAGGTAAACACTTCCAACTGGATTCATGGGATCAATAGCTCTTTTTCTTACATACTGAAAGTGTTGATTTTGTAAGCTCAAGTCAGAAATCTTTTATTGGCCTTACACTCACCCATATATTTAAGTCACTTGAAATCCACTTCAATTCTAATCCTAATAGGGTTAATGTTAACAGCTGTAAGTCATGGACTCTTAGAATTAAGTAGGGAATCATTCATTAGACTGTTAGAAAATTTACCTCATTAAGAAAGAGATGAGAATTTATCTCATTTTACCTATATTTGAGTATTTTTCACCGAGTTTTAGTCAACATTTTATTAAACATACCTGAGAGAAAATTATCACCAAAGATCAATGACTCATGGAAGGAACTGGGAAAGAATCAGAAAACCTGACTTAAAATCATGACAGAAATTGGTGTCTACGCACTTGATTTGATGACACTGTCCCATCTTGATTTATTTTATTCATCATTTCTGCATCATCATAAAATAAATACCATCTCTCTAAAAAGGCATGTTAACAGATTTGAACATGTTAATTAGTTAATCAGTGGAAATGTTATTTGAAGTGTCAGAGGAAAAGTTGTTAAAGAAAGAAAAGGGGCATGAAGTGATGGGTAAGCTTGGGTGGTAGGGAATTACACACAAAATTACTAAAATTCCAACTTCCATGCCTAGTCTTGAGCACATTGTTCCTCAAGTCCTTTAAATTTCAGGTTTTGACTACCAAAATAGGGATGAAAACTGCTAGATTAGTTACATGGATTATGTAAGAAACCATATATAAATTCATCAAGGATACTTTATCTTGGTAGTAAGTTCTTGATTTGCCTTTGTTTTACCTGGTAGCATTAAATCTAAAATAACTTTCCACTGTAGTTTTAAAAGTAGGAAAGACATTCAAAACAACATTTTCTATAAAATTCCTTAGAAATAAATCTTAAAATGACCCAAGTCACTTAACATTTTTTGGATACAACTATTGACTATTTGTAGGGATGTTTTAATAATGGGAAATATATAGCTTTAAACACATGATATACAGTGACCAAACTCTTACAATTGAGTGAACATTCTTCAATACTAACTTTTCCTTACTCTAAGAATATAATCCTGCCATCTTGTAAAAGTAATTGATACAGATATGAAAGTTAGCCCTGCATAAAAATCAGAGCGAATGAATTAGATATAAGTATGTTAAGTCCTTTATTTTTCTATTTGTCATACACATCAAAGTTAATGCATTTTTATTTTGCCTGGGATGATGTTACATAAAGTTTTTTAATTAAAAACTTCCAAACGAATACATTAAATTGAGCTTAACATGAAAATGTTTTTCTTTTGATGATTTCAATATCTGTACAATCAAAATCACCTCCTGGTGCCAAGATCAACGCTAGGACTTCAGCGCACTTCCTCATTTAAACTTCTCAGTATTTATAAGATGCAAATGTTCTATATTTACATGTATAGATTCATTATACAGATGAAAACATTGAGATTCAGAGAGGGTAAGAAACTTAAGGTGGAAAAATTAGTGACTAATGATTTTATAATTAAATCAAAGCCTGTCTAATTTCATGTAACCTTGATTTATACATTGCAAATGGCAAAATAAAATTAAACCAAGCCAACATCGCTGCTGTTTTTATTATTTGGGCATTATCCTGATTAATGCCATGATAATTGAGGGGGGTTGTTTGTTTTTGCAAAATCCACATTTTCTTGATGATGAATTTCTTTGTCCTGCAAAACTCACACACACACACACACACACACACGTGCACAGGGCTTTTGGGGAGGGTTTTTTAGGGGTTTTTTTTTAGCCATTTCTTCATTCTCTCAACCTATATATTTTCTTTCAGTACTTGAAAAAAATGACTTTCATTTTCATTTCTAGTTGATTTGTCTGCAAGCTTTTTGATACTACTTTTGTCTTTTGAGTAGTGGAGGTTTGTTTACAAGCCTTTTTAAAAATGAACCAGATTTAAGGACATGGTTTCATAGTAAAGGATAAAAATTACTCTTAAGACTTTCTTGATATATTTTCATCTCCCTTTCTTTAACTGCTTTACTCACATTGCTCTGGCTTAGTATTTATTTCTCCTTGAAGAATTTGTTGTCACAAAAATTAATTACTTTACTGCTAATAAAATTAGGATTTCAGAAAAACGGAAGCTCTGTAACATTATCCCTCCTTCTGGGAAACATGCTTGTGCTCTCTAATGTGGAACTTAGGAGTTTCATAAATCCAATACTTTGTTTAAATAGTTTAATGAGATTCTTATTTTATTCTTTTTTGTAATTATTTGTAGAATGTGCAGCTCTTGGTGATTTAATTCTTAAAAAGCTAATTAGTGTGCTATGGGATGATTTGTCTTTTTTTCATTTCCATTAACATTACATGGTTTTGGTGGGGTATGTTGCATTGGGCTCCCCGTGGGCATCATTGGATGGAATGCATATTTAACTGTGTCCAGTATAATCATTACTTATGAAGGAATGAGTCAAAAGAAAAAAGAATGGACATTTTGATGAATTTTATCTGAAAGGCTAAAGTTTTAAATCCTATAAAGGAATAAAGTGTATTTATCCAAATAATCATATATTTTGAAGCTATATTGTACTATTGAGGAATACTGGCCTGCAGCATAAGATCTATCAAGGACAGCAATGATAGTGGTGATAAACAATAATGAAAGAACAATTATCAACATTTACTTAGTGCTTACTGTGGACCCAATAGCATGACATTATCTCATTTAATCTTTGCAAAGACCCTCTATGACTTGTGAAATTTTTGTTCCCACTTCACAAATGAGAGAATTTAAACTTTGAGAAGTTAAGTAAATCATCCAAAATCACCTGGGTAACTAGAGATATAGTCCAAGCTTCCAAAGACAAAATTTTAAGCATTCTCATTAACATTTCCAGTCTTCATGAATACAAAAAGTAATTTCACAATATTTATATTTTAGTCTGGTTCTCTGCAGTCGTTAAATCACAGTAGTTCTCACCTAGGAGGAGACTGCCCTCTGGGGGAACATTTGGCAATATTTTGCTTCATCTGGTCAGTAGAAGCTGGGGAACTAGGGACATTGCTAAACAATGCACAGGACACCCCACAGCAAAGAAGCATCTAGCCCAGAGTCAATAGTGCCAAGGTTGTGAACCTTCTTTAAGGACTTGTCCAAAGAAAAGATTTTCTGATAATTACGCCTTTATATGGCTGGCTGGCTGTTCAACTGCTCCGCTTGAGGCATAAATGACTGGGCTTCATGTTTATAATAGAGACTGCAGAGAGCTTACATCATCCCTCAGAGCCTCTGAGGGCCAGAACCATGTATCCTTTGGGCTTGATGACATTAATACTATTGCCATGGACAAGACATGAGGCCCGTTCTAGACATACACTGTCCATCTTACATATTCTATGTCTGTCCATCTAGACATACACTGTCCATCTTGTATATTCAAGTGTTCACAGTGAAACTGCAGAAAGGTACTATTTTCCCATACTGTGGATAAAGGCCAAGCAGTACAGAGGTTAAATAACTCCTAAAAGTGCATAGCTAATAAGAAGATAAACTCAGATTCTCATCCCAAGTACAGACACTGTTCAATATATTCCAGATATAAATAGCAAGAGAAATGTAGAGTCCCAGTTTTGCCCTAATCCTCTACCTCACTAAAATAGGGTTTATACTAATATAAAGTCAAACACTTTTCATATTATTTTTTAATCAGTTTAGATTTTATTCAGTAGCCCATTTGATGGGAAAATTTGAGAAGAAATGGTCTCATCCCACAGAAAAATAGACCCCGTATCTCAAAAACAGAGTGTTGATGTAGGATGGGAGATGAATGATCATCTTTTCTAATCAGCTGCTTTGTTTTCTTGAAAGAGGAAACAGCATAGAGAGAGGCTGTGAAACTTGACTGTGCTCACCTGGCACATCTGGAGACATATATGGCAAGAGCACAATTCTCCTACTTCTAGACCCTTTCTGCCGCCTCCCACAGTATGTCCACCTCCTTCCTGCAGACTGAAGGAGAGCAGTTGGTTCGTCCTCCCCATGCATGAAATTCTGGTACAAATTAGGTACACAACTTCATTATCCTTGTTATTTTCAGAAATTGTTTAGGACCACAAATATGTTCTTTAAAAAATTAGGCCTTTGCATACAAACATGAGACGATGAAATCCCACAACCCTCATTATTATGCAGTCAAATCACTCTGTGAAGCTTATTCAGGATTTTGGAGTATTTTATGTCTCTCAGAATCAAATAGGAATAAA
This sequence comes from Heterocephalus glaber, assembly GCF_053883595.1. Taxonomy (NCBI): domain Eukaryota; kingdom Metazoa; phylum Chordata; class Mammalia; order Rodentia; family Bathyergidae; genus Heterocephalus; species Heterocephalus glaber. The sequence goes on from NW_028258333.1 coordinate 18,209,078, forward strand.
TGTGATCTCGTGATATTCATAAGAAAGCAGGGAGGCTGTGCAAGCCATCTAAGGGCAAAGCCTGGAAACTGCTAATTCCTGGACCCTGCTCCCTCCTTCCAACACAATGTGTCACCTTAAAAGGGCCAATTGGGGAGCAGTGGTGCCCCTCAGTTTAGAGCAAGTGCTTAGCATGCACAAGGTTCCAGGTTCAACCATCAGCACCTAAAACAGTAACAAACACACACACACAAAAGTCCTCAAACTTCAAAGTGCACATATTGTCCTGCCTAGTCAGCTTCTCGCTGTATTTCCCTTCACTTCTTTTTCTGAAGTTTAATTGGTCAAAATAAGGAAAGGAAAATAGGATGGGAAGCACTTCCACCCATGAAATCACATTTTCCCAAACTTCAGCCATGCATGTGGAAGACAATCTACTGGGGCTTGGGAACAAAATAGCTCAACATCTATACACAGGTGGGTACTCCTGATCCAAAAATCCAGAATATACAATGCTTCAAAATCTGAAACTTTGAGCATTGATGTAATACAAGTGGAAAATTCTAGATCATGAAACTGTTTCAGGCACAAAATGATTAAAAATAAAATTATCTTTAGGCTATGTGTATGAGGTATACATGAGATATAGTGAATTCTGTGTTTAGACCTGGGTCTTATCTCTAAAATATCGCATTATGTACACGTAAATAGCCCCCCAAATTTTTTTAAACCCCAAATCCAAAACACTTCTGGTCCCAAGCATTTTAGAAAAGAAATGGCTAAACTATATGATCATTATCATCACATACATTTTCAATTTGTAGTTTTTGTTTCTTCAATACCATATATTATATGTTAGTATGGAAGGACATGAATATAAAATTAAATAATTAAATTTGGAGGTTATATGCTTTATAGTTTTTGAGATGACTGCTCTGCGTTCTGGAACACAAATATTTCCCAAGTCTTTGCCGGGGTTGTAGACTGTAGCCCCTCCCCAACCCGCAACCACTCCCCCTAACCCCCTAAACCAGCCCCCAGCACTACATCAGAGGCAAACAGCCAGTTTCTTCAGCTTCTACTATACCTCACAGGCTCAGGCTTTGGCCAAGTTTCTAGCAGAATTTACATCTCTATGGCCTCCAGTTCTCTTTCTCAGATACAGTGCTCTCCACCTATCAGCATACCCACAAGTCATCTCACCCTCTGAGTGAAGGACACTACTTCAGCTACCCTACATATGAGAAGGTGAAGCTTCAGAATCCCAGAAAAGACAAGGATCCTGTAGCTGCATCTTAATTCTCTAGTACAATGGCAGGTTTCTACCCATAGAGGCTTAAAATGATACAAATTTATTATCTCACAACTGTAAGTCTCACTGAGCTAAAGTCAACTCATAAGTAGGCGTATGTTCTTTATAGAAGCTCTACAGGAAAATTCATTCCTTTGCCCTGTCCAGCTTCTAGAGGTCACCTGAATTCCTTAGGTAATGGCCTCTTCCTCCATGTACAAAACCAACAGGTCAGGATCTCTAGATTTCTTTGTCTTAGACTTGTACCTCATCTCTTCTGAATTCTTGTCTCCTCTCTTACAAGAATTTGTGTGATTGAAATTAGATGATCCAAGATAATCTCCCAGGCTCAACATCAATAACTTAATCAAATCTGCAAAGTCCCTTTTGCTGAACAAAATTAACACAGGTTCTAGAGGTTGGGATGTGGTTATATTTGAGAAACCATTACTTTATCTACTGCAGATTCCCAAGTCCAAGGCTAAGAAGGCAAATCTGCTAAAGAATGAGGCTGCATTCACTTGAATTCCAAACTTTGAGGAATAGAAAAAAAATATGATCCCAGGGCCAGACATAGCTGGATTCCCATCCCAATTTTGTTGATTACAAAGTTACATGATTTTTAGACATGTTACTTATTCTTTTTCATGACTGCTTCCTCTTCTGTTACATGAAGAAAATTACACCTTTCATGTAAGGTATTAACAAAGGCAAGACTACTTAGCATGATGATGGGCCTTCAGCAGGTGTTCAGTAAAGGTTAGTTCCCTTCCATTCTGATGTTATAGCTTCAGTGTCATGTAATAATGACTAGTGAATGTATGGCCTGTCTGAGTTTCCCAGTTGCCCTACCTCTTAATTTATACAACAGTCATTGAGCTCCATCCATAATCCAAAAATTGTCAGGTCCAAGTAAAGAGATTTAGTGATAAAGGAAGAAGAGACAAAGCAAAAACTACAAACCAAGTATTTTGAGTCTAAATCCTATGTATTTCTAGTTCATATACGAGGTCTCTTGTTATCTACTTCTGGTCACCATACTAGTTAGAAATTAACTAGTTGGCCAAAATAAGTTGGTATGTAGCAGTGATGGATGACGAACCTATGGCACAAGTGCTGCCATGGCCTGTTCGTATCACTGAAAACTCTAAAAGGTTTGCCATCTCTGGTATATAGGAAATGGAGTATTTTGCCCACTATTTTTGAAGAGTTTGCAAAAAAGCAAAACAAGAGGAGGAACTGTAGACCCGGGGAAATATTTTCTCTCTAGAGTTGTTAGGCATTTGGAATAAGTAGTTAAGTCAGCTTGGCTATTACAACTCTTTAGCTGTTGCCAACTGGGAAGCTTTTATAGTCTCTATGTCCCCTGGTATCATTGGCTTACTAATAAGTGTGGTAAATTTTTTATGTAAAAGCAATTGTAATGCTGAGAACACTTATGAGAATTGAATAAACTCTAGAGTCCTACCTAAGGATTTCTTAGTGAAAGAATTGATTATGACCAAGTAAAATTCAACTGTGTATAATCATAGTAACTAAGTAAATATTTCCCAGTACTTCATGTTTCAGAAAACAGGAAGAGGTTTCTATTTGCTTCTGTTGTTGGTGGTCCTAATTAGGATTATTAAGAAATAGTGTAATTATAGCCTGAGGCTTTTTGCCCTGGATGACGTCAGGTGCTCTGTTATTCTTCCTCCTGCCTGGTGATTAACAGGCCAGTGAGTTGGATCCTGGCATGACAATTAAGATTGAGTACTGTCATCTGTTTTATAATTAAATTCTATCTTCCATATCCTTTTAACACTATATTGTGGTTTAATTGGCTGATGCTATTTCCTCTGCCACTTCGCCTTATGGCCACAACAATGTCAGGGTAACAATGATCCTACTCATTGCAGATACCCCAGTTGAAGAAAATATGCTTTCTCCTTGGCACAAAAAAGAGCCCTGAAGCCCCAGTCTAGAAATAAGAGTTAAATAGCCGAGGGTCTTTCTGTTCCTCCAGGTTCTCACTCAGGGTATTGTTTAGAGTCTAAAATTAAAAGACCAACTCAATCCATACAAGAGAAAAGTCCTCTCTGTCCTGTTGATGAGTTCTCCAAAGACATAGAGGACTCACTAAGGGATAATGGATATTGCATAAACAGACTGTACACAGGCTTGTCTGTGTAGCCATCACAGTCAGAGAATATTGTCAAAGAAAAAAGAAGCCTGGCTCATTTCCACTCATTTGCCAGACAAACAGCCTCTGTGAGTGTGTATTAAACTCTGTATGTTAACTACCATTACAATTATCCCTAATTTCTTTATTAATAGAGAATTCAGAAGCATTAAGCTTCCTGTAGAGGCATAGCTTCCTATTAAAGAAGCAAAAGAAGGTCTTTAGACCATGAGGTAATGCACTTAATGAAAGAAAGGGGAAAGGGGAGAGAGAGAGAGAGACAGAAAGAGAGAAAGAGAGAGAGAGAGAAGACAAACTTAAAGGCAAAGCAAAAAGATATCCTCCATGAAAAAAATGATAATAATATTTAAAAACACCAACTCAAAATTAAGAACAATCTGCAAGATAAGCCAGCTTCTCTTCTCAAGTGGAACAACAAATCTATTTAGTTTAGTCAAAATCAAAATAATACTGAAGAGAAAATGGAAGCTTAACAATGCAGTATTCCATCCAGGTAAAAATATTATGTGTTAATTAATAAACAAACAACTGGAGGAGATTTCATGAACTATGAAAGAAAAGATTAGTGTGAATCTTTGTGCAAAATGTTTAAAGCTATGTTATGATGAACAAACTCTGAAATTTAAGATCTAAACATACAAAGAATATGCAGGAAGCACAATATGCTTTTTAAAATTTTCTTCTAATCACTCAATTATATTTTAATTATAGCTCTCATTTGTTGAAAGTATATTCATATGCAATATTTTCTTTTTGTTCTGCATGGTGTCTTAATGGTTTTGTTTTCATCTTTAGATGACTCAGCCTATAATGATTTAGGGGCCAAATGTTCAGATGCTTTTAAACCGATCACTCATGATGCAATTAAAATTAAAATATGTGCATAAAATTGATATTCTAATCAAATCACTGTGTATCTACATAGTTGCTTAGAAATAAGGAGAATAAGTGTGGCCGGGAAGTTCCAGCATTGTGTCCTCATTGGCCCTTGGGAATGACTTCCCTTCTTGGTATCTTCGCTGGATGATTGCTTGGGGATCAGAATTCCCATGAGTGTACTTAGAGCAACTCCAGCTCAGTCTGGACATTTTGTGGCTGCGTCTCTTATAGCTCACTCACTAACATAAGGAGACAAAGGGTCATTTCCGTGTCCAGTTTTAGGACTCTGCTCTTGGAAGAAAAATATTTATTTCAGAAGGAATGTAGTAAGCCTACATTTCTTTTTAAAACACTCTGATTTGTTTCTCTGATTCTATGGGGATTGTTTTGTGCCTCCCCATACTTGACCCCTAAGTCAAAAGACTTTTTCACACATTACAACTTAACCATTACCACTTAACTTCTACTTCTGGTCTTATACTACATACTTTGTTTCCAACTCTTTAATTAGAAATGATTAATTTGACTTCTTGTCTTAAGGCAAGGAGAAAATGAGTCTTAAACAGTATTAAGCTCCCATAAATATTTCACTTTATGCTAATTCCCATGCTTCCAACTGAGATGTTTGAAGTTCTCAAAAAAATGTTTCTGTTTCCGTCAATTAAATACATAATTTAATTTTACTGGAAAACAGTTAAGTAATTATCAGTTTTACTGCCCACACTCTTTTCCCCAAACTTTTATTCTGGCTGTTTTATATTTTTCTTTTGCAATTCATGTAAACGAAGTCAAGTGTCTGGGTGCCTGGCCTAGATAGATAGACAGCTGGATAGACTCTAAGACCAGGGTCTTGAAGAAATCTTAGAGCTCCCTCAAGTGGAATGATGTTTAATATACCCTGTTTTGCCTGCCCCCTTCATCTGGACAGAACCATTTAATTGTCCTAATTTAGAAGTAGAAGAGGTTTATCTCTTTAGGCTAGAAATGTTCCAAAATGAAATGAAAATTCAAACAAGCTTGCCAAGTGAATGAATATGAGTGACCAATGAAAAAATATCAAGTCAGGCTTTTTGATTATTGATTTTGCTTATATGAAGGTAAATTAGCATTAGTGTTCACAGCATATTGTATTCATTTGGATTAAATCCCATTTGTTGAAGAAATTTGTAAAAGATCCACTTCCATAATACTTATGCTGTGTGATTTATTTAATCTTCACAATATCACTCCAAAGTGAAGACTTCAACACTTCCTATTGTACAGATGAGAAGCTGACCAAAGAAATGTTAAGTAACTTCTCACAGGTCACAAAGCTAGAACATGGGAGAGTCAGGATGCAAACCAAGACAACCAAAAGCCCACTATGCTATGCTGCTTCTTACCTTGCAATCGACAATTGTATATACATGCATGCATGCATACATACACACATGCATGCATGCATGACTATGCCTATATATATACATACACACACATACACATATGTATGCACATACCTCCACACTCATACATTAAGTATGCATACACAAATAGATATACACATACAGAGAGTATTGTTAGAAGGAGCATAATTTGTTAGAAATCATCTTTTAAAGTGTAAAAGCTGAAAAAGAGAAATGTAAATTACAAATATTTTAAGCACCGAACTTTGCTTGTCACATGTCCTTGTTATTACTTATCATTACTCATTGTAGTTGAGTCACCTCAGCTCATACTCAACATCAGTTACTCTGGCCTCAGTCTATTGAGAACACTCGAAGTTTGTTTCCTCTTCAGCCATGGCGCTTGCTGCTTCCTCTACTATAAATGTCTACCAGTTCTTCTCATGACTAGCTCATTAATACTAGGATCATTGTCATGGCCCTTGTGTCCTCACAGAGAAGTCCTCCTTGATCTTCTATAAAATAGTCACCACCTCACTCTTTGCTATTCAGGATCCTTTTACCTCAACGAGTTTCTCGGCATGGATCTTATGAATGATGCAAAAATTATATCAGCTACCTGTCCTTCACTTGCTTATAGTCTGTCTCCTCTACTAGAATGTACACCCAGGAAGAGGATCTTGTGATTGTCCTGGAACACCACAGACTCTAAGACCGGGATCTGGGGCATGTTAGGAACTCAAAAGATAATTCTCAATGAGTGACTGAATTATTTAAATTTTCCATTCTGAAGATTTTCAAATGAATGAAAAACTGTGATGATAGTCAAAAATCTCACAACTCTTTTTCATGATGCTACTGTGTTTAAAGTGTGTATTTAATTTATATTTTGAATATCATATCTTTAATCTCTAGCCTAATAATTATATTCAGTTATATATTTTTATTCTTTACTAATGTTATTCTTGTCCAAAGTTATAATAAGAACTTATGATACAGTATATTTTTAGATACATGTAAAATTATGTTATAATAGTGTAAAATATACCAATTTGGAAATTTCCATGGACAGGGATAGTTCACATGGCTGTTTTTTGCCTTTATTAAGGAACTGTATTATGACCTCAGAGTCTCATCACATACATTGAGAATATGTGTGCTACTAATTGTGTTACAGCTTTAGCTTTAGGAAATTTATCACAGATTGGTAATGGGAAGCCATCCATTAGAGGAACAACACTAAAAGAAAGCTACTAATAAGTAGATGCTATTTTCCTGAGGCCTGCCCCTGGGAATCCTGAAGATCAAGAAGAAAAGGGAAAGTGGATGGGGAATCACATCTTTACTCCAGCACTGGTCTCACCAGAAATCACTGAACATCCACATTCCTTTCCTTCCACTTCTTTGCTTCACTTCTTCTGTGACTCTCTCTGTCACATATATTTAGTCAGGGTTTATAAAGATAGGCCTGACTTCTTTTCAGGGATCTAAGCCTTCTTTCTAAGGCACCTATTATTATAAGAAAAATAGCCCAAATTACATATATATGTATACAGAAATGCATATGTATGAATGCATACATATCTATATAGATTTATATGCACATGCACCTTTTAAGTCTAGAGCTACTTAAGTTAACTTTTTGCTCTATTAGCCTTAGTAATTCAAAGCACCCGAAGCATCCATTATCCACAGGTGTGCCGATGGAGGCTTCCATCAGAAGCCAGTCACAGGGACCATATTAAGTGGATGGTGGAATGGAAGGAAACTTGCTAATCATCCATTCGATCCAAGGTCTTACTGCTATGTAGTCATTTTTTTAAGATTTAAAGATATTTTATAATACTGTATCCATTCATCTTGTTTTTCTTTTTTTTCCACTTTCATATATAATCTTGCTGAATTTTAACTAATTTTATTGGTACATTTTAGGTACACAATATAATGACATTCATCATTGGAAATTTGCACCTTTACATAATGCATCTTGGTTCTTATTTTTTCCTCATTCCCCTGCCCTCCCTTCAACCCCTCCATCCCTCCCGATTTACAAAGACTTTGTTTCCATTTTTTCATTTTCTCGTATTAATTCCATTCCCTTCTTTCCACTTCCCCTTCCTCTTTGCCCCTTTTCTTCCTATTTCACATTATCTATTATACCTTTTACTACTTATTTACACTTTCAGTTTCTCACACTAGAGAAACTATTCGATATTTACACGTGTGCCGGGGATTTAGCTCAGTGGTTCTGACGCCTGCCTCGCAAGCACAGGGTCCCAAGTTCGATTCGTGGTACCAAAAATAAATAAATAAATAAATAAAAGCAAAACAAAACAACAACAACAACAAAAAAGGTTAGATATACACGTGTGTCCTGTTTATTTCACTTAAGAGTATCGCCTCAATGTGCATCCATTTAACTATAAGTGTCTCTAATTTCTCATTTTTATGGCTGAGTAGTACTCCATTTTATTAAAAATACACATTTTCTTTATCCAGTCTACATTTCTCAGACAAACAAGTAGAAATAGCAAATAGACATATGTTTTTCTTTTTTGTTTAGTTAGCCATTGTTTCAAGCCCAAAGTTAAGAGAAAAATCTCACTTCTGGGGGTCAATATGTTTTATCAGAGCCAGAAGAGTAGTGTTATGATTTGAGAAATTTCTCTGTGCCCATATAGGTGTAAGATATTATTGTCCTGTGAATTCCATTTCAAAGTCAGCATATTGCTCTCCGCCATCATGGTACAGTTAGAGTTTTGTTCTTCTTGATTTCTACTCTTCTCCCTGTTCTGGCTCTAGTTTTCTGTAATGACAGTGAAAATAACTATTCATACAGCTTCCTTGCAAGAAGCTACCAAGCTAAGTGGGGAAAATATCAATTTTTATGCATGACTGACTGCATAAATCCTTCATTTTAGTGAAACAAGCCCCAAATGAGTAATTTATTTATAGCAATGAAAACCAAATGAATAATTTCTTGTTTTCAGGGAACAAATGAAAGACAGTCTCATTTCCAAACTTATTTCTGGTTTTTTAACTCAAAATGAAAGATAAAAAACTGAATGTACTGTAACACATGCAAGAAGCAATACTTTAGTCATCTTCTAGAATATTAAGAAAATTTAGCATTAATATTAGTTATCATAAAACTGTTATATAGATTTTGCATTCCTTTGACCAGAAGGGAATTGTAGGGATTTCAAGACATTAGTTTACCTTATTTGTATTAATTAATGTCTATTGTTTGTACGAACATGATTGATATTTGCATTTTTATTTGCTTTTGTTTGCTAGAAATTTACTCTTGGCCACTCATTTTTCAAACTATGGAAGATATTTGTTGGATTTGTGAATAAGAACAAGCTGCATAAAAATATGCAACAGTTTAATTTGAGGTATAAATTTTTATTAATAATTTAAGTTATAAATTGCTATTTTATACTTTGACAAATGATTTTTATATTCTATATTCAGTAGCCTATATGTAAGTAATTTTGTTTAATCACAGGGAAATTTGAAGCATCGCTAAATAACAGTTGCCCTCGCACCAGGTATCTCATTGTACTTCATCACTTACTAACAACCACCTCAATCGAGATACCTTTACTGAAACAAATAACTGAACTTTACTTCACTTATAAGTTTATATGGCCCCATGGAAGTGTTACAGTATGCTTCCTTAACTAAGAAATGATGGGAACACAGTGTGACTGCAGATGAGGGAAGCAGGACAAAAGTGGGCAGCTTTCTATGTGATTCACCCAGTGCTCAGGTACACAGCCCTGCCATGTGGCAGACTCCAGCAGCCTCTCTTCTCACATGCTCTGTCCTGCCACAAACACCACTAAATGCCTCCAGCTTCTTTGCCAGGCACTGCTGTGTTTAATCTCCTCAAACACTACAGGGGATTTTTAAAAAGCCTGTGCTTGGAAGGGATTCCCCAGGCCCCATCTCCCAGTGTCATTTTGTCCTCCATCTGAACTTGAGTGTGCTGGCTATGAACCCATTTTGATCAGCGGAATTTGAAAATCTGGTCCCTCGTGCAGAGATTTAGCATCAATATTTGTGCCCAGCATCTGAACGGAGATGGGTGTCCCGATGTGCCGTCTCTCCTCTAACTGTCTTTCATCGCTGTTGCTGCCTTATTCGATGTGATTTCTGGTGCTTGGGGAGTGCTGTGGAATCATGCTGATAAGACGGTAAAGAGAAAAATTTATTTCATTTCAGAAGGAAATCCACATGGATTTGTACATTTAAGAATACATTGCCATTTAGCCATCCTATATTTTTGAACATGTAGAAAAAGTACCTTTTTGCCAAGAGAACATGTTTAAGAATGAATGAACCCAGCTTGTTTATTTAAACCTTGCCGTGTTCCAAAGAGGATTTAAGGCAGCTGAGCAAGATAAGTAAGCATAAGGAATAATGTTTAATAAATGGTTAGCAATCAGACATAAGTTGTTTGGAAAAGAATGAATCAGGCACCAGGTTTAGAATCCATGTTGTCGCAAGGCCTAAAAGAGGTCTCAGTAGAGTCTCAAGGATGTTTTATGACCTGAGCAGATCTGTACCCCTAAATGGATGGAAATGTCAGCAGATGGCGAGCGACACATGATTTCCCACATGCCATCATGCTCTGATTACATGGCAGACACTTTGAACCACGTTACCCATAAGCTATTTATTGTCCAGAGAGCTCATACTTTATGTGGCTCACATCAGAGTCAGGGCAGGCTGGAGGCAGAGAGTCCAGGCTCTATCTTATGTCAGGAGTTCATTCTTCACAAATAGTAATAAATCTGGACCTCTCTCCATATTTAATCGCCAACCTTGAACTCAGCATTTTTGATAGGTTGGCCCCTGGGCAAGCTTACCCATATAATTAAAAATTGACTTTTCAGTTTTGAAACAGAGGTAAGAGAATGGAATTGACCTTTCTTTCCTCCCCAGTATTTCTTTGTGTGTGAAATAGCTTTCACATCCTCATTCTTCTTTTCCATGCCATGATCTTCCTCTCAATTTTTTTCTGGAAGACAAAGCGGCAGGTCATCTCAGTCAGAAGCATCTGAATCCCTTTCTGACCCTTTGTACCACTCTTGGTACAAATGCAGGCCATTTGTTCTACAGCTTGGGATTGCTAGAGTTCTGGTTTCCACATCAGTCAACAGGGATCACGGTGTCCACCCCTAGGTAGGATTATTGCAATAACTAAGTATCCCAAAGACTTTTAATACGCTTCTATAATAACTGGTGCATAGAATAACTGATGCATGTTAATTCCTTTCTCTTCTTTAGGTTCTTTCCGACAGTGAAAATGGCGGGTGGGGGTGCACACTTTTGGTTGCAAACAATTTGGTTAACAAAGACGAGCATTTGACAAAATTTTGTTTTTATTTGTGAGCTCTGCATCGGGTAACGAACATGACCATGACCATCTTTCCTGCACAAATGTGATCTTGGCCATTTGCTCCCAGAATCGTGGAACAAATTACTCTAAAGTTAGGGGCACCTAAATCTTTCTCTGTCCTAGTGTTCTTGTATTTAACTGCTTAAATAAGTAACACATTGATTTTTTTCATTATCCTAAACTTTCCATTTACAAAGTTTTTCAGACAAGATATAACTGTCAGACTATGTTAGCTAATGATACTTCAGTCAAGTTCTATTGTACATTTTAAGTATTCTGAAAAAACAAGCAAATGAGAGATTTGTTCTATAACTTGAGAATAATGCCTATGCTCTCTGGTTGAGAACTGAAATGCACCCATTACAAAGTACATTTTAAAGAAAAAAAGACCATGAACTGGGAAAGCCTTCATACTCTCTTCTCATACTTTCTCACTCCAAAACTGTTCTACTTCCTTTCAACCCCAGGCCAAGCTCTTTTGTCTCAGCTATACCATTGAAAGTAGACAGAAAGGCCTTTCTTTCTAAATTATTTTTTCTTTTGTTTTCACTGTTGTCATTCAAAAGACTTACTACAGTCATGGCAGTAAATAAGAAGGCTATGAATGTCTTCGAGAGAAAGAAAACCATAACTTTTCACCTAAAAATTTACTTAAATAAAAGATTTTTTAAATCTTTGAAAATGTCTCCAACATTCTTTGAAGAACCACATTGGATGTTTCCATCTACTGTCTCAACAGTACTGTTTTCTAACATTTGCACTACTTACATGCAAACATTTAGTTGCTTTAAAGGTCAGGTAACTTTAAAGCTGAGCTGGGAAACTAGAGAGTTTCATAATTTTTCAATGCAAAAAGATGTTACTATTTCACATTGTATTGATGCAAAAAAACATTCTAATTGAGAGAAAAATATAAAATATCGAGCAGAGTTTATTAAAAGTTAGGAACTACAATGCTTATATTGATTAATGTTTCAAAGGGAATAAATTAGAATACACTGTTGATAACCTAAAGCCATTTCCCTTTCATTAGCTTCATAGAACTTCTTAGAGTAGTTCTGTCCACTTAAAATATATAATGAGTCAGACATGTAATTTCAAATTTTCCAGGAGCCATATTTTTTAAAGTATCAAATAACAAGTGATATTAACTTAATAATATATTTTTGAAGTAAAGATCTGATTTTATTTATTTATGTTTTTATTAATACATAGCCTAACATATCCAAAGTAATCGATATATTTCAAATTACTAATAAGATATTTTACTTTTTCTGCACCAAATCTTTCAAATCTGATTCATATTTTGTGTACATCTCAAGTAATCAATAGACTCATCTAGGGAGTGACCATTGTGTTGGACAGCAAAGCTCCAGAAATGTTGGCCTCTTCTCTATATTACGTGCACATCAGCTTTTCCCTAGTCTTGTTCTTAATTGCATTTTAGGCTATTCAGAAATTAAAAGCTAATCTGGATTTTGGATCATGCATTTACTTCTCTCTGTAGGAGAAAAGTGATACATTTAAATTGCCAAACACTCAAATACAATTGTGACCAATAGCTAGAAATACGATGCCCATCCATCCTTTATAAAATAATGAGGTATGAGATTGCCAGTTAGGTCATCTGTTTCAACTTACCATGGATGTGTGGTTCTGGAAATCATAACCGTCCCTCTGCAGGGCATCACAATGATAGATACATATTGAAATCTGCTAAATGTGGAAATCTAAAAAGAAATAGTATGAGAATCATAGAATTTTATAGCTTGAAAAGTCCCTAGAGGAGATCATCTCCAGCCCTCTTATTTTACAGTTGAAGAAACTGAGGGCTAAAGAAGTTAAGAAATGTGCCAAGGGCCACAGAACTTATTAGGAACACAGAAGAAATAGAAAGGAGGTTTCTTGGCTCCAAGTTCAGACTTATTTTATAAATAATGAAAAGTGGTTTAGTTATTGCTTGGATACATTAGATTATTACTAAATCCATATTTCTAGCCCATATTATTTCAGTGAGAGATTATTTCTCCATTTATGTTCAAAAGCTTTTAAAAAATGAAATTTAGCTCATTAGAAAACATTGATATAAAGAACCAAAGTGGTATAAAGAATCATTCCCGAAAGTACATAGAAACATATTTATAAATAAGTAGTTAATAAAAGCAACTTTAAAAGCAAGGTGAATTTAGGGTTTGCTCTGATTATAACAAGATAAACCACTTGCAGGCACTGCTTCCCATATCCTCATGGTCAGTTTAAAGGTAGTGCTTGTGATGAGAAGCAAAGAATCTGACAGAGCAAAGGCATAGTATTCATTTTAAAACTCACTTGGACAAAGGTTATATATTAGAAGACTCACAGAGGAATCCAGAGCTCTTTGGCACCGGATGAAACATGCTTTCCAGTTTTACCAGCCTTCACTTTATCAAGGGATGGTCTGGCTCCTCTCTCTAGTTCAGAAAAAAAAAAGCACATAATTTTAACACAGACAATTCTTCAAATGTTCCTTCAGATAAATGAATAGAATTTCACTGTCTCTGTCTTTTTATTCATATCAATTCATTACTTGTGACTTTTTCTGCAAAAGAGGAAATGAATTGGACCAGCAGGTCTCAAAGTATGGGCTGATGAGGACTCAATTCTCCAAGACAATCTGGGGTAAAAAAAGAAAGTTCCCTGGACTTAGAGGCCTGTGAATTCTGTTCTCTATATCACTGTCATGAGATCCACCACACACATCAGCATATCAAAGGCTCTGAGAAGACCGGAGGCAAAAAACAAAAACTATTCCCCTTTATGTAATACAGATTTGCCCAAGTTATTTGACCATAGCAATTTTCTTCCTACATAGCATCTCTAAATATCATATGGAGCTAGACTCCTGTGGAATACACTTTGAAAATGCTAACTTTATAAGTATTGCTTCCTTCAGCTTGAGAAAAGAGGGAGAAAGAAGACTCCACCAGAAGCATTGGTTTGAGTAGGGCAGTGTATTATTCACTTTCCCATGCCGGGAGTGAAATACCTGACACCTGCAACTTAAGAGAAAAGAGATTTATGGTGACCAGAACCATGGTTTGGGGGGATTCTGTCTATGGTGAGCTGGCTACATGGAAGAAATGAAATGGTACAAGGACAAGGCAGAGGGCCGCTGCTTAGCCTGTGGCAGCCAGGAAGCAGAGAGTGAAGGAAGGAGCTGGAACAAGAATGCACCTCCTTTCCAGGCCACCCAGCAACCACCCCTTCTAACCAGCTCCCACATCTCAACAGCACGTTCAGTGACGAACTCATGAGTGGTTTCGTCTGCAATGAGTATAGAACCCTTATGATCCAGTCACTTTCCAAACCCCACCAGTGAACACGTGAGGCTTTGGGGGTGCATCTTAGCTCTAAAGCATCATAGGTAGTAAGAGAATATCTCCACCTGCATTAGCACCCTGAAGCACCATGAGCAGTGTTGCTTGGCCCAGTTGGATCACGTAGGTCCTTCCTGAGGTAGAAAATGAGATGCTGAATAAATGACACTGTCGTCTCAGTGTCAGCAGTTCCATGGAGAATGCCCCCTTATATGACAACCTTGATCTCTTCAGACAGCCCACCAACTCCCAGGACGAAATAGCAATTTTTTATCAGTATCAACTTATTTTTCCCACAATTAGAAAACATAATACCAGGATTCACTCCAATTATTTTCAGTTCTCATCTGGCAAACCACAGTGAAAAGTAGATAAAAAGGGATGTGTAACAGTATTGTCATTCTAAGTTGTGTACGATAGAGTTGAACAGTATGAGATCCTTTTATTTTTCCTCAGCTGTTACATTCTTTCATGCTTTCTTGGATCTCTCTTTCTCACCCTATAAATGACATCTTGGACAAATTCCTTAACTTTCTAATTGCTTTGTTACTTATACAGCCTGGTCTACTCCTGTTCAACTGGAAGTTCTAATGTCATAGTTGATCTAAAGTTTTTCACTTCCTTGGCCTCAGCCAGCCTGCAGCCCCAGGGATGTGGGGACTGGAAAGAGACTATTTCCCTCCCCCAATTCTCCCACAGTCTTCTAGTTCCAACTCCTCCTTACTGAGTGCAGATGAAAGGGTGATAGATGTCTTCTTGATCATGGTGTCTCCAGGCCACTTTCACTGGCCATCACCACTGCCTGTCACATGTGAACGACATGTTAGTGTGCATGCATCCAATAGAGCCACCTACCTGTACAGTTTCCTCCAGTCAAGGATCCAGTTGAGCTCAACCTCTTCCATCCCTGTGTTTACATCTCCTTATGGCACTTAGCTATTTGGATCCCCTTATCCACAAAGCATCCCTCTTGAATGGAATTCAGGCATAATATCCCTCTTCTGAAGTGGCTCATTGACCCAGGGGGAAATTATGTTCTTACGGGGTTTTTAATTAGTAGGGGTAATGCCAGCTGCTAGAATAGATAAATCTGAAAACTAAAATGGTTTAACCAGCATAATTTTATTTCTCTTTTAAGCAAAGCTCAAAGGAAGTGCCCTTGGTCAGAGGATGATGACCTTCAAAAACCACAGCTCCTTCTATCTAATAGTTTTGCCTGCCATCCTCAAGGAGTTATTAGCATTCAACCTCTGAAGAAAGAATTACAGATTACATGGGAGGTTTTTAGAGGACAGACCTGGAAGTAGCACCTAATGCTTCCCTCACAGCCATTAATAGACTTTTAGTCAGATAGTCACATCTAGCTGCAAAGCATATTGGGAATTAGAGTCTAGCCATGTGCCCAGGAGGAGAAAAGAAATATGTTTTGGTGACTACATTCATTCTCAGCCATAGAGTTGCTCCACTCTTCCATTATCTTTTACCATCTTATATGGCAGTCTTAGGCATTATTTTAGAGGACCCCTAAGCTCCTCTTGGCCCTATTACAAAGCACCCAGGCTCCTAGGGCAGAGAAGCTGAGCCAGTCCCAGCACCCAGAAGGAAGCTCCCCCACCACCATCCCAAGCTCCTAGGGCAGAGAAGGTGAGCCAGTCCCAGCACCCAGAAGGAAGCTCCTCCACCACCATCCCAAGCTCCTAGGGCAGAGAAGGTGAGCCTCGCTGGTGCCAGAAGCACCCCCCCACCATGAAAATGAGAAGACACATAAACAAGCCTCAAAAACAGACTTCTGGATCACCTACAGCAACCCCAAAGGGAAACAAGATGGAACAATCTGATACTCAACTACCTGGACTCTCCGAACTGGCAACAAAAGAGGATATGGGAAAAATGAAATCAGAAACAATTACTCAGATAAGAGCAAAGATTGTGCTCATGGTACAAGATGTGATTAATAAATCTAGAGAGGACACAGATTAAAAAAAATAGAGGATCTGAGGAACGTGATGGAATCCCAACATAGGAAACAAATGGAATCCATAAAACAGATGCAAACAGATTTCCAGGAGATTAAAAACTCCATCGAAAGTCTGTGCAGCAGAATGAACCAATGTGAGGACAGAATTTCAGATATAGAAGAAAAGATTGCAATTAGTGACCAGGAAAAGAAAAATGGCTTTAAAATTATAAAGGAACATGAGAAATCAATCCAGCAGCTGCTAGACGATACAAAGAAGAATAACATAAGACTGATTGGAGTCAACGAAGAAAGAGGAGAGAGTGCAGATGACATAAAAAAAACTGTTCACAGAAGTGATGGCAGAAAACTTCCCAAGGAGGGAAAAAGAACTTGACATACAGATAAGTGAGGCATATAGGACTCCAGCTAGCCTTGATCAAAAAAAATCTACACATAGGCCTATAATAGTTAGGATTCCAGAAATCCAACAGAAGAACAAAATTCTACAAAGCACCCAACTTATTTCCCCCTTGATAATCAGGGTGAATCATCCCATGACACAGTGACATTTTTTTCTCTGTTGGCCCAGTGGCACAAATTTCCAATAACCATATAGGAATCCTAACATTTAATTAAGCTGGCCCATTGCTGTGTCTTCTAGTGGAAGTAGTTTTCCTTTGCATAGTGAGATCTTTAAACTAGAAAAGCCAAAATCTGTGGAGTTAAGGAACAGAATACTTACAAATGAGATTTGGACATAATAATGAGAACTACCTCTCTACCTTCATGAATTTGATATACGTCAAAAGTGTATCCTGCGTTGTTCACGACACTAGGCCATCCTATAGGACGGTGATCTAACCCCTGGTGTTGTTCCTCAGCTGTTGCTATAAATGAGTTCTCAATTGGTCAATCTATTCTTGCTTAAGGCTACCTGCATTTCAGGGCAATAGGGTACATGGTAGAAATCAGAGAATTCCAAGAGTATCTACCCACTGCTTCACTACCCCCACCCCACTCCTTGTTCAAAAGCAATGGTAGGGACTCACTATAACAGTCATGGTGCAACAGAAGTCCACAGATGTCAATGCTAATACTGCAGAATCATGGCATCCTCAGAAGGCAAATCTGTGTCCGGGCTGGTGTCTTCCAGGAGGAAAGAAGGAGATCTGATAGAAGTGACCTGTTATCAAGATGCTGCCTGGTCCTCCTCACTGAATAATAAGAATTTCTTTGGATTTGGGAGAAAGTGTAGTCTACATTTAGTCATGCTGTGCTTCAATTAGAACATGTTGAAGAAGGCTCAGGCAAGTGAAACCTAATCCTAACCAGTTTACAGACTTTACACCCCCAGGAGAGAACCACAGTGTATGGTCCCATACCAATGGACTCATTGAGCTCATTAAGGCCTGGGCTTGACGCAAAATTCCTTTTCCCTTGACTCCTAGAAATTCCCATTCTGACCATTGTACCACAATGGTATCTGGGCCCAAGGATTATCTTCAACTCAGAGCCAGTGCCCATGGGCCCACCTAAACTCAGTTAACCAGTATACAGTTGAAATAAACTCAGGAGTGAAATCGCTACATCTGCCACCTGACCCTTGAAAAGTGAGCACTTTTATAGAAGTACCAAGTGGAAATCGATTGAGGTTCCTCTCTAATAATTACCATACCACCAGTGGAGTCTCAGAGATATTCAAACCTCAAAAATGTGAAGAATTCAGAATCTTGCCCTTTTCTTGTACACAGTGACTGATAAATAGCCACAATTCCTTTGAAGGAAAACTAAGATCTATAGAGGGTCTGACCTCAAAAATACTAAACAGCTTCTTTGTTCAAGAGTACGAGGTCATAGACTGGAATTTGGTTAGTGGCTTGCTTTCTAAATGTGGTGACTCTGTGTGTTAAATCTGTAGTTTTTCAGCTCTCCAGGTCAAAGAGGACTTTAATAAACTACATATTACAGTTATAGAATCTCCATGATCCATTATCCATCATCAAAGATTATCGGGGTCACCCATCTCCGATCACCACTCTGCCTGTAGTACCTGGTATGATCCATACTCATCTTTCTCTTGAGGTTACATACTGTATCTTACCTTTGCCACCCTGATGCATATAGTCATTACATCAACTAGGAAGCCCATTTCATTGGTGGCATCTCCATATTCATCATCAGCCTGCAGGGAACAACTCTTTGGCATTTTGTAAAGATACTGGTATGTTTTCTTACTATATTAACAAAGGGAGTATTATCTGGAGTAGATGGGCAAAGAATGCTAACTAGTGAAGGTAGATGAACAGTCACAATTAGCAAGTTTACTTCAACTTTGCATCCTGCTCAATATTTTTATTCCTTCTACTGTTATGCCAATGAATCTCTGGCTTTGCAACTCAATTCAACATAGGTCACTGCTGAGGTCAGTTTTGAGTTATCCAAGAGAACAGAACCAAGCATATGTGGTAAGTGTATATGTGCCAAGTGTATTGTGCTCTTCTTTAGCTCGGGTAACACATTCCCACATATATTACTCAGAACCTAGCAATTCTGGTGGTATGAGAGACTTTTCTCCTATAATCAGCCCCTACCCAGCCTGTTAGTCTGCTGGTAGATACAGGTTATACAGGCATGAGGATTTATAGGGGCTGTGGGACATGAGGAAAATCAGCACCCCTTTTAATCTAACTGTGCAGATTGGGGTGACTGGTCTATCCTTAAGCCAGGCTGTGCCAGGTACCAGTCTCCACAGACAGAGGAGGAGGGCCTGCTCTGCCAGCAAGTAGACAATCAGGCTTTCAAGGATTCAGGTCATTTGAATCTTCAGTGTCTCGAAGAGTTTAATGAGAATAACTCTTACAGTTTCCACTTGTAACCCTCCTCTCCTTAGAACTCATGCCTGAGTCCCTGGGGGGCAACTCAAATGGCAGCATCGTACTATGCTCAGAACTGTCCTTCCCCGGGTGATGGCTGAGACTTCATTCCTCATCCAAGCTTGCCCACTTGACATGTCCCCCCGAGGATGAGTCTCTCCTGGGAGCCACCACAGTGTCCTGTGCTCAGAGATGCAGAGCAGGCTGACCCCAAGAGTCTGTCAGGTACAATCAGACCTGTTGGGTCCCAAAAGTAAACACAGCTCATGCTCAGACAGGGAGCCCTGCTACATGTATCTTTAAAGCAAGTCTGCATTTTATCCACTGTGTTCAACATAGTCACAGCACAGGAAATACCTGCTTCCCAGCTGAAAGGTTGGGCACCAAGCCTATAAATACTACTTTGAAAGAAAAAGTTCATGATGTGAATTTGACAAAATTTTAAAGTTTTTTTCTTTCTATAACAATTTCAGGCTGATTTTGTGCAAGCTTGTTTGTATGGTCAAATCAAACTCTTAAGTGCTGAACTACCTGCCCAGAAAAGTTCAATGTATGCTACTGACTTGTTTTTGGTGACACGTTTGTATGTTTTTAAAGTTTTTTATTTCAATGTAATACAAGTAGATATTAATAAAGAAAACAGTTTAAGTCTTCTTACTTCTATGAAAAAATAAAGCAAAATTTCATAGCAAATTAAAGAATTAACATCAGTTAATACATTATGTACCATAATCTTTAAAAAATGGCCAAAATGTTAGAGTACAAGTCATAGACAAAAAGACTCTTACAAAAAGGAAACAAATAGATAATAGCACAAAACTTTCTTTTCAAAGAACCAAGAGGATCTAGCAGTATAAATTAAACAAATTAGCATATATATTGAAATATTTTTGAAACCACAGAACATATAATTTGGGGAATTATTAGAACTTCTCCCTACATCCTATTTTTCTATATTCTCTCTTGTGTGCTTTAATTTTTAAAGAAACTACGTACAATAAATTTTTACTGTGTTTTACATAAGACAGCCACCACAGAAATTTACATAGATTAGAAAGAAGATAGACAGTTAAGGAGGGCCCAGTCCTGTGGGATATTTTCTCAGAGCATGAAAGTCAGAGTTCAGTTGGGGAAAAGGGTTCATGAAGACTGCCGGATTAAGCAGATATTATAAAGGGGGGCTGGGGAGGCAAGGATTTAGCTCAGTGGTTCTGCTGCCTGCCTCACAAGCTCAAGGACCCAAGTTCAATTCCCATACCAAAGGAAAAAAAAAGCTAAAATGCGGGCCTTTGGGTAGCCAACCAGGGGCTGGGACCACCAATATTTCAAAGGCACCATTCTTAAACACAGCCCCCATCTAATCATCTATGTGGATTCTTGCTCCTATCTTAGGAAATACCATTCCAAAGATGTCTTCCCCATTAGGCAAAGTCTCAAACATTCATTCAATTCAGGACGTAGAGATGATCTCTCCTCCTTGCCCAGAATAGAAAAAAACCCACAACTTTTGGACACTACTGACTCAGTCTCCCTAATTTTAGTCCTTATTTCCACTTTTGGTTTTTCATATCAGAGAAACAACATGTCAATCAACATTTGTGTCCAATTTATTTCACTTAAGAGTATGGTCTCAAGGTCCATCCATTTAACTATAAATGTCTGAAGCTCACCCTTCTTTATGGCAGAGTATTGTTTCATTGTATAAAAAGCCCTGTATCTTCTTCATTCACTCATTGGTTGATGGGCATTTGGGCTATTTCCAAGATTTGGCTATTACAAACTGTGCCACTATAAACATGGGTTCGCATATATTACTGTGATATGATGCTTTTAATTATTTCATGAAGATACCAAGAAGAGGAATAGCTGGGTCAAATGGAACCTCTAGTTTTAATTGTTTGAGAAATCTCCACACTGATTTCCACAGTGGTTGCCCCAGTCTATACTATCACGAACTGCGGAGAAGAGTTCCTTTTTCCCCACATCCCTGCCAACATTTGTTATTGGTTGATATCTTGATACCAGCTATGCTTTCTGGAGTGAGATGGAATCTCAACATTGTTTTAATTTGCATTTCATGAATGACTGGCCATGTTGAACATATTTTCATGTATTTATTTACTGTTTCTACTTCTTTATCTGAAAAGTGACTTTTCATTTCAGACGCCCATTTTTGGATTGGATCTTTAAATTTGGGGGGTCTGTTTTTTGGAGTTCTTTATATATTCTAGATAATGGTCCTTTATCGGATGAATAGCTGGTAAACAATTTTCCTGCACTGTGGATTGTCTTTTCACTCTGTTGGTGATTTCTCTTGCTGTGCAAAAGCTTTTTAATTGAGATGAGGTCCTAGTTGTTGATTCTTTGTAGTCTTTCCCAGGTGGTCTGGGTTTTGTTCATGAAGTCTTTGCCTACTCCTGTGTCCTCAAGCCTTCTACCTATTCTCTCTTCCAGCAGATTTAGTGTTTCCATTTTAATATTTAGATCTTTGATCCATTTGTATGTTTTTTAAAGTTTTATCTGCTATGGATAGTTTGCTTATCTTTCCTAATCAAATTAAGCCAGTTTTGTATAAGACAAAGATAAACATTCTTCCTAATGCAGTAAAAACTGAGTTACAAAGATAATGTGGATAGAGTGTAGATTCTACTCTCATCATGTGCAGAATGTACCAGGAGAATGAAAACAAACCAACCAGATTAAGAACGTATTAGAGTGATTCTGAGATGAGATTAGTGAGGAAGTTCCTTTGGAAGGCTCTAGTATTGCCAAGTCCCTACCCTCCTTTGTAAGAGTCCAATTATTATACCTAATTATAAGGTACTTTAATAATAAAGGAGACTCTGTGGGACCACCCAGGGAGCTATGAAATGTGTTCCTGGCAGATGGGAAGTACAGAGGGAAACAGGATGCTGACTAATGCTGGAGAAGGGAAAGAAAACTATAGACTGAGATCTGGAGAAGGTCTGATTAGGTGACAGATCCAGGGCCATGTTGCTGTACCAGTATCAGCTAGAGATTTTTTTTAAATAACTTTATTATCAAACACACACACATACAAAATTTGAAACCATTCAAAGAAGAACAATGCAAGGGAAAAAAACTACAATAATATTCAAATACAGTAGAACTGAACCAAAACAAAACTGAAAACCTCTTAAACATCTTTCCATATAACTTAAAAAAGCATCTCAAGCACCAACAAGACACCAGATAATGTGATTTGTTTCAGAAAGATCCCCAAAACCAACATTGAATAAATAAATAAAGTGGTCTGGAAAAAAACTCCAGTTAGCCAGCAAACTCTACATAAGCCAAGCTTCTCCCTAATTTAAATTTGGATACAGTCATATGACACGCAATGGAAACACAGTCCAAGAAATATGTTATTATATTTCATCCATATGTATCCTTATTTACACTTTCAGTTTCTCACACTAGAGAAACTATTCAGTATTTACACGTATGTGTCCTATTTATTTCACTTAAGAGGATGGCCTCAATATGCATCCATTTAGCTATAAATGTCTCTAGTTTCTCAGTCTTTATGGCTGAATAGTACTCCATTTTATTTTTAAAAACCCACATCTTCTTTATCCAGTTTCCAGTTCATGGGCACTTGGGCTATTTCCAAGCTTTCACTATTACAAACTGTGCCGCTGTAAACATGGGTGCACATATATCGCTGTGGTATGATTCTTTTAATTCTTTTGGGAAGAATTAAAGGGGGATAGCTGGGTTGAATGGGACCTCTAAACCTAATTCTTTGAGGTATCTCCGTACTGATTTCCACAGTGGTTGCACCAGTCTGCACTCCCACCAGCAATGGAGAAGGGTTCCTTTCTCTCCACACCCCCGCCAGCATTTGTTATTGAATGATTTCTTAATAGCAGCCATTCTTTCTGGGGTGAGGTGGAATCTCAGTGTTGTTTTCATCTGCATCTCTTGAATAACGAGGGATGTTGAACATTTTTTCATATATTTGTTTGCTGCTTTTACTTCTTTGTCTGAGAAATGTCTGTTCATTTCACATACCCATTTTTGAATTGGGTCTTTGAATTTGAGGGGTCTGATTTTTTTCAGTTCTTTATATATTTTAGATAGTAGCCCTTTGTCTGAGGTACAGTTGCTGAAAATTTTCTCCCACATTATAGGTTGTCTCTTAGCTCTCTTGATGGTTTCTCTTACAGTGCAGAAGCTTTTTAATAATATAAGATCCCAGTTGTTGATTCTTTGTGCAAGTTCCCATGCCACTGAGGTTTTGTTCATAAAATCTTTTCCTATACCAATGACTTCAAGAGTTCTACCTAACTTATCTTCCAGCAAATTTAGTGTTTCTATCTTAATATTTAAATCTTTAATCCACTTCAATCTTAATTTAGTGCATGGTGATAGATATGGGTCTAGTTTTAATGTTTGGCAGGATGAAATCCAGTTTTTCCAACACCATTTATTAAATAGGCTATCATTCCTCCAGTGAGGATGGTTGGCTCCTTTGTCAAAGATGAAGTGGCTGAGCATATCTGTAGTCATTTCTGCAACTTCTAATCTATTCCACTGATCCTCAGGTCTGTTTCTTTGCCAGTACCATGCTGTTTTATCACAGTAGTTTTGTAGTATACTTTCAAGTGGGGATTGTAGTACCCCCAGCCATGTCTCTGTTGCCTAAAATTTCTTTTGCTATTCTAGGTCTCTTCTGGGTCCAAATGAATTTTTAGATTGTTTTCTCTAGTTCTGTGAAATATATTGTTGGAATTTCAATCAGCATTGCATTAAACTATACAGTAGTTTTGGAAGTATGGCCATTTTCACTATATTGGTTCTTCCTATCCAGGAACAAGGGATGTCTTTCCATTTTCTTATAGCCTCCTCAATCTCCTTTTTCAAATTGCTATAATTTTCAGTGTAGAGGTCTTTTGCTTCCTTTGTTAGATTGATTCCTAGATATTTCATTTTTTTGGATGCTATTGTAAAAGGAATTGTTCCCCTAATTTCTCTGTCAGTGAGTCTATTATTTGTATATAAAAAGGCTATTGTTTTTTGAGTGTTGACCTTATATCCAGCTACTCTACTGAATCTGTCAATTAAGTCTAGAAGTCTTTTGGCAGAGTATTTTGGGTCTTCTTTGTAAAGTATCATATCATCAGCAAATAATGACAATTTCACTCTTCCTTTCCTATTTTTATTCCTTGTATTTCTTTCTCTTTTCTAACTGATGTAGCTAATGTTTCAAGAATGATATTAAACAAGAGTGATGATAGTGGGCATCCTTGTCTTGTTCCTGATTTTAGCATGAAAGTTTTCAGTTTTTGACCATTTAATATGATGTTGGCTGTTGGTTTTTCATAGATAGCCTTAATCAAGTTGAGATAAAGACCTTCTATTCCAATTTTCTGTAAGGTTTTTATCATGAATGGGTGTTGGATTTTGTCAAATGCCTTTTCTGCATCTATTGAGATGATCATATGGTTTTTGTCCTTGACTCTGTTAATACAGTGTATTATGTTCATTGATTTATGATGTTGAACCATCCTTGCATCCCTGGGATAAATGTGACTTAGTCAGGGTGTGTGATCTTCTTGATGACCCTCTGTATTCTGTTTGCCAGTATCTTGTTGAGGATTTTTGCATCAATATTCACTAGGGAGATTGGCCTGTAGCTCTCTTTTTGGAATGGATCTTTCCCTGGTTTTGGAATCAAAGTAATACTTGCTTCCAGGAATGAATTTGGAAGCTTTACTTCCCTTTCAATTTCCTTGATGAGTTTAAAGAGTAAGATGATAGTTCTTCTTTAAATATCTTGTAGACTTCAGCAGTGAAGCCATCAGGACCTGGGCTTTTCTTTGTTGGTAAAATTTTTATCATATTTTCAATTTCACTCATTATAATTGGGGTGTTTAGAATTTCTATCTCTTCATTTAACTTTGGTAATTCGTATGTATCTAGGAATCTGTCCATTTCTTCTGTATTTTCCATTTTATTAGAGTACAGGTTCTTGAAGTACGTATTCATGATGCTTTGGATTTCTTCTGGATCTGTTGTGACTTCACCTTTTTCATTCTCCCCCCCCCCATTAAGTTTATTGGTACATTTTAGGTATAAAATACAGTTACATTCATCATTGGGATCTTGTACCATTACATGAGTATCTTGGTTCTTATTTCTTTTCCCCTTCCTTGCCCTCCCTTCACCCCCTCCACCCTTCCCTATTTGCAAAGACTTTGTTTCCATTTTTTTCCTTTTCTCATATTTTTTCTTTTCCCTTTTTTCCTTTCCCCTACCCCTTCCACTTCCCCTGCTCCTTTAGACCTTTTCTTCCTGTTACACAACATCAATTATACATTTTTAAAATTACAATATCAAGATCTAGGAGACATTACCACAGATTTTACAGAATTTAAAAGGATATAGAAAGCATATTTCAAAAATCATTTTTGAAATAAATTTGACAACTTCTAAGAAGTACCTTGGAAGACAAATTAATGAAATTGACTCTAGAGGAAATATAAAATTTGAATAGCACCTATTAAAGAAAGTATATTCCTAGCTTGAAAACATACCTATATGACAACAGCAGGTTCATATATATTTTAACTGATGAATTATATCAAACAATTAAAGCAGAAAAAAGAAGGAACACTTCTCCCCTCATTTTAGGAAATCAACATTGTGCTAATACTAAAATTGGATAAAGATAATAGAAGAAAAATGTATGAACATAGAAATTTCTTTAACAAAACAAACTATTAGAAGTCAGATCTGGCAGGATTAGAAAGTGGTTTTGTTATAGGGATGGCAGTGTTGGTTCAGCATTGGAAGATCCACCCCCAAAAGTCATCATTTTAACAGAGGAAAGGAAAAAGCCATATGATCCTGTCACTAGCTGGAGAAAAAATATTGGACTAAATTCTACAGCTGTTCATGGTAAAAGCTATCAGGAGACTAGAAGTAGAACAGAAACTTCTCAACAGATTAAAGACATGTACTCCATACTTCCAGTGAGAACACCTTATATGAGTGGAGAAGATACAATGCTTTCTGCCTAAGGTGGGGAACAAGGACAGATATGCTTACTCTTTATCTGTCCATTAAACTTTGAAACCTAGGCCCAACCAAAATAATCTGGCAATAAAATGACACAATTAGGATAGGATTGGCAAGGTAGAAGTAAAATCTTTATATGTAGATGAAATGATCATCTACAGAGAAAATACTGAGAAATCTCTAGGAGCCTCTAGAACTTGTATTTGAATTTAGCAGAATTAGAAAATACAAGGTGTATATAAAAATTCAGGTCTGTGTATACTTGATATAAATGAAGAATTGGATATTGAAATTTAAAAGTTATGTACAGGGCTGGGGATTTAGCTCAGTGGTTCTGCCGCCTGCTTCAAACTCGGAAGGACCCGAGTTTGATTCCCAGTACCCCCCAAAAAAAATGTTGTTTAAAAGTTATGTACAAAGGACCTAGAAAAGTTAAAAAAAGCAAAAAAAACAAAAACAAAAACAGTGTTGGAAGACATTTAGTACCTAATTTTAAGACTTCTTCTAAAGCTACAGTAATCAAGGCAGTGTTGGTGTAAGGAAAGACATATAGATCATTTGAATAAAACAGAGAATCTAGAATCATTCTTGATTGCATGGATTTAAGCCTTTGCTTTCCTTTTTATGATAAAGTTGGCTAAGGGTTTATCGATTTTATTTATTCTTTCAAAAAACCAACTCTTTGATTCATTAATTTTTTGTATCGTTCTCTTAGTCTCCATTGCATTGATTTCTGCTCTGATCTTTATAATTTCCTCTCTTCTATGAGCTTTGGGTTTGTTATGTTCTTCTTTTTCTAGGAGCTTGAGGTTCTGGATTAGGTTATTTATGTGAGTTCTCTCTTCCTAATATGGGCATTGACTGCTATGGATTTCCCACATAGAACTGCTTTCATTGTGTCCCATAGATTCCTGTATGTTGTACTTGCATTATCATTTACTTGTAGAAACTGTCTAATTTCTTCTTTAATTTCCTCTGTGACCCATTGGTTGTTCAGGAGGGTGTTATTTAATTTCCATGTGTTTGTGGGAGTTTTGTAGTTTCTTATGTCAATGATCTCCAATTTTATTGCACGATGGTCTGATAATATACAGGGGGTAACTTCAATTCTTTTACATTTACTTAGACATGTCCTATGAGCTAGCTTGTGATCTATTTTGGAGAATGACCTATGTGCAGCCAAAAAGAATGTGTATTCTGATTTTGTGGGGTAGAACACTCTGTAAACTTCTATTAAGTCCATTTGTTCAATATCTTGGTTCAGTTCTAAAATTTTATTGTTAATTTTTGTCTAGATGATCTGTCTATTTGTGATAGTGAGTATTGAGGTCCCCCACTACAATTGTATTAGTGCTTATTTGGTTTTTCATGTCCATTAATATTTGTTTTGTATAGTTAAGGGCATTTGTATTTGGTGCATATGTATTTATGATTGTCATCTCTTCCTCTTGGACTGTTCCCTTCACAAGGATGCAGTGACCATCTTTGTCTCTCTGAATTAATTTTGGTTTGAAATCTACTTTGCCTGCAAATAAAATTGCTACCCCTGCTTTTTTCTGGGTTCCTGTCACATGGAAAACTGTTTACCATCCTTTTACTTTCAGTCTATGTATTTCTTTTTGAGTTAGATGTGTTTCTTGTATACAGCATATTGTTGGATTTTGCTTCTTAATCCATTCTGTCAGTCTATTTCTTTTGATTGGTGATTTGAGACCATTAACATTGATAATTATAATTGATAGATATTGACTCATCCTTGTCATGATGTTTTACTATTGGTGGCTCTTTTATTTCTCCCCCCCCCTTTCCCTTTAGTGTCTTACCTTGCTTGGTGGCTTCCCTCTGTTGGACCTCATGGTGTTGTGATCATCATTGTCTTTTTCTAGGATATTGTTTAGGATTGTTTGGAGTGCTGGTTTGATATTCATGAAATTTCTCAGGTGTTCTTTGTCATGAAAGTGTCTGATTTCCCCATTGATTTTGAAAGATAATTTTGCAGGATACAACAATCTAGGTTGGAAGTTATTTTCTTTTAGGGCTTGAAATACTTGACTCCAGGCTCTCCTTGACTTAAGGGTTTGTGTTGAAAAATCTGCTGTGATTCTGATGGGCTTTCCTTTATAGGTGATTTGTTTCTTTTCCCTAACTGCCTGTAGAATTTTGTTCTTCTGTTGAGTTTCTGGAATCTTGATTATTATGTGTCTAGGTGTAGATTTTTTTTTGATCATGACTAGTTGGAGTTCTATATGCCTCACTTATCTGTATGTCCAATTCTCCACCTCTGTCTGGAAAGTTTTCTACTATTACTTCTGTAAACAGTTTTTTTTATGTCAATTGTATTTTCTCCTGTTTTTTCGTGGACTCCTATCAGTCTTATGTTATTCTTCCTTGCATCATCCAGCAGCTGCTGGATTGATTTCTCGTGGTCCCTTACTATTTTTAAGAAATCTCTGTTTTCATGGTCCTTAACCACAATCTTGTCTTCTATATCTGATATTCTATCTTCAGATTCCCTTAATCTGCTATGCATGCTTTCAATGGAGTTTTTAATCTCTTGAATATCTGTTTGAATCTGTTTCATGGATTCCATTTCTTTCTTATGTTGGGCTATCATGGTTTCTATTTCTTTCTTATGCTGGGCATTCATGGCTTCCAGCATGTTTCTAAGCTCATCTTTTTTTTATCTGTTTCTGTTCTAGAGCCTCTAATTATGTCTTGCACTCTGCTCACCATCTCTGTAGTTATCTGGGAGATTATTTCTGCTTTGAATTTTCTAGAGCCTCATTCATCTGTTTTGTTACTTCCTGTGCTATCAGTTCAGGGTGTCCAGGTGGTTGATTATCAGACTCTTCTACCTTGTTTTCCCCAGAAATTGCCTTTTGTGGGGTGGAAGTCTGAGTTTGTGACTTGCTTAAATGTATTCTCATTTTTGTTTTTGGTACTGTCAGTTATAAATCAATAAGTCTCAGTAAGCCAGCCACAGACCCGCAAGAACCAGACAGACCTCTGGCTGCAAGTCCCAAACTGAGCTCCCTGTCCTCCTGCAGGGCTGAATTCTGCAAGGTTCCACTACAGGTTCTAGCTGTCTCTCACCCAAAAACAGTCCAGGTTCAAATGGGAGGTGATGATCCCTCCAACTTACCAAGTACGGTGGTCTGGTGTGCCTATATTGCAGAGATTCTCTTCACTTTCCCAGTGGGCTTCAGTTTTCATCAGGGAGCCTGAGAGAGGCCCTCTGTCTGTTGTTCACTTCTGCAACTCAGGACAATGGCCTTTATGTCCCCCGTGCCTCTGTAGTGCGGAACCAGGTTGCTGCACAGCCAAGAGGCCAGAGGCGGGCGGGGGGGGGGGGTGGCTCTTGTTACAGGCACCCACGTGGCCAAGCCAGTGGCTGGTGGGCCTGTGGGGAGGGGGGAGCAGGGGTGTTCTCGTGGTCTCCTGGATGCAAGTGAGCGGGGCAAGGCAGTTGGAGCAGGGCGCAGCCACCTGTGTCTGACCGCAAGGCCAAACGGGCAGCCGGTGTCATCAGCTAGAGATTTTGACATCAACAAATAGTTGTATGATTGTGTCCCATGGACTCAACATGGGGCATTTGAGAAAGAGTTGGGATGGGATCATCATGGGCTCTGTACAACAGGGATGGCTGGAGAAGTAATGCAGCCCCTGAAGAAAGAGCCCAGAAGTACCTGGCTTCTATGCAAAGAGTCCTCAAAGGCCAGCCAGACTAGAACCCCATATTCCTGGGCCAAGGAAATTGACCATAGGAGAAGAGGAGCCAGAGTTAGGGATGGACCTCTGAGAACCTCATCAGAGTGCCCAAAGGAGGAAGAGTCCATTCTGAGCTACATCTGAGTCATCCAGAAACATCAGCTTGAACAATTTGCCAGATCCAGAAAACATAAATAATTGTTCCATGACCTCATCTTCCCTCATCAATGACAACTTTGACACTGACTTGGAACAGACATTGAAGCTAATGACCTGGGAACTGAAGCTGGGAGAGAAGGAAGGACCACATCTCTTTCCAGGGCAGACTTCCTAGCAGGAAGCAAGCCCCAACTGAGCAGGAAAATTCGCACTAAGCAGAAGGGTGAGGTTTTGATTGCTGCATATCCATGACACAGTCAAATTATTGAATTGAGATGGTAGAACGTGAACTAAGAAAGGCCAACTCATGGACCCCAAAAACAAATAAATATTACTTCCACTGAATAAAATTTGAACAAGCAGTAGGAGGTAACTTTACATTTTGATTTCAATCCTTTTTCCTCAAACTATAAATAGACCATCACAGTGTTTGCCTTCAGCACCCCCCCACACACACTCTTTCCCTTCTTTCCTATCCATTTTTCTAGGCCCTGTCCAGGATGAAATGTTGCCAAGCACCCACCTCTTCAATTTCCTCACCCTGCATCAGTTCATGAGAGTTAAAAGGGCTGCTGGCAAGCAGGGGAATCTGTGGGGTTTTAATTAAAGTTGAATATTGATTTAACCTATCAGAATGGCACAAAGTTGAGAACTGATTAAAAACCATGCTTATTCTTTATCATGGATTTTTATTTATAAGAAATGTTACCCAACCTAAGCAAAGAACCTAGTTTTCCCCATGGCCTGCAAAGCATGTTTTTATCCACCTTATTACTTAATGTTCAAATTTACCCACAAATTGCCCAGGACTCCTACGATGAGATTCAACTTCTGCTGAGCATACACCACAGTTTCTAGAGCAAGTCTCCTGATACCAAAGCTATTGTAGTATTTTCTCAATGGACTCCACAACAAGGATGTACAGAGAGCAACACAGAGTAACATGTGCATTACTACTTGATATCCTATTTAACTTTTTTCAGCAAAGAATAGAAATTTGTTCTTTTCCACCTCTATCCATCCCTCATACCATTGTACCTCATTCCTCAGTCAAAATGAGTTAAAGTGATGAGGATAATCCATAAATGAGAACCTTCCTTGAATATGTTTCAATTTGGGATGAGGTGGGCTGGTCAGAGAGGCACCTCCATTATCACCTGTCCAGTGGCACTCAAAAGCAGTGTGTGGAACTCTTGTCTGATCTTTCTCCCCAGCAGGCCCATTCTCAGACCACATAATGTGCCAGAGAGCAGGCAAAGTCCAGTATGAAGGTGATACCAGAGAATCAGATTATAAAATATGAGATAAAATGTTTCTGGTAAGAAAGCAATTTAGTTACCTTGCTGAGTAAAATGCAAAAGTATGTCTAGGTGTTTAAGATAAACATGAAGGCTTTTTAAATTTCATATTTGGGGGTCTGCCCTCATGCCTCCCAGGTATCTTTACTCAAGACATCTTTGTAGAGAAATTTGGGAATGAGTCAACCACGGTAAAATCAAAAGTTATCAATGGTCGGGCCAGGGATGTTGCTCAGAGGCTCTGCGACTGCCTGGCAAGCTCAAGGTCCTGAGTTTGATCCTCAGTACCAGAAAAAAAGTTATCAATGATCAAAAATTATCAATTCCCCAAACCATCACCAAAAAAACTTACCTAATAAAAGCTATTGTATATCTATTCTTTGTATACACTTTGCAGTTTCTCTCCACATCAACACTGTAGGACCTGAATATGGTCATCCTCATTTTACAAGTAAAAAAGCTAAAACTTTAAAACATTAAAAAACATGTACAGAAACAAGTAAAGGAAATTTTTCAACCTGTATGTGGCTAACTCCCAACTCAGTTCTCTTAACAGGAATATCACTTGCTTCTATCTGGCATCCTAGGCTCCCCTCACACTGATTCAATGACCTTGTACAACAGACAGCCAAGGATGCTGTGTCTTAGTGTCTCATAAGCCAATTGAAACCACAACCACTCATCAAACAGAGAAAATGCCAAAGTGATTTCTTTTTAGTTACAAGCAGTAGGAAATGCTATCCATCATACCTGCAGCAATCTGTTGGGGGAAAAAAAACTTTTTATTTTAAATGAAAACAAGTATTTTCCTGTTGGTGGGACACATCACAAATTTCAAAAGCACTTGTGTTATCAATTTTATGACCAAAGTTTTATGATGACCCGAATCTTGTTCTTGGCCATTTTTCAGGTTTATGTAGAGTGTGGCTTAGTCTAATTATATTAGCAAAATAAAAGATCCCTATAAATTGCTCTGCAACTCAAAACAGATACAACCTGAAAAGGTTCAACACCAAAGAGCTGTGTGAGGTTATTTATTTGCTGAAATCTTACTCTATAGATTTTTTCCATGTGGTTTAGTGTAATTTGGTTTTAAAAACTAAAAGCCTATCATATAAACTGAGGTGCCTAGCCAACATAAGGAAATTGTTTTAAAGCCTTTTATTAGAAATGTGTGTTATATATTTCTTCTTTTAAGCAATTACACTATTCACTCTGGCCAAGAAAGCTTTCTTCCTAATGATATTAAAACAAGAAAAAGGATTTATTGGCATGAATACGATATTTAACTGTTTAAATTAAAAGCAGACCTCAAAGCAGTATTTCAAAGCAAGTATTTGAAATAACTTTTCTATGAACTAAAGCTGGTAATGACTTGGGGGTAAGGGGAAACACCTCTCTATCTTTATTCCACTCATTTCCAGCTATTCTGGGCCAAGATATTTCCTGCTAATCATACATATTTTATTTTAAACCAACTTGCTAGGTGCCTTAATTTAAAAAAGAATCCCATAGTGAAGCACTTACTCAACACGATGAAAGTCTCTTCCTGGTGCAATTGCTATATCATGACAGCCTTCCCTTTATATAGCCCTTTTCATCTCTCTACTTTAAGGGCTTGTTTTAGACTATAATTATTCTTGAGGCTCCAGGTTAACACTACCATTAAATCTTGTATAGGTGGATGATAAATTGGAGGCTAACAAGTTGTAATGATCTTTTTCTAAGAATTCTTCTTGTTTGAACTCAACTACCATAAAACAACATGAAGACATAACCACATTCCAGAAAACTCTCACATTCAAAACGTAATGCACATACACACAAAATCACATTGCTAAAACATGTAGCTATTATGAGAGATTGTGGAGTCTCTCTTAAAAGTAATTTCTTTTGGTCTCACAGAAGGTGATTGGGGAGGATTTCTAAATAAGACATGTCAAAGTTTACAAATTTTACACTTGGTGGCTTTAACCATTTCAAAAAGATCTTTGTTTCTCTCTCCATCCCCCCAATGGGAATTCATTGAATCACTGTCCCCTTAATATAAAAAATGGAAAGCATTTTTTCTAAAAATAAAAACCCTTTTCAGCACAAAAATGACTTAACCATTCCACAACATATATGATGTGATCAAAAATTATAGTGAATGGTTACATTTTTAATACAAATTATTACAGTAAAAGATAGATGACCATTAATCCCCTTCATAATACTCTCCATCTTTGAACACACTTATCCCATTGTTCTTGACACTTTCTGAAGCAGTTCTAGAAGTCCTCTTTCATGAGTGCCTTTAGTTGTGCTGTTATGGCTGCCTCAATGTCCTGAATCAATTCAAAACCTTTACCTTTCATGCTCAATTTGACTTTGGGGAAGAGCCAGAAGTTGTATGATGGGTGGAGATAGATGAGGACACACCATAATGTTTTCATTTGACAGAAATTGCCACAAATGTAAACTGTAAACTCCTTCCAAAAGTGACAAGAACAGTGGGATAAGTGTGTCTGAAGCATAAAGGGAAATGGAAACTGTTTCAAAAAATGGCCAGAGGAATGGTGTGTGTTCAAAGCAAGAGGCAGTATTTGAGGGGGGATTAATGGCAATGTATATTTTTTCTGTAATGATTTTCTTCATTCAAATAGTCATCATAATTTTTAACATAGCTCATACACTATCACATACTTCAGTGAATTAAGTTGGACACAATGTTATCTGTCAATTTAAATAAATAAATGTGGGGGGGGGCATGTAAGCCTAACCATTAACTTTCCTTCCCTTCAAAATATGAAGAACATTGTCCCATTTTTTGCTTTTTTTCAGCTAATAAAGCTTTTAGTTGCACCAGATTGATTATCCTGTCCAGGATGCAGTATTATTTGGTGTCATCCATGGTTTGATCCTGAGAACAATTCACCAACACAATTTTTCTTCTCATGTCTCTCCACTGACATCATCCAACTGATTTTCTGATAAACCAGAGAGCTTAAGGAGAATCTGAGGAAAGTGTGCAGAGTCACATGTATGGAGAGACAATCTGTCTTTTCAATAATGTGGGCTTTTATGATCATAAAGAAAAGTATATGAACAGAGATCAAAATATTTCCATATGTCAAAACTAGGGTGCTGGGAATCAAAGCCATACTGGGAATAATATTATGAGACGTGCAAAGCTGTGGCATTTGTATTCTAACTTGAACTTCCTCTGGCTTGCTCTGAATCTTTCGAGGTTTTAATTGATGAAGGGCTAAACTGAGAGGGTATTTAAGAGACAGTTGGGCACTGTGGGGTCCTGAGAGCCCTATGCTTCCGTGAGCTGCCTGCATGGCCAGCAGTCCATGTGGAATCCAGATGATTCTTCCTACTATGGACTTGAGCAGCACTTCAAACAGCTCTCACCCAAGAGAACCCCAATGAGAGGATTGTTTTATACTTGAGTCAAAAGGATTCCCTGCAGTGTATCAATTCAATACATAGGCTAGAATAACTAAGTTTCAAAACCAAAGTTGGCTTCCGACACTTCAGGCAGATTTGACTGAGATCTGGATGCTCCTCGGTAGAACAACGATGCAAGACTCAAGGTGTGATCTCAAAAATATTTACCCCAAAGTCAAACAAGGGGACACCCATCAATGGATTACAAATTAGTATTGTAACTCAAGACTTTGAGAAGAATCAATTTGCTGGTATTGCTACTAGCCAAGAAATGGCTAAACAGGTCTTCCAGAATTCAGAATTCAAGTGTGGTTTCAGAACTGAAGAGCTCTACACCCAGGCCAGGACAAAGGCTGACCTTCTTGGTAGGAGGCACAAGTCAGAAATCCCTTCAGGCTGCTTAGCTGAAGCAAAGTAATCAGTTCAGGGCCCCAAACAGCTCTTGTTTCCTTCTTCCCTCCAACTCTCCAAAGGGAGAATCTTAACTCAGTCCATGAGCAATGCTGAAATCCTGCCCTCATTCAGGACCTAAAAACTGATTGTTTCCAAGCTCCATCTTGCTTCAGGTGGCACCATGAGCTCAAGCCCATGGGTATCTTCATTAAATCCTGAAGAAAGGACGCATTTTCACAGCAAACATCACCTCCTCCTTGCCATCGTCACCTCCTGAGCAGCATGTACCAGGCACAAACTGAAACCAAGCCAAAGCCAGGAAAACAGATCTAAGGAAGAGGACACATCTTTACTTTTCTCTTTTGATCCCTCCTCCCATGTTCAGAAGTTAATCCTGAAGGCAGGAGGATGTTTAAAAAAGAAAAAAGTAGTGGCTCTTCCATGTCCTATGAGTTTGTGACAAAGGGTTATTTTTGGTCCAAGTTGGAAATGGGAATTGGAGTTTCCTTCCCCACTCATCTCTCTGGGATTGATTCCACAAGCTTACTGATAATACTCTTGTGTGCTTTTTTTGTGTGATTTTCCCTTTGAACATTGAAGCAGAGAGTAAATGATAGAGAAACTTAGAATAATATAACTCCATGAAATATATTGTATATTGACAAGCATATCTACCCAGGAAGCAGCTCTATTATAAATAAATTATGTGTCAACTGTGAAAAAATAAAAGTAAAAATCCTAAAGGAAGTAAGCTTTTCATTTTTATTTTCAAAAATGATACTTTCAAACTTTATCAAAAATTCCAGATCAAGCAAAACAAAGATTGTCCCTAATTTCCTCATTCCAAAATAGCTGAAGCTGCATTTTCTAGATATATTAGTCCATATCCATCCAAAAAAATTCTAGGACAAAAGCCCTGTATTGGAGGCCTTTATTGCTGATCCTTTGCATCTTAATTAATGGTTGCCCATGACCTGGAGCACAAAGTATTGCACTTCTGGCATTATATGTAGTTGGCTGTGATTCAATTAATTGAAATTTTTTGCTGTAGCTAAAGAAAATGTGAAATGAGGTATTTATAACCATGGATACCTGATTTTTATTTACAGTCATCTGAAGCAAATCCTACAGTAGTAACAGAGCCGTGACATCTAAACTCAGAATGTCAGAAGCACTTGACTTTCAAGGCTGCTTTTAAGGTGTATCTTGTGTGGTGCTGGTGATTATATGCATGTGTGTGTTTTCTTAATAAGAAAGAAATGTTCATTTTACAACAGGTTTTTGGTATATTGTAGGGGGCTGCATGAAAGTCTTTTAAACAATTGCTAATCAAATAATAATCCTGGATGATCTAAGTGGAACTATACCTGAGTTTGACAGTAGCTTATTGGCCTACAATTGTATTTGGGTTTAGTTTTCATGTTCAGGGAAACTCATTTCATAATTGGTAGATATGTAAATATGCTAGGCTTTAAGGTCCTTATTTTGTATGGAAAATTGCATTAGGAAATTCTATTTCCCTTACCAGCTGGAATTAAGAGCAAGTCAATGGCATGCTTAAGTACCAAATCATCCCTTTTTCTAGGTATAAAGTTTTCTCTTTTTAAAAAAAGAAAAATAATACACAGAAGAAAGTTTTTAGTTTTCTTTTATTTTTGAGAAGGTTTCCTGTGATGGTTAAGCTTAACTGTGTTAATTTGATTGACTTAGGAGCAGCCCAAGGAATTGTTGGAGCACATTTGTGGATGTGTCTGGGTGGGTCATGGAGCATTATTTTCAAATTTATGTCTGGTCACTGGCCCCCTCCTCTCTGGTGCTGTACTCTTGCTCTGCTTCCCAGCCACCATGAACTAAGCAGCTTTGCTCCACCACACCCTTCTACCATGATGGTTCTGCCTTGGAGCCAGGTGATTGTGTACTGAATCCCCTGAAACCATGAGCTAAATCAAACATCTCTTCCTTTAAGTTGTGATGTTGTGTTTCCAAAACAGAAAAGCAGATTCATATACTGACGTTTTTTGGAGTTAATGCTCTTTACTTATATTAACTGGCTCAAAGATAGTAAGGCTGATGTATGTGTTATTTTCACACAACTTTTTTAAGCAATATCAAAAGCAATACTGAATAATACTTATTTCCTGTTTATGTGGCATTGTGCTAAATACTTTTACATAGTGTGTATCTCAGTCAGCTTGGGTTGCTGTAACTGTACAGTGGGTGGCTTATAAACCATAAAAAAAACTGTGTCTCTGGGCCAGGGATTTAGCTCAGTGGTTCTGCCGCCTGCCTTGCACGCGCAAGGTCCCAAGTTCAATCCCCGGTACCAAAAAAAAAAAATTTATCTCAGAGGTCTGGAGGGTAGAGGTACAAGATCAGAGCACCAGCATATTTGCTGTCTGGTAAGGACTGGTTTCCTAGTTTATAGATTCTGCATTTTGTCCTCAGATGGCAGAAGGGAGCAAGGGATCTCTCCAGGATGTCTTTCACTAGAGCACTTACCCTATTCATGAAGGATTTACTCTCATCACCTCACCACCTCCCAGAGGACTCACTTCCAGATACCATCACACTCATTAGGGATTCTGTTCAGACAGGAATCTTGTAGGAACCTATTAAATCTATAGTTCTGTATCATACTTAATTTATAACAGAAAAGTGAAGTCTTAGGAGAAACCTAATGCAGCTATCTCAATCAGAGTGGAATCTCAAATCAAAGTCATTTCCCACACCCAGATCTGTGAATTTGAGAAACGTGGTGATCAGTTTTAGCAATGGTGGGAACATACTACAGCAGTACTGATGTAGGGCTTTTGTTTGCTTGCTTGCTTGCTTGCTTGCTTACTTGCTTACTCAAAAGCACATCTGAATGAAATTATTAATATTGAAATCATTTGCAGAAAAAAAATATGGGACTCTTTAGCAAATAGATATTCAAAAATAGTCTGCTTT
The DNA here is from genome assembly GCF_053883595.1 of Heterocephalus glaber. Classification (NCBI taxonomy): domain Eukaryota; kingdom Metazoa; phylum Chordata; class Mammalia; order Rodentia; family Bathyergidae; genus Heterocephalus; species Heterocephalus glaber. The sequence continues at coordinate 18,247,376 of NW_028258333.1, forward strand.
CTTAAAAAAAAAGAAAAGGTAAATACTTGTGATGTTGTTTAGGAGGATAATTTTTTGAATAATGATAATATCTCAGAAAGATTGGTTTCATGTGGATTTTAGTAAACCATTAACTGCTTCCCAATATCAATCCTCACTAACACAAGTAATCTGGTTTACATTAATAAAGGGGGCCAGTGAAGAGCCTAAAAGGATAAAGTATGATTTCCTCCCATGTATGAGCTTTGGGTTTGACTCGCTCTTCTTTTTCTAGAAGCTTGCAGTTCAACATTAGGTTGTTTACTTGAGCTCACTCTGTTTTCCTAATATGGGCATTCATACCTACACATTTCCCTCATAGAACTCCTTTCACTGAGTCCCATAAATTACAGTATATTTTATTGGCATTATCATTTAATTGTAGAAACTATCTAATTTCTTAATTTCATCTGTGACCCATTGGTTATTCAGGAGGGTGTTATTTAATTTCCATGTGTTTATGAACTTCTTGTGGTTTCTTTTGCCATTGATTTCCAATTTCATTGCACTATGGTCAGATAATATTCATGGAATAATTTGCATTTGCATTTTCTTTACATTTTATTAAGCATGTTCTGTGAGCTAGCATGTGGTCTATTTTGGAGACTATCCCATTTGCAGCTGAGAAAAATATATATTCTGATATTGTGGGGTGGAACACCCTGTAGACATCTACTAGATCCATTTGTTCAAAAATTTGGTTCAGTTGTAATAATTCATTTTTTATTTTTTCATCTAGTTGATTGGTCTATTTGTGACAGTAGGGTATTGAGGTCCCCCATTACAATTATATTAGTACTTGTTTGATTTTTCATGTCTGTTAATATTTTATATAGTTGGGTGCACTAGTATTTGATGCATATATATTTAAGATTGTTATCTCTTCTTCTTTGATTGTTCTCTTTTAAAGGATCTAATGACCTTCTTTGTCTCTCTTAATTAGTCTTGGCTTGAAATCCACTTTTTCTGCAAATAAACTACCTGCCCCTGCTTTTTTCCTGGTTCTTGTCACATGGAGTATTGTTTTCCATCCTTTGACTTTCAGTCTATGAATTTCTTTAATTAATTGTGTTTCTTGTATGCAGCATATTGTTGGATCTTGCTCCTTGATCCATTCTGTCAATCTGTTTCTTTTGATTGGTGAATTAACATTGATGGTTATAACTGATATGTATTGGCTTATCCTTGTAATGTTATTTTCCTGTTGTTGCCTCCCTTTTTTTCCCCTGTGTTTAATTTCTTGCCTTGCCTGGTGGGATCCATTCTGTTGGGGTTCATGGAGTTGTGATCTTCATTATCTCTTTCTAAAATATCCTTCAGAACATTTTGGAGTATTGGTTGGTGTTCATAAATTTCTTCAGGTGTTCTTTGTCTGGGAAGTATCTTCTTTCTCCATCAATTTTGAAAGATAGTTTTGCAGGGGACATCAGTCTGGGTTGGAGAGTGGTTGGTTTTTTGTTTGTTTGTTTGTTTTTGTTTTGTTTTGTTTTAGGGCTTGAAATATTTCACACCAAGCTCTCCCTGATTTGAGGGTTTGTGTTGAGAAGTCTGCTGTGATTCTAATGGGCTTTTCTTTATATGTGATTTGTTTCTTTTCTCTAACAGCTTTTAATATTCTATTCTTGTGTTGGATTTCTGGAATCTTGACTAATATATGTCTAAGTGTAGATTTTTTTTATTGTGGCTAATTGGAGTTCTATGTGCCTCACTTATCTGTATGACAAATTCTTTTTCCTTTTTGGGAAGTTTTCTGCCATTACTTTTGTGAATTTTTTTAATTTCATTTGTGCAATCTTCTCCTTTTTCATTGACTTTGATCAATCTTATCTTATCCTTCTTTGCATCATCTAGAAGCTGTTGGATTGATTTCTCATGGCCCCTTGCTATTTTTAAGAAATATTTCTTTTCATGATCACTATCCTGCCTTCTATATCTGATATTCTGTCCTCACATTGGCTCATTCTGCTGTGTATACTTTCAGTGAAAATTTTTAATCTCCTGGATATCTGCTTGAATGTGTTTCATGGATTCCATTTCTTTCCTATGCTGGATGTTCATGGTTTCTCTCATTTTCCTAAACTCCCCTATTTTTTTATCTGTATTTGCTGTTGAGTCACTAGTCATGTCTTTCATTATGGTCACCATCTCTGTAGTTATCTGAAAAATTATTTTTGTTTTGATTTTTTCTAGAGCCTCTTTCATCTGCTTTGTTACTTCTGCTGTTACCATGTCAGAGAGTCCAGGTGGGTGACTTTTGGATTTTTCCATCTCATTGCTCCCTGTGTTTGCCTTTGGAGAGCTGGAAGTCTGGGGTTGCATCTTGTTTTAGTGTCTTCTCATTTTCTTTTTTTGTTTTGTTTTGTTTTTAGCTTAATTTCTGGGTTGATGCTTAGAGATTTCTTATGGCAAGTATCTTTATTGCTAGTATTTAGAAACCTTAGGAAATAACTACTTCTCAGAAGTAACTTCCAAGTGTAGCTGGCTTTTGGGTTTTGAGTCTATTGCAAGATCCTACCTCTTCAATTTATTGGGGATGAGAAGTTGCTGCCTACTTGGCCTAGACCTTGGTTCTTTGGCACTTACCTATAATATTTTTTATGACCCTTAGGCAATCTCAGTCTTGGTATACCAGAAAGAACAACTGATTAGAGCAATTATGTCACCTTGGCTAAAGTAGTACAATAAGCAATAACAATAGCATCAAGCACAGCCTAGAAAATGATAAACCTCTGCCTCCTTTAACTATATGAACTAGATTTGTGATTATATAACAAAATCTAAAACAAACTAGAAAAATGTTTGCAGTAAATAAGACCTCAATATAATGATTTTACCCTCAGAGGAGAAAATTTAAAAGGAGTTGGGGGGGGGAAATAGAGAAACAGAAGAAGAGGAAGAGATTAGAAGCAAGGCTAGAGGACAAAGGAAGGTCATGCAAACTTTGGGAAACTAGTGAAGAAAACAGGAGGGAAAGAGAAGGAAGAATTAAAAACAAGAACAGAACAAAAAAAAAAAAAAAACCTAGAAACTGTTCACACTGTGTATAAACAAGAACAGACAATAAAAAAAAAACAAGAAAAGAGAGTAATAAAAAAGAAAGAAAAGAAGAATAAAATGAGAAAAAAAGTGCCCACTTCAAGGCATGTCTCTGCTCTCACTGGTGGACAACGTGGGCAGCATACAGATTAAGTAGATGAATAAATAGAGTAAGTAAGATGAGTTGATTAAGCCCAGAAAGCCAGCTGTAGCTTTATGGCAGGGTAGTGGATAATACAGCAAGCTTGCACCTTTGGTTCCACTTAAGTTCAGGTTGGTTTCTGGCAATAGGGCTGGAACTGGACCTATGGAGCCTGCCGCAGTCCGTGTGCTACCCACTGGCTCAAACGGCTCCCTGACCTCCTGCTGACTTGAACTCTGACACTGACACTGGAAGCCACTAGATGGAGCTGCCCACAGCTGTTCTAAATTCTGAGCTCAATTGGCCCCTCCCCAAGAAAGCTACTGGCCAATAGGTCTCTCCAGGGGACATCCAAACCCCAACAACTCTCCAACCACTGCAGTCTGATGTGTCCACCATTCTGCTCCACTGGTACTTCTCCGTGGAGATCCCTGGGGCCATCAGTAGTCACAGTTTGTCTGCAGGTTCCAGCTGCCCTTCCCACACAGGAGTCCAGGCTCAGGTAGCAGGCGCTACTTGTTACCACCTTCTTCTTTGTTGGAGACTGTCTCTTCACTCTACCTGTGGGCTTCATTTCTCACTTCAGATCCTTCCTGGGTCCTGGGACCCACTTCCCTCCTTCTTCTCTTCCTCACATTGCTTTTTTCCACTTCATGGACATGAAACCTCAGAGAGTCCCTCCCTCTGCTGCTCACCATTATGCAATCTTCCCAGAAGTCCCTAAAAAGATTTTGAAATAGTTTTCTGAGTTTGTAGTTCATATTTGGACATTGTATAACGTAGTCTTTATCCTGTAAAACTTTTTATGCTTACATGTATAGCATATATCTTTCTTTGATAGATTCTGGATTTGATAAACTTTTTTAAAAAGTAATTTAAAATAAAAACAAAAGCCGAGTGTGGTGGCACATGCCTGTAATCCCAGCATTTGGAAGGCTGACACAGAAGTATTACTGCGATTTCTAGGCCAGCCTGGGTCACATAGTGAGACCCTGTATCAAAAGAAAAAAAATTAAAACAAAAAACTAGGTATTATCAATTTTTTCTTTTTTCTACACATACACTTGTTCTGTTTTTTTAAAAAATTCTGTCGTTTAAAAAAAATTTTTAAACCTCATTGCTGATCTATTAAAAGGCAGTACTTGAACTTTCTCACATTATGCCATGGAGTAGATGAGTATATGAAGGACATTGAAAAGGGCTTGATTTGATGACTGTGAAATAGCAAGCAACAATGAGCAATTATTTGGAACAACTTCCAGCAGGAAAGAGCTTTCCTCTGGCCTTTGTGTTCTCCTGCCCCATTGTTTGTAATTACACTTGTGCACTGTGACAGCACAGTCGTTAAATTAGAAATTGAACTTCTTTGACAACTGCAGCAAAACTTGACAAAAGATGAATGTGATTTTTTTTGTTGTTTCCCTTCTCCTTCATTCTCTTGCTTAAACATGTATTAATTAACTTGTTCTGGCAAGTGTTTAGTAAACATTGAACAAGGGCATTTCTTTAGTGGTATAATTAAAATTCTCTTTTAAAATCTTTTGCATGATATTTTATGTGCAATTTGACTGAAGTAAACAGAGGTTCTAATTAAGGTTTTTAAATGAAAGCAATCAAAACTGATACAAACCCAGGCTCCCATTCAAACACATTTTCTTCCTGTCTCCTGCAAGTTCAATTTGATGGTCAGTTAACATTAGCCTGAGTTAGTTAAGATGTCCCAACTTTTACAAGGCCCCTCTACTTTAGTTAGTATCAAGAAAGAAATGTTAGTATGTTGCCATGCTCCTTTAAGTGGCTATGCATCATTTATCTTTATTAGATTTTATTTTATTGGTACATTTTAGGTATACAATATAATGACATTCATCATTGGAAATTTGCACCTTTACATAAACTCTCTTGGCTCATATTTTTCCCTCTTCCCCTGCCCTCCCTTAAACTCCTCGATCCCTCCCTATTTACAAAGTCTCTGTTTCCATTTTTCCATTTTCTCATATTAATTCCATTCCCTTCTTTCCTTTCCCCTACCCCTCTCACTTCCCCCTCCCCTTTGCCCCTTTTCTTCCTATTTCACATTATCTGTTAAACCTTTTAGTCCTTATTTACACTTTCAGTTTCTCACACTAGAGAAACTATTCGGTATTTATACATGTGTGTCCTATTTATTTCACTTAAGAGTATCACCTCAATGTGCATCCATTTAGCTATAATGTCTCTAATTTCTCATTTTTTATGGCTGACTAGTACTCCATTTTATAAAAAAAAAAACACCACATTTTCTTTATCCAGTCTCCAGTTGATGGGCAATTGGGCTGCTTCCAAGTTTTAGCTATTACAAATTCTGCTGCTATGAACATGGGTGCACGTACATCACTGTGGTATGATTCTTTTAATTCTTTGGGAAGATCCCCAGCAGGGGAATAGCTAGATCAAATGGGAGTTCCACTCCTACTTCTTTGAGGTATCTCCATACTGATTTCCACAGTGCTTGCACCAGTCTACACTCCCACCAGCAGTGGAGCAGGGTTCCTCTTTCCCCACATCCCCACCAGCAATAGTTATTGGTTGATTTCATGATAGCAGCCATTCTTTCTGGAGTGAGGTGGAATCTCAGCATTTTTTTCATTTGCATTTCTCAAATGACCAGTGATGTTGAACATTTTTCATATGGTTATTTGCTACTTTTACTTCTTTGTCTGAGAAATGTCTGTTCATTTCAGGTGCCCATTTTCGGACTGGGTCTTTAAATTTGGGAGGTCTGGTTTTTTTTAAGTTTTTATAGACTTTAGATAGTAGACCTTTGTCTGAAGAACAGCAGGTGAAGATTTTTTTTCCACATTGTGGGTTGTCTCTTCACACTGCTGGTGGTTTCTCTTGTAGTGCACAAGCTTTTTAATAAGAAGAGATCCCCCTTGTTGATTGTTTGTGCTAGTTCATGGGCAACTGAGGTTTTGTTCATAAAATCTTTTCCTACACCAATGTCGTCAAGAGTTCTACCTAACCTCTCTTCCAGTCAATTCAGCATTTCTATTTTAATATTTAGATCTTTAATCCATTTCGATTTTAGTATAGTGCATGGTGAGAGATATAGGTCTAGTTTTAATCTTTGATAAGTTGAAACCCAATTTTTCCAGTACCATTTATTAAAGAGGCATTCTTTCTTCCAATGAGGGTGTTTGGATCCTTTGTCAAAGATGAGAAGGCTGAGTGTGTCTGGAGATGCCTCTGCATCTTCTAATCTGTTCCAGTGGTCCTCAGGTCTGTTTCTTTGCCAGTACCATGCTGTTTTATCACAGGAGCTTTGTAGTATAGTTTTAAGTTGGGGATTGTGATACTGCCATGTCTCTGTTACCTAGAATTGCTTTTGCTATTCTGGGTCTCTTCTTGTTCCAAATGAATTTTTGGATTGTTTTCTCAAGGTCTGTGAAGTATGCTGCTGGGATCTCAATTAGAATTGTATTGAATCTGTACAGCAGTTTTTGAAATATGACCATTTTCACTACATTGGTTCCTCCTACCCAGGAGCAAGAGCTATCTTTGCATTTTCTGATATCATCTTCAATCTCTCTTTTCAGAGTGCTACACTTTGCAGAGAAGAGGTCTTTGATTTCTTTCCTTAGGTTTGATTCCTAGGTGTTTCTGTTTTTTGGATGCTGTTGTGAAAGGAATTGTTTGCCCTATTTCTCTCTCAGTGAGTCTGTCGTTGGTACAGAGGAAAGCTATTGATTTTTGTGTGTTGACCTTGTAAGCAGCTACTTGACTGAATTGGGTTATTAAGTCTAGAAGACTTTTGGTGGAGTTCTTGGGGTCTTCTATATAGAGTATCATGTCATCTGCAAATAATGACAATTTGACTTCTTCATTTCCTATCTTTATTCCTTTTATTTCTTTCTCTTGTCTAATTGCTGTGGCTAATGTTTCCAGAACTATATTGAACAAGAGTGGTGATAGTGGCCATCCTTGTCTTGTTCCTGATTTGAGTGTGAAGGATTTCAGTTTTTGACCATTTAGTATGATATTGGCTGTTGGTTTTTCATAGATGGCTTCTATCAGTTTGAGGTAGAGACCATCTATTCCAATTTTTTGTAGGGTTTTTATCATAAATGCATGTTGGATTTTGTCAAATGCTTTTTCTGTGTCTATGGAGATAATCGTATGGTTTTTGTCCTTGGCTCTATTGATATAGTTGTATTATATTAATTGATTTTCGTATATTGAACCATCCCTGCATCCCTGGGATGAATCCCAGTTGATCAGGGTGTATGATCTTCTTGGTGAACTTCCGCATTCTATTTGCCATTATCTTATTAAGGATTTTTGCATCTATGTTCATTAGTGAGATTGGCCTATAGTTCTCCTTTTTGGTTGAGTCTTTCTCTGCTTTGGGATCAAGGTGATGCTTGCTTCCAGGAATGAATTTGGGAGTATTGCTTCCCTTTCAATTTCTTTGAAGAGTTTAAACAGTAGTGGCAGCAGTTCCTCTCTAAATGTCTTGTAGAATTCAGCAGTGAAGCCATCAGGGCCTGGGCTTTTCTTAGTTGATAAGCTTTTAATTACTTTTTCAATTTCATTGGTTGATATTGGGTTGTTTAGAATTTTTTAGGTCTTCTTTGTTCAACTTTGGTCATTCATATGTATCTAGAAATCTGTCCATTTCTTCTGTGTTGTCCATCTTATTGGCATATAGGTTCTGGAAGTAGGTACTGATGATCCTCTGGATTTCTGCTGGGTCTGTTGTAATTTCACCCTTTTCATTCCTAATTGCATGGATTTGGGCCTTTTCTTTCCTTTTTCTGACAAGGTTGGCCAAGGGTTTGTCAATTTTGTTGATTCTTTTGAAGAACCAATTCTTGGCTTCATTGATTTTTTGTATCGTTCTCTTAGTCTCCATTGCATTGATTTCTCCTCTGATCTTTATAATTTCCTCCCTTGTATGAGCTCTGGGGTTATCCTGTTCTTCTTTTTCTAGAAGCTTGAGGTTCAGCATCAGGTTGTTTAATTGGGCTTGTTCTGTTTTCCTAATATGCGTATTCACTGCTATGAATGTCCCTCGTAAGACTGCTTTCATTGTGTCCCACAGATTCCAATATGTTGTATTGTCATTGTCATTTAATTGAAGGAACTGTCTGATTTCTTCTTTAATTTCCTCTGTGACCCATTGGTTATTCAGAAGTGTGTTGTTCAATTTCCACGTGTTTATGAAAGTTTTTGAGTTTCTTTTGCTATGGATCTCCAATTTCATCACACTATGGTCTGATAATATACAGGGGATAACTTCAATTCCTTTGCACTTACTTAAACATGTTCTATGTGTGAGTATGTGGTCTATTTTGGAGAATGACCCATGTGCAGCTGAGAAGAATGTGTATTCTGATTTTGTGGGGTGGAAGACTCTGTAAACATCTGTTAAGTTCATTTGTTCAAGAGTTTGATTGAGTTCTAGTATTTCATTATTTATTTTTTTGTCTAGTTGATCTATCTATTTGTGACAGTGGGGTGTTGAGGTCACCCACTACAATTGTATTGGTGCATATATGACTTTTCATGTCCATTAGTATTTGTTTTATATAGTTGGGTGCACTAGTGTTTGGTGCATAGATATTTATGATTGTCATCTCTTCCTCTTGGATTCTTCCCTTTACAAGGATGTAGCATCCTTCTTTGTCTCTCTTAATCAGTGTTGGTTTGAAATCTACTTGATCTGCCAAGAGGATAGCTACTCCTGCTTTTTTTTCAGGTTCCTGTCACATGGAGTATTGTTTTCCACCCTTTAACTTTCAGTCTATGACTTTCCTTTTGAATTAAGTGTGTCTCTTGTATGCAGCATATTGTTGGATTTTGCTTCTTGCCCTATTCTGCTAGTCTATTTCTTTTGATTGGTGAATTGAGACCATTAATGTTGATGGTTATAACTGAAAAGTATTGACTTGTCATTGCCATGACTTTTTCTTTTTGTTGGGTTCTCCCCCTTTACATTTAATTTCTTGTCATGCCAGATGGGTTCATTCTGCTTTGCTTCCTGGGGTTGTGATCCTCAATGACTGTTCCTAGGATATTGTGTAAAATTCTTTGGAGTGCTGGTTTGGTATTCACTAAGTTCCTAAGGTGCTCTTTGTCATGAAAGTATCTTTATTTCTCCATCCATTTTGAAAGATAGTTTTTCAGGGTACATCAATCTGGGTTGGAGGCTGTTTTCTTTTAGGGCTTGGAATATGTCACTCCAAGCCCTTCTTGCCTTGAGGGTTTGTGTTGAGAAGTCTGCTGTGATTCTGATGGGCTTTCCTTTGTATGTGATTTGTTTCTTTTCTCTGACTGCTTGGGGAACTTTGTTCTTCTGTTGTGTTTCTGGAATCTTAACAGTTATATGCCTATGTGTAGATTTTTTTTGATCAAGGCTATTTGGAGTCCTATATGCCTCACTTATCTGTATGTCAAGCTCTTTTCCCCTGCTTGGGAAGTTTTCTGCCATTATTTCTGTGAAGAGATTTTTTATGTCATCTGAACTCTCTCCTGTTTCTTCATTGAGCCCAATCAGTCTTATGTTATTCTTCTTTGCATCATCTAGCAGCTGCTGGATTGATTTCTCATGTTCCCTTATAGTTTTGAAGCAATTTTTCTTTTCCTGGTCACTAATTGCAATCTTATCTTCTATATCTGAAATTCTGTCCTCACATTGGTTCATTCTGCTGTGTAGACTTTCAGTGGAGTTTTTCATGTCCTGGAAATCTATTTGCATCTGTTTTATGGATTCCATTTGTTTCTTATGTTGGGATTCCATCATGTTCCTGAGCTCCTCTCTAGATTTATTAATCATGTCTTGCACTAGGGGCACAATTTCTCCTGTTATCTGAGAAATTATTTCTGATTTCATTTTTTCCAGATCCCCTTTTGTTGCCAGTTCAGTGGGTCCAGGTGGTTGAGTATCAGAGTGTTCCATCTCATTTCCCTTTGGGGTTGCTGTAGGTGATCTGGAAGTCTGGTTTTGAGACTTATTTACGTGTTTTCTCATTTCGACTAGGGCAGGGGGCTGTTAGCAGCTTCACAGATTACCTCCTCTGAGCTGGGTGAGGTGGGACAGGGGCTGGGAGCAGCAGTAGGGATGGTGATCCAAAAGCCCTGTGGGCTGGGAGCAGCGGGAGGGATGGTGGCCAGGAAGCCCCTTCCTCTGGACCAGGAGCAGTGGAATGGTGGCTCAGAAGCCCCTACCTCTGGGTCAGGAGTGGTGGGAGGGATGGTGGCCCAGAAGCCCCTTCCTCTGGGCCAGGAGCAGCGGGACAGAAGGTGGCCCAAAAGCCCTTTCCTCTGGGCTGGGAGCAGCGGGAGGGCTGGCGACCGGGAAGCCCCTTCCTCTGGACCAGGAGCAGTGGGACAATGGCTCAGAAGCCCCTACCTCTGGGCCAGGAACAGCAGGACTCAGTACCTTGGTCTGGTGGTCTGGTGTCCTCTGTGTCTTTCTAGTGTGGAACCAGGTGGCTGCCTGTCTGCAGCGGGGTGATTTGGTGTCTTCCGCGTGACTCAGGACCTCGGTAGGGCATGCACAGACCTTCCTGTGTGCAGTAGAATGATTTGGCATATTCCGCTTGACTGGGGACCTCGGTAGGGCATGGGCAGACCTGCCTGTCTGCTGCGGGGTGATTCAGCATCTTCCACGCAACTCAGCAGTCCATTTCTTTTGATTGGTGAACTAAGACCATTAACATTCGTGGTTATAACTGATATGAATTGACTTATCCTTGTCATGACTTTTTCTTTTTGTTGGATTCTCCTCCTTTACATTTAATTTCTTATCACACCCAATGGATTCATTCTGCTGTGGTTCCTGGAGTTGTGATCCTCATTGTCTTTTCCTAGGGTATTGTGTAAAATTTTTTGGAATGCTGGTTTGGTATTCATGAAGTTCCTAAGGTGCTCTTTGTCATGAAAGTATCTTATTTCCCCATCAATTTTGAAAGATAGTTTTGCAGGGTACATCAGTCTGGGTTGGAGGCTGTTTTCCTTTAGGGCTTGGAATACATCACTCCAAGCTGTTCTTCCCTTGAGGGTTTGTGTTGCAAAGTCTGCAGTGATTCTGATGGGTTTTCCTTTGTATGTGATTTGTTTCTTTTGTCTAAGTGCTTGTAGAACTTTGTTCTTCTGTTGTGTTTCTGGAATCTTAACAATTATATGCCTATGTGCAGATTTTTTTTTTATTAAGGCTACTTGGAGTCCTATATGCCTCACTTATCTGTATGTCAAGTTCTCCCCCACCCCCACCCCGGCCTTGGGAAGTTTTCTGCCATTACTTCTGTGAACAGTTTTTTTTTTGTCATCTGCTCTCTGTCCTGTTTCTTTGTTGACTCCAATCAGTCTTATGTTATTTTTCTTTGCATTGTCTAGCAGCTGCTGGATTGATTTCTCATGGTCCCTTACAATTTTGAGGCAATTTTTCTTTTCCTGGTCACTAATTGCAATCTCATCTTCTACATCTGAAATTCTATCCTTACATTGGCTCATTCTGCTGTGTAGACTTTCAATGGAGTTTTTTATCTCCTGGAAATCTATTTGCATCTGTTTTATGGATTCCATTTGTTTCCTATGTTGGGATTCCATCATGTTCCTCAGGTCCTCTCTAGATTTATCAATCATGTCTTGCACTATGAGCACAATCTCTGCTGTTATCTGAGAAATTATTTCTGATTTCATTTTTTTCACATACTCTTTTGTTGCCAGTTCAGGGAGTCCAGGTGGTTGAGTATCAGAGTGTTCCATCTCGTTTCCCTTTGAGGTTGCTGTAGGTGATCTGGAAGCCTGGTTTCAAGACATGTTTATGTGTCTTCTCATTTCAATGGGGGTGGTGGGGTGTGCTGCTGGTGCCTGTGCAGCTCACCTCCTCTGGGCTGCGAGCAGTGGTCCAGCAGCCCAGAAGCCTCCTCTGTGCAGGGAGCGGTGGTCCATTGGCCCAGAAGCCTCCTCTGGGCTGGGAGCCTATGCATTATTTATTAAATTACATTCCTTCTAAGTTATTTCACCAAGATACTCTGAGAAGCATCTAATTTAAGTTAGGAATCCTCTGCAAATAAAGTGTTACATAAAACACACTGAGTGAACAACCTATCCAAACAACAAGTGGAGCTTTGATTATTTCTTCCCTACACCTCAATAAATACTGCTCTCCTTTTGGGTGAGAAGAGCCATTGTAGATTATCAGTGCTAACAGCCAAATGTCTGAGACACAGGAAAATTCCTAGATTGTTATCCCTTTTTGCACGCATATGTGTGCATATAATAGGAGAAAGTGAGATGAAATAGAAAAGAATTTATTTTGCCTGTAAGGTATTGATTGACCTAAAGTGAAAGATATTTTTAGGGAAACATTAAGCTCTCCATCTTTAAATTATTCATATTTTTTTTTCTTTTACAGATGTTGTAAACAACTCCAGAAGCAAAGTTTCGAATGAAAGAATTGTTAGTAAATAAGTTATTTACTGGCTCTCAGGATCACTGATGTCTCTAATCATCTTTCTTAATTAGTAGGGATTAAAATAGATCCTTCCCAAACCCTTTCTCCTGTTCTATACCTGATCTGACCAGGGCTGGGAGTAGAAAATCATTCCCTCTGGCTCTGAACTGCACAATTAGCGCCTGAAATCCAAAGAGAAAAACCATTTCAGCTTTTTTTTAAGGGCAAAATAAAGTGTAACCCCTACTCCATGGGAGAGTCTGCCTAATTCTGGGGTTTATTTAGCAAGTGGGCTTGGCTTTTACACTAAGTCACATTTCCAATGGGGCTTTTGTTAAGTAATAAAGATGATATTTTTGGTCTACATCTAATACTTTTTCATTCCTTAATTTCTCTGGAGTTTGGAAGAGAAAGAAGAGTGTTATTCACTCAGCAGTTCCACTGAGACATCAAACTTTACTGCTCTTGATTAAAGGCAAAGAAATGGAAGTACATTGTGTCAAGCCACACTTGCCTGCATCTCTTGCTCTGCCCTGCTTCTGCCCACTATTCTATCTCTGGGTAGCACATGAGCATGAATTTCATACTTGAGCAACAAAAGTTCAGAGAAATTGACAAGCTTCCCTAAATCACATGAGGAGAGAGAGAGAGAGGGAAGGAGGGAGGGAGGGAGGGAGAGAGAGATCCCTAGCTCTTCTAAATACCACTCTAACAACTTCTGGTGCTAATTTTCCTTATTTTATTTTTGTTATTATTTTTTGGCATATCCATGCCTCTCAAACCAAACATTTAAGAGAACTTAGACCTTTTCTTAATGACTCAGGGTCACCAGTATGTGTATCCATGTGCTATATTTGCAAGATGGGGATACCCTCCAGGGCCATGGATACTCATATGTTCATTCTTACCATCATTAGTTATATCATCATTAATTCACTTAATGATTCTTACATTGAGGCATGCATGCCTTCACCCACACCTTCCTTTATTTCACAAATGCTTATCTGGTGTAATTATTTAATGCCAGTCACTGATCTTGGCAAAGGATGGTAGGGCTTTGGTACTCTCCCTGACTTACTCTGTTGTGTCTCCAGTTCTGTTGCCTCAAATTGTAGCTGCTCTCTCTCAGCCTGTTACTCCCTCACACTTATGTGGATACTCCAGCTTCCAGCACTCCCTGTCTCATCTTTTCAATTTATTGGGGATTTAGAAACCTAATGATAAATTTGTTCAAATTTTATCTGAAATGAGAGTAAATAAAACCTAGATGATGTTTCCATGAGCAAAATACAAATGAGATAATGGATGTTATAGTTAAGAAGGAGCCTCTAGATTAATGGGGTTTTGTCCAATTTCTTCCACTCACTGGCTGTATACCCTGGAATGAAGAATCCAGTCCCTCTAAGCCCGTGTTTCTCATCTCTGAAACAAGAATAAGAAGATGGTCCCTATCTCAAAGGATTACTATACAACTTACACAATTGAAGGGCATTTATTCTATTACTGGCACAGAATGAAAATTTTGGTGTTCTTAATATCTTACAAGCTTTGTGACAACTATTTTTACTTCTTGGACACTTGTATTGAAAATATGTTTGAGGGGAGTCATTAAGAGGTGATTCTGAGTCCTCGCCTCTTTCAAGTGCTTGTCTTTTGGGCAGCAGCCTGGCCTGAGACTCCTTCATGTGGTGTCAGAGTGAGGACACCCTAGTCTGATGCTTCAGTTAGGGTCTGGCATCATTGCATACTCATTGCATGACCTTGAACAAGTTATTCAACCTCTCTAAGCTCCAATTTCTCATGCAGAAATTGAAAGAATATTATCCACCTCACAGGACTGTCATGAGAATTAAATGAAAATGCCTTTGTGGTATGCTTAGCGTGGTGCCTAACACAAAGTAAATTCAGGGACAGAATGTAGCAAACGTTAACCAGCATTATTATGCATGAGTTAGACAGCATTCATAAAACAAGTAATTGACAAAAGACTTGGTCATATAGCAGCAAAAATTAAACATCTCCACCCATAACAGTTTATATAACTGCAAAGTTTTAAAAACTCATCTATGATGTGCCAAGTTTGCAACTACTTAGTGGCAGGCCCAATTATGTGATCCCTTTTGCAATTTAATAAGGTTAAATCTGTTTTGATCCCCTCCATACCCATTAGGATCCTTTGTCTCCTATTGGCCCACAGCTTCCAGCCAATATTTTCAGCCTGCCTTTTTTCATTAAGCTTCAAAAAAAAAAGAGCAAATTCATTGAAATCTTTAAATCATTCATGCTAATTGGTTAGTGGCTTTTGACATCTCAGTCTTGTTTAAGCGTCATTGTCTTAAATTTCTATGTATCCGAAAAGATTAATGTAGCTGACAGAGATCCTAACATATAAGCAGACAGTAATGTGAACCCAAGCCTTTCATACATTTCTGTAACCTAAACACACAGTCTGCTTCAGAAATGCTTGGAATTCATACCATGAATAGATAATTGAAAGTATGAAATGCTCTCTCTTCTTTGTTTGGATGGGTAAAACTTTTGGGGAAAGACAAGTTTCATGACATCAGAGACCTTCAAGAGCCAGGCAAGATGCATAAAGAAAGGATGCAAGTGGATCTAAGAAAACCATAGTGAAAGCGAGGTGACAATGGCAGCAGAGCACAAGGCCCCAGTTCAGGGACACAATAGGGAAGAGTCGGACACAATAAAGAAGAGCTTCTGCCCTGTTGCAAGAGGCAGGATCCCTGCTCCAAAAAGAGAAGTGTCACTAGAACTTCCGAGGTTTCAAGTTAAGTCAGAAATGGAGATGTACTGGTGGTTGAAGATTAGCAACTGGTTTAAGTTTCTTAATTGTAAAAGGCAAAACAAAAAGTGCACAAAAGGTAAAATACGATCCTACGATGGCCTGTATGTATCATCTACTGAGAGATCCTTTGGCAGTTGAAGTAGTTGTAGACATCTTCAAGTAATAGCTAAGACCTCACATGAATTCATTTATTTCCTATGACATAGGTACTACTAATAGATAAAGAAAATTGAGGTCCCCTATTTGTCCACCTAGTGTTAATCAAGACTAAGGTTCTAGCCCAGACATATGCATGCCAAGATCTGATCTTCGTCACATTCAGATACTTCCTATCAAAACTGTATTGGACTTTTCTCTCTATGAGGAATGAGAACTTTGTCTTTATTCTGTGATTGACATTTGTTTGTTTTGTCCTCTGTGAGCATTTTAACCAAATATTCCTTGAGCCTCAACTACACATAAAACCCCATTATGTGTTGTAACACATTTGATTTTTATTTTCAATAATCTAATGTGTGGAATATGATTTTAGAATGAGGGTAATACTGTTGAAATGGCTTCATCTGGAAATGCATCAGTTTGCAAACAGATTGGCATATTATCCACAAATATAAACATTACAAAAAAAATCAGGCATCATTTAATGATTCATTGGCACAAGAGAAATGCTATGTGGTAAGAGGTGCCAAAGCTGTTTGACACATTTCAGTGGAGTTCATTACACACACGAAATGGAACCAATTTTACTCAACAGTGACTTTGACATTTACAGAAAAATGAAATGGAGGTTTAGAAATGAAGACTTTATGTGAAGCCCCTACCAAACATTTGAAATTAGTTCTATCCTTATGTCAACACTTTTGGAAGATCCACCATGTCTTATAGACATACTTTTATTCACAGCAGGTGGCAACCTACTCAAAACAAAGGTTCTTGGATGATCAAAAAATTGATCTTGAGCAAACCTAATTGGCTGGAAAACTCTCTCAGAATAAATAACATCATATTTTTAAAGATTTTACTTATAGGAAGGCATGTTTCCCTTTGGCTTCACTTGGCTTAATTCACCGATATACTATTCTGATTCCTTCACTTGCTAAGTTTTAATGTAAATACCATCTCAATGCAGCAGGAGTGGGACTAGAGAATTTCAGGCTCAGGATTGGAGTGCAATAGGTCAGGAGATATGTGAAGTGGTAATAAATAACCAACTGTTTTCTCCTTCATTAATTGAATAACATGAGAAAATGTGCCAAAAGTTAAGAAGAGATTTATGATACATATGCTATCTTAGTCACTTTTGTCCGTGCTGGGACAAAATACCTGACATTGATAACTGATACTGATACCTGACACTGATAATTGCCTTCCAAAAGCCTCACCTATAGGTGCATTTGTAAAGCCTTGGAGGGACTTCTAGAAATAAACTATTACATATGCTAAGAAGTTTTATGCTTATGAATTAAAATGACTTCAGTGTAAGTTGTTCAGTGGGTTAGGATGACTCAAGTGTAGAAAATAGTTTTAGAAACATTTTCTGTGGGGTAGCGTGCAAAGGATTATGCTTCAGTGTGTGTGTATATATATATATATATATATATATATATATGCAATGCCATTCGTTGAAGACAGAATTTCATAATAGATTTTAAAGCATTCTTTTACTATGCTTAAACTATGGTTACATTCTTTTACGTTCTTATACTATGGTTAAAGTATATTAATAACATTATTGAATGCTTAGTGTGCTTTCAGTGGCAAAGTTAAGTCTCTGCACCCTAAAGAATGAATGTGCCTAGTTTAATTTTGTAAGTCTAAATACCATTGTAGTAATATTGTCCTGATTAGAATTAATCAAGAATGCTAGAACAATGATATGCCAAGTCTGAATCCAAAAGCTTTAATGTAATTATATTGCTTTCACATATGTCTAATATTTACTTACTGTTTGTCTGTAAATAGTGCAATGGAATCAGTATCTCAAAACCAGATAATACAGTTAAACATTCAAGCTGTTACCATATAAGTCGCTGGAGAAGCAATTCAATCAATGGAAGAATTTTCTAATTAGCATAGTAATTATTTGTGAATGAAAGGTGATTCTGAAATACTCTAGAGAACTTGAAGATATTGTAGTTTGTCTTCTCATTCTATATATCCTGTGAAATATTTTATGCAATTCATTTCCAATAACCTAGGGGAAAACGTTTTGCTAATCAAAGGAAAACATCAGTCCAGCCTCTGCATTAATTAAAACACATTCTAAATTGGTAAAACCTGTATTAATGAGGCCCAGGCTCCTTGTTAATGGCATTCATTGAGTAAAACTGGAACTTGACTAAGTACTCTTGTGAAGATTAAAATACATATACAGATTGTTTGTGGGGTAAATAAATTTTCAAAGTATACAATTATCAATATTATAAGGCCCTTATGCCACTATCTGTAAACATCTTAATTACCTTCTACATATCACCAAGATGAGTCTTTTGTAAAAATTCAAACTGTTTTTCTGGATCAACCACTTTTGTATTTCAAATTTCAGGGCATACAAATGATTGTCTTCAGGAAACAGAAAATTCTCCTTAAAAAACTCAGATCCCCAAAAAGAAAAAGAAAATCAAAAATAGAGACACATCTTGCTAAACTATCATTAAAATGTAACTAGGCAATTCCGTTTGAATTTTTATGGAGTTGTTTATGTTTCTAACTGATCTGCTCTTTAATGCCAAGAGGGGATGAAAGGGAGGTGTTCGGGTACAAAATGGCACCATATCTACTTTATTTTGTTCCCATCCCCATTATGTAATCTTCTTGTTCTTTGCTGATTCAGTCACTGGGCCTGAGATTTTAAATTCAGTATCTATGTATACTCTCACTTCTTTGTCCTTCCAGCTTAATTCCTGACATCTACAAAATCAGCCACCACATTTGGTTACTGCTTACCATGTGCTTCTCTTGTATTTTAACTGCTCAAAAGTCAACAGCTCTCAGCAAAGTTGTGCTTTTACTAGGTAATTCCCTTCACTTGAATCATGATCATTCAGCACCTTCAATCCTGTTTTGCATTAAAGATCATTCCTGGTGATTTTTCAGAGCCTGCTCTGGAGTTTTCTTTGTTGGATTCGGATTAGTAGTTTCTGTTTGTGATCTTAAAAAAAAAGATCATTCCTGGTGTATGTTCATTTTTTTCCACATCAAGTTTTCAGATTAAGTAAAATCTAAAATAGATATATCATTCATTTTAATTATATCAAATAATTCTCTCATGTAACAGAATCATATCAGCATGTTAATTACCAGTACCATTTATACAAAGGCAAAATTACAAACTTGAAGCTAGTTCTTTTTTTTTTTTTTGCCTGGGTAAAGATGATTTTTAATTGCAACATAATAAAATGGAAAGGAAAAAGTTACCTAGATTCTGTGAACGTGCCAGTCCTCTAGTAAGCTTTCTTTTTTACCTGTGTTCATCTCCTTCATGCAGGTGACAGAGCATTTCTGCTGCTCTGTTTCTGTACTATTACTATTAAATACAGAACTGAAGACCACACAAAGGAAAACAATTAGCAAATGAACTCATTCTAGTTTTAAAGTGCTTCTATTCTGTAATTTTAAAAGAATTTTGACTAGCTTGGAGAAGCTTTCTGAAAAATAAAAAAGTATTTAGGCCTTGAGATCCCAGCAGCATACTTCATGGACCTTGAGAAAACAATCCAAAAATTCATTTGGAACAAAAAGAGACCCAGAATATCAAAAGCAATTCTAGGTAACAGAGACATGGCAGGGGGTATCACAAGCCCCAACCTGCAACTCTACTACAAAGCTACTGTGATAAAAACAGCATGGTACTGGCAAAGAAACAGACCTGAGGAACAGTGGAACAGATTAGAAGATGCAGAAACAATGCCAGACACACTCAGCCATCTCATCTTCGATAAAGGAGCCAAACACCCTCACTGGAGGAAAGATAGCCTCTTTAATAAATGGTGCTGGAAAAATTGGGCTTCAACTTGCCAAAGATTAAAACTAGACCTGTATCTCTCACCATGAACTAAACTAAAATCAAAATGGATTAAAGATCTAAATATTAAAATAGAAACTCTGAATCAGTTGGAACAGAGGTTAGGTAGAATTCTTGAAGACATCGGTGTAGGAAAAGATTTTATGAACAAAACCTCAGTTGCCCATGAACTAGCACAAACAATCCACAAGTGGGATCTCTTCTTATTAAAAGGCTTCTGCACTACAAGAGAAACCACCAGCAGTGTGAAGAGACAACCCACAATGTGGGAAAAAATCTTCACCTGCTCTTCCTCAGACAAAGATCTACTATCTCAAATCTATAAAGAACTTAAAAAGATCAGACCTCCCAAATTTAAAGACCCAATCTGAAAATGGGCATCTGAAATGAACAGACATTTCTCACACAAAGAAGTAGAAATAGCAAATAAATGCATGAAAAAATGTTCAACATCACTGGTCATTCGAGAGATGCAAATGAAAACAATGCTGAGATTCCACCTCACTCCAGAAAGAATGGCTGCTATCATAAAATCAACCAATAACAAATGCTGGTGGGGCTGTGGGGAAAGAGGAACACTGCTCCACTGCTGGTGGGAGTGTAGACTGGTGCAAGCACTGTGGAAATCAGTATGGAGATACCTCAAAGAACTAGGACTGGAAGTCCCATTTGACCCTGCTATTCTACTGCTGGGGAATCTTCCCCAAAGAATTAAAAGAATCATATCACAGTGATATATGTGTGCCCATGTTCATAGCAGCACAGTTTGTGATAGCTAAAACTTGGAAACAGCCCAAATGCCCATCAACTGGAGATTGGATAAAGAAAATGTGTTGTTTTGTTTTTATAAAATGGATTACTACTCAGCCATAAAAAATGAGAAATTAGAGACATTTATAGCTAAGTGGATGCACATTGAGGCCATACTCTTAAGTGAAATAAATAGGACACACATGTGTAAATACCGAATAGTTTCTCTGGTGTGAGAAACTGAAAGTGTAAATAAGGACTAAATGTATAATAGGTAATGTGAAATAGGAAGAAAAGAGGCAAAGGGGAAGGAAGTGGGAGGGCTAGGGGAAAGGATAGAAGGAAGTGGGATTAATATGAGAAAATGGAAAAATAGGAACAAAATCTTTGTAAATAGGGAGGAATGGAGGGGTTGAAGGGAGGCCTGGGAAATGATGAAAAATAAGAACCAAGGGAGATTATGTAAAGGTGAAAATTTCCAATGATGAATGTCATTGTATTGTATACCTAAAATGTACCAATGATTAGAATGAATAATCAATAATCCAAAATAGGAAGAAAAGGTCCAAAGTGGTAGAGGTAGTGGGAGGGGAAGGGGAAAGGAAAGAAGGGAAAGGAAAAATGATGAGAAACGGAAAAACTGGAAATAAAGTCTTTGTAAATAGGGAAGGGTGGAGGGGGTGAAGGGAGGGCTAGGAATGGGGAAAAAAATAAGAACAAAAAAAGTATTTAGGCCTAGATAAAAGAACTCAGCTATCTTCTTCAGACTTTTACAATATGTTATAGATGGGTTTTATATATTCAATTCAAATAGTAGTAATACTAATAGTAATAAAATAATTGCTAGTACTAATACCTTTCTAAACTCTGGGAACTATTCTAAATGCTTTGCATGTAATAACTCATTTAATTCTTGCAACACCCTAAGGAAGTAGGTACTATAATTATCTGAACTTACAGAAAAAAGAAACTGAAGTAGAGTGAGATTGGGGGGTGGTTCCCCAGTTCCTAAAGCCTAGTTGCAGATCCTGGATTTAAACCCAGGCAATCTGACTCCAGCACTGACTACTAAGAGTCATTTAATGAGAATTGCTAAGTTACATATATGTCTAACAGTTTCCAGAAATTGCCTTTGTTTGTTTTATGGCACTAGAGATTGACTCCACAGAGCACTGAGATATATAACCAGCCTTTTTATTTAATGTATTTTTTATTTTTAGACAGGACCTCACTAAATTGCCCAGGCAGGCCTCAGACTTCCAATCCTTCTGCCTCAGTCTTTCAAGTAGCTGAGATTACAGACGTGCACCCAGCTAGCAGTGTTTTTAAAGTGTACAATTGCACTGGAAATCTATCCATCTAAAAGGCTAACATCAAATATGAATGGACCATAGTCATTCAGCTTTACATACTGAGTTTTTACCAAGGCCTCACCTCGTCAAGCTGATACAAGAATGGGATTTTAGCAAAACTAGATGTTATAACATATTTGGAAACACTGCTTATATTTGCATCACTTTAAAAGCTCATTACCAACTAAGAAAAAAATGAAATACTTGACATTTTGCTATCTGTGATATTAAAAAGAACTAATATTTAATATTCAAAGTGGCAACAGCTTCTAGAGTTTGCATACAACACCCACAGGGATCGATTTTTTTTTAAACAGCCTTTAGGAGTCAGCCTTTTAGGCAGCTGACACCTCCATTCTCTGCATCCCTCTTTCTTGCCAGCACCATGGAACACACGCAGAGTGCAGCAGCAGACATATAATTCTTCACTGCAGGATTTGTCTTTGCAAATAATGGAGAACATGGGAAAGGACGAAAAATTTCCACTGAATCAACCTCAGTGTAATCTCTACTTCTAAAACTGAATCAATATCTTTTGAGGGCTTTTTCCCATATGCCCTTTCAGTCCCCTCTATGTGCCATCCATGAGCAGAGAGGGGCATCATCATCACCTGATTGATCATCACTCGTTCCACACCTGTACCGAGGCCGCATGATGACAAGTATACTGCTGCCTGGCATTTTTCCAGTGTGACTAATTGTCACAGTACTAATTTACTCACCTGTAGAATTTTCAGCCGCCCCAGTCTGCTGTCAAGAAGATACATAATAATGGAATAAAGGTTTTAAAATGCTGAATACTGCAAAATCTTTCACTTATCTTCCAACAGAAATTTTTCACTAAGCCACATGTTAGAGGACTATAATTATTCATTGCTGGGGGTAAAAAACAGAAATCCTGGTCACATATACCTGTATGCAATAGAATAATAGGAATCAAGTGAACCAATATTTCCTGACATAGAGAAAAAAATTACTGATCTGATTACCTAAAACATGCTCACCTGTGTGGCTTAGAGTGAATGCACTAATCACTGTTGTGTTCTACATTTTAAAACACTTCTTTGTAATTGTTGTTGTTGATTTTATTCAAAGAAATACTTCCCTACATCAAATACTAAAATAAAGGAGTCATTTGTTGAGGTTTGGTTTTGTTTTTTTCAAGAAATGTGGAAATGTAGGCATATAAGACTTTAATTGCATAAGCTAGCAAACCAAGTTGGGACATCTTTGCCAAGCTGTCTGGCTCCAGGATATTTTAAATGGTAGGTTGTGTTCTTGAAAATTAATATTTGCCATGGAAAATTATTACCCCCATGTATAATAGCTGACTTTCCTGGAGATCTGCAGTCAGTGGCCCTCACCGTGATACTGAGATGATAATGTTCCATGTATCTGTGAAGACTGCACAGAGATTGTGTGACAGTTTTAGCATAGATGCTGGATTGTTTATGATGCAAGTGAAATTCAACTATCAAATTCCAAGGATTGTCTAAAGAAATTTGAATAGAATTGCTCATTTAATTCTATAGACTTAAATATAAATTCTGTGAGTGTTCATTGACCCACCCTAGAGTGTGAGGGGATTTCATATGAGGATAAGTTTTCTGGTCAACTTTGGAGAATGCTGGAATGAATAAAGGTTTATTACTATCATTCCAAACTATCACTCCTGAAACTCCAATATGCTAATCTGCATTCCAAAGAGAAGGTGCAAGGTCTTTTCCAGCCTTATATGACCCAGCAGCCTGCTCCATCCCAGCACAACTCTGCAGCCAAGCTCTGCAGAGTAAGCTCGGCCCTGCCTCATGCCTGGCACATCCGCGGTGCTCATCATATTCCAGCGAGATTTCAGCATTATCCACTTTCGATGGAATTTAAATTGTCTGAGATATCCTTCGCATTAGACTTGTGCGTGAGGATAAGTATGCAAATAGAATCAGAAACACAAACTCGTTTCTTCTAACCAGATCTCAGCCCGCATATTTCAAGGTAAAAGAGTAGTGAAATAATCCATTCTGGCACGTTGACCTATAACAATGCTATTACTTAAAATAGGAATTTTTTAAGTGATAGAAAAGGAGAAAAGGAAAACGGTGTCTTCCTACTAGGCACATGTCTTCCATTTAGCATATCTAAAAGAACATTTTCCTCATTTCAAAATTGATAGCCAACTTTTTGTTGTTTTGCTATTCAAATTTCTGTCCTCTTTTTTCCAGCCTATTTGCTTTAACACTGAATTTTAAGCATCTCTAAAAATGCTTGATATGTTATTATTCTTTCCAGATATCCTCTGAGAGCCAAGCAGAGAACATTAAGGAAGGAGGAAGGAATGAAGCTGGAAACAGTGCAGTGAGCAGAGCCACTTGAAGGGGAGGGGAACTGCGAACTAGAGACTCCGGAGCCGTCAGCATGAGAACTTACCGGTATTTCTTGCTGCTCTTTTGGGTGGGTCAGCCCTACCCAACTTTCTCAGCTCCATTATCTAAGAGGACTAGTGGTTTCCCGGCAAAGAAAAGGGCCCTGGAGCTCTCAGGAAACAGCAAAAATGAGCTGAACCGTTCAAAAAGGAGTTGGATGTGGAACCAATTCTTTCTCCTGGAGGAATACACGGGATCGGATTATCAGTATGTGGGCAAGGTAGGATTCCTTGGGCACTTGGACATTCTAGGTTTAAAAGCCTGAAGAAGTTACTTCTAATAAGTAGACAGGGAGGATGTGAACTATTCCTCAATACAGTAAAAATTGTTGCTTATCTGTACGACTTTGTTTTTCCCCTTGAATAGTTTTGGGAAGAAAATTGTAGCAAGAAGCTGAGAAAGGTTAGCAGTACAACAAAGAAAGAGAAAATGCTCGGAAAATGAACACCCACAACCATCTGCATGGGATTATCATAAATCCTTTAATTTTTACTTTAGCTTGAAAAACAGGGTCCAGCTCTTCTATAAAGTAGGGTGCATTAAAAGCAGGAATACAGAGATTATGCTGTATAGGAAGGAAGATGGCTTGTTCTCATTCTGAAAGCAAACATTCTGAGCTTGAGTTCTTTGGCTAAATTCAGATTAACTGTTTCTTTACTCTGCTACCTCCGACACCGTTCTCTGACCAAAGCCCTTTGTTGGCAAAACCCAGCTCTGTGGGTTAGATTTGGTGGTTGCTGCTGCTGTTAAGTCTGATCGCTGGTAATTGCCAAGAACCAGGTGTTTTAAATTCTTATGGTTTAATTACAGCAAGATTGACAAAAAGAGAAAATGGTTACGTAAAGGCGCTATTTCTGAGTAGCATCTGACCATTTTATTGACTTTAGAAAGTAAAGCGAGGAGGAAGGGCTTATTATAGCCCTTACAGATTTCTGGAGCTGAGTCAGAGAGGCAGCCCTGTCCAACTGTAACCAAGAGTGTCCCCCGAGATTGCATCATCAGAAACTTCTTGTTGCAAAATATCTGCATACTGCAAAGGTGTAAAAGAAAAGCCAGAGCAGATTCTGCATTTCATAAGGTGGCACTGGTAAAGAAAAATTACTGTCACACATCCTTTACATAAACAGGGAATGAACATAAAATACAGATAATAAAGTGTCTGCCTTCATCATCACAGGTCCGATTTTTAAAACACCTATATTAGGGTCTCACGCAAATAATATGAATTTTGCAGATTCCAGGGGCTCATGTTCACACTTCAATCTTGATCAAATATCCCTGAATAACTGCGTGCAAATGTTCTCTTTAAGTATTTACTCCTATAAATGAAGGAAAGCCAACCATGGCTTCAGCTGAGGTAACCAGGCAAAGTTCCAGGGCAGTGAATTATTAATGTGGAATAAAGTAGGAGAGGAAATCTTCAGTGAAGGGGTGAACATCAACACAGATCCCCCAAGGATCCAGCCACGTATTTGCTGTGAAACACACTGTGTGACTACCGAAGAGAGATAGTTCCCTCACTTGTACTTCATTTCCTTTGTGAAACTTGAATAACACTGCGTTAATAGGACGATGATTCCTTTTTAAAATCTTAAACTCTCTAAAGCACTTTTTACAACCCAAATAGCATTATTGCTATAGAAGTTTAAGTTTTTAAAAAGTGCTTTCTCTAAGTGACTGATCCCCAACCCCCGTTTTTTTTTTCCTTTCTGCTTCTCTTCTCAAATTGTGATGCCATTTTACATTAAAATACTACAGATTCTTAGAGAATGTCCAGGAAATTTCATAGTACAGGAAGCATCAGTAAATAAAACTGCACAAAAAAATCAGTTTTTCAATTATAATTATGAGAGATAAAATTGCCATGGGGAGGAGTTGCAAGCTGTGGGCCCGAGCAGATCTAAGGATGTATCACTGCCTTGCCAATTGCCAGGTACATGCCCCTGGACAGTTATTAACCTTTCTAGCCTTTAGTTTCTGCATCTAGAAAAGGTACACAGCAATGCCTACCTCTGGAGTGGCGGGGTATTTTCAATGAGACAGTCACTGGTGGTTGACGCATAGTAAGCACGTAAAGAAGTCACTGTTGGCCGGGGATTTAGCTCAGTGCTGCCTACCTGCCTCGCAAGAGAAAGGTCCTGAGTTCAATCCTGGTACCAGAAAAAAAAAAAAAAAAAAAAGAAGTCACTGTTATTGGTGAAAGCCCACTGTATGCATTCTATTAAATCTATGTGCCATGCATGGAAATGGAATACTGACTTGATATTGTCTTATATCACTGTGGGAGTGAAATGGGGTCATTAACACATCTCAGAGGTTAGAAAATGTAGAGGATCACGGCAGAACCCTTTCACAGCCACAGCTTTGCCCAGACTCATTGGATTTGGGACAATTATTGTCAGCTAGATAAATTTCCCTGCCTCATCATCATCTGCCCTCTCGAGTTGCCCTTCCTTCTCCATGAAGTTATAACACATAAGAGAAAAAGCTGGAGAAAAAACATCAAGGGCAATAACTGAAGTTACAGCTGCCAGCACTGCTCTATGAGATGGGTATAAGAGGCGTTCTTGAACTGTTCAGACGGCATTTTCCCAAATCTGTCTTTGAAGACAAATTTTGACTATAATTAAAAATATTTAAAAGAAAAATAAATTTAGGGAAAAAAGAGAGGGGTTGTCCCTTATTGGTGGCACTAAGTTGACCTACCTTTAACTGACTTGGAATGCATCGGGCACCTGGTGTGATTAGCCAGATGCGCCGGATGAGACAACTTGAGGGGAAAAAAGATTAAACTAAAGTGGAGGTTCTGAAACTTTCTCAGTTCCCAAAGCTCTTTTTCATAGCTTGCAACTTAGTACTGTAATCATTTGAAAAAAATCATACACAAAAGTTGACAGGGAAAAAAATTTATTCCACTCTTAAATAACCACAATTATTTACGCGTGGAATATGTATATCTTCTGAACATTGTACAGCTTCTCAATCAGATCAGATACCGCGCCCCCTTGTTTAGTCTTCCACACTGACTTTTGCATTGTAGTTGTTTTTTATCGCCGCCACCGTGGGAAAGTGTTGTAACTATGACATCATCAAAAGGAATGCAGCGCCACCTACTGTAGGAACTGTGAATTCCCTTGAGCTAGTAATTCACATAGGGGCTGAAGGTCACATGTTGCTGTAGGTTCCGCGAAATTTTAGAGTACAGTACTTCCTGGTGAATTTCTCGCTGTACCCTGGACTGCCTCCATGCACACTCTGGAAACCATGAGACTATATTTAGATTGCTATATAAAGGTATACAAAGGCTACAAGAATCTTAAATCGTGCTACTAGCCCTACCAAATAATTACTCAGAACCTAACAATGGTAGCCTTAAAACTGAAAAAACTGATCTGATCTGCACGTGAAAAGATAGAAGCGTTGACTGAGAAAAAGTAATGCTGTTGAGCAAATAGTGCTTAAAGCTGAAGAAAAATATTTTTCATTATACACGTTTATATTTGTTGATTTTCTCAAATTATTTTGGGATCATAGTGACATCCGAGACTATGATGGAAAATGGGATAAAATTGAGAGTAGGGAGCTAAGGGCTTTCATGTGTAGAAGGAAAAGGAAAAGGAGGGTCACAGGAGGTCACAAGACCCAAAGAGGGAGTCTTGGGGCTGCAGCAGTAAGAAAATGAGTAGGCAAGGTCGAACTCTGAAACTGCACCACAAGCAGTGGCAGTGAGACCTTCCTCCTCTTCTGGTCTTAATCCTTGTCACCTTCCACTGAATTCTTTCTACCGCCAGTGAGATTAATGCAGAGAGTTGGAATGTGCTCTTTGATACTAAAAGTGGTAAAGGCCAGAAGCACTGACTAACCAGGTTCTGATTTATAAGACAATCTCAACAATTTTACACCGAAAATAGTGATGGCAGGTAGGAGTAAAAAGCTAGAAGAAGTAGTCCTGTGTTGGCTAAGTTTATGAGCTTAAGATATAAATGTAGGTGGCACAGAAACAGCTGTGATTTTTTCCTAAAATGTATGACCATTTGGGGACAGTTTGAGTTGTTTTGGCATCAGCAGCATCCATGAGAGCTTGCTGGAAGCGGAACCTCAGTCCTCCCCTCAAATCTTACTGAATCAAAATCTGCATTTTAACTAGATCCCCAGGTGAACTATTTGCACATTAAAATTTGAGAAACGCTGCTTTTAAAAATAACTTACTTAGGTCTTACCACCCCAGAGATCTTGATTTAGTTGGTTTCTAATTAAGTATTGATGATTCTAATCTGTTGCAAAATCTAAGACCCACAGCCCTAGGAGGATAGTATTGCCAATCACGATAATAAAATGCAGCGGGTTTAGTGATAAAGATGGGCAGCCACAAAGTATAGTGGAAATATGAAGAAGAGCGGGCAACCGGGCTCTGGGGTTCCACAGAGCTTCTTAGAAGAGGTGATGATGTTTGAACCCCACCTTAAAGGCAGAGCAGGTATTAGTTCTCACTCCAGAGGGAGAACTCCCAGGACCTCCCAGTTGATAGACTGTAGAAGCCAAAGAAGAGAAATACTTAGAGATTTAGATATTGAACAAACCACAGTAGTGAAACTGTTACTACTGATATAGAAAACACAAAACAAAATATGTGTTTTCTTGTCACAGGGTAAAGGAAAATGTGATTTTGTGTAGAGTCCACTTGGGTTATCTCTGGCTTATGTAAACTTAATAGAAGCATTGGAAGGAAGTATTGTAATACCACATTTTCAGAAATTCCAGTACCTCTCCAGCCAGCTTGGCATAATACACTTGATCTTAGCCAAAAGGCCGAGAAGTGATTCAGCTTTGCATAATATAGAAATTCTTTGATGATGATGATGATGATGATGATGATGATGATGAGTAGTCTAAGATTATGTTTCATACAAAAAGAAGAACATAGATAGCCATAGATACAGATTAGATTTTTGAATATGCGGGCATTCATTAATACAAAGATGAATATATTAGAATCTCAGAATTAGGCCCAGTTTTAGGCAAAAGTTTCACACATTACTATTAAACAGCTCTCGGCAAAGTCTTCTCCACTTTATCTTCCATGATGTTTTTTATCCCTTCCTTCTATACAATGTACACATAAGACAAATCTCCATTAGAACCATTTGACATGTTTTATTTTTAGTAGCATATCAGGAGATCTCTTTTTATGCAATTTAATAAACTGTATAGTTTTACAGGTATTTTCTGATGTCAGCTATTTTGGAAATAAATGACAATTTTCTTTGACAAGGTTTCCGAAACAACTGAAAGGCAGTATTTTTTTTCTTTCTTGATACCATGAAAATTTAGGTTCTATTTGAGGCTGTAATGTACAGATCTTCATAACGTGCCTTTCTCTTGAGTCTTTATAAAGTGTACCCAACTCAAGGAAGCTACTCATCCTAATTAGATAGTAATGTTTTAATGGCCCATAAAGATAAAATTGACCAGCCATATATCCTTTAAAGTTAGGAATGAGCAGTTACTTGTGCCTATAGTTACATGATCCAAATCTAGTAAACACGAAGCAATATTTGATCCATTCTGAAAGATCACTTAAAAATCCTGTGGTTAAAATATTGTATTCTTCTATTCCTGTATTATTATCATTTTTCTGAAAAAAGCACGAGCTGAAGAGTAGGAATCTGCTGACACTAATTTGATGGATGATATGGAGCATTACTAAGCCACTGTCACTTCAGACAGCCACTCCAGATTCAAATGATGTCATAACTGGTCAATATATTTTAACATATTCATCTTTGTATTTACTAAGCATCTGTTTGTCCCAGACACTGTGCTAAATTTTCCATGTGTATCGTGTCATCGTACCTCACTATGGCTTGCATGTGGTTGTGCCCAACCAAAACTTGTGAAATTTAATTTAATTCAATTTAATGACATTGAAAGGCTGCAGGTGTCTGGGTCATGGAGGTTCTACCTTCACAAAGGGATTCATGTAGATGGTTCCCATGAGAGTGGGTTAGTGGTAGCAAAAGCAGGTCAAGGAAGTGTCCAGCTCCCTGTGTGTCCTCTCTCTTCTGCACCCACCTGCTTGTCCTGCTTTCTCCCGTTAATCTGCAGCAGTACCTGGCCTTCACCAGAAGCTGTGCAAATTCTCTGGTCCCATGCTCTTGGGCTTCCCCACCTCAGAAACATTAGCCAAATAAATCTCTCTTCTTTATAAATTAGCCAGTCTCGGGTGTTCTGTTCTAGCAACAGAAAATGGACTGAGACAGACCCTTACAGTGAAGCACATACATAAATATTATTTATATACTTGTTTTACACATGAGTAAGCCAAGGCCCAGAGAAGTTGAGTATTTCAGCCCAAGATCTCCAGGAATCTGGCAGTCAGACTTCACCATCTGACCACCCTAGTCAACCCATTATTTCCCCTTTCTGTATGTCCACTACATGACAGAAAACAAAGCCCTGTACGTGCTTAGGCATTCAATGATTGTATCCCACCCAACAGCACAAATACCTAATTGCAAATCTACTGTGTGAGATTCAAGGAAGGAGAGAAAAAGAATTGTTTTTAAGGCTGCTTTTAAAGAGCTATACAAATATGATTGTGTTATTATTATGCACATTTCATTTTCTTTTTATGATTTTAATTTCCATAGCACATCGTTGATATTCAAAATAGTTATGATGTGAAAGTATTTTAAAATTAGATATACAATTAGTGATTTTTTTTGTCATTGTGATTTTTTTAAAAGTCTTTTTCTTTCCCCTGTTCTGGTTCAATGGCCTGCAATAATATTTTCTCCCTGAGTCAGGGCAAGTGCCTTAGGCCCATCTTTCTTCTTCATCATTTAAATTTAATGCACAGCCATTTAACATTTTTATATCTCAACTGGTTAGTGTATGTAAGAGAGAGTGAGTGCGTACACTCATTGAATGTACCTTTTCAGAATATTTCGAGAAGTAACTTTCCAATTAATACCAATATTGGCAGTGATCTTTATTTTGCTTCCACTGACAAGCTGATTTCACATTCTAAATGATGAAAGCTTCAATTTGCTCTCTGATGCTAAGAAAATGTCCCGTGTTGCAGCAATTTTCTGACTCTTGAACTTCCTTCTATACATGGCAGCAGAAGAGTAGGATGTCTGACCTTCATCATAAACCCAAAGGCAAGTGTTCCATGGCCTAGGCCACAGAACAAGCAGAGTAGCATACAGAAAGCCAAATAAAGACCCAATCTAGAATCCTCCAACTTCCATTTTATTATGTGAGCAGAATGCGGTAGCCTGCTTAGTTTGCTGAACACAATGAAGAGATCGGATGGATAAAACAGAGTTAAGAGTTGAGATCACTTTTGCTTCTGATATAGCATTTTGTCTCCATGTTCCATGAGTTAAATGCAGCTGGAGATTGTTGAGGGTCATAAAGGCTGTCATGCTCATTGTAACAAATCCTCTGGAATCTGTTCTGTAGACATTGTTGAGCATTTCCTATTGACTACCTTAACTTGTTGGTGTTATTCCTAAAGCATGTGAATACTTGACTTGCACCAGAGCTCCTTGTTTTTGGCATATTATGTGTCTTCCACATAGAGGGGAACATAAATATGCAGAATCCCACTGTCCTAGCTTATAAGTCTTTTCAAATCAAAATTCCTAATTATAAATTTGGCCGAATTTTACTTCAAAAACCAAATAACAAATTCCTAACATATTGTAACGAACTGTCAGTAGATTCTTAAACCTCTGTTACAATTTTGTTTTGTTTTTCATTTCCACTGATTTGAATAGCCAAAGATACCCTGCATATATTGTAACCAAAATTATACACTGAACTTTGAGAGGCCCCCACCCTTTCAAGCCAAATTAAAAGATGTCTTCCTTAAGCTTCACTCATCTTAAGCAAACAGGTTTTTGGTTAGCCTTTGGTAGCCTTCCTAAGATCTATAGACTGTATTTAGATGGCAGTGTGCCATAAGAACCTCAAGTGACCAATTTTTTGTGTAGGAGTAGATTGTTGGTAGCAAACTCCATCTTTCTGTAAGATTTTATGTTGTCACTCATCAAGATGAAAATGAAATAGTAATCCCTCAGAGCTTGGTAAAGGGAGCAGTATCCTTTGCAAATGTGTCTTTCTATCTGGCATTGAAGAAGAGCTGAAAAGAAAATACAGAATTCCTCATAAGAGAATAAAATTGCTATTACTTATAAGTAAATCAAAGTAACAAGTATTCTCAAAAGCCAGTGTAAAGAATCCAATTTGAAATTATGGACCTGGAATAAGAAAAAAGAGCCACATGCCAAAATTTTTCACAGGGAACATATTTATATTTTCTCCTAGTCTTTCCTTCACAGAAAATATATATTACAAGAAGAAAGGCATTTTAAAAGATTAAACTGTATACATGGGTGAGATATATGAATAAATATTTTAAGTGAGTTGGTGTGTTTCACAGGACTTGAAGGCAGTATTGAGAGCATAACAAAAAGCTTGAAATAGCCCTTTGGATGTGGGATTTAATGCTGAGTAGAGGGTACAGAGATTGGATTTAAGAAGCCAATTGAAGAAGTTATCTTGGCTATGGCAATTTTTTTAATAGATCAGAGGGAAAATGCTTTTCATTCATTCAACAATTATTCATGAGAGAGTGTAAGTTAATAGCACAGTCAGACTGTGTTTGAGGCCCAGCTGTGTTGCTGAGCACCTGTGTGATGTTGAGCAAATTATTTAACCTCTTCTTGGGCCCCCATTTCTTCAACTATTAAATGAGTGGAGGAGTAAAATTATTGAGGTGAGGATTCAATAATTTTATACACAAAGAGGGCTTAGAACAGGGCCTGCTGTATCCCACTTACAAGTAAGAACCTAAAGCAAGATCAGTACAAGAAGGAAGGCACTGCTGCTAGGAAGTATGCGTCACAGAATGGGGAAAACCAAGAGAAAGGGATACCAAAGGTGAACGGAAGAGCACTCCAGTGGGGCCCAGCATTGTTTTGTGAAATCAAATATCTCAGGCCAGAAGATGGTACCAGAGCAGCTAAGGCAGCCGAAGGCTGACTCACAGCAGCAGTTCAGAGTGCGAGGGATACTGAGCGTGTGAACTACCGCTGTTACCTCAACCAAAACAAAAAGAAAGTGCACGCTTCATTTCACAATATTTCATGATTCTGGCAACTTTGCTAGACACTGCCCTGCTCCATTAAGACTTTTATCATTTCATTTGAAAACATCACTTTATACTGCAATTTGGAGTCTAGATGACTTCAGTTGCCATAAAATGTTAGAGTCTGGTTAGGTCGTATTTCTTTCAATAAATAAAATTTAAGGCATCCAACAATCCAAAAAGTGATTTGAGCAAAGTAATGTTTTCAGTTGGATTTGTTATGACAGTTAAGTTAAAATTAATATCATGATCTCTTTATTATTGAACCTAAGTTTTATTGTGGGAAAATTACTGTTGATTTAATTCTTTAATTACCCTGAATGCTTTACTTTCTTATGAGCCAAATAATTAATTCTTTAAGACTGAATTTTGACCTTAAACATATTGAGTAGTGTTTTGTATTTGGTTCTAGGACTGATCTTTCAGTTTTACTTTAGATACTGTATTTAAACTTTTGAATACTTACATCTCTGTATACTGTACAAAAGTCTAGACTACATGTCTTACTAATTTTTATATACCTAGGAATGTTTAGATTTCAGACACTTCAGATACCCCAAAATTACTGAAATTAAGCAATATTGGGCCCCTAAAATCCACTTTGTCATCTAAAAATAGTCTCCCAACTTTTCTCCAACCTTATTAGAGGACAATTAACAAAATGAGATTGTATATATTTAAGGTGTATGATGTGATGCTTTGATATACACATGCATGGTGAAATGATTACTGTAAACAATCTAATTGATATATCTATCACCTCTTCATTGTTATCTTTATATGTTTGTATAGTGAGAACTTTTAAGGTCCACTCAGCCAATTGTGAGTATAAAATAACTATTATTAACTATAATAACTATGCTATACATTAATTAGATCTTTCCAATTTATTGGTGCATGGTTTGATATGTACACCATTGGTAGTGCTTTGTGCCCTTGGGTTGATAAGTAAAATTCAAGATTTCTTTAAAGTTCAGGGATGTATTAGAAAGTAAACACATAAACCAAATTTATTATGAAATTCCTCCTACAGAAACTACCTCTGGAAATTTCACATCAAAATGGCACAAATATTTTATGATACAATAGGAGAAATCTCCAGCATTCTTAGTGTAAACCAGAAAGAACAAAGAGTTATATGTACATAAGCAAACAAGAAAAATAAAAAGAAAACATACAACAAATAGTAATATATCATAAAAGTCATTTCCTTTAAGACTTTAACAAATGAAAACCAGGCAATATTTAGGGTGTTAGTAGAAGAAAGTTTTTAAGAAAAGGAGAAAAATGCTAAGAAGAGTTAACCAATAGAAAGCAAATTGTTTTTTCTTAAAATTTCTAAGACGCTACAGTGTGCAGACAATTCAAGTGCTGAGTAAAAGAAATCATTTAGACCTGAGGATGTTGACTGCAGTGTTTCACAAAAATTCAGCTATAGAGAGAAATGTGACAATACAGGAACATAAATTCTTTACAATGACTAGTTTCCTCTCTTCTTTACTTAACTATACCTTCTAATCAACCTATTTAGAGTTCTCACAGGAAAAAATCATTTCTGGAAAATAATCTCATTTTAACCCTTTCTACTACTTATATGAGTGCAGTTTAGAAAAGAAACATGAAAACAAAAGAAAAAAAACATGAAAGAGGACATACAAATAAATTTTTGCTTTATAATGCAGTTATTCAAAACTTTTGCATGCTTGATTTATTGTTTTCATGTGTTGTAAAACATAAAGATCAGTCTCATTTCCTTGTTTGATCTGGAACCTGGGCGGGG
This sequence comes from Heterocephalus glaber, assembly GCF_053883595.1. NCBI lineage: Eukaryota > Metazoa > Chordata > Mammalia > Rodentia > Bathyergidae > Heterocephalus > Heterocephalus glaber. The sequence goes on from NW_028258333.1 coordinate 18,282,303, forward strand.
TTGGGGCCACTGGTGGATGGAGAGAGCAATGAAGGTAAATATCCACAGGAAGCCAATTTCCCTTTAGAAATCATGTAAAGCATTACTGTCTTGTCCTGTTTGTGTATTAAATGTTCTGTCTATCCTGCCAACCATGTATACCTTTTTTTAAAAAAAAGTGGAGCAGTGAGATTTACTTTGAATTGAAGCTAAGATCTTTGTGACTGCCTATTCATCTGCCTCTTTAAAAAGCATTTTTAAAATCAAAGTAAGCAAAAGAGTTTTAAAATAAATTAGTAAAATTGAGTGACACAAGCAAACTTGAATGGCAGTCCTTCATACAGCATCCGTCTAGACACCACTTGAGTTTTAAAATAATAATGATGCTGGGCACGGTGGCACAAGCCTGTAGTCTCAGCACTTGAGAGACAGAGGGAAGAGGATTGAAGTTCAAGATCAGCCTGGGCTACAGAGTGAGTTCAAGGCCAGCCTCAGCCTGAATAATATTTTCTCCCATTTTATCAATTCTACAGTTTGTAAGAGGCTCTCACATACACAAGCGTTTCTCAAGCAATCCTCATAGCCAGTCTTCCAATGGAGCATGATTCAGTCCTTTTCTAAGTGAGAAAATGGAACTACAGGTGGATTTGAGGACTGTGGGATCATTGCCAGCAGACTAAATCTGATACTTTCCTTATACCACATAATTAAGAAAATTTAAAAGTAATAGAGAGTGTTTTAAACATGATGGCAAATGAGACTACAGAATACATGCTCAGAAGTTGGACGTTGGTGAAAAGATCCACGGTCATGGCACTAATGTCACAGTGAAGACATTTTCCCCAGCCTCCCCATGGGGCAGTAACATTTCACTGATCAGTTCACAGTTCCCTTCAAGAAAAAAAAAGAGAGAAGCTTTTGAAGTGGTTTAAAAACTTAGAGTTGCTTCCAAAGCAAGAAAACCTAATAAATGAGCTCATAATCGTCTTTCCTGGAATTGCTCACCATTATTTCCTTGACTGTATGAGCAGGTTACAGAATTCAATTTAATCATCATTTATTGTGCACATTCAGGTTGCTTGAGAGTTATGAATTTGAATAAGAAATAGGTCCTCCTTCAAACAAACGACTTGCTTTATAAAGAGAAAGCTTTGAGTTTTTAGATCCTAAGTAAGAGTCAACATATACAAATATCATATGCAACATACATTTACCTTTCAGGAAAAATATATTTTGAGGAAAGTCTATTAGCTATTAAGGAATACATTTTTTTAAATGTCTGCCATTTGAATCATCAGGTCTCAAATGTCTGCATTTATATATTAATATTTTCCAACATGGCATGTGTGTCAGAAAGATGGAGAAAGAAGCAGCAGGAAATGTGTGTGTGTGTGTGCGCGCGCGCGCGCGTGCGTGTTCCTCCTTAGATTTGGCAATGGCTAAAGAGATTACACTGTAAGGCAAAAAAGGTAAGATTATAACTGGTAAGTTACAATGCCATACTAAATCAATTTTTGACTGGGTATCTGGCTCTCAGCTTGATTTACCACTGGCATTTTGAAAATGAAAATGTTACACTAAGCAGGAGCTGAGACTAATGTCACAGTCTGCCAAGACAAAAAGGACCTTGGACTTCAAAAGCCAAGAAAAAGGTAGTATACAATGCCTTTTTGCAAAATAACATCATGCAGCTAATAAACCAAAAGGCATTTGTTTAATTGATACATCCCAAATGAATAATAACATTTATTATAGTTTGTATCATTTGTGCCAATAAAATTTGTAAATAAGTTAGCCTGGGGTCTAATATAATAAATACAATGAATCCAGAAATGTTTATAGTCATTGTGGAGAGTGTTGCTTTGGCAATGTGCTCTAGTGCACCTCTAATCAATGCATAGATAGACTTTGGAGTTATGTGGATTTTAGTATCTTTCCTGGCTTTTTCTTTAACTTTGAGTAAATTAATTAACCTCTCTGCCCTCTGTTTCCTAATGAGAGAGCGAGAGAGAGAGAGAGAGAGAGAGAGAGAGAGAGAGAGAAAGTAGAGTCATTGGGAGAATTAATTGGCGTAACATACACATTCTGACGTGCCTGATACATAGCAAGTCTTCAATCCCTCTTCCACTGGAATTCTTGAAGGATCATATACAGATTAAATTCACCAAGAATTCCAGTGATGAGGAACTTTTCTATTGCTGCTCTAACAAATCACCACAATTTTAGTGACTCTAAATAATATTATCTTACAGTTCTAGAGATCAAAGTCTGAAATGAGTTTCACTGGGCTAAAATCAAGGTGTCTGAAAGATGCTCTTACAGGGACTCCAGGGAGAAGCTGGGTCCTTGCCTTTTATGGCTGGCTCCCACCTGCATTCCTTGGTTTATGGCCTCATCCTCCATCTTTAAACCAACAACAGTTCTATCTTCTCTCCTCTCTCCTCTCTCCCTTTCCCCTTCCCTTCTCCTTTTCCCTCTCCCTCCTTTTATTATTACATGTCCTTCTCTGACTCCAGCTCTCCTCTATCTCTCTCCTTTAAAGGACCCTTATGATTACACTAGACTCACCTGGATAATCCATCTCAAAATTCTCATCTCGTCACATGTACAAAGTCTTTTGGCCACAGAAGGTAGCATAGTCACAGGTTCTAGAAATTAGGGCCTGGGCATCTTTGAGGGAATGATTATTCTGCCTACTACAAGTTTTATAGCACTTTAGTTTTCCTCATTTAATAGCCTGGTACTTTTGACATTAAATTCAAAGTATTGAGTGTAAAAGATGAATGTCAAGGGAATTAATAAATTTCTTCTACGTTTAGATTTAAAATTCTTTTGCTTTTAGCACTTTGTCAGAAATTCTCCTCCACATAACACAAAGTCTGTTTCAGTGGTTATTAAATCTAACAAAAGATAAAAGATTGAATTGAGTGGGGTCATGCAGAAGCTCTACAAATGCAGAACCTTTTCTGGTATTATTCAAGTGTACTTTGAAAGTTACAAGGTACATAATAAGAAAGATGGAAGGAGAAAAAGACAGACGATAGGAGATAAATAGACATTCTCAATTTTATGATGCTAGGGAACAATATCTGGAGATATTTTTGACTATTATATTTTGAGAAAGTGCTACTGGCATCTCATGGAGAGGGACCAAGGGATGATATTGAACATCCTAAATTGCACGGGACAGCTCCCAAAACAGTTATCTAGCCCAAAATGCCAATAATGCACAGGATGGAAAAACAACAAATTAGATAGAACTTTGTAACTCAACACTTAAAACAATGTTTGCCATAGCATGTCTTTAATGAATGTTCATAGAACTGAATGTAAAAATCTGCAGAAAAAAAATGTGTTGTAGTTAATAGATTTGATGACCTGAACCCAAATCTTGTTCCTATTGTGTAATACTGCAAAATTAACTGTCATGTTCCCTCACTTTCCTTATCTGTTAAAAGGGAATGAGAACAAGATCATGATAAGGAACAAATTATATAATCTATGTGACAAGTTCAACACATTTCTTGGTCCACAATATGGAATTAAAAGACATCTACTGTTATTATTTTCCCAAATCTCACCCAGAATAATTATCAAAAGATAAATGATATAAGATAATAGAGATAAACTATTTCTACTGTTATAAAAATCAATTAAGTTATATGGGCAGAAAATATTTTTCAGGTTATAAGAAACAATATGGTATAATGGAAAACGCACATGGGATGTGGAAGCAACCTTATCCCAGTTTTGTCAGAAGAAAAACAGTTTTTTTCTACATTCTTCTAGAGCCTTTTTTAACATATCAAGAGATGAGCCTGAGGAAAATTCACTGATGCCGTCTGTAAATGTAGTCACCAGACATTATCTGTACCAGGCTCTGGGCTACAGGTCATATTTCCACCCCAGTTGTATACTGGGAACTGGCTTTTCCTTTCACCAAAACTCACATGGTGGGTATTCCTGAAGCCAAGGGACTCCACATTCCTGGCTACCAAACACACAATGCAGTCTCGTGCCTACTACTCCAAGAGGTGTATAACAGAAGTCCTAGTTGGGAGCAGTGGCAAGATTGTAAGGTAAAGGTGGAAGCAGAGTGGTTTGTTCCTATTTCCCTTTGGGACAATCAAGTGATAAAGGAGAATCCCTGTTTCATTCCTTGTAGCTTTCTCAGGCTTCTCGAGGGAAAGGAGTAGATCAATCACATAGATAGCACTTACCAAGGACAAAGCAATCCTTTCACGAGGACCACATGTGCCACAGGCATAAAGAAGTTATAGCCAGACCTGGGAAAATGCCTGATGTCAACGGAGGAGGCAGGATAAAGCTACTCACCTTATCAAAATCCTTACTCCACCTGTTAAAGCCATAGATGCTACTGAGGAAAGTAATGGATGAGATATATTGGCTAGAGATTAGGTCATCGGACTGCCCTTGGGTAGAAAGTCCCTAAATTTCCCATTGACCTAAGCTGTGTGGATCTTCCTCTTTTAAATCAGGTGTCATCCTGGACTAGATCAGAAGCAGGAAGAAAAAAAACATAAAGAATGAGATTGATCTAAGAGTTATCTGAAGAGACTGTATTATTGAATCAGGCAGACTTCATTGCATTGCATTAAATTTTTGATTCAATATTCAACTTATATCAAGTTCTTAATATTCAATGGGTCTAAGTCTTGAGGGATAAGCTATAAAAAATAATAAAGAAGCTGCATCTAAGTGCAGTGTGAGAAAATATGTGACCCTGCAATTCAAGGAAAGGAGCGTTTTTATTTTTACTGACTTTATGGCTTTTATTACCCTAGGCACATACTCAAAGCCTCCTCTGATTTTCTCTCACACTGAGAATTGAAACTATGCCATGTGCTCATCAGTTCCAAAGTCATTTTTCTCCTGTCAGTAATCTAAACTTCTCCAACGAGTCTTCCTAAACCATCAAAGAGCTTACACATCCCCTGATTCCATCTTGTCTGGTTTTGAAGTTCCTTCTATGCTGTTTTCCAGCTTACTTGTCTTGTCATTCCAACATATAATAATAGGATTCAATTGTCTAAATATATATATATGTATATGTATATGTACGTGTATATATATATGGTCTTAGTTGATAGCTATTTCACAATAATACAATGTTCTATGAAATGGAGCACTTTCCATTAGTTTCTGCAATAGGATGATACTTAAAATATGATTCAGCAAAATCTGGCCACATTTTCATCATCAACAAATGACTGCTGACTCATTACTCAAAGTATTTACAATGATCAATGAACTTACTGTACTTATAACTGATCTATTCTTATTGACAAGTCCAATACACGTTGGTTTTATTACTGTATCGATGTTCAACTGATTATAAAAGAAAATTATTCAAATCTGAGAAAATAGCTTGAATTACTCTCTCTTGTTCAGAGTAGACCATGTGTCTAATGTCTGAATTATCTGGGAGCTTCAGGAATATATGTATATTCTTGTACAGAGTTATCCTAAAACCAAGCAAGAAAGGAGATGGAGGACACTGAGATTTATTGATTGTGTGCTATATGCAAAAAACTTTCATTGGTCATTGATATCTTATGCAAATTAATATTTACATCTATTCATTCATTTTTTGCTATCATTAATTATTGAGGATCAATAATGTGCCAGTATGTTTGGTGCTGAAAATGCAGAAGTAGACAGATTTGGTGACTTTCTTTATGAATTTATGATCTAGCTAGAAAAACAGCTGTAAAACAAGTTATAAAAAAGAAAAATATAGAACCTTCTGATGACGCAGTGGGGAATAAATTAAGAGTACATACAAGAATCCAACTTAGTCCAGCAGCTTAGGAAAAGCTTCCCTGAGGAGATAAAGATTAAGCAAACCTGACAGATGAGTTGGATTAACCAGGTAAAGATGCCAAAAGGGCCTTATGCCAAGAGGAACACAAGTGGAAGACCTAGATAACACAGCGACTAATGCATTCTCAAGGAACTGCAAGAAGTAGAGTGGCTCCAAGACTTGAGAGTTAAAGTTAGAATGGTGACTGCTGAAGCTAAAGGAACAGAGACCAGAGTGGTCTTTGGAGCCCATATTAAAGACCTTTACCCTAGAAGCAAAGAGGAGACCCTGAAGAATTTGATTGGAAGACCACAGCATCTTCAGAGCTGGTGTTATATTTAAGCTTTAAATTATATTTAAACTAAGGTCTAATAACAGGAAGGAAACTTAATAGGAAGAAACTTGTTTGTATGTTTGGAAGAGGACAAGGAAAAGTGGTGGTTTGGATCAGGTTGGTAGCAAACAAAATGGAAAAAATTAAGTGAGCGAAGACATATGTGAGATACATGACAGGAACTGGGGGCTTACTGAATGCGGAGACAGTAACAGAGTGGATGGTCTAGGAGGACTTGCTGGTGGCCTTTACAAAGATGGAACACATAAGAGGAGGGAAGAAGAAGAGAGAGAAGGTCCGGTTGAGACCCACTGGGATGTGCTAAGTGTAAATGGTCTAACAGACTCCCCTGGGAGGTAAATATATCTGTGACCACAGATCTCAGGAAAATAGTCTGTCCTGGGATTATATATAGATTTGGGCCGAGCTTGCCCATAGATAGTAGTAGAACCCATGAAAATAAATAGATGATCTAATTTGGGGAGAGTATGAAAAATGTGGAAAGGAAAGACCTAAGGCAGAGGCCTAAGGTACACCAACATTGGAGACAGAGGTAGAGGAGGAATAGCTGGTAAGGTTAATTATAATGAAAACTATCTTATAAAGAATATAATGTAAACTGATTTCATTAATTTTCTGAAGTATAGGAAAGTCAGAATTCAGACCCAAATCTTTCCACTTTCAAAAATCTTCCTTTTGAAGACTTCATGTTCATGAATGTAAGAGTAATTTATGGAAGGCTTTCTCAGGGCTAGTTCCTCTTTTGAGCATTTTCCATATATTATTTTATTAATTTTTAGAGAAAACTACTTGTAAACTAGGTATCATTAATATTCTCATCATGTGGATGAAGAAACAGAGACATGGATACATTCACAAAGTTCCCCAAAGATACACCACTAGTACTAGTGTGGATTTACATTTATCTCTTTCGCTGGCCCAAATTCCTTGCTTCTAACCATTATAATTTTACTAGCTAAGACAGTAGTTCTCAAACTTGAGCACTTAGCAGAATTACCTGGAGGGCTTCTTAACACACAGTGCTGGGCAACACCCCCTGAGTTTCTGATTCTAGAGGTAGGTAGGGCATAGAATTTGCATTTCTATCTAGCTCTCAGGTGATGCTGCTGGCTCAAAAACCACATTTGGAGAAGCAGACAGTTAGGGTAAAGGCGGAACTACTGCAACAACAAACAAAAAACCCTCAAAAACATAGTGAGTAAAATAAGATACTTTTCTATTTCATATTATAGGCTGGTCAGATAGGCTATTCTGGAACCCAGATTTCTCTTACTTTGTGGTCTGCAATCCCCTCAGGATCATCCTCATCAGCCTGGAGGAAGCCAGGCTCTGCCTCACTTATACTGCAGTCGATGGGAATAAAAAGTAGAGAATAAGCCAATCCCTGCTAAGTTTCCCTCTTCACATTCACATATTTACATTGTGAAAATTGAATGGAAAGGCTGAAGAGTCATGAGCCTCCTTGAACTGTTAACTATTACGGAAGAACCAGAGAAGGGCTGCTATAGTTTGGACCTGAACTGTCGCCCAAAGGCCCAAGTATTAAAGCTATGTCCCCAAGTGGGGCTACTAAGAGGTGAAACCTTTCAGAGTTGGGGCTTAGTTGGAAGAGTTATTGAGCATATCCTTTAAGGGAATATTGGGACCCCAGCTGCTTTCCCCTCTTTTTTTCCAGGCTGCCATGAGATAAGCAGCTTCCTCTGCCACACTCTCCCACCATAACGTTCTGCCTCATCACAGGCTCAAAGCAATGGGGCCAAGTGACCATGGACTCAAACCTCAGAAACCAGAAGCCAATATAAACCTCCCCTCTTTATAAGCTTATTATCTCAGATGTTTTATTACAGTAACACAATTAACAGAAGGATTCAGCAAACAACTAGCACACTGTCACAATAATATGCTCCCCTCAACTTTTTCATTTGTGAAATAATCATTGGATATAAATTAGATAACTAATGCTAAATCATTAATATTTAAGCACAGCATAGTAAAATATAAAATATGAATTTGTATTAAAAGATATTTTTATTTACCTAACCCTATAATCCCTAAAAGAAAATCAGTTTCTAACTCCTGTCATGTTCTTCAAGCATGGTTCAATTTATCCTTTCTTTTTCTGTACGAGGGATCAAACTCAGGACCTTGCACTTGTGAGGCAGGTGTGGCGCCACTGAGCTAAATCCCCGGACTGTTCAATTTATTCTTAACAGAAACTCTATCCAGTAAGATCTCCTCAGCCTTCAAATATTAAGTATATTTATTAGCATTATGTATACATGCATTCTAAAGAAAGATATATAAATACAAATATCTATCTATATTGAATTTACTTAAGCTTTCATTTGATATAACTTGATTGTAGATTTATTATCTAATTTAAAATAATATGCAACCTGTTTAGCATAAAGGTGTTTTTCTCTTTTGCTTTGACTGCTGTTTCTCCACTCCTTTCCCAGTCAGACAGCATCTTCTCATCACAGCCATACTCTGAGTATCCTAGGACATCTCAGGTTAGCAGGCATTATTATCTTCCAGGGCCACACCACATTTGCACCGCACTCTGTAACATATTGGCCATGACTGCATAGGTCATTTCAATCAAACATCACACATTTCCTTCCCTAAGTTCCTCTCCGGCTGTCATGGGTACTTACGTGTGCTATCTAGGTAAGATTTGGCAGAGCCCATTTTCTGTCTCCACAACACATACACTTAGAACATTCAGTTTGTTCAGCAACTCAGATAGCAACTCAGGGACACCTGAAGTCAGTAATAGAGCAGCATTAGCTAGCTTCATAGACCACTAAAAATCTATAAAATTAATGTTGTGCCCATGAATTTGATGCAAAATTAGGTTGGAAGCTAGCACGTGTAGGAGGTAAAGGAAGGTATATCCCCAAGGATACACAGCACCACAAGCAAAAATTCCTCCACCACCTGGTGAGGCCCTCCTCGGGCCGTGCGACAACCACGAATTCAATGCTCTAGAAACAACAGCAAGAAGCTCTGCCCACCACAGGTGTGACGTGACTTTCCAAGGGAAGCGGATAATTTTTACTGGATGGGGAATCATTAAAAGCAAACCAGATGATTAAACTTAATGGAACAGCTACATTAAACTGAAATTAGTAAAAAAACATGCCTCGGGCAGCCTACAACCTTTTATTTGTTGTTGTTTAACTTCTGCCTTTTACAGTGGCCTTGATGAATGACATCACAAAAGAAAAAATCCAATTAAAATCTAACTGCTCAATAAACCCCTAATGTCTGGTTGTTGCCACGGCTTTTGTGGGCACCCGATGCCTTCTGTTTCCTCTTTTTCCCAGGAATAGAGGGAAGAACTGGCCCCAGGGGGGTTCGGCAGAGAGGAGAGTGGGGAGAGAGAAAAAAAGGCATTTGGAGGTTTTTGCTGTGAACGTTGGGTCAGACCCAGATCACACTCAGTGGGGGGAGAAGGTTAAATTCCTTTATTATCAGACAATGACTGAGTGAAGAGATGCATCTTCCCACTGGTTTTCAAATATGGATAAATCAGAATTTTGATCTGCAGCACAATCCCAGTTCACACTCCTTCTTGGCATCTCCTCTGCACCTCTATATTGTCTCGGGTGTTTGTTCTATAAGTCATCGAAATGGTCTCTCCTGACAGCTCAAAATAAGTTTCTGATTACTTTTACCTGAATAAATCTTGTGACCAGCTGTGATATTCACCTACTAAGTGTGCAACAATTACATATTGAAGATGATGAAAGAACCAGCCACAGAGAGTCTGTAATCTAGTGGAATGCAGAATATAATAAATCATATGTAAAGATAGCAATTGCCACCAGGTAGAATAATACTGGCTTTTGATAACAGATTTTACTTCAGAGATATGGGATGTTTGTAAATTAGGTTTTTCAAGTCTTCAAAACAAAGTTCTCAAAGTCAGAATAAGAGCAAAAGCATGCTGATTATGAACTAAGAACTAATGATAATAGCAATGTCTTTAAGTTGGAAGGCATTTTATAATTGATAAAACATATATTGTATTTTTATTGCATGTTTACATGGCAATTAGTGTGGTATTTGTATATGGAGTCTAATTAGATCTACACAACAGCCTTGTTGTGTAGTGATTATCTTCGCTTTACTGATAAGGGTTCTGGCTCAGGGAGGTTAATTAGCTCTGCTATAGTCTTGCACTTGGCAAGGCAAAGAGAACAAGCATGACCCAGACTTAGGATTTGCGAATGGCACCTCAGCACTGCACAAGCTGCTGACCACAGCTGCCCAGCCTGCAGCAAGGATCCAAAGGGCAGTGAGGCTGGTTGCTTTACTCCTGATTTAATGAAACGGCTTTTTAAAAGTGCTCTTCAGTCATTAGAATCTGATGATGGAGAGTTAAACTTTCCCCAGTGGCTCTTTCAATGTCATCATGGTTTCAAGGTTCCTTAGCATATCACATAACACAAATCAGGGAATGCTCTTGTTTTACATTTCTTACTGCATTTGTCTCACTTCTAAGCAATTTCCTCCCCATTTGCATTTATCTTCCATTATTCCTGCCAAATTGCTTTCAAAGCTACTAATTGTATGAATAATATTCTCATTCCCAAACTCTGCAACTAACTAGCTGTAGCTGAGTACCATTGGACATAGTTTCTTCAAAAAAAAAAAAAAAAGAGGAAGTTGCAAATGTATTGGACCACTGGACCGTTCCTCTCCACACTTTATGTAAATGATATTCCACAGAACACACTTAAAAGTGTGTCTAACAAAAGCCTGGTTAGATAATTTTGTAAGTCCTTTTTTTTCCCTCAGAGTCCCTTTTCAGATGTGTTTGTGGACACTCCTCTGAGCATCTTGTATGGTACCTGTCAAGAAGACAGAGTTGATCTACCTGTTGCCTTTATTTGGTAACATAGCTCCTCTGAGTCAAGATAGACTCGCAGCCTTCCTACTACAACTAATTTGTCTCGATGTCCCTGATGCCTGTCTATACCTCAGGCTTTGAAGCAGTCTTCCTCAATGAAAAATCAGTACTCTTAAAATTTATGAATAAAATTAGATTATCTGAAGACCTAAACTTTTGCTGGGTACAAAACACAGAATTAAGGAAACAACACACCCCATACTGTGGAAGTGATCTTTGGGAGAGAAAATGCAGCCCACTTTACCAAGTTAAGATTATCACGTCCCATTTCCATGATGTCCACTATTCTTTTAATTCAGTCCCTTATCCAGACCCACTTTGTTGACCATGAATCATCTGCTTGATTATCTTCAGGAACCCAGAGCTCACTACCTTATAATGCAGACCATTTCACCTGTAGTCTGGCTCTGTGTCAGAAGCTTCTTTTTATTTCATACTAAAATCTAAATGTTGAACACCATTCTTCTACCTGACCTCATAAATTACCTCATAAGGTGGTTGTCAAGGCATTCTTCATGGCAGCACTTATGATGTCTCTCAAACGCTTTGAGTTAAATTTTATAAATAAATAAACGTCAGATCTTCCCAGGAAAGGAATGATAGTCTCCATCACTAAAAATGCAAAGAGATGGCTTAGTTCCCTGAATTCACCAAGAGGCAGGATATACCCAGTTCTCTCTGACTCAGAAACCAAAGTCCTTTTTCAATACCATCATTTGTTATTAGGTTTGCATGCATACAAGTGAGGAAGACCGTGTATAAGTAGAACCTGAAAGCTGTAGTGAAAATAACTTCATTGCAGCAAAGGCAATATGTCCTTGCTCTGGCTTTTAGTTTTTCCTTCTCCAAAATAAGAAGGATTCCTAAATTTTTCCCAAACTTTGTTTCAGTTCAGGAAAATTCCATGATTATAAGGAAATATCTTTATTAATTAAATGTTTGTTGTTGATGGATTATGTAAATAATAAAAGAAAAAAGCCTGTATACATTAGTAAGAATTGAATGAAAGCACAGAATGCATCATAAACACAAAAACAGTTCAGGATCACATGCTTGACTTTTACTTTCTTTAATTTTTTTTTCTACACTAGTTACATTCAGACCAGGATAGAGGAGATGGATCACTTAAATATATCCTTTCAGGAGATGGAGCAGGAGATCTCTTCATTATCAATGAAAACACAGGCGACATACAAGCCACTAAGAGGTTGGACAGGGAGAAAAAACCTGTTTACATCCTTCGAGCTCAAGCTGTTAACAGAAGGACAGGGAAACCTATAGAGCCCGAGTCTGAATTCGTCATCAAGATCCATGACATCAACGACAATGAACCAATATTCACTGAGGAGGTTTATACAGCTACTGTTCCTGAAATGTCTGATGTCGGTGAGTGAGATATGATTTTCACCAAGAACTGATTCTCCTCCATGCATCCTTTGAACCAAATTTGCTGAGCTGAAAGTGTTTAAATTGCTGAATCCCAAAAGTAGCATATTTTCAAACAACTCGCATATCCCTTTAAGTACATAAGTGCTGCCTAGTATTACTCTAGTCTCGTCTTTAAGAAAACAGCATTTCCTCTAATGATGCTGGCCTGATAAGCAGCAGGGTGGGAAGTCGAAAGGGAGACCATCTCATCTACTTTCTCTCTCTATCCCTGAACTCCCACTGGGTTTGTTGGGCTGAAAGACAGCAGCCTTCTCCATTTCTCTTAGCCATATCGGAATTCAGCTCCAGGGAAGGATTTCTCAGTGGAAAATAAAAGTCTGAATTTACAGGCCAGTCTAAAGAATAGAGATGGTTGCTTTAAGTATCATCACTCCTAGAAACATCAAAGTATTCTATGTACAGGAAACAGTGACAAAATTTGAGTTACTTAAGTAAAGGGGTATTTTTATTTTCACTATGTCAAATTCAAAAGGGCTCAAATTACATAATAACTTTTCTATGATTCTGTCCTGCGGATGTCAGAGACACTGCAGTTCACAGATCCAAGAATTGGAAAATATCCAATCTACAGAAATGATTGTAAAACATCTACATTTTTCTCATGAAGAAATTGTTCATCTCATTACTACAAGCCATTCAGTTTTGTTAGAAAAAATCACAAACCATCATCAAAGCAAAAAGATGAATTAGAATTCTTTAAAAAGAAAGGTTTTTTTTAGGGAACATAATATTTTTCCTTTAAAAGATAAAAGACAGAAGAAGGACAATCTGGTCATTGGGACCAGGCAGAACAGCTGTGATATGCAGGTCATGCACTGAACAACTCAAGGGGTGACATCCACTTATGAAACCACTACAAGATTACATATGTATTACAAATATTTGAGGATAGCTGGCAGTAACATACCTTGACAAAGGGAAGGCTTTTTAACAATTTTGGATCCAGGCACAAGAATGTTGATATTCATCAGTATTATAGATGTATATATCATTATTATGATACACAAAGGCATCTTAGAGAAATTACATACAGATAGTAGGACAACAGTAGGGAGGTAAAAAATGGACTCTGGTATCAAACAGACCTAAATTTGAAACTATCTGCTGTAATAACTAGCAGTATAGCCATGGGCAAATTACTTTATTTCTCTGATCCTGATTTCTTTGATCCTGTGATTCTGTCCCTGTAAGAAAATAAATACTAAATGGCAACTCCTAAGGGTTATTATGAGAATGAAACAAGAAAATAGATGCAGAGCCTCTAATAAAATACCTGATAACTAGCCAGTACCCAAAACATACACATGCACATATACCAAAAGCAATCAAGTTTCATATTAAATAAGAACCTGAGTGTTTGTGACTCCTATTAGCTCCCTCTCTAAAATCATACAAGGCTCTCCCATTCTCTCCACCTCCCTTAAAGTACAAAGGTGGGTTCTATGTCCCATCAATCAGCACAATCCATCCAGAGCATCCAACCTTGACATGGTGCAATCTATTTGGTCAATAAATGAAATTGGCCAGATAGTATGAAAGCAATTTAAAAATTCTAATATTCCCTAGATGTAACATCCTTGCCCTTTTCATAGATAGTATGCTACCATTTATCTGGTGAAAATATCAAAAGTTACCCATAAGATGATCTTAACCAGAGGGTCTGACCCTTTTTGGACATCACAGAACCCTTTGAGAATCAAGTAAAATGTATGGCCTGTCTCTCCAGTGAAATGGACATGAAAGCATACACATGAATACTGGCATAATTTCAGGGTAGTTAGGGATATTTTAAAGGTTATGAGCTGACTGTTGTCCCTGAAATAACAATGCCAATTAAAATGCCATAGCTTTCTTTGTATGTTTGATCATAATCATTTTTTGAAATTATAGCTTTCAGTGTTTTTGTTCTGCTGTTCTGCTTAATTCTTTATCTAATCAAAAACTACCTCTTTTTAGGTTCAAAATCTTTCCACTTATTGAAATTATCAAATAAATTTGTTATATAGGATGGCAAGTAACAGGAAACTCAATCAAATAAAAACAATACAAGTATTTATTATATTACTATTTATTAGTATTTATTCCTAAGAAAAGTATTCATTAATATTTATAAGCCAAAAAGTATGGTAGAGCTCTGTACATAATTTGATATGTGTTCTAGCTGTTTCTTTCTAGTTTTCTATCATACAAGGGTTGATCAGTGTGTGTTCAAATGTTAAAAATTTACTACAGTAAGAGGTATTGCCAATAATCCCTCTCAAAAAACTCCTTCTTGATTCAAATATACTTATTCTATTATTCGTGCCACTTTCTGAAGCAGTTCCGGAAGTCTTCTTTTATTGACTGGCTTTAGCTGTGCTGCCCTGGCTGCCTCAATGTCCTGAATCAATTGAAAATGTTTACCTTTCATGGTCATTTTGACTTTAGGGATGAGTGAGAAGTCACATGGTACCAGATCCACTCAATAAAGTGGATGAGGACACAAGTAATGTTTTTACTTAACAGAAATTTCCATAAACATTTTCAGTGGATTTAGGACATCAAGGCAGCACAACTAAAGGCACTCGTGAAAGAAGACTTCCAGAACTGCTTCAGAAGCCAGGCATGGTGGTGCACACCTGTAATCCCAGCACTCAGGCGGCTGAGGCAGGAGGACTGCTAAGAGCTTGAGGCCAGCTTGAACTACATAGTGAGTTCAAGGCCAGCCTGAGCTACATAGCTAGACCCTCTCTCTCAAAAAAAAAGAACTGCTTTAGAACATTGGAAGGACCATGGGATAAGGGTGTTAGAAGCAAGAGGAATTCATGACAATGTGTCTCTTACTGTAATAAATTTTTAACATAAGTGTTCACCACATTTTTTATCATACTGTATATTAGGCTTTGTCCTCAGGCTGCCATTTCTAAAATTATAAAATAGCATCTGCATTGTGCCCTCTTGTCAGTGCAGGAGAAAGAGCATGAATGACAGAATTTCTAGCAAAATCATAAGTGGCCTCCTAGTTGGACAGCTCCTAAACTAATCTTGTGGACAAAATAATGTAAGACTTAGTCCTGAATAGCTTGAAAGAATCACTACAACAAGAATACAGTCAAATCCTGTTGTTGGAGATGACTGCGAATCAGTTCTACTCAAAGTTATTACCATCCCCATACTTCTTTTTAATGTAATCCTTACTGTATTTATTAATGTTCATCACATGCCTTCAGAGTGAAGAATCCAGAGCTTTTTAGCCAAGCATCCCATTGAAGTTCACTTCCTTCCCATGATAGCTCTGTACAAAATTAAACTGATGCTTCCTCTTTGTGCGTATGCATTAAGAAACATAATGAACCCCTCATTTGTTTTCAGTTTATGTTTCTGTCATTACAGGCACATTTGTTGTCCAAGTCACTGCAACTGATGCTGATGATCCAACGTACGGGAACAGTGCTAAAGTTGTCTATAGTATCCTACAGGGACAACCCTATTTTTCAGTTGAATCAGAAACAGGTTAGAATTCCTTTTGGTCTTTTTCTTTTTTTACAATCTGTAATTTTAATTGCTATGCTCCGCTGAGCTAGCATATTTTTTAATAAAAACAATCAGTGTGATTGAATTTTCTTGTATTCCTCTGCCAAACACTAATGATATATTTGCAAGCATGACATCAGGATCGTTTTAATCAAGAAATCTGACAATGAATCTTTCATCCACCATGTTTATGTAAGTGGATTCAGAAAAACTACACACTCCTTTATTTTCTCCCAGTCTGGGGTGAAGCTAAAAGATAAACCCTTTCTGATACCTCGTAGGGGTGTTTGCAGATACACTCACTCTTCCTTCTCTAGTTATTTGATAGGACTGCATCTCTGTATTCTTCTCTGACACTGGACAGATCCATGTGACTGATTTTTGCAAAGACAATGTGGCTGGTGATGTTGCAATCAGGGTTTATGAAGCTGCTGTACAGTCGGCCACAGTCTTTTCCCTGATACACTCATCATGGAAACTACTGCTGAGATGGGTTCTTCAGCCTGGATGACCGAGTATTACCAAGAGCAGAACTTCCTACTTGTCTGTTCAGACAATGAACAACAATTAAACTAGTTGTATAAAGCCACTGAGATTTTACATTGTTTGTGGTCACATCATTATCTAGCCCAGCCTAACTGCTACAACCTTAAAATGGAATTTTTACAAAATCCCTTTTTCAATGTCTCATCTCATTATTCTCTATTTTCCCCACAAAGTAGCACATTATCAGATGATGATTTGTTTTTTAGTAAGTGGCATTAATATAATAAATTCTACACATATTCTTGCTCTCATAATAGGAGCCAAGTTCCATTTGTGTGTTTTTCAAATATCCATTATTTTAGTAGAAACTAGAACCTTTCTAGGTTACTACATCCACTTGGAAATCTCTGTGTTAAAAAGTTCAGTTAACTCGGAAAGAATCCCAAGGAGAAAGAAAATGTTGAGTTGAAAAACAATGAGAATTAGAAATTAGAATTATTCAACTTAAAAAACAAATGGCTAAGGTGATTTGCTGTATTTAAATAAAGAAGCACTATTACTTGAAGAACATAAAGGAGCTGCACTTAGAACCCAATAATATCAGAAAAAAATTGACCTGTTTTCTGAGGTATTCTTGCTTAAAAAAAATTTTTTTTAAGATATTTTCAGCTTCATTAGTTGTCAAGTACTGGAATGTGTGACCGGAAAAGGTTATAAAGTCTTCTCCAGTGATTTTTATTTAAAGAAAGTTAATTTAAGCATAAACCCTCTATAGCGATTAAGCAAACTTTTAGAATTTCTTTTAACTAATTATCTTAGAGCTACCTAGCAATAAAGATAAACTTAACCTAACTTTAAAATGCTGGTTACTTTGGGGACCAGTTAAACAAATGTTCACGTCAGCTTTAGGAAAATCTAAATTCTCAAATATTATACAAGATGATAATTGTGAGAGAAATTATGCTTTTTTTTAATACCATAAATTTATGGTTTAGAAAATTTTCAGAACATTCTATACAGTAGGTGTATTTGAGGAGCAATTAGCCACTTTAGCAATCTAAAACACAGAAGTCAGTTCAAGGATATAGCTTTCTTAACAATGTGCTCATAATACACCATAATGTCATTAATCAAGCAGCTACTGTAGTATATGCCCTTACGGCACATGTCATTATATTGCTTTGTTATCTAACACCTAATATTTATATTACTTCTAGTCTATACTATTGTGAGTTTTGACTTGTACTTACTTTTTATTCTCCTTGTATTACAGGCTTTTAAAAATGTATCTTTCTCCCTTGTGTGGTTGTAATATCTTTCAGTATAAAGGCTGTATATAATCATCTTTATATCACTGTGACATCTACCTAGTGCTTTGCATATTGTGGGTGACAGTCTGTTTGTTTACATAAATAAATGATTCCGTAAAGTATTCTTAATGCTTCCCTTTCCACTCCTAAATTCCACGTCCATAGGTATCATCAAGACAGCTTTGCACAACATGGATCGAGAAAACAGAGAGCAGTACCAAGTGGTGATTCAAGCCAAGGACATGGGCGGCCAGATGGGGGGACTATCGGGGACCACCACAGTGAATATCACGCTGACCGACGTCAATGACAACCCTCCCCGATTCCCTCAGAGTAGGAACATCTGATTGAATGACTTTCTTCTAGGCATTTCATAAAATTCTAACCTTAAGAATGTTTATTTTCCACTGTTGTCATTATTGTCAAAATTCACAGACTTAGTAAGAACTGGCACTTTTATTAAAATTATTAAAATGAGTTGACAACACCACTTATGCTCAGGAAGTATGAACATTTATGTTCTGCCATTGGTAATTAGCTAAGCGATTTCCGATATGGCTGTAGTTTTGAAAAGCAACATCATTATTTTCTTTTTCCTTATTAAAAAGACTACCAGAGACATAAATTTGCTTGTGCAGAACATATGTATACCAGCATGCTGCTATTTGTTAGGAAAAACCTGACTTTATGCTTTGTGAACTTAATCAGGCATGTAATCTCCTTTAAATCCTCACAATGCTTCGTAAGGAAAGGATTTATCATTTTCCTATTTCTAAAAATATGACTCTGGAAGCAACTATGTACTTAATCCATTTGTAATCATAAATAGTTTCCTACATTATGGCTAATTGAGACACTGAAATCATCTCTAAAATCATTAACTTTTATGATTAAATAAAAAGAAAGAAAACATACCTGGGACCATAGACTTTGTATCAAGCAGCACATAAGACTCTTTCCTCTTGCCCAATAGGAACTGGTTTTAATGCAGTTTATCAGCAGGAACAAAATCTCATTCTGACCAGAATCTCCTAAGAAAGTTATCTCAATCAGTGTATAGA
Source organism: Heterocephalus glaber (assembly GCF_053883595.1). Classification (NCBI taxonomy): domain Eukaryota; kingdom Metazoa; phylum Chordata; class Mammalia; order Rodentia; family Bathyergidae; genus Heterocephalus; species Heterocephalus glaber. The sequence continues at coordinate 18,301,198 of NW_028258333.1, forward strand.
AAACCTACTTATTTTATCAGGGAATTTTAAAAAGATGGTCAGCTAATATGAACTTTCGTTATAATGGAGATTCACATGAATCAGTAGGAAAGAGTTTAATCCTCTTTGGTGTTTTTCAAGGATTTAATCAGAGCTAGCTAAATGCAAAAACAGAATAGGTAATCAACTATTTTTATATATAATAAGTAGAAGAAAAGTTTTATGGGACATAAAATTTCCCCCAAAGAGGCCTGAAAATATCAGGATAACCAACATTTTGCCCAAAAACCTCATTTTCAGTATGGAAAGATCCTGGGAAATAAGGGTAATGTCATTCATTCTACTCTTTCTTCACATAGCCTGTGACTTGTTGCTAGACAATGTGCTAGAGCAAGGGAACAGAGACTATAGAGTGAGGCAAGAAGCCCTGAAAATGGGACTTGAATGCATTGGAGAAATATAACCTATTTTATGGGTATACAAAGAAAAAGCCAATATTTAGGGAATTGATATTATTGAAGACCTATACTTTAGTGGTGTCACAATCTGTTTTTTTCTAAACTACTCAAATAAATGGTTGAATTACTCAAATGTAATGAGTAGAAATAGAAAAACTTGTTTTTACAACTTTATTTTATTTAGTTCTAATTACATGCTGCCTTGTCAGGTTTAAGCTAAAACTTACATGTCGTTGCCTTAATTTTGCAACATGAGGACATAACAAAAGTGTTTATCTTTGAAATGCTGGACAGGTTTTGAACTAGTAATTAAAGAAACCTATGCATAGAAAAATATTGTAATAAAATTTAAAAGAAGGAGTTATCCAAAAGGAAAAATAAAAGAGCTCTATCATACAGTCTTTTTATCGATGTCCCTAACTCTGCAACTGGCTGTAGCTCTCCATATGAGTAAATGGATGTCTACTTGTATATAGTCCCCAAATTACTATAATTTACTTCTACCTTCCACTAGTCTGAGCAATGGCAGAAAGAACTCTTTTGAAGAATACCTAGTAATTGACTTCAAGACTAAGTTCCAATTAAGTTTTCTCTTCTCTCTCTTAGATTACATTCAGAGAAGGCTTCAAAACCTTCTGCTCCCTCCTCAAGCACTTCAGTCAGTCTCAGTCACACCATAAACTCGGAAGCCCGTTTATGGGACCAAATATATATATATATTTGCAAGGAGATAAGTCATAAAACAGAGAAATATTCTTAAAATCATAGTAGCCACAACGTAAGGGGAAGAGAGCATCATTTATTATTTTAAGAACTTTTAAATATGCTTTTAAAGAGAAGACAAATCTGCTTCAATCCACTGTGATGTTTTATAGGACCATTAGAAAATGGGCTCTGATTTTACAGTAGTCCCTCATTAGCTGTGGTGCCACTTGCCGCAGCCTCACTTGCCCATTGTAAACCACAGTCCAAAGATATTAAAAAGAATATTTCAGACATTAACATTTCACATTTCAAATAACTTTGATTGTAAGATATTGTTATAATTGTCCTAGGTTTTATTATTAGTTATTATTAATTTCTTACTGTGCCTAATTTATAAATTAAACTTTACCATAGGTATGTATGGTATAGGGAACACCATAGTATACAGTGTATAGGGTTTAGTACTAGCCAGTTTGAGGCACCCACGTGGGGCTTGGAACATATTCCTCACGGGAAATGGGGATTAGCTTATTTTGACAGAGTATGCTTGGTCTGTGGTTTGACTCATATCTATCTGGTAATTAATAGGTACATATCAATTTAAAACTGCTGAATCTTCTCCACCGGGTACACCAATTGGCAGGATCAAAGCCAGCGATGCTGATGTAGGAGAAAATGCCAAAATTGTGTACAGTATCACAGATGGTGAGGGGCTGGATATGTTTGATGTCATCACTGACCAGGAAACCCAGGAAGGGATTATAACTGTCAAAAAGGTAATGCTATTTCTTCAATATCATCGGAATAAACACACTGTTCTCTGATCCGTTTTCAGGTTCTTGGGGCAATTCACATCTCACATAAACATTTCCTTTAGATTCTTAGTCTACCAAGTTTTTGTTTTTAAAACCCCAATTCTAATTATACTGATATCTCATGGGTTGGTCTTTAGGGCTCCAAAATAATATTACATATTCATGAATTCTATAGTTTAAGCATATTTTTACTGAAGTAAATAATGTAAACAACACACATTAAAGCACATGAAATAAATAACAGAATTGAACAGTGAATAAACAGACAATGCTACCTATCACCTCAAGTCCTACAGGTGCAATGGCACTTAAAACAGAGATCTCTGCTCTCCTAGAACTTGCAGGCCAGAGAGGGAAGGAAACAAAGAAGCAAGCAAATAAATGCACAAATGTGTAACTGCATATTGTGATACCCGCTTTAAAGCAAAAAGGATAATGTAAGGAGTGATCCAGACGACCCGAATTCGAAAGAAAAGATATATAAAGACCATAAATTTAAGTAACACAAACTTCCTGTGGCTTTTAGCCACTTTCTGAAACACAGTGATAATAAATCTCTTACGTGCTGAACTTTTCTTTTCACCAATGTACTTCTGCATGATTTTGCCACCAAAATTTTTTAGTACCACAGAGCAGTATACCAGTCTGACAAAAGTTAAAAACCAGTAATAAATTTGGCACCTTACAGCTAAAAATGTTAATTCTGGTTAATGTTTTAATGATTTCCCTTTTATCCTATGTAGTGCAATATTTTCTCCCTCCTTTAACACATTGTTATGTTTACTGGTAAATATAAGCATAGGTGGATGTAAATAACAAAAAAAAATGTTTCCTCTTAAGAAAATGTCTTAATATCTGGAAACATAATAAAACATGTTCCAGTGACACTGGAGCCAATGTTTTCTACCATAATGTAATTAGGAAACCCATTAGTGTGCATTAACCTTTTTAATTTTCTTGGTGCTTTATTAGATTCGAACTGAAAGTTTGCCTAGCCAACTAAATCACATTCACTATCATCTTGATTAATTTTGTTTCTAGTGAGCCTTGTTATCATCTAAAACTAAAAGTCAGTAATAAGCCCTTGGATTCACTGTGTCTCCAAAAACAAAAGGACTCTTCCTAAAGACCCTTGACAACCATACTCATTCCTCTCTTTGGTAAATAAAAACTCCAATTCCCTTATCAGGATACCATTCAGAATATTATACTAACTCACACAAAATAAATCTTAACCTATTTTATTGGAATAAGGAAGAAGAAATCGTGATGCAGAGCTAGCTGCACCTTAGTCACTTGGCGGGGGCGGGTGTTACCATCCCCACCCAGGTACAGTGTTTTAGTTTTAATGGAGCAGAGTAGAGACCAGGTACTGGCAAGTTTTCAACACAGTAGGTCTAGTTAGAGCCCAATGTGAGAAAATCTGACAGAATAGCCTACTACATATTACCAACATTCCCATGGTGACAGCCTCAGATCAAATACAAGGATTACCTTAAAGGAGGGGGTTAGGCTGTAGCAGAGTCCTGCTTCCAGCTTCTGGGGGGTTGTGATGCCTGCTGTGCGTGATAGCTAGCATCTCAGCACCCACTTAAAGAACAGCAGGCATGGTTTCGGTCCACACTTTATCAGGATTATGTGGCAGCTGAACCTCTCCATAGATTGTGTAATAGTTTGCCTCCTAATGGTCTAAACTGTGGGGAAAACTTAATTATACCTATATTTACTTTCTCGGGCCTAATATCAAATTAATGTATATTGATTTCTGTAAGTAACAATCGCATTCCTTTATCAGAGATTTGCACACATGCACCAAAAAGGTTCATGAATTGGCTTTCTGCATCTTGGCTGCTTTAAGCATGTCGCTTTCCTTCCCAAGCTCTTGGACTTTGAAAAGAAGAAAGTATACACCCTCAAAGTAGAAGCCTCCAATCCCCGCGTAGAAGCCCAATTTCAATACCTGGGTCCATTCAAAGATTCAGCCATGGTGAGAATCGTAGTGGAGGATGTCGATGAGCCGCCTGTCTTCAGCAAAGTAGCCTACATCCTACAGATAAGAGAAGATGCTCAGATAAACACAACCATAGGCTCGGTCACAGCTCAAGATCCAGATGCCCCCAGGAATCCCATCAAGTAAGCACACCTCTGCAACATGTCTTTCCTAAGCCTCAGTTACGTATACGCAAATGCCCACCTGCACATTAGAAAAAGAGAAATCCCTTTTTTTTCAATAACACAGTTCCTGAAAACCTACCCCAAATAGCACCTTTAAATCTCCTTGCTCAGTGCATAAATACTATTTTTGCAGCAGCATAAACCTACAATATAAAAAGTTTTAAAGAAAACAAAACATAGGGTGACCTGCAAGGAGTTTACTGTTTGCATAGAGGTAGTAAAGCTGATGCAGTTGAACAGCCTTGGTTTTTTTTTTTTTTCAGATTTCAGCTTTTTCTATGTTTTAAGATTTATCAGAGAGTGGAACAAAGAAACAATCCAGACACTGGGCTTGAGAGCCTGTTTCTTAAGTATTGAAAAAACCTATCATGTAATAGAGACAGAATTAGTCTCTATTTGGATGTGCAGTTTTTCCGCTTGTAGTACAAATAAAAATAAGAAGTATTTCATGCTATATCTGTGAAATCTAGGGGAAGCTAATGAAGTAGAATCCAAATTTATGTCCTATAGGCACCCACTGCTCTCCTTGTACTTTCCTGCCACTTTAGTTGTAAATCATGCTGTCAGAAAGCCTCATTGCTCTTTGGGACCACTGATACTTTGAGTACTGTAGAATTTTATGAAAATACTGGAGTCAACCACCCTCCAGGCTTCAGCCAGTAGCCTCATTGATGAAATGAGAAAATTCCAAACCAAAATGCCATTGTGCAAAATATTCCCCATAAATAAAGCAGGAAGATTGAAAAGTTACAGGAATTCTTGCCAGTGAGTCCACAAGTGCATGCTGGGGGGAGGGGCAGCTGTTTTCTAACATTTTAGCTGTTGAATCTCCTTTGTTCCAATGAAACCTTATGATACTACTACATCTAAAACTCAGAAGTGCCTACCTTACTTTTAGGAAGTATTGTTAAATCAATGGGCAGATAAGACTCCTGACTTACCATGCTATGGCAATACCTATGACACCTTGAACTGGACTATGGTCAGGCCAAAGCAGCAACGTGTTAGGTCCATGGATCAAGTATTTCTCTCTCTATACTTGATACTATTAATAAGGGAAATGAAGGGTGGCCTTCACTTAAATAGCACAAATAATTTAATTACTTTCACAACTATTCTCTCCGTTGGAGTTTGTTCTAACTTCCTAAGGAAAAAAATCTTGGCAACTCAATGTCAAGCCCAATTTATAAGTGTTAGTACTAGAAGTTTATAAATATGAGCTTCAGTTATCTCTTTGATAGATCAACATGTTTTGGATTTGAAGAGATAATGTCTTTTGGGAATTTAGGCTCTATTTCTATATCTCTGTTACTTTTTATACCAAATAGCATTTTTACTCACTGCATTATTTTATGTTTTATAAAAGAAAGTAGTTAGCTTGTCAGATTTGGTTAGCTGTTAGTTAATTTTACAGTTTTTTCCTGCCAGCCTTTTCTTGGTACATATGGATTTGATATATGAATATAGGTTTAAGGCCAGAAATACACATATATCCATTGTATATAAATGCATGTTCAAATGATTCCTTTTATAGGATAAAATTCATTCTTATGTTTGGAAAGTAAATCTATACATAGTTTTGGGTTATGCTGGACGTAAATATTGAACACCTAGATGCTAGACAATATGTTAGATGATAAATAAGAGAATTCTCCCCCCAAAATCATTTATTATTCTGTAGCCATGTTTAATTCTTTAATCGCAAAAATAATTTTCTTCTAAAAGCTTTATCACAAATGCTTTTTGATATTCATGGAAGAAACTTATGCCACTATAAATACCTGCTATGAAAAATTTTCATCCAAACATACTTCCTTTTCTAACCCCAAATCTTCCTGACTTAAAGATATAGTAGAAGACAAACTTGTTAATCATAGAATACAATGACGTCCTAGGGTTAAAAAATAAAGAGCTCCCCAAAACAATGATCTGCTATAACCATGATGGAATTGATTGCCTTATTTTTTAATGGTGATGATTACAATTAATGTTATTGGACAGTAAATATCATTAATAGAAATTGAAACTGCTGTGAAGTAAAACAACAAAAAGCAAATAAGGTTTTGTATGCAAGCAACTTTCCTAAACAATACAGGTAGTTTACATTTTCTATTAATTCTCTAATTTCCCAAATAGGGAAAAATAGTGTACATTTTGGCATTTTCTAAATAGTTAATCTCTCTTTAAAACTTAAAGCTGCCTTCAATTTAAAACTTCCTTACCACTTACCCTTTATTCAAGGCTTGATGTAAAAATGTGATCACTTGTAAAACTTGTAACTTAAAAGCAGGAAGCAAGGAGACAAAGCATGATAAGGATTACTGCTGTATATAATTATAACAGCTTATTAAGGCACTAAGCAGCACTTCTCGAGCTTGACATTTTTCATGAGAAAAAATATATTCATAGATTAAATTATTAAACTTCTCACAAAGCTTATGAATATTGAGGCTTCCTTTTTGTAATTAACTATATAAATATAAATATTTATCATTCTCAAATTAAAAATGAAGAGAGATGATCAAGCTAGTTCAAGGCTGTTGCCTAAATTTTTAATAAATGGTGACCCACAACAGATATGGCAAAAACAATAGCTTTTTCACCTGTTTTAAGCCTTTTGATAATAAAAAATTAGTTTATATACCTTGAACACAAATTCCAACCTAACCTGATATCCATTTCGAACTTCATTAATTTTCTTTAAAATCAAGTTTAAATACCTTCTAATAGTTGAATGTCTATTTCATTTAGACACCTTCTAGATGACAAAAATAAATTTTATTAAGACAAAATATATCATTTATAACTCACCACTTATGTTTTAAACAAAAATAATTCCTTGAAATAGAATCTTGGACATTGTATACTATTCTAAATCAGTAACAACTTTTCTTACAGCAATAATAGTAGTTCCACATGGGCCTAACTAGTTAGGTCATTTACTTTATATTACTTCTAAGCTGACATTTTTAAACCTCTTATCGTAAGTTTTCAGACTCCAGCTGAAATGAGCAGTTATTTTTCTAATGTCTTTAACATATCAACTTTCTTCAAAGTTTTCTCTTTAATGCTCTTCTCTTATAAACATACATATATAATTCCCCCTTACATGGCTATTCAAAAAAATAGTCACCAAAATAATTAATTGATTAAAACTAGTAACAAACATTTATTAAACTAGTATATTTATTAAACTATTAAAACTAGTAACATTTATAAATAAAGTAACAAATATCAGGATTGATGACTCATTTCTTCTTTGGCTCCTAAAATGCTGCCCTTGGTCTCTTTAATGCTTCCAAACTCTCATCCTTGAATATCTGTCCGGCTCTTTCTCTATTCCAGGCACTGTTCTAGTCCTCATAGGTACCTGCTCTTTCATTTGTCCTGTAGGTGACTCTGTCCTTAACACTTTTCATCCTTCCCTGGGTGTTTGCTTCCTGAACAGTTAAATAAGAAATCTAGGTTGTCAGTCTAGATCTTTATCTTGAGCGTCAGAATAGGTAGCTCCTCCTAGACTTACCTGTGTGCTTCAGCCTCAAAATATCAAAAATGGAACTTAAGATCTTTAAATCCTGTTTCTCACTCCTTGTTTATTAACTTATATCAGCACCATCCAACCATTCTCTCAATTTAACCATTGATCTTTGTTAAATGATTTAGATTCTGGCACTTCCCTGCTGGGAAGAGGTTCACATTGTGCTTAAAACAGATTCGCACTGTGCTTAAAATAAAGCTCACTTTGAATGTAACCTAGTAAAACCACTAAGGAAATCAGTATGCAGAGTCTTCAAAAAAACTAAAACATAGAAATTCCATTTGACCCAACTATTCCCCTTCTGAGTATCTTCCTAAAAGAGTTAAAGACATCATATCATATTGATATATGCATATCGATGTTTATAGCGGCACAAATCATAATAGCTAAATCCTGGTAGCAGCCAAGATGAACAGATAGAGAAAATGTGATGTTTTATCCACAATGGAGTACCACTGTGCCAAAAGGAAGGGTACATTTCAGTCATTTTTAGGGAAACGGATGCACTTTGAGATCATAATGCAAAGCGAAATAAATCAGACACACAAGCTCAAATATTGCATGGTTTCACTTATATGAGAAACCCAAAGCATAAATAATTTAAAAGCCAAATTTTAAAAAGACAATATGAAACAAGAAAATAGGTCATTTGTAAATAGGAAGGAGACAAGCCAAGAAGTAGAGGTGGGAGGAAGTGGAAAGACTTAAGATGTGTGGTGGACGTGTGCAAACTTCCCTTGCTGAATGAATCAGGATTTACTGCAGACGTGTACTAAGAAAAAGTTAAAGATAAATAAATAAAATATTTGCAGATCAAAATCTAAAACACAATAAATCCCACTTTCCTCCTATGGCCAGCTCATCCTTCTGTGGTCTGGACTCTGGGTCTCTCCCTCCGCAACTCCCTCCTCACCTCAGCCATACAGGCATCTTCTGTTTCTCCAACCAGATTATTTTAAAAATGAAATGGATAGTAGAAAAATAATCAATACCCTATATGTTCACACAAACACACATTTATTAAAATCTTGAGGTTCTTGAGTTAAAAATATAGTAATTACTACATAAACCTGATGCAAATTTCATATTTAAGAAAAAGAAACTGTAGGGGTGATCCACAAAATCATGCAACTAGTCTATTGAGTTTATAGCAAAGGCCTCAATTGTAAAAATCTAATTTCCCAGAATATTTTGCTTCATATGAAGGTACAGATATTTAAATATGCACTAGAAGTAGAAAAATGAATATAACATATTCTGGGAATAATTTTATAATGTGAGACTACCAAATGCAAGGAAAGCCTATTTAAATTCTGCTCTGCATTTTCAGGTACTCTGTAGACCGACACACAGATATGGACAGAATATTCAACATTGATTCTGGAAATGGTTCGATTTTTACATCGAAACTTCTTGACCGGGAAACACTGCTGTGGCACAACATTACAGTGATAGCGACAGAGATTAGTAAGTCCAATCTAGTATTACTACTGTCCCAAATGATGGAGCGTGTGTCCCGGGAAGGGCTGAGGGGACACAACTGGAACTCCTCACCACGTATTGATGACCCTGCTCAATACCTATTGAGGGGAAGAGTCCTGAACGATCTACAGTAATGTCTCTTCCAAATATGTGCTTGTTCATTCATAAATGAGCAGGCAATCTTGCAGGTTTTGCAGTTGGGAAACAATAAAGGAATGCATCTCTCAAATGAAACTAAATTTGTACTTATTGGATTTGATTCCAAAATGCTTATAAGTTAGAACATTGCAGGAATAGTTGGGAAAAATGGGCCCTCGGTTAGACATTGTGTAGGGGAGCAGGGGACAAGAGGAATCAAATATCTTTAAAATGTACGCATTGTTTAGAAATCTTTTGGATATTCATTCTCTAGCTTTCTATAGAATTTCTATTTTCAAATCTTTATAGAATGAAAAACACAATTATCAGTTCTCCAAAGTGTTTCAAATTGAGGAATACAAACCATCAAGTAGTCAGTAAAATGTTTTGAATAAATTTTGTGGTACTCCTCATGACATTTAAGGCAAAGAAAAAAAAATGTGCCAAAAGAACACTTCAAATAAAATGATTATACTCCATGAAAATTAATGTGAATTATAGGCACAATGTATGGGCTGAAGCACATAAAATTACCTTTAAAATAATACTTTAATGTTAAAAATAGGCTTTGAATTATAGCCTTTTTAAGTTTTGTTCTTAATTCTAAAAGATCTAAACATTTTTATCTCTGTTGGATATCTAGTGTGAAATAGTCCATATCAAATGGCTTATTACAGTCATATTTTGTCAACATAACTCATGAGATTTGAAATAGCTGAAGCATATTGGGTGGGATAGGAAATAACCAATCCAGGCAAAATGAAGCTCTGCTCTTTTATAGGGATAAGGACACCTCAGTAGACATTTGTTAGATAGGAATTTGCTCTTCAGAATTTATGCCAAGGATTGGTGTGAGTATACCAATAACAATGCACCCTTAAAGCTTTAAAATTACAAAATGATTTTTTGTTGAAAAGAACCATTTTCATTTTTAATTGTTTCTCATTATGCTAGATGAAAAGCCTGGGCTTTGGAGTCAAAGAGATCCAAGTTCGAACCTATGCTCACCTCCTTAGTATCTCTGTAAAAATAGATAAATTACTTAGTTTCTCTGTGCCTCTGTTTCCTCATCTATGAAATGGGGCAGCAACTGTATCTACAACAGATGAGTCTAAAGATTAAACAAACTCGTATAGCAAAGTTCTTAGCATGATGTCAACCTCAAACTACAAAATTAAGGCGCAAACTAATCCTTTGGTTTCCTGGTAGTCCGTTCATTTGTCTTTTTCTTCCTTTTGTCCATATTTTTCCCCATCTGCCTGTGTCATTGGCCTCCTAGAAAAATCTACTTCTAAAACACCATATTTGTTTTATTTGTTGTTACCATAGTGTTTAGTATGCAAGTGTACTGCATCAACACATGTAGGCATTTCCAGCAGGTATTTCCAACTCTAGAAATACCAGATTACCCAGTTCTTCTTTTTGGTGCCCACATTGATATTCAGTGTCCTTGGAGAATCTGTGCATGAATGGGGATGAAAGGGTTCGTGTTGTCTAAACAGGATTGGTGATCAACATGTAAATGGCTATTTCTTTCTTTTTGGTATGTGGCAGATAATCCAAAGCAAAGTAGCCGAGTACCTCTATATATTAAAGTTCTAGATGTCAATGACAACGCCCCAGAATTTGCTGAGTTCTATGAAACCTTTGTCTGTGAAAAAGCAAAGGCAGATCAGGTGAGTTTTGTAAGGTAGTACATTCAAATTGAAAGATTAGTTTAGATCTTATAATAATTCAGATGATACAGAAAGCTGAGAGCTAGTTTTGAATTATCTATGAAGTGAATGCTAAGGAGATTAATACCATAAATAAGAGCCACGACAAATGTTTAACTTGCATAAGAGAACAAACAGTTTTTAAGAACTGGAAGTTCGTGAGTCTCCAAGACTGATCCTGATTCTAAATTAGTCTTACATTTTTATTAAAATACATTAGTCTCAGCATTATTGGAAAAATCTTTATTGATGAAGAGATAGTTTAATTACCATATGTACTCAAAAATAATAACTAGAACATATTTTACAATTGCCTATATTTCACAGTTTTGCTTATTTACATTGCCCATCTGTACAAGTAATACAAATTCATGAATGTTTTACTGTTTTACCCAATTTGTCGCCACCTGAAATAGGACTTTGCTACCAGTGATATAAAAATTATGTTGCAGTTTGTCAAAATAGAAGTCCACTATTAAAGTACATGGGAAAGTGGGAAGCGGAAGTTACTATGTTTTATATGTTAATTTTCTATTTTAGTTTTCTGCAAATTGGTAGCTTATGGACATGTGAAGTTCTAAAAGGTTGACAAAGAATGTTTCCATTTTCTTAAATTTCAGTGTTGTCAAAAATCATTGTGATCTTTTAGAGCTTTGTATTACTCTGGCGTAGTTTCTCAGCCAGGGCAATTTGGGACCCTGGGTACACTCGGCACTGTCTGGAGACATTTTCAATGAGCACAACTCAGGAGGGCACTAATCGCAGCCAGTGGGTAGAGACCGGTGCTGCTGCTAAACACCTCCATCCCCCAAAGATCCCCACAGTCAAGAATTATCCATTGTTCTATGGCTTTCTACCCATCGGTTCTTTGAATACAGTGGATTCATTTGTAAGGTTTTGAGAGGTTATTATTTTTAATTAAAATTAAAAATCATAAAGCCAAACATTTTACTGAAAAACTGTAAGAAACACTTGAGTTATCAAAATGTTATGGCTTTCATTTCAGTTAATCCAGACCCTACGAGCTGTTGACAAGGACGACCCTTACAGTGGACACCAATTTTCCTTCTCTTTGTCCCCTGAAGCAACCAGTAGCTCAAACTTTACCATTCATGACAACAGAGGTAAGCAATCTCTAGTTACCTTCTCTATCAATCTATCTCTGTCTCTGTTGGGATCTATACGCGTATCTGTGTCTATCTCTATGTCCATCAATTCTCATCACAATTGGTTCAATATATAAGGTGATAACCATATGCACTCACCACTTTGCTTTTGGTTCCAGACAACACTGCGGGAATCTTAACTCGGAAAAATGGCTACAATAGACATGAGATGAGCACCTATCTCCTGCCTGTGGTCATTTCAGACAATGACTACCCAGTTCAAAGCAGCACTGGGACAGTGACTGTCCGGGTCTGTGCATGTGACCACCACGGGAACATGCAGTCCTGCCATGCGGAGGCCCTCATCCACCCCACGGGACTGAGCACAGGGGCTCTGGTGGCCATCCTCCTGTGCATCGTGATCCTACTAGGTAAACTGCTTCTCCCTGCATCCTATCTCCCCTTGGTGAGGGGCACACACTGTCACTGTGACACTCTAGATTTTTCCGCCTCCCCCATTAAGGCATACAGCCTGATCTAGGTGAGTAGAGTTGTATGCTGAGAATCTGTGTTGTTCAAACATGAACTCGTTTTTGCTTGAAAATGGCTTTAGAGAATGAACAGATGTGAAATTTGCCCGTGTCTTTGCTTTTGTTCCACCAAAAAAGTGTCTTGTCTATCAGACCAGAAATGGATCTCAGGGGGATTTGAGGGCAATATAAATATGATTTGTTGTTTGATACTTAAGTTGGCAAATACTGTTAAATTTTAAAGAGTGAAAGTTGTCCAACATGGAGTGTATGACGAAGGCCCTTTCTACAAAGGTAAAGTTTAAGATCAATGGAAAAGTGGAAAGAGGACTGTGATGACTTTTTCTCTCTCATACATGAAAAATGAAAGCATGAAATTTTCTTTAACCCAACAAACATTTTGATCTACCCACTTCACTGACTGCCTTCGTAGGTTACTACATGCCTAATGTCTATTATTTTCCAAGTCTCAAAGATAAATAACTTCTGTGACTAAAGAAACAAACTGGGAATCCAAAAGAAATGCAATAAAAGTGAAAACTGAGGTCTAACAATGATTCAAATGAAATATTTAACTCTAATCAACCAATTAACCCAAAATGTTGAGCTCAAATTGCTCAAGGGGCCCTTGAGCATTTATGAACTAAAAAGTCAAATATTAGCTAATGCAGCCCTTCCAAAAGCAAATGCAAGACTTGTAAAGTTTGCATATATAATGAAAAAACAGAAATTAGAAGTTAGAGTTAACCTAGATTACAACAGGGAAAAAAACTTAAAAAATAAAGACACAGTCACTTCAAGAAAAGTAAAAGACTTGCATGTCTCCAAGAAAAGATGAAGAATCCCTGCTCCAGAGCTTCTCATTCCAAATCCCTGTTGCTAATTATAACAGAAGCCTTGAAATTCAACTTAGAGCTGTGATTCTCTTTATCCACTAAAATTTGGGCAAGTATTTTAAGATGAGGATAAATAAAAACTACAAGTGAGCAAAAAGACAGATCAGTGTTCCTAAGGCTGTAAGCCTATGATATTGTTTGGAAGGGAAGGGCATGAATATTCTTTTTGATAAAAAGGAGTATTTTTAGAAGTCCTAGGCTGGCAGGGCTGTGCCCCAGTATTAGTGCTGGGCTCTTTTTATGGTCTAAGAAAGAAAGCTATCTCCCTCCTACAAGGGACTCCTAATTTTCTCATCATTGACATTCTCTTTTGCATTTTCTTGCTTCTAACTTGCTCTCTCTTCTGCTTTCATTCCCTTCCTCCACTAAATTCACTCTCTTCATTATTCCCAATTGGCCTCAGTGCCTCTCACATCTTGTTTATCTCTTGGGAATCCCATCCCTGACAGATGTGGAGAAATGGGATTTAACCTGAACGAGGCTCACACCATAAGCCAGATGCAGTGCAAGGAGCTTTACGAATGTTTATCTCACTTACTCCTCAGAAGCACCTGGCATATATTTATCTGTATCTTAAGTATGAAGGCTGAGACCCCTGGATGTGAAGTCACATGTGTAGCAGGTGGTAGAACTAAGTTCCAAGCCTGGGATTTCACCCCTCAATGCTGCACTCTGCTTTTTGTGTCACTTTACTGACAGCAGAGCAGTTTCCAGGGTGAGAGAGGGGCCAGACTTAATTGGGACAGATGGAGAAAGTGAACGCAAACCCAAAAGCTTGTCAGAGAAGGAAAGCCACATCCATGTATAAAGAAACCCGGATTTAAGAAAGTAGACAAGAGCCTGAGATGTAGCTCAGCAGTAGGGCACTTGCCTAGCATGCATGAGGCCCTAGATCAATCCCCAGCACCAGCACCAAAAACACAACTAAATATATAAATGGATCATATGAACTTGTTTTTTATAAAAATAAAACAATAGAAACATCCAAATAACAACTACATCTCATATCTCTATGGCACTTTAGAGTTCATAAAACTTTCACATTTATTAACTGCTTCCTGGTGATAGCGCTGGGCACTGTATTATTCCTCCTCTTCCTCGGATTAAAAACAGTCTAGGTCACACCAGGGCTGGGGATTTAGCTCAGTGGTTCCACTGCCTGCCTAGAAAGCACAAGGTCCCGAGTTTGATCCCCAGTACCAAAAAAAAAAAAAAAAAAAACCCAAGGTGGAAGCTTGTGATGTAGCTCAGTGAGAAAAGCCCTGGGCTCAACCCCAGTATTACCAAAAGCTCACACCATTGAAGTTAACCTAGATCTGCTGATATTCTACTTTTATGATGAGATTTGAGCACAAATTTGCCCAATGACCCCTCTTCTAAAAAAGCTTTATTACCATCCTCTGGCCCCAGGTGGGTGGGGAGAAGGGAGGCTCAGTTCCTGATAAGGGTACCTCGAGGTATGTCACTGTTTTAGAATTCTTTGCATTTGATTAGAAATCAATTTATAAAAGTTAACTTTCAGAAACGCCTCACTTCTAGACAACTAAAAATTCCATTCAGATATGATTACAAAAAATAAAAAAAGATATAGGTAGTTTTATCTGAAGGAGAATTAAGCTGGGAGTAAATGCCTTTGAATTTTTGAATGTGCCTTCTCTCTTCTAGATAGTTGTGCTTTCATATGTCCATAGGACTAACAATAAGACATCTGGGTGTCTTAAACTGAAGAATTGAAAAACGGTGAATAACTGCTGTCTTGCCTTAAATGACTGAAATAACTCATGCACATTAGAGTGCAATTCCTTGAGGGACAATTGTCTTGGCTTTGTTTCCTAATCCCAAAGTCTGTCCTTACTTACAACCCTGTTTTGCAAATCTATGTCATGATCGCACTGGAAACCATCATAAGAGGTAGATTGCAGCCATCCCTCAGCCCAGAACCCTGCAAGTCTCCACCTCCACCCCACTCCCACCCACCGAGGCAAAGGTGAAAGAGGCACAGAGGCCTCCATGGCCTCTTGGGGCACAGCCCTTCTCTACTCCTGTCCTCTCCTTGGTTCCTCCTAGTCCAGACCCCAAGTCTTCTGGATGCTGCTCCAACAATGGGAGTCATACCCACCGTGAGGGTCTTTCCTGTAGCTCTTTCCTCTTTGCTAGATAACTCCTTGGGTAACCCTCGTATCTTTGTTAAGTGATGCAACCTCCCTTCAAAAAACATGAGCAGCCCCTGGAACACGTAGAGACGCCACTCCTCCTCCTCCTCTCACTTCACTTTTCCTTGTTTACATTGCACTGACCACTTTTTAATGATTTCTCTCTTGGTTTTGCACATTGTTGATTTTCTGTCTCCATCCACCATTCCTTGCACCCCTGCCAACTCTGAGAGCAGGGCCCTTTATCCAGTTTTCTCAATGATAGGATCTAGAACCACACCAGGCACACAGTAGGCACTACATAAATATTTATTGAAAGGATGGATGAATATCCTGGATTTTGTGACAAATGAGTCATCAGGATGTTCTCTGGCAGCACCTGAGAGTGTGAACAGTCACAACCACACACTGGAAAATGGCAAAATTACATCTCTTTTGGCAATAGACAGTAATCCAAATATGTTTCAAGCATGGAAATTAAGAATGGGGGCTTCTAGGGTGAAAAAAATAAGAACCAAGAGAGATTATGTAAAGGTGCAAATTTCCAATGATAAATGTCATTATATTGTATACCTAAAATGTACCAATGATTAGAATGAATAATCGATAATGTAAAATAGGAAGAAAAGGTCCAAAGGGGTAGGGGTAGTGGGAGGGGCAGGGGAAAGGAAAGAAGGGAAAGGAAAAATGATGAGAAATGGAAATAAAGTCTTTGTAAATAGGGAAGGGTGGAGGGGGTGAAGGGAGGGCTAGGAAAGGGGAAAAAATAAGAACCAAGATGCATCATGTAAAGGTTCAAGTTCCCAATGAGAAATGTAAATGTGTTGTATACCTAAAATGTACCGATAAAAGAATTTAAGTAATAAAAAAAGTCAAAAAAAAAAAGAGGGCTTCTTAATCTGACAGACCTAGATCTGAATGGCTTGTACATGTGACATTTCTATGCCTTAACTTTCTTTTATGTAAAATGGAGTTATAATGATGATACTTTCTTTGTGGGGTTATTATGATAATTAATTGAGATTCAGCTTGGAAGTTGCCTAGAACAGTCATTGGTATAGAGAAAGCATTCAATATGTAGGCAGTTATTAATACTATTAATGTCAGAATTATAATATATAGACACATCGGTAGGTATCTAGGCATCCATTATTATACAGATAGATGCACTTACCCACTAAAAAGCCATAGTTCTGTAAATCTTGCTGCAAAATTTCAATTTTCATGACTTATAGAACTGGAGTGTGTTATTAGAGAGATATTACAGAGATGTTACTGGTACTTCCTATAATAAACACCTCTAGACAAACCTAGCTTAATAATATGTTTTCCACCCTGGATGGCTGTTTTCTTTGGAAGCTGTTGCTATATGTTTATTTCCCACCCATAGGTCCATTTGTAGATAGATGTGTCTCTCTACAAGTAGCCAACTTTGTTCTACCCAGCCAGCTGTGAAAAAAGATCAGGAGCTATTTAAACACAATTCTTGCTTTGCCTCTAATTTGTGTTAGAAGGAAAAAAATGAAAAAAGCAAACATTCTGGGTATCAAATGAGAGAAAAAGAACCTTTGAAAAATAAAGAATTCTCATTTAGAAGTGTTTGTTTTATTTAGTCCAGGCAGAATAATATAGAATGTGTGCTACGATGTGCCCCCATTTTAATCGGCTGATCTTGAGGCCCAAAAAGCCTTTCTGGATCTCAGCTTCTCCAAGTATTATCTGTAATGATATTTCTTTGTATGGAGAAAAAGTAAGCAAACATTCACATCTCTACTTTGGGTTTTAAACTAATTTTACACCTTTTCAAGTAAAATAAAAAATAATGCATAGTGCAAAAGTTATTTTAGATGTGGAGTTATGCAAACCCTTCAACACATCCCCAAGGTGCCAGCCTTGTCCTGAAAACCAGTTTCAGAGCATTTTAGGTGTTTGGCATAATTTTGCACTTTTATTGCAGTATTTTCTTTGTGGCTGAGCTTTTTTATTGTTTTAGTTTTTCTTCCCGTGAAACTAGTGTGCCATTTCAAAGCAAAAAAAAAAAAAAAAAAAAAGAATTACTGACAAAATATGATGGTGTTTTATCCTCTACTTAAATTATAACCTTCTTTCAAATATTTACTCCATTTTTTGGATCCTGCTTTGAAAATGGATGGAGGCAAATGCATCCTTACAGAAGTAAAAGTTGAGTCTGAATTTCTTCAAGCACTTTCAAAACTTCACATTGGAGTATGGTGTTCTTCCCGGCATTAATTGGGCAGCAAATTAACTATCCCTTCCCTTTCTGTTTTGTTGTCTGCTTCCAGTGACAGTGGTGCTATTTGCAGCTCTGAGGCGGCAGCGGAAGAAAGAGCCCTTGATCATTTCCAAAGAGGACATCAGAGATAACATTGTCAGTTACAACGATGAAGGTGGTGGAGAAGAAGACACCCAGGCCTTTGATATCGGCACCCTGAGGAACCCTGAAGCCATAGAGGACAACAAATTACGAAGGGACATTGTGCCTGAAGCTCTTTTTCTACCCCGTCGGACTCAACAGCTCGAGACAACACCGATGTAAGAGATTTCATTAACCAAAGGTTAAAGGAAAATGACACGGACCCCACAGCCCCGCCGTATGACTCCTTGGCCACCTATGCCTACGAAGGCACCGGTTCGGTGGCCGATTCCCTGAGCTCTCTGGAGTCTGTGACCACGGATGGAGATCAAGACTATGATTACCTTAGTGACTGGGGCCCTCGATTCAAAAAGCTGGCAGATATGTATGGAGGGGTGGACAGCGACAAAGACTCCTAATCGGTTGCCTTTTTCATTTTCCAATATGACACTGAAATATGTGAAGTGGCTATTTCTTTCTATTTATCCACTATTCCGTGAAGGGTTCTCATACCTGTTCCAAAAGCCAATGGCTGCAGTCCGTGTGGATCCAATATTAGAGACTTTTTTCTAGTACACTTTTATGAGCTTCCGAGAGGCAAATTTTTATTTTTTAGTGCATCCAATTAACCAAGTCAGCTCAGTAGGCAGGCACTGGAGGAGTGGACAGGGAGCTGTATTTTCACTTTTTCTCCGAGGCCGGGTTTGGAACATGCTGGTTACCACTGGCCTGGCGCTTTACTACACTCCATTGCCTCGGGTCAGCTGACTGCCCTAACTGTACATTTCACATGCTGATGAGATAAAGGATTCTGCTTTAATGACAAAGACATAGTTTTAGTTTAAAAAAAAAAAAAAGGAACAACTGGAGAGTCGTTCCTGTTATATCAGCTCACAAGGAGATAATAATAAACTACGTAAGGATTGCGAGGGTGTGTATTTCTGTCACAAAGAATTTTAAATGGCATTCAGCCGGTCTTGTTTGTGCTCTGAATACTTTATCTGGCAGCAGCTACTCAAAGCATCAAATCCACAGATGCTTTCAGATCCTTTTTCTCTTAAAGAATAGAAGCATATTAAATTGTAACATTCAAAGATAACAATAACAAAAAACTTAAGACGTCGTTCCTTGCCACTAGGGCAAAATGTGTTACATATAGGGCATGCAAAAGATTGCCTTTGCACCATATCAAGGGAAAGAGAAAATGGCTAATAACGTATACAAAGGAAATACTTATATTTTTAAAGTTTTGGCCACCAGATGTATCACAGATCTCTTGAAATTCTTTCAACAACCAGCAGGCTAATGACCAATCATCTAGTTGTTTAAAAGTTCCTGAAGGATATTTTTCTGGGACAAATGTTAATTCCTTGTATGTAGTTGTCAGTATTATTCTACTATACCTGAAAGTAGCAGAGTGAAGTACGATAATTCTTATTCCTCAGAAACTGCTTACACAATTAACTTGACTTAGTAAGAATAGATTAAATTAAGCTCAAATCCTACTCTTGGAGTTCAAGGAAGATTGCAGTGCCAGCCACATTGGAACCTAATGCTGTGCCCCTCACATCCTGAACATCTACATGCACATACAACATAATAGATAGAGATGAACACTGAAATCACACTAGAAACATATGTATTCCATGATTGGAAGGTGGATACAAAGACACAACTAGGATCCCCTTCAACACAAGTGTTCAAGATTGTAATTAAAAGGATAGTTGACCTTCAAAAGTATTAATATTCTCCATTGTTTATAACTTTGCTTCCATGGCAAAAGGATGGCAAGCCTACCATCCTTGTCTTTGAACTAATGATAGGTAATGGTCTCAAACTATGACAGAAAAGAAATGTAAAATCCATCCAATCCATTATTTCTCTAATTATGCATTTAGCACTGTAGTCAGTTATTATCCAGGGGACCCAACTGAACTGAACTAATCCTTCTGGCAGGTTCAAATCATTTACTACATATGGCTATTCTAATGGCTTTTATCATTAGAATCTTACATTGTCCAGTCACCAGAAATTTCCGAAGTACTGTAATGAAAACATTCTTGTTTGAAAAGTTTAAAAATAGGCTCTATGTATATATATAATATATGCTTAAGAATATGTTGACTTCACTTATTAATCTTAGGGATTTATTTTCAGTCAATGTTTATTTTCTAGAGATAATCTCAGTGCCATTTCCATTTGGGGATAACATCATCTCAGCACATATTTTCTGTTTGGAAACACACTATTGTTTAGTTAAGTTTTAAATGGGCATATTAACCAGGACATAAAGGTAGCACCTTTAAAACAAGAGAAATGTAGAATTTGAGTTAGAGTAAAAATTTTTACAACTGTATTATTCCTTGTGTTCCCTGAATGATTTCCTATATATTGTAATGAGCTGTCCTGTATACTAACAACCATTTTATGTTTCATTCTTGGGCTATTTCCAACTTTTAGAATGTTCTTTTACTAGTTCTTCATACACACACATGTAAACAAACACACACATGGAGGAATGTAAAGAAAATATACGAGAGGGCTTCACATCAAGGAATAAGTATGTATTATAGTCACAAGTAATGTTTTAAGAGATAGCTTAGTAAAATCAATAAGAACTAGATATTTATAGCAATAGAATGGCACCTTAATCACAAAATTTATGGTAAAATTAAAGAGTGTTCTATCTTTACATTTCATGTCATATAACAAGTTGGGCCAAGAAAGGTAGTCCCATAAAAAGACAAGTATTATCAAAAGTCATACCTCTGAACTTTTGGTGTTAATTGGAATTTCTGAGGGTTAACACCAGCAATTTCCAATGTTTCAGGGTAAAGTTGACTTTTTCCTTCTAAGTGAAAGTAAGCAGTTCTACAGTGTAACGTTTGAGGTGTAAGTGCCTGGATATTTTATCCCACCTTAACAATGGCATATGGTGTCAAGAACAGGTTGATACAACTATTGAATAATTGGTTAACTTCTTACCACGAAAGCTATGCTAAAGTAAATTTATAGAAAATTGGATACTTCAAGCCTGGAGCTGAATATTGAGTGCTATCTTCCTGTAAGTATCAAGTTAGCAGAGTTTCTTTCTGTAAGACTTCATGACATCATGCAAACATTAAAAGCCAACAGTTCCATCATTCTTCTGCTCATCCTCACTTCTTTCCCACCAAATATTAGCTTTATCACTACTCCAAGTGCAGGTTTTCTAAAGTCTTAGGTCCTGGGTCACCATAAGAAAATTAGTTTTAAGTTCAATTTTCACATTGTCTGTGTCTTGATTTTAGATATTGATGAGGAGAAGGTTGAAGCAGAGTGGGAAGAAGTAAAATTTTAATATATGTTTTTAATTATAGAAATGAAAAATTTATTAAACAAAAGTAAGTTGCTTTTGTGTACAAGATCATTTCAAGGACATTGAAGTCTTTCTGACATTTTTTTTATTTTTGCCCTCTATTCCAGGGGAAGTATTTCATTAAACCACTAAGATATACCCTAGAATAAGCTAAAACTTTAAAAACATTAACCCATTACACCTAAGTTTAAAGCCCTTTCATTTTGTGCCCACTCTCTACTGAAAATATTTGCCTCTAAATAAGTAAATAAATGAAATAGGAAAGAAGCAAAGATAGTTTCATAAAATCATAAAAGTGGAAGTCTGGGCACAGTAAATACATATTTCTTTTGGAATTTCCCCGGTTTTATAGTCTGGGTACATAAAGGAAGGTTCAGCTACAAAATTACTCCATTTTTAGATGGAACAAAACTGGTGATTCAATTTAACTCAGTATAAAAATATGTGGCTTAGTTTTCATTTTCAGCTCCTAAAAAGTTGTGCAAGAAGTTCTTAAAAATTGAATTCATATCTTAGAAGCATCCAAATTTTGTGGATCCAAAATAACTTTGTAATGTTTCTATTACCCTACTTCTAAGTACATAAATTTTAGATGTCCTGAATTGTTAAACAATATCTTACTTCAAATGCTTTGCCCTGAAATGGGTATTTCCTTTGGGATAATGATATATAACTACCAATTAGACATTCTGAGATTCTGTACATTGTAGCACCATAAAAATATGCAGCTGAAAGGAAAGAATGAGGTTGATTTCTGGGTACTAACTAAATTTTTAAATCAGATACTTACCCTTATCAACAAAATTCATTTTCCCTAGGAACAGAGCCATCAAATAAAACTCTTTTATCCTAGTCCCTAGTTTTAAAGTGGTATAATTACTTTGGAAGAACAGTCTAAAAAGTCATGATCCCCACATTTTTTGAAAGATATTCTCTGAAAAGGATCATTTTAGTGTAATTTTAATTTTTATGTTTTATCTAGATGAAATCTTTTTTGAAATATGACATTGTGACAAAGGACTCAAAACCCAAGCAGTCTGCTGTGTTTAAATTAGCACTGCAACCTAACCTTCTTCATCAGATTGTAAGAAAAGAAAGATTAACACTTGGCATGTGAATCTTGAGGAAGATGAACTATTCCCTAAGCTTTGACAAACAGCTTTCCTTTCCAGAGAATACAATTACAATACAGTCTCCTTAAAAGTTCAGTGGCTATTACAGTTGCAGCATTTTAAATCTCCCTTTGGCATCTTTATAGAATAATTTTCTAAAGGGATAATTCTCTACTACAAATACCAGACCCCAACCACATTTAATGCAGAACACAATACCCTCTTAGAAAGCAAATACATTGACTCACACACTTGTTAAAAGTTAATAAAGAAATAGTTCATTTTTAAAGCCAGAAGTTTATGGTCTCTGCATCATCAATTTAATTTAAGCATTGCTGAGACAATCTGTAATCTACTCCTTATTTTGTAATACCTTATTTATGATGCATTTTCATTTTTTAATTTGGGGGGGAATGTGAGCCCAACAGAGCCAGCAGATGAAAGTGCAGAAAGGAGGTCAAATGGAAACAAAGGCTATTACCCACTGTATTTCAGACAGTACAGAGGCACTTAGCTGAAGAGCCACTGGGTTATTAGATTAATTTCAAAAGAGCTTTTACAAGTTGCTTAATTCCATTTTTTTAAAAACCTATGGGCCACAAACTCAAATTTCTCCTCAAATGGGGTTAATTTGACAAATGAAGCATGGACCCAGCATTGCGGAAAAAGCATTCCACTATAATGAGATCTTGGTCTTTCTTGTGAGACTATGCTATTTATGTAAATATATCTGGAGGCACCTTCTACAAGCTTTTAGTTTTCCATGATCTATTAGTTTACTCTTTGTTAAAGAATCAAATGTATAGAATTACTAGACATTCAGGGGGAATGCTGTATAGCAACTGTAAAATGGATCTGCTCAGAAAAAACACAAGGACACTTCAAACCCACTGTACTGTTCTGTTGGTGATTATTTTCATGGCATTGAGAGTAAACTACATCAAAATAGGCCTTATAATAAATCCAATGTCCATCTTTAGTAATACCAAGCTAAGGCAATTTGGCACTCTCCTACTGTGATTTGTGATTTTAAACCAAGAAAATAAAAGCGTTTTGGTATCGATTGTATTTAATTAAAAATACTTCCAAGTATAAATTGAAACTGTTGCCACCCTTGAAGTTTCACTAGTTGGAGCGCTCTGCTCATGTTGTTTTTCGCAGTATCATTCATGTCTTCAGCAACAAGAATACCTGAGGGAAACAATCCCTGCTGAGCTTCCCTCCGCATTTCTGGTTATGGAGATTTTCTTAACTTCACAGTTTACCTGGGAAAGTTTTCTGTATTAAAAGAATGGGATTGAAACAATTACCTTGTAGCTCAGTGTGGCCAGGCCTTTTGTTGTAGTCAAGTGGCAAATATGCACTCCTTGAAATGGCTTAGTTTATTTTGTTTTGTTTTCTCAGACTTATAAATTTGAAAAGAATGCAATTTAAAAAATGATTTCTCACAAAGAGTAAATATGCCTTTTGCAAATCAATTTTTGTAACAAGTTATTTATATGATATTACTTAATAAACTGGGTTTTTTTCTAACTTGTTTTTTTCAATTCGCTCAGATAATTGTTTGTAATGTAGACTTTTTAATGTACCTGCTGACATACTTTATCTTTCTGAATCTGCTATTTTA
Organism: Heterocephalus glaber; assembly: GCF_053883595.1. Classification (NCBI taxonomy): domain Eukaryota; kingdom Metazoa; phylum Chordata; class Mammalia; order Rodentia; family Bathyergidae; genus Heterocephalus; species Heterocephalus glaber. Next base: position 18,325,359 of record NW_028258333.1, read on the forward strand.
ACCTCTCTGCAACTAAAACTGACTTGTTATACAATAATTAACTTGTAAATAATCGTTTCTCCCCACCAGCAATATATAACATTGATATTTCCCTACACACTTTATACTGCTGGGACATCTAGAATTCTATTGTTGTTTATGATGTTGCTGTATTAAGAAGGAAGCTGTTTATCCTCATGGTAATTGCTTTAGATTATAAAAAAGAGAGAGTTCTATATTTATGCCTCTCTAAAATCTCCATCCTTTATTTCATTCCCATAAAAACAATTGTCTGTGGATTTCTGATTTTAAGAAAGAAAAGCAAGAGCCAGATCAGAGGAAACTAAGAATAATTCCTTCCAACGGTATGATACTTTGAGTAAATAAAATGCTTTAACACATTCAGAACTATAATACTTTACATGCTTGTTGTTTTTTAAGCTGCCTCCTATTTCTAGAGGCCATTTCATAATTTTTAAATGGGAGCACTCATAGCTTTGCACAGGAGATTTTCATTTATTCACCACTTTGTTCTGTATGTATTAGCTGCACTTGCATGCTGTAGAATAGTCACAGTAAGCCACATTGGTATTTTTTTTCTCTCTTCTCTGGAAGGCCATGGTCCAGGAGGAGGACATGAGCACTTAAATCCAGTACATATTAGAAGGTGCTTTGGAGATATCTTAAGAGAGATACTAAGGAAGGTGTATATCAGAAAAAGAAATTGTTGACAGGCCTGGTGCCACAGGCTTGAAATCGCAGGACTAGGGAGGCTGAGGCAGGAGGATCATCAGCCAGCCTGGGCTACATAGGGAGTTCCAGACAGCCTAGACTACACAGTGAGACCCTGTCTCAAAAAACAAACAACAAAAAAGAAATTGTTTCTGCCCAGATGAGAATATGGGAGCAGTTCAGAAATTACTAGAATTGCAATAAAGAAAAAAAGAAATTTTTTTTAAAATGAGGAAAGAGAGGGAAGTTTAAGCAATGCAACTGGTCTCAGCTGAGGTCCCTTAAGGGGACTAAGCTCGGGAAAGTTACATGGCATCAGAAGGCAGGCATGCTGCAGAAGCTGATTTGTTTGGGGGGTTTTTTGTCATTTCATTTAGAGTTAGAAACAGAAATCCACGTTAGGGAGCCATCCTATTAGAAACAGACTTGTTGAAGGATGTGTATTTGTATACCGGCATGCAATGTAGAACTGAATCCTTAACTCTATTCCATGGTGCCCCAACTCTGCAGCACCCCCGGAACTGTGGCGTCCTAAGGAATAGACAGAGCCAACAGAGTCAGTAGGATTCTAGGAATTTTTCCTGACCTGATGGCAGCATAGGCAGGAAGCACAAGGTGACTTCTCAAGGACCCTGTTCAGAAAGCAGAAGCCAGGCAAATCTTTAAATAGGGTAACCCTTTCCAAACTGCATAATGAGCTTCCAATTATAATTATTAGTATGTATTGGAGCAATTAACCATGGCAATCACAACCAACAAAGCTCAAAAATATTCATCAAGTTGATTTCTTACTCTCATGAAGTTCAAGGTGGCTGTAGGCCTTTCTCCCTCTTGTAGAGATGCCATCAGAAACACACTGCCTTCAAGGCAACCATGGCAAGGAGAACTCTGTCACGTGGTCCCAAACCAACTGGGAAGAGGATGAAGTAGAGATGAGCTATATCTGCTGAGTACTAAGAACCTTTGTTAATCTTGCAATACCTTTTCCAAATTCTCCCCACACTTATATCATCATAATAAACCATATCTCATAATAATTGTGAGGGTTATCAGAGGAGAAAGTGAGAAGTCTTCAAAAATTCAATCTTGCTTTCAAGTTGAAAATCCTTTCAACTGACGCTTCTCTGTCAACCCTGACTTCACCACCCATGACAGACATTGCTAATCAATTGTCACACTATTTCATGAATCTCTTAGGTATAACCTTAGAATACCCCAAGCCGCCATCAACAATAAAATTACTTTAATCTATATGCCATTCCTAACCTAAGAGATGGAATTCTCCCATCCAAAATTTTGTTTTCTTTCATTCTAAGTTTTGTTGACTACTCATAACTGACATTTGGGGAGAACCTTCTGACTTAGGGATTTTCAAAACTTTGTAATAATTAATGATGATAAAGGGCTTAGCCTACTGTTATATATAGCCCAATCTTTATTTTATAAATCTAAATCAGCAATCATGATTGCCTAATTCAAATAATAAGTTCAGTATGTTTAAGTAAGGCATATCCTCTCAGTAATATTCTTGGAATTTCACATTCATTCTGCAACAGTCATGTAAGAATCTACTCTGGAAACACAGGCCAATGTGATAGGATGCACAAGTAAACAAAATGCACATAATCTGCGTTCAACAGAGCCTTCCCCTTCCATTAAGGGCTGATTTAATGTCTTCTTTTTTTTTTTTTTAGGTACTGGGGACTGGACCCAGAGCCTTCACACTGAGCTACATTCCCAGCCCTTTTTTATTTATTATTTATTATTTATTTTAAAACAGGGTCTCCCTAAGTCACTAAGTTGCTGAGGCTGTGCTCAAACTTGTGCTCTTCCTGCCTTAGGCCCCCAGAGTGCTGGGATTACAAGTGTGCTCCATCCACACTGGGATAATATCGCATTATTAATCAGTTTACCTGCCTAAACATTTTGTACTGAATGACACCCTGATTCTTTAGAGCACTTTTCTAGGTTTCATATTCCCAAATCCAATACTTTTCCAAATATGCTATGAATAGATATGGCTCTTTAAAGGAAGTAGATTGTCTCCTACTTCTCTCTATAATATACTTATTCCTTTTTTAAAATGCCTCCCTTGACGTATTAGATGATCTTTATTGCTTCCTGAGCCATTTAGTCTCAAAACTTAACTTTTAAAGGCGAACATGTCTTGTTTGCACATTGGTTTTTTTTTTTAAAAAAGTCTTTGTAGAGTAGGTAAAGGATAGGTTTTATTAAAGCTTTTAACGTTGATTAGGTGCCTGATAATAATACCTTACTTTTATACAGCACTTTAGAAATAACTATCATATATATTACTTAATATAACTTTCACAAAACCTCTGTACAGTAGGCTGCATCATTTCCATTTCATGAACAAAGAAGGTAGGGTCATTTGCTTGTAAGTCCCCATCACAAGAATTCTAATTAAACACACTTCTTTTAATGCATGCTTTGCACTCCTGCCATAGAACCCCCATTTTCTCCTTTGCATACATATCCAATTCCACCCATTTGAGAAAATATTCGTTGGGAGAAAAAGAATATTTTTTTCCTTTATACAAATTCAGATGATGGCAGACTCTGCTGGTGGCTGTAACCCCAAAGACATTCCTCTCCTTGAGATCAGTCCAAAGGCTTTCTAACTGGAAGAAAACTGAAAAGAAAAATTCTCCCCATCAACCTCAACTATCCAACTCTTTCTTAATATAAAATTGGAATAGCGTTGCTAAGAAAAACCATCTCTAAGAAATATCAAATTCAATCCAAGACTGCAAAATTTCTAATTACTTACATAAGAATAATCTTAACAATAATGACACTTGAAACATCAGACTGTAGTGAGTCCCCATAGGTAACTATGCCCCATAACAGGAAACAGAAGCCAGGAACTATCACATTCTGTGAGGAAGGGAATGATGTTCTTATAATTTGGATCTTGACTGTCCTCCAAAGGCCTCTGTTTTGAAGTCTTTGCTCCCAGCTCAGCTTGTGGCACCATTGAGAGATGGTAGAATCTCTTGCAGGGGACACGCCTAGTGGAAAGAAGTTAGCTCCTTGGGGGCATGCCCCTAAGGGGAATATTAGGACCAGGCCCATTCCTCTCTCCCTTTTCTTCCCCATTGCTATAATGAGGCCTCCTCCACCATGTGCTCCCACATGGCTCAAAGCAAGGGGGCCAAGTGACCATGAAATGAAAGTTCTAAAACTGTGAGCCAAAATAAGTGTCTTCTCTTATTAAGCTGATTATCTCAGATATTTTATCACAGTGATCAAAACTAACTGCCATAAATATGAAAGGAAGAAGGGATGTTGACTCTGATCATCAGAACCCACCAAGTTCACTGCTCTATCCCAATAGTTTGATGTTGGCTACATCCCCAGAAAACCCACCTACTGAGGTGGGTGAGGGGAAGTGTGGCAGAATAACAGCTACAAATATTCAATTACAAACTATGAGAAAAAGCTTTGCTTATTTTTCTGAAAACAGACTTAATTTCTGTTTTGAACCTTGATTCTTATGAGCAGCTCAAACTCAACTTTAGTCAATTTAGGGTTTCTTTCCATAATCTTCGCTGATACTAAAGCTAGATTCTGAAGAGCTAAGATAATGTCAAGGGTTAGGGTGAGGAGGAAGATGAGACAGTCAAAGCTTGAAGCTAATCTGCCAAGGGTATTAGGAGGAATAGATGGATTCCAGAAAAATATGGTAATTGTCTGTCTTTAACTCTCCCTGTCTGTCCTCCCATCCACCACAAAATGAGGTGACAGTTTATTGATCAGAATTTTTATGCTATGGTCATTATTTCTCATTCTCATAAGGTCAGGATCAAAAGCTTAAGTAAGACACCTGCTTCTTTCCTGACTTACAGCCCTGGCAGAGATTCAGAAAGAGCTGAAAGTTGTCTTAGAATGTCACTGTTTTCAACAATAGTAGTTTATAACAGTGTTTTCTTATGTTTTGCTGCTTCAGACATACAAAAAGTATTCATTTATAATACCAACACATATTAAATAATTTGCTAAGAATTGACCTAATCATTTATTTCTGAACAACTCTTTTGTGACTTTACTATCTACTTTGTGTAAAATGTATTTTTCTTTATTACAAGAACATGACACTGTGTTTTCTAACTTCTCTCTACATTTATATTACAAATTCTTCAAAGTTTAAAAAACTGAATCACAACTTAATACATATTTAATAAATAATTTGTACTGAGAACAATAGATATTTCAATCCAGACAGTTCAGCTTCCTTTAAATTCAAAGATTTATCTACCTTAAAAGAAGTTGGCAAAATAAAAAGATGGTGGCTCTCAACTGAAGAAAGTAGAGGGGCAGATTACTGATCTCAGCAACATGCACTAAGCTGGGCCTAAAAAGTGCAAAAGAAGATAACAGCAAAATCACTGGGCTGCTTCTCGAAGATCTAAATTCCTCACCCCAACTCCAGAAAAAAATCAAGGCTATTTTATGTACACCATAGGGTTTAGCCATTGTTAACTTCAGAATCCAAACTATATTTTACTAAACATATTAAAATGCACTCACATTTTACCTTAAAAACATAATTAAGTTGCCCTTTGCTAATTAACACTGTTATGTACTCCATTAGACATTTATTAATTCTATTTTAGCAATTTCCCTTTTTATTTTGATGTCTGTTTTGGCACTACCTAGTATTGAGTCCAGAGCCTTCATACTGACTTGCATCCCCAGTTCTTTTGTTTGTTTGTTTGTTTGTTTGTTTAGAGACAGGGTCTTGCTAAATCGCTACATTCCCCAAGCTGGGCTCCAATTTACAATCCTCCTTTCATTGTGCTGCGACTGCAGTCATGTACCACCATACTTTGCAAACCCTTTTTTTTTAATTGAAGCCTTTTAGACTGTAGGATACATGAGAGCAAATAGGTACTATGCGTATTGTGCCCAAGATATTAAAAAACATGGAAAGCCATGAGTGGTGGTGCATACCTGTAATCCCAGCACTCTGGGAGGCTGCGGCAGAAGGTTGCAAGTTTGAGCCCAGTCTAAGTAACTTAGCAACTTAACTAGACTCTGCCTCAAAATAAATTTAAAAGGTTGGAGATGTAATTCAGTGTAAAGGCTCTGGGTTCCATTTCTCAGTACCAAAAAATAAGATGTAGAAAGTGAGGGTGGGATGTTTTGGAAATCTACACTTGGAGCAAGTTCCAGGAGGACTGTTATTCACACCAAGTTTGAGATAGAAGCAAAGGCAAAGGCATGGTCAAGGAACTGTGGTTATTTCCATTTGATTGATACAGAAAGTCGTGGAAGGAATGAGGTAGGAGATAAATTCTAATAGTTATGCCCATACCATACAACTTCTCAGTACCTGCACCTCTCTTTAAAAGGTTGCAAGTTTACAATTAAAATACCAGGCGTAGTTCATACAGTTTTTTAAGACTCCCCACCCACCCCTACCTGTGTTTCGGGGCTTTGTTGGCTGCTTTCCCTGCATGTGTCAGTCCATAAGTGAATAGTTGAAATCCCTCCAGAGGCGATTAGCCAGCCTTCCTAAGCCCTTGCTTCTAGTCCTCTCTTTTTCAAGTCAGCTGATACCCTCTCAGCCTCAGCTGGGGAAGCCCTCCTCTCACAGGGCCCAATCAGAGTTTCACTTCAATTAGCTTAATTGGAAGAAGACACAACCAAATTTCCAATTAAAGTTCTAAATGAGCCATTAGAACAGACGATTTTTGTCTTTTCAGAGTAAGCTTTCTTAATAGTCATTTTTTAAATGACTATTAAAGGAAAAAAGGTGAGCAGAGTCAGATCAATTATCACTATTAATCATTCCTCATAGTAAAGTTGGGTCTTTCCACTTAGGTGACTTGGAAGTAAGCCACTTATTCACTCTTTTTTATTTTAATTTATTTTGAGTCAGTGTTGAAATATATAGATAGATGATAGGTACACATATAAGTGATAAATAGTTCTTCAAAGCTGTAGCAAAAACTGTCCAGCTCACCTTCATTCCTTGACACAGAAATGTCCTTCATCCTTGCCAGACAGTTTTTGTATTATTTACTTTCTTATTCCCAAATGACATGAATCATAAGAAGTTGCCATTTTTGTAGGCAAAAAAGTCATTAATATTAACAATTTCAGATGATTCAACTTAATGCTACTATTTCTTGAGTTTACAATTTAGACTCCCATCATAGAAAGTAGGGATTTAGATTTACTACAACATCCTCAACACACATACACACACACACATGCACACACGCACACTCACACACACACACACACACCTTTACTTCTCCCCCCGCATCTTTCCAATATAGGTATAACATATTTTCTAGTTCCATATTCAGAGTTTACATTATTATTTCTATGTAAATGTTGTTCACAATTGAGTCTGATCTTATAAGCTCACTTCTTATTTTGTTCAACTTTATTTTTGGCTGAAATTAATAATTGCCTCTTCTTTAAAAGTATTACTTAATCTCCTATGTAACTGTCATAACTTAGCCACAAATTTCCAGACATGATCTTAAATTCCTCTAAACCATGTAAGGTAATTTACCAGTTTTCTGTGGCTTGCAGTATCACACCAGAAATTCTCTATCTCTTCGATGACATAAATATTTTTAATATTTTTTCTGCTCCCTGTTTATCTATTTTTTCTGCTGTTTATCTCTAATTTTTAGGATTCCTTTTCTCTGTTTGCTTTTGTCTTTGTCTTCCACGTTAGAAAGCTTCCTTAAATGCCTGGTGGTCCTTAGCTGTCACTTTATAGCTTATAGTGAAGTGTCAAAAAGCTAATTAGAAGATCAGTGTCAGCTAACAGGCCTTACCTTAAGTGATTGGGGGAAACATGAATTCATGGGAGCACCCCCTGCATTTATAGAACTTTTGTTTTGGGTCAGTCAGTTTCCATGAAGAGTCCTCCCATCTTCTCCCTTGGGGTATAATCCCAGCAGCCAGTTCAGAGAACTTTACAGGAAACAGCTGGAGAGATCCCAGTGTTCTGCACACATAACACATCCCCTCAACACCATCCATGGAGGATACGGTCCACATTCCCTGAGGGACGCCTGAAAACTACAGATAGTACCAAACTTTGTATGTATGACATTTTTCCTACATACATATCGATGAAAAAATTTGGTGTATAAAATAGGCACAGTAAGAATTACTAACAATAACTAATAACAAAATAGAACAATGGTAACAATATGATTGCAATAAAAGTTTGTACTGTGCAGCCATTGTTAAGGAAAATTGTGAGCACTTGAACACAAGCCCTTCCATATCCCCTCAGTGGATCTGTCATCTGGTTGACTGCTAAGTGATCAGTTGATGTCTAGCATAAACTGTTTGGAAACACTGAACAAAGGGATGATTCAGGTCTCAGGTGGGATGGGGCAGGACAACATCATCTATCATCACACTACTCAGGATGGGCACGGAACTTAAAACTTATGAATTGTTTAATTCTAGAATTCCCTACATAGTACTTCTGAGTATGGCTGACACCCACAAGCAATTGAAACCACAGTAAGTGGAACCACGGAGAAAGGGGAGATCCTATATAGATTTTCATTTAATCTGCCTTTCCTGTCCCTCAATTGTAGCTGTTGTTCCTGAGTTAGGATAGCTCTGACTCAGTTTTTCTAGAGAGTACATTGCCTACCTTCTGCTGGGATGGGAAAGAAATGATAAAATATATACATGTATATATCTTGGCTGTGCAAGATCAGGAAGAGGATCTGGAGGTCTAGCTGCTCCTAGTGCAGATTTACAGTTAAAGAGTTTTCAGCCCCATCCCACGTGTTGGTAATCAGAGGTGCTTGGCACCACTCATTCCTGAATGTTTTGAGTTTTGCACTATGAATCAGCTTGCTCCATACTGTATTCCCACCTCTGTACTATAAAGTAGGCTTCAGATTTTTCTTCACTTTGCCAAGTAAATTCCTATTCACTTATCCTTTTTTCATCTGACACATTTTTATTGGTCTCTCACATCCACATCAAGCTCCTTGCTCATTTTTATTTTGTGAGGTTTTAGTTTCTGGAGAAAGTAAATAAATGCAGGCATTCTATCCAACAGGTTTTCCAAAATTTCCATCTTCTTTCCATGTTCATTCAATTGAGGAATATAATAAAGGCTTATTCTGAAGGACACTCAGCACTACAACTTAGAACGTGATAGACACACGAGATTTACAGTCTAGCCGGGAAAAGGCAGATACTTAAGTAAGCAACTATAAGGAAGAGTTATGATTGAAGTACAGGGGACCATGGACACACAATCAAGGCTCCAAGGTAGAATAAATGGTCACACTAAACAGCGAAAATGAGTCAAGTAGGAAAGAGGAGAAAACACATCTAAACAGAATAAATAGCCTATGAAATGACCCAAAATTAATAGAGACTGCAGTGCCTTTAGAGAACTTTAAAAGTATGGTTTGATTGGAAAGTAAGGGAAGGATCCTGGAATGAGAAAGACAGAGAAGTGGAGATGGTCATAAGATGCAGCATAAAACATTTGAAAGGATTTAGACTTTGAAGCAGAAGTCATTGTAATATTCAAAGAAGAAGTGTGACACAGTAGGATTTTCTTTCCAGAAACAGCTCCACATTTTTGCGGAGAAAGCCTCGGAAGAGAGATGGAATTACAAACCAAGAGACACATTGGAGGCCACTGTGGGAGTTTATACAGAAAGTGAGATGGCCTGGCCCTGGCAGAGTGGTGATAGAGGTCTGATCTTTATACGCATGGATTTGTGAGGGATTTAGAGTAATTCTGCTGGTTGGCTGGGTTGTGGACATTCCCTACAGGTTTCTAGAAGGAGCATTTATATGGCTTGTGGTGCTATCTTAGAGAGGGCAAAGGAAAAAATTTGAAGGAAAGACAATGTGTTCAAGCATGCTGAGTTTGAGATATTTCTGTTACATTCAAGAGTAGAAACCATGTAGTAGCTGAATGTAATGTAATGAAGTTTAAGATAAGCAATTTGGGATGCAGCTGAAGCTTGAAGGGCCAGCAATGTACTGATGATAGATTCAAGCAAAGAATGACGTTGTTCAGAAATGTGTAGGGCATGGAGAGAAAGGGGACAAAACAGACACAGCCTATCAGAACACCAGCACTGCATTTAAGGAATAAACAAAAGGCCTTGTTATGTAGATGGAGAAAAAACTTCTCAAAAACTTGGAGGAAAAGAGGAGGGAAAGCTCCCAACATAAGGGAAAGAGTTGGCCCAGCAGCCAAGTAAGAAAAGAATTGGAAGTTTCCAACGGTCATAGAGAAAATAAGAGAATGGAACTACTTAGGGATAGCAATTTCAGTGGGAGATGAAGCATTAGTTCGGGTTTGTAGTTTAAGAATGTGAAATCAGTAAGCTTTTCCACCAATCTCCAGAGATGAAGTAGCGTGTTTGGGGGGGGGGGGGAGAAACGCGAGAATGATGGAAAGGATGTGAGGTATGCTTCCTCCAAGACGACTGATTTGGAATCTGAAAGTGCAGAGTGAATATAGCTATTCTGTGGACAACAGGAGAAAGCAGTGAATGAGAAAGCAGCTTTCTAGTGCAGATGGTTCCCAATTTAAAATGGTTCAACAGGATTTTTCAACTTTAGGTTGGTGTGAAAGTGCTATGCATTCAGTAGAAACCATACTTAGAACTTTGAATTTGGATCTTTTCCAGGCTAGCAGTGTACAGTAAGACCCTCTCCCGTCACTGCTGAGCAGCAGCAGCAGCAGCAAGCCGAGGCTTCAGTCAGCCACAGGCCCCTGGAGGAAACAAGTGACACTCTTCAGTATGCTATGTTTGGAAGTTTAAATTCATTAAATGCATTTTTTGAGGTGCTGGGATCAAAACTCAGGGGCACTCTAGCACTGAGCTATATCCCCAATCCTTTTCCTAAATGTTTTATTTTGAGACAGTATCTTGGTAAGTTGACCAGATTCACCTCCAACTTGCCATCCTCCTGGTTCATTCTCCTCAGTAGCTGGGATCACAGGCATATGCCACTATGCTTGACTTACATGTATTTTCAACTGAGGATATTTTCAATTTCTGATGGAACATAACCACATCATTAGTCAAGGGGCATTTTTAGTAGTAAGAACCAATTCGGTGTTCAAGTTTGTGAATTTGTAGTAGCCCCAGTCTCTATCCTAATGTGATTAAAGTTTGAATCATCTTCTTTTATCCAAAAACCTAAAAGATGTAATAAAGCCATTCACCATACCATCAAACTTGAAAGCCACATAGAAAATGTAGGGAAATAGTAATATGGCATTTTTATAGAACAATTCAGTAACATATTCAGCAATGTTAAAAAAATTCAGTCTCTTGAGAATCTAGTTCACAGTTTGGAAGATCCTGATTCTTCATAGAAAAAGCCTTTCAAAGTTTCTCTTAAGCAACCTATTTGATCATTCTTACTCCCTTAGTATGAAAGACCATTCAATAGGTTCTTGAAAAATGAGAAGCTCCCTACATATACAAATTCTCCCCTCCTAATTGTGAGATCCCAATGTTACATCGCATTGATGCCTTTTGTTTTTAATCTATATGATTATCTCAGAAAACTGATGACCTCTATATGCCAGGCTTATCTCATTTCACTTTGAAATTTTTAGAAGCATTAGTGTTTGGATTACCTATTCTCAATAAAACTTGCTCTATATATACTTCCTTCATCCAAGAGTCTTTTAAAAAATTATCTCTGTTGTAAGTGAGCAATATTGTATTACTTTGTTTTCCTGCCACTGGGACACAATACTTGACATCCACAAAGGCAGAGAGGTTTAATTTGGCTCACAATTTCATGGGATTCAGTCCATGGTTGCCTGGGTCCAGGGCAGGAACTTTACAGCAGAAGAGTTGATATAGCAGAGATGCTTAATTGATGGTGGCTGGGAAGCAGAGCAGGACAGTACCAAAGATGAAGAAGCCAGAGAGCAGATATGGTACCTATGATGACACTCTGTGACCCACCCAGACACACCCAGAAATGTGCTTTATTAATCCCATAGGTGGCTCCCAAGTTAATGATTAAGCTTAAACATTGTATATATATGGGTGTATATATATATATATGTAGATATATATATATATATATGGAGATAGATATATAGATACATAGATATATATTAACCCCCTAGAGGACAGGTTGTTAAAGGGATGCTGCACATAAGGAAGTTTCATTGCCATTTATAATGATCAGTGCTCTATTTCTAGTTTATTGGTAAAGCCTTCTAGAAAATGGTGCACACATAGTCCATACAATGTGTTATACATCTTTGTTATCCATCAGCATACCTGCTGTGTTATGTACACAGTCGGCTTCCAATGAATTTTTACTGAATACTTGAATGAGTGAATTTTTATATCTTTTGAAAAATAGTTACTCTTTAATATCTATTTTTCAGTAATGTCAAGCTGAGTCTAAAAGTAATCAAGTGTAACAATTGTAATATTTTCCTAAGCTGTTGTACCTTAAATTCTACATGTTTTCACATTTACTTTCAAATAGCAAAAGCATAAAGCATCTTCTTCATATTTGCAATGAATCCTCATATTACAGATTCTCAATGTGGAGCTACCACCTGTGTTGACCTTGAAATCCCTGGGTGCAGTGTAGGATGGTGACTCAGGAAAAGACATTGGATTTTTTTAAAGTGTTGAATATTGCAGCTGGGTTTCTTAATCAGAAGAGAAAAAAGATTGAATACCTGGGGGACAAGTGTTCTACACACACAGAAAGACAATGCTCATCACCTCTGAATACACGATAATGGCAAGGCAGCGGTGCTGAGCAAGCAGAACGCACAGGTATGAGTATGGACCACGAAAAGTTGCTGCACAGTCAAAACTGATAGGGAAAAAAAGGTCTCATCCAGAAGCTTTGAAAATATTTTAAAAATTCTTTCCAAAAGGTTTATTTTTTAAAGATTTAGGATTAAAGTTACTTTCTAAACACTTAGCTCTTTCTAAAAAGAAAGTGTTTTCTGAATTTGGCTACTTCGGTGGGATGGTCTTTTGTCAGGATGAGGGTTGATAAAGAGTAATAGCTGAAATTCAGCACCAGAAAGTTCCAGCTGGCATAAAGTTTTTTTTAAATCATTGGTTTAGATTTTTACAAAACAATGATTTTCCAGTTGAGGGTAAATGAAACGAGTAACTTTTTACATGCATGAACTATTTTGTTTTAAGTTTACTCTCAGCCTCCCAAACACTCAAGACATTTAATGAGGTTTGCTGTCAGCACATTGTAGCTCTAATTTCTTTGTTTCTGGATACATTTATTCAATTGTTTCTAAAAGCATTTGTTGTGCACCTGCACCATGAATGATTCTTTGCAAAACTCTGTCAGACAAAAATAAAGTAGTATTCGTGCTTATCCTCGAAGAGTTGTTAATTATTTTCATGCTGAGAAAGTTTCAGAGTTTTTCTTTAAAACTGGCTGCAGTTAGATGAAAACATTACTTGATTCCTCTATTTTACCCAAAATGAATGCTTTTTTACTTGTCTTTTATGTGGCTAGAGTTAATAAACCTCTAAAGTTGCCCTTGCTCTTGCAAAATTGGATACATTGAATCATGCTTCTAATATTTCAGTCTTTAAATTTGCATAATTTTCATGGAGTGAGGAAAGCAAAAAGCTATACAAAAAGTATATTTTCCCATTTGTGGTAAAATTTTAAAATAAGAAAAATAGTCCAGATTGCTAGTGTCCTTCCTTTATCATATAAATTATTAATTCTTTCATTCAATTAGAGGGAAATTATAGCAAAAATTAAATATTTAAGTATTTTATTGATGTAAACATTGTCTTTTATGTACCTAAATGTGCAGACTCTTTTGACATAGTCTTTTGATTATTAACTTCTTGTTTCTGTATTTTCTATGGAGGAAATCTTTGTGTTGTTTAAATAATTTTCCAATTTGGAGGCAAACAATAGACTTTAAATGTGCTACCAGAGCAATGTTTTTATTATAACCTTGATAATGTTTATTTGATTAGACAAAATTATGATACAAACACACCATCAATAAATATTTTTCTCAAGTAGCAAAATAACTTGTAATTAAGCAGCATACTTAGTGATCAGAGTTCATCCTTTGAAAATGTAAAACCAAGTATGATAATAAAACACATGGGAAATTGCAGGACATAAAAAACCTGCAATTTAAAAATTTGTTTGGCATTTTTTGGATTGCCTATTATGCATGGAATACTCATTGGAAATGGGAAAAAAAGGGTAAGCCTTGAAAACGTTCATAAGATGGTTGTAAACAAACAGGTAAACCAATGAATACAATAGTGTTATTGTGCACACCAGCTGAAGAATCCCACTTCAGCATGATTTGGTTCTCTTGGCCAGGGCTTGTTAGACAAATGCTTCAGTTAGGTCAAGGCTTAGATTTGCTGTTAATTATACCCCAACTAAACTGTAGTAAGAAAATGATGATGAATCATTGCTTGGGGTGCAAAGAGTAGGCAGTGGTCAGATCCCAGAGTACCTAGTTAGTAGCCGAAGGAAGTCCATCCTATCCACTCACTTCCAATGTGGAGGAGCTGTGTGGAGCACAGAGTAGAACCTGGCTATACATGTCCCAAAGCACCTCAATAGGGATAAAGCCTCTACCAAAGCAAAAATAGCTCGGGGTGGGGCAGATGCCCACTCTCCTGTGTTCCCTCACTGAGAACCAACCTAGCCTAGGACTTCACGTCAGATCTCTTCCATGCCCTCCCTGATCACAAGCACAGATACTAGATTGCCACTTGCCATGCAGGTAGAATACATTCTGGTGCCTGTTAACCCACAAAGTGTACATGGCTGACATTGGGCAGCAAATATTTAAGATAATTAAAAATACTTACTTTGAGCCAAAGATCCACTTCTTGGAGTAAAAATGCCAGAGAAGGGTAGCAACAGTTGGAATCTCTCACATTTTCCTGTCATAGACTAAGTCCTGTGCTCCACAGTGTTTGGAAGGTGTTCTCCAAGAAGAGGTGGCCCATCCCATTAAGGAGGCCATGCCTTAGTGAGTTTGATTTACCAACCCTTTCTGTTCTTACATTGCCATTCCCCAGGGCAAGGAAAGATCCCAAATAAACCAAGTCAAGGCCATTTCAGCTGCGCCTAATACACTGAAACCGAAATCCCTTTGCATTAGCTTTTACATCTCTCTTTGGATTCTGATCAGCATTATATGAAATACTTTGTCCTTCTTTGCCATTTTACTTCTATCAGGTCAATATTATAAACCCCAGGTCTTCACAAATTCAAATTTCAATGAGAAGACATCACTGGACCATCTTTCCCAGACAACTCTGAATGTCCTATGCAAATTGTCTTATCTCTGCTCCAAAGCTGGCCATAACCTAAAACAAAGATAAAGATTAAGCTATGCTTATGGGGCCTGGACTAGACTCTATCTAATACACATCTGCATGACCACATAGTCTACATCCAAGGGCTGTAGCTTGTTGGAAAAGTAATTGTCAAGGACTTTCAGTGATAAAGGGGGAAAGTTCCTAGGGCATCCAAATATCTGAAATAAAGAGGATTTTGTGGGGAAAGTGTCAGTATCTAACTTCATATAACAGTTTCTGGAAGTAATGATGATCAAATTTAATTTTAAGGGTGAATAGTAATTCTCCAGACAGAACTGCCAGAGTTCTCTTTCAAGAACAGAGTGGCACAGCAACCCCAAAGGGAAATGAGATGGAACCCTCTGATACTCAACCACCTGGACCCACTGAACTGGCAACAAAAGGGGATCTGGAAAAAATGAAATCAGAAATAATTTCTCAGATAACAGGAGAAATTATGCCCCTAGTGCAAGACATGATTAATAAATCTAGAAAGGAGCTCAGGAACATGATGGAATCCCAACATAAGAAACAAATGGAATCCATAAAACAGATGCAAATAGATTTCCAGGAGATTAAAAACTCCATTGAAAGTCTACACAGCAGAATGAGCCAATGTGAGGACAGAATTTCAGATATAGAAGATAAGATTGCAATCAGTGACCAGGAAAAGAAAAATGGCTTCAAAATTATAAGGGAACATGAGAAATCAATCCAGCTGCTGCTACATGATGCAAAGGAGAATAACATAAGACTGATTGGGCTCAATGAAGAAACAGGAGAGAGTGGAGATGACATAAAAAAATCTCTTCACAGAAATAATGGCAGAAAACTTCCCAAGCAGGGGGAAAGAACTTGACATACACATACGTGAGGCATATAGGACTCCAAATAGCCTTGATCAAAAAACATCTACACATAGGCATAAAATTGTTAAGATTCCAGAAACACAACAGAGGAACAAAGTTCTTCAAGCAGTCAGAGAAAAGAAACAAATCACATACAAAGGAAAGCCCATCAGAATCACAGCAGACTTCTCAATGCAAACCCTCAAGGCAAGAAGAGCTTGGAGTGAAATATTCCAAGCCCTAAAAGAAAACAGCCTCCAACCCAGATTGATGTACCCTGAAAAACTATCTTTCAAAATGGATGGAGAAATAAGATACTTTCATGACAAAGAGCATCTTAGGAACTTCAGGAATACCAAACCAGCATGACAAAGAATTTTACACAATATCCTAGGAACAGACATTGAGGATCACAACCCCAGGAAGCAAAGCAGAATGAACGCACCTGGCATGACAAGAAATTAAATGTAAAGGGGGAGAACCCAACAAAAAGAGAAAGTCATGGCAATGACAAGTCAATACGTTTCAGTTATAACCATCAATGTTAATGGTCTCAATTCACCAATCAAAGGAAATAGACTGGCAGAATGGGTCAAGAAGCAAAATCCAACAATATGCTGCATACAAGAAACACACTTCATTCAAAAGGAAACTCATAGACTGAAAGTTAAAGGGTAGAAAACAATACTCCATGTGACAGGAACCTGAAAAAAAAGCAGGAGTAGCTATCCTCTTGGCAGATCAAGTAGATTTCAAACCAACACTGATTAAGAGAGATGAAGAAGGACACTACATCCTTGTAAAGGGAAGAATCCAAGAGGAAGAGATGACAATCATAAATATCTATGCACCAAACACTAGTGCACCCAACTATATAAAACAAATACTAATGGACATGAAAAGTCATATCTGCACTAATGCATTTGTAGTGGGGGACCTCAACACCCCACTGTCACAAATAGCTAGATCAACTAGACTAAAAATAAGTAATGAAATACTAGAATTCAATCCAACTCTTGAACAAATGAACTTAACAGATGTTTACAGAGTCTTCTACCCCACAAAATCAGAGTACACATTCTTCTCAGCTGCAGATGGGTCATTCTCAAAAATAGACCATATACTCACATATAGAACATGTTTAAGTAAGTGGAAAGGAATTGAAGTTGTCCCCTGTATATTATCAGACCATAGTGAGATGAAATTGGAGATCCATAGCAAAAGAAACTCAAAAAATTTCATAAACATGTGGAAATTGAACAACACACTTCTGAATAACCAATGGGTCACAGAGGAAATTGAAGAAGAAATCAGACAGTTCCCTCAGTTAAATGACAATGACAATACAACATATTGGAATCTATGGAACACAATGAAAGCAGTCTTATGAGGGAAATTCATAGCAGTGAGTATGCATATTACGAAACAGAATGATCCCAATTAAACAACCTGATGCTGAACATCAAGCTTCTAGAAAAAGAAGAACAGGACAACCTCAGACCTCATACAAGGGAGGAAATTATAAAGATCAGAGGAGAAATCAATGCAATGGAGACTAAGAGAACAATACAAAAAAATCAATGAAGCCAAGAGTTGGTTCTTCAAAAGAATCAACAAAATTGACAAACCCTTAGCCAACCTTATCAGAAAAAGGAAAGAAAAGGCCCAAATCCATGCAATTAGGAATGAAAAGGGTGAAATTACAACAGACCCAGCAAAAATCTAGAGGATCATCAATACCTACTTCCAAAACCTATACGCTAATAAGATGTACAACACAGAAGAAATGGACAGATTCCTAGATACAGATGAATTACCAAAGTTGAAGGAAGAAGACCTAAAAATTCTGAACAACCCAATATCAACCAATGAAATTCAAAA
Organism: Heterocephalus glaber; assembly: GCF_053883595.1. Classification (NCBI taxonomy): domain Eukaryota; kingdom Metazoa; phylum Chordata; class Mammalia; order Rodentia; family Bathyergidae; genus Heterocephalus; species Heterocephalus glaber. The sequence continues at coordinate 18,343,159 of NW_028258333.1, forward strand.
TGTAATTAAAAATTTATCAACTGGGGCCTGGGATTTAGCTCAGTGGTTTCGTTGCCTACTGCGCAAGAGCAAGGACCTGAGTTCAATCCCTGGTACCAAAAAAAAAAAAAAAAAGTATCAATTTAGAAAAGCCCGGGCCCTGATGGCTTCACTGCTGAATTCTACAAGACATTTAGAGAGGAACTGCTGCCACTACTCTTTCAACTCTTCAATGAAATTGAAAGGGAAGCAATACTCCCACATTCATTCCTGGAAGCAAGCATCACCTTGATCCCCAAAGCAGAGAAAGACCCAACTGAAAAAGAGAACTATAGGCCAATCTCACGAATGAACATGGATGCAAAAATCCTTAATAAGACAATGGCAAATAGAATGCAGAAGATCATCAAGAAGATCATACACCCTGATCAAGTGGGATTCATCCCAGGGATGCAGGGATGGTTCAATGTGTGCAAATCAATCAATGTAATACACTATATCAATAGAGCCAAGGACAAAAAACATATGATTATCTCCATAGATGCAGAAAAAGCATTTGACAAAATCCAACACGCATTTATGATAAAAACCCTACAAAAAATTGGAATAGATGGTCTCTACCTCAAACTGATAGAAGCCATTTATGAAAAACCAACAGCCAATATCATACTAAATGGTCAAAAACTGAAATCCTTCACACTAAAATCAGGAACAAGACAAGGATGTCCACTATCAACACTCTTGTTCAATATAGTTCTGGAAACATTAGCCATGGCAATTAGACAAGAGAAAGGAATAAAAGGAATAAAGATAGGTAATGAAGAAGTCAAATTGTCATTATTTGCAGATGACATGATGCTCTATATAGAAGACCCCAAGAACTCCATCAAAAGTCTTCTAGACTTAATAACCAAATTCAGTCAAGTAGCTGGTTACAAGCTCAACACACAAAAATCAATAGCTTTCCTCTACACCAATGACAGACTCACTGAGAGAGAAATAGGGCAAACAAATCCTTTCACAATAGCATCCAAAAAACTGAAATACCTAGGAATCATACTAACGAAAGAAATCAAAGACCTCTTCGCTGAAAACTATGGCACTCTGAAAAGAAAGATTGAAGATGATATTAGAAAATGGACAGACAACCCCTGCTCCTGGGTAGGAAGGATTAATATAGTGAAAATGGCCATACTTCCAAAACTGCTATATAGATTTAATGCAATTCCAATTGAGATCCCAGCAGCATACTTCATAGACCTTGAGAAAACAATCCAAAAATTCATTTGGAGAAAGAAGAGACCCAGAATAGCAAAAGCAATTCTAGGTAACAGAGACATGGCAGGGGGTATCACAATCCCCAACCTGCAACTCTACTACAAAGCTACTGTGATAAAAACAGCATGGTACTGGCAAAGAAACAGACTTGAGGACCAGTGGAACAGATTAGAAGATGCAGAAACAATGCCAGACACACTCAGCCATCTCATCTTCGATAAAGGAGCCAAACACCCTCACTGGAGGAAAGATAGCCTCTTTAATAAATGGTGCTGGAAAAATTGGGTTTCAACTTGCCAAAGATTAAAACTAGACCTGTATCTCTCACCATGCACTAAACTAAAATCAAAATGGATTAAAGATCTAAATATTAAAATAGAAACTCTGAACCAGTTGGAACAGAGGTTAGGTAGAACTCTTGAAGACATCGCTGTAGGAAAAGATTTTATGAACAAAACCTCAGTTGCCCATGAACTAGCACAAACAATCAACAAATGGGATCTCTTCTTATTAAAAGGCTTCTGCACAGCAAGAGAAACCACCAGCAGTGTGAAGAGACAACCCACAATGTGGGAAGAAACCTTCACCTGCTCTTCCTCAGACAAAGGTCTACTATCTCGAATCTATAAAGAACTTAAAAGGATCAGACCTCCCAAATTTAAAGACCCAATCTAAAAATGGGCATCTGAAATGAACAGACATTTCTCACACAAAGAAGTAGAAAGAGCAAATAAATACATGAAAAAATGTGCAACGTCACTGGTCATTCGAGAGATGCAAATGAAAACAACGCTGAGTTTCCACTTCACTCCAGAAAGAATGGCTGCTATCATGAAACCAACCAATAAGAAATGCTGGCATAGCTGTGGGGAAAGAGGAATGCTGCTCCACTGCTGGTGGGAGTGTAGACTGGTGCAAGCACTGTGGAAATCAGTATGGAGATACCTCAAAGAACTAGGACTGGAAGTCCCATTTGACCCCGCTATTCCACTGCTGGGGATCTTCCCCAAAGAATTAAAAGAATCATACCACAGTGATATATGTGCACCCATGTTCATAGCAGTGCAGTTTGTAAGAGCTAAAACTTGGAAACAGCCCAAATGCCCATCAACTGGAGATTGGATAAAGAAGATATGGTGTTTTTTTTGTAAAATGGAGTACTACTCAGCCATAAAAAATGAGAAATTAGAGACATTTATAGCTAAGTGGATGCACATTGAGGCAATACTCTTAAGTGAAATAAATAGGACACACATGTGTAAATACCAAATAGTTTCTCTGGTGTGAGAAACTGAAAATGTAAATAAGGACTAAATGTATAATAGGTAATGTGAAATAGGAAGAAAAGGGGCAAAGGGGAAGGAAGTGGGAGGGCTAGGGGAAAGGATAGAGGGGAATGGGATTAATATGAGAAAATGGAAAAATAGGAACAAAATCTTTGTAAATAGGGAGGACTGGAGGAGTTGAAGGGAGGTCTGGGCAAGGGTGAAAAATAAGAACCAAGAGAGACTATGTAAAGGTGCAAATTTCCAATGATGAATGTCATTATATTGTATACCTAAAATGTACCAATGATTAGAATGAATAATCGATAATGTAAAATAGGAAAAAAAAGGTCCAAAGGGGTAGGGGTAGTGGGAGGGGCAGGGGAAAGGAAAGAAGGGAAAGGAAAAATGATGAGAAATGGAAAAAATGGAAATAAAGTCTTTGTAAATAGGGAAGGGTGGAGGGCATGAAGGGAGGGCTAGGAATGGGGAAAAAATAAGAGCCAAGATGCATTATGTAAAGGTACAATTCCCAATGAGAAATGTAATTGTGTTGTATACCTACAATGTACCAATAAAAGGATTTAATACAAAAATAAATAAATAAATAAATAATTTTTAAAAATTTAAAAATTAAAAAAATAATAAAAAATAAATAAATTCTGTAAAATCTGTGGTAATATCTCCTAGATCTTAATATTGTAATTTTGAAAATGTACAACTGACATTGGGTAACGGCAAGAAAACGTCTAAAAGAGCAGGGGAATTGGGAGGGGTAGGGAAAGGGAAAAAATATGAGAAGAGGAAAAAAATGGAAACAAGGTCTTTGCAAATAGAGAAGTGTGAAGGGGGTGAAGGGAGGGCAAGGGAAGGGGAAAAAAAATAAGGACCAAGAGACTCATGTAATGGTACAAGATCCCAATGATGAATGTAACTGTATTTTATACCTAAAATGTACCAATAAAGTTAACGGGGAAAAAAATATATAGGAGAGATAACTTCAGTTCCTTTGCACTTACCTAAATATGTTCTATGAGCGAGTATGTGGTCTACTTTGGAGAACGAACCATGTGCAGCTGAAAAGAATGTGCATTCTGATTTTGTAGGATGGAACACTCTGTAAACATATGTTAAGTTCATTTGTTCACGAGTTTGATTGAATTCTAGTATTTCATTACTTAGTTTTTGTCTAGTTGATCTATCTATTTGTGACAATGGGGTATAGAGGTTCCCCACTACTATTGTATTAGTGCTTGTATGATTGTTCATGTCCATTAGTATTTCTTTTATATAGTTGGGCACACTAGTGTTTGGTGCATAAATATTTATGATTGTCATCTCTTTCTCTTGGATTGTTTCCCTTTACAAGAATGTAGTGTCCTTTATCTCTCTTAATCAGTGTGGGTTAGAAATCCACTTGGTCTGCAAAGGGGATAGCTACTCCTGCTTTTTGGGGGTTCCTATCACATGGAGTATTGTTTTCCACCCTTTAACTTTCAGTCTATGCGTGTCTTTTTCAATTAAGTGTGGTTTTTGTATGCAGCATATTGTTGGATCTTGCTTCTTGACCCATTCTGCCAGTCTATTTCTTTTTTTGGGGGGGTACCAAGGATTGAACTTGGGACCTTAAGCTTGCAAGGCAGGTGGCAGAACCACTGAGCTAAACCCCCAGCCCCTAAGCCAGTCTATTTCTTTTGATTGGTGAGTTGAGACCATTAACATTGATGGTTAAAACTGAAACATATTGAGTTATCATTGTCATGACTTTTTCTTTTTGTTGGATTCTCCCGCTTTGCATTTAATTTCTTGTCATGCCTGGTGGATTCATTCTGCTGGGCTTCCTGGGGTTGTGATCCTCATCTTTTCCTATGATTTTGTCTAAAATTTTTTGGAATGCTGGTTTGGTATTCATGAAGTTCCTAAAGTGCTCTTTGTCATGAAAGTATCTTATTTCTCCATCCATTTTGAAAGATTTTTTTTGCAGGGTATATCAATCTGGGTTGGAGGTTGTTTTCCTTTAGGGCTTGAAATATGTCACTCCATCCTCTTCTTGCCTTGAGGGTTTATGTTGAGAAGTCTGCTGTGATTCTGATGGGCTTTCCTTTGTATGTGATTTGTTTTCTCTGACTGCTTGTAGAACTTTGTTCTTCTGTTGTGTTTCTGGAATCTTAACAATTATATGCCTATGTGTAGATTTTTTTTGATCAAGGCTAGATGGAGTCTTATATGCCTTGCTTATCTCTATGTCAAGTTCTTTCCACCTCCTTGGGAAGCTTTCTGCCATCACTTCTGTGAACAGTTTTTTTATGTCATCTGCACTCTGTCCTCTTTCTTCATTGACTCCAATCAGTCTTATGTTATTCTTCTTTGCACTGTCTAGCAGCTGCTGGATTGATTTCTCATGGTCCCTTACAATTTTGAAGAAATTTTTCTTTTCCTGGTCACTAATTGCAATCTTATCTTCTATATCTGAAATTTTGTGCTCACATTGGCTCATTCTGCTGTGTAGACTTTCGATGGAGTTTTTAATCTCCTGGAAATCTGTTTGCATCTGTTTTATGGATTCCATTTGTTTCCTATGTTGGGATTCCATCATGTTCCTCAGCTCCTCTATTTTTTTATCTGTCTCCTCTCTAGATTGATTAATCATATCTTGCACTATGGGTACAATCTCTGCTGTTATCTGCGAAATTATTTCTGATTTTATTTTTTCCAGGTCTTCTTTCATTGCTTCTTCAGGGAGTCCATGTGGTTGAGTATCAAAGTGTTCCATCTCATTTCCCTGTGGTGTTGCTGTAGGTGATCTGGAAGTCTGGTTCTGAGTCTTGTTTACATGTCTTCTCATTTCAACGGTGAGGGGTGGGGGCTGCTGGCGCCTTTGCGACTCACATCCTCTGTGCTGGGACGGGTGGTAGGTTGGCCTGGAAGCTTCCTACTCTGCACTGGGAGCTGTGGCACATTGACCCAGAAGCCTCCTCTGCACTGGGAGCTGTCTGCCAGTATCTTATTAGGGATTTTGCATCTATGATCATTAGCCTATAGTTCTCTTTTTCAGTTGGGTCTTTCTCTGCTTTGGGGATCAAGGTGATGCTTGCTTCCAGGAATGAATTCGAGAGTATTGCTTCCCTTTCAATTTCTTTGAAGAGTTTAAACAGTAGTGGCAGTAGTTCCTCTCTAAATGTCCTGTAGAATTCAGCAGTAAAGCCATCAGGACCTGGGCTTTTAGAAAAAGAAAAAGAAGAGCAGGACAAACCCAAACCTCATACAAGGGATGAAATTATAAAAATCAGAGGAGAAATCAATGCAATGGAGACTAAGAGAACGATACAAAAAATCAGTGATGTCAAGAGTTGGTTCTTCAAAAGAATCAACAAAATTGACAAACCCTTAGCCAACCTTACCAGAAAAATGAAAGAAAAGGCCCAAATCCATGCAATTAGGAATGAAAAGGGTGAAATTACAACGGACCCAGCAGAAATCCAGAGGATCACCAGTACGTACTTTCAGAGCCTATATGCCAATAAGTTGGGAAACACAGAAGAAATGGACAGATTCCTAGACACATATGAATTACCAAAGTTGAACGAGGAAGGCTAAAAATTCTAAACAACCCAATATCAATCAATGAAATTGAAAACATAATTAAAAACTTATGAACTAGTGAAATTTTCTAAATAAAATCACTGAATGAGAATACAAAATAAGGAGATTTGGAACGAATTTGTGGCAGAGCTGGTTGACTAACTGAAGGTGACATGAGTATGACCACAAGCTTTTTTTGGTTTAGCTAGTTGTTTGTAAACCTATTGCAGTGTTCTCTGCTCCCTTTCTGCCTAAGATTTATCACTATGTTTTTCTCTGGAGCATGCATATTAAACTAGTGAGCAATGTTTGTGTATTAGTTTTCCATGTCTGTGTAAAAATTACCATAGACTTAAGGACTTAAAACATCATCAACTTACTAGCTCATACTTCTGTAGGTCACAAGTCTGGTTAATACATTCTAGGTTCTCTGGTTAGGGTCTCACAAGTATGAAATCAAGGTGTCAGCTAGGTGAGCTCCTCCCTGGAGATCAGGAGAAGAACCTCCTTTCAAATTCATTCAGATTGTTGACAAAATCTAGTTCCTTGCAGCTATAGGACTGAAGTTCCCATCAGATGACAGCTAAGCTGAAGGAAATGATGGGTAGAAGAAACAGGAAATATACATCCACCACTTCCATCCAAAGATCAAATAGAGGTATTAATCCCCTCCAAAACAGCAGAGATTCAACACACAGATAAGTAGAATTTCTGAAGAGAGACTAGAACAAACAGAAGTGAGGATCAAGTAAACCATAGAATAGGTAGCATTCATTGAGAGCATACTGTTTCAGGCACCATGCTAAGCATGAAACTTTTGTCACACCCATGTGTTCTACTTTCATCATTCTTGAAGATGATCACAACCTCAGTCAGATATTCATCCACACTATCTCCTCAGGTCTCAACTGGTTCACTTCTCCAAACTCCAGACTCTGCTCTAGCTATCTATTCAACATCTCTCCTTCTACTTCTCATAATCTCTCAAACATACCATGTCCAGACTTATCATCTGCCCAGCCACAATCCTGGTGCCCTGCTGGGTTTCCTGCATCAGGAAAACCATCCACCATCCTTTCTGTTTGTGAGCACTTGAAACCTAGTTGTATTTTGCTCTTCTTCCCCAAATCCAGATACATTTGTCTCCTAAATATCTTCCTTATCTATGTTTTCCACTAAAACCTGATCCAGGTATCACTGTTTATTGCTTGGAGTATCTGCCCAATTGGACTTCCTATGTCCTCTCTCATTTCCAGTCCAAAATCTTTACAAATCATAAATCTCAGTGCTTTACCACTACCAACTAAAACTATTTAATATTTTCCCATTGCTCTTAGGTTGAAATTTCTTAACATGGATTCCAAGACCTGCAGAGCCTGGCCTCTGCTCTGTACTCTGCCCACTCTCACTGCACTGGTTTCTTTCTTCCTAAATACACATTGTCCCAAAAGGTCTCTGTACATGGTGTCCCTGTGCGTGGGAATATTCCCCACCTCCAGCTTGTTTGCTTCTTATTCATGATTCAGTTCTCTGCTGGTGTCAGCCAGATCCATTTCTTTCACTTGTACACTGTACCACAAAACTTTCCTTCAGTTATCATTGATCTCATTGCAATTATACATTTCCTTCATGCTGATTTAATGCCTGGGCCCAGGAGATTAAAAGTTCCAAAAGAACACGAACTTTTTCTGGTTTTGATAACATTTCATTGCCATCACCCAGCATAACTCCTAGTAATTGGTGCTCAGTAAATATGTGTTGGTTCAGTAAATGAACAACTTACTTCTAATTATATAGCAACACCAGAGAAGGGCCAGCCTGGTACTCCATCAGAGATAGATAGATAGATAGATAGATAGATAGATAGATAGATAGATAGAGATAGAGATATAGGTAAGCTTTATCTACAAAGTGTCTTTCTTATTCTTATTAGTTGTTTTTGTCCTTGTTTTACTCTTGGGTGATATTACCATTACAATCCTTTCTTCCTTTGTGTGTGTGTGTGTGTGTGTGTGTGTGTGTGTGTGTGACAGTATGGTTCATCCATCAACCACCTTTAATTTTAACTTTGCTAATTCTTTTTTTTATTATGAATCTTTAAAACTTCATCTTATGGAACTATATTTTTAAACAATGTAAGTTATGAGAAGATTTTTTTCTTTCTTTCTGAAGGTTGTTTACTTCATTTACATTTCTCAATCTGGTGATATTTTTGGTCTTAGTTTTATATTTTACCTTTTATTTTATTCTTTTATTTCATTATTAAATTTATTTTATTCCATTGTTCTGTTGTATTTTCCTGTGTGATCTGGGTTTCTCTGTTATTTTTTGTGTTATTTTATGTTTATAACAAATTTTTAGTTTTAAATTTTATATTTCTGAATAATGCATTTAAACTACTCTCAAAATTTTTCATCAACCTTAAACATTATCTGCAAACTTTTCTAAGGAAGATGGGGAAATTATCATATATACTTATTCTCTCAAATTTATACACCTCTCCCTATACTGATATGGTTAGTTGTATTGTTATTATAAATTATCCTGGTGTTATCTTCATGAATTAAAATAAACACTTCACCCTTCCTTGCTTGGATTAGCAACATTATAATTTCCCAAACTCCATAATGAAATAAAAGGAAATTAGGAGATGTATACTTCCTCCCAGCTCCTCTTCATTCCACCTTCCTATTGTACTGAGATCATACTTCTAGGATTTCTACTACATTTTATAACTTCCATGTTCTCTTCCAATGCCATAATTCCCAGTTGTTTAGTCTTGGTGCTATATCTAAATTGTTTCAGTACTCACATCAATATTCTCATTTCCTATTCCTGAGTTCCTTATTTTTATTTATCACTTATCTCTTGGTAAGCTAGATTTCATAATTGTGTAGTTTTTTCCTGCCCCACCAAAAGCTACTGGGTACCATATTTCCTGGATTCTTCTGTGTCAAAATAATCTGTTTTCTATATACTTGAATGACATTTAACTGAATATGAAAATCTCAGAGGCACTTTATTTCCCTGAAGACCTTGTAATGATTGCCATACCGTTTTCTAGTACTGTTGCTATGAAATTTAATGTCAATTTGGTTTTTCCTTAATTTAGGCACAGTATATTTCTGGCTTGGTTTTACTCACTCATTCATCAAGTACTAATGGAGTATTTACTATGTGATAGGCACTGGTCTAACTGCTAGGTCCACGTCAAGTTCCTTATTCTTGACACCCAGTCACTTTATCATTATCAATTATACTAAAACATGAAGATATGGAGTACACCTTCAATTCAGAGAGTCAAATCTTATTTTATAGCAATGGGGTTTTTTTTGCCTTTGAGATGTTCTGGAGGGCATCTATTAATTGTGTTCTGTATGAGAAAGTGCTTGGGGTTGTATTCTCTTTATGATTTGATTCATCTTCTCATATGATCTGGTAGGGATCGTTAGAGGGGCGTGTGGATAGGGATGATAGAGGACATGACCTGGGCTGATGATTGTGTATGCTTATCTACGCTATGTACTTGAGGAAGCCAGCTCTTGTGAAATTATTAGATGTACACACTGTGTGCCCCTTAACCTCCTGACCTTTTCCTCAACCCAGAAACAAAAGCTAAGACCCTGATTGGCCTACATTACACCAATAGTGAGACAGTTATATTTATATACCAGCTTAGTCCTGTAAGTGTGAGTACAGTGTCCCCTGACCCTTGAAAAATTCAGTTGAATTCCTCTTACCTTGTAGCACACTGTTGCAAGGTAGCTAATTCTCCCGCATTGGCCTATAAACTTTTGCTTCTTATTACTTTAACTTCTGACTTCCTCATTCTCTGCTGAGGGCCTTCAGCTCTGAGCCAGTCTTACCCTAGTTCCCTCTTCTTCCCTGTAGTGGAGGTGAGGGATCCAGAGACCCAGGGGGTAGACAGGGGGTCATTGAAGACCTCTGGCCCCCTCAAAGACCACTGGCCTGATGCAGCAATCCACTTGCCTGTTTTTTGTTGTTATTTTTGTCCTCCACTCACCTTGCTTTTCTTTCTGTTTTTCTTTCTATCTCTCAAATACCTTTACGTTGGTCTATGCCCGTTTTTAATTATGACTCATTTTTAAATGTGAGCACCTCCATCTAGTTTAGTTATTTGCTCAAGAAATACAAGGGGATAATACTGTAGTTTGTTAAAATATGTTAAAGGTCCAGTCTCCAGCCCGATATGTTAAGAGGTGGCCAAAACCTCAAGAGATGGGGTCTCACAAGAGGCTTTAGGTCATTGGAGTGTGCCTCCAAAGGGACTTGTGGAACCTCAATATCGTTCTTTCTCTCCCTTTCACTTCCCTGCCATAAGTGAGAGGTTTTGCTCCACCTTGTGTTCCCACCATGATGTGCTGCCTCACCACAGGCCCAAAGAAATGGAGCCTATCAATCGTAGATTGAAACTTCCAAACCTTTAAGCCAAATGAAACCTTTTCTCTTTATAGGTTGATTTATCTCATGCATTTGTTATACTCGTGGAAAGTTAAGTAAACAGAAAAGGAGGGGAGAGAGAGCCAAGAGCACAGGAGCAATATTGTCTGCTGACCTTCTCATCAGCTCTGCCCTGACTTTGGTCCAAAGATCTGCCTATTCACAGTCCTACACGCCTTCTGGGGTTGAGCAGAAGGTTTTGGTGATTCACAGTGAAGCCTCATAGACTCAAGTTCTCTGGGTGGTGACTTGACATTTATTTTCATTCTCTTCTACCAACATTAATTTACTGATCAAAGCTAACTCCATGCAGACAGTTCACACGCACACAGTTCGCAAACATAACAGAGTTTGGAAGTTAAGATAACGAGCTCAGCACTGGAATCCAGGCCCTGTAACTGACTAGCAAAATTGAGATAATAACAGTACCCTCATTATAGAATTACTCCAAGAACTACCTAAATTGGTACGTGTAAACCATTTAAATCAGTGCCTAGCACATAGTATGCTTTCGGTAAATTTTGGCCATTGTTGTTGTCAGTATTATTATTATTATTATTATTATTATTATTATTATTATTTTGGTACTGGGGATCAAACTCGGGACCTTGCGCTTGTGAGGCAGGCAGTGGAACCACTGAGCTAAATCCCCAGCCCTGTTGTCAGTATTATTATTAATAGCATCATTATTCCCATCGTATGCTTCCAGCATGTTTCCTGCAAAGGCAATGAGTTTCCTCTTTCCAGCCCCATCTGGTCTGCAGTTCCTTGGTGTGGGATGTGGAATTCATGATTCGCAATAGGAGATAACGGGAAAAGCCTTTTGGAGCTCTGCCACCGACTACTGAGGAACTCTGACCTATGTGCATGGCCTTTCAGTGTTAGTCCACTTTTGGCATCCTCTGGAATCGGGGCCAAATGTCCCTATATTTAGAAGTAATTGTTCATAGTTCACTGTGTCTGTCTCCTGGTTTCATTAAACATGGACTCTTGTTAGAATTTCTGTTGCTTTCAGCTGATATTATAGAGTAGAGCTTAGTATGGTTATCTTTACACTGCCATCTTCAAGCAGAAGTCTTAAGTACTTTTAAATCCAGGAATATTTTTAAATAAGTGAGAACTGGTGAGTGCCGCTTTTTCTCCACTGAAGCTTAAATATGAAGACATTATAAGAAGGATTTATGAGTTCTTAATGTAGTGTTCATAAAAGGACATTTAAACCTAAAAATAAGTTCCTAGGGAGATTATTAAATCTTATTCCAATTTTGTACTTGTGACTAAATATTTTCTTTATTTAGAAAAAGGTTTTGCATGAGAAATGGAAGTACAGTTATAATATAAAATCTTGGTAAATACATTTCACATCATTATTATTATTTAAAACATGAAATATTAACCAAATATAAATATATATTTATATTTTAAGTATATATATGAATATAGATATTCAAAAGATATATTCTTTTAATAGTATAAACCTGGCTTCAAACCACCTTGTCCGAAACAGAGGTAGAATATTATGGATTTTACATTTCCTTTGAATGCATGTGTTACACATTATATTATGGAAGTAAAAGAATGAAGCCAGTTAATGGTTATTTGTTGTTTTCGTGGTGATGGTGGTGAAGACAATCATGATGGTGGCAGTGATGGTCTCACATTTATAAATGTTCAGACAACTGGTTTAAATAATTTCATTTCATTTTCAAAACAACCACAGGAGGTAGTCTATTACTGTGCCATAAGGAAACAGAGGTTTAGGGTTTTAAGTCACATCCTCAGCATCATTGGGGCAAATAAGAGATTCACCAAGCCAAACTGGCTCAAAATCTGTGCTCTTGAATAATGTGCAAAACTCCCATCCACTGATACTGCCTTCCCAATAATATGGGCATCACAATATCATTTTGCATGAGGAAATAAGTAAATTTTTAAGTCAATCATTTTCTCAGGATCACCCAATTCAAAAGGCAGAGAAGATCTTAACATATGCCAATACCACATTCATTAAAGCTTTTAAAAATTAGAAAATTGAAGTTACATGTCCCAGAACACAGTATCAGAATCTTCTACTCAGTATTTTTCAATTGATTTATAATTGGGGTTGTTTTGTTTTGTTTTGTTTGGTACTGGGGATCGAATTCTGGACCTTGCACTTGCAAAGCAGGGGGCAAAACCACTGAGCTAAATCCCCAGCCCCTATAATTGTTCTAAAACCATGTCTTAGTCACTTTGTTCATTGCTGAGACAGAATAATGGACACCAACAAATTAAGGAGAGGCTTATTTGGCCCTATTTACAATCCATGGTCACCTGGCTCCAAGGCAGGATGATGTGGCAGAGGGACCCAGTGGAGGGGAAGCTGCTCCAGTCTTGGTGACAGGGGACCAGAGAGGGAATGAGGAAGCCGGGAAAGGAGACAAAGCCTTCCAGTCAGGCCCACCAGTGACCAGGCTGTTCTGCAGGTCCCGCCTCCCAGCAGCAAGTCAGCTATACAGCCTCCATATCCAATCACCTCTCTAAAGCCCACCTCGGAGCTCATGAGGCTCTGGGCGGACATCTAGACACAAGCCATAACAGATCATTTTCCCTGTCCTAAAGCAGTAGGGAAGGGAAAAAAACCTCTTAGAAATGTTCTTTTCCATGGATGGTCAAATCTTTCAAAGCTTGAATGAATCTCCAAACTAAATGATCACTTTGCTATTAAACATAGGAAAAAAGAAATTCCTGTGAACAATGGTGCGTATAAACTGAATTTTTGAGGTATACAAATATGATTCTCCTTGGAGGTGATTTTTTTTTAAATTCAAGTTGCTGAAGTAAGTCAAAAGAGATAAATATAGCACTGTGCCTGTATATGGGGAGGTTAATCATAAAATGCATCTTTGTTTTAAAATCCCATGAATGTCAGAATAGGAAACTATCCAGTGTCAGTTCATAAATGGACCATTCTGTTTGAAACTTTGATGAATGACTCCCTGGCTTTGCTTCTCTTTGCTAAGAAGGAAGCAGTGGCCTTCTGGGGCAGTGCTTTAAGATACTTCTATGAGATTTATGTGGTACAAAGCACTCTCAAAGACAAATCAATATATCCAAGTAGAGCATTCTAATATAATCACACTGATCAAGAAAATGTTTTGTCACCACAGATCTGTCATTCTTTCCTTTCATTGTGTGAAGCTGCCTAAATTTTTATGTTACTGAAATAAAACTCGGGGTGACATTCTTCGGTAGTGTTTCATACTAACAGAATTCCATAAAACCAGTCAGCATTTTGGACGCAAACTTTCCCTAAGAACACTATTCAAGTTCAAATTTGACAGGAGCAATAACAGATCAAGAACAAAACTAGTGAAGAAACATGGGCCTGGATTATGGCCTTATAATTACTTGTGAACCTAAATTTACACACAAAGTTAGTTTGGAATATTTAGCCAAATCACAAAGTCTGTAGTACTGTGAGAAAGGTCACCTCATTGCTCCGCACTATTTCTGAGGGAAGACTTATAGATGTCACGATTGTCAGGGGGTCAGGTTCCCACTAGGCCCATTCTTCAACTCTGCTCAGCTCCTAGTGATGCAAAGCCTATCAACCCTCCTCCCACTTCTATCTAGTTTAGTGAGCATCACTTCCCTTTTGCTTTAAAGAAACTAAACATTGACGTGATTAAAATTTTCCTAGTTCTTGGCAGTGAGATAAATAGAGCAATGAGGGTGTCTGTCTCAAAATTGTGTATGAGAATATATTTAAGGGAAAAGGTAATGTAAGGGCTATTGATGGAGTTTTAGGGGGCCAATAAGTACCATTCTCTTTTATACCTGAAACTGTGAGAGCCTTGTATCCCCAGTTCATATGTTGAAGTCCCAACTCCCACCACCTCAAGATGTGACTGTATTTGGAGATAAAGTCATCAAAGATATCATTAAATAAAAATGAGATCATTAGAGTGTATCCTTATAAGAAGAGGAAATTAGAACAAAGACACACACAGAGGTGGGAGATGATGTGAAGACAGAGGGAGAAAAAGGTCATCTGTAAGCCAAGGCCACAGCTCTCAAAAGAAAGCAATCCTATCCATACATTGTTCTTGGATTTCTAGCCTTCACAACTGTGAAGAAATAAATTTCTGCTGTTTAAACTACCCAATCTGTGGCACTTTGTTATAGTAGCCTGAACAAATAAATATACTCTATACCAGAGCTCAGAAACAACTGATAAAGAGCAATAGAAACCAGAGAGATGAGGCAATAAGGTATGAGACATCTTGTTGATAAAATGCACTTGAAAATGTGGCTTTCGATGAGTCAATAGCGCTTGCATTGAATTTATCCCCTCAGTCCAGCAGGCCTACCCTGGAAATGTGGCATAGGTAGAAGGTGAGGAAGCACTCTAGGCACAAGCATAGAAATCCTAAAGAAAGAAGACCCAGAGCCACTGAGGACAAAAGAGAACTCCCTGGGGAGGAGTGAGTGATGGGGTGTAGGGAGGCTAGGAGTGCTCTTCCTGTCGTTTTCTTTTTGGGAAGGAGTAGAAATCGCTCCACTCTATGGGAGGTGAAGAATGGGAATAAGTGTTCCTGCCCCTACCCTGAGTAGATTTCAAGTTTTATTCTATCACGTCCTTCATAGAGACATAAGGTCAACTATGGCCACCATCACTTAAAAGCCATGTGCAACCAAAATATCACAAAGTAAAATCTTACTTTCCCTCCTCAACATGCTCATCCTTCATAATTCCTTTCTTGGAAGACTGACATCATCATCCAACCTTGGGCCAGGCCACTACCTGGGGCCATCTGGTTTTGTCTTTCTTACTGACCTGTGGATTCCTCCTCTTACATGGCTCACTTATCTGCCTGTCCCAGAGCAGCCCCACCAATGATGCTTTAGTCAACCCCTCATCATCTTTGTCTCTGGATCCCAACCCAGTCTTCCTTACTCCTTGCTCGCTATGGTTTGTTCGCCAAAGTATCATATACTGGGAGTTTGGTTCTCAGTGTAACAATGTTGACAGGTGACGGTACATTTCATGGGTGGAGACACACAGAAGGTGATGGGGTCCTGACCGTCCTGTGACAGGTTAATGTCGATCTTGAGGGGCGTGTTAGGTCTTGCAGGAGTGAATTAGGTCCCATGAAGGTCCAGTTGTTATGAAATAGTGAGTCTGGCCCCTCCCTGCTCTCTTGTTTCCTTTCTCTCTCTGTTACCTCATTCTCTCACACAGATTTCACCATGTGATACCATCCTCCACAAAGTTCTCACTAGAAGCTGATGCTGATGTTTTGGGCTCTTGGACCCTTGGAAATGTGAGCTAAGTATACTTCTTTATAAAGTACCCAGATTCTGGCATTTTGTAATAGCAACACAAAAAGAACTGAGACATTGGCCTTTTCACACATACCAGTCTTCTCACTGTCAACAGAATGAAACTTCTAAAACTCTAATTTTACCCAACCCCCCATAAATTAAAAGCCTTCCAGCTCCATATGTAAATACCAGGAATTCTGCCTGATCTGGTCCCTCTGTCTATCAAGCAGAGCTAGAGGGAGTTAGAGTCCAGTGGTCATCACCAATCAGGGACACCAGGCTCTGATGGTGAAGAGAAGGCAGAACAAGCTCTGCCCAAGGGTTAGGAAGAGTCCCCACTGGCAGTGAGGAACTTTATCTTCCATATCACCTGGAGGGTCCATCTTGGTAGAAAGTCAGTGCAGTGCCCTTCTCATTCTTTCCTCCCTGTTGGCTGAGAGGCGAAATAAATGGTACAGCCCATCCCTCTTCTCTCTGGCGTCTTCTGCACAGAGAATGTCATTCTCATACAATGGAGTATAATCTTTCATTTAGAAGATGTGTCCTTGTAGGAAAAGATTTGCATCCCAAACGCTAGCTGTAAATCAGTGAGTTGTTTTAATTTCCATGGGCAACCATTTGATTCTCACACAAAGCTCCATTCTCCTACAGTTTTATCAGCACTGAAGATATTTTGATCTCCATCTCCCTGACCCCAGAATTTCAATTCTGAATAGCATAGGGAAAAGTGAATGTCATTCTAACTCACTCAATCAGAACTTTCAAGAGTAATTCTCCTGCCCCTGGGTTATAGATCTGCAGTGTCGAAAGCTTGTGAATTGACACAGTAGAACAGGTCACAGCTAACTACATTTGCTCATGAAAGAGGTGACTTACAGCAGAGGAGCCTCTGTTTGGCAAGCAATTGAAGGATCAGCTGCCATGACACAGAAAGTCCTTAGCACGCCTACTTGTGGAGCTTGTTTAATTCCATATATCTTGTGCTTTTGAGTAGTCTATTTTCACAACAATGCCACTTTCTTGCTAATGCCTGACATCAGAGTTCTATGGTGCTCCTCATCCTCCTCCTTTAACTCTTTACAACTAATTTATTAGCAAGTCATGGTGTTTCCACCATCTTAAGTTTCTGTGCTCACCATCTCCCTCCGTTTTTAAACTTCCACCCTACTTCCTTGCTTTCATCAGAACCCTACAATAGCATCCTAACTGGTCTCTCTGAATTCTGTCTCCTCTGGAATTCATCCAGTTCACCACTTACAGATGAATATTTCCAAAGGGCATATTTAGTTATGCCTTTTCCCTCTTCAAAACTGCCAATGAGACACAATTGGCTTCTAAATAAAAAATGACTCCTCCTGCTGGAATTGAAGAAAATCCCTTCACAACACAGCTCTAAATTCTCTTCTTGGCTTTGTCTTCCTACATTTTGTACTATAGACGTGCTAGATCAATAAGTGTCACCTGAACACAGCTCTATACCTTTTCTGCCTTTATCTTTTTACTCATATGTCCCTACTTCTGAAGGTATCTTTTTTTCTTTTCTGAATCAGATTTTGAAGGCTAAGTAGGAATTAATAGTCAAAGCATAACTATTGTATTAGTCACCTTCTCATCACTGGGACACAATACCGAAAATATTAAAAGAAGAGACATTTATTTTGCCTCATGGTTTTTACTGGGTTCAGTCCATGGTTGGTTGGCTCCAAGGCAGAAATGTCATGGCAGAAGGGCAAAGAAGAGAAAAGCTGCTCAACCCCTGCCAGCCAGGAAGCAGAGGGAAAGCAAATGAGCCAGAGGCAAGAGTACACCCTTCACAGCCCCAGTTAACTCACCTCCAACCAGCCACACTTCTAAACAGCACATTTAGCTACTAAAATCATCATTGGAAGAATCCAATGATGAGACTGGAATCCCCATGATCCAATCAACTTCCAAACAAATGAAACTTTGGGGGAACTAAATTGTAACAACTGTTTAATGAAATCTTTTCTTATCTTACCAAGTCTGTTTGAAAATCTCTCTCTCTCTCTCTCTCTCTCTCTCTCTCTCTCTCTCTCTGATACTTTGTGCTTTTCTTAGTTGCTTCTTCCCTTCCACAGCACCCAGAATTTCCTCCTTTTCTATTCTCAGTCACATGGATTGGGTGGAATTCACTCCTTTTGGGTTTTCAAGTGAAACATAAACCAGTTGACTTTCCATTATATATCCAAATTTTGATATTGCTTAGGGAAGAGGTATGACCCATGTAAGAACCATGCAGCATAAGAGATATTGTCTAGGCTTTGAGAATAGGACCTTCCCTTGTTTCTCTCTATTTTTTTTCACTAAGTACATTTCTACATTGTAGGTATGCAATATGACGGCATTTATCATTGGGAACTTGTACCTTTACATGATATAGCTTGGTTCTTATTTTTTCCCCATTCCCCTGCCCTCCCTTCAACCGCTTCACCCCTCTCTATTTACAAGACTTTGTTTCCATTTTTCCTTTTCTCATATTTATTCCTTTCCCTTCTTTCCTTTCCCCTAGCCCTCCCACTTCCCTTCCCCTTTGGACCTTTTCTTCCTATTTCACATTATCTATTATACATTTTGATCCTCAATTACACTTTCAGTTTCTTACACCAGAGAAACTATTCAGTATTTACACATGTGTATGTTATTTGTTTCACTTAAGAGTATGGCCTCAATGTGCATCCACTTAGCTATAAATGTCTCTAGTTTGTCATTGTTTATGGCTGAGTAGTACTCCATTTTATTAAAAAAAAAAAACCCCACATCTTCTTTATCCAGTCTCCAGTTGATGGACAATTGGGCTGTTTCCAAGCTTTAGCTATTACGTACTGTGCCACTATTAACATGGTGCACATATATCACTACAGTATGATTCTTTTGGGAAGATACCCAGCAGAGGAATTAGCTGGATCAAATGGGACCTCTAATCCTAGTTTTTTGAGGTATCTCCACACTGATATCCACAGTGGTTACACCAGTCTACACAATCACCAGCATTGAAGAAGAGTTCCTTTTTCCCCATAACCCTACCAGCATTTGTTATTGGCTGACTTCTTGATAGTACCCATTCTTTCTGGAATAAGGTGGAATCTCAGTATTGTTTACATTTGCATCTCTGAAATGATCAGTGACGTTGAACATTTTTTCATATGTTTATCTGCTGTTTCTGCTTCTTTGTCTGAGAAATATCTATTCATTTCAGATGCCCATTTTTAGATTGGGTCTTTAAATTTGGGAGGTCTGATTTTTTTAAGTTCTTTATATACTCTAGATAGTAGATCTTTGTCTGAGGAACAACTGGTAAAAAATTTTTTCCCACGTTGTGGCTTGTCTTTTCACACTGTTGGTGGTTTCTCTTGCTATGCAGAAGCTTTTTAATAGGACAAAATCCAATACCCATTCATGATAAAAATGCTACAGAAAATTGGGATAGTCTTTATCTCAACCTGATAAAAGAGATCTATGAAAAACCAATAGCCAACATCATACTAAATGGTCAAAAGCCAAAATCCTTCATGCTAAAATCAGGAACAAGACAAAGATGTCCACTATCACCACTCCCATTCAATATAATTCTGGAAACATTAGCCACGGCAATCAGACAAGAGAAGGAAACAAAAGGAATAAAGATAGGAAATGAAGAAGTTAAATTGTCATTATTTGCAGTTGACATGATTCTCTACAAAAACTCCACCAAAAGTCTTCTAGACTTAATTACAAAATTCAGTAGAGTAGCTGTATATAAAGTCAACACAAGAATATCAATGCCCTTCCTGTACACAAACAACAGACTTACTGAGAGAGGAACTGGAAAAACAACTCCTTTCACAATAGCATCCCAAAAAATGAAATACTTAAGAAGCAACCTAGGGCCAGGGATTTAGCTCATTGGTTTCACAGCCTGCTGCGCAAGTGCAAGGACCTAAGTTCGATCCCTAGTACCGAAAAAAAAGAAAAAAAAAAAGAATCAACCTAACGAAAGAAATCAAAGATCTCTACTCTGAAAACTACAGCACTCTGAAAAAATAGATTGAAGAGGATATCAGAAAGTGGAAAGACATCTCTTGCTACTGGGTAGGAAGAACCAAAATAGTGAAAATGGTCATATTTCCAAAACTGCTATATCGATTCAATGCAATCCCAATTGAAATTCCAACAGCATACTTCACAAAACTTGAGAAAGCAATCCAAAAATTCATTTTGAACAAGAAGAGACCTAGAATAGCAAGAGCAATTCTAGGCAACAAAGACAAAGTAGGGGGTATCACAATCCCCAACTTGAAACTATACTACAAAGCTACTGTGATAAAAACAGCATGGTACTGGCAAAGAAACAGACCTGAGGACCAGTAGAACAGAGTAGAAGATACAGAAACAACTCCAGACACACTCAGCCACCTCATCTTTGACAAAGTACCCAAACACCCTCACTGGAGGAAAGATAGCCTCTTTAATACATGGTGCTGGAAAAACTGCATTTAAACCTGGCACAGATTAAAACTAGACCTATATCTCTCACCATGCACTAAACTAAAATTGGAATGGATCAAAGATCTAAATATTAAAGCAGAAACACTAAACCAGCTGGAAGAGAGGTTAGGTAGAACTCTTGAAGACATTGGTATAGGAAAAGATTTCATGAACAAAACCTCAGTCACACTTGAACCATCACAAAGCACAAACAACTGGGACCTCCCTGGTCTCTTAAGAGAAATCCAAGAAGACATATTCTCTCTGTCTCTGTCTCTGTCTCAGATGGTATGGTGAAAGCATGAGGTCTAGAATTACAGAAGTCATTTTGCTAGTGTGAGGGAACAGATGAAGGATAAATCTGGCACAAAGAGGAAGGAACCAACTCATACCATTATGGAGAAATCATGATATTTTGAGCCTCTGAGCTAAGCAGTACTTGGAGCTTGGCCTAATTTTATACTTCTCAGTTAGGTCAATAAATTCCTAATTTTATTTAAACCAATCTGAGTCTAGTGTTCTGACTCGACAGACAAATTTTTTATCCTCGTACTAGACATATGGTGTCTTCTCCTTGGGTCAAGTTTAAATCTGCTGAAACGGATTTCATTGAGCCTTACATAGCAGACTTTTAATAAACCTCTTTTAATGGGATTGATTTGTGCAGTGGGAAAAAACGTTTCCATGAATTTACTCAGACAATTTTTTAAATAGAAGATAGAATAAATATCCACTAAATGTTTGGTGAATTGAATTGGATACACTGACACTTAATAAAGGCACACTTTATCAAACAAATTGATTGTGGAAAACAACTTTCAAAAACATTTTTTAAATTTCTGGTTGTTTAGGAAAGCAATCAGCAGGCTCATTCTGGCTAGAAATTCTTTTTTAAAGAAAAGATAATTATAGACATAATCTACAATGGTAACCAACTACTGAAATTTTATTATCTAGGACATATTCATATTTAATTGAAATGGCTTTCCCATACAAATGCAGATGGAGCCACATTTTTAGTAGCAAAATTATAAGGGTTCTGAATCTATATGTTTAACTTCAGGAAAGTCAGTCTTTAATTAAGTTCAAAGATCCCCAGTGTCATTTCCAAGGGTTCCAAAATTTATCACAGGCATGGTTTATCTCAGAGGGTGGCAGAGCAAGACCCTCTCACAAATGTGTGGCTTCAAGTAAAAGTTGACTTACTTGAGTTTCAATCCTAGAAAAGCCAGGGTCCGTACACCAATATTTGGAGAAATCAGAATAGTACAGACTACCATATTAGTTTTCTGTTTCTGAGTAACTAACCACCAAAACTTTGCAGCTTCAGACAACATCATGGCATGGCTGTGCTATCTGCTCAGAGCCTGACAAGGCTGAGACCCAAAGTTGTCTGGGCTGAGCTCGTTTAGAGGTTCTAAGGTGTTCATTCTACTCCCAAGCCATTCAGGCTGCCAACAGTATTCAGTGCTGTGTGGTTGTAGAGCTAAGGTCCTTGTATCTTTGCTAGCTGTCACACAGGTATGCTCTCAGCACCTCAAGGCCACCTACATTCCTTCACATGTGATCTCTTCCATCTTCAAGCCAGCAAGAGTGTAACAAATTCTTCTTGTGCTTTGAATTGCTGGCTTTCTCTGTCTCTGACCTCTAGAGTCAGATTTGAAGGGCTCAGACCCATTCAGTTAATATTCTTATGTAATGTCAACTGATTTGGGAGCTTAATCACATCTGCAAAAATTCATACCCAGCAGTACCTAGATTAATATAGAATTGGATACCTGGAAGGTGTGAGCGGTGATTAAACTTAATTGTACAACTTGATTGGCTTGAGAGCCGTTGAGAGGATTATTAGTAAAGTATACTTCTGGATGTGTTTGGGGTGGGCCATAGAGGCATAAACTTGAGTACTGTATTTGATCCCTCATTCCTGGCACAGCGGGAATTCCCCTATGCTGCTTCCTAACCACCGTGAGATGAGATGAGCAGCTTTCCTCTGCCAAGCCCCTTTGCTAGGATGTCTGCCTTGGAGCCAGCCAAACTGGGACTGAATCCCCTGAACCATGAGCCAAATTAAACCTCTCCTCCTTTAAGTTGTAGATATCAGGTATTGCACTCCAGTGACAGGAAGGCAGACTAGTAGTGTGCATACATAATTGTAGGAACCACCTTAGAATATCACGTATTATACCTACAGAGATAAGCAAAACCTAGTCCCCACAACAAGAGGCCATCTGTTCTTTTCAGGAAATAACAATTCCCCTAAGCCTGCATCTTCTGTTTAGCCTTCACAGGCCTCCGTCCCTTGCTGGCTTATCACCAGGGTGATATGGAAATCAAACCTTATACCCTTCTCCTCACTTCCTCCCAATATGTCTTAGCTCAGACTGCCATAATAAAATACAACTGGCCTTTGATATCCACAGGGGATTGATTCCAAGGCCCCCTGTGGATACCCAAACCCATGGATGTTCAAGTCCCTTATGTAACTCGGCATAGTATTTGTATACAACCTATGCACACCCTCTTACATAAGTTAAATCATCTCTAGATTACATTTAATACCTAATACGATGTAAATGCCATGTAAATAGTTGTTATACCATACTTTTTAGAGGATAATGACAACACAAAAAGTTCAGTACAGATAAACTATCTTTCCCAAACATTTTCTACTCATGGTTGGTTGAATCTGCAAATAAGGAGCCCACAGATACAATGGGCCAACTGTACCATGGACTGGATGCCTTGAACAACATAAATTTACTTAGAGGCTATAAGTCCAAGATCAGGGAGCAGCATAGTCAGGTTCTGTCTGGTGAGGGACTGACACTTATTACCTCATCTACCTAAGTAGCTCCCAAAGGCCCCTTTCTCCACGTACCATCACATTGGGGGTTAGGGCCTCAACCTGTGAATTTAGAAGGGGGACACAATTCAGTACATAACAGTATCAAAAAAACAAAAATAAAAATTCTGTTCATCACCTGTGACCATTAGTCATGACTGTCAACTTGACTGGATAACGTGATGCTTAGCAGATTAGCAAAGCACACCTCTAGGTGGTGTGGATGGGTCATGGGGCGATGACCTGGGGGACTATCTCTGGACTATCTCTGTGGCCTTCTCTCCAATTTGCTCTGTTTCTTAGCTGCCATGAACTAAGCAGCTTTACTTCACTAGCCCCTTCCATAGGGATGTTCCTGCCTTAGAGCCAGCCAACCAAGGATTAGATCCTCTGAAACCATGATCCAAGTAAACCTCTCCTCTTTTAAGTTGCAAGTGTCAGGTATTTTGTCCAGCAATGGGAAAGCTCTCTAACACATCACCCCAGAGATAATCAAAACTTTAGGCACAATGCCATCTCCATTCATACAAATCAAATACATGTTTCTTCCCACCATACCCTCCAGCGGGTCCCTCACTTTATGCTATTGTCCATAAATAGCAACAGCAAAGTTTCTAGAGGCACATTTCTAAGCTGAATTTTAAAATATAGGCTCCTGAATTAGGCATTTAACTCCTCAGTCTCAAACATCTACACCCAGGTGGTAGTGACTTCAACCTAGTTCCTCTAGACTGGTGGGCAGACACAGACTGACATCTCACAAGGATTGTCAAATTAACAAGTTTGCCATATTGGCTCTTGAAAATTATGCTATTTTCCAAACTCTGACTCTTTGTTTTAGTTCCCTATTGCTGCTGTAACAAATGACCACAAACCTTGTGGCTCAAAATAACACTGATTTATTATCTCACACATTTCTAGATGAGAAGTCTAAACCAAGATGGCAAGATTACATTCTTTTGAGTCTCCTTGGGGCAAATCCTTGCTCTTCCTTGCCTTTCCCAGTGTTGGGGGCTGCCTGTCTGCATCCTCATCTGAAGTTCCTTCCTGGTACCTCTGTTTCCATTGCTTCCATGGCTTTCTCTGAAGCTCCCTAATCCCATTTATAAAGACCCCGTAATTAGAATGGGCCCTTCTGGAAAATCCAGAATAATCCTCCCTTTCAAGATCCTAATGTAGTCACATCTACAAAGTGTCTTTCACCATGCAAAGTAACATATTCACAGGATTTGAGGATTATGTGAACATCTTGGTAGGGAGATTATTCTGCCTACCAAAACCTTTTTTTCCCACTATAATGATTTTTGTATCCCAAAACATACTAAAAAGTGAGCTATAAGAAAGTCATATTCTGAAATTTTATGTACAGGCAAAAACACCAACCTTAACTCAACAGTTTCTAGTTAAGAGATTGTATAGAACAAATATGAATCTCACTCACAGTTAAATATTGTGTTTTGTGTACAAATACAGAACAAGAGAAACGAAACATGGCATCTTTCACTAATCTTCAGACTGTTGTATCTTTGCACTATTTCCATGCCTTTCAAAGCAATCTCATGCTTAGCTTTTATTTGGCCCTAAAGATATTTGTGCTTCAATTTACTTTGAAATGAATTCTGAATCCAAGGTAACAAGGAGCCCAAAAATGGTTGAAAATTTGCTAAAGAAATGGTGCAGAAAAAAAAGGACAACAAACCTTCATCATACTACATTTCCTGTGCAAATTCTGTGTGCTGCACAATTGTTTGTGTAATCTCGTATTCATTATCCAACTGATACATTTCTCTGTGAGAAAACTGTTTGAGCACATTGGGTGAAGACAGAATTCATAATAATTAATGGAAATATTTTTCATGTCATGGGTTTTTCACTTAATGGCAGGGTTTTCAGAACAGAATTCAAAATGATAGAAGAGCACTAGGTATAGTTGCTATTAGGTGACTATGCAGCCCATTCAGGTGGCTCACCCAGGACAAAAGAAACTTCCACTTCAAAAAAAGAGTCCTGATGTCTCCATTAATCTAGACAACTGCTGGCAGTTTTTAAATGACAAGTTTTCCAACTCCTACTCAACAAGACTTCAAAAATCCTAGGTTGGAATTTCAACCACAGTACCCTTTGTAGGTATAAAATATGTGTATGGAGTCTGATTTTGATTAAACCTCTTTCTGTATTGTCATCTCTGAATAAGCCCTCTCCTAGGTGGCCAAATGAATGGCCAGAAAGCAAAGGCCAGTTTTCAGGTATTGCATTTTAGTGAAAGCAATCTACCCCCAAAGCTTCTGGGATGCTGTTATTGGGAAAGCAAAATTGCACCGTTAGAGGTCAGAAGCTCCTATTCACCTCTCTGTAGCCACATGAAGAGAATTTTTCTTTGGTGGAACCAAAGAATATAGTTGAGGAACAGCATGATTATACCTTTGGTGCCATGGGTTGAAATCAATTTTAGAAAATAAATCTCCAGCTCATTCTGCAGCTTTTTTAAAAGAGTTCTGCAAATACTTCCAGGAAATTTGTCAGGCTGAAATGTTTAACTAATTCCACTAATTGTTTCTACCAGCCCTAAACCAACTAGAACTGATTTAGGATCCATAATATATACATAACACTTACCTCTTCAGACTGAGTGAGAATGAACTTGGTGGCATGTTGAAAATGCTTCTTTGTAAAACAATCAGACCCCCCAAATTCAAAGACCCAATTCAAAAATGGGCATCTGAAATGAACAGACGTTTCTCAGACAAGGAAGTAAAAGCAGCAAACAAATATACGAAAAAATGTTCAACATCACTCTTCATTTGAGAGATGCAGATGAAAACAACACTGAGATTCCACCTCACCCCACAAAGAATGGCTGCTATCAAGAAATCAACAAATAACAAATGCTTGTGGGGTTGTGGGGAGAAAGGAACCCTTCTCCATTGCTGGTGGGAGTGCAGACTGGTGCAACCACTGTGGAAGTCAGTATGGAGATACCTCAAGAACTAGGACTAGAGGTCCCATTTGACCCAGCTATTCCCCTGCTGGGTATCTTCCCAAAAGAATTAAAAGAATCATACCACAGCGATATATGTGCACCCATGTTCATAGCAACATAGTTTGTAATAGCTAAAGCTTGGAAACAGCCCAAGTGTCCATCAACTGGAAACTGGATAATGAAAATGTGGTTTTTTTATAAAATGGAGTACTACTCAGCCATAAAGAACAAAACACTAGAGTCATTTATAGCTAAATGGATGCATATCAAGGCCATACTCTTAAGTGAAATAAATAGGACACACGTGTAAATACCAAATAGTTTCACTAGTGTGAGAAACTGATAGTGTAAACAAGGGTTAAAATGATTAAAATGGATAATTGATAATTTGAAATAGGAAAAAAGGTCCAAAGATGAAGGAGTGAAGGGAGGGGAAGGGGAAAGGAAAAGAGGGAAAGGAAAAACTATGAGAAAAGAAAAAAAATGGAAATGAAATCTATGTAAATAGGGAAGGATGGAGGGGGTGAAGGGTGCACAGATAATGGGGAAAAAAATAAGAACCAAGATACATCATGTACAGGTACAAACACCCAATGATAAATGTAAACGAATTGTATACCTAAAATGTACCAATAAAAGAACTAAAAAAAAAAAAAAGAAAGAAAATGCTCCTTTGTATATTTGCCATGAACCATTAACTGGGGCTTGCCACTTAGAGCACTTCCCAGAATGTAGTTCTACTCCTTTGTTTCCATCAGCCCAACAAGGTAATAAAGGCTGTTGGCCAGAGTTTTTCCTACAAAAACCCAGATGACACAAAAAAAGAAAAGAAAAAAAGTAATCTCTGTGTGATTGCACAAGGGATCATGTGCTCAACAGCACTACAAGGATTTACTGGGCTGTTTCCTAGATTCCTAGGAAGTCACAATCCTTTGTTCCAGGAATCATTCATACAGGCGTGCGCCAAATGATTTCAGATTTCAGCCACAACCCCCTACTTTCTCCCTCTGAAAAGACGCGTATTAGTTGCCGGCTGTTATTTCCAAAGCTTTAACCATGCTCCCAAGATCCAAGGGCCAAGTGAGGAAAGAGTGATTGGTGGGCTGGAGCTCAAGCTAAACCCAAGGTATGTGTGGGTGTGTGTGTGCCTATGCATGCACGTGCACACACACACACACACACACACACAAGCCTTAAGAACCACTCCTATTACATTTAACAAAAAGCAACCAAAATTCCATATTTATCATCCCAAGTCAAAACTGTCAAGGCAAAATTTCTCTCCCAGTAACTTCTTGAAAAGACTCCTTATCTAAGCTTTGCATGCTCTTTTCCTTCTCCATCGTCTTGCCCCTCATATCTACTTCCTGTTGTCCTGGTGGTGGTCACCTTTGCCCATAGACTTTGGGAATTCTTACTGAGGTCTACAAAGCCACTTTCTAGTGCCCCAGTGCTTCATATTCACAGAGCACACTCAGGTCAGTTTATCTCTAACATCTATATTCAATTATCACACAGCACTGCATCATATAGCACAGAAAACACACAAAGCTGGGTGACTTTTTTTCCTAGTTTAGTTTATATAAAAGTAACATAGGCATCTTGTGAGAAAAAAATCAAACAGTAGAAAGCAATTTATAATGGAAAGAAACAGTCTCTTACAGGGCCTCTCCTGAGAAACATCTTAACTCTTTCTGTTTTTTAATTCTTATACTTTACCTTCAAAATTACTAAATAATATGCATATGAGATTTCTGAATGGTATCAAATTTATATTTAGCCTATTGTCTCCCAGAAATTAAAGATGAGGATTTAATTAACTCATTCAACCATTCTCTTTTCTCCCACCTCTTCTCTACTTCCTTATATTTATTGTATTATCATTTTTATTTCATTGCTTGTTTATCTTTCATTACTTGAAATAATATACTTAGGGCTCAATGTCTTAGTGTAGCAGGTTCAATTTTGTCAAGCCACATTTTTGGGCATAAGAAGGATTAACTTTCTTCATTTTCTGTAACTAAAGAACCACATTTCACTAGCTGGCAGAAACCTTAATCACTGCTGATTCCAAGCAAACTCGGTCATTTTACATTTAAACTCTATGAATTCAGATTTAATTCCTCCCACCTATTCACTTTTCCTGGGAAATCAGATCATTTCAGGGGATTTATGTAGATCTGAACTATTACAAGTATGCAGGCTGCTGGTCTATCATTGACCTTACATATGTCTTACTTGCCATTCCCTGATATTGAGTCTGAGCACCTCTGTTGATAAGCACAGGGTGTTCAAGGCAGCAACATGATCTCAAGTTTATTGGTCCATATGGTTTGTAAGGGGCTCTCTAGTAAAAGAGCCCCTCTGTTCTACTACCCCTTCTCTGGTCCTGTTTAGGGACATGAACAGTTTACCTTCTCTCTTCTGTGACTATGGGGACACAGAAATCTTACGCAAGGCTCTCATAAGGACCAATTCTGTCAGGAAGTGGGGACATTTCTATGAGGCTTCCTGTCTAGCTTGCTGCATTACAGAGAGGAATGAACTGCTCCCTTCCACTCTTACTTTTTTCAGACTCATTCTTTTCCACACCAGGATTAGGGTTGGGGTTGGGCAGAGCATAGATGACTTCCCAAGTACTTCCTTCCACTAAACCTTTAACCTTCTTTCTTACTTCCTACTTTGCTACTTTATGCCCTAATTTTGGAATTCAATGACATTTCATTCTCTTGCAAATCAAAATTCTATGGGTTTCAAGACAAAGAACTTAAAAAAATCAGACCTCCCAAATTTAAAGACCCAATCCAAAAGTGGGCATCTGAAATGAACAGACATTTCTCAGACAAATAAGTAGGAATAGCAAATAAGCATATGAAAAAAATGTTCAACATCACTGGTCATTCAAGAGATCCAAATGAAAACAACGCTGAGATTCTACCTCATGCCAGAAAGAATGGCTGCTATCATGAAATCAACCAATAACACATGCTGGCGGGGCTGTGGGGAAGGAGGAACCCTGCTCCACTGCTGGTGGGAGTGTAGACTGGTGCAACCACTGTGGAAATCAGTATGGAGATACCTCAAAGAACTAGGACTGGAAGTCCCACTTGACCCAGCTATTCCCCTGCTGGGTGTCTTCTCCAAAAAATTAAAAGAATCATACCACAGTGATATATGTGCACCATGTTTATAGTGGCACAGTTTTTAATAGCTAAAGCATGTAAACAGCCCAGATACCCATCAACTGGAGACTAGATGAAGAAAATGTGTTTTTTTTATAAAACGGAGTACTACTCAGCCATAAAAAATGAGAAATTAGAGACATTTACAGCTAAGTGGATGCACATTGAGGCCATACTCTTAAGTGAAATAAATAGGACACACATGTATAAATACCGAATAGTTTCTCTGGTGCGAGAAACTGAAAGTGTAAATAAGGACTAAAAGGTATAATAGATAATGTGAAATGGGAAGTAAAGGGGCAAAGGGGAAGGGGAAGTGGGATGTGTAGGGGAAAGGAAAGAAAAGAATGGAATTAATATAAGAAAATGAAAAACTGGAAACAAAGTCTTTGTAAATAGGGAGGAATGGAGGGGTTGAAGGGAGGGCAGGGGAAGGGGGAAAAAATAAGAACCAAGAGAGATTATGTAAAGGTGCAAATTTCCAATGATGAATGTCATTATATTGTACACCTAAAATGTACCAATAAAATTAAAAAAGAAAAAGACAATGAATTTCAAAAGCATACTTAGAATTTCAAAAGTCAAAGACTTGATGCCTGTGGCTATGTCGGCCCTCCCCTAAGTAATAAGCCCAGAATGCCTCAGCCTAACATGTTACACTTAATGGAAAGAAGATCTCAGAATTAAAAACAAAAAAGTTGGGGATAGGTGGGGAATATTACCAGAGGCCTGGTTCCAATGATAGATGTCAGCATCTCTGTTCTGTGGCATATCAGATGAGACTACTTAGCATACTTCTCTTTCAGTCTTTCTTTCCTCCATTCTACTGTTAGGTTATTAATCAGTTACTATCCAGTCACAAATGACAGACTACCTGAATTATAATGCCCTAAACAAATATGGATTTAATTTACTCAAAAATCAATAAGTCCTATGACAGGCAACTGTGAACTGATACAGTGGATAATAATGCTATGAAAAATCTAGACTGTAACCTCCCACAGTGTCATCCTTAGCATGTTGGCTTGTTACCCCATGGCCGAAAGATAATTGTAGTTCCAGGAATAATGAAGAAGGGAAGGGAGGGCTGAGACAAGCTACATCTCTTGCCTTTATCAATAAAGCAAATGTTTTCCTAGTTACTCCCTCCATAAACTGATTATATCTTATTGTCCAGAACTCTCAAGTGGCTGCCACTAGCTGTGCAGGTGACAAGATAATTATGTACGGCTACAACTTCTATCATAAAGGCAGGTAACAGTGAAAGAGGTTAGAAATTGGCATCCAGAAACCCAGGGTCCAGCATTGCTCCAGCATACCCATGTATGCTCATGGAGCACACCATATCCCATCATCAAGGGAGACAAACAGTGTCTCATTCACTTGCTGCATCAAGCTTGAAGTCCACGATCTCTGCGAGGTGGTCCCTCCTCTCTGCCAAGTGTAGGTGATTCTCCTTGGGGTCAGGTGAGAGGATCTGTGGCTAAGAAAAAATGCACCTGCCATACAATTAAGGAGAAGAAACGCAATAGCTGAAAAGCAAAACCAAAACTAGTAAAACCAAAACAAGACAAATACCTACCCATTTGAGAAACTGCAGAAGGAAAAGTTCACAAGGGCCACTGTTTACTTATATATCAAACCCTACCATAGAAAAGAAGACCTTTGACCCTGCTATGGTGTGAAGCTTCCTGAGTCTTACTCCTGCCTGTGGTTCCATTCTCCAAGAGAGGCATTCTTGACCACTGACTCAAGGCCCACTTGAGACTGGCCAGGAGTTGTCCTTCCAGAATGATGCACGGCTTTGCAATGTATTTCCTAGTGATGCAAAATCAGGGTTCTGGGAGTTTCTATCTGATGATGATCCTCAAATAGGAGGGATTTTGCCTCTCCAGGGACATTTGGTACTGTCTGAAGATATTTTGGGTTGTCACAACAAGGTAAGATGCTACTGGCATTGAGTGAGTAGAAGCCAGGAATGCTACAAAAGATCATCTGGTATAATATGTCAATCATAGCAAGGTGGCCAGTCACAAAAGTCTCATTCTCATTTCTAGTAATTACACAGGCATGAGATCCAATTTGACCAAAAGGAAATCTCCTTAGAGGCATTTATAGAAAAACCGTTCTCACTAATAATGATGGTAACACACACACACAGACACACACACACATACACACACACATGCACACACAGACTCTTTTTCATGTACTCACTCTGAGGATAGTGGAGCAGAAAAGATGAAAAGTCCTTGCTGATATTGCTGAGCTCCTCCATTTAAGAACCTTCCTATCTCTAGACTTTTCTTTTTATGAAAAAATAAATGTTCTTCTCGCTCAAATCAATTTTGTCTGGGCTTTTCTGTTACTTGCAGTTGAATGTATCTTAGCTGATACAGGTTACTCTGGTCCTTCTTATCCAAGTGGCTTTTTGCCCTATGACGGATGCATCTTTCTATTTTGTCCTATAACTAATGGTGTTCATTCATGTTTAACAGAAAAAAACCAGATGACTGGTGTGGCTTTCCTCTGCCATCCTGTAAGTAGTTCTCTACCCTCGAAGGCCTTCCATCCAGGAAATTCTGATTGGGACTTCTGTCCATATGAATGAGGCATGTCAACAACACTTTTGTTTTAGAATGTTTCCTTTAGAAGGCTTTAGAATGAATGAAGGGCCAGCTCTGTTAGGCTGCAGGTCTAACATGAGCACCAACACACAGCTGGGACCTAAACTTTTTCTCGGGATTTGTATTAGTTTCAGGAAACAGTTCTCTGTTTTTCATAACAGGTGCCTAGCTAATTGGTTTGGCTTACAGATAAGACCTAGGCTTCTTGCCACTCTGTATGCAGAGCTGTGGGAACCACCTATGTGGTTGTTCATTCAGATTATCTCCAATCAGCGCACCATACCCCTGTCTTATCTCATGGTTTGATGTGAAACCTCGATTGTCTTCAAGATTCTTGGATCCTACTTGCACTGCTGCCTCCTAAAGTACGGTCTGGACTCCTTTTCTTCACCACATTTCCTTTCCCTGTTTCCCAGAAAACCATGACCTTTCTTATCCACAGGTGACTCACTTCTCCTTACCCTTATCCTGTCCCTCTCACTACAGGTTAACAACATCTATCCTTTTGTTGTGGTCTGTTTTCTGTTGCTATACCAAAATACCTGGGATTTGGTAATTAGTTGAAAAATAGACATTTATTTACTTGCTCACATTTCTGGAGACTGAGAAGTCCTAGATCATGGTACCAATATCTGCGTAGTGTCTGCTGAGGCTCTTCTTGCTGTATTTGAACATGGCAGAGGGTATCATATAGTAAGATAGAGCAGCCATGCTAGCTCTTGTTATAAAGCCACTAATGTCATCATGGGGGACCCTCCCCTCATGACTTCATTAATCCTTATTTCTTTCCAAAGGCCCATTCACAGAGGCCATTCCTGATGGCCCACAAATTCAAATACCATTACTATGAATTTGAGAATTAATTTTTTTCAACATGAACTTTTACACTTAAACCATTACATTGTTGTGTTTTAGGGACTCTCAAAAAGCAAATGAGTACTCAACCTGCCATTTTCAAAACAAAGCATGTACTTTTCAGAGTATTTCACGTTACACACTGCGTATCACTTTTAAGAGAATACATCACACATTAACTAGTAATATCAAACAGCAAGGAGTCATAGTCAAAATCTGACACTGAGATTCAATCTACCAGTGCTCAGAGGTTTGTGATTTTCTTGTTTTGTTTTTTGGAATATTTGTTTTGATTTGGTTTTTGGTTTGGGGTTTTTTTTTGAAACAGAATCTTGCTATGCAGTTCAGGCTGGCCTTGAACTCACTGATCCTTCGGCCTCAGCCTCCCAAGTGCTGGGATTATAGGCGTGTGCCACGACTCCTGGCTTTTGGAAGTTTGAATGTATAATTTTATTCTGAGTTGGGGGCAGTTTGATGGCATCTGTCTTTATATCATGACTACGCCCAGGATTTGGAAAATGTTTTTCCAGTAAAGCTTGTGTGAACTCCAGAAAGAAAACACAGGCTACAAACAAGGACGGCCGTGATCTTTTTATCTCAGAAAGCTAACCTCTCAGTTACAGCATTTCATTATTTGTTAATCCAGTTACACAGTTTCATGCCACCCGTAAAATAATACAGGATTCTGTAGCTGAGGAGCAGAGTTAAAGTAGTCTATGGAATTCATAAATCCAGCTCTCATGACTGGAACTGAGTTTGACAAATGGGTCTCCTGGAAACTGTTTCTTTCATTAGCAATGTTACTACGGTAACATGAACAGCAGGACTGATTTTAGGGAACACTAATCTCTAAATTTGAAATCTCATGATACTTAGATGGAGAAGGGAGATATAAGAAATTTTCTGAATAATTATTTTGAAGTTTCCAGAACTATAATCTCTGTATTGTTCCAGCTTCCAACCTCCACTTTACAAATGTCACAGGAAGGACACAGATCTTGGTGCGCAGTGCTCAGAGAGTGCCATAGACTACGGGGCATGGCTCCACGGGGACACTTGAGCAGGGAAACAAGGGGTGGGTGATGTCCGGAATTGTGGGTAAATGGCTTTACCTCCTGCTCTGGGGGAGCACCCAGCAACATCTAGGGATTTGGAAGGCACAGCTGACACCTGCTTCATCCCTCATACTGCACAGTGCACAGTGCACCTCCAATTCACTCCTCCCACCACAGGAAGCCAGACCCCTAAGCAGGGACTTCCGGTCCCTCCTTCCTGCAATGCTAGCCCAGGAAGTAACCTATCCCTGGTGGTGCAGCCGCCAGCCAGTCTAGGCTTGCCTCCTCTGTGGTCCACCACCTTGCCTCCAAGCTCTGACCTTAATGGCAGGCTCTGTCCTGCAGAAACCCAGAATTTCTGGACACTGCTGTGTTTCGTATCTAGCATTAAACCTGCACAACAGAAAGCCATTTTATGTTCACTTTCTTGCTTCTACAAACACCTACATGTACTCATAGTAAGTAGAGTTTTAACAAAACTCCTGTGAGATTGAATATATGCAACACTAAGATTTTTTTCCTAAACAGCCCCTTAAACTATTTCCAGTGTGGACATATTTTAAAGCTCTCTGGGTGAGAGAGCAACTACTCATTTGCAAGGTTGTGCTGGGCACTTATTCCCCTATAGTCTCTTGATGGCACGTATTTATCTCATTACTCTTTAATGGATAATAAGACACGTCTGAAAAGAAAAGACCACATAGGAGGAAATTCTGCGTAAGATTGTCACAAAGAAACCTAGGCGAAAAATAACAGACTATTAGTGCAATGCTAAACTGGAAAATAAGTACCTGAACACCACATTTCCAGTGTAACAGATAAAGAGCAAAGCTGAACTGTTTAAACTCTAATTCATCTAAGAAGAACACAAAAAATATTCAAAACAAGGCTGGAGACCGACTGAGTTTGCAAGGTGTTTGGTTTCAGTTGGAATATTTTCCACCTTAGGCTTAGATTATCTTCTTATACTGCAGGTTCACATTTTAAGTCCATTTTCATAACATCTAATAATTATTCTGAAAAATTTTGCCCGTGTGTGTGTTTTGCAAAGGGAAGAGCTGGTTGGAGCTCACGGCCCCACTTGCACATGGTCACGATGGCAATAGCACATCCCTGAAGGTCTCTGCTAACTATTGCTTTGGTTGCCTTTTCACACCTGTGATTCAAACTGTTCAGTCAGCTAAAATGGATAACAAGTGACCTGGTGAAAATTACAGGAATTTGCAGGACAAGCTCCAGAAAGCACTCAGCCAAACGTCTGTGCAGTTCTATTAGACAACCCACAAATTCTTCTGGGAACGGGCCAGAGGCCCCTTTGACAGTGAGCAGTTCTCATTCAGGGCATCTTTAAGCCCATCTTGAAATAAAGTGAGAGCATCGCTTGTGGAGTGAGTCACTTCCAGTGCTGAGGAGTGGCTGTGTTTTTAATTTATCTATCGAACTTCAGTCATGATGAGTAATAATCCTATAGAAAATATCAGTTCTTCATGAGAATGTCAATACCGGAAGCTGAGTGAGTGGTTTGTGGGCTTCTCATAGGCTGCAGGAAGACCAGACTTCAAATGGCAAGCTGAAAATGTCCACCAACCTTTTACAGTCATGACTACACAGTAGAACTGGGAGATTTGGTGCCTAGTTTTTGTGTATGTTGTTTTTGTTTTCTCTGGTAAGCTCATTAAAATATAAATCATAAATAGATTTGATCTATAAGAGCAAGAAAAATTGAGTGCTCCTTGACTGCCCTTCATCTCCCATAACTGAATTTCTGTTTGTGCTGATGTTCACAGGAAAGGGAGGAAGAGAACTGAAGTTTTCTGAAAGTCCAAGGTTTCATATGCTTTATCACATTTAATTGATACACGGCTTAGAGAATATTTGGCATTATTTTTTCAATTTTACAGACAAAGAAGCTACTTGGCTTTCCAACATCACAATACTAGTAAGTTCTATATAATCTGACCAACTTCAAAGACCACATTCCTCCCGTGACCTTATTTCCTTGAACCAAATGATGATTATCTCCAAATCGTGAAATGGTGCTTTTTCTTCTTGGCCCACATTACAGATGAAAATCCCATTGGCTGGGCTCTTATAGATTATCGCCTATAACATGCCATAAACAATAAAAAAATTCTCATTTTCTTGTTCTTTTTTTAAATTTTTGTGGGTCGGTATTGCCTCTTTGTTATTATAGATTAAATTCAAGATTCTCAGTCTACTTCTGAGATAACCTGAAGTAATTTGCAAGCTGAAATGTCATGAAAAATATGACATTTAAATCAGAAATAGACCTGAGTTGGTCAAAAGGAACTAATCCATTCACTCAGTCACTCAGCAAATATGTATTAACCAGATAGCTCTCTGGAAATCATCTCAATGGGACCAACATTAACTCATTTTGGGGGGAGGGGGTTGAAACAGGGTCTCACTTTGTAGTTCAGGCTGGGTCTGAACTCACAGCAATCCTCCTGCCTCTGCCTCCGAGTGCTGGGATTACAGGTGTGCACCACCACATCTGGGGGTATATTAACTCATTATTACTCTCAAGGATTGAATAATGCTCAGGCTGGTAATAAGGAGAAAAAAAGAAACACTCTGTTATAAAGTTTGGATTTTCTAATAAGCTAAAAATATAAATTTCACATGAAAAATGAAAGATTCTCTCACTAAAAATCAGGCAAATTAGTCACCCAGATCTCTATAGGATGGGGATTGAGTAACAGGGTAGAGAAAATCAAAACTGGCATTTTGGGAAGCACAAGATATGCTGTTCAAATGGACGATTCTTATATCGATCTCCATATACTTAAGCTTTATAGGAATTAAAGTCTTGTTCATCAAACATCAGTGATCAATAACTGGCACAGAGAAGCACTTCTGAGCCCTCTGACAATAGTATAGCTTTCTAGTCCCCACATTATGTAGAAAAAAATACCTTCACCCCAGAAAATTTGTTTTTCAAAAGTGAACTCTATGTAAGATGGTATCAATTATCTATTTTTTTAAATGCTATAATATGTATTCAAAATTCAGATATTCATTAGCTCTAAACTATTCAACATAAGCATATGTATTAGGTATTGTTTGCTTTTTTGTTGTGTGAGGTTCAGGTGACAACTCAAGACACAGAAAATGGAAAAAATGCCTCAGATATGTAAATATGCAATAAGGGCACTGATTCTTCCCACCTCCTTCCTGGCCCCACCCACTTCAGCCTGCCTTGGAGTTGGAAAGGGGTAAACTGTGGTGAACAGTTCTCCACAAAAGTGCAGGGAAGCACTGTAATCCAAAAGCAATATAAGAGTAGAGGAGGTCTATGTGTATACCTGGAAATGTCTGTTTTATGATTCTTTTCTTCTTCAAACATGACTATCTTTCTCATACCTCTTTCTATTTGATATTCTGCAAGCACTTGACATTTTTGACAACCCCACTATTTCTTAGACTCTTTTCTCATTGGTTTTAGGTTGCAAGTGCTCTAGTGACTGTCTGCTTCCCTTTTGGACCACACCTCTCATTCTTGCCCTGGCTTCTCTCAACAATATATCTGGGCTGTTATACCCCAGTAAGCCTGTGCAAAACAAAGATATTTGACCCTCTTCACCCAATCTGCACTCTTCTGAGGAAAACATATTCATTTCTATTGTTTCCATTGTCTCCTCAATTTCTCTATGAAAACACTCTTTCACGGAGCTGCAACTCCAGCTGGGTCACTTGAGCTTTCTGGTGGCTTGGCAGATATTTAATAAGCTCTCTCATCAGTACCTCAAGTCAACATGGTAGAAACAAAGCACATTTTCTTGCACTGTGCCTTATCTTACACATCAGAGGTCAGGAAGTGGCATCACCATTTTCCTAGATGTGCACATAAATTATTTGCACATGTTGTTCATTTTACCTCCACAATGTGTAGGAAGATGATGATTTAACACCATTTTGGTCATGACCTTCTTGGAAAATCCAATAAAGGCATATGTCCCTGGGGTAGTCATGAGCATGAACCTTTCAGATCTGCCAGCTGCCATGCTTGGAAACAGGGCTGCTGCATTTGCACCCCAACCATGCTTCTCACAGGCTGTTTCCAGACAATTACTTCACTTTTCATGACTAAAAAGGGACAGGTGTTCCTAGGAGACTAGAGACTCGACTGATGGGTATTTTGGCAGATTGCTATGGTTTAAATATCCCTTTCAAAACCAATATTGAAATTTAGTTGCCATTGTAATAGTATCAAAAGGTGCAACCTGTAAGCAGTGATTAAATCATGAAAGCAGAACCCTCATCATTGCAGTGGGTTTCTGAGTCTACCTAATTTTTTCTTTGCTTGCACATGCTGCTTGGCCTTCTACCATGTTACGGCACAGCACAAAGGTCCTTGCCAGATGCTGGGGCCATATTCTTGAGTTGCCCAGCTTCCAAAATCATGAACAGATAAACTTTTATTGTTTGTAAATTACAAGTCTGGGGTGTTTTGTTATAGCAGCAGGCTTTTCCTTATCTTTCACTGGGACATATCATGTATCTTTCACCTCACAAATGTCTACTTTCCAATCCATTCTTCATGAACCTTGTGGAATTTTTTCTAAGGAGAAACAAAGTCTATTTCTATCACTATCCTATTGCAAACCACCAACTGTGTGCTATTACTTAAAAGATGGCTCATTGGTCAAGGTTTCCTCTGCTATGCCCAACCTTTCTCCTTTCCAGATGCATCCCTCCTCTTCAGCCCTAACAGGTATCTTGACATCCCTCATGCGGCTCCACTTTTCTAAAACAGGAGCTGCTGCTAGTGTAAAATGATCCTCCTTTACCTGGGCATGATGGCGCAAGCTGGTACTCAGAAGGCTGAGACAGGAGACTCACTTGAACCCACAAGCTCATGGCCAGCCTGGGCAACATAGTGAGACCCCCAAATCAAAAAGCATTGTCGGGCCGGGGATTTAGCTCAGTGGTTCCGGCGCCTGCCTCTCAAGTACAAGGTCCTGAGTTTGATCCCCGGTACCAAAAAAAAAAAAAAAAAGCATTGTCCTATTTATTCTAGGCATAGTGAGAGCATCACTTCCTCCCTGAATTCCTGAATTCTATTTTCTGTCTTCATCTCAGAGTTCATCATGAATGGTTTTGTGGGGAGCTGCTCCCCATTACATTGTGCCTTCCACAGAAAACTGTTTATTCATCATTTCTTCTCTCACACCACCTTTCCCATAGCAAGTGCTCAGTAAGAACTCATTCACTCAAACCACACCCAAATACCTACAGAATAAACTCAAAACTAATCACTCCTGCACGTAAGTCCCTCCACAATCTCATTCCACCCAGCACTTTCTCAACCTTTGTCAAGCTCTTCCTCAAGAAGCCTCACACAGCTATGACTATAGTCCCTATAAACTGACCACAATCCAGCATCTGGTATTCAGACTCAGAAACCAAAAGCAGATTCTTATTAGCCAGACTCATGAGTATGATGTAGAAAACCAACATGATAGTTTACAGTTTTACAATAAAAATTCTGGTAGAGATTGGAATACTTGGAACATCTGTGATCAGTAATTTTCTCTCTATAGGCAAATCCAAAAGAACACTTGGTAAATGTAGAAAAAGAGTAAAAGTTGGATTAAATATTTCATAGCACCATTTATTGATTCATTTATTTATCTAATTGAAAATCTACTTGTGCTTTGTGATGCTGGCCTCCCTCCATGCCATGTCTCTACCAGAGACCAGATGACTAGAAATTATTTGGGTAAAACTCCTTCTTCTCCGGTGGGGATGGATGGTAACAGCCAAATTCCATTTGCTAGGCTTCTAATACTGACTAGTCTTACTTTTTTGATTATTTTCCTTGTATGTGTTAATTTCACATATTCTATTTTATAACAGTGTGCTTCCCCTGGGCCAGGGATACAGACCAGTAATTAAAGTGACCTTGAGTATCTATGATTGACCCATTATGTAGTGGAAACTTCTTGAGGCCAGCTCTTCAGGAAGTACCTCACTGTGCCTTCCTTGCTATACTCCAAGCATCTCCTGTTTGTTCCCTTCTAAGAGTGCCAACCTGGACGCCGTACCAAGGTCACGAGTCCCGCGGAACACGCCGAATCAGCCCGCGCCCCGGCAGCAATCCACTGGACACACCACACCCCCACCCCCAGCTCCACCCCCTACCCCCGCTCCTCTGGCTTCTTCTCTGTACTGCCACCTGGTTCCACACCACAAAGACGCAGAGGACACCGGACCACCAGACCACTGTACTGGGTAAGTTGGAGTCATCTTCACCTCCCATCAGGACTGGGACTATCTCCAGGGGAAGGGCAGCTGGAACCTGCAATACAACTCTGCAGAGAGTTCAGCCCTACAGGAGGACAGGGAGCTCAGCTTGGGAGCTCAGCTTGGGACCTGCAGCCAGAAATCTGCCTGAATCTCACAGGTCTGCAACTAGCTTGCCGAGACTCATTGACTTATATCTGCACCCTGCTACCCACGTTGTCTATTGTGACAGCAGAGACATACCCTGAAAGAGGCCCTTCATCTTCATGGTTATTTTTTATTCCCAAAATTAGTATTATTAGTTTGGCTTTTTTTCCCTCTTTTCTTTTCCTTTGCTCCTCTTATCTTTAATTTTTTTCCTACTCTTTGCAAATATTTGTTTTTCTCTCCTTTCTTTTCTTTTCTTTTCTTCTTTCTTTT
The DNA here is from genome assembly GCF_053883595.1 of Heterocephalus glaber. NCBI lineage: Eukaryota > Metazoa > Chordata > Mammalia > Rodentia > Bathyergidae > Heterocephalus > Heterocephalus glaber. The sequence continues at coordinate 18,383,747 of NW_028258333.1, forward strand.
CTCTTTCCTTTCTCTGTCTCTTACACTCACTCTCTTGCTCTCCCACATTGTTCATCTTCCCTTTTTGTCCCTGTTTTGGTCCTCATTCAGAGTTCTTCTTTATTTTCCTATTATTCTCTTTTTCCTTCTCACCTGTGTCCTCTGACCACACTGCTAACCTTCCCCTATCCTTCTTCCCATCTGTCCCGCCCTCCCCAACCCCTTCTAACTCCCCATTCCAAAGGGTAAAGATGTTAAATTGAAGAGTTTATTCACTATATGTTGGGTTGGTCCTTGATCTTGATTTAGTTCACACAGCTAAAGGTAATAGATTAATAACTATTAGAACTAATAGAAAATGTCATTTTCAAAGATGTACTTGATGCAATGGTGTTGCTGATTGTATCACTTGGGCTAAGGTGTTGTTATTGATCTAGTCAATGAACCTTCCTAGTATAAGGAAAATGAGATAGCCTTAGACTCATTAGAGACTCAAAACTTACCAAGACCAGCTATATCTGGAAAACACCTCTGAGAAACAATCATTCCATAAGGGTTCTAATTACAAGCAACAAAGATACCAACAATAAGCAATTTCAACTATCAACCCAGGAGTTAAACCAAGGACAGTACCAAAAACAAAAATGAGAAGACACTTAAGCAGGGCACAAACTCAGACTTCCACCCCACCAAGGGTAAATCCTGGGGGAAATGAGATGGAAAAGTACCATAAGCAACCACCTGGATACCCTGAACTAATAGCACAGGAAGTAATGAAACAGATGAATGAGGCTCTAGAAAAATTCAAAGCAGAAATAATCTCCCAGATATCTACAGAGATGGTGAGGAGAGTGAAAGACATGATTAGAGGATCTAGAACAGAAACAGAAAAAAAAAACAGATGAGCTCAGAAACATGCTGGAAGTCATGAATACCCAGCATAAGAAAGAAATGGAATCCATGAAACAGATTCAAACAGATATTCAGGAGATCAAAAACTCCATTGAAAGTATCCACAGCAGATTAAGGGAATCTGAAGATAGAATATCAGATATAGAAGACAGGATTGTGGTTAGAGACCATGAAAATAGAGATTTCTTAAAAATAGTAAGGGATCACAAGAAATCAATCCAACACCTGCTAGACAATGCAAAGAAGAATAACATAAGACTGATAGGAGTCCATGAAAAAACAGGAGAAAGCACAATTGATAAAAAAAACTGTTCACAGAAGTAATAGTGGAAAACTTCCCAGACAGAGGTAGAGAACTGGACATACAGATAAGTGAGGCATATAGAACTCCACCTAGCCACAGTCAAAAAAAATCTACATCTAGACATATAATAGTCAGGATCACAGAAACCCAACAGAAAAACAAAATCCTACAAGCAGTTAGAGAAAAGAAACAAATCACCTACAAAGGAAAGCCCAACAGAATCACAGCAGACTTCTCAATACAAACCCTCAAATCAAGGAGAGCCTGGAGTGAAGTATTTCAAGCCCTAAAAGAAAATAACTTCCAACCTAGACTGTTGTATCCTGAAAATTATCCTTCAAAATTGATGGGGAAATGAGATACTTCCACAAAAAAGAACACCTGAGAAATTTCATGAACACCAAACCAGCACTACAAGCAATTCTAAACAATATCCTTGAAAAAAGCAATGAAGGCCACAACTCCATGAGGCCCAACAGAGGGAAGCCACCAGACAAGGTAAGACACTAAAGGGAAAGGGGGAAAAATAAGAAATAAAAGAGCCAACAAAAGTAAAACATCATGACAAGGATAAATCAATATCTATCAATTATAACCCTCAATGTTAATGGCCTCAAGTCACCAATCAAAAGAAATAGACTGGAAGAATGGATTAAAAAGGAAAATGCAACAATATTCTGTACACAAGAAACACACCTAACTCAAAAAGAAACTCATAGACTGAAAGTAAAAGGATGGAAAACAATTCTCCATGCCACAGGAACCCAGAAGAAAGCAGGGGTAGCAATCTTATTTGCAGACAAAGTAGATTTCAAACCAAAACTAACTAAGAGAGACAAAGATGGTCACTACATCCTTGTGAAGGGAACAATACAAGAGGAAGAGATGACAATCCTAAATATATATGCACCAAATATGAATGCCCCCAACTATACAAAGAAAATATTAATGGACATGAAAAACCAAATAAACACTAACACAATTGTAGTGGGGGACTTCAATACTCCACTATCACAAATAGACAGATCATCTAGACAAAAAGTTAACAAGGAAATTCTAGAACTGAAGCAAGCTATTGAACAAATGGATTGAATAGATGTTTACAGAGCGCTCCACCCCACAAAATCGGAATACACATTCTTTTCGGCTGCACACGGGTCATTCTCCAGAATAGACCACATGCTAGCTCATAGGACATGTCTAAGTCAATGTAAAAGAACTGAAGTTACTCCCTGTATATTATCAGACCATAGTACAATAAAATTGGAGATCAATAACATAAGAAACCACAAAAGCCCAACAAACACACGGAAACTGAATAACACCCTCTTGAACAACCAAAGGGTCACAGAAGTAATTAAAGAAGAAATTAAACAGTTTCTACAAATGAATGAAAATACCAGTACAACATACAGGAATCTATGGGACACAATGAAAGCAGTTCTATGTGGAAATTCATAGCAGTCAATGCCCATATTAGGAAAACAGAGAAAACTCAGATAAATAACCTAATGCAGAACCTCAAGCTCCTAGAAAAAGAAGAGCATAACAAATCCAAAGCTCGTACAAGAGAGGAAATTATAAAGATCAGGGCAGAAATCAATGCAATGGAGACTAAGAGAACAATACTAAAAATCAATGAATCAAAGAGTTGGTTTTTTGAAAGAATAAATAAAATTGATAAACCTTTAGCCAATCTTATCCAAAAAAGGAAAGAAAAGGCACAAATACATGCAATTAAGAATGAAAAAGGTGAAGTCACAACAGATCCAACAGAAATCCAGAGGATCATCAATACCTACTTCGAGAAACTCTACTCCAGTAAAATGGAAAACACAGAAGAAATGGGCAGATTCCTAGATACATATGTATTGTCAAATTTAAATGAAGAAGATATAGAAATTCTAAATACTCCAATTACAATGAGTGAAATTGAAAATGTGATAAAATATTTACCAACAAAGAAAAGCCCAGGTCCGGATGGCTTCACTGCTGAATTTTACAAGACATTTAAAGAAGAACTATCGCCTTTACTCTTTAAACTCATCAAGGAAATTGAAAGGGAAGCAATACTTCCAAATTCATTCCTGGAAGCAAGTGTTACTTTGATTCCAAAACCAGGGAAAGACCCAACCCAAAAAGAGAACTACAGGCCAATCTCCCTAATGAACATAGATGCAAGAATCCTCAACAAGATACTGGCAAACAGAATACAGAGGGTCATCAAGATCATACACCCTGACCAAGTCGGATTTATCCCAGGAATGCAAGGATGGTTCAACATTCGTAAATCAATAAATGTAATAAACTATATTAACAGAGTCAAGGACAAAAACCATATAACCATCTCCATAGATGCAGAAAAGGCATTTGACAAAATCCAGCACCCATTCATGATAAAATCCCTACAGAAAATTGGAATAGAAAGTTTTATCTTAACCCGATTAAGGCTATCTATGAAAAACCAACAGCCAACATCATACTAAATGGTCAAAAACTGAAAACCTTCACATTAAAATCAGGAACAAGACAAGGATGCCCACTATCACCACTCCTGTTCAATATAGTTCTGGAAATATTAGCCATAGCAATTAGAAAAGAGAAAGAAATAAAAGGAATAAAGATAGGAAAAGAAGAAGTTAACTGTCATTGTTTGCTGATGATATGATACTTTACATAGAAGACCCAAAAAACTCCGCCAGAAGACTTCGACTTAATTGACAGATTCAGCAGAGTAGCTGGATACAAAGTCAACACTCAAAAAACAATAACCTTCTTGTACACAAATAACTGACTCACTGAGAGAGAAATTAGGGAAACAATTCCTTTTACAATAGCATCCAAAAAAATGAAATATCTAGGAATCAATCTAACAAAGGAAGCAAAAGACCTCTACACTGAAAACTACAGCACTCTGAAAAAAGAGATCGAAGAGGATACAAGAAAATGGAAAGACATCCCTTGCTCCTGGGTAGGAAGACCCAATATAGTGAAAATGGCCATACTTCCAAAACTACTATATAGATTCAATGCAATGCCAATTGAAATTCCAACAATATACTTCACAGAACTAGAGAAAACAATCCAAAAATTCATTTTGAACCAGAAGAGACCTAGAATAGCTAAAGCAATTCTAAGCAACAGAGACATGGCTGGGGGTATCACAATCCCCAATTTGAAACCATACTACAAAGCTACTGTAATAAAAACAGCATAGTACTGGCAAAGGAACAGACCTGAGGATCAGTGAAATAGATTAGAAGGTTCAGAAACAACTCGAGACACACTCAGCCACCTCATCTTTGACAAAAGAGCCAACTACCATCATTGGAGGAAAGATAGCCTATTTAATAAATGGTGTTGGCAAAACTGGATTTCAACCTGCCAAAGATTAAAACTAGACCCATACCTATCACCGCTCACTAAACTAAGATTGAATTGGATTAAAGATATAAATATTAAGACAGAAACACTAAACTTGCTGGAAGATAAGTTAGGTAGAACTCTTGAAGACACTGGCATAGGAAAAGACTTCATGAACAAAACCTCAGCAGCCCAGGAACGAGCAGAAAGAATCAACAACTGGGATCTCATCTTATTAAAAAGCTTCTGCACTGCAAAAGAAACCACCAACAGAGCTAACAGACAACCTACAATATGGGAAAAAATTTTAGCAGCTGTACCTCAGACAAAGGACTACTATCTAGAATATATGAAGAATTGAAAAAAATCAGACCCCCCAAATTCAAAGACCCAATTCAAAAATGGGCATCTGAAAGGAACAGACATTTCTCAGACAAAGAAGTAAAAGCAGCAAACAAATATACGAAAAAATGTTCAACATCACTCGTCATTCAAGAGATGCAGATGAAAACAACACTGAGATTCCACCTCACCCCACAAAGAATGGCCGCTATCAAGAAATCAACAAATACCAAATGCTAGCGGGGTTGTGGGGAGAAAGGAACCCTTCTCCATTGCTGGTGGGAGTGCAGACTGGTGCAACCACTATGGAAGTCAGTATGGAGATACCTCAAAGAACTAGGACTAGAGGTCCCATTTGACCCAGCTATTCCCCTGCTGGGTATCTTCCCAAAAGAATTAAAAGAACGTACCACAATGATATATGTGCACCCATGTTCACAGTGGCACAGTCTGTAACAGCTAAAGCTTGGAAGCAGCCCAAGTGTCCATCAACTGGAAACTGGATAAAGAAAATGTGGTTTTTTAAATAAAATGGAGTACTACTCAGCCATAAAGAATGAAAAACTAGAGTCATTTATAGCTAAATGGATGCATATCAAGGCCATACTCTTAAGTGAAATAAATAGGACACACATGTATAAATACCAAATAGTTTCTCTAGTGTAAGAAACTGATAGTGTAAACAAGGGTTAAAATGATTAAAATGGATAATTGATAATTTGAAATAGGAAAAAAGGTCCAAAGATGAAGGAGTAAAGGGAGGGGAAGGGGAAAGGAAAAGGGGGAAAGGAAAAACTATGAGAAAAGAAAAAAAATGGAAATGAAGTCTATGTAAATAGGGAAGGGTGGAGGGGGTAAAGGGCGCACAGGTAATGGGGAAAAAAATAAGAACAAAGATACATCATGTACAGGTACAAACACCCAATGATAAATGTAAATGAATTGTATACCTAAAATGTACCAATAAAAGAACTAAAAAAAAAAAAAAAAAAAAAAAAGAGTGCCAAACTGCTTTATTTTCCCTAAGAACACACTTTACTCAACTTTGTCAAGTTCCGCTCTCCCTGCCTGGATGCCTAGTTCCTCCCACATCTACCTCTCCAAAGCTGCCTAGTAACTCAAGAATCAGATCATATTGCTGTTTTTCCACATTGTCTCCTACAATCATCCCATCCCATTTGTGAAACTTTCCTGCTCAGAACTCCCATCCATTCTGCGTGGCAGCTATTGGTCACTTTACTCTGGGATGTCTAGGGTTTTATTTAGCCCTCTATTGAGTATCGTGTTCCATCAGCTGAATTATAAACTCTTCGAAAACAAGGATTTTGCATTAAAAAGTGATAGTTCAATAGCCACTATGCACTTACAAAGGGATACTTCCTGGATAGTCCCTTCTTGGCACCCTCTGCCTTCATAATATTGCTCCATTTAGAAGACTTTTCCTGACCAAGCCACCTCCAGCCCTGTTGTTCTCACTCACTGCAGCCTTCCTTTCATTGTCTAGCAGTAAACTGTAGCCCTAACCTCCTCCCTCCTGCATACCACCTCTGTCTTGACCCTATTCTCTAGCCTTTCTGGCCATCTTGGCAGCTCCTATGATCGGTCTCAACTGTCTATTTCCTGCCCCTAATCAGCTTCATGCAGCACCCTGACCTTTGGCCTAGACAATTTAGCACCGGAATCCTCACTTCCACCCCATCTATACCTCTACCCACAATAAAACTCCATGATCATGCTGCATGTGCTGCCCTTGGAGCACATATCCCCTACCCTCACTCCCCAACTCCAGTGGAGGGGACACCACTGATGACTCCAGAAACATAATGATAATTGCCTCTCCCATGACGCAGGAAGTTTCTGGGCCTTCCAATCAGGACAAAGTATCCAGCTCCATCACCTTGCAAGAGTAGTATTTATCGGAGGACTTCTGTAATCTGACACAAATGTGATCAGCACCTTGGCCAGCACCCACGGGGCCTCTCACTAAATACTGCCTAGAGGAATACTCTGAGGCCAAGGCCTTGAGGTGAAGACCAGGAATACCCAGTCACAGATAAAGAACCCAAAGAGAGTCATGGGTACTTGTCAGGAACATGTGCTCTGCCCTGCAAGACTAGGAGAGGCTCAGGGCAGCCCCGATTCTCACATATACTTCCACGGGTTCAGAAGTGAAAACTGCATGACTGGGTGTGAAATGCCCAGCTGCCTCCAGTCTCCTCCTGCTTCTGTTGTCTGTAGCAGCTGCACCCAAGACGATGGGTGCTAAAGTTTGGATATGGTTTGTTACCCAAAGGCTCACAGGGCAGATACTCGATCCCCAGGTGGCTATGTTGAGGTGGTAGAACCTTTAAGAGGGGGAGCCTAGAGAAAGGTAATTAGATTGTCAGGTGACTTCCAGAAGGGACACAGATATTCTCCTCCATGCCTCTGCCAATATAATAGTTATGAAGTGGTCTGTCTAGTTTTACACTTTTTTTTTTTAAATGGCAAAACATTAAGCGCTTGCCTGGAGTCACATAGCTAGTAAGAACAAAGCTAGTATTGAGCTTGGTTTGTCAGACACATAACAATATCACCTCTGCAAAGGCCAAAGATGTTTTTATTATATTACTTCAGATCTATTTTCATGGAAATCTTCGGAAACTGAACATATCTTTCCATAGATAGGAAAATAGAGAACACTAAACATTGTTGACACCCCCTTATTTCTATTCTTTGGTCACTGAACAAAAACAATGCTTTCCTTCGAGCACTGGTTGTCATGGTGTCATTCCAACTTAATTCACCCAGCTTGAGAAATGAACTCCTCTGTCCCCTAGGCCTCGACATGGGATGAAGGTGAAGAGGGGCAGAGCGACACTGGTCTGCCTACACTGCTTTCTTTCCATTGGCTCAGGTTCCCCTCCCGTGCACACAAATGCACAAACAGGGCTTGCAATCTACACAGATGGTTTCCGCCCAGGACACCCCCATGCAGCTGCCCACATCTACGGCCAGCTTTCTCCTGTCTCCAAGACACCTTCTTGCATTAGCACATTTTCCAGGACTGGGGACTGTCCTGGCCTTCTACCCATGCCCCCCGGACTGTTCCTTCTTAATGGAAATTCTCATACCAGTCACACTAATCTTCTGTGATCCGTATTTTGTAAAAAGCCAGATTTTGTATTAGACCCTGAGCAGGTTAGTTAATATTAAATCAAACTTTTTTCTTCTTTCTGTTATCTTATTTTCAGTTTGTGTTTGGTACAAACCTACTTTCCTGCAAATGGCAAAATCTGCTTCCTGCTAAAATATTATTTGATTTTGAATTTACAATTTATAATCAAATTTAACACATATTGTGAATGCCCTGGAAAATAGCAGTCAGCCAGTTCTTGATGCAAAATTGTTATCAGAGATACACAACATTTGATTCTAATCAACAACAAGGTTTCAGGTCTAGAACGTTTTTCTATTATGATTCTGAACTCAACATTTGCAGGGCTCTAACAATGTCTCCAAGCTATTCTGAGATACTCTTTTTCTCTTTCTGTTTTAGTATACACTTCCCATCTGAAGAGCAGGAAAAACCAGACTCTTGTACTGGTCAAGAGGAGACATTGGATCTGAGAGAGGAAATGAAGGATTAAACACATGGTTTCTTAACTCATGGGGGTCTTTACCACCTCCTTCTGTGTCAGAGCTGTATTCTGGAGAGCGGAAGATGGAGGTGGATGCATGGGAGACTGCACTCCTTAGCAACCCCACAGCATCCCAAGGGAAAAGATAACCTTTTATTTACCACCATCGACTTGAGGCCTTTACTTGAAAAGACCCTCAGACTTCTAATTATGCTAGTAATATCTTGACAGAGCCCAAAACAAAAACATAACATGAACAAGGACAGGAATATAATAGATCACCATTTCAATTTCAGTCTCAAACTAGACTTTGGCTAGTAGAGTGGTAAATGACTTATCCATATTCTTCTGGATTTACTAATGAGGAATTCCCACTCATTTGAGAAGTCTTAGGCCAAGGAAATATCCTTCACACTTCTTTTTGCCTTGGTCATCTTTTACAGCTTGTCTTCCAATGTTTTCCATTCAAAATAGAGCCAAGGGATTAATTTGGGATCCTCTCCTAAATGTTGTGGCTCCCACTCTAAAATATCATGACTACAGCTGAGTATCTTCACAGCCACCAATTTATGACCCAAATTTCTCCAAATTACATTCCATAATGAGTACACCCTTTTGATTCAGAGGCTCTCTAGTTAATTAATTATAGGACCCAACTAAAATCATTTTTGGCAGATGTTGTCCAAAATGTAATTAGTTCATATCCAATTATCTCATAAAACAGGTAAATTATTTAGAAACTAAAGTAAGTACATCTTTTGGTTAATGCATCCTGGCAGTATCAAACTGCTTTGATCAAAACTGTGTTATTGAAGAGAACATTATCTAGGTTTTATATGGTCATTGAGGGGAACTAATAACAACTGCTCTAACAGTTTACAGGCCCAACACTTCTTCTTGTGGTCTACAGTGTAAAATTTGTAGGGCTAAATTAATCATTTTTTTCAAGTCCCAGAAGAGCCCTAAAACTATTTCCTCACAACAATTCTAGCTTTCTTCTGCACTAAGCCTACACTCAGCGGTCCAATGGCCAATAATCCAAGTAGATAGCATATGTTGCCTACTTCCACTTCCATTTGGTAAAATGGAATTAAATTGCCATCAGTTTATTTTCTATTTCCAAAGACATTGTTTCATCATCACCTGACACATTATCCTTCTTTCATATAAGACAGGGTCTGAAAACACCAAACTATCAACTAGTCACTGATCAATTCTTATCAAAACCTCAGGTTAAGAAAAGTGTTCATGGATAGTTATTTAAAATATTTTATATATGTGGCATACCCATGAATATTTAATATACATATATATGATATGACCCAGTGCTACATAAAGCCTATCCTTTGATCAAACTTGACATAAGAAGGCACAGGACTAAGCCCAGTGATACTTGCCTCTGCAGAATTACCTTCCTGGAGCTATACTGCAGGTGCTAAGCCCTTAACTTTGATCAAGAGACACTAGAAGAAAAGTCCTGGACACTAGGTGCCACATTTATTGTAGGTATATTGCTTGAAGACATTGCCCTCCTGGTCACTTCGTGTATGTTTACAACCCTACTGTGAAACACACTTCAGAATCCACACTAGCATAACCTATAGCCACCTAGAGAGACGTAAGCCATGTGAAATCACGGTGTTACTTACTCTGGGCTCCAATAATAGGTTGGTTCCTCCAGTCCAGACAGCACTCTGATGGTGCCTGGAGGAGCTCCTTAACTCAAGACTTTATGGGTCCATCAAAAAGACTGGGGGGGAATGATATTCTTTACTCTGTGTAGTAAACTTGGACCTTGGTTAGTTATGATGACTTGTAATTCTGGACAACAAAGTTGGGGTATCAGTTACTAGACCTGAATCAAAGGCTGATGGAGACTCTGGGAATCAGTTTTCTTCCTCCCTTTTGTTCCACTCTGCTGAGTGTGTTACATGTTGTTTCTGCTCCACCCAAATCCAAGTTTCCTACCCTTTCTTTCTTGTTAAAAAATACTTTCCATGAGATTCTGCTGTGCCCTTGCTCAAGTGTACTTCCTGTGCAGCCTTCAGCAACTTCTGCACCCATGCATGTGGCCCCTGCTAGCTTCATTATGAGCTCAGGGACCACAGCCTGCCTCTGTCTTCCCTCTGTGTCCCCAGCCCATGCCTTCCATTAAGGCTGATTCTGCTTGCCCAACCCTGAGGTAATGGCAGAGCATAATTCTGCTCCTTTTGCCTTGAGAAGCAATTGCCAGCTGAATCATACACTGGGGTCACTAAGACTGTCCCTGGCTAATACTACTGTGAACACCTTTCCACGCTGCTGTAGATCAAGAAGGCTCCTGATGAACAGTTTTACTCATACTCATAGGAGCCAGGGCTTTGGTGCCTTGCAACTTGGCTCTGAATCCTGGCCTTGCCTCATACCACTGGATGATCTCAGGCAAGCTGTGTACCTTCTCTGAGCCTTGATTTCTTCATCTATAAACAGTGCTTATCTTGGTAGGATGGTTGTAAGGACTGCAAATTACTGCTTCTAGAAAGGAGGGTGAAGAAGAAGAAAGGAGGGAAGGGTAAGGGAAGAGAGGAGACAGCAGATAGATGTGTATTTTTTTTTCAGTAAGAGTGAAAAACTTCATCTCCTTTTTTTCCTTTGTCAGTCAGGAAACTTAGAGATACATGTGACGTTCAATTTGTACAATAAAGTAGAAAAAATTTTCTGACCTATAATTTTGAATGTTTATTTCTCCTGCCTCTTTTGTTCCCACTTTCCCTTTTTCCTGGATCCTCATTTTTACATCATATTTATGGCTTATTATTTTGTGTAGATTTTTTTTTATGTGAGTTTTGAGCTTTGCCTGAGGTTTTAAGAATGTCTCAAATCTTTTATGGAATGAGATGTGGTACATATAAATATGTACATTTAGAGATGTTGCTGTGAGGATTTTTGTGGCACTACATAATAATATGATGAATGAAGCTATCTTGTCTCACTTAATCTTCCCAGTGACCCTGTGAGACAGACTGTACCCTCCACTGCTGAAAGGCGGCAATTCCGCCTCTGCGAGACACCTTGCTCCGGTCACTTAACGGCCCGATAGGGTCAGAATTTGACGTGAGAAGCCAGGTTATTTGAATCCCAACCCAAGTGTTTTCTTCTGCCACTGGCCTGCCTCTTCACACCTCCAGCAGCCACTTGGTTTTGCTACTGGACCTAATAAATACCACTGATGGCACGAGCATGTGTGTATCACCCACCTGCAAGGTGGCAGGCATTTTACACGAGGTGATCAAAATACGCAATGAGTCTTTAACTTTTTAAAAATGATTACAGTAAAAGACACATTGATCCCTCTCTCTTCAAACACACTCCATTGTTCTTACCCCTTTCTGTGGCAATTCTGGAAGTCCCCTTTTGTGTTGTTGCAAGGTGTGATCAAAAATACTGTGAATGGGCCAGGGATTTGGCTCAGTGCTGCTGCCGTCTGCCTCACAAGCACAAGGTCCCAAGTTCGATCCCCGGGACCAAAAAAATATGGTGAATGCTGCTGCCAAGGGCCATCAAATAGAAAGGAGGGCTTGTAAAAACAGATGGTGTATCCTTGTCCACCTTCCTCACTGGCGCTGGCCTGCGTAACTTCTGGCTCTTCCTTAAAGTCAAATGTCTGTGAAAAGTAAACATTTTGAATCAACTCAGAATACCAAGGAATCCATGACAGCACAACTGGAGATACTCACCAAAAAAAATATTGTCAGAACTGCTTCAGAAAGTGATAAAAACAGTGGGCTAAATGTGTGCAAAGTGAGGGGCATTAATGTGTCTTTTACAGTAAAAAATGTTTACAAATTAAACTCACTATATTTTCTGACCACACCTCATATATGCATGATCTCATCTAGTGAAGCAGCAAGCGAATTAAGCTTGATAAAGTCTCAGCTATACAAAAACAGGCTCCCACAGTCACATACTAATAAGGATGGACTGGGGATTTGAATCCAAGTTGGTGCAACTCCAAAGCTCTTGCTCTTAATCAGTACCCTGCAAGGGCATCGGTTCTGTCACCAAGTGACACTTGCTAGGGGTACTGTTCAAAGAACTCCGGGCTTGTGTGAAGTCACTGTGCGGTTTTGATTGAAGCAGACAGTCGCAGCAGGCCGGCCCTGCTTCCCTGACCTCTATGCAGAAGGAAGGCCGCCCTAAGCAGGCAGCAGGATTGCCTTCGCCACTAACCTGCCATGGATCATTAAAGTCTTAGACCTCTGCGATCCCCTTTGGATCTGTGCCAAAGGGTCAATGTCCCAGGCTTCATGTCCCAATTCACGCTTTCCTTTATGTTGGGCCTATGCTCTGTGATTTTCTTAACATTCTCTTTGCTGCTTGTTTTAAGATCTTGACACATATGGTTCTAAGAAAACATACTACTACTGGCCCTTAGTAACATTCTGGGGCTATTTTTCAGAAGTCTAATTATTACCCTGGAGTCTATTATTTTTATCTTGAGACTTATTCGGGTTTTAGACCTTTTTACCTTAAGATATGATTTTAGGTTACAATAATAAACAAGGCTAAGTATTTCTGGAAATACTTAGGGGGCTTGTGATTTTCATCTTGACTTGTATTCCAATTCTTTTACTGTTAACGTACTTGTTTCATTTTCTTGGTTGGCTGTCTGCTTTCTTAATCAAGGCACTGGATCTCTCCTTTTGGTTCCTCTGTCCCCATTTTAGAAAATTCTGCAGCCTGATTGCCCTCTACTCCTGGATGCCTGATATCAGGCAACTCCACAATGTCTTGCAGCCTTGTTTTTTCAGGTTTCTTGTTTTTTTAATCATAAAAGGAGGATAATCGTTGCCCTGCCTACCTCTTAGGTAGTCATGAGGATTAAATGAGTTATCTTGTGTTAAAGTGCTTTTAAAATCATGTGTTGCCATGAAAACTTGTGAGATCCCCACTGTGGTCCCTGGGGCAGACTTCTGATAAAGGCCATGTGGCTAAGGAACATGCCAGTGTTAATTATGCAGGCATTTGGGCCTGCAGCCTAATTATCGGGAAGAAGAGCAGAAAATCCTGTAACTATCATGTTGTCAGGAATCACAGGCTTTGACTTAGGAACCGAGGCTTTGATCCCAGGCATTGGTAACCAGATCATCACTATCAAGTCTGCAGAGAGGAACATGGCACTTTGAAATGAGCTCACTTCATGGTGGTATTTTTTAATCTTCTTTAAGCAGAGGTCAGCAAACTGTGTCCCATGGGCCAAATCCAGCCTGCCATCTGTTTTCAAGCACCCCAAGCTCAGAATGGTTTTTATCTTTTTTAAGTAGTTGAAAAACAATCAAAAGAGTAACATGTTTTGGCATGTGAAAATTATATGGAATTCCAATGCTAACATCTAAAAGTTCTGAATTTTATCAATAAAATTTGTGTAAATGTGTCTTCTCTCGTTATATAAGTGCATTCATAATATTCTGGATTGTGCCTGTTGGTCCACAAGAGTGAAAATATTTACTAGCTGAGCCTTTACATAGATTGCTCACCCCTGTCCTAAAGCATTCATTCTGCACTGAGTCCAAGGCTTTTGAAGTCCTCATCAATTTGAGCTCTGCCATGCCGCCTCAGGGACTTAATTTTTGCTGAGCCTCAGAGAGATGATTATCTAAACAAAGAAGGCTGAGTGAGTGAGGCTTGGGGACTGAAAAGAGCAGAGGGCTCCATTTAGGACTCGATCAAGATGGGAATGACTGAAAAGGGAAATGCGACAGTGAGAAAGGACGAGTAAGAAGCCAGCAGTGGGAGAAACCAGTTGCCCAGGTCCCTTGGTTGTGTGACAGATTTGGCTGGACCTGTGTGATCTGTTCTCTCCCAGGATTATTCCAGGCATTAGATGCAACCTTGCGCTTATTCCATGCACAATTCCATGAGTGAGCGATTGGTATTTTATTGGTGCACTTTAGGGTGAGACAGACAGGTTGCAACACTGAACAGGGAACATTTTGTGATCCCTCACCTTCAGTTACACTTTGCTGTCCTCACCTCTTCACAGCCCTTCTTTGGTCAGCTGTCTGCCTCCCTGCTCTCTGCCCTGGTGCTCTCAGCCTTTGAGAAACATCAGGCCCCATGTACAGCCTCCAGGTCTTATACTTTGCCTCTAGGGTTCTCTCTCTCTCTGAATCGGTTAGCTTTGTCCAGGTTAATCTCATCCCCAAGCTCGCTGCTTAACTGTACCTCGTCATTTGCCTTTTTCGGAGGTTTTAAGTGGACCCTGTGAGCACCACACCAAGGAATGAGCTGCCACCTGAGTGCCCTCGCTGGTGGCTGGGGAGTACTGCCAAATACTGCTGTCTCCTGGTGGATTTCTTACCTGTGGGAAGACCCAGCTCAAGGATGAGAAAAATGGAGACGGGCTGTGCTACAGGCGATGAGAGATCAAAGCCAGAATAATTTCCAGGGACCTGCCAGGACTCAGAGCAAGGAGCTGAGTTCTGGAAAAACTGGAAAGGTGGCCCGGAATGTAACTGACTGTGCCAGGCCAGAACAAAATAAAAGCGCTGTGGTTCCAGGGGCTGTTTGCACACTGAGGTTGTCCAGTCATCGTCCAGGCTTTATCTGGTCTGCAGTTTACGTTCGTTGTTTGTTGTGTAACACAGCAACATCAATTAAGCTTCTTAATGTGGCTTTACTCAGTGACGGACCCAGGAGAGCTGAAAAAGTAGAGGGGGTACAGATCACCAGTGCTCCATGCAGTTAATGACCTGGGTAAATTCCCGGAGCAAGCTTTTAATTAAGAAGGACACATTCCCACAGGACCCATGAGAGTAACGGACAGGATGAAGTTGGCTGAGCATCAGCCACTTGTGGAACCAAGGACAGAATGTCACCGATGGCTTCCTGATGAGTACCCTTTCCTAGGAATACTCCATTTTAAGAAAATGAAAGCTTATTTTGCCACCAGCCCCTTTAGGCAGAAATGAAATCGTAGCGGGTAAAATAACACTGATTAGCGGCAGCACTACAGAGAAGCCCCAAGGGGTGGATTTCACAATCCCTTTGGACTTTATCTTCAGGCAGTTAAGCATTCAGGAGAAAATCCTTTCTCTTTATGTGGCTTCCTCCAGTCGTATCCATTGTGAAACAATTTTTAAGAGACAAAAACACAATAGACCCTCGCACTTGTATTCCACTTATCTGAGATGCTCTTGAAATTCTCAACTAATCTTTAACATGGTTAATTTCTCCCCACTGTCAAGCCACCACCATTAAATTAAAAAAAAAAAAAGGGAAGAAGGGAAAAAACAGACGTCCCTTGTGTTACTCAGCAAGAGTATGTAAGTTTCTAAAAAATCCCTCCAGCCCTGCTTATTTTGACAAAACTACTTAACACTTCAAGCAATGAACTACAGGGCATAGAAGTATAATCTGCAGAGAAAACTTAATCCTGCACAGTAACCAATTTGAATCCCTCACACACATTTTGGTGCGTAGGCCTGGAGAATTGAGTCAATTGTTTGATCTGAGAAAAAAGGTGATTAGGGCCCTCTTGGTCTTCTGGGTGAATTCTACTACGGGGGCAGCCTGTTCTCAATGGCTCCATTTGAGACCCTGTTATTATAACA
Organism: Heterocephalus glaber; assembly: GCF_053883595.1. Lineage (NCBI taxonomy): Eukaryota > Metazoa > Chordata > Mammalia > Rodentia > Bathyergidae > Heterocephalus > Heterocephalus glaber. Next base: position 18,399,859 of record NW_028258333.1, read on the forward strand.
GAGGTGAGCGTTCAGAATCGCTAGTTAAGTCTTCCTGCATTTTCATTTTAAGTTGTTCTATTGGGTAGTTTCAAATCACGATGGGCTAATATTCAGCATACAAATGATTAGCTAGCCGCAGGTTTTTCGGGTTTTTTTTAAACTTCATTTAAAACTTTCTCCTTAACCTGAAATGAAAGAAACTGTCAGAAGCAGCTACTGGGATGATGAGACAGCTGGGTTCATTCCCTGAGTTAAAAGCAGAGATGAAGAGGGCCTCTCCCACCAGTGATAGGAATCTAGCTGGGCTAGTCTGAGTATTCGCTCAGAACAGCCCCCAGATTTCTGCATAGGAGCAGTACAGTGACAGTCGAGTTGGAAGTGAAGACAAAGATGCATGACACAAGATTATACAAATTATATAAAATAAAGACTATTTGTCCATAGCAAAAAAACACTGGAGAGGGAGTTGCTGCTGGAGAGAGAGGGTGGACATTGGTGCCTAAGCCTGGCCCAAGACACTGGTTAGTGCTGCCACTAATGATGGCTTTCCTTGGGTTTCAGTGGCTACCAGAACTGTTACTTATCTGCTTTGTCCCTTTTAGAGTATGCTCTCTGCCTTGGAGAAGTGGAAAATGTAGACAAGATCTCTGCTTCGTGCTGGATTCCACTGGTCTCCTGCTGTCCTGCTTTAGTATTTAGCTCCCACCTGAGTCTATGAGCAGAACATCTGGAGAGGGAGAATGCACTCCAGTGGGTGCCTGAGTCCCTGCAAAAGGGCTGGTTGCTTGGAGGAGGCTGGAGTTCCAGCGGTAGGTCTGTGCAGCCTGCAGAAATACAAAGCATGGCAAGGAGGAGCCCAGTAGGTTTATTCAGCAAACAGTAATGGAGAGCCCACGAAGAGGCAGGCATGGTGCCAGGCCCCACAGCTCCAAAGTGGATTAGTGATGGTTCTCCCCACCAGGAACCCGTGGACTAGTGGGGGAAGGTGGGTAAATCAAAAGTTTGTGACAATACAGTGTGAAAATATGACTTGGGAAAGAGCCCAAGAGTGCATACTTCACTTATATTTAAGATCCTGAGAAAGGTTTGCTAGACAGAATACCTGTGGACAAAGAGATGAATAAGGAAGTAATTATCAAGAAAGTAGGCCCGGAGGGGAGAGAAATCAGAATGCCTTTAAATACTACTAGTTCTGTAAGGGTGGAGACCAGTGTGTATTGGTGGGGCCAGCAAAAAGGGCGGATGCCCACTTGGTAGGGAACTAGGAGTTTTTTCTACAGGTATGGGGAACCCATGAGATAGTTTGAAGGTATTGAGTATGAAGAGATCAGCTGTTTCAAAAGAATGGGAGTGCATTTGTTTTCTACTGTTGTGTAACAAGTTGCCACAACTTAGCTGCTTAAAAAACACTAGCTTAGTCAAGATGACACAAAACTAACCCTAACTACATATTACCCAAAAGAATTTTAGGACTAGAATTCTTGAAATAATTATTATTTTGGGAGAGAGGGGAATTCCTGAAATACACATCTGCCACAAATTCTGAACCAAAACCTAATCCAGGCTTGGGATCTAACCTAGAAGACATAGAAAAATGTAACTGATGCCATAAGAAAGAACAGATCACATCTGGAGCATGCCAAATTCTGTGAAATTGACCCGGTTTCTTCGACTAGTCAAGAAAAAAGGGGAGCAGGGAGGCTGTTCAAGATACAGAGCGACTTAAGAGCTGTAAAAAGCGAATGTAACATGTGGAGCCTGTTTGTATCATTACTTGAAAAAAACTTAAGTTATGTTAAACGCATGTACCAGTCTACAAAATGAACCTCACTATTCTGTCAAACTTGCACGAATTAAGAAAAAAAAACAAAACTGGGCTGAGGTGGGAGGCAAGGCTGGAGTGGGGTCACAGTGGCTGCTGAGTTGCTCCGTGTGGCAAGTACAGAATTAGGCTGCTGCTCGGTGGAGTACTCAAAACTCTTTGCCCACCCAGGACTGCCCTGCAGTTGCCTTTGGTTTCACTAATGGGGAGAAAAGACACCAAGATGAATTTTTCTTACAAGCACCATCATTCATTTTTGTTTTTATGATTAACAGATAAAGAAGCCCTAGAGAGGTCTTCTCTTTGATGTGTGTGTGCACGCATACATGCGCGGATATGTACGTGGCAACAACAAATTTCTTACAGCCTACGTCGGGTTAATGAATGGTGGTCTATCCATACTTCACATGTAAAATATGATTAGGATGCACTCATCAACAAGATTATGTAAATGTGGGTTCAACACTGATAGATACAGTAGTTAAAAAAAACTATGAAAACTGTACGTACGGTACACCACTGCTTACACACGTGTGCACGTGTATATATTCATAGACAGCACCCAAAAATTATCCAGGTGATGGAATCATGAAGGATTATTTTCTTACTTATGCTTCCTGCTTTTTCCACAGTAGTTTCAAAGTAACATGTTTCTTTCTCTTGCTATGAAAAGTAAAACTTTTTCCAAATTTTCAATAATGCATCTGTAACATTTAATAGTTACATCAATGAGGTACATTGGATGGGGAGAAATGATACCTGAATGCCTCACTCCTCTCCTTCGTACCTCTGATGATACTGTTTTAGGGAGATATCCCTAGCTACTGCACTGCACCTGCCCTACCTTCTCCTTCATCTTTTGCCACTGGCTTCCTTGTGTACTGAGGGTTTTTCTGAACTAGCACTCAGCTCCTTGGAGGCGGGGTCTTTGTCTGTTTTGCTCCTGGGTGTAGTCCCAATGCCTGGAACAGTGCCTGATACACACTATATATTTGCTGAAATATGACTAAAAACATATTGTATTACAAGGTAGTTCTGCCTATATTAATAAGAAACCAGTGATATCCCATGCAAATAACATTTTTTGAAAAAAAGGTCCCATCTTCTAATGTAATGTTAGCCCCCTACTGAAGGGACTATTTACAGAAACTGATGGAAGCCACGAGCCCCCCTCTTCCTGCTCCTAACCACCCCCCTCAACACACACACAGAATAATACAATTCCCAGAAGTTGTGGGGTTTCCCTGCAGCTTTTCTATAAACTTCTTGACGAGACCGCTGACCCCGGGTGAGAGAAGTTGGTTTAAAGGGTCATCTGGCTTAGAATCATCATTTCTCCCCAATTGCAATGATTCAAAGAATATATGTGGCTCAAATATCACACCCCCCCCACTAGCCAGTTAAATGTTAAATGATTCCTTTCACAAAGAACTCACTGCTTAGAGTGAAGTAAGTTTAAAATTTGCAGCTGAGAACTTAACCAACATCTAGATGAAGGCTGAAATTTTTAATTATTCAGAGATTTCAAACAGTATAGCTGTTACTACAGTGTAGTTAAAATATCTGGTAAAGTGAATCTGTCACCTGTCAGCCAAAAGTCTGAGGTCACAATCTGAGACAGAAATGGAAAAATAGACTCTAGTCCACATAAAATGTGCTTTCTTGAATTTTATTGTTTAAAGGGCAAGTTAAAAAGAAACAATGCACATCCACCAAAGTGAAGTTTTCCATTAAATAGAAGAGGAATCAAATCATAATAAAGACCATCTAGCTAAAAACAAAATATTAGATCAGTAAAACAACAGGAGTGATTTGAGATTTTTTTTATTTCCATGTACACCACTCATTGTCTGAGGGACAAGTATGCTAGGTGTCAACGGCCAACAGTCACAGTATTAAGCAAGTAAATATTCCACCACTTCTGTGCCCTCTTTTACTTCTTTACGTCTTCAGTCTCATCTGGCTCTCTCTCTTGATGCTCTCTTTCCCACCTCATTTCTTTTAATTCTTGTCTGTATTTCCTTTCAATGAACCGCTTCTGATGAGCCATCTGGGGAAAGTTATCTGACACAAGGAAATACATTACACACTTAATAAAGGATAGCTACCAGGGCAAAGAATGATGTTAAACATATATGCATATAAACATATTCACATGATGCATACAGCTGTGTTTTGTAAGGTGAGAGGGAAAAAGAGGTTAGTTTTCTTCTGTTATTCTTTTGTTATTCAGAATCACACTGGAGGTCTGGAAAAGGATCTTTGACTCTGGATTTCAATATCTGATGTGGATATGAGTATAAAAGGCACCAAACCCTAAACAAATGTTAAAACCCAGATGCTGTGGTTTTGCAATGCTCCCTACCAGGCACTCCTAGTAAGAAGTGATTTTCAGGAAGAGATTAAAAGACACAGTACAATGGCGTTTTATATTTTGGAAGAGCTGAAACCAAAAAATGACATTACCACTTCTTTATTTAACAGAATTAAAGTTTCTAAAAGAAAAAAAAAACCAAATGGACAAAAGGAGACCACATTGAAAGTCAATGTGTCTGGTCATTCATTCTATTTTCACAGTTTACCATTACAGCCTTAAAACTATTATCTGCAAAAGTAACTCAGAGAACTTTGATTTGATTAAAGGAAAAAACATCATTCACTGGCATAGTCGAAGCTCTGTTTAGTTTAATATTTGATGCTGTGCAACAGTGCTAACAATGCAAATCTTGACTAAGGTTTAGAAATTTTACAATTCTGATGCTATTTGTGGTAGAAGTTGAGTGTGGCAATGAAGTAAGATCAAGTATTGAATACAAAATAGCCATTTTATATACTTAGTAAACACATGCTTAAAGATCATGAAGACTGTGCACACTATCTGGGGATGCAGAAGAGAAAGGCTACTCCTCTGCTAGGAGGCTGAGGGCCTGTGCTGTCCTCTTCTGCGTCCTACTCAGGGAGAATAAGCAATGAGGGATAACGCAGCGTGCGTGGGAAGCAGGTTTGGTTGTTTCCTTGTTTTAAGGACGAAGTGTAATGAAAGTGTATTTATCTACACGTGTCATATTCTTAAATATTTTTCTTTCTTTTAAAAATAGTATTTTGTTGGGGCCGGGAATTTAGCTCAATGGTGCCGCCACCTCCCTCAAAAGCACAGGGTCCAGAGTTTGATTCCTGCTACCAAAAAAAAAAAAACAAAAAAAACCACAGTATTTTGTCCTTGTCCCATGGTGGAGAAGGGGCAGGGACAGTGTGGTAGAAAAAGCACTTGAAAAACAGGCAGTGAACCAGTAAAGATCTTGCATGTCTGGGAGTGGTTGTAAAACAAAAAAGGAAGGTGGCTTCTGTATTTCAGAAGTAAAACAGTAATAAAGTCCTACCCCTAACTAATATCAAATTGATTCCTGACATATTTATGAATACAGGTTTCAACTCTTACACTTTTCCAAAAACAAACCCCAAAAAGTTAGTTGTAAAGCAAGTTCCTATAAAATGAATGCTATTTCTTCTACTGTAAAATTGAATTTGCACTTAAAAAAACTCCCACTATTTAGCACTAACTACTAACAAACTTTTAGAATATATAGTCTTGCCAGGGATTTGGCTCAGTGGTTCTGCCGCCTGCCTTACAAGTGCAAGGTTCCGAGTTCAATCCCCACTACAAAAAAAAAGAATATATAAAAGTAAGATTATACTACATAGATATACACATAAATATATATACTACATATGTCAGATAGACACACAAATGCCTGAAATTATTCCACTTTCCACCCTTACACAGTTTTTTTTACTTAACTGCCATATAAGCATTTTCCCACATCATCAGTCTTCAAAAACACTTTAACATGTTTCCACCAGTTTGAACCACCAGCGATACTTGCATGAATGTCCCTTCAGGCTTGTACCACCCGATGGGACTTTCTTATGCCGCCCATTGGGACAGTCATGTGTGTATCACTGGTGGTTCAGAGCTGCCTGGTTGCGAGATATACGAATTACTACTCCATCGTGAATGTGTTAATGGCTACATTAAAAATATTACAACATTTTTACAGAGCAAGGGTTAGGAACCTATTGTTGACAGGCCAAATATAAACCTTTACCTGTTTTGTAAGTAAAATTCCACTAGACACACCTGTTAATCTGTACACAAACTGTATCTGTGGCTACAATGACAGAGTGGAGTAACTGTGACAGAAACTGTACTGCCTATGAAGACTAAAATACTTACGCCTGGCCCTTTATAGAACATGTCTGCCAACCCCTGAGACATACGATGATTTAGTAAACACAGCCTTAATGTTAAACATGCAGTTTTATTTATGTGTTTTGCTATATTAAATCAAATTGCCATGATCAACATGGTTATGTGAACTTTAGTAAGTAACTCCAATTATTTCATTAGGTTTGATCCCTAGAAATGAAATGTGGATCAAAAAGTATGAACTTTCAGGACTGACCCATTGCCAAATTCCTTCCCAGAAGTTTACACAGCTTGCTCCTGCCAGTACGTTTGTGCAAGTCTGTCTCAGAACGGGGCATCTCTCCAGTAGTGCTGCATTGTTGAAGACAAATGGCCAAACAAGCCTCAAAAGAACCTTTAACAATTTTCTAACTGGAAAACGGAATCTTGCTTTTATTTTAACATGTGATTGTAAATTTATATACACAATGGATGAAAAAGTTCCCAACAAAGTCAACACAAAACTCTCAGTGGAGACTCTCTGTAGGGTGTTAGATCCTGGTGGCACCAGCCACTCTCCCTGCTAACTAACCTCCCTGCCGCACCCTGTCTGCTGATTTCCACTTGGCTCAGGCCCTTTCCTGGAATCTCTTCCATGGTCGAGACTCCCGGGCCTCTTCACTTTAGCTTCCTGCACTTTGCTCTCTCCTACCTCCTTTAGTTGGGTACTTGAAGTATAATGGAAGTGCCTTGTCATGTTGTGCTCACAGGTTTTGCTGTGTAGCACAAAAGACCTCAGAAGAAAAATGCCTTGCACTTAAGCCTTCAATTTACAAAAGACTATGCAGTCCCCAACATGGTCAATTATGTAATTGAAGTTTCTCCAACCCAGGCATTCCACTCTTGAGAATCTATCCCACAGAACTAAAAGCACCAATATAGACATTTACTGTTGACAATGATAAATACACACACACACACACACACACACACAGATCCACCAATAATGAAAAAGTTGAATAAAGTATAGCATATGCATAATAGGAATTAAAAGGAATTAAACAATCAAGAAAGAATGAATTGGAGTCATTCTCTAAGACCTGCAAGACTCCTCATTGTATACTATTTAGAAAGAACAACATATTTATTATACAAGACATATTAATGTGTAAATAAATACATAAGTATATAGATATTACCCGATTTTAATAAAACAATGGCCAAAAATGACAACAACAAAATCTTCACATGTACAGGATACTTCTATGCCCTATGAGAGATTTTAGAAGTATACAGAAATATATAGATGAAAACAGTGGCTTGTGAACACCAGGCTACTATGTCTCCATCCATACATTTCTCTCTACTTTTAAAATGGTTGCCTGGGTTGAGGGTAGGACTCTATACAAAAAAGAATGGCAATCAAAGCATGCTTGGGAATATTATTTTTTATTTTAATTATAAGCCCATTTTATACATATCTCACATTCTACTATATTCTGTGTATGGAGAATAATTATAAAGAAAACAAGATCACATTTTATTGGTACTTACCATTTTTCTGCTTCCTCATTTTCTTTCCATAAAACATTCATTACATTATGAACATGTAATTACAGAAAAAAAAAAGAGATAGGCTTACATTTTTCAAGTGCATCCATTGCTGCTCCCATTTCTGCTTGCTGAATACTATTGAATAAAATAAAGGTAAGGTACACTTTAATTTGAAGACTTTTGTCAAAAATACATGTTATGGCTACAAATTATTAAGCTTGATTTTTATGTTTGGTGCATAAAATCTCACCTGATTATTTCTTCTGTTAATATTGAATTGTACAGGTCGAAATATACAAAAGGGCATGCAAAAATGTCTTTTATTTGCACAAAGCCTATTTGAGATATTCATTCCACACTTTAAGGCTGCAATAAAATGTGTTCTATTTGTATTAGGTCTGCAGTATTTTTTACTTAAGTTTGAATGCCCTCAGTGTAAAGTCTGAAGAATAAAGAATAAAAATATATACAGAGACTGGCAAGACATAGACTGGAGGGTTCAAAGAAAGGTGATAACATACGTAATGTTTTAAACTAAAGACACTAGCATTTCCACAAAGCTCAAGTAGTGGTAAGAAATGAAAGGTCTAAGGCCGTGTCTTGGATGATGTGATACATCTGATCTAACTATCCTGCATCAACACATCGCGGAGTGAATACTCCACTGAGACTGACACTGGAGAGCCCTCATCTGTGCCCAGCCAATGTGGCTTTCTCCAAGTAGCCAAAGTAGCACAGTGGTGCCCCCCTGTTCAAGGGGCCAGCCTGGAGGGGACAGTAATCCTGGGGGTTCACTTTGCTCTTACCCTCATTTGACACTCTAAGTCAGCAAAGACAGATAGCAGAGTTTGGAAATACCAAGTAAGAACTTCCATACACAAAGGATATTCATTCAATGAAATTGAAAGTATTTTCCTCTCATACCTTGGTCCTTTCCCACAACCTATTCTTTCTCCCTTGAAATACACAGCCACAGTGTAGGTTCTGGCATGGGATGGCCCCACTGTCTGCAGAGTCCTGAAGGGAAAGGAAAGAAAATTAATTATGGGAAAGTGTTATTCAATTACTTTTGCTATTATAGAACTCTGACAAAAAACGTACTTACTGCTGAGCCAGAGGAAGGTAAAAATAACGAGGCATGTGAAAATGGCAAAAAAAGAAGAGGGTGTTTTTGATTTGATTGCCTGAAATATACAGACAGCTTCCGAAGTAGGAAATTTAAAAAATTATGCATTGCATTTTTATATTTTCCCCAAAGTAATATGAATAGCACCTGAAGGCTTACGGTGAAGTGTATGATACTTTTAAACAACTTCTAAGTGTGCATATTTAAAGTGTCATAAAATCAACTTTAATTGTGAAAAGTTAACAGCTTTAGTCTGTTGTTTTTCAGTGCTAATCACAGCTAAAAAGAATAAACATTTTGGTAAAATACCTCATGTCACACCTGAATGGTTTTTCACATGCCTGACAGATTCTTTCTAATGTATACTACCTCATCTAAGAGGTTAGAAAACATATTTAATTTCTGAAACATCTGAGACTTGTTTCAAAGGTATACTATAATGCCAAGTACACAACACAATCACCAAAAAGCCAAACTCTAGGTACCCTAGATTTTAATGACATGGTACAGACTTCAAATGTAGGAAAACTGATAACTTCATGGAAAAGGGAAATTAAAAGTAGCCAACAAAGATAATGGAATGAACACAGCGATCATGAAAAAACTATGTAAAACAACCCCATCATCTTGATAACAAAGAACAAACTTACTGTGTATTTTCACGTAGGGAATTTCTGAGAAGGGAACAAAGTAATTTCCTTTGTGTTTATATACTCCAAAGGATGAACATGCACGGTGACTTTTTTAAGGTAGCACTTATTATATTAATCATGCCGGCGCTAGGAGGACTTTATCATCCTGTTTTATTTACTGAACCTTCATTATCACGTTGATGAAGAAATACTTTGAGTCTTTCATATACTATAGTTGAGATACTCACTATGCTCATGAGGCACATATTAAAGGGCTATTTCTAAACATTTTCGGTTTTCCCCCCGTGTAGAAGGGAAATGTTGTTTTAGCGACAGATTCTTGGCACAGTTTAGAGCAGCTTGCTGTGGGGTGACTCAACCTTCTCTTTCCCTCGGTTTTGCTTTCATCAAAAAAGCCTATAAAGTGTTGTGACTGTTAAATAAAGACATGAAAAAAGATTTGAAATTCCCAACTGCTGCTCTGTGTTTCTCCTTGAGTATTTTGAAACTCTGAAAGTCCAAAAGGGTCTTCATTCCATATGGAACACACATGCACAAATGGGTGCCCTCGAGACCATGTGTCTGCACAGGCATGGGCAAAACTGTGCTGAAACCAGATTTTTAGACATCCCCCAAATCACACATTGACAATACCGTGGGATGCAACTCTATTTTAATAATCCTCTCATTTTGTTATTCCTTTTTAAACCACCTTCTGAATCAGCATAAGAGTGTCACAAGATGATTACTTAACTCCAGGGTCAAACCTGTTTTCATCAAAACCAGTGTTACATGGTGTGGTTGCCCCACTACTCACCTATGTTCCTTTCGAATGACTTCTGGCTACCTCTCCCAGAGCAAAGATACTCAAAAATATAAGGTAGTTTTTGATTTAAAAAAGCTCAAAATACTTGAGTAACCCAACAGCAGTGAACAATTGTCCTGCTTCCTACGGTGCCCACGGAGGGAGACAGCCTACCTGTCAGGCACCAGAGACACCAACAGAAGGTCAGGGAAAGAAAGCACAGAGGAGCACTCGAACTCTGCTACAAATGAGCACACATGCCCTTCTAATCTAGAGGCACAGCCCAGCAGCGGGTACAAGAAATAAGAAGACAAATACAAAGATGTGTGTCAGAACTATTTAAACTGAATTTTCTTACCTCAATCTCATAATCTTAGATGTCTTTCTGCCAGGTGGTTGTCTACAGAGAATTTTAGCGAAGGCACAGAGATAATCAAGAGGGAACCCATCTACCTATAGTTAAGACCGACAGGCCCAGAGTCTCTATGCCCGGCCCCGGATCACACTGACAGTCAGGAAGTCTCAGTCCTGGGCTCTTGTGATTGCCCCATTAGCTGTTCCTCAAAGCACAGGAAAAATCAACTCTAAGCATTCTGAGTCCAATGGCCTGCAGGCAGCAAGTACTTACTTGTACAGGGGAATGTCTGGCTCCTTTCCTTCTGTCCTAAGTGTCAAACAACACTGCTGCAGCTGGGATTTGGGGTCATTCCAATCCTGATTCAAAATGAACTCCTGTGGCAAGTCCCCAAAAAGCATTTAATAATAAATCTAGAGTCACCAGAAACAAAACATATCACTAATTTAAAATTCTTATTATGAGCTTACTTTTAATCTTGGGAAGAAACAGACATTCATGAAAGTATGAACATATTCCAAATCCTTATCAATGTACAGTGCTGCAATGAATGCTAGGGGGAAAAACATTTAAAAATAAACCACAATTCATGGCCATTTACCAGAAAAAGCAAGACTTTTACAAAACCAAGACTTTTAGGCAACATGTAATATGGCTTTTCAACTTCCAACCCTCTTTATTATTTAGCATCATTACTTCATCTCTTTTCAAATAAGACTCTACACTAGAAGCAGCAAAATAGATGCGTGATTAAGATGCAAAATCACATGAGTATAGATACCAAATTGCATTTAGCTAAGGGCTAAGTGAACAGTTAAAAAGATAGACAAAAATGGTATCTGGGAACACAATCATGATAACATTAACCAAATCAAAGTACAACTTAGGGGCCCCAGGATAAGCACATCCCTCGGTGCTGCACTCTCAGTGCCAATCTTGAGGTCACCCATGTGTAAAGGTCCTATATTAAATTTCACAGACAGAAAAACAAATGGGCAATTTAAAGGTTTGATCTGCCCAAACTGAGAAAAACTTAGTTCTGGGCTTAATGACCACATAACAATCTATACAAGTTTGAATTAATAAATAGTGACCCCCAAAGATGACTTCATTAAAAGTAATTCTAATCAAGAAGACAAATGGTACACTGTTAACAGAAGAAATAAAAATAGCTTTCATCAAGCTTTAAAAAATGCCAGTGACACTATCTTCCAAGTAAGGTTCTATATAATCTTAATCTTTCGATTACTTTTAATTAGTTGAAAAAGAAGTTGCTTAGGTTGGCTTTGCACTTTGTACATGAACTGGTTTTGCACAGTGGACTTTAGTATTTGTAAATAATTCCAATTGTCAAAAATACTGAAGCATAAAAAGAAAAGTTTTAAGGCCCAGTGAATGGTCAACTACTTTCGAAATAATATCAGAAACAATAAAGTCACATATGTAAACTGTAATGGAATTAATAATCCCATCAGACCATATCAGAAACTATAAAAGATGACATCTCTCTGTAGAGCTTGGTGTTCATTCCAAACAATGAATGATAATTTTAGTATTTGGTGAATAAATTACAGTTCTTTATTCTGTACCTCTTTATGAAGGCTACTGGTTGGGAAAAGCTACAACTCACAAGGACCAATCTTCACATTCTATTACTGTGTCACAGCAAGGAGTGTGACGGCTGAGTGTCAGCGCTGGCTGAGGGAGGCCAGAGGGCGGGGCCACTGACAGACTGAACGCAAGATGCATTATTCACATATCTCAACTTCAAATTATTCTCCATCAAGGAAATTTGGGTGTGAAGCATTAAGAAAAAATAAAATAGAAAAGAAACTTCTTTAGCAAGAAGCTGATAGTGAGAAGAATACTGGTCAGTTTGATTTAAACTTTGATCCTGTGGGTTAAGAGAAAAGCTTTACTCTGTGGGACTCACATTCCAAGAGGTCTGCCAGAGTCTTGGTTCTCAGGGCCACGGGCCTCTTGGTTTTGTCGTTAGTTATGGCATACTCCTGCATTCCCAGCTCCTCTGCCACCTTGGCTTGAGTTCTGTTATTCACCAAAGAGCTTCGCAACAACTGGCCAAAAGGAATTGGGGTACAGTTAGAAACCACCTCACTTTGGATATCTCTCTTGCTCTTGTGTTAGACCCAGCCTGAGAGTATCACATGACAGGGACACCAGACAAGTGAAGGTCTAAGTCCTCATCCATTTTCCCCTGACAACAGTGACATACTCCATGCTCTTCTGGCTTCTTCATAATAATTCACTCTACTCTGCTACTTTGATTTTACCTGACATTGCAAAGGCCATCTACTTGTTTAGTAGCTGTGGAACAGAGCTGGAGGGCATGCTGTAATATGATTAAAGATCATAGCTTCCATAAAGTTTTAATGCTACTAAATTAGGTAGGATTAAATTTTTTAAAAATCAATTTCATCGAGGTATAATTTACATTCAATAAAATGTACTCGCCTTTGAGTGTACAGTTAGATGAATTCTGAAAACCTTACACATTTCCGTCATCCCCACACAAATTCCCTGTACCCCTATGCCATCAGTCCTCCCCAGCTGCCATCAGGCAAACTCAGCCTACTTTCTGTCAGTGTATATTGGTTTTAAAGGACCACTTCTTACAAGTCTAAAAGAAGTATCAAGTTTCATGGCACTGATCCTAATTTTGATATTACAAGATTTAAGTAAGTGATATTTTAGTAAGTATTAGTGAAAAGATGTAAATTATTGATTAACATTTTTACTTTTATTATTTTAAAGATTTATGCTACCTATTCTGAAAGTCAGTTTTTCATACAGAGATCCTTTACCTTTAATCAAATTAAAATAGAATTTTCATATTTCAACTTCAGGAATTCAAAACAAAAAGTTACACAGCTAAGAGTCCTCTAAGAACTACCCAAGCAGTAACATAGGACACTGCATGAAAATTATACAACCAATCCATTACAGAGGTGCCCACCGAACAAAGTTGGCTTAGACATTTAACACTGACAAGGAGAGAGGTGGGGAGGGAGGCTTAGAGCAGTGGGAGACTACAAACATGAAGGTTCACCCAGCACAACCTGAACACAGTTATCCTCAGTCTGTAAGATTTGGGGGGAATAAAGTACTTAAAACTGAGACAGGTATAACAGATTCCTGAAGACAGAGCGGGAAGAGGAGGCAGCTCTGAGTCATGCTGGTGTTATACCCTCTGCTATGGAACGTCACACTTTGTTTATTAGATGCAAGTTTTATGCTCTGTGGCTATGCAGTGTCAACAGAGCTTATGAAAATCAAGATTTATTCTCCATGCTTGATATTGAATCCTTGACAATAGATAAATAAGAAGCAATATGTTCTTAATTTGTCTGACAATGATTCATGAAGCAGAAATACAACTTGATCTTCATAAGCCATACTTGCTATTGAATTTTAGACTATTACTCTTTGCCTGTCTTCACTCCCTTCCTCCTCTGTCTCCTTTAACTCCATCTTTTCTTCAATATAGTGTTTCATTAAAATTAATATACACAGAGTAACTCAAAATTTAAAAGGCCAAGAATACGATGTTAGTAGAAAACCCAACCAATAAGGAGTTCACCAACCTAGTATCTTGTAATTACAGAATACTTGAGCTGGAAGGGTTACATATTCTTGGTTTGGATCTCAAATTGGGAAGGGGGGTGCTCAGAGTAGAGGCCACTGGGGAACAGAAGGGCTATTCTGGGAATATGGTTATGCTGAGAAAAGTGGGTCCTCTCGGAGTACATACTTGTAGTGAGGAGGAGAAGACTCCTTAGGGTGTGTACATGGAGTGCTCTTGCCTCAGAACCAAGGCACCCAAGCTCACACACAAATGATGAGACATCACTGGTTCCTGGCCCCAGCTGCCACCTTCCAGTCAAGGCTCCTCATCTATTGTGCAGCAATGCTGTCTGACAGGAGAGAAGAGGATGGAAACAGAAACGCTTCCCGTTTGATTTAAGATAAGCTATGACAGGTCTTAAAGCAGTGGGTAGCTAGCAGAAAGTGAGATCTGCAAGTTCTTGCCAAAAACTGAGAGCCTGAATCAAGAGCCAGTGGAGGAGAAGAAAGCTATTAATCGTCTTTACTTTCGTAGGCTATTTAAATTTAGAAGATGAGTTGAAAATCCAAATGGTAGTTCTTTAAATGACAATTTCCATCCTTGTCCTCTGCAGAACTCTACTTCGGAATAAATCTGCTATTTGCCACAGAGTAGGATCCACCGGGGTCAGCAAGGAAGAAACCCTTCTGAAGTTAGAGTGGTTCAGTGTGCTACTGATGGAGGCCAATTACACGCCAGGCTCTGAGCTGAAAGCTGCAGAACACAAGAGGATCAGCAGCATCCCACGGCCTTCAGGAACAGACTCAGTCCTAAAGAAGCCACACCCAGACTGGCCGCAGCGACCACAGGGAGGCTGGAGTGCAGAGACCACCGGGAGACACGAGTGCTGCTCTAGGCCCTGGACATCCAGAAAGGCCAATCCTGGGGTACAAGCACTTCAGGGGCTCATCCACATGGCTGCATTAGAATCATAGGTGCTTCTGAGACAGTGGTGTCCAGGCTTCTTCCAAGAACCAGGGAATCAAGATTTCTGGGTACATATCATGCACACTGCCTTTTGAAAACAGTCACACAAGTGGAGTCTCCTGAATGCAGAACCAGAGATGGAAAAGTCAGAGTCATCAGTAGGAGAAAATGAGAGAGGGTTTTCCTGGAAAAAGAATTGCTATACCAAAAGCAAGGGGCGGTGACACAGGAAGTCCACTATCAGGTACAGCTAGAGGAGAAATCAGAGCCAAGTGGTGGAGGCCAGGAGGTGATATAAGGAATCTACACTTTCCTATAGAAGAAAAGGACGCCCAAGAGGGGCAGCAGCAAGATATTTCATTTATATTAGAGAGACTGAGGTAGATAGATTTAAGTGTGGCAGGACATAAAGACAGAAAGCCCACAGATGTTGATGGCACACATTATTATTTTACAAAGAGAACATATTTGCTTTTTACTTTTCAGTAGAAATCTAGTAAATGAACATTAAGCACCCAAATGAGCACAAGATAGTTACCAGACTGTAAATAATGCCTTGCGTTATACAACACGGTAAAAAAGCACTTGGGTTCAAACTGTGGCTCTAGTATTTCAAAGCTAAGTGAGTCTGTATAAGATATCAATTCTCTCTGGGCCTCAGTCTCCTTATATGTAAAGGAGAGAAAGCAATATCCACTTAAAGGATTGTTATGAGAATTAGAGTGAATCAATATGCAATCTAATTATAGTGCATGGCTTGTAAAAAACACATCTGAAACATTAGCTGGTGTTGTTATCTACAATAGCATCACCACTATTAGGCAAGATTTGTTTGCTCTTCTGGGAAAGGATTCTAGGAAGTTCCAGGAATTCCTCTGGATTTGTTTCTAATACAAAATATTCTGATACTTTTTCTCTCATTGTCTTCAAAACTCTACATTTTACCAAGAGCTGAACTGTCCCTAATACCCCTTTTGTTAACCTCCTCCGCAGAAAAGACAAAGTGTAACTTGAAATCACTAGAAGAAATGAAGAAAGCTATAGTTAGGGCTTTCTGTAAACCTAAGAAAAGGACTGCTGATTCTAGATGCAATGTCTGGGACCAGCGTAAATATCCCAAATCTTAAATTCTGGTTTTGAGGGTCTGGGATGTTTCTCAGTATATGTTATCTCAGAATAGCAGGTTTTCATAATCTTTGAAAGTAAACTTTCATAAAAATAAGGTTTATTGGTTTAAATCAAACATATATATTGGCATTCTTTCCTAAATATCCCTATTCACTCTTGTTTCTAAAGAGAAAACCACAAGCATAAGACAGGAGCTACCAAAGAGGGCCACCTAGTGTAAAAGAAGTAGACTGATTTATTATTGTGAGAGCTTTAATATAAGAACATGGGGTGAAAGCGGAATATACTATTAAAAGTGACAGTGATATGTCACACAGGTCTATTATTCCAAGAGTGGTAGCCAGATGGTCTCCATTTCCCATGATAATTAAAGAAAGGGTATACAAATGCTAGCAGGCAGAATGCAGGTCAGACACAAAGAGCCAAATTATGTTAGTGATGGAGAAATCCTTAAGCAGGAGACTGGGGAATCTGTCTTCTCAAAGACATCTTTTTAGATAAGATACCTGTTTGTCTGACTCATTTATACTCAATGCTGTCTAGAGGCACCACAGCAGGATTAGATCACTGGGACTTGAGTTTTTTATTTGTATTTCTTGTTCTCATTCTCATTATCCAAAATTGTTCCCCTAAAATCAAACAAAACTTCTTCAAGTTCATCTTGCTAATAGCACCACTGGGCAAAGTGCCCTGCAGACACAAGGCACAGTGCTTTGCACACAGTAGGCATGGGGGTTATCGGCGCTTTAGCCCGGCAGCACAGAGAAAGGCCTAAGAGAAGGATACAGACAATACTCCTATGGCTGAAACTGCAACTGTCCACAAGGCAGGCATTCTGGTTTAAGTAAATGCTTTCTTTGAAAAATTCTCATTGTTTATGGGGATTCTAACGGGGAGGCTAAAACACAAAAACTTTAGTGTATGAAACAAAACTTCCTTCTCTACTCCAATTCAAACATGGTTATACTAGAACAATTATGTACGTTCTTCTCAAGTAGGATTTTTTAAATACTCAGCATATAAAGCAATGTTTTTCCCTGTCACCATTTAAAGCTTGAGAACCACAATTACATTGGCTCAATTGTCCTTATTCCTTGTAAAACAAGCGTGTAAAGTAAAGCTAACAAGGCCTTCCAATGGGAATTACTGTAGTTGTATGCCCTTTAATCACAATAATGAATTGTTTGCCATCCTCCTACCTAATACAACTGCAATACATAGTCCTCTGTGCATTTTATATTAATTTTATCCTTAGACATACATAAGTTAGTTTCAGTTTCTTCCCTTACACATACGGTAACATGCCACTTTCCTCTAGGATTGCTTTCCCTTCCTTCTCAATATGACTTAGCTGTCTGAAAACTCTCACTCATTACATCCCCACAAAACCGCCAGTCTAGTGGGTTGGGCAAACTGAAGTGTCAGAAGAAAAAGAACACAAAATTTTCAAGAAGGCAGGGCAGGGTTCCCCTACATCTTGAACGGACACATAAGGAAGACTCAGCGGTACAGGGCAGATGGGAGGAAGGGCTGGAAACTGACTGGTTTCCAGTAGAACTGTACAAAGGGTAGAGGGTAACAGGGAGCTTGAAGAAACACCAAGCAGGCTGGGGCAGAGTGGAGAACAGGTAATTTGGGTCTGAGCAAGTGGGCAAGGCCAGGCAGGAAGGGCCTTGCTCCTTCTTGAGTCACTGTCTGAAGAACAGTGGAAGGATGTTAAGCTGGGACATGAAGGCCACTCTTTCTGAGCACTGATAAAACAGGAACCTCTCCCCTCAAGACCCAGAAAATCGGGATGAAGTAACCAGACCAAAACCCTTGCTTCACAGTGTTTACACTCTGGTGGGAAAGACATACAAACTGTATGTATACACTTTGTACCTAGGAGGAAAAAAGGGATGAGGGAGGAGTGCTAAGGAAAGGGAAAGTGGCTGTCTATTTAAGCAGGGTAGGTTAAAGAAGGTCTCACGGACAAAAGGACTTTGAACAGAAACCTAAAGGAGGTGAGGGATTCAGCTGAGGATAACCAAGCCGATGAAAGAGAGTGGGTGAAGGTCTGAGGCAAGGGCTTGCTTAGTGTCCCGCAGGAACCTCTGCAGGTGATGTGAGCCCTTTAGGAGACAAAGTCAACACAGCAGCAGGGAGCCAGGTCATAGGATGTGATTATAATGCTATCTCTTACCCTGGAGGCAGGAAGGTTTAGAGGTTTTGCAAAGAGGAAGTTGTTATCTGTCCTTATCTGGTTTCTCTTTAAAAATGATCTCTCTAGATACTGTGCTGAAAATAGACTGGGGGAAAGGGAAACAGATGGGAGGGTGCAGCTGTAATTTAGAGGACAGTGGCTCCATCAGGGTGATAATAGTAGAGCTCAAAAGAAGTGGTCAGATTCAGGGTAAACTTAGAAGGTAAAAACCATTAGATATGCAAATGGTTGGGACACATAGTCTGAGAGAAAGAGAAAACTCAGGGATGGTTTCAAGGGTTTTAACCTGAGCAACTGGAATAGTAGAATAATTCTTATTGATAGGGAGAACACTGAGAGAGAAGCAAGTTAGGGCGTAAAAACTGTTTTGTTTTGGACATAGCAGATTTGAGATGTCTATTAGAAATCCAACTAGGGATTTGAGTACATACAGATATTTAAGCAGACATATATTTGACAGATACGAGTCTGGAGTGTGAGGCAGATGTAAAGGCTTAAGACATGAAGCAGGAAGTAGCACACAGATATATTCAAAGCCATGAAAACAGACAGAATGAGATCGCTTATGGAGCACAAGTCAGTGGAGAAGAGACGAGGTCTGACAGTTGAGAACTGGGACAACTTCAGTGTTAAAAAGTTGGGGAAGAAGAAGAGAAAACCAAAATGTTCTGAGAATGAAGGACAAATATAGTCACAAGAGATCTATTGTGAAGAGACTCTTGGCTGCAGCATGTAAAATGGATCGGATGGAGTCACTAGTTGATACAAGAGCAGGGGAGGAAGTTGCAAAAATGACTTTGCATAGGCCTGAGACCTGGCTATCCTGGGGGAGTTGGGGGTGCAGGAAGCCCACCTAGGAGAACATTGGACTGCCTTTGTGCTCTGAACAGAATCTTAAGACGTGTATTACTTGCAGTTTAATAAATGTCCCTCCTTCCAACTGGACTCTTTGTCAATTGCATTCCTTTAACACTTTTGTGGCTATGCAGAAATTACTGCAGGGATCCAAGTGAATGAGGCTGACAGATAAGATGTGAGATGGAGACAGGGTGGGAAGGAGAAGACATATTCAAGAGATATCAAAAGAGTAACACTGTCAGGATTTGTGAATGGAAAAGAATATAGGAAAGGCAGGTAGAGGAAGGAATCAAAGACAACCTCTACTCTAATGTGTAACACTGGATCCTATTCCATTACTTGAGGAACAATGGACAACAACCCAGAGAGAGATTAGAAATTTAGCCTTGAACATGTGGAGATGCCCAGGAGGCAGCTGGGCCTGGAGCTCAGAACAGAAGCGAGACTGAAGAGCTTGGCTGGAATTATATCAATGGGATGAAACTGCTGATATTCATGGAAAAGACTGCCTTAAAGACACTGGGAAAAAAAGGACATGGCCTAGGAGTGATTTCACCCACCCTGGAATATTAGCTATAAAGAAGAGATGAACTCACAAATCAGGCTAAGACAGAGAGCTAAAGAGGTAAGAGGAAACCAAGTGCAGCGACAGAAACCAAATGAAAGTGCTCTTTCCAGGAAGGAGGGAGCATCATGTCAATTTGATGAAAGTTAATATCTTTTAAAATACATATTTAACTTATGACAGATCATTTTAATCCTGCCAACAGATCTGCTGGTCCTGTTAATTTCTACCAAAGCTTTCTGTGACAACAGTTCATAAAACTGTCAGATCACAATTTTATCATTTGTTAACACCATTCTAAGAAGCAGGTTAAAAAGCTCTCTAATTTTAAGACCACAAGTCTGATAAACACATTTTGGATGAAACTATACTTCTGGCATTAAAATGATTTTGGGAAGAAGCCAGAACAGGAGTCTCTAGCACAATCCTAGTTTTAGCTTTTCTAGACCATGGCAGGATTCATGCCTTAGTGAGTTTTGGTTTCATTATCTGTTCGATAATATGGGCAGTAGGGAACAGAATATGTTATGAACAGATGGGAAACAGTAAACTTGTTGATATGTAACATCCCATCTTTATAAGATCCCAGATTTCACATACCATTCTAGAAGAATACTGGGTATGGGCACTGTATGTATATGAATCACACATTTCCAACAGAGGCCTCTATATGATCATAAAGCGAATCACTATGTTCGAGCTCTTTGATTTGGTTCAGCTGTTTCTCAGATGAACAAGACACTCTTGACACCTATCAAGTCTATTCCCTAATGGAGAATATTAAACAAGTAATTTATTGTTTTCCTGAGTAAGGTACGAAACACTAGTGCATTCTTCATCAACAGTCATATTTTCTTAAGAATTTATTATTAACTCAAGAAGGAACCACTTTCTTGTCCATCTAAAAGCAGTTATCTTTAAATGGTAATCAAAGAGTTAATTTAAAATTAAATAAGAGTACTGATTCCTCAATACTTATCATGGTGCGTGGTACACAGTAGGCAGTCAATAAATATTCGCTGAGTGAGTGAATGTACTTAGAAAACCTATGGAAAAATTTACATCTAACCATAGACAAGTCACCATATTCTCCCCAATGCCAACATATATGTCTCATATAAACTACTTTTAGGGTTCACAGTTGTACAAGATCCAAGTCTATTTAAAGTGAAACGTATAAAAATTGTAAAGATGCTGAGTATGAAAGACTTGTTATTTGTTTCAACAAAATAAAAAAGGACTATACTAACAAAGTATGCACTTTACAGTAAACCACTGCTTTAATTTGTTCTAAGTGGTGGACCCTCAAGTTACACCTGGCCTGACATACAAACAACTTGGGTTAATTAGGTTAATGGAAGATTCATCTGCCTTTTGTTTCTACAAGGTACCCAGGTAAACAACCAGATCTCGGCTCTATTGACTTACAATCAACTTGAGTTACAACCAGCCCCCAGGAACCCCAGGAACAATCGAGTTTGTAAATCAAGGGTCCACAGTATTTGCTTTCTCTATGCCTAAGTCTCAAGGGACATCTCAAAGGTCACTCCCAGTGCACGAGAGATCGACACAACCGGCTTCTAGATATATTTTGTTCACTATTCCATTTCATAGAGCAAAAGCAGCATGTAGCAAATAAGAAAGCTCAATCAAGTGTTATACTATGAAACAAAAGTGAGAGCAATGGTGACCATTGCAATCCGTTCACCAGTCAAATCTTGTCTTCGTTAACTCCCTTTCAACTCCACCACGGTCTAATCAAACTGAGTCTCCGCTGTCTCTCAATCTACTGATCTTTCTTTCTTTTTCTCTTTTTCATTCTTGCTTTGTTCAGAGCTGAGCATCAAACCTAGGGCCTTATGCATGCTAGGCAAGTGCTCTACACTGAGATATATTCCCAGTCCAACCTGCTGTTTCATGCCATGCACTTGTCTCTCTAGTCCTAGGGTGTGGAATGTCAGTGCATACAAATTTCCTCCCACTAAGACCCAATGGCCAAATCCTACCCATCCTGCAAGGCTCAAAGCATTACCTTATCCATGAAGATGTCTTTTGTACTTCACAGCTAGAAGAAATCTTTTCCTCAACTGTGCAAATGCACCAATTTACCTGTCTCTTTATAATATTTAACACACTTGTATCCATTATAAATACTCCCTTATACTTTTTATAGTGCATATTTACATGTATAGACACACATGCACATTTACTATACAGAGAATTTATATTTATTTGTTGCTTACACTTTCATTTCTTCCAAAAGTTTTAAAGTTCATTATGGACAGACTGGGTCAACTATTCTTCGCTTCCCCCGTGAGGCTTATCTCAGTCTTGCACGGAGTAACTAACCATTAAATGAAGGAATATAACATGAGTTCTCATCACATATTGCTTAACATACAATTTACACAGTGAACTGAACAAAGCCATATGACATGCTAAAGTCACCAAGAACTAAGTTATCAGTTACATAAATAGATAGTCAGCCTTTCTACTCCTCATTCTCTATTATACAGCAATCTTACTGGAGGATGTGACTGAAGACAAACTCACAGTTAAGTGTCCTTCATGATGATCTGGGAAATGAATGAATAAGTACTCTGTAGCTACCAGTTGCATTATGGAATCACCTAGAAATTCCATCCTCTGATTGTGACCTCTGAAAAAAGAAACATCAGTATAAAGAAATTAATAAGCATTTGTGGACACCAAGAAAAGACTCTGAATTTTGTAAAAAGCATGACTTAAGAAGGCAATGTATTCACCTTGTTTTAAAGCACAAAATTACACTGACACTGAGAAGTCATTGCCTCATTGAGAGGAGCCTTGAGTTAACACAGGCTGAGTTTCAAAAAAGAATAAAGCGAATATTATCCAAGAATTAAACAATTGATAAAATAAAGACTAGTAAATAATGCCTGGTCAGAAGCTAGAGTATCATTGAAAAATAAAGTAAAATACAGATAACAATCTTGTAACAAAGTAAAGAGGACCCTAGTTTTTCTTTTTTAACTGTATTAAATATACACTCCATTATTCAAATCTGGAATTTAGTTTAAGGATACTGACAAGAAAATTCTATGACAAGAATCTTTAATCTTTACAGCTTAAAGAGAGTTGGGAATATCTGATTTGGGGAACGAAGTCAAAAACCGTACTAAAACCCCAAAAGAAATAAAATTTTGCTTATTTTTAAAATTATTTCACTAGCTCTTCATCAAATTATTCACTCAGAACAAGGGTCAGGGGGCCAAATCCAGGCCACAGCTTGTTTCTATGAATAAATTTTGAGTGGAAAATAGCCATACTCATTCCTTCATAGTTACGGCTGCTTGCAGGCTGTGATGACAAAACCCAGTCACTGCACATAGAACACATGGTCTACAATGCCTGGAATATTTAATGTGTCCCCCTGTATGGACAAAGATTTTACTTCCCTCATACTTCTCTTAAACTTCATGAGTGAACAAGATGCACCACAATGGGGCGAAAAATACTGGACTGGAGCACATGCCCAGGTCCACACCACTGTGTGGCTGCTCGTCTGTCTTGCAGTGACTTTCCTGGAAGTACGTTTAAAATCCCAGTTCCTTTGAAGGGCATGCAGAAAGGTCTGCAGCTGCCTGGTCTAAACGGTCACGTTGGGACCACATGAGCACTTGTAACTCACAGGGTCAGATGGTTAAATCCCACAGTTCTCAGTGTGAATGCCCTTGCCAGAAGTCGAACATGAGTAAAAATTACTCCTATTGCTTCTTCAAACTCAGTAAGTTTCTGTAGAACCGGAGAAGTTTCAATAAGCTGTCGATCGGTATTTGGCTCTTGTAGCTACAGGAAAACAGAAATAAACAAAAGCCATATGTAGTTTTTTTGTTGTAAGAGTAATTACCTATTCTAAGGCAGTGTTTTATAAAATTCCTTCTCCCATGGGCAGAAATTTCTGAAACGCCAATAAAACATGGAAGCTTCTTTCTCATCTCTTAGAATGGCAAACAAACCTAATATTTAAAGAAGGCTCAAATAATATTTTCCAATCTTCCATCAAATTTCAAGGCCAAGTACTGTACACAGACAGTTCAAAATCCCAAGTATTAGACAAACTCTCCAAGGAAGATGCAAGCTGAAGAACATCTGGTAGAGAATATATATATCTGGTAAAACAGCGGTTCTCCAGTTTTAGCATTCATGAAAGCACTTGCAGGGCTTGTTAAAGGCAGATGGCCGGGTCCTACTCTGGAGCAATGGACTCTGTCCGTCTGGAGTGAGGTCTGGGTATCTGCCTTCCTGACAAGTTCCCAGTGGGGCAGGTCCTGCTGTTCTGGGGGGCCGCTCTGAGACCCACTGCTGTGGCTAACTTGACTACTATGTGTCTTCCAGGCACCAAACTATTTTGGCAAAAGAACATCATTAAAACTAAACTCGGCTTACACTGGGGATTATTACACCACTAGCCAGGTGGTGCTCCACATAACGACGAGCCTTAAACAACTGGCAGAGAGAGGATATGAAAAATGATATTAAAATGAACATTTTCAACAACTCTGGGCAACTTCATAATATTAATGTCTTTAAAGTATTCTGAAGTAATATCGTTTGCTACTAGAAAATCTCTCGTGAGGGTTTAACCACTGGTGATTTTTTAATTTTACTCATTTAATATACATATTCATGTATAAAAATATGTATAGATGAGTATACATATGCATATATCCCCAAGTAAAAGAGAAATTTTAAAAGTAAAGAGTAGTAAGTTAAATTAACTGAGGAAAAGGGTGTTACTACATATAGGTCTTTTAAATTCCTAAATCCTGAGTAAAAACCCATGATATGGCATGACATTTTTAATTTGCAGTAAATTTTATGCAATCTGATCTGAGTCAAACCTCTTAATTTATAAAATTCAAATCAGGCTATAAGTTAGCAATGTTAATTTAGTATTTGTTCTACTTTTCTAAATATGCCCAGACTTGCTTCCGCGTTATTTTCCCTACAAGAGCAGGCATCTAGATACGTAGGAGTCCACGTGGTATGCTGTGAACAGTGCGTACTGGTGAGGAGGGCCCTGAGAAGTGCACCGTAGCACTTCCTGCCTTGGGGGGAGATAACCCTGGGATTCCCAGGCAACATGCATGCGATGTATGGGTGCACTTTATTATAGGTTCCCAGGTGTTTCCACTGTGACACCCAGCACAGAGTTATAATGTCACTGAAGCGAATCAAAAGATAAAAGCAGGAGGGAAAAAGCGGCAAAGGAAAGTAAAACAAAGAGCTGCGGTGATAAAGCTCACTGCAGACAGGAAGGTCAGACTTACTTGGAGTGGGTGGAGAGGATAATTGAGCCAGACTTCGCGCAGGTCCTGGAAAACGGAGTGATGCCTTTAATGCTCAAGGGAGCCATTTAACACACTCTAGAGTACTAAATAAAATGTCATTATTTGAAATACTGAACTATTTCAGATGCTGACTCCACTTACTGCCAATTCAATAGTGCTAGCAAACTAATTTTTTTAAAGTGTATTCACCACTCAAACTGCCTGTAGTGACTCTAATTAGCCTATTAAGCTGGGGTGGAAAAGAGCCACCCTCAGCCCCAGAAGTCAGACACCTTTTAAAACTAAGTCACACATTTGCTTAACCTAATACACTGGATTAAGCTGCTGCCTTAATCACATCTTTTAGCTCACCATTCCCCAGAAATGTGCATCAACTGTGCTTTTTACATGAAAAACTCATCTCAAATGTCTTTTATTTTAGGCACTAACTCAGTATCACATAAACTGTTTTAAAATGGGATAGAAAATAGCCTTATCTCATTCATAAATTCTGACATTTATGAGATCACACTTTTACTGTGGGCTACACAAATGTTTACTTGAAATACGGTAATAAATAAATTTTATGGAAAATCTGAGCATATTGTTTCATTTATTGAGTTAAATGTAGGAGTAGTTATAATTACAAGTTCTCAGGACTAGAGTTTTTCCTTCATGTTCAGATCCTAGGAGTCTCTGACTGAATCTACTTTCTGGCCTTGATATTAGGTTTCTAAAATAAATACCCTTCAATTTTTTTTTTAAAGGGGGAAAAATAGTTTGCTAAAAAATTTTTTTGGGGGGAGACATGGGTGGGAATTACAAGAAAATTTAGTTATCACCAGCAACACATAGGTGATAAAGTGAAATAAAAATCCAGTACTTCTGTACAACCTGCATCTTAACAAAACTGGTTCTCTGCAAATCCTTTCAAAAGAGTTTAAACATCAAACTGTTCTCTTAAGGCACTTGAAAAAACGTCACTTAACCAAATCAATAACCTCACTCTTGAATTCCCTGCATTATGAATTGTATCTCTGGTCACCCCCTTTTTATAATTCCTTGTGCTCTCTCAATGCATGTTCTCCCTCCTCCCACCCCGCAGGGACATTTACCAAACTTCCACCCTGCCTCACCTTTCATCACGGTCTGCTCCCCCACGCTCACTGCTTGAACTGCTCCCTCCGTCTGCATTACTGCTTCATTTCTGAACAGCACTGGCTTCTCATCTAAGTCTACAGCTCTGAAGGCCTTACACTCATCTTTTACCTTGTACACAAAATACCCAGATAAGAACTTTTCACTTTTCACCCTAACCTGGGGAGGGTGGTATTAGGGAGAGCTGCAGGCTCAAGTTGGGGCCCCTGGGTTTAATTCTGATCCATGTTGGCAATTTCCTCTCAAGCCTCCATCTCCCCAGGTATACACCAAAGCCAATAACAGTCCCCTCTTCAAAGTGTTCTCCAATGTCTCATAGAGCAATGCACTAAAAGCACTAAACCCAGCACTGGCCCACAAAAAATACTATTAGTAACAATACATCATCATCAACAATGACAACAATAAACGGCTATCTCTCCCCACCATCTCTAATCTCCAACACTTAAGATTCACAGGACCATTTTGAATCATCTTTCTCCTTGCTCCTTTGTGGTTTTCACTCAAAAATATGATGACAAATAGTATGCCTTGAAGTACACAGATACAAAAAGGAAATTCTAGTGAATGGCATATAAAGAGGAAGTAGAAAGGAGACTGAAACAACAGGTGGCAGTCAAGTCATGGAAACTACTAAGTGCTATGTTATATAGATTTTTTTTTTTTTTTGGTACCAGGGATCGGGACCTTGAGCTTACAAGGCAGGCAGCAGAGCCACTGAGCTAAATCCTGGCCCTGTGTATATAGATTTTGGGAGGCAGTAATCAAATGTCAAATCTCTTACGTGAGGAAGGTCCTGGCCAAATCTATGCATTAAAAAGGTAACACTTAGCACAAAACGTTGGACTGCCGGAGCAGGGAATGGGAGCCAGTTAAGTAGTCAGGTGAGAGATGAGGAGGATAAAAAGCAAAAGAGTAGGACGGCCAAGAGTAAAGTGATTCAAGTCACTAGGGTAAGGATAGGGTTTGAAAGCTAAATGGATACAGGGAGAAAAAGCTGAGAACACAAAGGATCCTAAGGGCCTGGTTTAAACGATAAAAGAGAAACATGTTTGAGGGCTAAAGGTGATGGGTTCAGGACTAAACACGTTCATCAGTGGGCGACCCCTGTGAACCTGGCCAGAAGCAATTTGAAAAGATGCATTTTTCCAATTTCTAGAGCTCCACAGAAAGGCCTGGGACAGGGGTACTGGGGACAGATGCATGAAGAGAAGAGGGAGGAGAAGACAGGAAAAATTACAGAATACCTCTCCATCATTCTAAAAAGGCCACCAGGGTAATCAACATGAAATAGGGGATCTGAACACCTCAGGTTAATCCTTAAATTACACAAAGAGCAGAACCAGCAAAAACTGTCCAGGGCTGAAAGAGTGCAAATTAGCTGAGGGAAAAAAGACAGGCCTGCTGTCAAGAGGGCGAGGAGGACAGTCACCAAGCCAGCAGCACAGTTAGCAGGGACCCAGATCTCCCTCACAGCAGCTGTGAAATACCGGAGGGACCCTGTCTTTGGGCTTCTCCTGCCAGCCTGGCAACCACTGCCCTCTCACCTACTTTTCCTGTCTTACCCTCTGAATAACAATTACTGGGGACACTCCATGCTAAACTGCCCTCACCTCACAGCAGAACTCAGTTCCAAATTAATCCTTATTTCTCTTAATCCAGCTTCAGACAAGGCAACCAACCAAGAGCCCTCAGAATCACTAAGCACCAGCCCACACAAAAGATGCCTCTCTTCTCCCTGGTGTGAGCACTGTCTGGCCACACAGGATCCATCAATTTAACTGTTGACCTACAGGTTTGTCCCCAGCTATCTCTACCTGACTATGCTTTCATTTTTTATTTTCATTTGGAGACTGAGTTTTGTGAAATTGCTCGAGCTGGCCTTTTGATCCTCCTGCCTCAGCTGAGTACCTGAGACTACAGGTATTCAAAGCTTTCATGACCTCATATATATGTGTATGTGTGTATATATATATATATAAAGAGTTCATTAAAGTCTCTCACAAACTACAGCTAATAGATGCAAATCAATATGGAGATGCTAAAGGAGTTAAAATGTCCAAATTTGTGTACTTGAAAATGCTGAACTACAAAGGAAAGGCACTCCATTACTGAGGTCTGTTCAGTTTCACAAGAGACACACTAAAACAAAAGCTGAATCTCAGCTGTCCCATTTGTAAGATAATGTTCAGGCTCTGCTTTTTCATTTAGTCATTTATTCATTCCACTCTTTTAACAAGTATTTATTAAGCACTGCACATGCCAGCATTGCACGAGGTACTGCAAATGTAAGATAAGTTTGCTAAGTAGACAAGTGGGAGAGAAAAGAATCTAAACACAAACAGATGCAATTAAGAACACAAGGTGTGAAACTGCATGTAATTCAGGAAAACGGGTGGGTACAGGTTAGATGCGAGATAGGGTTAGGGAGGTGAGGTTAGTGGAAGACACTTCAAGGGATAAATGGAGACCCAGGTAAGACTGGAGGGAGGAAGAAGAAAAGAGTTTGTTGAAATTGCCAACAAAAGATAAAGGCCAGAATGATGATATTTTAAGATTTGAGGAAAAGTCTTAAAATACATGCCATCTGCTACAGATACAAATCAAGATGCACACTTGTTTTTATGTATAGGACAAAACAGGGGACAGAGAACATCTGTAGATAATCTCCCCGTCAGAAGGAAATTCACACATACAAAACCATCGTATCTAGAAAAACAAATTAAAAAATCAAATCCTCAGACATGAACATCATCCGGGTCACATTTTTTAAAACTATTGATTCTTTTTTTAAAAAGAAAACTACCCAAAGTAATGCAGTAATAACATCTGACAGCCACTTAAGCTGAAGGTTTCACAAAGGCTTAAAACACTGGCTTCCTGTGTTCTTTATTACTCCATGAGGGCTATTTCATTCAATTATGATGACATTTCAATTTGGAATACAAAGTTGCCTCTCCTTTTAAATGTTAAATTGACTTGTTTTGGTACAAAAAGCATCCAGTATGCTCTATTACATGCAAGATTAAAAAGGTATCTCTGGAAATATTAATAGCTTAATATTTCAGTAACAACAGAAACTATTTTAGAATCTATCTTTTTTTCTTAAACTATAATTTGCTTGGGGGAAAAACGTAATTCCATATTCTTTATTCATGGGCCTATCAGAAACTCCCTATGAAGTGACTTTCTAAAATAAATACACATTTCTCTGGTCTACATAATTTACATAAAAACAAATCATAAACAGAAAAGTCAAATTAAGCCTGCATGGGGTAGGTACCCTGTGATTATAAAATATAAAATCATAATTAACTTAAACATCAAAATAAAGTTAAGTCTGATTAGATTTGCATACATATTCAATTTGCAAGTGACCATGAGGAAAAATGATTCAGGTAAAAGAAACACTCTTGGTGTAAATACCCACAGAGCTCTGCTGCGAGAGATGAATAAGCTATTTCTGATGTGCTTGACATGCACCCTCTACAGCACATTCCAGTATTTTGTTTCTCCTACAGTCTCTTCAAAATTCAAATACCAGCTGAAACAGAGTCTTCTGTAATGATATATAACTGAGGGAAATAAAATGATTCAAGATAAATACCGGATCATTAAAGAGTAAGCGTCCAAATAACTGTTTGGCTTCCTCCAGGGTTCCCTCCAAGTAAACAGCTCCTAGATAAAAGGGAGAGAATGTCAAAAGGAAAGCTGCGTTAATATTCAGAGAAAGTGACCTATCTCTATAAAAAGCAAAAAGGAAAGCCAAAAACCACTCAGAAAAAATCGACATGTTCAGAAGCAATTGTTTTAAAGGTAATATTTTCCTTCTTTTAGCTACACTTTGTATTATAAATGAGGCTGAAATACAAAATTCAATTCACTAAAATCTAAATCTAATGTGAACTATCTTGAAGGGTCCAGGTATAAATTTCAGTAAAAGGATGATGCACAAATACTTGACTATACTAAAGAAAATATTTCATTTTACTTTCTGTAATATCTTTAGTTTATATTTCAGACCAAATATATTATACAGGCATCTAAGAAAAAGCCTGAGACATAACCAGTAAGCACTATGGTAACATTTTAATTTGGCTTCAAATAGCTCTGGAGTAGGATAGTCATATTTTCTTGAAATCAATTTTTTACATCTACTGTCAAAAAGGCTACTTTTCCATGCATGATGTTAAAACATTTAGTTACCAGGGCTTTCGATAACTATCAGTAGTTGTAGTAATAATAACAGTAGTAGCAGTAGTTGTGCCCTGGGTACTGTGCAAAGCATTTCTGCAATCACCTGTTGCGTGCGCGTGTGTGTGTGTGTGTTTGCACACGCGCACAAGCGCTGGGGATGGAACCCAGGGCCTTGCATATGCCAGGCAAGTGCTCTACCCAATGAGCAACACCCCAGACCCATTTCTACACTCTTATCATCACTTTCATGGGGTGCCTCAGTAGGTGGGTGGTAGAAAGAATTTATACAACTTAGGTTCACATTAGATGATCTGGGGACAGGCCTAATTAAGTGCAACTCTGCTTTATATTGGGCTCTGTAGGGGTAGAGACTACAATCCTTTCAAGAACTCTGTGAGGTAAGTGATACTGTATCTATCTCTCAGATGGGGAAACCAAAGATCACAAAGATGAGGCAACTTGCCAAATACACAGAACTGGATATGGAACTGGGAACTGCATCATGTCATCTTGGCTCTGCAGCCAACACGAACTGTCGAAATGATGTGTACCGAGCACAGTAATTTCATGTGATAAACTCTGAAAATAGGCCTATTTGTGAAAACTAGGCATAGCTATAAAAGACTGTAGATAATTATTAAATAGTCTCTTGCTACTAACATCAGCATGAAACTATATTAGGAAGCTTTTATATTCATTTTCAAAAGAAGAGGGCAAAAAATGCTAAGGAAGTACAAAGGCTTTTGAAAAATAAAATGTACTTAATTATTTACTGGGGGCCTCTTTGGCAACTTAGTTTCTTTTTGTTTACATATGTAGCCTCAAGTCAAATCTGGAAAGCAGTCCATCTCCATATTAATTCATTTCAATTCAGGAAATATGAAGCATCCACATGGCATCAGTCACCAAGAATGCAAAAAGCAGAAAGCACAGGTGATGCTCTGATTAGTGCTACCATAACCACGAGGTGACAGGTGTTGTGCTCACATGCTTTGGGAACAAGTAACTCTGTTCTAAGTTTCCATATCGAATTGTATGAGCTCTCCAAATCGTTTTGACTAGCAAAAAGATATATTACCTATCAATGCTTCAAAACAGTTAGCCATTGCATGTCGCAGGTCCGATTCTCTACAAAGGTCAGGGCCATGAGCATACAGCATAAATCGATCCAGTTCAAGTTTCTAAAAAATTCAAAATGACCAAAAAAGTAAGTTTGCTAAAATCCTAACTATAATGACTCAGCATCTCCTGGGAAGGGGGGTGATGGTGACAAACCCACTGACTGGCTTTATGTTAGGTTACTAAGAGTCTAACCTACGTTCATTAGGAATTCTTCACATAAGGCTCACTTCCAACTAACTCCACTCCTTCCCAAACTTCAACAGTTTAATTAAGGTTCACAATGGGTCAGATATGATTTCTCCAAATCCAAGTTTAGTCCAAGTGCTAGCCCAGGATGGGATAAGACTTCTACAAGACCTTGGGAACCTGGGTTCAATCAGTATGCTTAGGAAGACACAAAGCTAACCCAAAGTTCTGAATTTTTCTTCTTTGATTCTAGACTTATAAGATATTGATAATGTCTGTACTACATGAAACAGATTTTTAGAGGCAGAGTAAATGGGGACTCTTAGAAGACTTCAAAATACCTTACACTTGTAAATTATTTTTAATTTGGCAAAAACTTAAGGGGGTCTTGTATCTTTGTACTTGTGTTCCCTTTGTAAAGCTTCCACACGCATTTTTCTGCAGGGTCAATGAGACCTTCTTAGCAACATATTAAATTTCTCTTAAGGGTTTTGGGAATATCATTTGTGTGAACTGTATTTCTTTTTTTTAATTTGGCCTCAGAAAATTTTAACCCAAATCTGTGACCCTGTATTAGATGTTGGACTTATAAACACATAAGTGTATACTAACTTTGGTTACATTTTACAGCCCTATTTACTTCGATTTCTGTGGCTACTTATTTCTTATATCAATATATAGTTAAATATTAGTCTTTTTAGAACCAGACATAAGATGAATTTTTTATAAAACTTCACAACAGGAAAAAAGATATAAACACTGCATAAATATACATCTGTTACCATTTCCATATAATTTAATACAGCAAATTCTAAGCTGCATTTGAATCTGACACATTAGAATTTGCTGCATTAAAACATGCCACATAATGTGGAAAAGGCACAAGTCAGTGAACATCCTAGAACAATATGAGGCTTATCAGTCTTCAGGTAAAAGACACTCAGATTTTGTGTATCTCAGTATGTATGCTAATGATCCATACCTATTTATATTGGAAAAAAGACAGAGAACAAAAGCAAGACATAATACTACGCTATTAGTATTTTGTGTTGCTAGGAACCCAGAGTATAAAATATGCTCGAATGAGAGTTTTAACTACCACAAATGTAACAGCAGCAAACACCTTTTTCAAAAACCTGATCCCAAGGTGCAAGAGTTTATACTAGAATATGTAAACTTTCATCTGCTTTATAACTTCACAGGGAAAATCCAATTGTTTGCTATCTCGGGAGCCCTGCTTGAGAGCAGATTTCAAACCACATTTCATCTTATAAATAACTATTCTGGAGTGCTGTTAATTTTCCAACTTCTCATAGTCCCTAATTTATTACCCTTATTCTTTCACGCAGGCGTTTATGGAACTTTCAAAAGACAAGAGTGAGGGCTACGGGTGTAGCTCAATGGTAAGAGTGTGTGCTTAGTATGTGCGAGGTCCTCAGTTCAGTTCTCAGCACCAAGTGGGAAAAAGTGGAGAGAACAATGTTCTGTTGTATGTACATTAAATTGTTTACATCTGGAGAGCTAACTCACAGCTCTCATTAGATTCTCAGAGAGGTCAGTAATTGTCCAGCTCCCCCTGTTCTCAAACAGTTAAGGATCACTGGTCGAGATGGAAGGTAGGATCATCACAGCCCTCTGCTGGTGCCAAATGCCATGGGAATATCGAGACTTGGCCTTGGTGGAGAAAGACCACAGAGAAATTCTTGAAGGGAGAATGGACTGTCCCTCGTTATTCGTGGCTCTGTATTGTACCCAATGTGTTATGCAACGGTTTGGGTTTTTTTGCTATGGCAATTTCCCACACTTTGTAAATATCCTCCCTACTGTCATTCCTGTAAGTGTTTGAAAAATAATTATGCAATTCTACTATATTCTAAAATGAAAATAAAACAAGGAAGAGAGTGACAATCAAATATACACTTTCAATGGCATTTATGTGAACTATCAGGAAGCATTCTGACAATTAAATCAACCAAACACTAAGGCTTTACATAGAACTACAGAATTTCATTCACTAGGAGGCTATTTGAACCAAGTTAGCTTACCTTGTTGCCTACAATTTTTCATTAAGGCATCCCTGATTATATTCTTCAATGCCACCAAAACAAGTTCAAAGCCTACCACCGTAACTATGATAATCATGGGTTATACAAAATAAAACAATGCATTCTTATTAACACAAAACCATCACTAAACGTAAACACAATTTTGGACATAATTAATGGCCTTCTCCAGGGCATATTAAGAAAGCAGTCATAAAGGGTTGGGGATTGAGTCCAGTGGAGCTGTGCCTGCCTTGCAAGTGCAAGGTCCTGAGTTCTATCTCTGGGAAAGAAAGGAAAGAAAGGAAGGGAGGAAGGAAGGGGGGGGGGGAGAAGGAAGGAAGGAAAAAGAAAGAAAGAAGTCATACTATTAGGATGGGTTTTACCTAGTCTTTTCAGTTAAAATCCTACTTTTATATCAAAATGTCGGAAAAAAAGAGAAATTACTGAAGGTAAAAGTTAAGGGAAGCTCATAAAAGCTTACTACTGGATCCTCAGTGTTTGGGGATTTAAGAGCCATAATTCTGCCTACTATTGCATAAACTCAAAGTTCTATAAAATGTAAGGATTTATCATAAGAACAGTGGTAGCAACAATAAAAATAACTAGCTCCTGCATGCTTATTAACGTCTTATGTGATTACTATGAACAAGTATCATGTCAAGTTCTTTATAAACAGAATCATGACAACTCAGAATCTCAATTAATACTCATAGCCAGCCCATATGGCGGGGGCTAATGCCATTTCCACTGTGCAGATAAGAAAGCAGAAGCTTGGGAAAGAGAACGAACTGTCTGTGGCGCCTGTTTGTAGGAGAAGGTGCACAGACTGGAACCATGTTGGACCAGCAAAAGTGCCCATCCTCTTACCTGATATGATTCACTGTAAGACACTGCATGGAGATGGAAACATCAATTCAGACCACGTAAGTAAAACCCCCAGCAGGAAACTGAATTAAGAAGGGTTTCTGTTTGTCACTCATTTAAGTCAATGAGCTGAGCTGGACAGCAGAAACCCTAAATCTTAATTAATGGGATTTGTGATTTGGGGATTCTCAAAGTTCTATAAAGTACCCCTTCTGGGTATAAATTATCTGAAGTATTTTGTTCAAAGCTGCAATTCTGCTTGTTTACATAAATTAATAACAAATGTAATACAAAAATATTACACAAAGGGAAATTATAAAATATTTTGTTTCTTTTGCTTTGTTCCCATGTTCCCTTTCCCCAAATGTGTAACCCTATTCATGTACATCTGTCAAATTTTTCATCTATTTTCAAGTTACTTCACTATGGAGTTCATTAGCTGCTGGTGAAATTCACAAAGGTAATAGAACTAATAAGGCTGAATCCTTAAAACCCAAATAAAAGTATACTTTCTGGTCTGTAAAATATTATACCCTTAATAAATCCTAAAGTTATTCACTCAAATGCAGAATTATGTGTGGACTGAAGAAGAGAACGTCAGACTTAAGCACAAATGGTTCAGATGTTTGATATACCTTTGCTAGCATGGCAAGGTGCTGATTCTGAACTATGGCAGTCCGGTAGGTTGCTAATCCTCCTTCTTCCAGACTAGGAAACAAATAGTACAAATGGACACTGGAAAAAAAAAGAAGACCACATAAATAAACATGAGTCACAAAATTCTACCTGAGGCTCTGGGTCACAAGAATAGGGCTAGCACACAATATTCGTGGACTAGACACCAGGTGAACTGAATAACACCACAGGGAACTGCAAATTAAATGGTAGGTAAAGCATATTTGCATGGGCTAAAACCCAAATAGCACTATTCATTCGTATTCATATTCCCACATTTATTTCTGTTAAAAGATTTCTCTGCGATCTGATGACAACAAAAACCTCAACGATCTGCCATACTATTTATGTTTGTGAAGAGCAAACATATCTGAAACTCCAAAATTGGGTCTGTACAGAGATGTTTCCTTTAGGTTGGGTGACGGGTGCCCCTGAGAAGCATCCTGGAAGCACTGAGCAGGAGGCACAGAGTGGCACAGACTTCACAAGCACAGACGGGGACCAAGGTGGAACTGAGAGTCACACACGGGGATGGCTCTGCCAGAAGGACGAGCCTAAAGGAGCCAATCAGAAAAGCACATGAGCTGGGCATAAAGCTACATGGAAAATCAGCCCAGACCACAAAGGCAGCTGGCCTCCCCTACAGCACACAGCACTCTGTAAGGTCCACTGTCGATCATGGCCACTGAGCAAGCACATTTCATCTTGGAGGATTAGGGAACAGCCCTTTCTCCTCCTTGGAAAATGACCTAAAGAGAACAAAAATAGCTCAAGATAGTTCTAAAAAAAGCATATGTTCCCTCCTTTAAAAGAAAGATTATGTGAGCCTGGGAAAATGAAATGTATTTTCCTATCCCTATCTCCAAAGTACGGATCCAAAATCACACACACACACACACACACACACACACACACACACACACACACACACACACACACACCCCAAAATCTAGTCATTAAAATTACTTGTAAGCTTTACTTCCCTTGAGAGCAGAAAGAGGGAGAAAGGGATCAAAGACAAATCCTGGAAGATGAAATGACATTTTAAAATATCATCCCCTTTTTTTCAAATTGAATATAAACTCTGAAGCAATTCGACCAAGACCAGCTGATCTCCTGTGGCTATGAGCAACTTTCACATATGCTTGACAGGCCAGAGACGCCTGCCTTTCATCTTGCAATCTTGCTCGTTATTAATCAGCAGCAGTGAGCGCAAGTTGTCCAGGCAAGAGCCACAGACACGCAGCTTTCAAGCTCCACAGAAGAGACAAAATACACAGTGTTTCAATGCCTTGTTGGGCTAATTACCAAGAAAGTAATGTGATAAGTGTGTTACCTGTGAAATGTAATTACTGGGGAACTGTAAAAAGCCTACTCACCTGGTCAGGAACTCAACGACAGCATCGCCTAGGAACTCCAACCGTTCATTGTGATTAATCCTAAAATGAGAATTCAAATGATCACTTAAAATAGCACATTTCCTTCCCTTCCCTCTCTCTTAAAAAAAAATGAGGGTTAGCTCCTTTAGTAATCAAAGACCTATTACCTTATTCTTCATAATCAAGAGCATGGCCACCACCTTCCACTGAAGGCAGCAGGGCCACCTACTGGGATCAGGGCCTCCCAACGTACCATGTGCTCCAGGCCTTCTAACCTAAGGCCTCCTTATCCTTGCAACCAGACCTAACACATCTGGAGAAGCTGCAGGGACAATGCATTAACAACTGGGAATATCTCCACCCTGCTATCAGGTGGCCCAGAGAAAGATGACGGCATTCTGAGTCTGAACTGATCACTGAAAAGTGAGTTTTGATATCATGTACTCAAGACAACACCCCATCCCCAAACTCTAAATTGAAAGCAGAATCTAAAGTCCCTCAAAACAGGCCAAACTAACATTGGCATCCCATTTCCCACCTACATGTCGGGCTCTTACTCCAAACTGCCTGGTACTCTCCGAAAAAAGGATCTCCTAAAACACTTAGTGTCCCTGTTCCGGCCAGGCTCTCTGCTACCCCAGAGCTTTATACTCTCCACCCTACATACACTGAACCACACTGAAACCTGCCCATCCCTCAAGGCCCTGTGAGAGTGTTACTTTATGGAGCCCTGGCTGATCTCATCATCACAATACAGTACTTGTCCCTCAGTGCACAGATCCCACTTTACTTATGTCTTAACTGTAGGAAGAAAAAAGTCACATCTCAAAGGAGATAGCTTCGCATATGCAAGAATAAGGCTGAAACAACCAGGCAGACAGCCCATGGAAATGTTCCTTCCATTTCTCAGTAAATTCAAGGAAGTGGCCTCCTCTCAGTGCTAACGTACTTCTCTCACTGTCTCTGGCTGAGCAGAGACATGACAGGACCCACTTTAGCTGTGTAAAAGGCCAGTC
Source organism: Heterocephalus glaber (assembly GCF_053883595.1). Lineage (NCBI taxonomy): Eukaryota > Metazoa > Chordata > Mammalia > Rodentia > Bathyergidae > Heterocephalus > Heterocephalus glaber. The sequence continues at coordinate 18,437,578 of NW_028258333.1, forward strand.
TGAGTGCTGCACAGAGAATGATTGCAGGAAAGAGAAGCCCTAAGGGAATCTGCACACGGGGGTGGCTTGTGCCAGCGAGGCAATGGTGGAGGAGGAGGGAATGGTTAGGTCTGGGATACATGCTGGAGAGACTGAAAAGAACTGTCGACAGTTGGCATTTGGAAGCTCAAAAGAACAAAAGTTAAAAATCCAGAGTTGAGTCTCTAGCAGCTGGATGAACAACAGTGCCAGTTACTGTGAAGGAAAGACCCAAAGTGGGGCAGGCTTGAGGGACAAGGAGGAGTTGCATTTCAGACATTTTGAAATGCCCGCAGAACAGCCACACGGGAATCCTGTGAAGTGTCGGGGATATTAAACCCCTCTTCATCGGCCAGCAAGGGCAAAGTTGCTGATAAATCTGTAGGAGTGGTCAACATTTCAAAAGGACTTCAGGTGATAAACTTTGGGGAGAGGATGCAGCTACTGAAAAGAAGGGTTCCAGGACTGAGGCAGGAAAGCGCACACTTGAGGTCAGGCAGAAGGAAGCAGCAAGAGAGAAGGACAGCCAGGGGGTTGGAAAGAAAGAGAGGAACGTGTTTCAAGTAAAAGGTGGCAAGCTGTATGCGATGTTGCACAGATTCAAGTCAGAAGGAACAGAGCACTGATTCAGTCATGTGGAAGTCACTGAGGCAGGCCCCTGATGAGCTATCTGTGCAGTGGTGGAGAAAAAACCTGACTCAACCTAGAGCAGGCTGGGAAATAATGAGTTGTCTCAGTTGAATATGAAAAGAACCTGAGTGCCAGTTTCAGGGCTAGCTGCTGGAAGTTAGAATCAGCAGGGGTGTGAAAGGGGAGGGCACAAATGCAACAGTGCCAGCACTGATGAGGAGTGAAGGGCACATAGGGCCCCTGGGATTTGATCAAAGACCCTGGATACCAGGAGTTCCCTGATACTGTGATTTATGTCTATACGTTTCCCCCAAAGCCCCTTTGGAAGGTGATGGAATCATGGGGGTAGTACCGATGGCTTGCTGTTAGGCAGGATCTGGTCAGAAGGGGTGGTCACTGGGGCATGGCCTGGAAGGATTTATTTTTCTCTCCTGGCTTCCAGTCTGCAATGCCAAGAGCAGTTCTCCACCATACTATCCTGCCTTGGAGCTAGCATCCATGCAAGGACTGAAACTACCAAAATGTGAGTCAAAATGTATCTATCCTCCTTGAAGTCGAAGGTATCATGTATTGTGTCTCAGCAACAAAAAAAAGTTAACTTAGACAATCTGAAACCTGATAATCCTCAGCTTCACCAAAAACTCAACAACTGACTATCAAGTCTAAACTCATTTGCACCTTCATTCTCAGGACTAAGAGGGCTATCACTGAGTTTATGCCAAAATTAGATGTCTTTTATTGTTCTGTTTCATGTGTGCCAGTACAGTTTCCGTACTTAAATTCTCCCTATAGTTTTAGTACATAGTAGAAAATTTAAAATATTTGCATATTAAATGGCTCTTGGCTACCAAATCATCTACTTGGGAATTGCAGTACAACTTTACATCATTTCACTTATCTTATAAATAAGTTTATTTTTCCACCCTTCTATCTCTCTACATTTTGGAATTTTAAAAGGAAAAAAAAGGTAATAGAAAAAACTGGAAAGATATAAACAACAAAGTAATTTAAACCTCATTTCAGTTTATAGCCTTTTTTTATATTTTAAAAAGTATTTTAGGAAAGCAATTAGTAGCCAACAATGGAAATGAAAAAGAAAGTGAAAAAAAATCAAACCACATTCAATTTATGGCTATGCTGAAGGATTCATACTCTAACAATGTTTTTAAAGGCAATAGGGCTGGAAATATAGCTCGGAGGTATAGCTATAGCAAAAGGAGAACACTTGTGCAGCATGTTCAAGGCCCTGTGTTCAATCCTCAGAAACACACACACACACACACACACACACACACACACACACACAAACATGTAGTGAGCCCCATCCAGTATCATCACCAGATTTTTCCTATTCTTACCAAATATAAACCAGTTTTTAAAGGATATTTCATTTTTTTGTTGTTGCTACTGCACTAGCCAAGAGTGACTGAAAAATTCCACAATGAAGTATGAAACATTGTATTTTTAAAATAAAATATTTCAGAAGCTACTCAGTAGTGAGATTTTACTCTCTGTCGGATATACCTGAACTCCAAAAGCAATCATTGTTAGAAAAGGCAATAAGCAGAGGGACTATTTGATGGTAGGATGATGTAACCCATAGCTCTTCTTGCTAATTTTAAGAAACCTAGTACACTATTGTCCCAGGAAAGGACAAAATCTAAGAAATAGTAAGTTTTTAAAAAGAAAGAAATTCTTTTTCATGAGCCATTAAAATAAAACAATGTGGTAGAGACAATTTTCTTCCTAACAGTTCAAAATACTACACAGCACAATCTAGTTAATGTGAAAGCAAGAATCCTTGGCATCAGGCTAGGGGCTGTGAGGCAGGGGTCAAATCATATCTGGATTGTCTTATGCCTTATTAATGAACAATAAGCTATCAGTCCAAGAAGAAGAGCTGCTTTAAGTCATACACTATTTTAAATGAAGTCATCCTGGCACAAGCTATACCTTAATTTCTTTTATAAACTTTCATGGAGACAAGAACTATGTCTAGGACTTTAATGACTGTAAAGTTGGACTGGTATTCAGTGTGTTAAAATATAAGGTCACAGTTCTAAACAGGTTTACTTAATAGTGAGTCTGTCATTCATTAGATAATTTGCCCATATCCAGCATTTGTTTTTCTATATCTACATTATGACTAAACTCTGGCAATAAGCCAAAAATCAAAATGGGGATTAAATTCCACTTCAGTTTATTATTATACCAAACAATTCTTATCCCACTGGTTTATCTGGCAAAAATGGACAAAATGAGCTGCTAGTTCTCACAGCATAGCAAATCTTTTGTTCCTTCTCCCATTGTTTATACTTTCTTTAACCAACCGCTTTACAAATACTAGCAAGCTCCAAGATAAGATATTTACTGAGCAGTAAACACTCTGGTTTTCTTTTAACACTCTATTTGTTTTTGAGAAATGAATCAACAGAAACATTATGAAATCTAGATTAACCGTTACATTTATAGAGCCAATTTTCTCTAAGGAATTCAGTGCACTTGTGAAACAGAACAATCTCCCTGTAAAAGCTAAGAACTGTAAGGTCCATTTACTGCATGGGAAGCCATCTTGACATGGGCAAATCCAAGGTGACTGCTGGAGTGAGTACGGAGGGTATTTTCTTACCTTCGAATTCAAGCAGTGACTGGCCGGACAGACAATTAAAAGGGGCCTTGGAGCTTAGTCGAACCTTCTACCCAATTCAGGAAGTCCTCCTACTCATCACATCTACTTGAATATTTGTGAGAAGGTCAGGACAAAGTCCCACCAGGTCTCAGACTCACTGGCCCGGTGGACCCCATGGGAACCACCTCTGGGCTTTTACTTGAAGCATTTAAGTCAGTAAACCTACTCAGTGGAATTTATGTATGTTCAATGCATGTTGTTATTGTATTTTTATGCAAAATATTATGTATAACTAACTAAAAATATATAGTTAACCCTCAGTATCCATGTCATAGGTATGCATTTGTGAATTCCACCAACTTCAGAACAAAAATAATTTTTAAATAAGCTGTATCTGTATAACAGGTACATTTTCTTATCATTGAATATAACAATCACTTATATGGCATTTACATTGTATTCAGTATTACAGTCGAGATGATTTAAAGGAGGATGTGTAAAACTGCATTTAAATACCATGACATTTTTTGTTTGTTTTGTTTTGTTTTTTTGTTTTTGGTACCGGGGATCAAACTTGGGTCCTTGCACTTGCGAGGCAGGCGGCGGAACCACTGAGCCTTAAATCCCCGGCCCTTCCATGCCATTTTATAGATGGGCCACCACAGATGTTAACAATAGTCCAAATGCACCAGTCTCTTGGTTCAATAGATGTTCACACATTATGTCTTATAATGACCACCAATCCAAAACAAAACAAATCAAGGCTGCTTTATTTTCTCATTTTTCCATTAATACTCTCTTCTGGCTCCTCCTTCCCAAAGGTCTGTCTGCTAACATACTGAATGCCACCAAATATCTAATCCTTCCAAGCCCCTCTTGCTGATAATATTTTATCACATTTGCATGAGTTAAATATAACTATATAGCTGAGATTTATGTGGCTAAACAGTGATATGTTTAAAAACTATGGGCGGCATATCACTTGAGATGATACCATCACAAAACCTAATTATTTTATAGTTTTTACAGGCAGACAGGTGATCAAAAATTATTTATAAATTTCAAAACTTTGTCTTTTTATAAATCCTAGCCAACCCCAAAGCAGACTATGCAAGACACTAACCAGCCATTTAGATGTCTGCTGTCCATTACCTTTCGTTACATCCCAGTTCCCCTATTTCCAGTCTCCCAGTAAATAGGCCTGGGATAAAAGTAATGTTGTGAATGGCATTCCTTCCTTTAATACTTACTGACTAAGTGCTGCTCTGTGAAAGGCACATTTAGAAAAACGGGGGGGGGGGGGGGACCATAAACCTAGACTCCTAGCCCAGTAAAGAAAATTAGCCCCTTCACATGATTATAATACAGGAGAAAACAAGAACATGTACCACTAAGCAAATATCAGCTGGACTTGAGCAGGAGGTCAGAAGGCTGCAAAAGCACTGGAGGCAGAAGCACAATGACTCACATAATGCAAAAGGGAGAGCGTGTGCCTAACAATCAAGTAAGTATCAGCCCTGCTGGTAGCTGGAGAGCCACAGGGGAAAGAAAGATGCACCTGGAAGAGTGGCCTGGAGCCAGCTCATGTGAGCTGGGAAGGCCTGGTGGGTGGTTCAGCCTTTATTCGGTAGATGGAAGCTTTCGAGCAGGGCACAGCTAAGAAATAGAACCCAGGCCCCAGAAATAACAAGATGGCTGATTGCAGAGGCAATCTGAAGGAGAACTGCAGAATAGGCACTTCCAGAATGGGAAGAGGACTGGAGGGACTAGAAGAAGAAGAGTTCAGTCCCCTGTTCTCAGCCCTCCTCCCTTCCTCCAGCTTCCCACTTTTTTTTTTTTTTGGTTCTGGGGATCAAACTCAGGACCTTGCGCTTGCGCAGCAGGCGTCGGAACCACTGAGCTAAATCCCGGCCCCATCTTCCCGCTTTTATCAGTATCAGAAAGAGATTCCCACTCAGCCTACTAGCTTGCATTCTCTCTTTCTCTTGCTTGGGGAAAAGACCTAACCACTGACTCTTAAAATTTTAAAGAATCTGCTTCAAAGACAAACACTTCCAAGGAGCAGAGACTACTGCATCCCATTATATATGAGCAACTGAGAAACAGAGGGCAAACAGTTTAAAATCAACTCAATTATTTAACTGAACAGTACAATACTGACCTATAATACCTAAACAACTGCCAGATCTATCTATCCCAAGCCCCTTGGCAGTTCTGTATGTTTTGCTTTTGATCGTCATTGAAGCACTTATCTGAGTTCTTCTTACATTAAGTTATTTATGTATCTAGCATTCTCATCCTACCCCAGGCAGTCACGCCTGGTAAGTGGGGGCTTTGTCTTCCTTGCTGCCTCTGGATTCCCTAAAATACCTACAAAATGCTCTAACTAAAAAGGCTCTGCTTAAACGTGTGTTGAATTAAATTTGTAAGAAGCTTGCCTCTTCATCAGGCATGTGCACAGCTGTGGAGCGCTGGCCAGCAGCAGTGGGATACTAGCAGATCCTGGTGGTCAAGGTCAGGAGGCTTTTTCTGAATAGACATCTGGGGTCAACTACGCATCAGTAAAAACAGCCTATTTATGGCAAAAGGCTCTCAACACAAGCAACAAAGGCCAAAAGTCAAAGGAAAACAGAGTCTGTTCTCTACCCATGGTATCATTTCAAAATGGTAAATTCAAAAATGACATAATTTCTTACGTATCATTTTTTCTGCAACAGTACGAAAGCCATCTCTCTTATTTTCTCTTGATGGGTTTTTTTGGTGTTTGGTTTTGGTTTTTGATCTTTTGTGGTCTTGGGGATGAAACCCAGGGCTTTATAAATGCTAGGCAAGTGCTCTAACACTTAGTGAGTGACATTCCCAGTTATAAGCCATCTCTTTGACTGGGGATGTAGGTACAGCACTGCCTGGTGTGTGTGAGGCCCTGAGTTCATCCCCAGAAACACACACACGCAGAGACACAGACACACACACACACACATACACACACACACACACACTCTCTCTATTTCTTTAAACATAAGCAAAAAATTGAAACACTAAGTTTGAACAATATCATCAAAAGATGTAATCTACAGCCAGATAAAGTAGTGAACATCTGTAATTCAAGCACTCTGGGAGGCTGGCAGGGGGATCACAAGTTTGAGCCTGACCTGGGCAACTCAGCAAGACCCTCTCTCAGAACAGAAAAATAAAAAGGGCTGAGGCTGAAGCTCAGTGAAAAGCCCAGCGTTTGGTCACCAGTACACATACACACACACAGAAGTAGTTTACACACCAAGGACTGATGGTGGCTCGGTTTATGATAAGCTCAAAGGAGAGCAACTCAAGGCAGGTCAATTAAAAAGAAATTGGCATACAAGTCCGGCATCTCTAATCCAAAAATACAAAATCTAAAACTTTTCAAGCATTATATCAGTATTCAACTGTTTTAGATTTTGGAGCATACCCAAAATTTTCAGATTAGAGATGCTCAAAAAATAAAGTGAATGAAAATATTCCAAAAGCCCAGAAGTCCAAAGGCAGAAGCACTTCCAGTTCTGAGCATTTTGGACAAGGGATACTCAATGTATATGAAGAAAAAGGTAGAAAAGGAAGCTGTACAGTCATCGCTGGCAATTCTCTCAGCTGTGCAGACGAGCTATCCGCTGGAGCAAGTGCCTGAACTCTCAGCCATTTCTAGCCCTACTCCATCTACCTTTAATCCACTTAGGTCTGGAAACCCAAAGTGACAACCACAGCTACTCAACTTTTCAGCTTTCTCTAAAAAGAAAGCTGCCTTCACTCAATCTCTTCTGTTGGCTTTCAAAATACAATTCTCTGCTAGCAACCTCAGTCTCATCAGTCATCACACATTCACTTCCAATCATATTTCAAGTGAGTTCATACACACCTCACCCACTTCCTTTCCAGATTCTTCAGGAACTCAAGGCCACACAGAAGTGAGAATATTAATATATAAAGATACTTTACAAAAAAATCAAGGAATAAAATGAGGGGGCCGGGGATTTAGCTCAGTGGTTTCACCGCCTGCTGCACAAGCACAAGGACCCGAGTTCGATCCCCGGTACCAAAAAAAAAAATAAATAAATAAAATGAGGAAAGTCAACTTATTAACTTTCCAACTCATTCTGAGGCCAGTATTACCATAATAACAGCACCAGACAAAAAAATCACAGGAAAGGAAAATTACACACCAATATAGCTTATGAATATAGATACCAAAGTCCTCAGCCAATACTAACAAACTGAATTCAGCAGCACATAAAAAAGATTATACATGATGATCAAGTGGGATTTATCTCAGGAAAGCAAAATTGGTTTAATACCCCCAAATCAATTATTATACTATACCACACAAGTGGAATAAAAGAAAAAATATACAGTACAAGATTATCACAAGACAGAAAAAAGTATGCAACAAAATTCAACACCCTTTCATGATAACAACACTCAGCAAACCAGATGAGAACTTCTTTAATCTGTTAGTTTCTGTGAAAAACCCACAGCTAATATCATGCTCAAAGGTGAAAAACTGAAGGCTTCCCCTTAAGATTAGGGAGAAATCAGGCCAAGGATTTAGCTCAGTGGTTCTGGCGCCTGCCTCGCAAGCGCAAGGTCCTGAGTTTGATCCCCAGTACCCCCCAAAATAAAAAATAAATAAATAAAGATTAGGAAGAAATCAAGGTTCTACTAACAATACTGCTACTCAATATTGCACTGGAGGCTCTATCCAGCACAACTAAAAAACATCTAGACTGGAAAGAATGAAGTAAAAGTATCTTTCTCCCAGATAGTATGATCATAAAAATAGAGAATCCTAAGGAACTCACAAAAATCTACTAGAGCCAATAAACAGGATCATCCAGGTGTCAGGATACAAGATCAACATACAAAAGCTAAATGTAGTAAAAAAGATTTAAATAAATAGAAGGACATCCCACAAGATGATAAATGTTTTCAGAAAATCTTTACCTTGAAGGAGTTGGGTCATCTTGGCCAAGACGTGACATAATATTTATTAAGGTGTTAATTCCTATTTTAAAAAAAATAAAACACAAATATACATGTAAATACCGTTAGAAGGATTCCTGGCTCATCATATGACATGTAAGAAAATTTTCTCACCCTAATTTGATATTACAAGGTTTAATATCCACATGTGTTAAAGTCTGACAATTATTTAAAACACTAGACAAAACTTTTTTTCTAAAAAATCCATCCACTTTATTATAATGCTCTGCCCAAAGTAAATGTTATTATGTATGGGTCAGGAAGCAGGAAAGAGTGACAGGATTAAAAGGTTACCAGAAAACCCTTCTCGGAGGAGGGCATGATTTACACTACGGAACACAGGCCAAAATATGAGTGTAGCACCTCAGAGTCATCCAAACAAACCTTTTTTCCGCATGTGCATGTGATGAACTTTTCTGTCTCCATATTTGGGCTGCCGAATTCCACAGTTAGACAAAGAATTCCTGGCATGATCAGGATTCATTCCAAAATTTAAATGATGACTAGGATGAGTCATGGCCAGCTAAAATTTCAATAAGTTCAGTCTTAAAAATTCAGCACACAAGTATCATTTTAATATCATCTTGAAGGAAACTAGAACAGAGCTGTCTAGCCAGCTGAATTTTAAACTCTAATCTTTCCATCTCGTTTCCACTAGAATCGAATTTCCAAAACTCCAGTGCAAGCCCTCTTCTAAAAACAAACCCCAATATCCACACCTCTCAGAAAAGAACTAGAATTCTCAGTGCCTGCGAAGAACCATAAGGAAGGAAATGCCAAAAAAAACTGCTTAGGATTCACGGGAAGATTTTCGCTTTCACCTGTTTCTGTTGGGACAGCTTCAAATAAATGTGAGAGAAAAGGTTGGAAAGCAGCAGAGGCAACCGAAAGAATTATATTTTAAAAATCTCTGTCACCTCCCAGAGGAGAACTAAGGCACCATTTATAACCGGCGTGATGAACTACTCCTATCTCATTGGATTAGTTCACAAGAGCGTAATTCTTACCTGTAACAGACAACGATCCTGAAAAGTATATCCTATCAACTTGTCCAGGTGCATTAGGCATTGGTGGTAGCGGATATGATGGGTCAAAACAGGCAGCATCATTGCATGCTAGGAAAAAATACATTCAGTAAGTTTAATTCCCTGAAAACAAATGTCAATTAATTTACAATAAACAAGAACCATTTCCACACCCTAAATTGCATCTTACAAAGTCATAACAGTTTACAGGTGTGCGGCACCCTGAAAAGCTGCCCACAAGTGGCAGTCTACAGTGTTTGTTAGGATGTAGTCTCTGGAACCACTGTGGCCTGCTCCAAATCCTGCTCTGTTACTCCTTCCCTGTATCACTTATAGCCATCTGACCTTTCTACCTGTTTCCCTACCAGTAAAAGGGGAAAATCAATGTAGCTAATCCCAAGGATAGTTAAAGGGATTAAAAGTATACATTCCAAAGTTTCAGAACAAGGCCAGCTGGGCTTCATTCAAGTAGGAGTAACCCTGGTGCCATCAGAATTGAACAAGGCAGCCTTGAGGAAGCCTTGTGCAGTACTGTGCCTCCTTGTCTCTACACAGCAGTGATGGAGAACCTTTTAAAGCTTTCAATGATAACAAACAGCTGGCTGAAGCATGCATGCCACAGGCTTACCACCACTGCTATAGGGAAATGGGTTGGGACTCATTGTCCCTTTTAAGGATCAAGATATTTTTGAGACTCAAAGGAAAATGACTCCAGAAAAATGCCTATATATGCATCTATGCAAAAGTTGTGTGCTATTATAATGTGTTCACCCTCCCCTAAAGCCCAATACTATCCTTTAAGCAAGAACTTCTCAACTGGCTAATCTCCAAAAACTAGTCTCGGTTTAACATTTAATGATCTAACGTTCCACAGAAAATTTTTACAAAACCATTAATACAGGTGAAGCATTTGAGGACATGGAAATTATATTTTTGCTTCAATCACTTTTCATTTGGCTGTTGAGTCCTTATTGGGAGATGATTTCATGAAAGGCATCTCTCTCTCTTCTTTAATAATGTTTACCTGGAACTCAAGAGAATGAAGGAATCATTCTTATTCATTACAGCCAGAAGGATGGGCCCAGCCCACAGAGTGATTGACATATGCTTTGTATCATTTCATTCTTTGAAGTATTTTAAGCTGGCATTGTTTAAAAATAAATGAAAATGGATTTGCTTGAAACTACGGAAATCAGTTCCCTGTATTATTGAAGACTAGTTCTATCAAAAAGGATCTCCAATCAACAGAAAGTCTTTCTTGCCAGTTCAATTCAATAAATACACACCAAGCACCTCCATGTGCAAGAATTTACAGGATCTATGGAAGATGAAAAGGAAGAACACACTGTTTTTGCCACCAAGGCTTCCTTCCAAGAGATTTGCCATTATGATAAGAATCACCAGCACTTTGTCCACTTTGTCTTCTAAGTGCTATATTTAAAACACAACAACGTGAACAAGTAAAGTGCCAAAAGTATAACACAGTTTTCCAGCCTCTTAAATTGCAGGAGGCTCACGGGAGTTGATGCTAACAGCTCAAGGTGATGGGGTGGTGAGGACTCCGCAGTGCAGCTGCCTCTCTAAAGTAAGACTCAATCCAGCAAATGGCTTATTTTTTAAGTACCTCCTGTGAGAGATGAATCGGGACTTGTTAGGAAAACAATGCCCTTTTTAGAATTTGCTGATAATGAAAAAATTATTATACAGTTTAAGCCCAAATCTTTAGATTCTAGTTCTAGAAACAGACAAAGCACATTTCAAGGCACGGCCTTCCCATTTTCTTTTAGCCTGTTACTTCCTTTAACTTTTTTTCATGGGAACCAACATTGTGTCTCTTCACTTCTTCCTCTAAATTTGCTCCAGATAGAGCCAGAGCCTCCTTCCAAACAGGTCCACTTGCTGTGAACACCAAGAAAGGTATGTTTGTAACGTCCACCCTAATCCCAGACAGCCAAGTCTCAATGCCTCACTAAAAGACTGTTACAATCTCTAGCTCAGGTGTAAAGATTATCAGTCTCTGCGAGGCTGAAATATGACCACTGAGCAGCTTTACTTTTTTTCTACTAATTCATGGCAAATGTTTTCTTTTTTTGTTGTCATTGTTTTTTTTTGGTACCGGGAACAGAACTCAGGTCCTTGTGCTTGCAAGGCAGGCAGCAGACCCACTGAGCTAGATCCCTGGCTCCGAATGTTTTCATTTAAAAAAAATAAAAATAAAAAACTCCTTTGGAAGGTGGAGAAAGTGGCAGTATGTAGTTTTTAAATCTTCTCAGATTTTCCCATAAAAATCCAGCAACTAGATTAGCAAAACCAAAGACCTCTGAACAATACCTATGTAAAGACTAAGATGACAGGAATCCCCATACACTACTAAATAAGACTAGGTGAGGACAAAGAGCTGTAGTAGTCTCAGCATTTACTGGATAAAAAAGAAGAAAAAGGAGAGTGGCAGGGCTTCTGATGATCCTGAGAATGAAAGAACCCCCAAATTAACAGCATGTATTCACTGGAAATTTGACTATAACTAGAGAGGGCTGCGAAAAATCTAATTTACTGGGTCAGTCCAAGAGGACAGTCTAACATTGAGAAAGACATCTGAGCCAAGCTTGCAGCGCTCACCTGTAATCCCAGCACTCAGGAGGCTGAGACTGGAAGATCACCATGAGTTTGAGGCCAGCCTGGGCTACATAGTGACTTCAAGGCCAGCCTGAACTACCTACCTTGTCTCAAAAAAACAAAACCAAAACAAAACAAAAAAGCCCTGAGGATGTAGCTCAGTGTAAAGGTCCTGGGTTCCATTCCCAGTATCTGGTGGGTGGGTAGGGAGTCTAAACTAAAAAGTGAAGCTCCTCAAGGAGAAAATGCTGGAAATATAAGGCACTTAGCAGCATAGTAACCACTAGGGCAAAAGCAAGAGATGCTCTAAATAAGGATGGAGAAGGAAGTGAGAGGGCAGGTCGCAGCCTGAGGCTGGATTCCAAACCTCCGACAAACAGCAGGACCTTCAGAACTTATTTTACTTAATTTATTCAACTTAAATAGCTCAACAAGCAGAAGAATAATGATCAAGTCCCATGCAATGACTCTATAACAGAAAGAAAGAGGGGCATGATCATTGTTGATAATAAAAGCATGCCAGAAAGACATGCCAACAGAACAGACAGAAGCTGGAACCCAATATTTCAACACAAGTCCTTAAAAGTTAAGAAAATAATGATACAAATGAAAACTACTAAATGAGATAATTAGAAGATTTGAAGTGACAAAACTCATAGAATATATAATAAACAAGAACCAAAAGGCAACTTAACCATATGAATAGTGCATTTGAGAAGTAAAAGATGGAAAAAAGAAAAAACTTACAGAAACTAAAAAATGAAAAAGAAATGGATTCAAGAGAAAATGAGACACAAAGGACAAGCAAAGAAGATATGATGGTCTTAAAACCAAAATATAACAATAAAATGTGTATTTCTTGAATTATACAACATTCATACACATCGTATCTGAAAACATTAAGTGAAAAGGGCTGAGACATATTTTAGTAAACCTACTAGTGTTTAAAGAAAAAAAAAATCTTAAACAAAAGATCTTAAACAGAAGAACCAAAACATTTACATAACCTGTATTGTTACAATACTTTTTTTTTGGTACCAGGGCTCGAACTCCGGTCCTTGCGCTTGCACAGCAGGCGGTGAAACCACTGAGCTAAATCCCCGGCCCCTGTTACAATACTTTTGATAGCAATGTGTTTGTATCTAGTCAAAATGATCTGTAAATATTAATGGCCACAAAATATTGGGAAAATATTAGGAAACTCAAGTTTCCATGAATACTCTTTGAAGAATGTGGAAAGTAAATTTTAGAAAAACCAAACAAAAAATTTAGTAAGGGTTGGCACTGACATCTGACCTTCAAACATATTTTTACCTGTAGATAACAATAAGTCAATATTACAAGAATACTCTAACACAGATTAGTGCAACTGATAAAAAATGAGGGGAGGAAGGACAAAGAAGGATGAGGTTGCTGCTGTACACACCTTATAAGAATTGACCTATAGTAAAAAGGATATCATGCCAATCAATGCTGGGTAAGATTATAGGAAGAAGCAGATGGTGGCTATTTTCAATAATAGATAATGAGATATAAACACAGAAAGAGAGGCAAAGGAGAAATCCAATCTAATTACCCTACTGTATAAAGGTGTTACTGTACAAAGGTAACAGAAGAAAATATAAGCCTTCCTAAACACAAAGATACATGGAAAGAGAAAGGAAAAAAAAAAAAAAGCAAATACAATGGTCCTCATAGTTGACCATGTAACAAACAGTTTGACAGAAAGGAAGCCAAACATATCAATGATGTCTATATATTCTGTATTAATAGGAAGTGATCACTTGGACAGACTTTTTGAGGGGAGTGAAACCAGAATCTTACACATTCTAGACAAGTGCTTCTTCCACTTCCCCAGCCTTGGACATATTGGTAAGTGAAGAAAATCATGGAAGATAAAAGTGCGTTTAAAATGTCACCACTGGCCCAAGCAAAGGGAGAGCCTGCACATGCACGTGCAAGTGCGTGCACACACACAAATATAGTGACACACCCTGTCTCAGCAACAAGTGAGTCACTTCCAACCAGGCCCCACCTCCTAACAGAGAGTCAACACAGCACCCCATGATCAAATGACATTCCAAAAGCCCCGCCTCTGAGCAGGTAAGAATTGGGGGGGCCAATGCAGATCTAAACCATGACACACTACATAACGACATTTCAGTTATTGAGGAGCCATATATATGACAATCCCTAAGGTTGGGCCGGGGATTTAGCTCAGTGGTGCCACTGCCTGCCTCACAAGCACAAGGTCCCAAGTTCGATTCTCGGTTCCCAAAAGAAAAAAAAAAAATCCCTAAGATAATAATGGAGCTGAAAATTCCCTACTGACATCACAGGGCTTTGAAGTCACAGCACACACATTATTCATGTGCCTGTAGTGATGCTGGTGCAAATAAACCAATTGCACTGCCAGTCATATAAAACCATTGCACATACCTCTATGTGCAATACACTAAGTACTTTATAATATTTGATCATGCTAATAACTTACTGTTACTGGTTTTTGTACATCCTACACTATACTCTATTTTGTTTTAGAGGGTACTCCTACTTTTAAAAAATAAAAGGATTCTGTACAACAGAATCCCAAGTTACTCTGGCAGCAGCCCCACTCATTTTTGATTACTGCACGCAGGAACAGGCCACATCAACGGCCTGACTTACTCCACCTAGGTTTCAGGAGTACATTCTGTGATATTCAGCCCAACAAAATCCCCTCACAATGCATTTCTCAGAGTGTATCCCACTATTAAGCAATGTGACTGTCTACATTTACTTATATTAAAATAAGAAAAATTGGGTCATTTTAAAAAACATGATTACCAGAGGGGGTGGGCAAGAACAGGGCAGGAGAGACAGACATAGAAGTCAGATTTTTAAAAAATACACTTGCCTTTGTTAAAAATGGTACAGAATAATGTTACAAGTTTGCAAAATTACAAAATAATCCTTAATTTTAAATGGAACAGTTAAAAATCAAAAGTAAGGCCCCGCGATTTAGCTCAGTGGTTTCGCCCGCCTGCTGCACAAGCACAAGGACCCAAGTTTGATCCTCGGTACCAAAAAAAAAATCAAAAATAAAATGAAATAAAACTATGTATCCAGTTTGTGGGATACCCACAATCGACCATTAAAACACATGAACCTGAGTACACACCCTTAGTGGAATATACCTGGGGACAACCAACAACAAAAAGGAATACTTACAAATAACTTTTCCACAATTATTCCACTGGTGGTACCATTAGTATTGTTATTCTGAGACTACTACTTATGTATTAAGGAACACACCCAATGAATAATTTTTTGGTATTGTTCCGTGAACCTCAGAGTTAATCAAATAGTTGATGAGGGAGAGATCCTTTTTGAGAAGTACTCTGATAACTGGAGGAAGGCAGATTTAGAAAATGTCTCTGGCAGACCCTAATGAATTGTTGGACTATGAAGTAATGATCCGTCAGTGACTGACCTAACACACATAACGCAGAGAGAGACCACATCACTGCCTAGGAAAGTCTTGCAAAAAAACAAACAGAACTTAAATCTGATCACTGCTGTTTAAGAGAACTTCCTACGAACATGGAAATATTCTGTTTCTGTGCTGTTACAATAGGCACTATGTGTATCTGGGTGCTCAAAATGAGGAATTAAATGTTTTATATCATTTAATTAAATTTAAATAGCAACATGTGGCCAGTGGACAGCACAGTTTTAGATCTACCAATTTACAGAAAACACAAGGGGCAGAAACAATGTTAAAAGATACCATCAAACTGCAATCAGCAAACCCAGCCCAGTCCACAGGAATGCTACCGAACCGATGACCCAATTTCTTCAACAAATATTTGCAAAGAGAAGAAATGTAAAAAAGTGGACAAGGACCTATAGATTAAAAGACCAAAAAGACACTAACAAACCACAATGCATTGTTCTTATCTGGACTTAAATAGATTGAAACAAACTGAACAGACAATCAGAAAAATGTGACTAGTGAGATACTTGATATTACAAAAATGCCGCTGAGAACTGTAGAAGTTGAATAACAGGCATATAGAGTTCATTATTCTCTTTTCTCTAATCTTGTAATACATTTTGAATTTTTCATAATAAAAAGGTAATGCTAATAATTCTCTATCAGGCCAGTTACTCTTCAAAAAAACTTTCTTTCTTTCCTTCCTTCACAACAGCACTGTCACCAGTAAAAATCCAAGTATCTCCTGTAGCCAAGACTCAAAACTCTCCTTGTTAACAGTAGCTGTGAAGCCATTCAGCTCAAGATAAAATTTCCTCCTTTTTCCCCAGAGTCCAACTTAGAAAACACTTCCTTCAATTTGTTGTCCAAAATCTCTGAATCCCTAGAGATATTTCCTTTCATGACTCAGCCGTTCCTTGATAAATCACTGAGCAAGAGTCCAGTCAGTTTGACAATGCATGGCAGCCTTCCATTCCCTTCCAGACAGTCGTTCAGGAAGACAGCACATTCATCAATTAGTCCAGATACACACAGCAGCAGAGCGCACTTCCGCTTCCTCAAGCCAGCAGCATCGCTGCAGGCACCAGGCCTCCTTTTCCTGCTCAGGCAATTACAGAGTCCCCAGTTGGGCATGAGCCTCATGCTGGTTAGGTTACTGTAATGGCACAGTTCTTTGCTTCTCATGATGCAGTTTTTGGATCTCTGTGGCCCACCTCCTCAAGTCGGCATGAGGGCAGGTGCCTACTTCTATAGACGACCCCATTTCAACTTCAGGTACAAATCACCGCATGTTCCTGCTCAGACACAGGGTTGATTTGTTTTTTTCTTCCACATTACCCAGAATTCATTCTAACAAGAGGCAACACAGAGAAAATCCTTCCACAGTTTCTCCCCAAACACGATGACAAGTCTGCACCTGGCTCGCATACATGTAAGCACAGTTTGCAGCACTCGCCTCTCAGTTTCCATTCCTCAGAACACTGGCTGGGGTATCAGGTGGAATTTCCTAAGTTCCAGATGACCCTCACACTTCTCTGGCTGGGGAAAGTGCTAGTAGTATTGGGTCACTCCACCTTAGGTTTACACAGCCATTTGTCTCTTCCAACAGCCAGACTGCATCACGAGGTTTTTCCCACCAACCTATTAGCTGGCCATTATTACCAATAAACTGTAGATTCTATACTGTTGAACTACAAAACAGAAAAACTCCTAAGGATTTTAGGAAATAACTGAGTCTTTTTCCCTTAAAATTAAGTCTGAACCTGTCCATTTATAGGCTTCAAGGTTATTCAAAGTAGTCACTGCATAAATTCCTTTAACTGCTATTTCTCAATCAGATTCTTATTCTTGACTATCAAAAAAACCAAATGCCTTTATTTTGAATGTTTTAAACTAATTTTTATATGCTATCTACCATCTTATTTGAGGTACACATACCAAAAGAGAACATTTATTCTAAGATAAGAAATTTAATATAGTTGTTGCAAGCTATAAGCCACTGTTACTTATAAACACAAAACAACTGTTTGTAACTCTCTTTAAAAGCTGCACATTTCACTGAATATTCCTGAAAATCTTTACAATTAAAATAATTAAGGACAAAGTAAAGACGAAGTAAGCAATAAAAAATGACTCACTGATTATTCATTTTGCACTAGACTATACAAGAAGAAGGGAAAAAGACTACCCCATCTGACAAATAAGATGAAAAACAGCCTGTGGAATATATCCATAAGGGGCTGGGAATGTAGCTCAGTGGCGCTGTACCTGCCTGACAAGCCCAAGGTCTTCAGTTTGATCCCTGTTACCAGAAAAAAAAAAAAAAAGCCAGGGATTTAACTCAGTGGCACCGCGGCTACCTGGCCAGCACAAGGTCCTGAGTTCAATCCCTAGTACCAAAAAATAAAAAATTTAAAAAAAAGAATATATCCATAGGACTTCAGTCACTAGTACCTCATGATAGTAAAGTTTATCTGATTTCTTTCCAAAAAAAAAAAAAAGTAGAGGGAACTGGTTTGTTACCCCTTCTGTTTACCTAAGAAATTTCAAGGTAAAAAAATTCAATCAAAATATATGGGTAACCTCAAGAATATAGTAGTAACTGGTCTTTGTACAGCACATGTAAAATATCTGAGAATTTTAAAACATAAACATTTCAGAAAGGGCTAATATATTACCTGTGGCAAAAACCTCATAGTTACAATGTACCTAAAGTTCTCTTACCTATCAAAGGTTTTCTGTTAAGATGTTCTAGTAGAAAGGAAGACTCTGTCTGACCTTTGATATGCAGTAAGACAGCCCAAGAGACAGCTAAGAGAGAAGGGGAATGGAAGGGTCAGATGACTGGCCCCCAAAGAGTAACGGATTTTAAAACTTTCACCATGGAGCCTATAGTCGTGTTTTTTATTTACTCCTACATTTATAAAAAGAATTACCACCTTAAAACTATTGTGCAGCAAAATCAATTTTGTCCATTCTGGACAAAAGTCAATTTAGTTTGCCCTTATCATTCTCCCCTAAGTCATTTCTACCTTAATTTAGCTTTCTGCATTTGAACTAGGTTGCTCTGATACAATGAATGAGTTGAGTAACACCTCCAAATCCTCTCAGAGTGGCATCTCTATATGTTGATGTTTTAGGCTTAGTGCTGGTCACAATTTACTTTCACAACTTTAAAATTAACTGATAGAGAAATTATATTTCATAAATTAAGATAAACAGATACTTTCTCTGCTCACCTAAGGATGAGAGCAGCAGAATGCCTCCTGGATCATTTGATTTTGATGTGTAAAGAACTATATAAAAAGCACAGAGGTGTTTTAGTTTCGCTTTAATTGTCTGCCTCTGACCCCCATAATACCTCCCTGTCTTTAGAGTTCCTTCTCTTCCACTTATATCAACTTTGCAGGTAACTGGCTGGTTCATTTTCATTTTTATATGCAAACATGTATTTAAAAAGTTTTTCACATATGAACTCATAGGAAGCAATTTATATCCTCATCAAGTCATATATAATGTAAGGGTAATCTTACTGAAAAAAAACTTAAAAAGACATTCATCAGGTGAAATGGAGAATAGAATCATAGCTTTTAAAAAGATAGTAGTTCTCTGGAAAAGTGAGAGAGTTCTATAGTGGGGGTAATCATTATTACCTTCATGCAGGAGTTTAATCAGGATCCATTTTCTCCTGACACTTAATCAAGGGGTCTGAGTCCCTTTGCCTAGCAACCTTGAGACGTAATATAGAAGACAGAATCTAGAGAGAAAGATCCTAGTCCTCAAGCTGCTTCTCATCTAGCTGGGGAATCAAAGTAAGATATTAACGCTATTGCTGAAGAACACAAAACTGCATTGAAAAAATCACTTAGCAGCCTATTCTTTTACCAAAAGAAAGGAAGACAGAGTTAAATGCTTAAATATACCAAAAGCAACAAAAAACACTGTGTTCGGGGCAACAAAACTGGCTTAAGGAGGACTGCTACATGAGGTGGGAAAGAAATCAAGTAAAACAAACTACTGAATTAGAAGGTCTTAAGATTTTCTATAGTCGTCCGTATTTCTTTCTTCTTTTTCTGGTGCTGGGCTTGCAATCCAGAGCCTCATACGTGTGGCTACCATTGATTTACACTCCAGCCCCTAAAATCTTACGATTTCTTAAACAATCAACTCTGCTGTTACTGAGTTACCAAATTTTGAGCTCACTGCCTACCTTTCTGCTCATGGTTTTTATGAGGTCACTGTTTGATGACATTATATTTGGTTCTGGAGAAATACTAACAGAAAATTGAGGTGACATGGCTTCAGATGGTCCTAAGAATGAAAGTGTGTAAAATATTCACATCTCAAAGTACTAAGAGAGAAAATATTGGTCGGCTTGCAAAATACCTGAGGAAATGGTGGTAGCTGGCCACCACTATAGATAATTATTCTCAAACTGTTTAGCAGTATTGCGTCAATAGCAGTTCACTTTAATGCAAAAACAGTTAGCTTTGGACATCTTTTAAATGAATTGTGTAGCAATACTTGTAATTATTGGATTAAACTCTCCTATTCAATATAATAATTAAATGCCAACATTGATTTTTTTAAAAAATTCATTATGATGAAATGAATATCTAACAGTAAGTTGCCTGAACTTATTATAGCATATGCTACCATTAAAACAGATAAATGGAAGCCTGGAAGCATTTTCCATAAGGGTGAACAAAGCAAACTGTATTACCTGCCCCAGTTTTCATGCCATTTCCTTAAGTGTAATTCTCAAGAAGTGCAATCAGTTTCAATCATGACCAAAGAATCAAGTGAAAAGCCCAAGAATATGCTGGTTTGGGGATATCTCATCTGGTAATTTCCACTCATAGGAGGAAACAAAAAAGCTTACTGACAGTTATAGGTAGCTACAATGTTTCTGTATTGAGATAACTCAAGGAAAAAATAGTCACTTAGGTCAAATATGAAATGTATCCAGACTCTGTTTATTAATGCCTTCAGTTCTCTGCAACATAAATTTAGGCCACTAGTCCAGAAATTTTGTATACACCATGGGTCTGCCTATATGGCTGTTAGATTATTTCTTTTGTACAAGATGCATATGAAGTTAGACTCATCTCTATCCAAACTAAAGAGATTGAATTTAACATTGCTACGTATACTCCTCCCCCTCCATCCATCCCTCACACACAAAAACATACACACAACGCCAAAACAAAATTCAAGCAACAGAAAGCCATCGAGAGTTGGTATTCCATTTAGCCTCAGAGTAATGTGTTCCATAGAAATCTCTCAATTAAAAAAGAATTTCAGTGCCAATGACTTGTAAAGGAAGAGCTACATGGGCATAACTGTGTTCTCAGAAGTGTCATCACCTGGCAGACATCAGAACGAATGCCAGTTTTCCAGAATCCTTGGCTACTGAGCTCCACTGTTACTTCTCGCCTCATTGTATTCTTCTGTCTTATCTTTTGGAGTGCCTCCTAGAAAAGAACTCATTATGATCAGTAACTCAGCAGCTGTAAAGCCAAACATAAAGCATTAGAAAGTAAGTTGGATTCATTTGATATTATCCTTATATTCAGACACTCAAACCTCTTCACGCAAAACTAAAATATTTTATTTGGAATGAAGGCCATGATGTGTGAAGCTCTGAGTATAAGGCAACCCTTCCTGGTAACTCAATAAGGACAATTTTAAACCAAATCTGCCAATCTGGTATGTTCGAATAAAATATGCCCTTTCACTGATAAAAGAAACAAAATGTGATGTTTGCAATTTGAAAGCAACGTGTAAAAATTATATTTATATAAAGCCTTATGCTATGCATTTCCATCTAAGAAAGATAATTAACCTGCAACCCACATAACTCTAAAAAGTTGCCTTCTAATTTGTAAGCTCCTTACACCCTTGATACAAGGGTACATTTTATTTTTAAAAGTGGTGGTGGTGGAGCAATCCAAAACTTCACTTGTGAGATACAATCAGGAATTATTGCTTCCCTTTCACTGTCCTTCAAATAACTAATTATGAAAGGCAAATTTATATCTGTATGCATGTGATTGAATAAAAGCCTCAGTGGAATTCATAAGAACAACAGGAACTACCACTCTCCACCACTGAGTTCCTGCTGCAGGCCAGATTCCATGGGTGGGATATTAAATAGAGCATTTCAAAAGTCCACACAACCACGTTTTTGCTTGGGTGCACCAACAGAAGGACATTTCAGTCAGGCTCTGAGCCTTAGTTCCCGCCTTTATAAAGAGGCTGACTGGCTCAAGTCACAGCAAGTGACAAAGCCAGAATTCAAGTATTTTTCCCAGCTTCTAAGCCTTGCTCTTTCTTATACTACTACAGCAGAATAAAACCTAACAGACAAAGTCTGTGTTCATACTGAACCAATTTATTCTTAAAGGTAAACTAAAACATAAATCCTGGAATATAAGGATACTATTACTCATTCATAAAGAAGTATGGAATGTGGGATATAAAACTTTACAAAAATAAGTTCACTCTGCTGAAGTGACAGTTTTATATGGAAGGTGATCTTTCACAATCTTAAGACCAAGAAATCTCAGCAAGGCCCAATGCGGTACAATGTAAATTCTAATTAAACATATAAAACAAACTTTAAGCTTTTTTCAGTTTCTACAAAAGATATATTTGATGCGCTGGGGGTGTAGCTCAGTGACAGAGCACTTGC
Organism: Heterocephalus glaber; assembly: GCF_053883595.1. Taxonomy (NCBI): domain Eukaryota; kingdom Metazoa; phylum Chordata; class Mammalia; order Rodentia; family Bathyergidae; genus Heterocephalus; species Heterocephalus glaber. The sequence continues at coordinate 18,459,678 of NW_028258333.1, forward strand.
CTAGCATGCACAAGGCCCTCCCTGGGCTCCATTCTCAGGACTGCAAAACCAAAGACACATATTTGATTCCCAAAGGTAGTAATCCACTAAGAAATGGCTTTTTGGGGGGTACATATGCTCCTTAGAATACTAAAAGATTTTTTAAAAAAGCAGTCAGTACACTACTCTGGGGAAGAGAAGTAAGTACGATTTTTCAAAATATTTTTCCATCTTATTCTAGAATCACAGTATAATGCAACAATCCTGAATAAATCTGACTTGCATCATCATTAATTTCCAGGGACCAGGGTTCAATACTGACCTCCCTCTGTGCCAGCTTCTGCTTGTCAGTTTGTTTGACTTTAGGACTGTTTGCTAGGAGGTGGCGGAGTTTCACGTAACTCTTCCATAGTTTCTGGTACCTAAGGAAAAGGACAAACATCTTACACAAAGGGAAGGCAAAACTAAAGTGAAATAAAACCAATTACTTTAGTAGGCCTGCTCAATCATAAATTAAATTCCTTTGAATATCTTCAAGGGCAGCAAACCTTCATTCTAAGAGAGGACATGGTTTTGGGGTAGTGGGGAAGGATGGCCAAGAGTCAACTGGAACCTGGTGATTAAGTAGATCATTTGCTTTTTGGACTGAAAATGAGGTGTGACTATGAGGATGAATTTCTGAAAACAATTCCATAGAAGACATACAAAAACACTCCAGCCAACAGAAACATCCCTTTTTTCACTGTTACCTCTTTTCAAGTGAAAGATTTATTTAAATATAAAATATTTCTTTTGTTGAAAGAAAACCTCTTTTTTAGTAGGGATAGTTAGCTGAAGAGTATTAGAGTAGAGAACCCACTTTAGGCTGACACCCAAGATACATATGTGTAGCCAATTTACACTGGAGGCAGAGGGGGGAGGGAGAGACAAATGGTGTACATCAACTTCTGTTTGCCATAACAGAAAAAAGCATATTTACTGTAGCCAAATATGTGATAACTTGGATCAGTCTAAAGGATACTGTTCAAGCATCCTGGGAAAGAAGCAAATATGCAGTCCTTTATCAATTCACAGTCCTGTCATCTGAGCTGATGAGAGCCTAATCACATTCTACTAACATGTTTCTGACAAGAAGGGATTTGTAAAAAGATTTTTTGTCATATTGAAGCTGCTCCTTTCTTGGCCAGAGTTGGGCCTCCTTTTTTAATATCATTTTTTTTAGAGAATGGAGGAAAGAAAGAAATACTTACACACTGCCTGGTTCACTGCTTCATACTTTTATCCAAAGGAGGAAAAAAAAGAACAAAACCCTTTAGCCTCTTCTAATATATGCCAGCCAGAACTGTATTTATGAATTGAAAATCTCCCATGCCCTTTTCTCCCATTAGGAACTCTTTTTTTTTTTTTTTAATTAAGTCAGGAAATTGTTTGTTTGCTTAACAAGGTAGGAAATCCAAACACTCCTGAAGAATATAATGATACTATTTCCATTCCCAGACATTCTCATCTTCTCCCAGAAAAACACTAACCCAAATGTGCAAAGTAACATCAATTCTAAGAGTAAGAATCATGGCTTCTACTACTAATACAACCCTTGACTCTGCATGGGACCTTAAGCTCTTTTAAGATGCCCCCAAAATAGGCCTCTGTATATTCAGCAGTGCTACGAACCAATATGGTGTTACTTTCCTCTAGAGAGCACTGAAAAAAATAAAAAATAGTAACAATCATTATAATGATGAATTAGGAAAAACTTTTTTAAACCATACAGGATTCATGTTGACCAAGATTGCCAAGAATAATCTAATGAATAATAATTTCTTGCAGTCAAATAGGTAGAGAAAAATCATTCTTCAGGAGCTACTGAAACTTCATTTGGTAACCTGAATATGAAAACATGGCTTATTTCAGGTCTCAGTTTTTGAAAAGGAGAAATGTCCACTGAAAGGTAATCCTCTGCTAATTCAGCTGTTAGTAGAAGGTGAAATTGGCTAAGACAAACAGTGATAAATATCTTACTGTGGGTCTCCTGCATAACTCAACTGTGCAGGGCGTATCCCAAAGTGGACAATAATCGGAAAAGTAATCACATCGGGGTTAAACTGCTCACGATCCAGTTGATCAATGCGGACAGAACTTGGTTTCTAGTGGAAAAAAAAAAAGCCATTTATTCCCATAAGAAGCCTTTAAGTATTGACTTTAACCCAAGTAGAGAAGGAATTAGTCGGATTTTTTTTCTTGGAAAGCCCTCTCCCCAAAGGGAAAAATGTCATTTAAAATCCTTTAGTCATAGCAGCTATACTATATAAAAACTATAATGTCATCCCTGCGAACGAGTCTATGCCATTTGGCATAGTGAACAATGATTTTATCCTTTTCTTCAGTCTACACAGAAACTTTTAAAAATTAAACTTTTAAAAGGACACCTACTCAGATATAACTTTTCCTTAACCTCTGCAAGGCACAGGGGAAGGATTCCACATCACAGGGAAGAGATGTGCGGGCTTATTCTGGTTTAATTTCACATTCCAAATGAATAGCTTACTTCCTCAGATTCACAGAGAGATGTCTCTGTTTAAAATTTCCCCCATTATTTCTCAGTGTGCCCTGTATATTTCTTTTAATTCTACACCTTAAATTAGTAGGTATTATAGTAAAAAGAAAAAAAAATCAAATAGCTAAGCTTTTTTATTATGTCCAAGAAGAACATTTTTGTATTTTAGCAAAGAGTCTCATATGTTTTTTTCTTCATGTCTAATAGGGAGAAGTGAATGGCTGGTTCCTTCCAGGCTATTTGTGACATGTCTTTCATCGTGAAAGTTTAAATTCATGAAAAGCTGGTGAAATCATGAAGAATATGGTTCAGCAGCTTTCTTACTTTAAAAACTCTCAGGGCAGTCCCTAACTGTGATTCAGTTCACACCAGGAGACTGTGGGGTCTTTGGCTCAGTTGCACTAGTGGCTGAGGCTGCAGACACAACTGATGAACACGGAGACCAACAAGCTTCACTGCGTCCCACAACAATGCCCAGCAACTAGTTTGGTTGCTGGTTGGTCTCCTTTGTCTGTGGCAATGGGGTTTCAAAGCTAAAATCAGTAAAGCATCCTGGAACTGGGACAAACCGGTTTCCTATATACAATTGCAGCCCCAGTCAAGCCATTTATCAAATCAGTTAGGTGATGAAAAGTACAAACTTGTGTAAATTCATACACATTTTTGAAAAACTCAGTTAAAAAAAAACATTTAAATGTCATTTAATTAAATAACCAAAATTTCACTAGTATATTTGAGAAGTGTGCCTCTGTTCTCAAAATTAGGTGGAAAAGATATTGTTCACACCTAATATAAAATTACTTAAATGTATTACTTTATGCATCAAAGTTGTAGGCTATATTTTTAAAGGAGGAACTGTGCAATCAAAGGATGCTATTGACTTATTCATGTTTCTGTGATTTTAAACACCATGCTATGACGTCAGTAAATAGTGACCTAAAATATCTATAGTAGCCAGGAGCAGTAGCACGAGCCTATATGTACTCTGAAGGCTAAGGCAAGAGTTTAAGATCAGCCGGGACAGTGTAGTAACACACCCTATCTCAAAATTTAAAAAAATAAAATTAAAGGAAAAGGAAAAAAGATCTATAGCATAAAGTAAGAGGGCGGTGGGGGAAAATAAATTCTAGAGTCTGGCCTTACCCTGCATCATCTACCACACTATCTATCTCGATGTGAGAATACAGTCTCACTAATGACCAAAGTATTCCCTGGCAGAAGCAAAGTGCTTAGGGAGGAAGATTAATTCTTTTAAGGTCTGCAACGATAAAGTATTTAATGTGACCATAATAGCTTGGAAAATTTAATAAATTTCCCAATATTCTTCCTACTAGGCAATCTTTCAAAGCAAGTAATGCAGAGGATGAAATAGTGTCAGTTTTACCTTGCCATGCTAGTGACTTGTACACTTTTCAAGAGGATGTAATGTAAGGATGCTCCCATGATACTAAACTATCTTTAAGTAAATACTAAAAAAGAAGGAACTTCCACATGTACCTACATCTCACACCCCAACTTACCTTTCCTAATTCATTTCTGATTATTTTCCATTATAAACCTTTCATCCTGACAAGTCTCCTCTCCTCACTATCTTCAAAACTGGCTTTTCATCATCTCAAGGTTGTATGTTAATTGTGCTAATAATCGATACAATTTCTCAATTTCTGAGACCTCACTGTAGTGTTTATGAAGCATTTCTGGCAGGCCTGCCAGTGATCTCTGCTGAGTCGGCCCACTAGCTTAACATTCATCCCAGACCCTTTCAGATACATATGCCGTGTACCATACATAAGCTTTCCTAGCACTGACTCGGACCATGCTCCCCAGCAATTAATGGTTGAATGATGATAGTGACCATGTCATCTGTGCCACTGGCTCAAAAACAGACAATGAGGGCCAGGGATTGAGCTCAGTGGTTTCGCCACCTGCTGCGCAAGTGCAAGGACCTGAGTTCAATCCCCAGAACCAAAAAAAAAAAAAAAACCCAAAAATAGACAATGGGTAATCAGAAGCCGTTGGGGATTTTTTTAAACTGCAGACTCCGAGATCCTCACTGCCTGAGCATATGGGCTGAGTCAATCAGGTTTTTCTTTCTTTGGTGGTATTGGGGATTGAACCCAGGACCTTTGCACAGAGCTACATCCCCGGCCCTTTATTTACTTTTCATTTTGAGACAGGGTCTCCTTAAATGGCTAACTTTCCCAGACTGGGCTCAAACTTGCTATCCTCACAGGGCGCTGGGATTACAGGTGTGTGCCACCATGCCTGGCTCCTTTGTGGTTTTTCTTGCAAAGCTCTCCAACTGATTCTAGATTTCAGGAAAACTTAACAATGCTATGGAAGGAATCCCAGAGTAAAGTGCTCCCAAAGTGTTCACTATGGAACAACTAAGGTGAAAATGTATGTCTCTCACCACCATCGTCCCACCCTCTGACCCAGGTCTAAAGTGAGGGAATAAAAATACATAGAACTATTTAAAGAAAACAGAATTTACAGTCTTACATAGAACTACTATGTATTTCTTTGAAAGTTACTTTAATAATTACTTATGTGGCTTAATGGTATAACAGTTAAAATTATACTTTTTTGTTTTAGTTTGAAGCAACTCTTGTTTAAACATATTTTTATTAAATAATTTCACTTTCTGGATTTGTTTAAAATCATCAGTATTAGCTGGAATGCTTTATTTGCAAATAGTAACATTTTGTTTGTGCAGATGTTACTGTCATGCTATAAAAAGTAGATCCACAGTTTATGTTTTATGAATGAAAGCTATTAAACAATTAACAGCTTTAAAAAACAAAAAGGAACAGCTTTGTTTAAATAGCTTATTCCATCTCCTTGCATAGATGTATTTTAATTCTCTATTTCTATAAAATTTATCTTAGTAAGATGCCAATATATAATTATTTTATGAAACAATGACATAAAGAAAAAATTTCCTAATATAATATAAAGAAAGTTCTGTGTTTTATATGACAGAATTCTGGCTTTTTGTTTTCTCCTGGTACTGGAGACTGAACTGGAGGCTTTGTGCATTTTAGGCAAATAGTCTTTTTCTTTTTTTCAAACACATGGTCTCACTAAGTTGCCCAAACTACCCTTAAAGTTGCAAATCCTCCTGCCTCACTCCCCTAGTCTGGGATTACATGCACCACCGTGCCTGGGAAGAGTCTACTTTTTTAAAAAACAATAATTAAGAGGGCAAATTAAAGTATTAAGTATTTGTAATATTATGGTGAAGGATACATTTTAAAAGAAGAAATGGCACAAAAGAAAATCTGACAAAGGATAGTGAAAGGAAGTTACCAAAAGAAAATATGAAGGCAATAAATGTTTAAATTATCAATTTTTGGGGGGTGGGGGTATCAGGGATCGAACTTGGGACCTTGCGCTTGCAAGGCAGATGACGGCACCACTGAGCTAAAGCCCCAGCCCTAAATTATCAATATTTACTAGAAACCAAAAGAAATAAAAAATTGAACTAAATAATAAACTTTTTCCTATCAAAATAGCAAAGCTGTTCTTTTTTTCTTTAACCTCATTTACCCAGTATGAAGAAATGAATATTCTCATCTATTTCTGGTCAGAGTATAAATTTCTCAACCCTCTGGAAGGCAATGTGCAACATGTACCAAAAGCTTTAAAAATGTGTGTATCTTTAGGCAGAATGAATTTACCAGTCAGGTGAACTGACTAGTAAATATTCCTAATTGTACTATTTTATATTTGTTTTCTGTGATACTGCCCTTTGCACTGAGCTAGGTCCTTAGTCCTTTTTAAATTTTTTTTTTCGGGGACAAGATGTTACTAAGTCACCCAGGCCATGTTCAAACGTGGATCCTCCAGCCTCCCAGGGTGCTGGGGTGACACCAGCACTACCACTATCTTCTTTACTAAATGTTGAAAGGAAAAATTATTCAAAGGACAAAAACCAGTTAAGTACTGAAAACTTTTAAAATGTGCTGTTACTGTTTTTGTGAAACATCCAAATGTAAAAAAGAAAGTGATTCAGTTCCAAATGTGCAAAACCAGATCATACCGTGCCGGGGTTGGTAACAATCATGCCTTTGCATTCTTCTGCATATTTCTGCCACTCGAGCTCCTCCCACTGAAGCATATTGGCAATCTCCTCTTCCGGGACCAGGGCTTTGCTACACCGTAACAGGTACAGAAGAATCTGGTGCATTGACAACACTTCCTTACCTCCATCTTGGGTGGGAGCAAAAAGAGTGGAGGGAGTTAAGGCTACTCAATTAACAGCAAATCATCAGGCGAACAAGGAAAAGCAAGACAAAGGAGGTAAAAGAGCATGTCTAAAAAGGTAATTTAAGATTTTATACTGTTTAACCAGGTGCCAAATAATACTAAAGTCATTTGTTTCATTGATGAACAGTGCTCATAAGCCATCTCATTTACGAAAATGGCAACAGCAACATTATAAATGATAAAAGATTCCATTTGTGAGGTATGAATATAAAAAAAAATGTCTGGCTTAATAAATTTAAAGCCACCTAGCATAAAGAATCATAGTTTATAATATACAAAACCATGTTATGTCTTAAATATTTTATCATTCTTTCTAGGGTAAGAGACGAAAGCTCTTTAGAAGTGATGTTATGGTCTTAAGGAAATTCTAAGCTTTTATGAGATATTTATGGATGTTTTCAACAAGCCATTGTTGCATTATGGTCTCATTTTTGGTGCTAATGTGCTGCACCTGCTTTGATGAACAAAGCTAAAGAGCCTGTACTAACTTCATGGAAGATCATTATGGAGTTAGTATCCAGGAAAATACCGAGTGTTCTGAGGCTTACTGAAGCATCTATCACCAAGTACAGAGGATAAAAACAACAAAGGGCATAATTAAAGTACCTTGGGAAAAGACAAGCTAGTATTTGATGAACCAAAGACAACCATTTAGTGCAGGCATTAACGTGGGGCTCACGGACCCCTGCCTTCTCTCTGGGTTTAGTTTCCTGTCCAACACGGGCAACTTATCTGGTACCACTTTTCTCTACCTACTCCTGCCCAAGGAGGGAGAAGAGCCTTGAAGGTTTAGTGGGTAATTACTACCCGCCCCGGGCCACGAACTACACCACAAGCAGTAGTAGATAGCCAAACACTTCATGGAGAAATAAAGGCAGTAAGAGCAGAGGATGGTAGGGATGGAATGGTACCAAGAAAAAGTATCCTATTTAGGTTGGAGGAATTGATAGGAGTCTGAGTACTAAAATACACAAGAGGATAAAAGATTTTAATATAACTTCCTGGAGAGTAAACCTGGACAGGTCAGCATACTTGAATGAATATCAAAATTTATATGAGCTGTACTTCTCTATCTAAGGTGGTGCTCTGGAACTGGAACACCTTGTCGTCCAAATACTCATTCATTCAACAAATATTTAATGAACATCTATCATACAGCACCTATCACAAAGCAGGCAGTAATCTAGGCCCTGGGAACACAGCTGTGATCCAAATAGCCAAACTCCTACCTTCCCAAAGCTTATGTTCCAAGGGAGAGGAAGAGATAATTTTTAAAACAAAACAAAAAACAACTACGTAATAGAGCAGGTCAAGATGAATGCTCTGAAGAACTTATCTGGGCAAGAGACTAGAGCTGTATTTAAAAGGACGGTCAGAGGAGATGTCTTTGAAGAGTGTGTGTGAGCCAGCAAAACTTGGAAGAAGCAAGAGAGCCCACCATGTAGCTACTGGTGAAGAGTGTCTGCAGTGGGAAAGAAACACCAAAAGCCTAAGAGTGGAGAGGGACTGGTGTGCTCCAGCAGCTGCAAAAAGGCCAGTATGGATGGTGTGAAGTTGAGGAGGAGACAGTGAGGGAGGTGGCAAGGAAAACGGATCTTGCAAGGCTCTAGCTTTGCAAGCTTGCTGAGCTCTGGACTTAATTCTGCAATGGGAGCGTGCTCCTCACCATTATGGGCAAGGTGCCCTGAGTAGTCCCATGCTGCAGTCAGAATTTATAGGCTCTCTAATAGTACATAAGCTAACAATGGCGATCACAACAGTTCCTAGAAGAATCTTTGTATACAACATTCTAAAAATAAAGTTCTCTTAATCAAAAACACAGCCTCCAAAAAACATAACTGTTCAAAAATGACAAAAATCACAAAATACAATCAAACATTATAAAGACATGTTCTACTAATTCACATTATTGCTCATAGCAGTGAAATATTTTTGTATCTCATAACAAAGCATTTGTCTTAAACCCATGAGTTACCTTTGGTTAGCAAATTCCCATGGTGTTCTAGACTGATTGCTTTGTATCCCTGCATAATTCACATTCAAACCCTCACCCAATGGGATGCTATTAGGAAGGAGAGCTTTTGAGACGTGATTAGGTCAGGCAAATGGAGCTCTGCTGTTGTAAGAGACAAGAGAGGGCTGTGTCTTCTCTGCTCTCCATCATGTGAGGATACAATGATAGGATGGCTGTCCACAAAGGAAGGTGGGTCTTTCTAGAACACAGCCTTACAGACTCTGGTCTTGGACTTTCAGCCTCCAGAACTGTGAGAATCAAATGTTTATTGTTTAAGCCACTCAGTCCACTGTGCTCTTTTTCTAACACCACAAACTAAGACGTGGCTGGGGGCGTATTTCTCTGAATCAGTGTCAAAATGCATTTCAATCCACCTGCACGTGATATGTGTTCTTGAATCAATGATGTCCCCATCTTTGCTAAGCACTGCAAACCCAAGATGCCTGTCTCTTGGTCTGAGTCCATGATCATCTCTAATCTTTTTTTTTTTTTTTGGTACCGGGGATCGAACTCTGGTCCTTGCGCTTGCGAGGCAGGCAGCAGAACCACTGAGCTAAATCCCCAGCCCTATCATCTCTAATCTTAAAAGGAGCCTGAGTTAAGCAGGAAGACAAGAGAAACTCTAAAGCTAAAATATGTGACCATAACCTGCATAGGCATACATATGAAATAGTAGGAATGAAGAAAACCCAGTCAGGCTTGCAAAGACTGCCACATAAACTAGATTCATCAGGAAACAAGAAAAGAGAATACTGGTATTTGGCTTATAATCGCTTCAATGTAGTTAAGATTATTTAAGAGAAATGGAAAGGATACCTCACTAGTCTAAGATATTTTAAGAAGAGTTGAATGTTATTTTCCTGAAAGAATTTTTTAAAATCCTATTTTATGGGGGAAGGGAATGGTAAAAGGAGCAAATACACACAGGTCCAAGTATACAAATAGCACCAGTTTCTCCTGAAGCATTCATATGGTTGGCTGACTCCAGAGAACTTTAGATAAAAGTAAAATGGACCACGGACACTGAATATAAAGAAAAACACTTTTTTACAAAGGGGCTGGGAGAGAGGAATACTTAAGCTTACAAACTAGTCTCTAGGATAAATGGATGATACAGGCACCACCCAATTTAGGAGAGGAGTAACTGCAAGATAATAAACAAGACCACTAAATGCCAACTACCTACTTTCCAGTGTGGGTCCATAGCTGCCGATGAGGGAGGAGTGAGTTTTATAGCATAGAAACTAGACATAATTAAACAAACAACATAATATATATACCAATGCAAATTTGGTAAGGCTAAAGGAGAAACTCTAAATCCATGCTAAAATCTGCTAAAAGTTTTATATGGCAGCTAAACCATAAAAAGAAAGTTATGTACCACTGTGAAAAAAGCAGACACTCAAGACAGACAACCTGATGTAAAAGGTTCATCAAGGAAAGGGGAGTTGAGCCTCTGTGGGGTTCAATCTTTATAGAAATACAAGACAAGGTAGATAAAATTAGAGAGTTCTGCCAGGACATGGAGCATGGGCTATATCCCTCACACCCAGTCCGGCAAAAAAAAAAAAAAACGGCACTCATAAATATCTGTGGAATGACTGTCTGAAACAGATAAATAACACAGCCACTTGCTCTCAGACTACCATGAATTTACTAATGTTAATGAATTGGTGCTTTGAGTTTGTCTGCTTTGCTACACGTTTATGTTGGGGATTTATGGAACTATGTCACCGAGGGCTAGGAAGTAATTTTTATCTCATTGGCTGGGATAAATAGGACATGATATAAATGAGAAATTAGAGCGGGTGAGCTAAGGTTAGCAGAGATATTTTGCCAGCTCTGGGCCTGGAACCGTGACAACGGCTCATTATTCCGAAAGAACTGGAGTTTGTGTCTCAGGGAATGAATCTGGACAGTCATTAATGAACTGACAGACTTTATAAACTGTTTCTTAGAGACCCAATTCTCTCAGTTTATATTGCTTGATTATTTATATGGTTATTTGGAAGAGGGGGTAATTTGTATTAAGTATATGGCTGCTTAAACGAGTATTTATCAACTGTATAGCACTCAATTGCAAGAAATACAAAAAACCTCCTTTTCCCACACTTACAATAACTGCATAACTGTATTTTTATGTCTTTTGTATATTCCTACAAAGATGACTTGATATAATCGTATTTTCTAAGATCTGCCTTAACAATGGGCATTTTCTAAATTTTCTAAATACAAAGTTATATGAAGATGATGTATCAATCCATGTTCTTTCAAACTATATTTCCCTTCTAGAAATTTAGAAATTCTCTCTCACCACTCTGGCCTCCTGCCAGCCATACCAGAGAAGTACTGCTCCAGACGGGGCAAATTCCAAAAATCAATTTGCTAGACAATCAATTTGCAAAATTGATTCAGGAGTTTCAACACTTCATATAGTAATGGTACAAGCTTGTGAGCAGGCTTTCCTGTGTCCAATCTTACTATCTCGAATGGTGCCTTGCCCTGCCAATTAGTCAGAATAAAACCTTAAACTGGTGTATAGCTGTCTGCAAACAAAGGGAAGAATGAAATAGGGAAAAAAACAAAAATTTTAAAAAATTCTTAAAATCTCAATAAACTGGTTGCTCTGTGATTTGTGATTTGGCATTTGGCAAATGAGCCTGTGTGCAGTAATCCCTGGTTTAAACTATTAAGCTTAACTTTGTAAATCTGTACAAAGCAACTGAGACAGCTTTCATTAAAATGAGTAAGCTGAGGAACTGGAGAAATGTAATGATGACTGACAAAACCTGAACATTCAAAAAGATATTATAATACACTGATATAAATAAAAAGTGAATCAGAATGAGATTATGAAAAACTTAAAGTATCTGAAAAGCTACTCATTTTCAAAGAAATTCAAGAAATATGCAAGCTGATAATGATAATACTTTTGCTTATCAGATGAATAAAACTATGAAAGACTAGTACTACCCAGTGTTGACAGATGGTAGTAAAAGGGTACTTTTTATGAAAACTATTGGTCAGAACTACAAATTGGTATGTCCTTTCTGGAGAGAATGTGGCCAGCTTTTCAAGTTTAAAATGTATATATTATCTTAACAAGTAATCTCACTTATATGGGAAGGGAAGAGATGCCAAATGCTGAACAGAATGTGAAATAATGTGAACTCTCATATACTTCTGATGGGAAGATAAACAGTATTGTCATTTTGAAACACTGAAAATAAGTACAAAGTTTAATATAAATCCCACCAAAAAAAAAATATATATATATATATAAATCGCACCAAAAGATATGTGCAAGTCTTTAGTGAACAAATAACTGCTCCAGCTAGAGCACACGTTCACTAAAGACCTATACGTGTCTTTCAGCGATATATTTTTACTAAGCTTTGTACTTATTTTCATATTTATATGTGAAATCTGAAAATACCCTAATGTTCACTAACCATAAATGGGTTTTAGTTATGCCATATAAAACTGTATAGCAGTAGGAAGGAACTAACTACAGTACAGTTCACTGCAATAACATATCTCCAAAATGCACTAAACAAAAGACAGAAATGAGAAAATATAATTGTAGTTTTTATAGTTTAAAAATGAGTAAAACTAATACATGGCACATTAAGTCAGAATAACAGTTTTTACTGGGGACCTGGTAGTGACTGGAGAAGGGTTCAGAGGGGCTCTTGGGTGCTGGTATCTTGATCTGGGTACTGATTTCACAGTCGTATTTACTTGGTGAAAATTCACTGAATTCTTTACTTTGGATATGTGCACTTTTCAATACTTATGTTATATTTGATAAAAGGTTTACTTTTAAAAAATGAGAATACCAAAGACTAAAAAGCACATTCATTAGTAACCAAAGCATGAATATTTAAACAAAGTGCTATTACAACCGATTTAAGTCCATAAACAAGTATTTACAGAGTGGTTGGTAATACAAGAAACAGACAATGTTTACTCTTCAGCCTCATGGAGCTCGCCACTGAAATTTTTGTTTCTTTGTTTTTGTTTTTTGTGTCAGAATCTTGCTATGTAGTTCAGGCTGGCCTTGAGCTCACTATGTAGCCCAGGCTGGCCTTGAATCTGTGGCAATCTGCTGCCTCAGCCTCCCGAGTGCTGGGATCACAGGCATGCGCCACCATGCATGGCTATCACTGAAATTTTTAAAAAGAAAGTAAAGAATGATAGAAGGAGAGAAAGAAGGAAAAAGGATGAGTGGACCTAAAATGTTAAAAAGAGTAATAATGCCTTTGTCATAGCAACATAAAATGATATGATTCTTTTGATGAGAAATTTGGCACTATATATCATAATTTTTAAAAACATCCATCTGCTCAATGATTAAAAAGAAGATGCAAATCTTATACTAGTATGATGACAATTAGGTGAAAAATCTTACACATAGAAAAAAACAAAAACATATCAAAATGTTTTTTAATTCATTCTTTTCTGTTTTGATTTGTTGTTGTTGTTGTTGTTGTTGTTGTTATTACAGTACTGGGGACTGAACCCAAGGGTTCACACATGCTAGGCAAGCACTCCACCACTAAGCTATCCCCAGCCTATAATTTGCTCTTTTCTAAAAGATCTTTAATGCAGTCACATCTTGAAAATTAATCAACCATATTTTGCCAACCAATAACAAAATATTTTTCTTATACAAGTTATTTATTAAGTACTTTTCTGTATCCTTTGGGGTTTAAAAAGTATATTTTCAAAGGAAAGTTTAATGAAAAAGTAATTCCTGTTCAAAAATAAATAAATCAATAGACCTTCACCTTTATGATTACCTAAATGTTATCCCTACATAATTATGGGAAACATTTTGTGTCGAAATCCCATAGAGTAAGTATCTAACCCAGAATCTTCTATAAGATAATTTTAAAACTGCCCACTTTCTCTGAGAGATTTGTTTTGCAATAAAATGCCTAGAGGCAGAGGAAAACAGAAAAGAAAGGCTTTTCAACAAAGCCACTCTAACACCATCTTCTAATAAGTTTATTTCTAAAGCTCCATTATGAATCAAAGATGTTTTCACTTGAAAAGAAAAAGGGTATCTCAGCAAAATAAAACCAGATGTAATAAGGAGAAAAGCTTCTGAATGCATTTTCTAAACAAAATAAACATTAACAATATTAAAATGCAAGTAATATCCCCAAATAAAAATAAGCCATTGTGACTTTCTGGACTGAGCAAAGAATACCTATTCCTCTAACTCTTGAGAAAAACCTACACTAGACTGAGTAGATAAAAAACAAAGCAACTAAAGAACCCAGAAGTTGAAAGTATGAAAAGCCTAGAAGAAAAACAAGTCAACAGCCCAGGCTCCACGCTAGGGAAGAGATCAGCACTGAGGTGCATTCTCTGGATTGTTCCTGGGAGGCCTTCTCTGGCATCAGAAGCTGCAATGGGCTGGGACAGAGTGCGAAGGGGTCTGGCATCGAAGCAGAACTTGGCTGAGGATTGACTAAGAGCATTTGAGGAAGGCAGTCTGACAGGCACCAAGGAGCATTCTGAGGCATGAGGAAGAAAGCATGAACATAGGACTGAATTTTCCAAATCTGGAGAATTGGGCAGAAAGGTTACAAGATGAAAAACTTCCCAGTCAAGATTGTAGACCACAGATTTATGGGAGTAGTTGTACTTTTTTCCCTCTAATATCACTGAGTGGCCCACACAGAGGAGAAGAAAAGGCAAATGGTTAGAGTGGTGCTGTTTACATGGACAGCAATGGCGGTACAAGGCACTGAGAAAACTAAAGCAGGTAGATGGGAGCGCAGGACTTGGTTAAGAAAGCAAAGAAAGTTCACAGAGCATGAGAGGGAAGAGTCAAGCAGGAGCAAGGAGATAAGGGCAAGAGAGAGTGAAGAAGGGACATTTCTGGAGGACATCAGCAAGTGAGACACTGGAGTAAGAGGCGGGTACATCCACGTGGGATGGTAGCACGATTCAAGCCTTTTCCTGGGGATCGGGCGGCTGAGTTCTGACAATCATTAGAGTAGAAAAAGTGAAAAAGTTGTACAGCTAAGAGTAGAATGGGAGAGAAGTTTACTAGGCTAGTAACAGAACTTTGCTGCAAAAGGAAACTGTAATAAAGGTTTCATGACACTCAAAACAGGTAACTAGAAAATCATAGAAAAGAATGGGAATAGGGTGGCAGAAACATCAACGGAGAGGATTTTGCAAACAAAAAGGCATCTAAAAGACTGCATTAAAAATTCAACCATTTTTAAAGTACTTAATGTACTGCCACATCTAACAACTAGATTCTTGAAACAACTAGGAAACAGTTAAAATATCACTTTAAAAAACGAAGTCATATTTTTACTTATGTATTTTAATTTAGGAGGTAAATTATTACATCTTTTTTACTGTAAAATAATTAAAATCATGTCAAAAATACAGAAGAAAATCATCTATAATCCCACTAAGTGTAACTATTATTGCAGTAATTTTTAGCTTAGTTACAATCACATTATATATAAGATTTTATCCTAATTGTTTTCCAATTAGCTATATGTATTTAAGCCACATGCATTTTTCTATGTTAATTTTGGCACTCATATATTTTATCAAAGATTTTCAAAACTTATAAATCAATTCTTCCACTGCTCATCTAACTTGGCAATATGATAAATTATGCAAGGGTATAAACCAGCATGTAAAATTTTACATTTCCATGTGCAAACTCAGAAGTAGATAATTAACAGCGTCCAAGGGGAGAAAGTTGTCCCTAAAGATTGAAAGGAGAATGGCAGGCTTATTTTCAGACACACTATCTCACCAGGTCACTGACAAGCCAAAAGATTTACCTGGAAGAAATCTTACAAAACGTGGCATGAAATGAAATCTCGGACAGCAGGGAGGACTGTCTTCAAACAAAGGACCTAGAGCAAACAAGTGAAAAGGAAAGAAAAAAGAAATCAAACAGCCTTAGAAAGCAAACACTGCAACTTACTTAATTCCTAAGATTTATGGTAACAACAAAAACACCACCAGAAGTAGGGACATAAAAAGTACCACTCGCCCCACTCTTCTCCTCAAAGCTCAATCAATCATGGGGAACGGCAACAACCATCCAATGAGGATTGCAATGGGGAAGCTACAGCAAGCCAGGAGAAGAAAGAGAGCCCCAGGAGCAAACATATACAGCAAAATTATTTTCAGAAGTCAAACATATCAAGATTCTTTTTATAACTGAATGATAGCATAACGTAATATGCCTATATGCTAATTCCTTCACATTTTAATCAATATACTTGAAAAACTGAGAGACACAATTGGTTTGAAAAGTCATTCATTCAATTCACTCATTTAAAGCCCTGGCTTGAAAAGTCGTTCATCAATACACAACTTTAAAAATAAATCAGTAAATATTTGCCAGAGTACAGACACTTCCAAGAGAGTAAACTATTACCCAAGACCCAGGCATTGAGTCTTTGAATCTGTCTAGATCATTTGCATGTATGCATGTGTGTGCCTTCATGTGTGTTCTAATGAGTAACAGAAATACTCTGTTTTAATAAACTGTCATCTCTGAAGAAGTTTATTGCAGCACAGTTCAGGAGATTTAAAATATTAACTAATGAGATTTTCCCTAATGCACATAAATCAAGGTAGTTACTCATAATAACTGGTACCATCTTCTTGGCTATTATGAGACACAATGTATGAAGTAAAATCCATAAAAACTTATTTATGTCAAATAAAAGCAAGTATTCCCATGAATAACATACTTTTCCCTGAATATTTCAAAAATAAGAATTTCAATTATGCCCCTTGCCCCCATTTATAAATTTTCGCATATACCATAATGTTCTTCTGTAAGCATTACTCTTTTAAATCCTATTGTTTACCTTTAAGATTCCAGTCATATAATTCCAAAATATCTCTGAATAAGAACAGTGAAAAGAGTTCAAGCCCTTTCACACAAAAATTCTGAAAAATAAACCAAGATCAAATTACTGTAGATCTGCAAATACATAAATACATTAGGTTCAATGTGTTCTAGTCAAGTATCTTAGAAAGTATATGTTCAAACTATACTAAAAACATAATTTCCCAGAAAGTTTAGCCACTGTCCTACAATAGCTAATTGGTTTCAGGTAAAAATGAAGTAGGCAATAATTGCATTAGGATTTCGATAAAGATGTCAGTCAACTCAGCTTTTTTCAGTACACAAATAAAATGAAAAATGTCATCTCATTTATATTTCTCTAACCCAAATGTAAAACGTATCAGAATGTCCTAGTAACTTTTTGTTGATTCAAATTACTCACACACCTGCTCTTACGGGCTTGTCCACCACCCTACCCCACCCCATCAACACACCCAGTCACTAAGTTACCAAAACCAGAGGTCCTCTGCACAAAAACTCCAAACTCTTAATAAAAGCAAATAAAGGGATAAGCAAACACTACAGAACTTTATACCAAAATTTCCCCTGTAAACAAGCTATGCAGGTGATGTATTTACAAGTAAGCCTTGTCTCATAATTCTTCCTTCTACTTGTTTTGCTCAGAATTCATAAATCACTTGGTGTGAAATCACGTCAGAAGTCAGAAACTTTTACAATGGCAATTCAAGGCTTATGACCTTAAAAACCAAAAGGAAGCAAAAAGGCCTTCTAAACAGAAGAATGGAGGGCTGGGCTTTTCTCTTTCATTTTTTTTGAATGGCAGGTAGGATAAACAGGACTTGTCCAGAATGAAACAGGTGCTAAGCATGCATGTCATGCCTGTCAATTCCCCCTCAGTGTTCCCTGCCTGTGACAGTTTCTCTGTTAGATAAGTTGCAAGAAGAGCTGGGGGCTCCAGAAATCGACCCTGACTTCAATACAGTGTTACGTGTACAAGCTTGTTTGCTGTGTAGTTGTTATTTCTTAGTGTGATTTGTTGACACCACCGAATTCAAGATCAGGCAATGAATCATTCTGAGATTCACATTAATCTTGCTTTGGAATTTTAAATCTCTTGCATATATTTAGATAAATCTGCTGCTGAACGTCAGCAATGAAAAACAATTAGGAAAAAATATGTAAATATATGGGAAGAAAAATGAACCGAGCACTGATCTTCTCATTGTAGATAACGAATAAGATTACTCCAACAGCTATCAGATTCAGTTGCACTATTTCAATTGCCTCACTGATAATGGCCAGTTACCAAAATCTGTCCCCCACACAAAACAAACTAGAAACAGATGTAAAGTTACTATCAGCAGATGCAAGGTGAGCAGAAACAGGTTCAAAAATAGGTCAATGAATTTTAAAATTATCCACAGTTTAACCTTGATTCTACAGCTACATCTCCGGGACCTTTTCAACAGTGAAAGTGGTAATTTTAGGGTCTCCTATGGCAAAAAACCCAGAGCTGGGCAAGTTCAATGTTTAAAAAAAAAGTGTGGAATAAACAAAAGAAACTACAGCAAGCTGTTAAACAATCTTTTCCCTTACCTCGGGCATCATCTCTTCAATGAAATGAATCGTGTAGTCTATGTTGAATCTAATTACTTTACACAGTGGAATCTGCAATAAGAAGAAGAAAGGTTCAGCTCCACAATACCTCCCTAAAGGCTCATACTGCACACATTTGCTACCTGACCCAGAGGAACATGAACCAGATGTGAAGGTTTCACCTTCGTCAAAGCTGCCAACACTGCACATGAAGCCTGACCACAACTCCTGGGTTTTAATGGCAAGAACCCAGCTGGCCAGCCCTCCACAGGAGACCTGCATAGCACTGGTGCTTAATTAACAGTAGGAGCAGCAACACAAACATGACAAGAACTCGTTAAAATTAAACATATCACCTCTAAAGAATTAATAAAACCACACTCATAAAGTTTTCCCCCTGATTTTTCTTTTAATCTTTCAGAATCTTTGGCTCAAACATTAGGCAGATCAAGGATGATGGCAGCCTGGTAACATATCAGTTACCAGGGTTCACGGGTCACTGAAGAGCACATAGTGGTTGTTCAGCAAAGCAACTGTGGAAATAAGTATAAAAATAAATTGTAATAAAAATAACAATAGCTAGCATTTATCAGGCTGGGTACTGTTCTGATGCTTTATAATTATTTACTCACGCAACCACCACAGCATCCATATGAGACAGGTGAGACTCTGATGCCTAAGGTACAGTGGAGGAAGCTAAGGCAGAGACACATCGGTACCTCGCCTAAGGCAACAGCAAGTGGCAAATTAGGAGGAGCTCGTGCTCTAGTCCCCATTCTTAGCCACTAGAGTATACACTTTCCGTTCTCTGTTCTGATACTCAGGGTGTGACTGACAATGAAGAAGGCTCAGCATGAAACAAATCCCCATCTGTCTTACCCTACCAATATCAAAGACACTTGTCTAATATCTAGACACAGTAGTTTCTGTAGATGTATTTCTGAATGAATGACAAAAGGAGGGAATGAGGTTAGTGCAATGGCTTGGCTGAGTAGGTGGGGAAAATAACAGACCTAGAGATATGTTAAGTGGGCTTTTCTGGCTGCACATGAGACACTGTAATCATTTTTACAAACCACAGCAATCAAAAAGAAACATTTTAATTCTACCAGCAAAAGAAATGGTTAGAAAAACATAAAGATAGGATTACAATGCCATCTACTGGAAATCTTTTTCTCAGAAATGAAGTTTAGTTCTTAGATGTTCTCTTTTTTTAAACTAGTAATTGAGTAAAATTCATAATTAACTTGAATAACACGCTGATTTTCAACCTCCTGGTGGTACTGAGTCCTAAACTAACCAAAGCAACACACAAGCGCCACTATTATTTTTAAGATCTACTTTATTCCTACAAACATTTAAAAATATCTGAGGTACAAAATGTGTGCAAGATTTAACCTAGTTTTAAAATAACTATTCTTGCTAACAACTATATAAGGTCCATACGTATTCTAAAATAAGCCACAGGTCCTGCCTTAAAAGGTAAAGATATAGAAGAGGAGGACAGGTACATAAACAAATACAAATAGAATATGAGACATAATAACTTGAAGAGCAATTAAAAACAAGCAAAAAAGAAAATACAAAGTACAAAAGAACCACTGAGTCTTCAAAGATAGGGAGGGATTTCCCAGGTCATCTAAGAAAACAAAGTTAAAGCAACAAAGGTATTTAGTTTCCAGTAAGACAGAGAAAAGGGACCGGAGAGAAGAAGTCATTTAGCCGTGCAGAGCACAGTACAGAGAGAAGCCAAGCAATCTCCAGAGAGAAAGGATAGACTCCATTGTGCTGCCCTTATATTATGTTACAGTCAGGGTTTACGGCTAATTGGCAACAAGAAATTATTCAAGTACTTTCAAGTACATTCAAGTAAGAGATTATCGCAGTTTACATTTTAGATGGGACTCTATGGAAACAGCATGGAATTGGCTTAGAGAGGAGCAAAGATCACAATCTAACGTAACAGTTCAGTCCAAATGAAGGGAAGATTAGAAAGAAGGGAAACTTTTTTACTCATGGTTCGGAAATGTTACTGATCTACACAGTGACCATTCTGACATGGGAGTGAAAGATAAGAAAGAACAGAAGATAACTTCTGGGTTTCCGGCTTAAATGACCGGGTAGGTCACAGTGGCATTAATACAAAAGCAGAAATTCATGAGAACCTCAAATTCAATATGCAGAAAGGATGAGGAGTTCCATTTCACAGAGGTGAAGTACCTGAGGGGACATAGAGGAGGGCATTCCAACAGGCAGGCAATCTGAAATGCCAAGTGTGGAGCAGTTATCCACCACAGCTCCAAGTACCATGCCTGTGGGGACCAATACAAATGGAAGGAAAAGCCAGGTGGGACCAAACTACTCAGCAAGAGAGCATACAGGAGAGAAAAACAAGAGCTCTTGGGACTACACCAAAGACAGGCAGAGAAAGAGCAGAAGTGCAAGCTTTACTTCTTCCTGTCAAGTGTGAAAGCATACTGCTAGATGATTTATGCAAGCCCAGCCTTTTTTCCATTTCATTTCAACTAAACTCACTGACTGAAATTCGTCCTTTGGACTCTTCTGTTTTATATACATTTGATTTCCCTTTTGGAGTTCCATCCATACCACCAGAGCCTCTCCGAGACTCACAAAAAGGCATCATCTCCATATGAAAAATTCTAAGCTCTCCCTAAGACTGAAATACAACTTGCATTTCATTACACACTGGTCAGTCGAGAAACTGGTACTTCAAAGATCACCAAATCAGATTCCAACCACTTCCATCAAATAACATAAATTCCTACTATCACTTGTGAAAGCATACTTGAGTACTTTAAAGTTAAGAAAACATATGTTGACTGACATTGGCTCCTAGCTCATCCTGGGGAGGGGAGCACCCACCCCCAAACTCCTATGTTCTAACTCTACTACTTCCAGATAATGAATGACCAAAGCCAGTGGGCAGTGAGGTTACTGGACATGGAAAGCCAACGAAGGTGGGGGAAATGATCAAGGGGTTTCCTTTGTGCATCTACCACTATACATATGGCATTTTTTAATAAATTTAGTTACACTGCCAAAGCTTTTAATAACATCAGTTATTACCATGTAAGTAACAGTAAATGTACTATATAAAAGCGTAAAATTCTCCCAGAATGCTGTATACTTAGTCAACAACAATTTCAACCTATTTCAATTCAAGACCTTAAGAGACTGCATCAGAGCAAGCTCTGGTTGAGACTCTATCAGTACTGTCATTCATATGCCCTGCTTGGTGATGTGCTGTCTTTACGAGAAGACAAATCAAATCTGTAAAATGATTTAAAAATTCTTTTTCTTGGGAGACTATTTCAAATTCAAGAGCCCTTTGATGGCTCTAATTCCTATGAACTGTAGAACACTTGCTTAAAACTCAATTTATTTTATCAACATCTAGCATAAATGATGGGGCTCCTCATTACAGGGTGAAGTTCTCAAGTCTTAAGAGCGTCAATATTTATATAAAATGTATGGTGAAGCCAGGAATTTTTCGGTCTTATCTTTTATTTTGTAATAGTAGCAACTATGATCAATTTAGCACAACCAGCCTCTCAGTCTTTGTGCTGGGAACTTTTTAAAAAAAAGTGTATTCCATTCACTTTTGTTGTAAACCTAAAATTGGTCTTAAAAACAATTCTATTTTTAATAAAGTATGCCTAACTCTAATTAAAGTCCCAAGCATAGCTATTATTAATGAAGCCAAATAATCACTTGTCTAAGGTTAAAAAAAAAAAATCAGACGTTTCTGTTAGGGTTTAAATATAAAGTGTCCCCCCGAGACTCATGTGTGGAGGGCTTGATTCTCAAGGCAACAATGCTTGGGGGGAGCTGCATGGTGACTGGCTCATCAGAACACAATGAATTAATCAACTGACGTTTTCATCACTGAATGGGCTATGAGGAAGTGGGGCACAGCTAGAGTAAGCGGGTCCCTTGGTGCACACATTGAATGATATATCTTTTCTTGGGCTTTCTCCCAATCCTCTATTTGCTGGCCACCATGCAGTGAGAATCTTTCCTTCATCACGCCCTTGTTTTATGATGTTTCCACCTCGGAGCCAGGTGAACATCGACTGAAACCTCAGAAACTATGAGCCAAAATAAACTTTTCCTCCTTTAAATTGTGTATGTCAGGTATTTTGTCTCAGCAATGCAGAAGTGACTAATGCAGATTCAAACCCAGCTCTGTGTGACATTTTCTCCACAACAAGAGGTGCCAATATTTATTATGTCCCAAAACCATACCGTGATAAACACTTTTCATGTGTCATCTCATTTATTTTTCATAAGAGCTGGTAAGATGGCTATAACTAGTATCTCTATCTTATAGATGAGAAAACCAGGGCTTATAAAGATTGTGATGTCAAATTACATTGTGCAGCAAGTGGAATTCACTAATACTTAAACCCTGGTCTCTATGAAGCCATACTGCTTTTCTTCTTGGATTAAAGCGATCCTAAAAGTTAAAATGAGTCTATATTACTTCTAAGGAAAAAAAAGATAAAAAGGATAGAAAAATTTTTAAATTTTCATGCAAATTAAATTATTTGTATTTTTTGCAAGCCTTCTGGGGGTGGGGGGGGTCATCCTGGGGTACGAGTTTGGCTAGATGTCTTCTCAAGGCCTTTACAACTCTAAAACTGTGAGACTTAGCATAACAAAACACTTGAGTTTCTGAGAAAGACGGATACACAAAGATAAAAACATACACCACACACACACACACACACACACAAACCATCAAAATTCACAAACCTCCAAATGCCTTTTCATAAAGACTGTTTGCTTAAAAACTGTTCCTTTTCTATATTAATGAACAGATGTTCCACTCTGGAAGTAGCTGTAATATGGAATATCAAATGATTTTCTTTTTACATTTACAGTATGATCCTTTGAAAGAAAATTCTCCAGGACAAAATATACTGTGGAATAAAGAAAATCCCATAGAAAAACAATCTGTTTTAAATTAAAATCACTACCTGGAATCACATTTACTTAATAAACTAAAAAAAAAAAGAATGACAGAAAGGGCCAAGGTAAGGTCAAAATTTGAGTCTTAGTATTCAATGGAAAAGAATGTCATGTTTTAAGTAATAGTTCCAAAATAACTTTCTATTTACAGATATTATCTAACCAAAACACAGAAGACTACAGAACATTCTAATGTAGATAGAATGTAACTATGATTTAGCAAGTTCTGTAAGAGTCCAGCCTAGCAATCCAGCACACGGCTATGCTTCCCTTCCTGTACTGATGCTGGCCAATTCACTCCCCAACTGGTCTACACAGTAAGTAAGGCAATTCCCAAGGCTGCCAGCTTGGAGACAAAGAGATTTGGACTCACATATGCAGAACTTCCATTTCAATTGATCACCAACAAAGTGGCCTTAATGCCCGTACAAGTATTGTGAATCCTTATGTCAGACTAAATCTCTTTTTTTTTTTTCTTTTTCAGACTAAGTCTCTTAAAGAAGACAGATTCCTAGGATTCAAAAGCAGAAAACTGCATGCATTAATTCAGGCTCCAAGTGTTCTGAACAAGCTCTTTGTTTTCCTTCACTCAGTGACTATAAAATAGCTTCTCCTTAAAACTTTCCAAATTTCTTTTGAAGGACAACCAACCCAAAATAGTTTTAACACATTACTCCACAGTTTATCCTCCTTTTTCAATCTTTCACACTCAAAATGTTGTTCTGACACATGTTTACTAACACCATTTAATGTGGGCCAAACCTGTGACTCATTAGTACAGATGTCACAGTCCCACCTGACACACTGCTGCAGACTTACTGCAGCTCACGCAGCGGGATGCAGAGTAAGTGTTCCCTAAGAGTCAGGTAAAGGGAAATCTTCTTCAACTTTTAAGAAGAATTGATAAAAGGAAAACAGAAAGAATGCGAGAACAAGAAAAGGGAAAAGGAGCCAATTGGCATATACTTACATTGGTCAGGGGGGCATGTGCAAACATGGAGAACCCTTCAAAGATATACTCATGATCATCATATTCTATCACAGTTGGCCTGTCAGTCTAAAAGTAAACAGAAATATAAACACGATTTAAATAAGTAACACAATTTGCATGTGCAGAATCGCATCAGGACACAAATCTATCAAAAGTAGGGATGAAAGTAACTTATGGATTCAACATTTTTCTAAACAATGGGAAGAACTTTATACAAAAGTTTAATTTTACATGGAACTCTGTGGTTTTAAGTTCCACTCTGTAGTTTTATTTAATCCCATAACACTGCCAGTTCTATTCCTACTGAACTATATTTCTGAACTAAGAGAAGTACTAAAAGGAAAAAGATAGTGACAGGTGACTCAAGTGCAAGACTTAGCACCAATATGGTCAAGACTAGAAACTGCCTGGAAGGTTCTGAAGCCCTCGAGGTGCCAGAAACTCAGCTGCTCATAGCTCCACTTGCACTTCTCCAAGAAGCCAATCCACCAAACATTGCAATGATCAATTTCCACACAATGTCCAAGGTCTCAATTACTTGAAAACTGAATCTGTAATTAGATGATATAAATGTCAATCTAACCATGAGATTCTTCTGTCATTCCTCCAGCCCACCACTTTTAATCTTAAATGCTCTAAATCTGGAACAAATTATCAAGATTGGTAACCTAAAAACACAACTCTTACATTGGTATTATGTATCATTCTTTTAAAATGTTTATATATAAGAACACGAGGAAGACTTAAAAATGTCCAAGTATACATAATTTGTTTTGCCAATGTTACTCTTAATTTCTAAGCGAGTAACTCAATAAGGCTGGTCTAAATTAAATATAATAAAAAGAACTTCTGATGAGATGATTAATAATCGTACAACTGCTTTGGAAAACATGCTGGCAGCTTCTCAAAATATTAACAGAAAACCTGCGCCCCGCCCACAAGCAACCAGCTTAGCTGTGCTGGCACTGCAGCCCCCTCCTCATCCCCCACCCACCCACCCATCCCCCGCCTCTGGCCTCCTGGCTGCGTTGGTACCTGGTTCCACACTACAGAGGCACAGGGGGACATAAAGGCCACTGTCCTGAGCTCCAGAAGGTAGAGCAGAAGTGAACAACAGAAAGAGGGCCTCTCTCAGGCTCCTTGATGAAAATTGAAGCCCACTGGAAAAGTGAAGAGAATCTCTGCAATAAAGGCACACAGACCACCGTACTTGGTAAGTTGGAGGGATCATCACCTTCCATCGGAACCTGAAAAGAGCAGCTGGAACCTGCAGTAGAACCTTGCAGACTTCAACCCCGCAGGAGGACAGGGAGCTCAACTTGGGACTTGCAGGCAGCAATCTGCCTGAATCTCACAGATCTGCTACTGGCTTGCTGAGACTCATTGACATATTTGCACACTGCTGCCCACACTGTCTATTGTGGCAGCAGAGACATACCCTGAAGAAGACCCTTCATTTTTATTTTTTATTTGTTATTTTCAAAATTATTACTAGTTTTTTTGCTCTTATTTTTAACTTTTTTTATTTTCCTACTCTTCAAATTTTTATTTTTCTCTTCTTTTTTTTCTTTCTTAATTCTATTTTCTATCTCTCTCTCTCTAACACGCTCTCTCACAGTCCCACATTGTTCTTCATCTCCCTTTTTGTTCCTGTTCTGGCCCTATTTCAGATTTCTTCTTTATTTTTCTTCTCTTTTTCCTCCTCTCAATTGTCAATAGTTTTCAAGGAAAGTAAATACAGTTTCTAGTCTCCCTATTGCTGTTAGGAAATTCTGTTTTCGTCTTTGTTCTTTCATTCTCTCTTTTTCTCTTCTCTTCAACAGTTTCTTAGAGTTTGTGAGATCTTCCTGTGTCCTCTGGCCTCAGTGCTAACCTTCCCCTATCCTTCTACCTATCTATCCCTCCCTCCCCAAGTCCTTCTAACTCCCCATGCCAAAGGGTAAAGTTGCTATACTGAAGAGTTTATCCACTATAAACATATGTTGGATTGGTCCTCGATTTAATTTACACAGTTAAAGGTGACAGATTAATAACTGCCACAAATTGTCATTTTCTAAGCTGTGCTTGATGCTATGGTGTTGCTGATTGTATCACCTGGGTTGAGGTGTTGTGATTGATCTAATCAGTTGTCCTTCCTGGTATAATGAAAATGAGACAGCCTAAGAACCATTAGAGATGCAAAACCTAAAGACCAGCTGTATCTGGAAGACACCTCTGAGAAGCAATCATTCCACAAGGCTTCTAAATATAAGCAAAAAAGATACTTACAATAAGCAATTCTGAAGTATCAACACAGGAATTAAACCAAGGACAGTACCAAAAACAAAAATGAGAAGACATTTAAGCAAGGCACAAACTCAGACTTCCACCCCACCAAGGGTAAATTCCGGGGAAAAGGAGGTGGAAAAGTATGATAATCAACCACCTGGACACCCTGAACTGATAGCACAGGAAGTAACAAAACAGGTGAATGAGGCTCTAGAAAAATTCAAAACAGAAATAATATCCCAGATAACTACAGAGATGGTGAGCAGAGTGAAAGACATGATTAGAGGCTCTAGAACAGAAACAGATAAAAAAAAAATAGGTGAGCTCAGAACCATGCTGGAAGCTATGAATGCCCAGCATAAGAAATAAAAGGAGGGCCGGGGATTTAGCTCAGTGGTTCCGCCACCTGCTTCGCAAGCGTAAGGACCTGAGTTCAATCCCCAGCACCAAAAAAAATAAAAAAAGAAAGAAAGAAATGGAAACCATGATCGCCCAACATAAGAAAGAAATGGAGGGGCCGGGGATTTAGCTCAGTGGTTCCGGCACCTGCTGCACAAGCACAAGGTCCCAAGTTCAATCCCCGGTACCAAAAAAAAAGAAAGAAATGGAATCCATGAAACAGATTCAAACAGACATCCAGGAGATTAAAAACTCCACTGAAAGTATGCACAGCAGATTAAGGGAATTTGAAAATAGATCAGATATAGAAGACAGGATTGCAGTTAATGACCATGAAAACAGAGATTTCTTAAAAATACTAACGGACCACGAGAAATCAATCCATCAGCTGCTAGATGATGCAAAGAAGAATAACATAAGACTGATAGGGGTCCACAAAAAAGCAGGACAAAGTATAATTGACATAAAAAAACTGGTCACAGAAGTAATAGTAGAAAACTTCCCAGACACAGGTAGAGAATCGTACATACAGATAAGTAAGGCATATAGAACTCCAACTAGCCAAGATAAAAAAAAAAAAAAAAATCTACACCTAGAAATATAATAGTCAAGATCCCAGAAACCCAACAGAAGAACAAAATCCAAAACGCAGTTAGAGAAAAGAAACAAATCACCTACAAAGGAAAGCCCATCAGAATCACAGCAGACTTCTCAACACAAACCCTCAAATCAAGGAGAGCCTGGAGTGAAGTATTTCAAGCCCAAAAAGGAAATAACTTCCAACCTAGACTGCTGTATCGGGCAAAATTATCTTTCAAAGTCGATGGGGAAATCAGATACTTTCAAGACAAAGAACACCTGAGAAATTTCATGAACACTAATTCTAAACAATATCCTAGAAAAAGACAATGAAGGTCACAACTCCATGAGGCCCAACAGAGGGAAGCCAGCAGGCAAGGCAAGAAACTAAGGCGAAAGGGGGAAAAATAAAAAATGAAAGAGCCAACAACAGTAAAACAGCATGACAAGGATGAGTCAATATCTATTGATTATAACCATCAATGTTAATGGCCTCAATTCACCAATCAAAAGATAGACTGGCAGAATGGATTAAGAAGCAAAATCCAATAATATGCTATATACAAGAAACACACCTAACTCAAAAAGAAATTCATAGACTGAAAATAAAAGGATAGAAAACGGTTCTCCATGTGACAGGAATCCAGAAAAAAGCAGGGGTAGCAATCTTATTTGCAGACAAAGTAGATTTCAAACAAAAACTAATTAAGAGACAAAGATGGTCACTACATCTTTGTGAAGGGAACAGTCCAAGAGGAAGAGATGATAATCATAAATATATAGGTACCAAATACGAATGCCCCCAACTATACAAAACAAATATTAATGGACATGAAAAACCAAATAAGCACTAATACAATTGTAGTGGGGGACCTCAATACCCCACTATCACAAATAGACAGATGATCTTTCTAGACAAAAAATCAACAATGAAATTATAGAAGTATACCAAGCCTTTGAACAAATGGCCTTAATAGATGTTTAGAGAGTGTTCCACCCCACAATATCAGAATATACACTCTTTTCAGCTGCATATGGGTCATTCTCCAAAACAGACCACATGCTACATCACAGGACATGTCTAAGTAAATGTAAAAGAATTGAAGTTTCCTCCTGTATATTATCAGACCATAGTGCAATAAAATTGGGATCAATAACGTAAGAAACTGCAAAAACCCCACAAACACATGGAAATTGAATAACACCCTCCTGAACAACCAATGGGTCACAGAGGAAATTAAAGAAGAAATCAGACAGTTTCTACAAGTAAATGATAGTGCCAATACAACATACAGGAATCTATAGGACACAATGAAAGCAGTTCTAGGAGGGAAATTCACAGCAGTGAATGCCCATAGTAGAAAAACAGAGAGAACTCAAATAAACAACCTAATGCAGAACCTCAAGCTCCTAGAAAAAGAGCATAACAACCCAAAGCTCATACAAGAGAGGAAATTATAAAGATCAGAGCAGAAATCAATGCAAAGGAGGCTAAGAGAATGATACAAAAAAATCAATGAATCAAAGAGTTGGTTTTTTGAAAGAATAAATAAAATCAATAAACCTTTAGCCAACCTTATGAAAAAAAGGAAAGAAAAGGCTCAAATCCATGCAATCAAGAACAAAAAAGGTGAATTCACAAAAGATCCAGGAGAAATCCAGAGGATCATCAATACCTACCTCAAGAACCTGTACTCTAATAAAATGAAAAACACAGAAGAAATGGACAGATTTCTAGATACATATGAACTGCCAAAGTTAAATGAAGAAGCTATAGAAATTCTAAATACTCCAATTACAATGAGTGAAATTGAAAAGGTAATAAAATATTTACCAACAAAGAAAAGCCCAGGTCCTGATGGCTTCACTGCTGAATTCTACAAGACATTTAAAGAACTATCGCCATTATTCTTTAAACTCATCATCAAGGAAATTGAAAGGGAAGCAATACTTCCGAATTCATTCCTGGAAGCAAGGGTTACTTTGATTCCAAAACCAGGGAAAGACTCAACACAAAAAGAAGAACTACAGGCCAATCTCCCTAATGAACATAGATGCAAAAATCCTCAACAAGATACTGGCAAACAGACTATAGAGGGTCATCAAGAAGATAATACACCCTAACCAAGTCAGATTTATCCCAGGGATGCAAGGATGGTTCAACATCCATAAATCAATAAATGTAATACACTATATTAACAGAGCCAAGGACAAAAACCATATGATCATCTCAATAGATGCAGAAAAAGCATTCAACAAAATCCAACACCCATTCATGATAAAAACTCTACAGAAAATTGGAATAGAAGGTCTTTATCTCAACCCGATTAAGGCTATCTATGAAAAATCTTCAGCCAACATCATACTAAATGGTCAAAAACTGAAAACTTTCATGCTAAAATCAGGAACAAGACAAGGATCACCACTCCTGTTCAATATACTTCTGGAAACATTAGCCACAGCAATTACAAAAGAGAAAGAAATAAAAGAAATAAAGATAGGAAAAGAAGAAGTTAAACTGTCATTATTTGCTGACAATATGATGCTTTACATAGAAGACCCAAAAGACTTCTAGCCTTCATTGACAGATTCAGTAAAGCAGCTGGATACAAGGTCAAGACTCAAAAAGCAATAGTCTTCTTGTACACAAATAACAGACTCACTGAGAGAGAAATTAGGGAAACATTTCCTTTTAAATAGCATCCAAAAAATGAAATATCTAGGAATCAATCTAACAAAAGAAGCAAAAGACCTCTACACTGAAAACTATCGCACTCTGAAAAAAGAGATTGAACAGGATTTAATAAAATGGAAAGACATCTCTTGTTCCTGGGTAGGAAGAACCAATCGAGTGAAAATGGCCATACTTCCAAAACTGCTATATAGATTCAATGCAATGCCAACTGAAATTCCAACAGCATACTTCACAAAACTTGAGAAAGCAGTCCAAAAATTCATTTGGAACAAGGAGAGACTTAGAATAGCAAAAGCCATCCTAGGCAACAGAGACATGGCAGGGGGTATCACAATCACCAATGTGAAACTATACTACAAAGCTACTGTGATAAAAACAGCATGGTACTGGCAAAGAAACAGACCCAAGGATCAGTGGAATATATTAGAAGATGCAGAAACAACTCCAGACATATTCAGCCACCTTATCTTTGACAAAGGAGCTAACCACCCTCATTGGAGGAAAGATAGGCTATTTAATAAATGGTGTTGGAAAAACTGGATTTCAACCTGCCAAAGATTAAAACTAGACCCATATCTATCACCACGCACTAAACCAAGATCAAAGTGAATTAAAGATCTAAATATTAAAACAGAAACACTAAACTTGCTGGAAGATAAGTTAGGTAGAACTCTTGAAGACACTGGCATAGGAAAAGCCTTTATGAACAAAACTTCAGTAGCACAGGAACTAGCACAATCAATAACTGGGATCTCATCTTATTAAAAAGCTTCTGCACTGCAAGAGAAACCACCAACAGAGCTAAGAGACAACCCACAATGTGGGAAAAAAATTTTAGCAGCTGTACCTCAGACAAAAGACTACTATCTAGAATTTATAAAGAACTGAAAAAAATCAGACCCCCCAAATTCAAAGACCCAATTCAAAAATGGGCATCTGAAACGAACAGACATTTCTCAGACAAAGAAGTGAAAGCAGCAAAGAAACATAAGAAAAAATGTTCAACATCACTCGCCATTCGAGAGATGCAGATGAAAACAACACTCAGATTCCACTTCACCCCAGAAAAAATGGCTGCTATCAAGAAATCAACAAATAACAAATGCTGGCAGGGGTGTGGGGAGAAAGGAACCCTTCTCCATTGTTGGTGGGAGTGCAGACTGGTGCAACCACTGTGGAAATCGGTATGGAGATACTGCAAAGAACTAGGGCTAGAGGTCTCATTTGACCCAGCTATTCCCCTGCTGGGTATCTTTCCAAAAGAATTAAAAGAATCATACCATAGTGATATATGTGCACCCATGTTTATAGCAGCACAGTTTGTAATAGCTAAAGCTTGGAAATACTCCACGTGCTCATCAACTGGAAACTGGATAAAGAAGATGTGGTTTTTTAATAAAATGGAGTGCTACTCAGCCATAAAGAACGAGAAACTAGAGGCATTTATAGCTAAATGGATGCACACTGAGGCAATACTTTTAGGTGAAATAAATAGGATCCACATGTGTAAATACCGAATAGTTTCTCTGGTGTGGGAAACTGAAAGTGTAAATGAGGATTAAAAAGATTAAAAGGAATAATTGATAATTTGAAATAGGAAGAAAAGGTTCAAAGGGGTAGGGGAGGTGGGAGGGGAAGGGGAAAGGAAAGAAGGGAAAGGAAAAACTATGAGAAAAGGAAAAAATGGAAACAAAGTCTTTGTAAATAGGGAAGGGAGCACAGGGAATGGGGAAAAAATAAGAACTAAGATACATCATGTACAGGTACAAGTACCCAGTGATAAATGTAAACGTATTGTACACCTGAAATGTACCAATAAAAGAATGTGAGCAAAAAAAAAAATTAAGTTATTATATGATCAAGTGATTTCAGTCTAAGCCATACACCCAGAAGAAATCAAAACATACACCCACACAAATACTTGTACAACAAATGCACACATCAGCATTATTCAAAATAACAAACAGTAGAGACAAGCCAAACATCCATTAACTAATGAATGAATAAATAAAACAGTGTATCTATATAATTTATATATGCATACATACACACACACACTAGATTGTTATTTTGGCTATAAAGAAGGAATAAAATAGGAGGTTGAGGATACAGTTCAGTGGCAAAGTGCTTGCCTGGTATGCAGAGGCCCTGGGTTTGACTGCCAGCACAACAAAACACGAACAATAACAAAAAAGAATATGAATGAAGTAATATACATGAGACGACATAGACAAATCTTGAAAAACTTATGCTAAGTGAAAGATGCCAGACACAAAAGACCACATACTTTATGAGCCCTATGCATTCTAAAATAGGCAATTCCATAGACATAGAAACTATCAGACCCGTCTAAGGTTCAGGGGTGGGAAAAAATTGATTACTAACAGGCATGAAATTTCTTTTGGTATGAAGAAAATGGTCTAAAGTTAGATTGTGGTTATGGTTTCACAAGCCTATAAATAGACTAAAAGACATGAATTATATACTTTAAATGCGTTGACTTTATGATACATGAATTATAGCTCAATAAAATTGTTAAAATAGATAATTACAAATAATCTAATTTTGAAAGTGAAATCTCCTGCTGATACATGTAATCAAAATTAATGTATTTCATACTGGGAAAGAAAATATAGCACAATAGAATATATGTGCATATATACTGAAACTCACTCCCTGCATTCAAACACCACCTGCCATTTGGTACCTGAGTAATCTTAAAGGAAGTCATTCAATCTCATCTATAAAATATGTGTAATTCCTCATATACACAGTGGGGATAATACATACTTAATAAGTATATTGTGAATTGTTTAATACATGTCAAACACTTAAAATGGTGCCTAAAACATAGTGCATGCTAAAAAATATTCGGTAGCATTATTATTGTCATAAAATATGCAATAGATTTTCTGTTTGAGCCATAAGACAAGTCAAGCTATTCACTGATTTTTAAGAGATGTGAAAATGTTCTACTCGTTCTTCCCACTCCAGTGCTCCAATGAATAGCTCCATAATTCATTGGCTCTTATGAATTTGGCTATTGTGTGGCACCAATGATATAAATGAAAAAACATACAGCAGTATAATGGTGGGAGGCTAAAATAAGCATTATTATGATAAAGGCCAATTACATCAACATAAAAACATTTTTCAAAGAAAGAATATTTAAAGACTGAATGAGCATATTCACATTTTAATCTATGTACATTCTAAATGAGATGCAATTTGCTTTTACTAGGACTTACTAAAAAGTTTGTAGGAGGAGAGACTGTAATCCGATAGTGGAAAAGTCTGCCAGCATTGTTGGTCATAGGACGACAGGGCTTGATGGCCTGAGGGGAAAAAACAAAAGTTTACAAGTAAAGCAGAAAACACTTTTACATAAAAATAGACTTTTTCCAGATTCATATCTGACAAAAGGTTTTTAAGTGTGTTCCTTCACAGACTGCTAGAAAAAAACAGTATTCGGTTTACTATTAACTAGATACATACAAAGAGCTGCCCAGTCCCCAGTTCTCAACCTTTCTTTGTGCTCTGGAGAAGTAGAAATCGGAGGGATGTGTGATCCAGGGTCCAGTAAGACCATGAATGTCTCTTGGTTTCAGGCCCTCTAAATACAGAAACTGAGTGAGCAAGCGTCATCCAGGAGGGAACCTAGGGGACAGCAGCAGGGGCTGCCACTGGCGAAGATCTGGTGATCCACCCAGGAGGGGGCACAGGCAGGCCATCAGCATCAAGGAGGGCCTGGAGGAACTCAGAGGCTTGCCAGAGACAAGCGTTTAGGAGCCGCCTTCGACATAACCTCCAGGAGAGGTCATTCTGTCCATGTTGAGGGGAGGAGAATGGGAAAAAAAGCAGCAGGAAGATATATCATGTACAGGTACAAATTCCCTATGGTGAATGATTGTTATGTACATCTAAAATGTACCAACCAATAGAAAAATTCTACCCATGTTGCAAAAGCTGACTGGCCTCACTTCATTGGCAACAGGCCTGCAAAGACCCAGAAGAACAGTGTGGAAAGGGAGGCTGCTATGCCATACGCTCTTTGTTGGATGCTTGTGCCTTAGCATTTTCCAGGACAGTAAGGACCTGAAGAGCTTGGTGTAACTTCAGAGGCTGTGATACAGAGCCTGGAGAGACATGAGCCAGTGGTAGGGCTCCCCTTAAAAAAGCTAACACATGTGGCCCATGGTGGTCTGCTCAGAGCTCTCTCACTGGTGTCCTGTCCCATGGGGATGGCAGCTGCATAAACCCACTAGGGTAGGCCTAAATGTCTCAGCAGCTCTCTTCCTTCCCCAACTACATGAGGAGGCTCATGCTGCAGTGTGGCACTTGCCAGGCCACAATCAGCCACTGCAACAGAGTACAGGGACAGTGTATGTCCACCTGCTGGTTGTGTTTCCAGGACAAGCTCAACAGATTCTTACAGCAATGGGCCTTACCATCTTTGGCAACAGGTGCTCTCTATTCTATTTCTCTGACCAAGAAGCATGAACTACATCCTGCTACGTAATACAGTATTAGGTCCCTGCAACCGGTCTTTGAGCAGGATCTGAATGTGCATCTATTATATCAAGGGGCAAAACTGTGGACTCCATGGGAGCTCTTCCTCATCCTTATCCAAGCAGGTTATAGAGGTGGCAGATGCTTTCTCAACCATGTTTTAGGCAATGAGCGCTAATGCCTGCAGTGCGGCCAGCAGTAATCCAGCACACTCGGCATCATCACACCACAGCTCACAGGTGCTTGACTGGCCACGTGGAATAATATGACTCTGAGGTGAGCCTGTGCAACATGGCATGCTGCTCCCGGGCTCCTGCCAACAGCACCCAGTAGGCATTAGAGGGGTGGCACATGCCAGGAGAGCCACACTGTCTCAGCAAGAGTGTGCAGAGGGAAAGAAAAGGCAATGATCAATCTGTGGGGATCTTTGGTGATTCTGGGGACTTGGTGACATTCATCCTGGAATTCGCTGGGAAATACTGTACCAGTTCCCCAGATGAGGACAACAGATGAGCTCTCTGTGGATAAGCTTTTCCTTAGCCTTCCTTGTATGCAGCATCACGATGTCAGCACCCTTCAGGGCCAGCAGCTCCTCTTACATAGTAGGAGTTGGAGACATACCAGCCAGCGGTCAGCTTTAAGCCAGGAACATTCCCCTGGCAACCAAATTGTCTTTTTCCAAGGAACCTGTACTTCTTACTGAGGGCCCAGGGCAGTCTTCAGCACAATTCTGGCAGGTTTTTCTTAGTGGCAATTTCCACAACAGAAGCACAACATCCATGCAGAAGGCAGCAACAAGCCGAAAAGTAGAACAAAAGCCACCAGACACACTGCAGGACTCCACAGGGCTTTACCCATTCTTGATGAGAGCCAGTCCCCATTCACTTCCTCTTGATTCTCCCACTAACATGGGTGTCATCGCTCACTTGCTCATGAGAATCTCATCCTCACTCCAACTGTCACGTTCAGGACCTAGTTAACCAGCTTCCCCAGGAGCAACTTCCCCCTTCAGTTTGATTGTGTCAAAGATGAATCTTAGGCAGTATCCAGCGCTTGTGCAGTTTATTCTGGCAGTGCTTTCACACAAAGGACAGCAGGAGCAGACAACATGTAGCAGGGGACAGATCACCCACTGATCAGGAGTCTCCATAAGGAGACCATTCTCAGAGCTTGGGAGAGCTTTACCCCTTTCTTGTACCTATATTAAACCTGAGGTAGCTACCAGACATTTCTTTCCTAAGAGAGTGTAAGCTATTCGTTTAAATGACTGCTCTAAGGTTTATGAAAGACGCATCTGTACTGAGGATATCATGTCACCAGGAAATCCCTGGGCCAGGTTGTATCACGTGCTGATACATAATACTGACTCTGCAAGACACCTGAATGAGCCTCATGGCTATCATTAATCTTACAGCCAAGCTACGTCTCTCGTAATATACTAGAGAGGGGTTCGCACAACGTGACTTAAGGACATTTCTAGATCTAAACTCCTATGAACATCTTCCTTTCATGTGCTAACCAGCACAAGAAGTAACTTTTGGCTAAATTTACAAATATATTTTTTAAATGGAAAAATGAATCTCTGAAATCACAGTGGCGGTTTTTATCACAGGAAATAAAAACAGTGAAAGGAATAAATATGTGGAGTACAAATTAGAAGGGAGTCAGAAATGAAGATGACAGGTGGTGGAATAAAGCGTGCATGCAACTTAAGGTGAGAAAAGGAAAACATAAGAGGAAACAAAAAAGCATGAGTGGAACCACTGGGCATGTTGTGATGGCCATGGAGACATGCCAGGAGACAGCCTTCCAGGAAGGACTCAATGCCCAGCTGTGGGGAGTGAGGACACAGAGAGGCTCCAGCTGTCATGCAGAGCCCCAGCCCCTAATATCAGGTGTGGCCCACATGGAGCACTGAGCCTAGAAAAGCACGAAGGCCTCGTCATTTCAGCCCACTCCACAGCAACGCCCATTCCACAAATCACCCCCAGGCTGACTGTGGCTTTGTTGGGCCTTACTCACAGTTCAGCTCATCTTTCTGACCAATCCCACTTACACCTTCTTCTTTTCACAGGGTTCATTTTTTTCTAACAGACATCCTGCACCTTACATATGTTTCTAGAGGACCCAACATGCAGCATTTGATACCTGGAGTGATCCAAGAAGCAGGAACTAAGATGGCACACTGCAGCTGAGTTACTTACTATCCAATTAACAAAGAAGACCCCCCCTCACTGGTGGTAGGTAGAGCATTATAGCCTTGGCAGCAGATGGCAGGCCGATCAAAACTGTCAGAGGTTGTGAAGTAGGAAGGTATGGCAGTGGATGTACCAGGTTTTTAAGGCTCTAGAGGAAGGAGTAACTGTAAGGATAAGGGATAATATCCTTTAGGAATGAATTGCAACTGCTAAGTATCACAGATGCTCTACTCTGGTCCTCAATTCTTGGTCTGCCCAGAAATTATCTGGAAGACTCGCTAAATTTCAAACTGCCTGCTCCTTACTCCCAGTTTCTCAGTTTCTGAGTAGCTGTAGTTGACTGAGAGTCTGTATTTCTAACATGTTCTGGATTAAGCTGACACTACTAGTTAAAAGACCTGGAGAATGACTGCCTACAGAAATGCAACAGCAGAACAGGAGAAAAGGCAACTGCAAGCCAGATGTGAAATCCAGTAAGCTTCTCAGAGATAAAGAACCTCTCACCGCCTGCAGTGAGGGATCACAGAAAGCCAGGACCAAGCCCAGGGCCTATCTGTGAAAGCAGCTACACTTAAGGACAACTGACAGCCAGCAAGATAGGTCTGTTATGCCAAGTCAGGGCCCTGGAAACCTGGGATGGGACATTTAGGTTTTAACTCCCCAGGCTCCAGGAAACCCTCTGACTGCAGAGACGGCACATCCCTCCTCGGTAAGAGCACTCACTCACCTGTGCCAGGACACAATGGGAGACCCTGCATGAATAGCACTGCTCCCCCCACCACACACACTCAGTACCCAAGCAATCTGCCTGCTGGCCAATGTATCTATCAACACAGTCGAGGGGAGAGGTGTCAGGAAGAAAGTTTATATTCCAAGGAGCTTTAAGAAATAGCCAGAAGGGTCTGCAGAGGAGCAGGTCTGCAGAGGAGCAGGTGCTGACAGTGCTTCTTCCAGGAGCAGAAAACAAATTAATTAGGGAGGAGTTTCTTGACTTGGGAGCAGCCAAGAGTCAAAGAAACTCTAGGAACTCGCTCCTAGGATGGCTCACAAGAACATGAAAAAGCGATGGCTCACCTGAGTGATGCCGAAATTCCAGAACTGCTCAAGGCAGATGGTGAAGGATGGAATTCAAAGAAGCAGGCATGTTGGAGTGGATATGGTACCTACAGCTGGATATCAGATAATCCTGGAGGACACACCAAAAGAAATGTGCTGGTGAGAGGAGCACCCTCCTCACTAAGATCAGTGGTGGCCTCCTCTGCAGGCCAAGGCTGGCCATGGGACATGTGGCCAGGGAGCAAAGCTTGTCAAAAGCACTCAAAATAATAGAATCCTGAAACAAGAGAGCCCAGGTGATGGGGCTAAACTGCTAGAAGCTGTTACAGAATTATCACTGTGACCAGGTCACACTGGTAGCCGAGGAGGTTGGAACCACAAAGAGTCACGGAAATATTTAACAGAACATGGTGTCTTTGGGTACAAAATAAATGAGTGAAGCTGGGGATTTAGCTCAGTGTTTCCAGCGCTTGCGCAGCAAGGTACCATGTTTGATCCCTGGTACCAATAAATAAATAAATAAATAAATAAGTGAATATGAATAAAGTACACTTACTCTGTACTAAAAGAAATCAAGAATGGATAACCAAGAGGCTGAGGGCAGGTCATTCCAATAAACACTTATACCATCCTTCGCCCAGCTGTAAACTGAATCAAGTTAAACTGAAATCCATTGGCTGAAGAGGTGGTCAGATCCCAGGAGAAAGGATCCTATAACATTATACCATGAAAACACAGCGATGCCTACTCTGTCTTCCCTCAAAGGGGCCTACAGCTGTTTCCCCAGGGACAGCTTTTGATTTTTTTTTTTTTGGTACCGGGGATCAAACTTGGGACCTTCCACTTGCGAGGCAGGCAGCGGCACCACTGAGCTAAATCCCCGGGCCCCTAGCTTTTGATTTTTAAAGGAAGTAAAGGTGAAGTGTGGATGACACCATACTACACAAAAACAGACAAGTCTTGCTCTTCTGAGATTTTGGACTTTATACCAATTGCTTATTGGCTCACAGTATTTAGAAGCAGAAGTGAGGACCTACACCTGTTTGCCCATTTGGGAGATGATTTGTATTTTGAGGGGAAATACTGGGGTGGGAGGGGGCTGTACTTTTCAGCATCCAGCATTATAGCTGGTTATTTCAGCTTCAGACAGCTGAAGAAGTGATGGACACAGTAACTGAATCATTATCAACCCATCATCCTGGCACCTCAGAGTGGAGAACACAAGGCCAAGGTAATAAATGACATCTTGGTCAGGATCTGGCTTACAGAGAGTCTAGCAAATCCGTACGTGGTCTTTTCCCTATGCAGTGGTCTTTCCCTGGTCCTTGAATATTTTGTCAGAATTGACATAATTTGGCAGATTGCAGCAATCTACTTTCAGTCCTAGACCTAAGAGCCTATCATAATATGAGGACCAAGCAGAAGCCACTGGAATTGCCACCAGCCCCAACCCAAAAATCAGAAACACTACTGCCATTATAAGGATAATGATTAGTGTGCCATCTTTAACGAACTGAAGGACACAGGGCTGATGATACCAATCACACGTGAGTCATTCACCACCCTTGCCTTGGAAAAAACCTGGAAGATAATGGCAGACCACCGTAGATCAACCGAACAGAAACTGATTATAGCTGCCACGCTAGATGCTGTGCTCAGTAAGAGCAGATTAATAGGACCTCAAGTACAAAACACATAGTAACTGATTTGACAAAATGTGTTCTTTTCTAGCCCAATCAGCAATGGGGATAGAAATATTTCATAGGCATTTACAGTTTTTCCCCAGGGCAATATGAACTCTCCCACTCCTGTCATAAAATATCCAAAGAGCTCCTGACAGGACATACTGCAGAACATCACAGTGCTCCATGACCTCTGTGATATTATGTTCTCACGCACTACAGGGGATAGGAGAGAAACCTTACAAAGATTTGGAGGCCTACCACTGCCACACAACTTCCCAATGGTCTGGGAAATGCCAGACATCCTCTCTAAAGTTAAAAAAAAAAAAAAAAAAGGGTCTACACGGGCGGGGAGGCCCCACGGTAGGAGGCAAGGGCTGGTGCATCGGTCCTCCTTATAGCCTGGAAAAAATGACAGATTTTGTAGCTGTATGGGATGTTGTTTTGAGTGATGGAGTCCACAAGATTGAATTTGAACATGGGACCACATCAGGCAAATGAGTAGTATATGTAGATGGAAAGGAAGAGATAAGAATAGAATGGATGTTCAAATTAGTGGGCAAAGAAA
Source organism: Heterocephalus glaber (assembly GCF_053883595.1). Lineage (NCBI taxonomy): Eukaryota > Metazoa > Chordata > Mammalia > Rodentia > Bathyergidae > Heterocephalus > Heterocephalus glaber. The sequence goes on from NW_028258333.1 coordinate 18,499,897, forward strand.
CCTTCTGTGTTGGAGCTGCAAAGACAAAAGCAATCATAAATGTAGATGCTGTCGGTGGTTTTGCTTATGAATATACTCTAGAAATTAATGAGAAAAGCCTCAAGAAGTATATGGAGAATAGATCAAAAACTACCAATACATGGGTAGTGAACTTGGATGGCAAGGACTTTAGATTTGTTTTTGGTTTTGGTTTTTTTTGGTACCAGGGATTGAACTCGGGTCTTTGCACTTGCGTAGCAGGCGAAACCACTGAGCTAAATCCCCGGCCCTTAGAGTTGTTTTGGAAAGAGACACTATGGGCATATGGTGCAATGGTAAAAAGGGGGAGACAGTGGGTGAGTTTGCAGATGACATGACTGAACACACTTCAGGGTTGGGAACCGTGACTGTTACCTAAAGGCTGTCCGTAGCGGGAAGCAGAAAGCAAGGATTATTCATACTCTCGCTGTGGATTACAGAGAAATCCCAGAGATTCTTAAATGACTTCATGTTAACGAATTTTCATCTTAAGAAATAAAGACCAGAACTTTTTAATTACTGAGGTAATTAAATGTTTCAGCATGTACTTAGCAGTACACTTAGTCTGCAATGTTTTTATTTTTCAGTGACTTAAAACTGTAATATTCCAAGAGTTAGGAAAAAACAAAGTATGTGCAACATAAAAGTTACTATTTATTAAATAATGTCAAATGTTTAAAGGCAAAGTAGAAAATAAAAGATGGACCAAATTTACTGATGTTTTACAACAGTAAGCAAGAAAGCACACATCTGGTCCCTGTGGGTCCCCTCAGGCTCAGGAGGCACAGAATCAACACCTAGGGAGACTACTCAGGGCCATTTACAGAGTGGCACCAAAGTCCCCAGCATCGAATGAAAATGGCTTCAGTGGTTACAAGCTGGAGGACACGTGGTCCAGTCCCTGTAACCAAACAATTCAGCAGATTATACAGTGTCAGTGGAAAGAGATGCCGAGAACAGTTTGTGGCAGACCACACTGGGAGAGTCACAATGGCAAGCCCACGCCATCTGCAGTGAAGATTTACGTGCCTTTGCCTTTGGAAAAAAGTCATGCTGTGCTACTGGGAAAGGCCAGGCCCAGAGATAGCAAAAGGTGGGTGGCCAGAAGCACCCACCACAAGCTGGATTCTATCAGCCCCACAGGGCAAGTAAGCCTGGCACAGGCAACAATCCATCGTCATAAGATAGACAGATGTGGCACAGGCAGAGTCAGGCACATACAGGAGCAAGATACAAACAACTGCCTGGACAGGTGGCCCAGATCCACGGCTCTACCTTTTTGCAGATGACTAAGAATGGATGGGTGAAGGCTGAGGAAAAAAGCCCAGGCTTGGTCTGTAAACCAGTTCACTGGCAAGCAAGTGCAAACTATAAAGAGACCTCCTCTCAGCCGCACCCAGGGATGGCTTTGTAAGACAGGGAAGCTGGCCACACTGATGCACACCTGTGATCCCAGCACTTGCGAGGCTGAGGCAGGGGGGTCTCAAGTTTGAGACCCACCTGGTCAATTTAGCAAAGCCCAGCAAAGACCCTAGGTTTAATCTCCAATACAGAGAGAGGAAGGAGAAGAAGAGGAGGGGGAAGAAGAAGAAAAATACAGTGGACCCTTAAGTTACAACCAGCCTGACATACGAACAACTTGGGTTAGTTAGGTTAATGGAAGATTCATCTGCCTCTTGTTGCCTGTACCCAGGTAAACATCCAGATCTCAGCTGTATTGACTTACAACCAACTTGAGTTACAACTAGCCCTTGGGAACCCACTGAGTTCCTAAGTCAAGAGCCCAATGTATCCCCAGTGGACAGAATTTCGAGCAGTGTGCCTGGTCATGCACTTTGTGTGGCAAAGAAGTGGCTGGAAGTTAGAATGCAGATGGGCTCATATGCAGAAGCCAGTTGGTCAGAGGCCCAGAAGGAAAAAAAGAAGATCAGAGATGAGAAGATGCTGTGCAGGAGACCTGTGAGTGGATAAATGAGAGACGGTGATGATTTCCTCGTCATGCGTGGCTGGCCGTCAGACAGCAGCCACGGGAAGAAGTACTAGAGCACCCTGCAGACATGGCCGGGGCACTTGGTGGCAGCCAGCCTGTCCTCAGCTAGCCCAGCGCTGACAGGATGAGCACATGCAGGAAGTGGCTGTAGTGGCAGAGATGGAGGCTTCACCTGTGCCCAAAAGCACAGAACCCACTCACCAGGGCCACCTCCACTGCCCAACATCCAGCTGGCCAGGTACAACAACCCATGTTGGGCCAGGGATTTAGCTCAGTGGTGCTGCTGCCTGCCTCACAAGTGCAAGGTCCTGAATTCCATCCCTGGTACCAAAAAACAAACAACAACCCATGCTGAACCCCCAAAATGGCACCACTCTTTGCCAACTGGTAGCAAGTTGACCACATGGGGCCTTTCCATCTGAACAGTAATAACACCCACTCTGAGCATCGGTTTGTTCTCCTGCCCACAGCTGCTCAGCAGGCAGCACCACCCACCCCATCTCCCGTCAAGGAAGGGCCTACTGCCCAGCTGTGGGGAAAGCAGAGTCGGGACGCAGCCTGCATCTTTTGGGGTCAGGCTCAGCTGCAGAGCCCCTTCCTGGGCAAGTCGTCCAGCAGACAGAAGAAGATGAGCACACAAAGCCCATTCAAGCCCAATACAGTAAACCCCGACAGGCCAGGCTTGACCAGGCCCACAGCACAGCTGGACTTTTCTCCTCTGCCCTGCTCTCACTCTTCTCATCACAGGTGCTAACCCCCAGTCGGTACTGCAGGACGCCCAAACTAAGGCACAGGCACGGACACCACTGTGTCCCATAATTCCTCTCGATATTTGCTGACTTTCAAAGGCAAGTGACAGCAAAGTGGCAAGCATTTCAAATTATCAGGTATTATCTCATGATTTTTTATTTCGACAGTCAGGGGCTCAAACAAGTTTTTAACAGGAGTTAAGGACGTAACATGCACTATATTAAAATATAATACCTGGAATCATAAAGTGACAATTCTGGGATTAATACAAACTGTTTATAAAACTGAAAGATAACAGAAGGAAAAAGGAAGGGAACTAATAGAAGGGGGAAGTTATGGATGACTGTATGATGTAAAAGTCTCCTAGCCCCTCAATCAAACTTAAGTGTCCCTCCCAAGCATGGGGCTGGAGTACGCGTTCCGGGGGCCAGTCACAGCTTGGTGGAAACAATGGACTAACAAACAGTGCTTCGCACAAGCACTGTGGAGAAGGAGAAGCAGCAGCAGATAGCAAAAGGGTTCATACCCCAAGGAAAGAGAATATGAGCCTCAGAGCACTTCAATAAGATCATTTCTTGAAGGTAATTCATAACCATTTATGATAAAAACGTGAAAAAAATACTGCAGTGTGTATAATTTTAGAATACTTAATAAAATACGTATCAAATACACATTGCCTAATGTAAACAGTCTTTCAAATCTTTTTAAAGTTTGCTTAATAACATTTCCCACTCTACCCCAAGCCCAAATACTTCTGTTCTGTAATCATCAGTACCAGAGGCTATTAACAAATATGAAAAGGCTATTTTGATGGCATTATTTCACTAAGTGAGCAAAGAACAGCAACAACTTCTGTCTACTTCTGGTTTTTCCGTGCTTACAAACATCATAACCCACACCAGTTACCTCCTCTCCGGGATAAATGCTGTGCCGAATTCCTGTGCGTCTCGCTTTTGCACTGCATTTGCAGAGTGGTCCATCATTCATCTGTAGGAAACAGAATGTAATTCATTTTTATTGGAGGGAAATCCACTCCATGCACGATGAGGCCTCGGGAACTGTGGGTTTTAATGTCATGAGTACTGAGGCTCTGAAGAGGCTGTCACGGTTAAAAGATAAAACAGATGTTCCAAAACCAATAAAGCTGCAAACTGTCTATACTCTCTGATAAAGGGAAGCTGTGTGATGCTGGATTCCCAAGTTATTTGTGCAGCCAAGCAGGAAATATCACTGTCAACACACGGTTTGACCCCATTTTCTCCTACCTTTTTTCAGGACATTCTTTCTTTTTTCTTATTTCAAGAAAAATGACTCTTTCACAAAAAAAGCATACTTTATATCCCAGAGGAGCACACAGAATGTTTTGAAGGTGACCTACAGATTAAATGTTTTAAAAAGAAAAAACTTTAAGTACCTCTGAAGCAGAAAGAAGAAAATGCCTACTAGAACCAGAAAATCGTTCAATATCAGTCGGGTTAGACTGAGTCTTCCCTCACCTGAATTCATTTTACTGGCTCAAATTCTACCCACATGACTCAAAAGTGACCAATCTTGAACGGTTCTTGGACAGAAGATGACTGCAATCAGAGAGATAAATAGCACAGAGTCCAAAAATTTGTTCTAGATAGGAAAACAAATGATATGCTTACTAATTTAAAAGAAAAAGAAAATCCATTTAAGTGGATGTACCACTGGGACTGCCATGGGAAGGCTTCAGAGAGATGAAAACTGAAGAGTGGACAGGACAGGAAAAGAAGACACCGATTACACAAACACCAGCATGCACGAGAAGCAAAGTGAAGACAGCAAACACATTATGTTCCAGACCACAATAAATGGGATGCATCTTTTATGTGAGTGAAGGACCGAAAAAGGAGAATGGAAATCAAAATCCAAAGGGCCTTTAAAAGCCAGTTGTATGAATTCATCCAGTATAAATGTGCCAAACATAAATAGATTTTTTATGTCCTCCCCTAAATAATACAGAACAACTATTTACATTGCATTTTTGCAACTCATTGCACCAAATTGAAATATAAATGAAAATATCTCAATAAGACTGAGAAGAAATATAAAAGTGAAAAGCTGTAACTTTCTTTACCCTTCTGGGAATTCTAAAGCTCCAGGTGGTATAGCAGGGACATAACATTGCTATCTAAAAATCATTCTTAAAATGTTATCTAAAGTAACAGCTGGCAAATAAGAGATGCAATTAGATTCCAGCAAAAATCACAACACACTCAATGCTGGTCATAACTTGTGATGAAAAATGTGGAAATTGCTTAGTGCTCACTGATTTCCAAGGGAGCAGACAGACACCCTTCATTCTCGCCTTTTACCAGGGTCTGGGCTCCTACGAGGATCAGCCCTTCAAGGGCTCAACTGTACAGAGGACTTAAACCCAAATACAATAAACAAAGCAGTGAGACAATACGGAAGCACTGACAGAAACAGGAAAATCTCTGATAGAGACAGGAATCCATAGGAAGCAAGGAGAATGCTCCTTGATAGAATGGTAGCCAATTAAAACGATCACTTATGGGGAAGGCTTTCTTTTAGGGCAGACAAAAACTTTCTAATAGATTGTGAAAATGGTTGTACAGCCCTGTGAATATAATAAAAAGAACACTGGATTGTAAAATTGTGTGTACATTGTATCATATGAATTACAACTCAAAAAAGCTGCTCAAAAAGAAAGCTATACATGCAATCCATATATGTTTTAAAATGCAATGGCAATTTTGCAAACCTTTCTGCTCAATTCCAAAGCACTACAATGTACACTTCTGTCAGCCATTCTGACCATCTTAATCCTACCAAAAACTTTTGATAGCTATCATTTAACAAGAGACAGGAAAAGAGCATCCGAATTAATACAGAATGGTATGAATTTACTCACGAAATATAAATTTAAATTACCTTACAAATCATGTAGGAGGTGTACACGTTTTATGCTTAATAATTTTACATGCATTAAAGGTACTACTTTTGTATGTACTGTATATTTTAAGATAAGTCATTTATAAAGATGCTATTTTTGTGTATTACTTCCAAATAAAATAATAATTAAAAATAAAATGGCCTGGCTGTTATATAATTAGCTCAAATATGCTTAACAAGGAAGAGAACTTATAAGGACTTTAGACTGTTACTAACTAAAAACAATGAAATTTTATAGGGCTATCTTGTTTAGTATTTTATAGCAAGACATTTTCCAGGTGAACTGCTTTTAAAAGATGCTACCAATTCTCTCTCCCTTACCCTATCATTTGTCTCCTTCCTTCTACTTCAAGTTTAATGAGGCAGCACCATTATTCCACTCCCAACACAGAATTTACAAACATGGTCAAGTACTATTCAAGGTACAGCTGCTCTGGTGCTTTGACTTTGGAGCTGAACTCTGAAGCTGAAAAGAAATAAGCTCTGAAAAAAATGACATATAAGCCAGAGAGTAAAATTCCATTTCAATACCAGCCAACATGCATCTTCTGCACCCAAAGCCATAAATGTGATGTGTGGGTTTGCAACTTTCACAGCAGGAGCACAAAAACGCATGTACCTGGCCTGGGTCATTGTACCAGAGCTCATCGTGAAGCCGGTCAGGGTGGGCCTTTTTGCGTTTGATTTCTGCAATGACGTCAAACACCTCTGAGTCTGAGCTGCTAGAACAGGTGCTGTCCTCATCGGACTCACATTCAGATTCACTGGAGCTCTCTAACAGAGGACAGGGGAAAACAGGATAAAACCGAAGAGATTAACAAAACAGTCTCTGTGGGGACTTACAAACGCAAGACCTAAACTTGTAAATGTAAGGACAGTCCTTTAATCTTTCAGCAAATCTCGAGGGCTTACTCTACACCAAATATCCTGCTAAGCAATACAGTTTCACAGCCCATAATGCTGAGTCATAATCTAGTTTGAGAAACAAAAATTTTTAGAGAGAAAATAAGGACTAATAAACAATCTCAGACAAAATAACACAGTAGCAGTTTATAATTTCACACTTTAAAAACTGTAGCACTTAAGACAGGCATGGTGAAGCATGCATATAGTCCCAGCACTCTCAGAGGCTGAGGGTCACAAGTCCGAGGCCAGCCTAGGCAACTTCGCAAGACCCTGTCTTGTAATAAAAAAAATAAAAGAGACCGGGGATTTTAGCTCAGTGGTTTTGCTGCCTGCTGCGCAAGCACAAGGACCCGAGTTCGATCCCCAGTACCAAAAAAATAAATAAATAAATAAAATAAAAGAGTTATTGCTGTAGCTCAGTACTTGCCTAGATATGCACAAGGCTCTCAGGCCCTAGGTTCACTCCCCAGAACCAAAAAAATGATCCAGAACAATCAGTGATAATTTCTTGGAAGGGATACTAGTGACCTGGGTACTGAGGTAGGAGGGAAGGAGGCTGGTGAGGAGGAAAGAGAAAAGGAATGAAGAAGCACTGCGGGGAAGTCTTGGAGCTCAGATCAGAGGTGACTCTGGCTGGAGCAAGGGCTCCCCAACAAAACACTGGGAGGTGGTGGATTGGAAGCACTGCAAATGCCACGCTGAAGGCTGTGAATGCAACATTGAAATTTTTTTTCCTGATTTTTCCTTTCAACAGCATCAATAAAAATTTTAGTCCTTGAAAATAACTAGATTAAAAATCAATCAGTGTAACTATGCTAAATGAAATAAGCCAGTTACAAATAAGACAAATACTGGTGAAATGCTATCCACTGCAGCAGTCAAATTCACAGAAACAGAAAGTAGTGGTGGTTGTCAGAGCTGAACGTGAGGGGCTTACTAGGGAGTTCCTGCTTAATGGATACAAAGTTCTGTGCAGTAAAATGAAGAGTCCTGGAAATGAACGTACTTAGTACTACTGAGTGGACACATAAAGGGCTAAGATCATAAATTCCATGTTATGTGTATTTTACCGCAATTTTTAAAGAAAGACCTAGAAATTAAGATTAATCCTACAAGAAATTAATGTAGTAGCAGCACAGTAATAAAATCCAAAACTTACAGAGCTGCATCTATGCATAGTGCATGAGGTAGATGCTACTGTCACCCTCACTTTCCAGGTGGGAAAACCGAGGCACAGAGAGATTAGATCATTTGCCCAAAGTCACTTATCAAGTCAGTGGAGGAGCAGGGATTCCTACTCAGGCCATCTGCCTCTGAGTCAGAGCTCTTATCACTGAGTATTGCCTTCCAGCACTCGAGATGTAATGCAGGCAGAAGACGAAAGCCAGAGAACAGGTAACAGCATATGGGATGTCTCACGCGCACATGGCATCCTGTTATGGTTGCTAAAGAACCGAAGTGGTAAAAAGCACTTCTATCTTGAAAGATCTCACCATCTTCTTGGATCATCAGAATACACACTTGAAAAGACAGACCACCATATGAAAGAGTGACAGCAACAGTATGAGAGTAGGTGATTCTTCAGTCAGGGCTGCAGTTGCTGTCTCATCAAACCAGGAGTGCCTGGCAAGGGAAAGGGCTACAGCGGGGCTGCCTGCCAGCTTCCTGCTTTCAGAGGGACCCTGGGCTCTGGTCCCTTCTGCTTCTAAACTAGACAACTCTATAAGGGAGGTGCTTGCGGCCAAGCCTTCCAAATGAGATCTCTGGGTAGCAGATTTTACGACTTACTTTAATTGCATTTTTACACTTGCTACTGAATGTAACTAAAGAAAAATAAGGTCAAAACAAAGGATGTACCACTGCTGTTTTTTGCAGACTCTAAGGAAAATAAAATGAAAAAGACATTTTAATTTGGGACTCTCAGTCACACTTCCCAAAAAGCCAGGATTAAGCAATAATAAAGGAGCAGAGACTCTTGGTCTAATGACTTCCACTCACCCAAGTCTTCATCTAGTTTCGTCTTTGGAGGTTCCCACGGAGGCCTGGCAGCCTTGGCCTTTTCTTGCCGACTCCCCAACTCTTCCTCAAATTTGTCATATAAGTCGCGGAGTCTACTTGTTCCAACTACAGTAGAGTCTCCCTTTTCAAAGATCAATATGAAGAATTATATAAGTAATCAAAAATTTTTAACAGTACCTTGCCATTTTTTAACCCCTAATTTAATAAACATTTTTTTAACATGCTCATTGCTCCTCTGAATCAAACGCACACTTGTATGGCTAAAAAGTCTTCGGGAGGGCCGGGGATTTAGCTCAGTGGTTTCACTGTGTGCTGCGCAAGTGCAAGGACCTGAGTTCAATCCCCAGTACCAAAAACAAAAAAAAGTCTTCAGGAAAATCCATTTTGCCACATTTAGAAACATTAGAAATGTCCTTTTGATAAGATATTAAAAACAAAATCATGACCCTGAAAGCAAAAGAAATACATACACACACCCACAAGAGGACTCTCTAACACATTCCCAGAAGAAATTCTCCACTTCTGCCCACCTTCCCCCTTCCTAGGGGAGAACCACTTTTAAGTGCCTAGACACTCTGATTTCTAACCACTAAATGTAAAACCCAGACCTTTCAAGTGTAACAGTAAAATTAAGGCAAAGCATAAAGTCTGCTACCCCGAAGAGGAGATAATTGCCTTTCTTTAGGCCCATCTTCAGTGCTGAGACGAGTAAAGCCATGATAGCTCTGACATCCTTAGCACCTTCCCAGTACCACAGATGACAAAACTCAAAGGCAGATGTCAGGCTGCGGGGCTTACCAGCCTCCATTCCACACTGGAAGTTTAATATACCCATAACAATGTAAGAGAAACACAGCTATTCCTGTTTAAACTCTCAGGACTTCAAGGTCTTTAACATCCTTGTTTTAAGAATAGTAGTGCCTGTGGCAGTCATTCTGTCCTTCCTAGCTAACAAAATCATGATTTCTTTCTGACCCCAGGCAGAGAATTCCTGACCTCAGGGAAGGTGGACTGAGCCACCACCCTCCTCCCAAAGATGTCTATATCCTAAGCCCCAGAAGCGAAACATTACTTTATATGGCACAAGAATTTGAGATAGGACTAAGGTTACAGAATTTGAGGTAGGGAAGTCATTCTGGATTATCTGAGTTGATCCCTTAAAAAGATAGAACATTTGCCAACAGGAGTCAAAGATGGACCGGAAGAGGCAGGAAGGAGATATGCAAAGTGTGAGAAGAACTCAAGCAGTCATCCCTGGCCTTTAGGATGGAGAAAGGGGTCCCCAAGCCAAGAATCCACATGGATTCCAGGAGCTAGAAACCGCTCAGTAAAGAGCAAGACAGGAAACTCGGACTTTGGCCATCCAGCCAGAAGGTACTCAACTCTGTCAACAATTCAAGTGAACAAGAAAGCGGTTCCTCCAGAGCTCCTTCTAGAGCTTTGAATTAGCCAGTGAGACCCAGACTGGACTTCTGACTCCAGAGCTGTGAAACGATAAATGAGTTTGTTGTTTTAAGCCATGCTGTTTGTAAACTCTATTGTAGCAGAAGGAAAACAAATCTCTGTGGTCAGCATGTGACACATCTTGGGCAGAGATAGAAGGAGAGCTTAGGCGGGATGCTAGAGACGCCTTCTTCGTGCTGCAAGCGGACACAGGCATGCACGGGTGCGATGCTTGAGGGTGCGGCATCATCCTGTGACTGTGGAAGATGCTAGAGAAGATGGCAGAGCAGGGTATGGTGGTGCACAACTGCAATCCCAGCACCTTGGGAAGCTGAGGCTGGAGGATCACAAGTTCAAGCTCAGTTTGGGGAACTCCACAAGACCCTGTCTTGGAATAAAAAACAAAGATAGGCCAGGGCTATAGCTTACAGAGAAAGCCTTGGATTCAATCCCTAGTGCAAAAGAAAAAAAAAAGGGGAAGGAAGGAAGGGAGGCAGCGTGGGAAGCAGAGAGAATCCTGGCAACTCTGAACTATGGAGGACATGGGCCACAGCCTCCCTCCAGACACCTTATTCCAAAAAAAACAAAGTGGTTCTTTCCAGTCACCTAGTCAGGTATTGTTAGTTATAGTAGCATGCCTAGCTGACAGCACCTTGCCAAGGAAGTCTGAGGATTAATATGATAATATGAGAAGCGTGGACTAAGTTCCAGCACCATAAAAGTGCTCGGTATTATGAGCTCCCTTCTCACTGCAGTACATAAACTTAGAGTCCGGGACTGTACTACATCACCCAGAGCCTGCTCGCGTTTATCACACAAAATATCACACCACTATCAGAGATTTCTCAAACCCTTTTCTTCCAAAGACAAGGAAATCTCCTTTCAAGTTGCCCACAGACAAGGGTCAGAATGGAACTACTGACCTTCCTGTACTTAGGATTTTTCCACTCTATGATGGTACAAAAGTAATTCACACTCCCTAGAAACAGTACTTCAAGTTTTTGATTTGGCTCCTTCCCCAAGTCAGCAACAGGCTGCATGATCCTCTCTCGCAGCAGCAGCACCGAGCTGTGCTCCAGTCAGCCACGAGGGAATCAAGCCATACTCTTACTGTGCTGTCAGCACTTTTTGGATACGAGCATTCAATAAATGACATGAGATATTCAACACTTTATTATAAAATAAGATTTGCATTAGAGTATTCTGTCCAAGGATTGGCTAATATAAGTGTTCTAAGTACATTCAAAGTCGAGTAGGTTCAATCATGATGTTTGGTAGGTTAGGCATATTAAATGCATTTGGGAACTACAGTATTTTCAACTTATAATGGGTCACTGAGATGTAACTCCATTGTTAGTTAAGAAGCTTAGGTATTTTTACAAAATTCCGAACGTGATAGTCCTGTCTGACGTAGTCTCATACTCTAAATCCAACCTCTCCAACTTCTTCTGCCCTAATTCTGCAGACAGTCATTCCCTCACTCGTTCATATCTTCAGTAAACGTTATTGTTTGTCTATACTGTGGCAAATATGCCTGTGCTAATGGGATGGAGGTTAATGTCTATGGGGAAAAGGGGAAGAGAGAGAGAAAAGAGAGAACGACAAAATATACAGTGAAGATGGAAGAACGGGAAAGAAAAGAGAAGCGAGAGTGGGGAGGAGGCTGGGGGATGCACCATGGTGGCCCACAGGTCCGCTACAGAGATTCCCCAAGCCCCACTTCCAGCAGCAGGAGCTCAAAGCCCTCTACAGCCTGGAGAAGGTGATGACAGTCTCCCTCCCCAGGTCAGCCAGCATCACAGGCTGGTGACTGTCTGATCAAGAACACACTTCAAAGAGACAGGCTCGAGTTCTTCCTTATTTCCCATTTTGAAAGAAAAACACAAACGCATGTTTAGTGTATGCCACAAACTGCATATACTAGTTACAAGTAAGAGCTTATGAAACTAAGTGTCAAGACTATCCACGTCATAAAAAATGCAGAATGGATACTTACTTAACCTACTGCATTCTTGGTCTGTGGCTCTTTAACACAGTGATCCTCAACAGGGGTGATTCCCCCCCAGGGAAATGTGTGACAATATTTTAAGGCATTTTGGGTTGTCATCATAGGAGAGGGTGCTACTGGCATCTAATGGGCAGAGCCCAGAGATACTGCTCAACATCCTACAGCACACAAGGCAGCTCCCACAAAGAATCTGGTTGCTGGCCTGAACCACAGTTTCTCTCCCACTTCAGACCTACCACCTGATCCATAGGGTCACTGGAGTAGTAGTTTTCTGAATGGGTACATCGAATCCACACAGGTTTAAGAAGTTCTTCATCTTCCTCCTCACTTTTGTCAGGCAGTGTCTCCTCTGGCTCTTTTTCTTTCATTGAGGTGTAGTTCTTCTCTTTGCCTGAGCCCTGGCTATCACTCCATCTGTCTTTTTCCTCCTCCCAACGAGCTCTCTTCTTCTCCCTGCTTGGGGAGCGACTTCAAAAGGGGACAAAGAAGGTTAGTTATTATTAAAAGGCTCTTCCATTGTATAAACTATTTACAAATGCCATGCCAATCCACCATATTTATTTTTATTAAAACAGCAATTTCCAAACACCAGTCTGGTAGCATCAGAATCACCTGAAGTTTACTTGTTTAAAAATACAAATTCCCAGGCCCTACCCCAGATCTACTTACTGATTCACAATCTCCGGGGGTGGGGCCCAAGAATCTGTATTTTTAATAATCTCCCCAGGTAATTCTGGTGTACATTCAGCAGGTTCAGGAACAACTGGTAAATCATAACTCCTAGAAGAGAAAGATATTTGGGGAATATTTGGAAATCTCCGTGTGTGGACAATTTTAGCAACAAGAATACTTGTTTTGAATCTTCCACATCTTGCTTTGCCAGGAAAAAAAGAAAAATAGACATCATAAAACATGGTCTCCACTTGGCCAGAAATTTAGCCTGAGGACTATGATCTAAGAGACAGTTCTGGCATTCCTAACTATCTCTCAAGAACTCCAGACATGGGTATTACTACTTAGTGAACCAAATCATTGGCTAAATCTCATCCCTAAAAATATTGATATTAACTAAGCAAAAATAATGAAAAAAAATCTATTGTCTTCTTGATTTCCTGGGGCTTGAAATCTGCAAAAAAAAATCATCCTATGGATGCCCTTGGAGAGAAAAACTACAGGACAGATTTTTAATTTAAGCCCAAGAAATTTAGGTAGAACATACAGTTCTTGAGAAGCTGGCTAAGGAGAATAAATGGTCTATTAGACTGGCTGGTGGCCACCACAGCTTCATTAACAAAGTTACTACTCTCCAAGAATGTTTACATCTGGAACAAAGTCATAAATTAACTACTTTCATTAACTCTGCCAATAACTTTTTTTTGGGGGGGGGTACCTAGGATCGAACTCAGGACCTTGCGTTTGCCAGGCAGGCACAGCACCACTGAGCTAAATGTCCAGCCGAACAACTTCTAATATTAGAGAAAACTCTGGAGGGAAAGCCCTTGAAAGACTGCAGCCTCTATGAGTTTCCCACAGCCTCCTGCAAAAAATACCACCCCAGCGTTCTTGCCAATTTATGGCTCCAGAAACCTCTACTCTAGGTCTGCAGATGTCTGGTTTGACTGTCTGGAATCTCCTCTTTCCTCAGGTTCTGGGATCTGCATGTGTGTGTGTGTGTACTTTTAGTGGGGAAAAGATGAGGAAGACCATACATATCAATTATTTATGTATTTTTGAATACATGTATTGCAACGAGTCATTTGTTTTGTTACCAAAAAAAATTACTGTTAAAGGAAAACAGGTGTAGTGTAGAAAAAGAATAAAGCATGAACATAAATAAAAATCATCCAGAACACCACTTAAAGAACTGTATTTCATAAATGTTTATGAAAATACATGTACACACATAAACATTCTGCGCTTCTTATTCAGTAGTTTATCAGCAAAATTCCTCTCTTTCAATAATCTGTATTTGAACCATTTTTAACTGGTACATATCCTTTTATAAGTATATACCATAATTTTTAAAATCTAATGACAGTTATTTAGTTTAACATTTTCTCTCCACTGTAAACAATGCTATCAGGAACACACTGTGTTCTTTGTGATTATTTTCCAGTGTATATGATTTTTTTAAGACCTCTCTCCATTAAACTACCACTAAAACTATATGCAAGTTTCCCATTTCCATAACCTATCAATATGGCTCATTTTAATCTTTGCCATCCTGATGAAAAAAGTAATTTAATTTGCAACTTTTACCACTATAAAATGAATATATTTCATATCATTTTTGTGTACATCTCAGTCAAAAGGTACACCAATATATTTTTGAATTAAAATTATAATTTTTTAAAATGTACTGGAAAATTTTTTATCAAGATAATGTCTATCGTCTGTCATATGTATTATAACATTTTCAAGCTTTTTGGGGTTTTCTGTTTGTTTTGGCAGTACATGGGATTGAACCCAGGGCCTTTGTACTAAGCTACAGCCCCAACTCTGTTTAGTTTTTATTTTGAGACAGGATCTCCCTTAAATCATTAAGTTCCCCAGAATGGACATGAACTTGTGATCCTCCTGCCTCAGCCTCCTACAGTGCTGAGACTACAAGCATATGCCACCACATTCAGCTTTGTTTTCCTTTTTAATACTACTTATGGCTATATATAACTTTTATAAGGCCAAAGCTAGAGATCTTTTTCTTCATGCTTTCTGCCTCAATGTTTTACTTGCAAATCTTTTCACATCCCAAAGCTATATAATATTTTATATTTTCTTATTTCCTTTTACACTAAATTTTGTTACTCTATCTCTTCAAGAAGGCAGAAATTTAATTTGTTTTGTCCTCTACTTGGCTTGTCAACCTCCAGCTTTCCTGATCTGAAAAAAAATTATTATGTATTAGATATAAATTTATAGATTATTAGATATAAGTATTATATATCTAAATATTATTCAATATTTGTTTCATTGATCTATTCATATCCTTATCAAATTTTTAAAATTATTATGCAATTCCTAGACATTTATTACTAATAAGGTATTCCTCCATTACTGCTTTTCTTCATTATCTTAGCTTCTATTCCAAAGAAAAATTAAAGAGTAACTACGAAGTTCTAAAGTCAGACTTCAGAAACTGAAGTTCTACTAAAATTTGAGATTATTTTGAAGAAAACTGGTGTTTTTAAGACATGGCCTTAGCTGTGGTGGTACACGCCTATAACCCTAGCACTTGGGAGGCTGAGGCAGGAGGATCTCCATGAGTTTGAAGCCAGCAGTTTGGGCTTCATAGTGAGTTCAAAGCCAGCCTAAACTATAGTGAGATGCTGTCTCAAAAAACCAAAAAAAACCAAAACAAAACAAAAAACAAAAAACAAGGTATGGTCTTTAACTACAGGATTATGATATGCCCCCAATTTACACCACCTTCTTTGTTTTCAGCAAAATTTTCTAGTTTTCTACATTTTCTTCATTTTCTGAAGTTTATTACAAGATATTTAATTCAATTAAAATTTGGCAGTGAAACTAGTTTGTTTTTGCATTACATTTTCTAAGTACTGTATTCTTGGTATCTATGAAGGCTATTAAAATATCAACAGCTAATGGCAATTTATTTCCTAGTGGTTTCTTTGAGGATTTTTTTGGTGCTTTCTGTGAGCCTGACAATCTACTAAGCATTTTATTAAAATTCTCACATTTAATCCTTCAATGAACCCTGAAAGGCAGATAACACAAAGGAGGTAACGGTCTTAGGAATTACTCACTTACCCAGTATCATAAAGCGTGGAAGTGGAAGTTAAATGCTAATAAGGTTGACACAGACATTTTGCTATGTTCAAAAGAAAGCTCCCCAAATATTTAACTATTATTACTGCAGGTATCAAGGAAGACAAGGCAAAAGACTTCCTCACCCCCTCTCCTTTACACAGGTATCCTGAATGACAGATGATCACCAGGTTGTCTCCTGTGACCATTAACTAATACTCATTTTTTTTAATACTTTGAGAAGGGCATTCTAAAACAGGAGTATCTCAGGCTCTTCAAACTTCAAATCCAAACTCTAATTGTTTCTTCTTAACAATATGCCCTATAACAAACTGATAACTGTTCCTCCTTTACAATACATACATCTCTAATTTTTATTTTCTCTTCTACTCCATTTGTTAGAATATAGAGAATCCAAGGCTGGCTTCTCCCCAAGCTATCAGGCAATGGAGAAGAGACCACTAGACCAAGGAGATTCCCAGCACTTTTACATTAAAAATCATCAACCTCAAACTGATCCTCAACGATGTCCACCAACACAATATCCTGGTTTTCCTCCTATCTCCTGTCCTCTGGGCCACTTCCCACTCCTCTGGCTCAACTCATCTAATCCATGGCATTTAGTACTTGCAGCTGAGATCTCTATTCTAAATTCTGTGACTGAATAGCCAATGAACTACTGCACAGTTCTGTTTGCTTGTCTTGCAGATCCTCAAAATGCACATGCCCCAAATGGAACTCAACCTCTTACCTGTTTCTTAGTGTCCCCACCCACAATAAGGAACATCAGATCTCAGGCGATCACTCACCCTAACACATCTGCTCAGTGATTGAATCCCACCCACCTGTTTCAGAAATAAAGTCAATACCTCCATTACAGCTACTCTTCCCCATCACCACTGTCACTGCCCCGGTCCAGGCCACAATCGTTGCTTATGCAGATTACTACAGAAGACTACAATGGATTTCCCAATCTACAGGCCTGACCCTCTCAGAACATTCTCCACACGGCCAGCTTCACACACACTCTTCTGTCTTCCCCTATGATCTTTCAAGGAACCAAGTCTTGCGTTTATTTACGAATACAGTTGTACTGCTACAGATCTGTTTCCATTTCATTCATTTTTTACATTTAAATCCCTTTTTTCTGCTTTTCTTATATTCTACCAATTTTTAAAGATAAATGCTCAGATAATAATTATATTTGGTTACCATTTATGTGGCTCTCACATTAGGCCTTGTTCTAAGTGTTTAATGTGTATTACTTCACTGAGCCTTCACCACTCAATAAGAAAAATGTAACTATTCTTATTTTATAGATAAAGACACTGAGGCTTGAAAAGGTTGGGTAACTCTGCCCAATAACAAAGTTGGGAGAGGTAATAAATGACCTTGAATTTCTCAGACTCCAGAATGCTGCTTTTACCATTACATAAGATCATGAACTTTAATGCTGGACAGAGAACTGGTTTTAGCCTGTAAGTTTTGGATTACAGCAATCTTTTTTTTTGGTACCAGGGATCGAACTCGGGACCTTGCACTTGCGAGGCAGGCAGTGGAACCACTGAGCTAAATCCTTGGCCCCTATTATACCAATCTTGATGTCATTTTTCTAAAGAAAATATAACTGCAGTTTTGCTTTTTTCCCAAAATAAATTTAAAAGCATAATTATGAATTCTCAAGGTTTTTAAAAAAATACCTTGAATTATTAATGCACACTTTTCTATCATTACTGTCAAATAGGTGGCCTGTATAATTTCTAATTTTTGTACATTTAGCAAGCTTTTCCTTGTGCATAATCAATTCATCTGGAAAGTAAAGATGTGCTGGGCCACTTCAGCTGTACATAGGCGATCCTGGCCAGACTCTGAGCTGCTATCAAGACATAGCTGACACTCTCCACAAACACAAAACCTCAATTCAGGGAGACAGATAATCCTGCAACTTCTTTCAACGTCAACTTCTTGCTTACCTTCCAGATCTCTTATACTCTTTTTTGTAGGACCTTTCCAGAGATGGTGATCTTCGGTTGTCCCGGTGCCTGTGTCTCTCCCGTTCTCGCTCTCTTAAAGGAATTAATACACAGAGCTGTTTTCAGAAGAAAGACTCAAAAACACCATCTCTTCACTGAATTTTATCTCCTAAATACATAGACCATAACTGAGAATTCTTCAGGCACTATTTACTAGGGGAAATTTTTATTCCTTCTTAATTTATTAGAGGATAAAAGAGCTTTTCTCCTTACAAAAGTTAAATAGCTTGGATAGTTTTTGCTGTTTTCTTTAGAGAAAGAAGTTATATTTGATGCTAAGCAATAAAGGAAATTCTATCACAACCTCCTCTCAAGACCTTCCAATCAGGCAATCTTTGATTACTCAACCTACAGCAAATACTTTAAAGGTCTCTTCTGCTTATTGATTTCTAGAAAAGCCTATTCATCCATCAAATAAATGCAGATTCAAGCCTTTGTAGTATTAAAAATCAGGACAAGGCTCTATAATGCAGGAGATACTTATGCATTACAGGCCAAGATTGCAGTTTTAGCTGTCACCAAATTGCAATCCAACCAGATTAAGTCACCTGAGCGCTTTTTTCATCTGGAAAAAACTCTTGACTGGACATGCTAGGTTTACCCAGGGTAAAGCAGAATGAGGGAATTTTAAAACCATCCAATGTAAAACTGGAATATAATAATAATAATAATAATAGCTTCTGAGTTCATTTAATACTATAATGAAGATCTGAAACATAAAGGTGAACACAAGTGTGTTTGAATCAGAGCTATAAATCTAAGGGAAGTAACAAGATAATGTTAGAATTAGAGAAAAATGCTATACACGTTGAGTATCACTTATGCAAATGCTGGGACCAAATTTCAGAGTTTTTTGGATTTTGAAACAGTTGCATAATGCATATCCCTGATCTGAAAATCTGAAATGTTCAAAAATCTGAAGCTATTTATGCATCGTATAGGCACTCAAAACTTTTAGAGAGTATTTTGGATTTGGATTTTGAGGTTATGGATGAGCAAAAAGACAATATGTCTAAGCTCAAAATTATCCCCCAACTAGCAAGCCATAGTGACACACACCTACAATCTTAGCACTCAGAAGGCTGAGGCAGGAGGACCAGAAGTTTCAGGCCAGCTTGGACTACATGAGTTCAAAACCAACCTGGGCTACATAGTAAGATCCTGTCTCAAAAATAAACAAACAAAAAAAACTTATATCCAAAGAAATGTCAATGCATTGAAATCAAAACTTACAAAACTAATAGAGATTAGTAACTGCTTAGAAATTAAGACAAAAATTACTTTTTCACTGAAAGATTCCTATTCTCAAAAAGCCCCATGATGAATGTAACTATTACGTGCTGTAAACCTGCACTAACAAAAACATTTTTTAACTCTACCTATCTTTTAATAATCAAACTGTATTCTAAATTAGGCCTCATGCATCCACTGATTTATGATGAACAAAAAGACTGTTCTGTATGATTCAGTTCTATGATCCTCCATAATGACCAAGGAGAGCCATGTTATACTTTCGTAGATGGATACTAATTCACTGCCTTAATACAATACTTACTAGAGAATATTATAAAAGGAAATATTTGAGGGCCAGGGATTTAGCTCAGTGGTTCCACCGCCTGCCTCGCAAGCGCAAGGACCCGAGTTCAATTCCTGGTACAAAAAAAATGGCTGGGAAGATGAGATAGCTCAGTGGTAGAGCACACACCTAGCTACACAGGCCTTGCAGTCACCAAAATAATAACAGCAACACTTTCAACCATAAATGCTACTACCTAAGAGTGGGTAGGAATGGAAAAGATTAATTTGGATGCATATCACATGACTAACACCAGGAATCCAATTTAAAGCCAGAAAAACTATCTTGTTACTTTCCTCACGTTTCTTCCTTGTTTGCAAACATTAAGATAGTCCCCAGGTCCATTGTGCTAGCTCTCCAATGGTTACACGGTGACAATCAGCAGGACAGCCATGGAAAACACCATGTGGTAGCATCCCTCGGCTGGGCAAAGCCCACACACACGCCTTACTAAGCTGCAGAACCGTGTGCTCAGTGGGCTGCACCTGCCGCCCGCTCTTCCCATTCCCTAGAGTACTAGTCTTTCATGGCAGCAAATACATATCCACCTCTTCACAAGCCTTTTCTAGAAATAGTTTCCCCTAACACAATATTTGGAAGAGGAGAAAAAAAAGGAAGGTGGAATTTGTAAAAAGACAGATTTGCTTTCACCAAGAAGCAAGGGGAGAAGGAATGGAGGACAGAATATAGAATTTGCATAAGCTTCACACAATCTAATGAACAAACCTATGAAGTTACAGTTTTTCCTAATACACTTTTAGAAGTCACACTGGGACTTCACATGCCCCGTGTCTGCTTCAAAGAAACACTCCCTGATAGAGGACTGTCTACCTCGTACCCCAAATGGAGCCAATTATAATACAGCTGGGTCACCAGGCAGCTCCAGGGCAGATGTCCTAAGCATATTTATTATAAAACAATTCCAATACAATTAAATGCCATTGAGAAAAACAGATCCTTCACAGTGCAGGAGTGTGGTTCAGGATAACAGACTGTGGCACTCAATCACACTTATTGGTAAATCCTCAGTTTTCAAGCACATCTGAGTTTCTTCGAACAAACACAGAACTCCAAGTTTAAGCCTGGCTGGAAGAATTACATTTACACCACAGCCCTGACAATGCCTCTAACTACAGTATCTCAAAATGAAGAGAGGAACATACTATCTATTTAGAATGTCTACAGCAAAATGTTTTCCCAGAGGCATGAATTAACAATCACTTTAATGCCTAAAGGAAACTATTTACAAACACTTTCAGGTTTAGATTTTCATCAGAACACTGTAAAATAAACTGTCACAGGCCTCTGCCAACTAGTCCATCACAGAATACTAAGAACAAAACTGACCAGCAACAACACCCCATGCTAAAAGATTTTTACAAGTCTACCAATTCTCACTCGGCCTTGGCCCATCAGAAATGAGTGATTTCACAAAAAAACAGGTTCCCTGCTTCCTTCCACCAGGCAAAGGTGTTTCCCTTCCAACCCTGCAGAGGACCAGTCGCTTTCCTCAGGGCAGAGAATGACCACTACCACTTACTGTAGTGGCAAAACCTCCTGTCAGAAGTAAATCAATAGGGCCTGGCGTAAGTGTGGAAACCAAGATGTGAACAGATGCCCAGAATTGGCTGTGGAGCCACGACAGGAGCCGAGACCAGCTCCCCGCTGGGGAGCACAGCACATGTAGCACGATCTCCCCAAAGACGGTGAAGGTCGACACACCTCGGGGACAGGAAGTGCTGCTACTAGATTGGCAACTGGGGGCCTCAAATCTTCAGGGACATAAAGGTCACTAGCAGCATAAATACGCTATAGTGAATTAAGCATCTTTTTATTTTTCCATATAAGCCAAAGGTTCTTACCTTTGTTGAGGTTACAAACTCACACCCACTTCTTTGAAAATCTGTCACAAGCTTCTCATAGAAACACGAGTTTCTCATAGAAACTGTAAAACTTTGAGAGTGACTTCAGAGTATTTCTAGAAGCCCACCTAAAGCCCCAGTTTTAAAAATGACCACTCGAAACTTTCTCTTGTATTTACAGTAATTTGGTTTTTTTTAAAAAAAATATATATATATAACTCTAGAATGGGGCTGTATTTTTCCAATACAACTTTCCTCAGTATGAGTACATTTCAATGCAACAAAATCCGTCTAAAAACTGTAACTATTGAAAACTATAACTTTGATAACATGTAACTAATCATAACTTCATTTTACAAAGAAACTAAGCAAAAAGGCAACAATGTATATAAACTTCCATATCCCCTAAAAATCAGAAAGCAAGCTCTGCCTTGTGAACTAGTAGTTTGTTGACTGACAACACATGCATGTCATCAATTCCAAATAACTCAAATGCTGTACCCTGGTATGACGGACTGCACTGAACCTAATGAAATCCCTGATAACACAAAAACAATACAAGACCTTTTATGTCAGGGGATCATCATTAAAATGTCAATGTAGGGCCAGGGATCTAGCTCAGTGGTTCCACCACCTGCCTCACAAGTGCAAGGTCCCGAGTTCAATCCCCAGTACCAAAAAAAAAAGTCAATTGTATTATGCAGAGTAAAAGGTTTACATAATTGAAAATACACAGGTAATTCTGGAAGTGTTTTTTCCTGATATCAACTTATTTACATGTCAGTTGTGCCTTTCTCCTGAAAACTGGGACCAAAATGTATCTCTTTCCTTTCACAAAGAGAAATACACAAGCTTTTTCATTTGGCGTGCAGGACAGTGGAAATGGACCGTGCTGGGGACTCGGGCCTGTGGTTTTACCTGCTGCGCTCATAGCTGTGGTGGCGGGATGGCGTCCTCCCTCTGTCATAATCCGACCGGTAGCGGCTGTCTGGTCTCCTCCTGTCGGGGCTGCGGCCTCGCTCTCGCCGATCCAAGGACCGGTGCCTCTCGCCTCGCCCGTGACTATGATCTCTATGATCTCGGTGTCTGTGATCATCATAGTGCTTGAGCCTTTCTGGGGACCTCCGCTCGCTGGGAGCCTTTGGCAGTGGGTATGGAGGGAGATGCCTAAAATGCGGGCTACTGCTGTTATTAGCGCTGGGAGGGAAAGAACTGGGATTGTTCTGGAAACTATTGAAATTGGGAGGTGGGAAATTGTGGTGAGAGTACCCCAGGGGATACTGGTAATTAACCTGCTGCGGCATGACCGGAGGGGGCGGGGGATGCGGCACAGAAGGAGGGGGCATCAGGAAGGGAAGAGTGCCTTGTCCAGGAGGCGCCCCAGGGACAGGTGGGTTATTGGGACCAGGCATGGGAGGGGGCATGGGTGGGAAGCAGGGGGGCACGGGGAACGGGTGCCTCATCTGGTGGCTGGGGAAAGGGGGTCTGATCGGGCAGGGGGGCAGAGGGCCTTGTGCCGATGGAGGCATGGGAGGAGGGAAGGGTACAAAGTCTGGTCGTGGAGGCAGAAAATTGGGCGCTGGAGAGTTTGGGAAGGTGGTGGAAGGCGCACTTGGAGGTTCATATTGGAATTGCACAGGAGGCTGCTGAGGGTGAAGCAGTCGAAGATTTTGGGGTCTGAAGGCTGGTGCTGAGGGTCTGGCTCCATGTCCTCCTCGCCCTCGGGGACACCCTCGTCCTGGGTGGAAGGACATTCTGTGACTTTGGCAGAGGAAAGAAAAAGAGAAACATTTAAAACAACAAAACAAACCTCACCGTGTAAACAGGGTTTTCTAAATGCCAGCCCATCTAACAGACCGCTTAGGCCACTGAACATCCCACCCATCTAACATTGAGTTCTCTCTAACACTTCATGATCAATAAAGGCCTCTTCCCCTGTCTCGCCCAACCTCCTGCCATGGTCAATCCCAGGACCTCATTTGCTATCAGGTCTTTGTTCGGATTCTTCTCTGATTATCACCTCGCCATACTGCCCCATCCACATACTTGTTTTCTACATCTGCACCAGCATCGTCCTGTCTCCACCTGCCTCCCCCCTCAGCAGACTCCATGGCCCAGCACCCTAATGACTTGCTTTTCAAGTAACATACACTGCTCTGCCCCACTCTGCCTCAGTCACAAAAACCTGGCACTGCCCAGCCTTAGGATGATCCAACAATTCATTTCCTATGGCCAACCAGAAAGTATACTACCAAAAAATACCCAACTGGGCAGACTGGTGCCCATATAAATTCAGTCACAGGTTCTGCCACGGGATCCCAGCATACTTCAGCAGCCAGTTTACATCACCACCACAACCCTCTAAGGGCAGCTTTCCTGACATCCTGAACCCTCTTCAGTCAACAATGACCTTGTTTCCTACCAAATGGAAACACTAAAACATCCGAAGGGAACTAACTCAACTTGTTCTACCAAATCTTACAAACCTATCTGCATCCACTGTCCTCTCCCACTTCCTTCTCTCAGCAAAGGCTACCTTCCCACATGCTCTCTGGATCCCTTCCTCAAATATCTCCTTGGGATTAGCACCCTCTCTCTGTCACATTCCACCTCCTCACACCTTGAAACACTCATTTCAAAATGCTCAGGTCTAGTCCAACATAAAATACTTTGCTTGGCCTCTGGCTCTCCCTCCATTTTGCATTTTCTTTCTCCTCTTCATGGCCCAACAATCTGCAACAGTTGCTATTAACTAACTGTTATATTCCTCCAAAATCCTTATGCTGAAGCCCAGTGTGATGCTATATGGAGGTGGGACCTCTGGGAAGTAACGAGGGCGACAGTAAGTCAGAAGGTGCTCTCATGATGGAAGCAGCGCCCTTATGAAAAGAGGAAGAAACGGGATAGCTCTTGGGCAGGTGAGGATATAGGAAGAAGGCAGCCACCTCCAAGCCAAGAAGAAGGCTCTTCCCATGGAGAGAACCCAACCCTGCTGGTACCCTGACCTCAGAATTCAAACCCCCAAGAACTGTGAGAAATAAAATGTTAGCTGTTTACGCCACCCAATCTATGACACTGTGTTATGGCAGCCCAAGCTAAGACAAAAGTGTACAGTTATTCCTCAGTACTCAAGGGAGATCGGTGCCAGTACCTCATCCCCATAGGTACCAATACTCCAGGATGCTCAGTAGAAAGGCATATAAAATGGCACAGTATTTGCAGAAAACCTATGTTCATCTTCCCGTATACTTAAATCACGGGCTGAGGGTATATCTCAGTGACACAGCATGTACTTAGCTTGTATAAGGTCCTAGGATTGAATTCTCAGCACCAAAAAGAGAAAAAAAAAGAAAGAAAGAAGAGAAAAAAACCTCTAGATTACTTACAATACCTAAAAAGAATGTAAATGCTACAGAAGTAGTTGTTGTACTATACTGACAGGGAAAAATATCAAAAGAAAAAACAATACATGTTCCATACCAACACTACACAAAGTACAAACAGGATGCAGTGGTCACACAACAAGTACTATACTGGGCATAGTAGTAACGATCTGCTAAGTACAGTACTATCCAGCACATGTGCTACCCGTTGGTTCATTCACATGGACACACCACAAGGCTCAGTGTACTAAAAATTCAAGCTTTACATTTAGGAACTTTCCGGTACTTTTTTCTTCCCAAATATTCTCAATCTGCAGTTGGTTGAGCTGTAGATGCAGACCACTCAGATATAGAGGGCTGACCATATACACTTCCAGGATACTAATCTGCCACCGCTTCGGCGAGTGAAATCCCCAGCACGCGCCTTGCCTTGAGAAACAATGGCCATTTTCAATCCTCCTATTTGATTCTTGTGCAGTATTCGGTCCAGCTGTCCAGCTCCTCATGGTTATTTTCCTCGGCTTCCTGACACAACACCCCTGCTGCGTGCTCCCTAATCTCTGGCTTCTCCTCCTGGAAGCTGCTGTGCCAGCTGCTCCTCTGCGTGGACCGCCAACCATTTGGTATTCTTCAGGGGTCCAGCCTGGGTGCTCTGCTCACTCTCTCCAGGGTGACCCCACCCACTTGCATTGCTTCAGCCACCTCTCATCTCTGGGAATCCACACCTCCCAAAGTGAAGTGTTTATCCACCAGCTTCTGAGTCTAAACCCACCGCGCCAGCTACCAACTTGACCTCTCTCCTTCAGCATCTCATGGACGCTGCCAAATTCAACTAAACATGTTAATGACCCTCTCCTCTAAGACAACAACACTCAACCGTTTCTCAGCATTTATTGTACCTTAAGACATATACCAGAGAATCATATGACCACTTTTCCTCCCTAGCTCCATGTAACGAAAAATTTATTTTAAAATTCGTATCATTTATAGAACTACATAACTTAATAAAAAATATTTTTAAAAATAAAATTCTTACTATTTTTACTTCTAAATCCTTCAAATTCATCCACTTCTCCCCATGTCTTTGTTTGTTTGTTTGTTTGTTTTCTGATACCAGGGATCAAACTCAGGACCTTACGCTTTCAAGGCTGGCATGGTGCCACTGAGCTACATCCCCGGCCCTTCTCCCATGTCTTGCCTGGCTACTAAAATAGTATCCCCGCTGGCCTTCTGACAGCTCCCATCACCGCCTCAGGCCCTCACTCCCTTCTCTCACAACACTCTGTTGTGATCCTACAACACAGCAATATGTATTTCTCTGGCAAATCCTACAATAATTACAACCCACCAAGTAACTTCACAATTCAACCTTCAATGCCTCCCTGCACATCAGAGCTGCAAGGTTCATCCAGGGAGGGATCTGGCATTGCTCTATTCACTGCTGTGGTCTGGGTTCCAGCCCTGGACAAGAACCTTCACTGTGTTGTGCCCACTGTTGAAAGAATGAACACAATTCCCTCTTCGCATGCACCTAAATCACTCCCACCCTCTATGCCCCAGCACATGCCTTGCTTCTTCTCTGTTCTCTCAGATCACATCCATTCCTATCACTCACCACGTATTGCCTTGCATCATGATGTACTGTTTGGCTATGTCACATCTTCCATAGAGAATATACATTCTAAAGGACAGAAAGAATAAAATAGACATGAAAAAGTTTCCAGCCTGCCAGTGCTATTAAGTATTTCTGCAATTATCTTAACACTGATTTTGCATTCTCCAATGTACTTAGCCTACTAACAAAATTAACTGCATTAAACAATTAATTACCAGCATTAAACTGAAAATTTAGTTTCCAACTAAATTTGAAGATGTCTTTATTGCATGTCTCTGACTCAAAATTATCAGTAGCTAAAAAGACCAAAAACATTGGCATAAGCGATCTCTAATATGCTACAAGACTGGGGAAGAAACCATTACATCTCTTCCACACATGTAAGTTTCCCTTCTTTGCAAAATAAGGCAGGCAGGGATCAAACACAAACACCACAGGGAGACCAGCATTCAAATTTAAATATAACTATAATCTTGTTAACAGGACATTTATGATGCTTTATTTTCACTTTTAGCTTTTCCCATAGAACATACAAACAGAACAGAAAGGACTTTCTAGCCAGGTGTGGTGGCACATTCTACAGTCCCAGCACAGGCTCAGGCAGGAGGGTTGCTGAAAGTTGGAGACCAGCCTGAGCTATATAGTGAGTTCAAATCCAGCCTGAACTACACAAATTGAACTATACTTTGAGACTCTGTCTCAAAAAACCAAAAATAAATAAATAACATTCTAAATACTTGAACTTCTCCAGAAAAACCAAGTAAATATTAAGCCCAAAAATGCTAATTCAGAAATGCCTTTCTAAAGCCTTTCTAACTAAAAGTTTATCAATAGGCTTAAAATAGACTTTCAAGTGGTTCACAAAAATAATTGCAGATTACTGAGCTGTATCAGTGATTGTGCTTAATATATGAAGGTAGGAAATAATATGATTATATGATTAGTAGTCATTTGTTCCCATCCCCTCAGGATAAATCTGGGGCTTAGACAGCTGATGGTACCATCACGGGCTACTCACCCAGAGAATCAAGTTCAAACTCTGTGTCTAACACTGAAGACCCTGCAGAATGTAAACCCAATGTCTCCCTCCAGGATTACCCTCTGTTACCCTTCCCACAAAGCCTTTGCGACTCCAGACTCTCCCAGATGATTAATACGCCAACTACCATCACTCAGCTTGCTCTCTGCTCCCAGCCTCTCCAATCTCCTGCCCTATGAATTTGTCCAGAGAATTTCTATCCATCCACCTCCTCTGTGAAGCCTTGCCTGGCTCCCTCTGGGAAATGAACCCATCCCCTCTAGACTTCCATCGTTCTTGGTCCGCACTTTTTCTCTTACAGCACTTACCAGAGACTGCCTCATACTGTAGTCACATGTGTTCATGTTGGACTTCTCTACTAGATCAGCTCCTTAATGACACAGGTTGATTCACAGTCGTTCTGTATCCTTTACAGCTCCTGCTGGAGCTTCCTGTACACAGTAGGTGATCAATAAATTTTACTGTCTCACCAATAGTATATGCTTCTTTGTCACAAGTGTACATTTCCCTTCCACTTATATCAAGAGATTTGCATTATCAAAACCATGGGGAGAGGGGACAACCCTGCAAAGCAGATCTTTCCATTGATTCATCAACATTTAACGAACCTATACATCTGAGGCACTGTCCCAGGCCCTGTGGACTCAAAGATGAGTAAGACACACAGCCTTCAGGACTCACAGAACGCAGAACCCAAATTCAAGTGTTTTTTAAAAGTAAAATATACCAGCCAAGTATGGTGATGCATGCCTGTAATCTCTGTACTGTGGGAGGCTGAGGGAGGAAGATAACGAGTTTGAGCCCAACCTGAGCAACTTAAGTCAGATCCTGTCTCAAAATAGAAAATAAATTTTAAAACCTGGATGTAAATCACTGTGAAGGCCCTAAGTTCAAACTCCAGGGAAAAAAATCCCCAACAACAGAAAAGAAAAAAAAGAAAATAATAATAATATAATGCAATTAAGTATAAGAAAGGAGGCATGGTACAGGATCTAGAGGACCACAGGGCTGCATGATGGAGTTAGAAGTGGACAACAGTCAGGTTCACTAACACTCCTATGCAGCAAGTAACAAGTTAACATTCACTATCAGAGCCTCCTGGATGTGTCTACAGTCAAAACACCTATTGGTCTACAAAAGGCATAGGCAGGTTGTGTTGTGAATGCAAATTTTAACTCAAAACTCAAGGAATTCGCTGCAACTGTAAAAGTAATTGTTTTGGCGCCTGCTTGCTCCTAGCTAGCTCTTCGGAAGCAAGTACAGTGAGGGAGCTCTAACAGTTAACGCCTCCAGGAACGTGTGTCAATGCAGAAGAGTTGCAAAGTGTGACTACAGTTTGCAAAGTGTGACTACAGTTTTACTGAAAACCCCCTTTCCCCGGGAGAATCTGCAGCCCAGTTCGGGTCAACAGGCCGATCCGCGATTGTTCCCCAGTTCGCATCTTCCCGCCAGATGGAGGGCCCCACGAGGCAAGTGCTGGGCTCTGGGTCTCGCCCCCCCCCCCCGCGGCCTCCTGGGTGGCCCCGCCTGGACCACAGCGTGTGCTCCACGAATGAATGAAAGGCATCCTTTCTCACTTCTGTTTACCTCTGGGATCTGGGCCTAGGGTCGCTCTCTCGCCTCCAGCTGCAGATCTGAGAGGGGCTGTCGGACACCAACCCTCAGGCATCCTCCCCCCAGCAGCGGACTCCACCCCCTTTAAATCCGGACCCTCAGAAACACTCCTCCTGCCAACACCCACAAGGTACCCCATTTACCTACAAAGAGCCTCCAAGTAGCTGGCAAAGAGAAGTGAGGCTAACACTGCAGCCGCCAAGACGGTAGCTCCGCCAGTGCCTCCGGAACAGGAAGCCAAGGGAATTAAAAACCCGACCATAGAAATCTGTGGCCCAAGTAGGGGAAACGCCTCAGCTCACCGCAGCGCCTTGTACGCGGTGATTGGCGCGTCAATAAGAGCGACGGACGTCCCGACTAATCGTCCCCTTCAAACGCTATAGTGCCCGCCCCCAGCTACTAGTCCTCCAATCCGGAAGCGCAACCGGGTGAGCGGGCGTTTTCTCCGGAGGTGGCGGTGGGGCGGCAGCTGCAGCCTTCTCGGGTGGTCGGCGGGCGCCTCGGCCTCCAGGCATGAGTGTCTCCGCGGAA
Source organism: Heterocephalus glaber (assembly GCF_053883595.1). Lineage (NCBI taxonomy): Eukaryota > Metazoa > Chordata > Mammalia > Rodentia > Bathyergidae > Heterocephalus > Heterocephalus glaber. The sequence continues at coordinate 18,529,389 of NW_028258333.1, forward strand.
CCCCGCGCCTTCCTGCGGCGCTACCCCGAGCTCCCGGTGTGGGTGGTGGAGGATCATCAGGAGGTGAGCGGGTGGCTGCCCTGCCTGGCGCGTCGGGAGTGGCAGCCGGGCGGTTCGACTGCCTAGTCCGGGGTCCCCAGCCTCTTACCCCAGCCCTGCTGTTTCCGTGGGAGGCTGACGCCGAGAACTCGAGCTCGGATCCACGGCACGGGGACAGTACGCGTACTTTCTTGTGTGTGCAGTCTACCTGTGTCTTTAATCACGGTGCCACCCACGGTGAGGCACTCCTGTAATCCGAGCGCACCAGAAGCCCAGATAGGAGGGTGGTCCCGAGTTCGAGACCAGCTTGGAATACACAGTGAAAAAGAAAAGAAAAAAGAAAAACAAAAGCGGAGCCCAGTAGTTATTAACAATACAAAACGTTCCCATTTCATGACTGTGCTGCTATATAGTAGTAAAATTGATCCCTTAAGCTAGATTTCTGGAAGCCATCTGTCTGTCTCGTAGATAGATCTGAGGAATTGGGTTAAAAGTAGCATTAATTGACCGTGGAAGTTCTCTGGATATAAAAAACGATCGGGGCTAGGAATGCACCTCAGTGGTGAACCCCTTCCTTGCCTTGCATGCTTGAGGCCTCGATCTGCAGCACCATGTAAAATGTATTTTTAGAAAGAGGAAGAGAGATTTACTGATGGAGAAAGTTAAGAGAAATGAAAGGGTTGAGCTTCTCGGGACCTAGACATGGTGACTGTGGGCATGAGAGAAGACCAGAGAAAACTTACAAACTGCCTAGCCCAGCGCTGCCACACTGAAGGTACTGAGAAGACCCCAAGACCTAGGGTCCCAACGCGTACAGTTAGTGCTGGAATGGGCATTAACTAGCAGTTTGTTCTTGGGCCCTAGTCCTGACCTACTTTCCCTCATTAACTGATGGATTTGAGATAGGGGCGGGAAGGCAGCTGGAGATGCCAGTTGGAAGTTGTGAGGAAAAAATCAGGTTCAATTAAACTATCTACAATAAACCAATTTTATATTCTTGCCACTTTTAACAACTTGGTGTGGGTAAAATTATGTGCAGTTATGTTTGTGTCTGCACTTGAGCGTGCTCGTGATTTTAGTTCCAATTCTCAATGTGCCCATGTGTGTCTTACAGGTTCTGCCTTTCATATATCGGGCCATAGGATCAAAGCATCTTCCTGCCAGTAATATAAGTTTTTTACACTTCGACTCCCATCCAGACCTCCTTATTCCTGTGAATATGCCAGCAGACACTGTGTTTGATAAGGACACACTGTTTGGGTAATGTGATTTTTGTTAATAAATCTTTTATATGCTTAAAATACAGTTTGGAGTGTATGATAAATAATAAAGGGTAATAGAATTTGCTAAACCCATAGGTTTGGTTTTTATTTGCCTTTTTTATATTACTTAGAACAAGTTACTACAAATGTTTTCTTAAAGAGCTAGATAGTAAATATTTTAGGTTTGCTGCCCATATGTTCTCTGTAACAACTTACTTCTGCCTTTGCAGTGTGAAAGCCAGTACATGCTGTGTAAACAAATGGCAAGAATTCTGTTCTCATAAAACTTTATTTTGAAAAACAACCCAGCCAGTGTTTGCTGAGCTCTAATTTAGAGTACAGAACTTTACAAGTTGAAAAGACTTTGCTAGTGATCTGCTGCTGCTTTTTTTTTTATTAGTCCTTCGTAATGAAAAATAGCAATGACTACTTACAGATTTTGTGCTCTTGTATTGATTAATCTTAGGATATCAACTCACCACTGCTGTTGAACCATCAGGACAAATGTCAATACAACGAAAAAGAGAAATAATACTTTAGTATTTTTAAGAAAATCATTTTAACCTAGTTTTCATCCTGAAAAGTTCTTGGGAACCTCCCAAGGCACCACATTCTGGGACCGGCTGGCTTAAAATTCGTGGATGAGATGACATTTGAGAAAAAACACTTGTTTTAATGTTTCTTCTCTATTTGTTTTTCAGAGAATTAAGTATTGAAAATTGGATTATGCCTGCAGTTTATGCTGGCCACTTTTCCCATGTAATGTGGCTTCATCCCCCATGGGCGCAGCAAATCAGAGAGGGAAAGCACCATTTTTTAGTAGGCAAAGATACGTCTACCACAACAATCAGGTAATGTCCTCATATTTATAAGCATGAAAGGATTTGAATGCTTCTGTCTTACTTTGGGTTCCTAAAATAACTTCCTAATATTCTCTACACACAAGTAGGGTCAGATTCAGCCTTAGCTCCACCAAAAAGAGTTCTTGACATGCCAAAAACAGGTTTTCAAACCTCTTGATCTCCTGTGTGTACCATTTATATTTTATAGCTGGTGAAATTGATTTTTTAATATAATGATCTTCATCCTCTGAGATTGAAATGCATTGATGATAGCTTAAGTCATTGAAGTACATTATAGATTTGTATATTTAATGATACATTTTTCTGTTTCCTTCCAATGTCACTAATGTGTTAAGCTTAACAATTAGGAATGAGGAAGCAAATATTATGTCACTTGGGTGTTTTTTAATAAATCTAATGGATAAATAAATAGATTGTAGGTTTTTTATTAATATGATTAGTTTTGGGTAATTAGTCTGAATTAAATTACAGCACCTCTGACTTGAGTTACACGTTCCTGTTTTGTTGCATAAGCTATTTAATCAGTGTTCTCTATGTATTGTATATGTGATACTGTAATAGCTTTTAAAATATCAGTATGTTTTTCACTTTCTAAATTTTCTTGCAATGGGATGGATAGTTTAAGCATTATAATCACAACTTTCTAGAACTGAAGAATGGTGGGATGAAATGGTAATATATTAAAAATGAAATAGTCTTTCTTACTGAAAATGATACTTTTTGTTTCCACTGTAGCATAAATTTTTCTTACCATTTGCACAGATAACTGTTGTGATATATGAAAATAGAATTTATTATGTAATTTGAAAGAAAAATTAAGACTCAACATATAATAAATATTGTTCATAGTACTGGTCTGTGTGGAAGAGTAGATTTTATAAGTGAGTGGGCCTAATTTAAAATGCAGAATCAAATAATTTTGCTTGACTTGACACAGTATTTGAAACTCTGTGTGACAAAAATATTTGGAGTATTTTGATTATCTCATGATTTTAGTTAATCCTGCAAGTAAAAATTTATGTAATCAACAATAGTCCATATATGCAGTCTGAGATTATGTGTGTATAAACAGGCTCAAAGTAAAATTTCCATTATTAAAAAGAAGATCAATTTAGGGCCAGGGATTTAGCTCAGTGGTTCTGCCTCCTGCCTCACAAGCTCAAGGTCCCAAGTTTGATCCCCAGTACCAAAAAGAAAAAACAAAAAAGAAAATCAGTTTGGGTTAGGGATAAACCCTCTTAGGATGGTATAGTTTTGTTTTTATTGGGTTTTTTTGGTACCAGAAAGCGAACTCAGGACCTTGTGCTTGCAAGATAGGCATGGTGCCACTGAGCTAAATCCCTGGCCCAGGATGGTACAGTTTTTAATAAGCTTGAACATCCATCTATTTTTCATACAACTGTATATGCTAGGTGTGGGCAGGTGGGATGTAAATACTGTCATTTTTGCTTGATGAGGGTATATCTCTGGAAAAAGTATACTAGACTATACTGTTGTAAGTGTTTACCAAGGCATAATATAGTTGAAATGTGGAGAACATGCCACTGTGCCTAGAATCAGAAATTCCCCTGGGCATGGTGGTGCACCCAGTCCTGGATACCCGGGAGGCTAAGGCAGAAGGATCACTTGAGGCAAAGAGTTGGGGGTCCAGTCAAGGAAAGGTGAGGAGGGAAAGGGAGAAAGAGACAATAAGAAAAAGAGACAGGTCTGCAACTGGTGGAATGCATGCTACAAGTGCATGGATAGTTTTAGGTTGCTTTTCATGTTGAACATATTATGGTTGTATAGAGTCTAACAAAGCTTTGAATGTCAGAGGGAGCTTTTTTGAAGACAATTTATTTTCAACTGTAGCTTTCCTCTTAAGTGATTTTGGATAAAGATTCAGCTGGTATGAGAGAAACTAAAGTAACACTGGCTTAAGCAAAGGGGTTTGTTTCTTTCTGTTGTTAGAGTTCACCACCACAGTCCAAGCCTACGTGGCAACTCCACAGTTTGGGGAACTCTACTTTCTTCCGTGTTTAGGTTCCACTGTCTCCAGAGTCCTAGTCTAAGCTAACTTGCCCCTTCCATGTTCGCCTGCCAGCCAGCAGAGTGGGAGAGCAAGGCTCCAGACACTTTTCTTCCATTCAGCGCCACTGGCCGGCATTTAGTCAAATGGCCATAGCTAAACTGAATTGTACTCTTCACTTTGGGCAGTGGTATGCCCAGCTGAGGATTTGGAGAATGATATTTCTATAAAAGAACAGAAAGAACAAATGCTAATGACAGTTCTCAGTTTTTGTCAAATATATCTCTTGTATCTGTACTGCTGCAGTGAAATGTCAGCTAATTTGTCCATTCTTCTTTAAAATGATTTTTTCTTCCAATCCAGGGTCACAAGTACAGATCATTACTTCCTAAGTGATGGTCTCTTTGTACCTGAAGACCAGCTAGAGAACCAAAAACCATTACAATTGGATGTAATTATGGTAAAGCCTCATGAACTTTGTGCCAATCAAGAAAATGCTGCAGTGTCTTCTGCAAAGAAGCCCAAGCTAGCATGGGAAGATTCGGCAAACACTGCCTTCGCCCACTGTGACTCTTATTCAGAAGGACTGGGAAAGGACACAGGAGCACAGAGCATGGGCCAAGCTTGCCAAGAGCCGTCGTGTTCATGCCCTTGTTCTTCTGAAGGTCAGCAGTGCCAGATGACAGCCTGCACTCAGGAGATTCTGGAAATTTTGAAGAAAGGCAATGCATTTATTTTAGATATTGACTTAGATTTTTTTTCTGTCAAGAACCCCTTCAAAGAAATGTTCACTCAGGTAGGCACTATTTTTAAAACATGGATCTTGAGAATTACATGGTACTTCTCTAGATTAGGGCATAGGAAACTTTTTGCAAATAACCAGATAGTAATTATTTTAGGTTTAGGAAGCTGCACTTTATCACATACTCTCCTTTTTTTTAATCTTTTAAAATTATATACAGTTTGAGCATTCCTGATTCCAAAATCAAAAATGCTCCAAAAGTCAGCATCTTTTGAGAATCATGATGAAATGCACTAGTTAAATCTATCCAGAATATTCCAAAATCCAAAAATCTCCAGAATCAAGCTGGGCACGTTAGCACACTATAATCTCAGCACTGTGGGAGGCTGAGGCAGGAAAATCACAAGTTTAAGCCCAGCCTGCGCCTGAGCAGCTTAAGCTACTTAACAATACCCTGTCTCAAAATTTTAAAAAAAGGCTGAGCGTGTAGCTTAGTAAAAAGGCTCTGAGTTCAATCCCCAGTACCACAAAAAAAAAAAGAAATCCAAAATCTGAAATACTTCTGGTCCCAAGCATTTTGGATAAAGGATGCTCAGTCTTCATTATACTTAAGAATTTAGTAGGTATGTTTTTAATATCATAAAGAAAGATAGTAGAGAATTCTGTTTGTTATGTCTATTATAAACTCTGTGATCTTGGGAAAGTTACTTAACCTTTTAACCTGCAGTTTTTCAGCTATAAACTAGGAATAATAATACGTGGCTGGTTGAAGAGATAGCTCAGTGGTAGGGTACTTGCCTAGCATGCACAAGGCCCTGGGTTCCATCCCTAACACTGCAAAACAGTCAGACCCAACTCATAGGATGGTAGGATTAGTAAAGCACTGAGAATAGTGCTAAACATTGTATTTAGTAAGTTTCACTTCTTAGATAGGACTTCTCCCTGGCGTTAGCCTTAAATAGGGTTATTTGGCCCAAGTGTATCCACCTACTAATGAAACTGTCTGGTTGTGCCAAACAAGGGGAAGCATTATCCTACAGAGTCTGGGTATGGCAGGCATCTTTCTTCCTTTGAGTGGAACTTCCTAAGAGAAGTTTTGTAGTTGCCAATCTGCTTCCAGTAATGTCTTTAAGTCTTAAGTAGGGTCTTCAAGTGGTGTCCATTTTCCTTCCACTGCTGGAAAAATGGCTGTACCCTGAAAACGTTTTTATCATCATCAAAGATGTGTACACCTCCTATAAACAGCTAAAATGTATTAAGATCCTAGAATATATCCATCTGTATGATGGGATGTTATTTTCATCTCATGACCAAGTAGCTACCTTGTCTTCCATAATGAATATTATACTTTATTCTCATGCCCAACCAGGTAAGAGTTGCCCTGAAGAAATTCTGTTTACAGCGGAAATCTATAATATACATTTTGCCTGATTCTCCAAAACAAACCATTGAATAATTACATAAGATGCACTCCTTCTGTCTACATGCAATCTGTCTTTCATGTAAAGCATATCACTGAAAAAAATTAACCTTAGATGTTTTGTTTTCCAGGAGGAATACAAAATCTTACAAGAGCTCTACCAATTTAAAAAGCCTGCTAGCAACCTAACTGAGGTATCAACCATTTGTTTCTTCTGGATTTTATGCATTTATTGTCTAGTAGTATCTTGTAACTTTTTAGCGTGATCTTAAAGGACTGTCCAAATTCTGTGTGTGTGCATTTGTTTATTGGTCAAGCCCATTAGTATATGAAAATGATGTATTAAGGATTTTCACTATATAGGATTTCATTTGTTTTTTGAAAGAATAATTGTATATTCTCAGCTTTTCAATGTATTTAAAGGAAGATTTGGTAGATACTGTTGATACTCGAATTCATCAGTTAGAAGACTTAGAAGCAGCTTTTGCTGATTTGTGTGATGGTGATGATGAAGAAACTGTACAGAGATGGGCTTCAAACCCTGGGTAAGGTCCCAAATCATTTTCTTTGTCTCCAGGTCTACTAATTGTCAGTCCTAAACAAATTCCTAAAATTGATAGGTAAATTGCTTTTTAAAAATGAAAATTTAGCCAGGTGTGGTGACACACACACTCTTGGAAGCTGAGGCAGGAGGGCTGCAAGTTAGAGCCCATCCTGGGCAGCTTAGCAACTTAGCAAGACATGTCTCAAAATAAAAATGGCTGGAGCTATAGCACAGTGTGAAGACCCTGGGTTCAATCCCTATTGCAACACAGGTTCACCAGTGGTAGTATTTATTGAGTGTTTTTAGTGTAGTCTGTATCTAAGGATTTCCCTTGCATTGTGTCATTGTTTTCCTTACTACGACCTATGGATACATTATTACTGTGTTCATTTTATAGATGAGGAAACCCAAGGCACAGAGTTTTAAGTAAGTTTCCCGAAGTCATATCGTAAGCGGACATGCTTTTAGTTGTTGTGCAAGAGCTGACCCTAAGCATATTACACTAGGTCTTACAGAGAATTAAAGATGAATATATGGGTAGTCCCTGTCCTAAATAGAATAAGAAAGAAAAACTAATCCATCAACAGAGAATTAAATTACTTGACAAGTAAATTCAATAGGAAAATTGGCTTCCTTTAAGAATAGCTCAATGAAGAAGTGATAAATGTTTGAGGTAATGGATATACATACCAATTACTCTGATGTGACTGTTGCTTAGTATTTACATGAGTAGAAGTACCACATTGTATCCTATAAATATGTACAATTATGTGTCAACTTAAAAAAAAAAAACAAATAGCCCAGCTACAAGTCGTGGAGTTTATTTTCAATCTGTTCATGACATGAGGGAGGAAGATTTGAAGGCCTGATTCTTCATCTAATCATTCATGTGGCCGATTCTCATATTTTAACATTATTTTGAAAATAATGAAAAGTCCTATGAAACCTGATATGAAAGAATAGTTACTTTTTCTCTAACATGTCTTGTAAACTAGGCCAGAAAACTAAAAACCATTAAACAAAATTTTTATCCTTATACACACAGGAAGACCAGACTGACTTATTGTACAATTAGTCACCCACACACTATAGTGAACAATTGCTTATAAAAAAATCTGTTGTAGGGCCAAGGATTTAGCTCAGTGGTTTCATCGCCTGCTGTGCAAGTGTAAGGACCGAGTTTGATCCCCTGTACCAAACAAGAAAAAAAAAAATCTGTTGTATTATAACATATAATAAGAGGTTAGGATCATAGTGTGTTTAGGTCAGAATATGAACAACTCCTTAGATTTGTCATGTGATGCTTATTAAAACTAATTCATCAGTGAGCTGGTCATGGTGCCACATGCCTTTAATCCCACCACTTGGGAGACTGGGGCAGGAATATAGCAAGTTTGAGCCTACCCTGGGGAAAGTAGCAAGACCCTGTCTCAAAGTTTAAAAATTAAAGGTGGAGGGGATGTAGTTCCCCCATACTGGGAAAAATAATAATAATAATAATAATAATAATTTATCAGCACTCTGGAAGAATACTGAAACTGGGATAGTAGTTGCTTCTGGCGAGATGAATCCTAAGAGATGAAGTATATGAGCAAGAAATACTTTCTTTTGCCATGGATGTGTATTACCTATTGAACATACTCACTGTAAATTTTACTTTAAAATAGTCAGACATTCCTGAAATGTAAGTATCACAAAACTTTCATTATTTTCATTAAGGAAAGCAGTGGTATGGAAAAATAATTCATAATAGTTTAATCACATCGGTAAACATTGATCAGACACTTTAACATCAGTTAATGATTTTTCTTTTCAGTATAGGGAGTTACTTCTAAAAATTATTGTTTTTTTGGTTTTGTGTTTGTTTTTGTATCGAGGATCAAACTCAGGGCCTCATGCATGCGAGACAGGCAGCGGCACCACTGAGCTAAATCCCTGGCCCTAAAAATTATTCTTTTTTTGAAATTATGATGGGAGAGGAAGATAGAAAAATAAATTACAAGATATGAGTCCTAGAAATATTGAAGACTACCCACTATTTTGTGACTTTACAAAGTCTGAAGCCAAGTTTAAAACTTAAACAATATCAAAAATAACCATAGATACCTTAAAATCTTGGATTTAGACCATTAAAGTGTCCCTTCCCCCGAAACTCAGTGACTGCTGAGCGTGCCTGGGTAGCACTTCAGCGCCCACAAGAAGCCCTGTTGGGAACGCAGAGGTTCAAGGAGACTAGTTGGAGTGGTGGGGAACAAGAGTAGCACAAGGAAACGTGGGGGGATGCAATGGAGAACATTTATCTCTTCATATTTTAAGGTGACATCAAGCACCTTTCCCTTTCCTTCCTAAATATACAAAGCACGTTGTCCAACGTAAGTGTACAGTGTAATGTATCATTTGCTACTGTAATTTTAGTTGAGGTAGTTGTGGTTTCTAATTGAGTGGGTTGGCTTTTTTCCAGAATGGAATCACTGGTTCCACTTGTACAGAGTTTGAAAAAACGTATGGAAGTGCCAGACTATGAAATGGTAAATATTTATATTAAAGTGTAAAACTAACCCTTTTTAAAGGCAGTTTTTTGAGTAGAACAGTTTGCTTTTTGTTAAGATAGTTCATTTTTGAAATGAAGTCTGTGTAAATAGGGAAGGGTGGAGGGGGTGAAGGGCGCACAGGTAACGAGGGAAAAATAAGAAGCAAGATACATCAGGTACAGGTACAAGCACCCAATGATAAATGTAAACGTATTGAATACCTAAAATGTACCAATAAAAGAATTTAAGGGGAAAAAAAAAGATAGTTTATTTTTATTTCTGTTCCTAAAGTCTAGATGAATTACTAAGAAAAGAAATAGGTGAAAAAATAGAACAATTTTTAGAAAGCAGAATACTGGAAAAGTTTTCTAGAAAAAACATGCTTTTCTCAATTCAATATACGATGCAACAGTGCTGTTACTCTGTTTTAATTTTGTCGACAGATCTCTCTTCACCAGAGAAGAGTAGGTGCAGAATCTCTAAAGCTGTTCATTTCTTAGTGATTTCAATTTATACTCCCTTTGTCCTTCTTTTTTTTCTTTCTTTGAAAACTTCTGATTACAGAAACCAAAAGAAAAAGATAGGAGAGCTGTGGCTACTACAGTTTGAGTATGTCAGCTCTGAATCCTGTGGCCAAAGACACTTATAATCATAATTTCTTCTGTTTTTACATTATAGTCTTCAAAGCTTTTTTTCTTTTTTCCATTTTACCCAGTACTTCAGATGAGAAAACGAACTTGAAAGTTCATTCTCAGATTTTATGCCAAGAACTGAGACCTTCAGCTGCTCTGCCTCTTAGTTTAATGCGGACTCTTTTACTTCAATAAGAGGTGTTTTACTCTTTTCTTTGGCTATGGGATCCATCAGACCTCCTTATTTGAGCTGATGTTTAAGTTATTAATGCTTAATTTAGAAAAGTAAAAATACCAGCAAAAGAATTTCTTGGTTAACCATGAAGTAATCCCAGACCCATTTTTGTTTGAGAATGTTAAGAATGAGAGTTAGAAGACGCATGGGGTTTGAAAATGCTTTCAGTTCATGTGATATTATCAAATATATCTTCAGGCAAGTGTGCTTTAATCATTGCATCTAGACATTTTTATTGTTAGGGGGTTCTGTGTAGTGTTTTTTCGGAGAAAGGGATGACAAGGGTTTAGTCACATAACCAAATATGATGTGCTTATGGCTGCATGATGAGAACACTTGGGTGGTTTGATTATTTTAGGGAAGGAACATGAAGACTCCATCATTACCGATTAAATCATTGGAGAATATCTAAAACCACCAATAAAATAGTGTGTTTTTCACACTTTGCTCTTATGTACTTTAGGCAGAATTATGACATATTTGAGCTCTAGTTTTCAAAACATTAAAGCTAATATTGCAAAATAGTAGTCAGTGAGCCTTATTTCTAGTTTTGGGGAATAATCTACTTTAATGCTAACCCTAGACCATTTACGTTTAAAACATACAGATACTAGTAATGTACAATTATACATAAAGGATACACAACAAAACTATGTTCAATAAGGCAGAAGGAAGACTCTCTTCTCAAAGCTCTGAATATAAGGTACATGCATTTGAAAAGCAAATAAAATAATATGATTAAAAAAAGGGGAGAATATTACAGTTGTATATCAACTTTTAAACTCTTAAGTGAAATATATAATTTACCAGAAATTTTGAGTTATCAAAAATGACTGAAAAGACAGGGAAACTAAGTGAACCCATAATCAAAAACTCATGAATTATTAGTGCTACAAAAGCAGGCCCAGATGAGTATGTAGCCAGTTCTACCAAAATTTCAGAGAGCAGATAACTTCTATGACTTAGAAACTGCTAAGGACAAAAACAATCTCTTCCCATTAAAAAATTAAAAGATTTGTCAGCAGGGCCATTACTGATTAAAGAATCTTTCACAACCACAAAGTCTTAGAATGTAATCTTTAATTGTCTTATTTTCAGGTTCACCAAGCTGGTCTAACCTGTGATTATTCAGAACTTCCTCACCATATCAGCACAGAACAAGAAATTGAGTATCTTATTCAGTCTGTGTATTATTTACTGAAAAAATTACCAAAACCTACTCTTGTGACAATTGCAAGGTAAGCATAGTAGGCTGAGTAACAAGACATCTTTGGTGGCAAAAGGAACTTGGTTAATGGAAGGATTTTGAGATGAGATTAACTGAGTGGGCCCAGTATTATCACAACAGCCCCAGTAAGAGGGAGACAGGAAGGTCAGAATCAGAGAGAGTACATGCGTGGAAGGTGCTACACTGCTGGGTTGGAAGATGGAAAATAAGGGCCACAAGCTGTGGATTGCTGGCGGCCGCTGGAAGCTAGGAAAGGCAGAAAACAGATTTCCCTATATTAAAATGCCACATCATACTCCCATCTTTAAGCGTCACTAAACGTAGCAGTCACAAATGCAGACAGATACCTATGTGTTACATTGACCAAATACCACAAACCACGCCACCATAATGACATGATTGTTCCAATTCCTGAACAAACTTTTAAGTCCAGTCCTTTCTCGATTCACAGAGTAATTGCACTTCTGGAAAATTTAGTTCATATTTAATCCATTTTTAAAAATACCTTTTGTTCATACGTAAAAGTGTTAAGCTGTAAGCTTGATAAATTAACCAGTTTCTTGCATTTGTGAATATTTCATGCACTTTGAAAGTATGCAGGACACAGGACAATGATTGATATTCAACTGTCCTGCATTTGCAAGCCTCCTAGCAGCCCAGCCCTCTTGTCCTGGTCACCTGACTGTCAACAGCATTCTTCTAAAAATTATGACAATCAGAAATATACCTACCCAGTTGGGGATGTACCTCAGTGTTAGAGCACTTGCCTAGCATGTGTGAGACCCTGACTTCAATCCGTACCACCACGATAAATGGAAGAGTTAAAGACATCGTATTACAGTGATACATGCATAGCCATGTTTATAGCAGCACAATTCATAACAGTTAAATCTTTGAAGCAGCCTATATGCCCATCAACAGATGAGTGGATAAAGAAAATGTGGTATTTATATACAGTAGAGTACTACTCTGCCATAAAGAAGGGTAAGTTGAGTCATTTCTAGGAAAATGGATGCACCTTGAAAATGTAATGTTACCTGACGTGAAAGCTTAAGTATCACTTGGTTTCTCTTATATGAGAAATCCAAAATCCAAATAAAGAGCTAAACATAGATAATAGGAAGTAGATCTTTTGCAAATGAGAAGGGCTCCAAGAGGTAGAGGGAAGGGAAGGGGATGAAAAAAGAATGAGAGTGTTATAACATGCACCAATTCCCCATGATGAATGTAATCATTATGTACTGCAAACGTGTACTAATAAAAAATAAAAATTGGGGAGAAGTGTACTTTGGGATTTCTAAACATCCTCTTGGAGAAAGCTCCCATCCAGAACCGTTCTGTTTTGTTCCATTTTGTTTTGTTTTGTTTTGTTTTTTAAAACAATGTCTCACAGTATAGTTCAGGCTGGCTTCAAACTCATGGAGATCTCCTGCCTCAGCCTCCAGAGTGCTAGGATTTCAGGCATGTTCCATCACACCCAGCAGGAACCATCTATAAGTGTTCTGTTTTGGTTTTGGTACCGGGGATCAAACTCGGGTCCTTGCGCATGCGAGGCAGGCGGCGGAACCATCTATAAGTGTTTAAAAGAAGTGAGAAATCATTTTGACAGCATTGAAATCTCATATTTGATAAGACTTATAAATTAATATTTTATATTTTTATATGTGACACTTTCAGGACATACACATTAGCCATGTGTATATGTCAGTATTTGATAACTTAACATGTTCTCTATCATTTACTTACTGTGATAAGTACATTTAAATTTTCACCTCAAGCCACAAAAGTAACCTGGTCACTAGAGAATGCAATGAGTTTGCTTGCAAATTATTTCTTTAAGTCAGAAATACTTGTTTGAAGAGCTAGGCTACTGTCTAATTCCAGTTCCTTCAAAAAGATTCCCATGCCACTCTTCTCAGCCCATGCACCAGTGATTTTCCTCGCCCCAGTCCAGACCCAGGTGACAATGATCACGTGAGTTCACATCTTCATCGAGCTGTGAGTGGCAGCAATATTTTAAGGGCCCGTTGCAAATCACGTTTTCCTAGTGAGATCTAGAAAGACTCCCAAGGTGCGGATTCTGCCCCACCCTACTCGGCTCCTTTCTCCTCCATGCAGCCTAGGAAACAATCCCGACAGCACATCCTGCATTTTATTTTTGACCAAGCCATGGATCCTTTATACTTGTCTAGATAACAAGTTGTTTTAGAAGTAGGACCCTTTTTATCAGTTGGAAAGCCCCCACTCTTGCATACAGCTGATAGAAGAAGAATAAAGATGCCTGGCCGCTAAGATCATAGGCTCCTTTGTTCTCAAATAACGTCTCCCTCTTGGGAAATGACTAGGACTGTAGCTGTTAAGCACAAACCACTGGGTTTCAGACCTGTTACCAGCACTTACTAGCTAAGTAACCTTGCACAAATGAATCTCTCTTTGGTTTAGATTTCTTTAAAGGCATGATAATTATACCTATTTTATAGAATTGGTGAGAAAATTCAAGAGCGTAAGTCATGTAAAGCACCTGACTTATAGGATAAACATTTAGTAGCTTTCAACTGTTATTCCAGAATTCAACTCACCTGCATTTCAGTTTCACATTGCAGTCAACCCATGCACACATTTCCTCTCTGTACAGTATGATTTTATCCTGTTTAATGTGTATTTTTCTTTTGCTTTCTCTTCCTTCTAGGTCAAGTCTAGATGATTACTGTCCTTCTGAACAAGTTGATCACATTCAAGAAAAGGTCCTTAAAGTGCTGCACTCCCTCTATGGAACCCTGAACACTCACCTGGTGTATTCAGAAGAGTCTGCCCCAGCTTGAACAAAACACTAGGCTACTGCATCTTGCTATAGTAACCAGGTTTACATTAACTTATTTGTAAATGAGTCTTCCAGAGAACATTTTTATACTAACTTGCAGTTGAAATCTTTAGGATATTTTGAATCTCCAAATACCATCAGTTGTTGAATGATGGTAATTTTGTTTTGCTTTGCATCAAGTCTACTAACTCCAGTGGGCAGTATTATTGCTTAACTGTCTTCCTTCTATTATTGTCTTTTTGTGAGGGTTTCTTACCCCTTTTCTCTGTAGGTCAGTTGGACTGTATGAGATTTGTTCATGTGTTTATTCATTCATCCAACTCCTGCATATTAAGCACTTATGTGTGCCAGACATTATTACCTGTGCTGGATGTATGGAGATAAATAGAATGAACAAAGCCCAGCCCTCCTCTGGGAGACCCATGAGAAACAAATTATGGTTTGTAAACAGTGTTAAAAAGGAAAGGATTAAAAAAAAAAAAAAAGGAAAGGATAACCACAAACATGTCTTAGGCATACTTAGTACTCAGGGTACCTGGCCTTATAGGAAGGTAACATTCTTAAAAGTTACTACCAAAAGAAAAACAAACCTTACCAGTCCATAAAAATACAAGAAATTTACCTTTTTTGAGACAAGGTCTCACTGTGTAGATCACTCCAGACTTGAACTCACTAGGTAGCCCAAGCTAGCCTTGAACTCAGGGCAATCCTCCTGCCTGTCCTTGGGGTGCTGAGATTATAGGCTTGAACCACCATGCCCAGCTTCCAGCAATGCTTTTTGTTTTTTTGGGTTTTTTGGTACTGGGGATCAACTTGGGTCCTTGCGCTTGCGTAGCAGGTGGCGAAACCACTGAGCTAAATCCCCGGCCCCCAGCAATGCTTTTACTAAAGAGACCCTGTTAAATTAATGTGACTATCTTAGTTACTTTTCTCATTGCTGAGATAGAATACCCAGCGTCCACACATTAGAGGAGGAAAGGTTTATTTCAGCTCACAGTTTGCAAAGGTGTTAGTCCAAAGTCTGCTGGCTTCAGGGCAGGGTGGCATGACAGGGCATTGCAGAGGAGAAACAGTCCATGGTAGTCCAAAGCAGAGCAGGTAGGAGGTGGCAGCAGCAGCAGCATCAGATTTCCCTTTCCTTTTATCCCATTCAGGCTACAAGCCTTTTGGATGGTGCCACCCACACCCTAGGTGGAGCTTCCGATATCCCCACCTAGATCAATGCAAAGTAGATTTAGTTATCACACACCCTAATCCAGTGTCACACAACCATGATCCAGACACCTCCCAAAAGCCCCACCTATGAGCACACAAGGCTTTGGGGGAACATCTAGATATAAGCCATAACAGTGACCAAACAAAAATTTACTCTATCTGTTGTTTTGTTTTGGCTTTTTGTTGGTTTGTAATTGTTACTAATTAGAAGAGTCCTTGGAGTTCTGCTTCCAAGTGACCATTGTGGTTATCAAGAATAATCCCTGAATGCCACCTTATTGGCAGTTTCAGTTGATTTTTTTTAAGATAAACCAGCTTTTTCTTTAATTCTGAACCAGATACAGTGTCACATGCCTGTAATCCCATCTACTCAAGAGGCTGAGGCAGGAAGATCACAGCAAGATCCTTTCTCAAAATAAAAAAGGAAGTGGGGATATAGCTCAGTAGGTTCAATCCCCAGTAACACCCACACACACAAAAAAAACTTTTAATACTGACCTATGTAAATACCTCCCACATAACTGTCTTCCATCAGCCTCCATATAATGTAACTGAACACAGTGGGTTCACCCTTTGGCAATTGCAAAGCCAATAAGTACAACCAGGAGATTAAAAAATAAAGTGAAGGGCTGGGGATTTAGCTCAGTGGCACTGTGCCTGCCTCACAAGCACAAGGTCATGAGTTCAATCCCCAGTACCAAAAAAATAAATAAAATTTTAAGAATAAAATGAAGAAAACTTATAGCAAGTAAGGAGAGCGTGAGGGATATTTTCCAGTGCAGTGGCCCTTCCCAAACAAAAACCGGGGATTCTATGGAAGAGACTTATTCCTGTTCACACTGGAGACCCTTGTGACCTTGTGTAGAGGTAGGGGGATATTCCTCCCCAGCCCCGTCCCCATACTGAGGATTGCACCCAGAGCCTCATGCATGCCAAATGAGAGCTATACCGCTGAGCTATATCCCCAGCCGTGCGGCTGGTGTATTCTTACGCATGTCCACTTAAAGATCATGCTTCATATCTTGTGTGTTTGAAAATGGGGGATGAGAATGCCTCCAGGGTGGAGGATTTAGCAAACAGTATGCTGAGCAAGATTCACCCTTAGTCACCCAGAAGAGTGGGCAGTGATTTGGGCTGGTTTAAAGCAATCCTGTGAGTTCCTTGCCATTATCTCTGGGGAGCGTTATCTGAAAAAAAACAACTTGAAGGGCCGGCATGTGTTGTTCCCCCACTCGCACTGCCAACAGGTATTTCACACTATGAGTTCCTGCCTTACAGTTTAACAGCGTTAGTTATGGAACTTCTTTTCTCTAGTTGCCAAAGCCCCTACCCCAGTATGCCTTTTTTCAGTAACCATTTTAACTACCTATTCACTTCTCTTTGAAAGTGCGAGGTGACATGGCATGTAAAGAAAAAAGAAAACAACATCCATCCATCTCAGCACAGCTTTTCATTTGCATGTAGCTTTCAGGCCTGCAGAGTTGCATGTAGCCGAGAGCATAGTGTGTTATCCCGACTTGCACTTTGTGGCTCATACTGTACTCAAGGAGACACTGCTATTGCCACTCACTAGATGGCACCAGGCCCCATGTTTGAAATGACTGTAATTTGCAGTGAATTTTTCTTGTCACCAAGTTGATTTCCAAAGACTGATAGTATGAATGCTTATTTGTGTTGTGAAGAGCAGAACAAACTGATTGACCTTTCCTCTTTTATGAAACACTATACCAGAAAGGTTATGTTCTTATAAAATCAGAATTGCAAAATTGTGCTATTTATTTTTAAATTTTGAAAATTTCTGTTGAGTTCTATAAATAGGCATTATTTTTATGAGTAAATTATTTTGTGTGTTAAATTAAAAAGTGTGTTTTGAAGTTCTTTAAAAGACTTACAATCAAACAATAGCACTAGTGGTGTCCGATCTCAGTGTGGAGGTCATTGATTTTTGAACTCTAATGTGATTCATCATGGTAATTCAGGTTGAATAAATAGCAGCAGCTTCTTTTATCAGAGACTCAGATTTTTTAGGTCTCATGTTTGTAATTGTTTCCCTGAAGAATTCAGTCCCTACTTATTAAATAAAACCAAATTACCAAATTATACCTGCTCATTCCAAAATAGGAAGATATTTAATCAAGATAGCCTTCGCTTGTGTTGTGAGTTCTAGCGAGAGAATGAGGGTGGGTACAGATGCTCCGGAAGCATGGGATTTGAAGACTGAGTTAAATGTAAGTGAGGCCTGGGGCCTGATTCTTAGTAAGTATATACTTCCTTCCCAGTGTCCTAGGTTCTCAGGGAGGCCTGCACTGACACCGGTCACTCTTTCTACGGAATTGCGCCTGGTCTTCGTTTTGTTTTAGCAGCAGTGGCCCTGGGTCTCTAGGAACGGAGTGATCATTGCCAGGAGTTTAGTCAGTGCTGGGTTTCAGGTATGGACATGGAAGATTTATTTATTCACCAAGTGTTCTAAGAGAAAGCACTTTAGCTGAAAAGCCGTGCATGGTGCCACACACCTGTAATCCCAGCACTCGGTAGGCTGAGGCAGGAGGATCACTATGAGTTCAAGGCCTGCCTGAACTACATAGGGTGACCCTGTCTCAACAGAAAAAGAGAAAGCACTTGTATCAAATTTGAACAACTTTTTCTGGACATCTTTCAAGATGCTGGAAATACCCTCCTCTC
This sequence comes from Heterocephalus glaber, assembly GCF_053883595.1. Classification (NCBI taxonomy): domain Eukaryota; kingdom Metazoa; phylum Chordata; class Mammalia; order Rodentia; family Bathyergidae; genus Heterocephalus; species Heterocephalus glaber. The sequence goes on from NW_028258333.1 coordinate 18,547,611, forward strand.
CTCTCAAAAAGTGCCCTGATCAGCCTTTTCTCTTTTTTATTTATTTAAAGTGTATAACATTACATATATGTAAATATATGAATATATGGTGGAATGATTACTGTGGCCAAGTAACTAACATACCCATCTTCTCACATGATCTCCAAGTGTGTCCATGTGTGTGCATCAAGAGCACCTAAAATGTACTCCCAGCAAAAGCCCCAAATTCAATACAGTATTATCGGCTCTACTCTTGGACATTTGAGCTCATTGCACATATCTACAGCCTTGTTTCCTTTGACCCAAATCTTCATTCTTCCTCTTCTCCCTTGTTTCTGGTAAGCACCATTTTTCCTGTATTCACTGTATTTCCTGTATTTTTTTTTTTAGATTCCACATATAAGTGCCAGGATTGGCTCTGTAAATACTGAATACAATACGCATTGTATCTTGCTCAAAGACCTTGGCCATCTGCAGTACAGTGCTGCTGCTGCAGTACTTGTTTCTCTTTTCTTTCTTTTTTTTGAGACAAGGTCTCACTATATATCTCAGGGCTGGCCTTGAACTTACTGTTGCGTAGCCCAGGCTGGCCTTGAACCCTCAGTGATCCTCCTGCCTTAGCCTCCGGGTGCTGGAATCACAGGCTTGCGCCATCAGGCCCATCTGCTGTGCTTGTTTCTCAACTAATGGCCTCCTGGTGGGCAGCCTCTGTGCTTTTGCAGTTCAAGCTGCGTTCCTAGGATTCCTAACCTCAGCACTGGACCTTCCCATTCCATTCATCCTTGAGTTCAACAGAAGCTATGTGGACTGAGGGGCTCCACGCACTGGCACACAGAAGGTCTTTGAGCGGTGACTGTTCCAGTCACTGACTAGAAGGCTGCATTCTGTGCATCATGAGCTTGGATCCTGTCGTCCAGAAGCCGGAGCCCCACTGCACAGGCTAAAGCAAGGTTGTGGCAGCCAACCCCACTTCCTGTGCACTCAGCCAACTTCCAGCTACAGCATCTACTCTGCGTCTAATCCCAAAGTGCCCTTGTGCAGCAGTGAGGTTGCAGAAGCCTGTCCACTGGCCATGGCACTACTTGGAAACAGCAGCAGCCAGTTCCATGCAACTCATTCCCAGACTGAAATGCAGTGGAGTGGTTTTAAGCATGGTTTCCAGAGGCCCGTTGCCTGCTCCATGGTTCCCTTCTCTGTGTCCCAGCTGTGTAACCTCTTAGACCTCAGCTTCCCCTTTTATGAGAGATCTTAGCCAGGTGTGGTGGTGCATGCCTGCAATCACAGCACTCCGGAGGCTGAGGCAGGAGGGTCGCCACAAGTTTGAGGCTAGCCTGGACTACACAGTGAGTTCAAGGCCAGCCTGAACTATGTAGTGAAACCCTACCCCAACAAAACAAAACAAAAAAATTGAGAACTCATCAGGATATTGTGACGAATATCACACCCTTCACATAACAGTCTTTCAGTAGCATTAGCCATTTCTAAACTCAGCTCTACCTGGAATAACCTGTGACGGCCATGCTAGATGCTGCTGCTCATCACATGCCTCTGCAAAGACTGACAGTTTCCAACCACATATGAGTTCTCGCAATCGTTAATGAATAACAGAACTTAAAGATTAAATGTTTTTCTTCAAAGAAGATAGGTCCTTGCTCATAACAAAAGAAACAAGCCAGGTGTGAATGCCCATGCCTATAATCACAGCACTCTGGGAGGCTGAGGCAGGAGGATAGCAAGTTTGAGCCCAGCCTGGGCAGCTTAGCAACTTATCAAGACCTTGTCTCAAAAAATTAAAAAGGGCTGATGGTGTAGCTCAGTGCAAAGGCTGTGAGTTCAATCACCAGTACAAAAAGAAGGGAGGGGACAGAACAGAGGGCTTTAAACAAAATTACTCATAATTTAAAATTTCTTATTAAAGGCAATTTTTGAAAATTTTATTTTATTGGTACATTTTAGATATACAGTATAATGGCATTCATCATTGGAAATTTGCACCTTTACATAATCTCGCTTGGTTCTTATTTTTTCCCCCTTCCCCTGCCCTCCCTTCAACCTCTCCGTCCCTCCCTATTTATAAAGACTTTGTTTCGTTTCCATTTTTTCCGTTTCTCATATTCCATTCCCTTCTTTCCTTTCCCCTACCCCTCCCACTTCCCCTTCCCCTTTGTCCCTTTTCTTCCTATTTCACATTATCTGTTATACCTTTTAGTCCTTATTTACACTTTCAGTTACACTAGAGAAACTATTCGTATTTACACGTGTGCCCTATTTATTCCACTTAAGAGTATTGCCTTAATGTGCATCTATTTAGCTATAAATATCTAATTTCTCATTTTTTATGGCTGAGTAGTACTCCATTTTATTTTTAAAAAACACGTTTTCTTTATCCAGTCTCTAGTTGATGGGCATTTGGGCTGTTTCCAAGTTTTAGCTATCACAAAGTATGCTGTTATGAACATGGGTGCACATATATCACTGTGGTATGATTCTTTTAATTCTTTGGGGAAGATCCCCAGCAGTGGAATAGCGGGGTCAAATGGGACCTCTAGTCCTAGTTCTTTGAGGTATCTCCATACTGATTTCCACAGTGGTTGCACCAGTCTACACTCCCACCAGCAGTGGAGCAGGGTCCCTCTTTCCTCACAGCCCCACCAGCATTTGTTATTGGTTGATTTCATGATAGCAGCCATTCTTTCTGGAGTGAGGTAGAATCTCAGCGTTGTTTTCATTTGCATCTCTTGAATGACCAGTGATGTTGAACATTTTTTCATGTTTATTTGCTATTTCTACTTTGTCAAAGAAATGTCTGTTCATTTCAGATGCCCATTTTTGTATTGGTTCTTTAAATTTGGGAGGTCTGATTTTTTAAAGTTCTCTATAGATTCTAGATACTAGACATTTGTCTGAGGAACGGCAGGTGAAGATTTTTCCCACATTGTGGGTTGTCTCTTCACACTGTGGTTTCTCTTGCTGTGCAGAAGCCTTTTAATAGGAAGAGATCCCACTTGTTGATTGTTTGTGCTAGTTCTCATAAAAGGTTTTGTCATAAAATTTTTGGTTTTGTCAAAATCTTCCTATACCAATGTCTTCAAGAGTTCTACCTAACCTCTGTTCCAGCTGGTTCAGCATTTCTGTTTTAATATTTAGATCTTTAATCCATTTTGATTTTAGTTTAGTACATGGTGAAAGAAGTTTTCAGCACCACTTCTTAAAGAGGCTATCTTTCCTCCAGTGAGGGTGTTTGGCTCCTTTGTCGAAGATGAGGTGGCTGAGTGTGTCTGGAGTTGTTTCTGCATCTTCTAATCTGTTCCACTGGTGCTCAGATCTGTTCCTTTGCCAGTACCATGCTGTTTTTATCACAGTAGCTTTGTAGTACAGTTTCAAGTTGGGGGCTGTAGTACCCCCTGCCATGTCTCTGTTACCTAGAATTGCTTTTGCTATTCTGGGTCTCTTCTTGTTCCAAATGGATTTTTTTATTTTTTTTCTCAAGGTCTGTGAGGTATGTTGCTGGGATTTCAACTGGGATTGCACTGAATGTATATTGCCGTTTTGGAAGTATGGCCATTTTCACTGTGTTGTGTTGATCCTTCCTACCCAGGAGCAGGGGATGTCTTTCCATTTTCTGATATCATCTTCAATCTCTCTTTTCAGTGTGCTATAGTTTTCAGAGAAGAGGTCTTTGATTTCTTTTGTTAGGTTGATTCCTAAGTATTTCAGTTTTTTGGATGCTATTGTGAAAGGAAATGTTTCTCCTATTTCTCTCTCAGTGAGTCTGTTGTTCGTGTAGAGGAAAGCTATTGGTTTTTGTGTGTTGACCTTGTATCCAGCTACTTGACTGAATTTGGTTATTAAGTCTAGAAGACTTTTGGTGGAGTTCTTGGGGTCTTCTCTATGGAGTAGCATGTCATCTGCAGATAATGACAATTTGACATCTTTGTTTCCTATCTTTATTGCTTTTATTCCTTTCTCTTGTCTGATTGCTGTGGCTAATGTTTCCAAGACTGTATTGAACAGGAGTGGTGATAGTGGACGTCCTTGTCTTGTTCCTGATTTTAGTGTGAAGGATTTCAGTTTTTGACCATTTAGTATGATATTGGCTGTTGGTTTTTCATAGATGGCTTTTATCAGATTGAGGTAGAGACCGTCTATTCCAATTTTTTGTAGGGTTTTTATCAAAAATGCATGTTGGATTTTGTCAAATGCTTTTTCTCCATCTATGGAGATGATCAAATGGTTTTTGTCCTTGGCTCTATTGACATGGTGTATTACTTATTTACTCACAATTCTTAATCTTGTATTCATGTGCAGAGAGGGTCAGGTGTTTTGTGATCTGTTCTTGTGGATTAGATCTGGTAAGGTGTTCCACAGTGCTGTGCTGTGTAAGCATGAGCTAAAAATACATATAGTTTGAATTTCTGCCTAAAATTGAAAATCTAATATTTGATTCTCCCGTCCAAAAATTGTATATGAACTTTCAATCCCTAGACATCCGCTGCTCTTTTTTGGCTTTGCTTACCGTTAAAGGGGAGACCCTGCTTGTCACTTCTGGGCTTTCCTTCGGTTACAGTCCTGGCCTTGCCCGGCCCTTTTGCCCCTTCCTCGGTGAGGAGGAGCTAACGGAGGGAAATGCAGGGTGCCTTTTATTGGAAGCTTGTGTTTGCTCCGCCTTTCCTTGCCGCAGGTGTATGAGGGCCGACTCCAGGGAAGAGCCTTCCCCCATCACTTGTTGCCGGTGGATGGCAGAGCCTACCTCGAGTATGCCGCATGAGGGCGCTCTTAACACCACCCATACGGAAACCATGTTCTCTAAGGCCGGATCCCTCTTAGTAAGGAAGACGTGCGAACGCCATTTGCCTGAATGCCTCTGCCTTTCCCTAAGAAACATAATGGGGAGCGGCGAGAATGTCTGTTGGGCTTCCGCAAACCCCAACGTGACATTATTTGCTTGTTAGATTATAAGAATTTTATAATAGTTTCAAAATGGTGTTAAAATTATATAAAATAGTTTGAAAAGTGCACAAATTGAACGTTCTTTGGAATTCTAATGAAAAAGAGGAAATTCTCTGACAATTCTGAATTAACCCAAAACAACATACTTTCTTCTCTGAGAAAACTGTTTTACTGCTACCTGGTATAGGTATTTTTATATTTTTTAAAAGATTTATTTTGCTTTTAAGCCTTATTCTTGAGTGTCAGACTGGTCGTTTTATTTTTGTTGATATCACGCTAAGACAGGCGACACAGCATCCTAGGAAGATTCCTATGTAAGCAATAGTAAGTCACGAAATGTAGAGGAAAAAAATCTTATAATACTGCAGTTTCAAAAGATACCTATGAATAAGCTAAATACAAATATTACCACCTATACAAATAAAACTTTACAAAGTTTCGGAAGAAGGAAAATGAAGGCATGATTATGAAAAGATTGTGCACATAAAAAGACTCAATTTTATAAAGATGCCAATGCTTCCTTTATCAAACTCTGTTGTCTCAGTAAATACACCAAGGAGATCTCATTTTAACTTGTGAGACGATTCTAAAGTTCAGATGAAAAAATGATCATGCAAAAAGAGCTGGGGGATTGTAAAATAAAAATTAACAAAGAGATTAGCCCTTTTAAGTACTAAAATACATTATGAAATCACTGGGTGTGGTGGTGCAAACCTGTTAATCCCAGCACTCATTTAGAAAGCTGAGGCAGGATTATTGCAAGTTTGAGGCCAGCCTGGGCTACATAATGAGACCCTCTCAAAAAAACAAATAAATAAATTGTAAAAGCAAAATAAAACTGGAAAAATTGGACTTCATCAAAATTAAAGACTTTTGTGCATCAAAAGACACACCTGCACTAGGAATCTCCAAAGAAACAACCAATAAGGGGGTGGACATAGATAGCAGACACAGGATAGAGATTATAAGGAATAGCCCACATTATGGAGGCTTCGAAGTTTCATGATCTGTCATCTGAAAGCTACACATGCAGGACAGCTAGCAGGGTAGCTCCAGTCGGAGTAGAAAGGCCTGAGAAGCAGAAGGTCTGACAGTGTGTGTTCCAGTCCAAGGGCAGACAAGACAATGTCCAGGCTCAGGAGTAAGGCACAGAGAGCAAACTCTCCCTATCTTACCATTTTGTTCTACTTAGGGCCTCAGTGGGCTGCCTTATGCCCCCCTAAATTGGGAAGAGCGATCTGTTTTATTCAGCCTAGCCATTGAAATGATTATCTCCTATAGAAGCACCCACACATTTACACCCAGAAATAATGTTTAATCAATATCTGGGCACTCCATCGTCCCAATCAGTTGACCATAAAATTAAAGACAGCCCATGGAATGAGATGTGTTTGTAAATCTGATAAAGGATAAGTGTCCAGATGGTACAGCCACTGTGCAAAACTATTGGCAATTCCTCAAAAAGTTAAAAATGAAATTACCATGTGGTCCAGCAATTCTAATTCTGTGTGTTACATTATGTCTAGATGTCCCCCAATCCCTCGTGCGCTCAGAGGCAGGGCTTTTTGATGATGACTGAATCATGCAGGTGCTCACTATAGCTGACTTACTGATAGGAGCAGGGCCAGGTTAGAGGCAGGTCATGGGGGCCATGACCTGGAAGTGTAGCCTTCCTCCACCCAGGCCTTTCTGCCATATCATTTTTGTGTTTAAGCCTGCTGAATGGAACTGAAGCTTTCGAAGTAGCCAAAATAAGCCTCTCCTCTTTAAATTGAGGGTGTCAGGTATTTTGGCCCAGTGACGAGGAACGGGACTAAGACACTGTGCATATAGACAACAGCATTGAATGCAGAGACTCAAACAGTGCCTGTAGACTACTGTCCACAGCAGCACTATTCACATTAGTCAAAAAGAGAAAACATCCTGGGCACTGAAATTATAAATAAATAGATAAAACAAGAAAAAGCTTTTTAAAGTGGAAAACAACCAAGTGTCTATCAAGGGACAAGTGGATAAACAATGGGATATTAGCTACAAAAAAGGAATGGAATTCTGAAACATGCTACAACATGGATGAACCTGAAACACATTATGCTAAGCCAGGCACAGTGGCAAATGCCTGGAAGCTGAGACTGGAAGATCACACACCCAAGGGCAGGTTGAGCAAGTCACTGAGACAGTTGCCAGGTGGTGTGGGAACCAGTAGTGCTTTCCAGGTTCTTATTGTCCATTTAATGAATTAGATGGAACAGTTGGTGCATGTGAAAGATCGACATTTATTTTAAGATAAAAATAAGGAAAGAAGTGCTCAAGCAGAAAAGGGTGCTTTGAAGGGGAAAAAAAAACGAAGGTACATCCTGCAAGTAGAACAGACCACCCCAAGAACAAGGAGGCAGTAGTAGCAAAGTCAGTTGCTGCCATCTTCTTTGATAGTTCGACCAGCAGGTCCCACTTGATCTTGTGCCAGACGACTGGTATCACATGCTAGGCTTCATATGTTCTCGCGTCAGAAGATTGATACCAGGTGTCAGGTTCGGCGTGTGCTCATGTCAGGTGATTGGTGCCAGCTGCAGGGCTCGGCTTGATCTCGTGTCAGGCCCAGGAGCTGCTGCTCTGTGCCCATGGTTAACAAGTCTCTTATTGGCAGCTCATGCCCAACTGCTCCAGCCACGCTGCCATGGCCTAGCCGCCTATCTCAAGACCCTTCTCAAAATAGAAAGGGCTGTCGCTGTAGTTAAGTACCATGTAGGCTTCAGTCCCCAGTACCATGTCGGGAACAACCCTAAGCCAAACATGTTTGGTTCTACTTATATGAAGCACCTAGAATAGTCAGATTACCCTATAAAAAGCAGAATAGAAGTTACCTTCTGGGTTACTGTTCAGGGCCTGGAGTAATTGGAAGTTGTTTAATTGGTACTGAGTTTGGGATGAAGGAAAAGCCTTAGAACTAGAGGTGATGGTTGCACAACGTTGTGAATAAAATGTAAAGCTTATTAAAATTTAATGTGTGTGTATGTGTTGATAGATGTGTATTAACAATAGAGTTTGATTTGAAATAGGTGTATAAACATAGTAATTAACAAGTAGATAGTTGTCTACATCTCCCAAAGTCTGTACTGTAGCTGTCCACAAAACATTTTGGAAAACCTGTCATTGAGAAAATGAGGAATGTCCTAGATAGGGTCTGTGTTATCTGTCAAGTGTGTAGGGCTGTGTGGACAGTGGGAAATAGAGAGGGGAAGAGGGTGCTAGCCCTTCCATACTGAAAGATCGCCCTTTTTGCTCTTCCTAGGAAAAAGGAACACTACCACTAGGCACTTTTGGGAATGCTGCAGGCTGACCAGGAATAAAGTCAAAGGGAAAGCACACAGTACCAACATAAAAGAAAAAGAACAAGGGACATTACCACAGATCCTACACGTGTTAACTCTACGCCAATAAAGTTGACCAGTTAGAGGAAAAGGAAGAGTTCCTTAAAAACACAGCAAACTGACACAAAAGAAATTGAAAATCAGAATAACTACACTGATTTTAAAAGTTAAATTGACAATCAGAAGATTTCCCTCACTAAAAACCACAGGCCCAGATGGGTTCCCTTGGAAGTTCTACCACACATGTAAAGAAGAAATAATATTAATTTATACAGACTCTTTTAGAAAATAGAAACTATTCCCGACTCATTTTATGAAGCAATATAACCCTGCCAAAAACTTGACATACACTTCAGGCAAAGAAAATTGGAGAGCAACATTTCTCATGATGCAGAAATCCTTGACAAAATGTTAGCAAGTTGACAGAAGCAGTACATAAAAAGAAAGGATAATCCATCCTAACTAGGTTTTATGCCATGGAAGCAAGCTTATAACATTTGAAAATCGATTGATGCTATTTGCTACATTAACAGAAATAAAAGGGAAAAACCATATCACCTCGATAAATACAACAAAGCCTTTGACAAAATTCAATACCTATCATGATTTAAAAAGCAAAGCCTCTTAGTAAACTATGATTAGAAAGGAATTTCTTAATAAAAGATACCAAAGAAAAAACTAAAAACAGTAACATTTAATAATGAAACACGGAATTTTCCCCTGACTCTGGCAAAGATATTCACTTTCACCACTTCTGTTCAGAATTATTATGTGTAAAAAGGTAAGAAAAACAAATAAAAGTCATACATACCAGAAAGAAAGAAAGCCAAAACCTTTGCGGGGCAATACTGGGGATTTGCACAGAGCTACCTCCTCAGTCTTTTTTTTTTTTTTTTTTTAATAACAGGGTCTTGCTAAATCATTCAGTTGCCCAATCTGGAACTTGTTATCCTCCTGCCTCAGCCTCCCAGAGTACAGTAATTATACACATGTGCCACCATGTTCAGCAAAACCATTACCATTTTTGAAGCATTAAAATTAAGGGCTGGGGATGAGGCTCAGTGGTGCCACACTTGCCTGGCAAGCACAAGGTCCTGAGTTTGATCCCCGGGACTGGAAAAAAAGTAATAAAATTAAATAAAATTCACAAAATACAAATTTAACAAAAGATGCATAAAACTTCTGCAGTAAAAACTACAATACAGTAATGCCAAGACTTAAGCTGTAATTTACTGACTGATGTTTATTAACATAATTTTGTAAGGAGCTTCTATTGGAGGCACTTTGATATTTTCACGAAGCTGCCTTCAAGCCGGACAAGATTTTTATGAGCTTAATTCTGACTAGAGTATGAATGAAACCATTTGCCCAGCAAATTTTAAAAGAAGACCCTCTACTTATTTATTTTATATATTATCAACAATATTTTGGCTTATACCTGCCTTTGTCAACCTGAGAGAATTTTAAGATTGATTTAGCATTATTTTTATATTCAGTAGGTTTTCTAGTTAAGATCAATAAAGCATAAATAAAAATTCACTGTGCAGATTATGGGGTTTTTTTCTGTACTAGAGATTAAACCCAGAGCCTTTACACTGAGCGACATCCCCATCCCTTTTGTAATTTATTTTTTTATTTTGAGACAGGGTCGTTAAGTCACTGGGCTCAAACTTGTGATCCTCCTGGTTCAGCTTCCCAGAGTTCTGGGATTACAGGCAGCACCACCATGCCCAGTTTACTGTGGTGATATCTAAAGACGTGATTAATGTTTTAGACATTGGCAAAAGAGGTGTTTCTTTTTCTGTTGATCAATTCCAAGTTACAAATAAGGACAGATAAAGCTTCACTTAGTGTCTTTACAATTTGATTGAAAAATAAGGGGTAGTATTTTGTCCCCACATAAAAAAATTAATAAACTCTGTGGTAGAGAGAATATTAATGTCCCTCCCCACAAAGATGCCCTCTTCCGAGGCTCCATGTGACTGGGATATGTTACAAGGCAAGGGAGAATTAAGGTTGCAACCAGTGGACTGACTGAGGTGGTTCCAGTGTCATCAGAAGGTCCCCGATAAGTGAAAGGGAATGCAGTGTCAGAGTGATGCATCCTAAGGAAGATTCACCAGGCCATGGCTGCCTCTGAAGACAGTAGGGGGCCACCAGCCAAGGGATGTGGGCCACCTCCTCAGGCACAGCAGGCAAACACACTTTCTCCCCTGGGGACTTTAGAAGGAACACGGCCTGCTGACACCTTGATTTTAACACACTGAGGCCCATTTCAAACTTATGACTGCAGGATTATGAAATAATAAGTTTGTGTTGTGTATTAAGCCACAAAGTTTGTGGTGATGTGTTAAAGCAGTGTTGAGGCTCAGAAAAGAACACTGCAAAGTCTAGCGCTTTGGCCTGCTGAGCACTTTGATCTAAAGGAAATTGGAAGGCCGGAGAAGCTGCCTCAGAACCCAGGTCCCTGGGATCTTCCCTTTTTTCCCTCCCCCACGGTGCAGGGAGAAGCTTTCCTCTGAAATTCTCTTATCTACCTAAAGACAGGATCCGCCAAAATGGAACACAATTGCTTTGAATCCTCCTACTGAGATTTCATTAACCTAGAAAGATTAAATTCACCAGAGGAAGAGACTGACAATCAAACACCACATCTAGAGCCCAGCAAACTTTGAGGCTATTGTCTGTTCTACAGGGCCATTTGTCTCCACTGAAAATCATTTACTCCTTCTAGACTGCCTATAGCTCCCCTAGTCCCCACCCCTCTACAGAGACAGCTGCATAAGTCTCTGAATTCCACTGTCACTGGGCACTCAGCTTCCTGCGAGGTCCCTGCACACATAAATAAGTCTGTATATGTTTTCTCCAGTTAATCTACTGACAGTTTAAGCAAACTTAAAGACTCAAACTTTCAGAGCAGGGAGGGATTCCCTATGCCTGTGTTGCAATAGGAAACTAATACTGATTCTTTGTTCATTGTTAAGTCATATAATTGAGTAATTTGAACACAAGATGGCAATAGACTACCAGATTTATCAAAGGAGTTCTGTCACTTTTGTGACATTAATGTATTATGAAAGGCAATGACTTAAGTTTCGTCTAATAAATTTTTTTAAGTCATCCTGTCACATTTTCCTTGCAGTTCTCTTCAATATTGTTGGTCAGTCATTTAAATTGGCCTTTGATGAATTTTTAAATTGATTTCTGACAATGTTTTATACAAAAGATGAACCATGAATTCATGGAAACCACTAGAATATGCGTCACAAGGGTAGAACATTTTTTTGTTCCCAGTGCCTTGAACATCAACAGCGTCCCATAGCAGACGCCTAATAAATAATTGAATGAAAGAACATCTTGTGTCCAATTTGCATATATAAATTGTCAAGTCTGTCTCACATTAACCTGAATAATCTGGAACTTGAAGAAAATCCTTTTTTTCCAAGATTTTCAAATTTAGCACTATTCATAGAGCACTCATTTATCCCAATGTGCTTACAGTGCATTCTTTTTTGTGCTAAAATAGAACAGCCATTTCTCGTTGTGCAGAACATGCCCTGCCTTCCACCCCAGTGTGTCCAATCTTATCCCAACATCCCCAGGCTTCCTATTCACCTGCCATCATGTGCGGGTGGTCGGGGAAATCATGTGGTCAAGGGAACAATGGGCCAGAAGTCAAACCGCTTGGGACACAGGGCCTCGTGGTGCTCTGTGCCTTTCACTGTACCTGCCAGCGCCCTTGGGTGCTTTGTTCTGGCTGCTCCCAGTGTTGTGGGGAAGGACATGTTGGGTCCTGTGTCTCCTGTTGCCTGTCAAGACCTCCACGTCAAAAGGAGAAAAGGCCATTTTAGGAAAAGTACTTATCCATTGCAGAGAAGGAAAAATAATTGTCTCTCTACCCTTCATAGTTCTTGATCAAAATTCTCTGCAACAAAAGAGAGATTAAAAAATTCTTTTCTTTTTTGAGACAGAGCCTCACTATGTTGCCCAGGCTGGCCTTAAACTTGCCATTTCCATGCCGAGTGTGGTGCCCCATGCCTGTAATCCCAGGACTCTGGAGGCTGAGGCAGGATGATCGCCCAGAGTTCGAGGCCAGCCTGGGCTACATAGTGAGTTCAGGGCCAGCCTGAACTACAAAGGGAGACCCTGCTTCAAAAAACCCCAAAAAGGGCGGGGGGGGTGGCGGGGATTTAGCTCAATTTAGCAAGTCCAAGGTCCTGAGTTTCAAAGTACCGACAAAAGAATTTGCCATTTCCCTGCCTTAGCCTCCTCAGTGTTGGAATTACAAGCATGACCTACCACACCAGGCCTTAACCAGTTCTTGACTGGCACCCCTTATAACAAAAACAAACCAATTTACTAATTAACATGTATACTTTATCTTGTGTGTATGCAGGGAAAAAAACTCAAATGTGTAATCTTTAGAGTAAATCTTGAAAAAAATCATTTGAATCTTTGCACATGGGAAGGGGACCAAGACATGGAGGAGGGAGAGAGTGGAAGGGAGAGGAGTGAAGAGTTAAGGTGTGTGTGCACGCAGCAACTCCCCACAACGAACGTCATCATTATGTACTGCAAACATGCACCAATAAAAATAAAGAATAAATAAACTTCAGACTTACATACCTTCTTCAGTCTTTTAGTTTTTTGAGACAGAGTCTCAGTTTGAAGTTAAGGTGGTCCTAAACTTAGTATGTAGCCCAGACTGACCTCCATCCCACCAGTCTTTGGAACAAAGAAAGAAGCAAATGAGGATGGCCCCGTTAAGACAAGATGCCAGGAAAGGCATCACAAAAGGAAGGTAAGATGGTTATGCAGGCTGAAGTCTGCCTTCCCCTTGGTTGAACCTCAAGTGATTGATAGTGAGCTCTAACCCAAGGCACTTGCATGGGAGGCAAGCACTCTACCGCTGAGGTGCACCCTTGCTCCTGGCTCTTGTTTCTTCTGGTTCAGGAAGGGAGATTCCCTTATACAAAAGGTTTCTTTTATGCATGTAAACTTCTCTAAAAAGGGTAACTGTTTAGAGTTCCTTCTGCCTTCAGTTTCTCACAATAACAGCTCAAAATAATACGCCAAGGAGACACATTTGGGGGAAGGGACGGAATTCTGGTCTCTGTACAGTCAGTATTTTGGGGTATACGTCTTGGGCCCCACTACAGTATACTCTGTCCCCAGATACCTTGTAAGTTCAGATTCCTTTGTCTCCTCCCTTATCGAGTTGTTTTACAGTTCGTTATGTGAAGAAGCAGGAGACTGTAATTTCCTTGTAGAGAAGGTAGTATTATCCCTTTTTTGTATTCCCAAAACCTAGCCAATCCTGGGAGCACAACAAATGCTTCTGAAGGAAAGAAAGAAAGAAGAATTGAGGCTCAGAAAAGTATACTTCAAAGTATGCCATTCAGTATACTGATTACTTAAAATTGAAAGAGTTTAGAAAGCAGCGGATACAGAAGCAGGCTTTCTCTGAAGTTCCCTTGTCTGACTAAGGAAAGTTCCTCCAGAAGAAATGCAATTGTTTTGAGCCCAGTTCTGTAATTTCATCACAGGAAAGGAGACTAAAAGTCTCCACCTATTTAAACTAAGTATACCACCTATTCTTCTGCAGAAATTTTATTTGCCTAGCAAGACAGCCTTTGTTCAATGTGCATTTTCTGCTTCCAACATCCCATGGTCTGTACATCTCTTTGCAGGCCCCAGACCCCTATTCGTTCATTCATTCATTCATTCATGTTTTGGTTTTTTTGAAAGAGGGTCTTGTTATATAGTTCAGGCTGGCCTCAAACTCACTAAGTAGCTCAGGCTGATCTTGAACTTGCAGTGATCCTCCTGCCTCAGTTTCCTGAGTGACGGGATTATAAGTGTGTTCTGGAACACCCAGCCCCAGATTCCTATTCTTTGCTGTCACCACTTTGCCCCAGAAACCCTAAGCCCCTACTTCTTTCTGAAGCTCAGGTTGTTATGTAAGCTTCAACCATCTGACATTTCTTTGAGTCTCATATTTTAGTGTGGCTCCCATGCACAAGTGCATAAATAAATTTATATATTTTTCTCCTATTAAACTTAATTCTCATTTTATTTCACCCAATTCTGTTATCAAACCTTCAGAGAGCAGAGGATAAGTTCTTTTCATCCCTCCAGAAGGAAGATGGGGATGGGAAGACTGGGCTCAGGCTGCAGATGAGTAAGATAACTATGATTTTCAAATATTTAAATATGAGTGTGCATATATGTTTAACCCAGAAAACACAGAAGGAACAGGATTACATTCATTTGAGCATAATTCCCAATTGCAAACTCTTGGGGTAATTAATGTAATGAGACTTAAAATCAATGCAGTTTTTCCTCTTTTAAAAGGATAAGGAAGGAATTTGAATGCAACTTGTAATGTTTTTCTTCAAAAGCGTGTGATTTGCCATGCTTTAATTTGATAAAGTTCTTTATGCTTCAAACACAGATTCAGGCTTTAAATATTAAAAAAACCTCAGAAAGTAGGAATCAAATCCTCAACTCTTCATGAATTAATTATCACAATTTTAAAACTCCAGTTTTACAAAGTATATCACAAAGTGTCAAATGGCTTTTACAAATCATGTCTTCTTTTGGGTATTAATCCATCATTAGATAAAATTATATATATATATTAAATTGAGTAGTAATACTGTAATTTGAAGTTTCCTATTTCATAGTATTGTGCAATCCCAACTATACATTTTTGCATTCAATAAAATGATTATAATTATCATTTTGGGACTAGAGGCATAGGTCAGTGATGAGGGCCTGGGTCTGATCCCTAGCACTGCAAAAAATAAAAATAAAAAATATCAACTTTTTTTTGTTTCAGAGTGCTATATTTGAATACTATATTACTAAATACAACTAAACTTCAATTTTTATAAAATAGTCCTTTCTTTTCACTCTCCCACCCCTAAGCATTCACCAAGTAACAAATTTTCTTTTCTTACAATTTGTTTTTTTCACTGATTTTGTTTTCTTATTTTCTCTCTCTCTCTGTCTTCCTTTTGGGGGGGGGGATTTGAATCCAGGAGCTTTTCAATGAGATACTTCTCTATCCCTTTTTTTTTTGAGATAAGGAATCACTAATTTGCTAAGTCGCCCAGGCTGGGCTGGGCTTGAACTTGTGATCCTCCTGCTTCAGCCTCTGAGAGGGCTGGGATTATAGGCCTGCACCACGAAGCCCAGCTTGCTTTCTTATATCTGTATATCGAGATATGTGAAAGATATATTGTCTTGTCTCTTTCACCTCAATACCTACTGATGTGCAGTAATGTGTAATAAGATTTTTTTATATCTCTTTGGGGGGGGGGGTACCGGGAATTGAACTCAGGACCTTGTGTTTGCTAGGCAGATGGGGCACCACTGAGCTACATCTCTGACCCTTTATGTCTTTGCATTGCCTCTCATCACCCTCCCAGTAAAAAACCCCACAAATATCTGTTAAATTTATATTCAGTGCTTTCATAATTTTGATTATATACATGCAGTACATAGCTTACTTTTCAGCAACTAGTATGATCTTACATCCTTAATATTTTTTTTTTCTGGAGTTAGTAATTATCTCATTTTAAGACATTTTCTTAAATTTCTTTGAACGTCTGACTAAATATTTCCACACCCTCAACGGCTTTGTAAAATGCCTCTCAGTTAAATTTTATACAAAACATGTTTGGTAAATGAAAAATTGTGTCCTTGCTTTACCCTTCAGTTCTAGACCCTCCTAACACCTCACCCTCCTGTTCCATTTCTGTAGCACAGCTGTGGGCCCATCGCTCAGTTGCTCTACATGAGCTTCCATTTGCCATCCCCCCGGAATTGCTCTTTGCCTCTATTTTTTATCCTCTGTTTCCTCAATCCCAAGGGTTCCAAAATCCTGCTACATTGAGTTGTGTCCATGTGTGCACAAGTGTGCACATATGCATGATAGAGCTAGGTACATCCTCAATTAGCTTTCTAATAAATGTGTTTAGAATCACGTGTGGTGGTACATGACCATAATCCCAGCACTCTGGGATTGCTAAAATGGGAGGATCAAATTCAAGCCCAGGCTGGATGTCTTAGTTACTTTTCTTGTTGCTGAGACAAAATACCAGACACCGAAAGATAAAGGAGGAAAGGTGTATTTGGCTCAGAGTTTTTAGAGGTTTCATTCATAGTTGTCTGGCTCCAAGGCAGAGTGGCATAGCACAGGGGCATAGCAGAGGGGCAAAGCAGAGGAGAAACAGCTTGTGGCAGACAGAAGGCAGAAGGCAGCAAACAGCAAGCTACAACTCACCAGCACTGACCCTTTTTCTGTGCCTTTATCCTATCCAGGCCACCTATCCTTCAGGCTAGTAGCACTCACACCCAGGATGGGGCATCCTTAATCCTAGCATCACACCAGGAATCAATCCCAACATCACATCCTTGATCTCAGCAGCACACACCCTAGATCCAGCCACCTCTGAAAAATCCCACCTATGATCGTATGAAGCTTTGGGGGACATCTAGTCACAAACCGTAACACTGAGCAAATTAGCAATTTAGTGGGACTGTCTCAAAATAAAAAGTAAAAAAAGGTCTAGGGAAATTCTCAGTGGAAAAGCCCTGGGTTTTATTCCCAGTAACGAGAGAGAGAGAGAGAGAGAGAGAGAGAGAGAGAGAGAGAGAGAGAAGGAAAGAGGAAAATGTGCTCAGGAGGTAGGGTTTTTGGAAGATTTTTGTGTCTAAAAATCTCTCTCTCTCTCTCTTACTTTCTGTCTCTCTCTTACTTTCTGTCTCTCTCTCTCTCTCTCTCTCCAGGGTCTCACTATGTAGTTCAGGCTGGCCTTGAACTCACAATGATCCTCCTGCCTCAGCCTCCTGGACAAAATGTCTCTTTTCAACTCTACTTGATGAAGAGAGTTTGGCAGAATATGGAGTTATTGTTTTAAAATTTATCTTCCTTTGGAAATTTAATTATAGCTCTATTATTTTTTTACCTTCCATTTGAAAAGTTTCCTGTGTTTTGTTTTGATTTTGGGTTTTTGATTTGTTTGTTTGTTTGTTTGTTTGGAGACAAGGTCTCACTATGTAGTCCAGGCTGGCCTTGAATTTTGGATCCTCCTGTCTCTGCCTCCATGTGATGGAATTACTGCATTGTGCCACTATACCCTGCCTTAAGTATATTCTTGTTCATAAACTTCTGCTTATTACTCACCTATTTCTCCCTGCTTCCCACATCTACTGGACTTATCTGTGTCTTCTGTTTATCTCTAATGTTTGAAATTTCATGTCAGTGAGGCTTTTATTGTTGCTGATTTTTGTTGTCGGTATTTTTGATTGTTGTTTTTATTAATTGGGCAAGACATCCAAAAGAAATTTTTTTGTTTTGGTACCAGGGATCGAACTCAGGACCTTATACTTGCAAGGCAGGTGTGGTGCCACTGAGCTAAATCCCTGGCCCCCAAAAGAAATTTTTTTTTTGGTACTGGGGATCGAACTCGGGTCCTTGTGCTTGTGCAGCAGGCAGCAAAACCACTGAGCTAAATCCCCGGCCCCAAGCCCCAAAAGAAATTTTTAAGGAGTTTAAGCTCTTTAGCTCTTTTCTCTGTCACTCTTTTTTTTCTCTATTTCTGGAGCTCCTATTAAAGACCTACTGGGCCTCTGAATTGACCACTTAACTTCTTATGGTTTTTTCTCCTATTATACAATTACTATGCCATTTTGGTCTATGTTTTGGATTTCCTTGCTATATCCTACACTTTTCTATTGAATTTTTCATTTCTGTCATCTAATATTTATTTCCTGGCACTTTTGTTGTTGCTATCTCAATATTCTTTATAAAACTATCATGTTGTTTTGTCTTTATGGATACATTCCCCTCCTTCACTTTTCTGAAAATAGAAATGATTAGCTTTTGTCTGTTTTTCTCCTCTCTCCATTGTTTGGGTTTTCTCTGAATTTCTTTTTGAAAATAATTAATTTATTGTAGTAAAATTTATATGTGACAAAATTCACCCATTTAAAATTTTTCCAATATGTTTATTGAGTTTTGGAGCCATCATCGCAATCCAGTTTTAGGAAATTCCCACCACTCCAAAAAACCCTTGCTCCTAATTGTAGCTCATCTCCATTCCCAACCCCAGTCCTAATTTACTGACAATCTGCTTTCCATCTCTGTATTTGTCTTTTCTAGATGTTTCATGTAAATTAGAACATATAATATGTGATCTTCTGTACCTGATTTCTTTCACTTCAAATAATGTTCTTGAAGCTCACACTGCAGTACCTTAAAATAGCTACTGGTGAGAGTGTTCCATCAAGTTTGCTTGTATCACATTTTGCTTTATCACTCACATGACTAGACATTGGGTTATTCCCACTTTAGGGTAAACATCTTTTTGTCATTTTAATATTTTATTTTAACACTGTCTTTCACATTAGAGAGTTTTCTACAAATATACAATACTCTGGCAGTTCTGCTCACACTTGGACCCAAATTCCAAGTAGCTGTAGCTTCTTTGGAAGCTGAAGTATACCTGCCTGAGGCAAGGGAGCTGGTGAAGTTGGGGCTTCATTGTAATTCTTTGGGTACATGCCTTATCTTAGTTGTTTCTTATTGCTGAGACACAATCCTGGCACCCACAACTCTAAGGAGGAAAGGGTTTTTTTGGCTCACAGTTTGTAAAGGTTTCAGTCCATAGTTGACAGTCTCCAAGGCAGGACAGCATGGCAGAGGGGTATGGCAGAGGAGAGGTGTTCATGGCGGCAGGCAGTGAGCAAAGATCAAAGGAGGAAGGAGGGAGATACTCCCTTCCAGACCATGCCCACAGTGGCCCACTCCTCCACCACATCACATTTAGCTATAAATTCATCAATGGGCTATTCCACTCATGAGTATCACGTGCCCATGATCCAGTGACCTCCCCAAAGCCCCACCTATGAGCTCATGAGGCTTTGGAGAAACAGCTATAAACCATAACAGGCCCTCATGGGAATATTTTTCATCCTTTTCTCTTGGGTTGATCTAAATTTCTGGAGAAGATTCCTCTAATATTCAACTTCCAGTGCTCTAGAAGCCCACAGGAATTATAAGGTTACAATGTCATAAATTTTAGTACATGAACTCTTAATTATTCTCCCTGTTTTCAGTAGCAACCCCTGCCTCCTTGGACTGTGCCTGGTGCCCTCAAGTCTAGAGACCCTCTGTTTCATTCTCTTCTACTGGGCACCTGCACAGAGTAAAGCAGAAAATACAGAGCTGCTATTGAAATAGACCTTCCAGCAATCATGGTATTTTCAGCCCTACAACTGTCTGCTCTTCCTACCCCATTTCTAGAGATTTCTGGTGCCAGTTTCTGAGCCTTCAGGGTTCAGCAATGTGAAGTAGGCTACCTTTCTGCTTTGTCCACTACCAATTTGGGATTCATTTTCTAGGATCAACTAATCCATTTACCACCTTTTTCATCTCTTTGCAGTGTCCAAATTTTTTTCTACTACTATTGTTTCCTTTCCAATTCTCATAAGAGGGCTTATGCTTTTTTTTTTGGTACCAGGATCAAACTCAGGACCTTGCACTTGTGAGGCAGGCGCCAGAGGTTTATGCTTTTGTAAAACTACTTTATCCAGGCTCAGTGGTGTGTACCTGTAGTCCAAGCTACAGGGAAAGCTGCGGCAAGAGGATCACTTGAGCCCAGAAATTCAAGACCAGCCTTAGTGACAAAGCAAGATTCTGCCTGAAAAAATCCTTTTACTATCATTTTCACGGTATCTTTAAAGAAATATTTATTCAACTACCCTCCTGTAGTCAAAAATCTCAAATTAATATTTTAATAAAAATAAACCTCTCAATTCCAAATAGTTAGGTAAATAAACTACCCTTGAGGTACAGCATAATTCTGCACTCTTTAAATGTGTGCTGTATGCAGTAACTGCCTCCCAAGAGTGCTAGGTGGAAGGGGGTGCGGTGGGAGGGGTGACGTGACAGAGGAGTAACTGAACATATCCTGTGACCAAGATGGACAACAGCATGACATCATTCTGACCATATGAACCCTTGATGCCATGTGACAGGGACACTTGCCCTCTGTGGTCACCTTCCCAAAACCTGTAACTCCAGAGTAATCAGGAGAAAAGTGTCAGACAAATTCCAGCAGAGGCACAATCTGCAAAACACCTGACCTCTACCACTCAAAACTGTGAGCATAACCAGAAAACTGTCACACTCGGGAGGCGCCTAAGGAGACATGAGGAGTAAATGTAATGAGGTATCCTGGAAGGGGTCCTAGAACAGAAAACAACAATATTAGGTAAAATCTGAGGAAATCTGAGTAAAATATCAGATTTAGTTAATAATAATGTATCAGTATTAGTTAATTAATCATGACAAATGAACAATATAAAGGGAGAAACTAGATGAGTAATGTGAGTACTCTCTCTTTGTAACTTTTCTATGAATCTAAAAATCATTCTTTTAAAAAGTTTATTTAAAAAAGAAAAACTTCTGTTATTCATCTTTTGGCTAGTTACACCCTACCCCCAGCCCTGCCCTGTGCTGGGAATTAAACCCAGGGCCTTTGCACTGAACTACCTCCCCAAACTGTTTATTATTTTTATTCTGAGATGTTTTGTTAAATCAGTAAGTTGACCCAAGTGGATCCAAACTTGGGATCCTCCTGTCTCAGCCTCTCAGAGTGCTGGGATAACAGATGTACACCACCATGCCCAGATATGAGTCATTTTTTATACAAAGATAATAAATTTATGATCTTAATATCTATGAGGACCAGTGCCTTCACATTGTCCTTCCTCAAAACTATGTTAGCCCATGCATGGTGATGCACATCTATGATCCCAGAACTCTGAGAGGTTGAAGCAGGAAAATTCCAAATTCCAGCCTAGTCTGGGCAACTGAATGATTTAGCACAACACTGTCTCAAAACAAAAAAAAAAATTTTTAAGGCTAGGGATGTAGCTCAGTGTGAAGGCCCTAGGTTCAATCCCCAATAACACACATATACACATACACATGAATCTGAGCCCTTTGCCCTTCTATGAGATTTTAGCTACATCTTTTTAAATTTCCTGAAACTCTCTGTTGGGATTTTGGTTGATGTGACTTTGGCTTCACAGATTTATTTATGTTTTTAATTTTTTTTCTTAAATTCTTTTATTGGTGCATTTTAGGTATACAATACGTTTACAATTATCATTGGGTGCTTGTACCTGTACATGATGTATCTTGGTTCTTATTTTTTCCCCCTTACCTGTGCGCCCTTCACCCCTCCACCCTTCCCTATTTGCATAGACTTTGTTTCCATTTTTTTTCTTTTCTCATAATTTTTCCTTTCTCCTTTCCCCATCTCCTCCCAACACCCCTGCCCCTTTGGACCTTTTCCTATTTCAAAGTATCAATTACTAGTTATTAAACCTTTTAATCCTTATTTACACTCTCAGTTTCTCACACTAGAGAAACTATTCGTTATTTACACGTTTTCTAATTATTTCACTTAAGAGTATGACCTCAATATGCATCCATTTAGCTATAAATGACTCTAGTTTCTCATTCTTTATGGCTAAATAGTACTCCATTTTATTTTTTAAAAACCCCGCATATTCTTTAACTAGTTTCCAGTTGATGAGCACTTGGGCTGTTTCCAAGCTTTATTTATAGCTATTACAAACTGTGCTGCTATAAACATGGGTCCACATACATCTTTGTGGTATGATTCTTTTAATTCTTTTGGGAAAATACCCAGCAGGGGAATAGCTGGCTCAAATGGGACCTCCAGCCCTAGTTCTTTGAGTTATCTCCATACTGATTTCCAGTGGTTGCACCAGTCTGAACTCCCACCAACAATGGAGAAGGGTTCCTTTCTCTCCACACCCCCACCAGCATTTGTTATTGGTTGATTTCTTGCTAGCAGCCATTCTTTCTGGGGTGAGGTGAAATCTCAGTGTTGTTTTCATCTGCATCTCTCAAATGACCAGTGATGTTGAACATTTTTTCATATATTTATTTGCTGTTTTTACTTCTTTGTCTGAGAAATGTCTGTTCATTTCAGATGCCCATTTTTGAATTGGGTCTTCGAATTGGGGGGAGTCTGATTTTTTTTCAGTTCTTTATATATTCTCGGTAGTAGACCTTTGTCTGAGGTACAGCTGCTAAAAATTTCTTCCCACATTGTAGGTTGTCTCTTAGCTCTGTTGGTAGTTTCTCTTGCAGTGCAGAAGCTTTTTAATACGATGAGATCCCAGTTGTTGATTCTTTGTGCTAGCTCCTGTTCTACTGAAGATTTGGTCATAAAGTCTTTTCCTATGCCAATGTCATCAAGAGTTCCACCTAACATATCTTCCAGCAAGTTTAGTGTTTCTGTCTTAATATTTAGATCTTTAATCCACTTTGATCTTAGTTTAGTGAGCAGTGATAGGTATGGGTCTAGTTTTAATCTTTGGCAGGTTGAAATCCAGTTTTTCCAACACCATTTATTAAATAGGCTATCTTTCCTCCAATGAGGGTGGTTGGCTCCTTTGTCAAAGAGGAGGTGGCTGTGTATGTCTGGAGTTGTTTCTGCATCTTCTAATCTATTCTACTGATCTTCAGGTCTGTTTCTTTGCCAGTACCATGCTGTTTTTATCACAGTAGCTTTGCAGTATAGTTTCAAGTTGGAGATTGTGATACCCCCAGCCATCCTAGAATTGCTTTTGCTATTCTAGGTTTCTTCTGCTTCCAAATGAATTTTTGCATTGTATTCTCTAGTTCTGTGAAGTATATTGTTAGAATTTTAATTGGTATTGCATTAAATCTATATAGTAGTTTTGGAAGTACGGCCATTTTCACTATATTGATTCTTCCTACCCAGAGAAAAGGGATATCTTTCCATTTTCTTATACCCTCTTCGATCTCCTTTTTCAGAGAGCTGTAGTTTTCAGTGTAGAGGTCTTTTGCTTCCTTTGTTAGGTTGATTCTTTGATATTTCATTTTTTTAGATGCTATTGTAAAAGAAATTATTTCCCAAATTTCTCTCTCAATGGGTCTGCTATTTGCATATAAGAAGGCTATTGTTTTTTGAGTGTTGACCTTGTATCCAGCTACTCTACTGAATCTGTCAGTTAGGTCTAGAAGACTTTTGACTGAGTCTTTTGGCTCTTCTATGTAAAGTATCATATCATCAGCAAATAATGACAGTTTAACTTCTTCCTTTCCTATCTTTATTCCTTTTATTTCTTTCTCTTGTCTAATTGCTGTGGCTAATGTTTCCAGAACAATATTGAACAGGAGTGGTGACAGTAGGCATCCTTGTCTTGTTCCTGATTTTAGCTTGAAAGTTTTCAGGTTTTGACCATTTAGTATGATGTTGGTTTTTCATAGATAGCCCTAATCAAATTGAGATAAAGACCTTCTATTCCAATATTCTGCAGTGTTTTTATCATGAATGGGTGTTAGATTTTGTCAAAGGCTTTTTCTGCATCCATTGATATAATCATGTGGTTTTTGTCCTTGACTCTGTTAATATAGTGTATTACATTTATTGATTTATAGATGTTGAACCATCCTTGCATCCCTGGGATAAATCCGACTTGGTCAGGGTGTATGATCTTCTTAATGACACTCTGTATTCTATTTGCCAGTATCTTGTTGAGGATTTTTGCATCTATGTTCATTAGGGAGATTGGCCTGTAGTTCTCTTTTTGGGTTGGGTCTTTCCCTGGTTTTGGAATCAAAGTAACACTTCCTTCCAGGAATGAATTTGGAAGCTTTCCTTTCCTTTCAACTTCCTTGATGAGTTTAAAGAGTAAGGTGATAGCTCTTCTTTAAATGTCTTATAGAATTCAGCAGTGAAGCCATCAGGACCTGGGCTTTTCTTTGTTGGTAAGTTTTTTATTACATTTTCAATTTCACTCATTGTTATTGGGGTGTTTAGAATTTTTATACATTCTTCATTTAACTTTGGCAATTGGTATGTATCTAGGAATCTGTCCATATTTTCTGTGTTTTCCATTTTATTACAGTACAGTTTCTTGAAGTAGGTATTGATGATCCTCTGGATTTCTGCTGAGTCTGTTGTGGCTGCCCCTTTTTCATTCTTAATTGCATGGATTTGAGCTTTTTCTTTCCTTTTTTTGATAAGGTTGGCTAAGGGTTTATTGATTTTATTTATTCTTTCAAAAAACCAACTCTTTGATTCATTGATTTTTTTGTATCATTCCCTTAGTCTCCACTGCATTGATTTCTGCTTGGATGTTTATAATTTCCTTTCTTGTACAAGCTTTGGGTTTGTTATGCTCTTCTTTTTCTAGGAGCTTGAGGTTCTGCATTAGGTTATTTAACTGAGTTCTCTCTGTTGTCCTAATATGAGCATTCACTGCTATGAATTTCCCACAAAGAACTGCTTTCATTGTGTCCCACAGATTCCTGTATGTTGTACTGGCATTACCATTTACTTGTAGAAACTGTCTAATTTCTTTTTTAATATCCTCTGTCACCCATTCTTTGTTCAGGAGGGTGTTGTTCAATTTCCATGTGTTTGTGGGAGTTTTGCGGTTTCTTATGTTATTGATCTCCAATTGTATTGCACTATGGTCTGATAATATACAGGGGATAACTTCAATTCTTTTACATTTACTTAGATATGTCCTATCAGCTGGCATGTGGTCTATTTTGGAGAATGACCCATGTGCAGCTTAAAAGAATGTGTATTTTGATTTTGTGGGGTGGAACACTCTGTAAACATCTATTAAGTCCATTTGTTCAATAGCTTGGTTCAGTTCTAGAATTTCATTGTTAATTTTTTTCAAGTTGATCTGCCTATTTGTGATAGAGGAGTGTTGAGGTCCCCCACTACAATTGTGTTAGTGCTTATTTGGTTTTTCATGTCCATTAATATTTGTTTTGTATAGTTGGGGGCATTTGTATTTGGTGCATATATATTTAGGATTGTCATCTCTTCCTCTTGGATTGTTCCCTTCACAAGGATGTAGTGAACATCTTTGTCTCTCTTAATTAGTTTTGGTTTGAAATCTACTTTGTCTGCAAATAAGATTGCTACCCCTGCTTTCTTCTGGGTTCCTGTCATGTGGAGAACTGTTTTCCATCCTTTTACTTTCAGTCTGTGGATTTCCTTTTTAGTTAGGTGTGTTTCTTGTATACAGCATATTGCTGGGTTTTGTTTCTTAATCCATTCTGTCAGTCTATTTCTTTTGATTGGTGAATTGAGGCCATTAACATTGATCGTTATAATTGAGAGGTATTGACTCATCATTTTCATGATGTTTTACTGTTGTTGGCTCTTTTATTTCTTATTTTTCCCCCTTTCACTTTAGTATCTTACCTTGCATGGTGCCTTCTCTCTGCTGGGCCTCATGGAGTTGTGACCTTCATTGTCTTTTTCTAGGATATTGCTTAAAATTGTTCGGAGTGCTGGTTTGGTGTTCATGAAATTTCTCAGGTGTTCTTTGTCGTGAAAGTATCTAACTTCCCCATCGATTTTGAAAGATAATTTTGCAGGATACAACAGTCTAGGTTGGAAGTTATTTTCTTTTAGAGCTTGAAATACTTCACTCCAGGCTCTCCTTGATTTGAGGGTTTGTGTTGAGAAGTCTGCTGTGATTCTGATGGGCTTTCCTTTGTAGGTGATTTGTTTCTTTTCTCTAACTGCCTGTAGAATTTTGTTCTACTGTTGGGTTTCTTTTTCTCTAACTGCCTGTAGAATTTTGTTCTACTGTTGGGTTTCTGGGATCTTGACTATTATATGTCTAGGTGTAGATTTTTTTTGACCGTGGCTAGGTGGAGTTCTATATGCCTCACTTATCTGTATGTCCAATTCTCTACCTCTGTCTGGGAAGTTTTCTACTATTACTTCTGTGAAGAGTTTTTTTATGTCAATTGTGCTTTCTCCAGTTTTTCCATGAACTCCTATCAGTCTTATTTTATTCTTCTTTGCATCATCTAGCAGCTGCTGGATTGATTTCTCATGGCCCTTTACTATCTTTAAGAAATCTCTGTTTTCATGGCCCTTCACCGCAATCCTGTCTTCTATATCTGATATTCTGTCTTCAGATTCTCTTAATCTGCTGTGCATGCTTTCAATGGAGTTTTTAATCTCCTGAATATCTGTTTGAATCTGTTTCATGGATTCCATTTCTTATGTTGGGCGATCATGGTTTCCATTTCTTTCTTATGTTGGGCATTCATGGCTTCCAGAATGATTCTGATCTCATCTATTTTTTTATCAGTTTCTGTTCTAGAGCCTCTAATCATGTCTTTCACTCTGCTCACCATGTCTGTAGTTATCTGGGAGATTATTTCTGCTTTGAATTTTTCTAGAGCCTCATGCATCTGCTTTGTTACTTCTTGTGCTATCATTTCTGGATATCCAAGTGGTTGCTTATCAGACTTTTCCACCTCATTTCCCCCGGAATTTGCCTTTTGTGGGGTGGAAGTCTGAGTTTGTGCCCTGCTTAAGTGTTGTCTCATTTTTGTTTTTGGTACTGTCCTTGGTTTAACTCCTGGGTTGATAGTTGAAATTGCTTATTGTTGGTATCTTTGTTGCTTGTAATTAGAACCCTTATGGAATGATTGCTTTTCAGAGGTGTCTTCCAGATATAGCTGGTCTTTAGGTTTTGAGACTCTAATGACTCTGAGGCTATCTCATTTTCATTATACCAGGATGGAAAACTGATTAGATCAATCACAACACCTTAGGCCAAGTGATACAATCAGCAACACCATAGCAACAAATACATCATTAGAGAATGACAATTTGTGGTAGTTATTAATCTATCACCTTTAAAATTAAAGGACCTCCTTCAGGGTATATCTCTGCTGTCACAATAGACAATGTGGGCAGCAGTGTGCAGTTATAAGTCAATGAGTCTCAGCAAGCTAGTCCCAAACTCGTGAGATTCAGGCAGATTTCTGGCTGCAAGTCCCAAGTGGAGCTCCCTGTCCACCTGCAGGGTTGCACCCTGCAAGGTTCTATTGCAGGTTTCAGCTGCCTTTCCCTTGAAGGAAGTCCAGGTTCCAATGGGAGCTGATGATCCCTCCAACTTACCAAGCAAGGTGGTCTGGTATGCCTTTATTGCAGAGATTCTCTTTACTTTTCCAGTGGGCTTGTTTTCATCATGGAGCCTGAGAGAGGCCCTCTCTGTGTTGTTCACTTCTGCAGCTTAGGACAATGGCTTTTATGTCCCCCTGTGCCTCCTGTCTTGGTCCCAAGCCTGTCCTGGTTGCAAGCTGGTGGAGCAAGCTGGAGGAAGCAGGTCCCAGTCAGGCTGCAACTGTTTGGCCCCCTTCACAGATTTAAAAGAATTGACATTTTTATGCTAATGAGTCTTCTATCTATGAATATAATTCCATATAGTAAGTTCACTAAGGCCACAATCTTTTTGCAGTTAAGAGGTACAGCCTATTCCCTCACCTCTTGGATCTGCACTTGCTTTGTTATTTGTTTTATGGAACAGAAGGTGACAGGAATGAATTCTGCAAGTCCCAGAACTTGGGACACATGAAGTGACATAGTTTTAGTCTTCACTGTCTTAGAACACTACTTTGAGACCACCATACCATAATGAAGCCCAGGAGAAGAGATCATGTGGAAAGAGAAACCCAGAATCCCCACGGTCTCAGCTAAGTTCAGCACTAGTCAGTTGACTGTCCACTGAGTCCATCTACATCAATGAGTTTAAGTAAAAGCTGCTGGGATCTACTCAGCCAACCACAGAGTTACATGAAATGATGAATTGTTGTTCAAGGTATGGAATTTCCGGTGTTTTATTCCAGGGCAAATACTAACTGAAAGAGAAATTGGTACCTAAGAGCAGGATGCTGCTAGCACCTGAAGCACTGGTTTGAGGGTGGGTAGTAGAGAGACTGCAACAGCAGCAAGGAGACCATTAGTGGAGGCTGGAAAGACACTAAGGAAACTTCTATTGGGGTCTGGGAGATGGCAAACCACATTTTGCACTAGTTAAAAAATCAGCAAGACTGTTTGGCCTGGTGTCTTGGAAGATAAGAAATGTAGCTAGACATTTTAACTCTTACTTAAATAACCCTGTGGGAGAGAAAAGGTTTCTCACCTAGCACCAGGCTCATGGACTATAAGAAAAGATGGATTAACAGAAGAAAAGCAGACTGTCATGGTTTGAATGTTTGTGCCCTCCAAAGTTGAAATTTAATTGCACTGTGACGGTATTAAAATGTGAGACCAGGCCAGGGGTGTAGCTCAGCGGTAGAGTACACAGGAAGCATGCACAGGGCCCTGGATTCAATCTCCAGCACCAAAAAAACAGAGAGATGGGAATTTTAAGAAGAGACTAGGACTACGGCTCTCATCTCATGAATCAATTAATCCCATTGGGGGTAGGCTCTTAGTTGGTTTTTTCCTGTACTGGGAATTAAATCCAGGGACTTTTCATTGAGCTACATCCCCAGCCCTTTATTTTATTTTTTTACATAAAAATGTAAGTTACTCAGGCTGGACTCAAACTTGTGACCCTCCTGCCTTAGTCACCTGGAGTGCAAGGATGACAGGTGTGTGTTACCACGACACACAGGAGTAAATTCATTTTAAAGGGAGGATTTGGTCCCCTTTTCCCTCTTGTGTGCCCTCCCTTTGCCATCAGCTGTGCCCTGCTTTCTGCAGCATAGGAAATATATGTTATGGTGCACCACAGGTCACTCTGCCAGATCTAGCACCTTGACATTGGACTTCCAGGGCTCTGAACTATGAAAAGTAATTTTCTATTCACTATCAATTATCCAGGTACTGATATTCTGTTGTAGCTGGACAAAATAGACTAAGACGCAGACAAGTTTATTTAGTATGTTTGGAGGTGTGGGCTGGTCTAAAACACAATACCCTCCCTCAGCCTCCCAAGTGCTGGAATTACAGGTGTGCACCATGACGTCAGTTTTTAATATAAGTTTTCCTTGTCACTAGAGCCTTCTGAAATGAAAATTCAATTAAACAGGAAAGTCTGTGTATTTTTATGACAGTCATGCAGAAGTATGATTGGAGGTCTGTAAAGTATAGCCTAATGGTGATAAGCTAGAGGCAACTTAGCAAGTCCTCATCAGATTCTTGGCATCTCTGTCTTCATTCCTTTCCTCTGGGATTAGAGGACATAAGAGTCTGTGACCTACTTCAGGGAAAGGAAAGCCAGGCTCTATGGTCTGCTTCAGGGGAGAATGGTGAGTAGAAGTCAGAGAGGCCTTAATCCTGCTGTCTTCTCTCATGTCAAGGGGTTATGTTTTGGAGTAACATATCCTAAGCCCAGTCAGCCCCCAATTAACCCTCCCTCCCATTACCTGTACTTTCATGAAATTCCTTACTACAATGGCTCTAGTACACATGGCGTAAACAGAGGCTTGACAGGCACATGCCCACTGTGGTTTTGTTGTTGTGTTTGTTTGTTTGTTTGGAATGTTTCTTCTTGGAATCCAGCTATTATGCTTCGAGGAAATCAGAACAACTGTGTAAAGAGGTCTGGAAAGATGGGCTAATGGCAGCACCCTTCCCAGTCACGTGAGGCCATTTTGAACACCCTAGCTATTCTAGCATTGCAGCTAACACCAGTCAGCAGAACCCACTTGGCCAAACAGGATCATGAGAAATAGTGAATTGTTGTTGTTGCATTAAGACAGGGGTTTAGGGGTGGTTTATGCAATAATTTTAGTTGAAACACTACTGAATGTGTTAATCCAATTATTATGACTTGAATTGTGTCCCCCTCAAAATTCATGTGTTGAAGCCCTAACCCCCAATGTGATGGAGATACGCTACTAGAAAGGTGAGTAAGGTTAAATGAAGTCATAAGGGCGGGGTCTTCATCTGATAGGATGGATGTCCTTGTAAGAAGAGAAAGAGACACCAAAATCTTTCTCTTTCTTTGTTTGCACACATGCACAAGAAACCTTGTGAGCACACAGTGAAAATATAACCAGTTATAAGTAGGAAGAATCTTCTCCACACACCAACCCTGATGGTACCTGGACTTTGGACTTGTAGACATGTAGAACTGTGACAGCATGTATTTCTGCTGTTTAAACCACCCGGTCTATGCTATTTTGTTATAGTATCCCATGCAAGCTAACACTCTAAGATCTCCAGACAGAGATGTTGTGTTGCATATGATAAAATATAAAAAGTGTTGAACTAAAGAGGTAATATGGTTTTTTGTTTGTTTTTCTCTTTTTGTTTGTTGTTTATTTGTTTTTCAGAACTGGGGATTGAACCCAGGGTCCTCACACTGAGCTATATCCCCTTTTTATTCTTTATTTTGAGACAAGTTCTCACTAAGTCACTAAATCACCTAGGCTGAGCTTGAACTTGCAATACTCCTGCCCCAGTTTCACAGAGTGCTTGGATTACAGGCATGTGCTACTTGGCCCAGCTAAGAAGTAACAGTTTGCAAGCAGAATTTTTGGAAAATATGAAGGCCCTCTGATCTACTCCTGGGTTGGAAATTTAAACTGTTTCAAATTTTCAGTCTCTCAAAATGGTAAAATATTATCAAAGTACTAATAAATGACCTCCTGATAAAATCCAAGTTGAAACTGTAAGACCCTTTTTGAAGATCTCAGGGAACTGATACCTAGTAGACTCACTCAGCTACCCAAAAGTGCTTCTAAGAATTTTAAACACGTTGTTCCATCACTTCTTTTCACATGCCCCAAAGTAGCAACAGCCTTGCCTTGAAAGAACATGGATGTGCCTTTTAGGCCATAGGGTAGATCCTGCTCAGATTCATGAGATAGTCATAAGATTTTTGATGATGTTTTGCACATGAAAATATTGCCAGTGTGGATAAAACAGAACAGATACAGTACAAAGGGAAAAGAGGCTTCTGGGGTCCCATCTTCCTGTAGCTGGAAACCAGGCCAAGACTGTTCAGCTGCAAACACAGACTACTGCTTATATTTTTAAAATGTTTTAGAGGGTGGGAGCAATATTCCAGAGAGTGGGGCCACAACCATGGATTTGGAAACCACTCTGAGGGACCAGACATTGGCCCCAGTCAAGGCATACTCTTGTCCCCAGTGTCTGGAGTGGCAGTAACATGTGCTGAGCTAGATTTCAGGACCTTTCAGAACGGTAACTATTATGTGCTTCATGTTGCTTTGCTGTGTTTCTTCTTTGTCTTTTAAAATAAAATTGTCTGTTATGCTATCCTATTCCTTTCTTATCATTTTATGTTGAGTATGGAGGTGAGTTGTCTTTTTCCTTTGCAAGTATCGTGTCAAGGTGAGTCATAAGAAAGGTGGTGCATTTATGAGCCTCATCTGTATTTGGACCGAATAAACTGATGCTGGACTTTGATCATAAAGCTATAATTGGATGACAATTTTGAGACTCTTCAATATATTTTGCATATGAGTATAGAGTTTAACCAACTGAGGGAGCAGTCCCTGGCACCACCATCATTTCTGACACCCACTACAAGTACAAAGTCATTCCCCAAATGACTTTAGATTTTTATAATTCACTGGAAAAGCTCCTAGAACTCACTAAAAGCTATTATACTCAAGGCTATGGTTTATTACAGAGAAATGGTGCAGGTTAACATCAGCCAAGAGACCAGGGCAGATCGGAGAAAGTAGCAAATGTAGAGCTTCCATTATCTTCGCCCCAGGGAGCCAGGACATGTTACTTTCCTGGCATCTATGTGTGATGATGTGCCTAGAATATTGACAACCAGCGAGGCTCACCCAAGCCTTGACGTTCAAAGATCTTATTAGGGCTCCATTACATAGATAGGTATGATTGATTTCCATGTAGTTGACCCCCGTCTCCAGTACTTCAGGGAGTGACCCAAATCCCTCAGTCTACTTCAAATTGTTGGTCTTTATACTGTGGCCAGCCAGCTCCACACTTTTGTGATCTAAATCTCAGTGTCACTCTCTGGCTAACTCAGAGCCCCCATGTAAAGAAAAACCTAAGAGATAACTTCTCAAAAGCTAAGACCAAACCTCTTTTTGGACAAAGTTAAATTCTTACTGTACAGAGTGGAATGTAAATAGCTATACCCAGAAGATGAACTGCTTAAATGGATTAAATATGGTCACAGATTCTTAGCAACACTCCTGTTAGGAATCTGTACTAACCTCATGACTTGCTCGAAGTGACACTGTGTGAGTTTTAGAGTATAGGACCCCACGATGCCTCTTGGTTTCTGCTTTCATTGTCTTGGAAAACTTATTTGACACTGTTGTGTTAAGAGAAACCCTGAGATGAAAGGCCAGCCAGCCTGAAAGCTGAATGCAGCCTTGTGAGTGAGTCTGGGGAAGTTCACCACAAGAGTCAAGCAGCCGAGCTGCAGAAAAAGAATAAATCACTGCTGTCCAGACACTAAGTTTTGTCACATAGTAATAAATAACTGTTACATTATCCTCTATTCAGATATTCTTTTCTGTAGTGTAATTGCTTTTTGATATTTTTTCCATTTTTCATTAGGTATAGTTTTCAATACCTCATAATTTTTACTGATCTTTGCTGTTAGATTTGTAACCAGTTATAACTGTTATTTGGAGTTGCTATCGACTTTTGCATGTTGATTTCATATCTTGAAAATTTGCTGAAGTCTCCTGTAAGTTCTAATAACCTGTCCATAGATATTCTTGGATTTTTTTAAAGACAGATAATATCATCAGAAAAGGATGATGTTCATTTGCAATTATTGTAGCTCATTTCTTTTTCTTCCGGAGCTAAGTCAGTAACATTTGATATTGTTTTCACTCAAGTTTAGAATACATATTACATTCATGTACTTCAAGAAATATTATAAATGAAATAACCCTGGCATTGAAGGACAAACAATGAATGATCTCACTCATATGTGGAATCTAAAAAGTTGGTCTCACTGAAGTAGAGAGTAGAACAGCGGTTATCAGGGGTGGGGTGGGCAGAGGGAGAGGAATGGAAAACTGGTTAATGGGTACAAAGTATAGGTAGGAGGAGTAAATTCTGGGGTTCTGCTGAATAATAGGTTGAGTAGTTAACAATAAAGTATTATATTTTTTCAGACTAGCTAGAAGATTTTGAATATTCTCACCATGAAGAAATGATGAGTGTTAGAAGTGATGGATTTGATCAACCATGATTTAATCAATACACTGTGTGTGTGTGCGTGTGTGTGTGTATAACAAAGCATTGCCTTTACCTATAAATGTAGACAATTACATGTCAAGTAAAAACTATTTAGCTAGGCATGATGGTGTATGCCTGTGATCCCAGCAACCTGAAAGGCTGAGGCAGGAGGATCACACGTTCATGCCAGGCTAGACAACTCGGCAGCTCAGTGAGACACTGTCTCAAAATAAAAATTTTCAAAAATGGCTGGTGATGTAGCTCAGTTTGAAGGCCCTAAGTTTAGTACCCAATACTTCAATCCCCTCCCCCCAAAAAAGCTATAGAAAAGTCTATTGTGGAAAATCCCACCATATGCTGCATTCTTTGTCATATTACAACAGCAATCAATGGTTAAAACAATATTGACAAATGTAGATAATACATTGTAGATAATATTATAGTTGGGTCTTGTTTTTTCATCCATTTTGGCAATCTCTACTTTTTACTTTTTTTAGTCAGGGTCTTACTATGTGGCCTACTTTGGCTTTGAACTAGAGTTCCTCTGCTTAGGCTTCTCAAGTGCTGGGATGTAGTCATGCACCACCATCCCCATAGCAGTCTCAATTAGCTCTGCTTAATGCACTCACATTGAATATATTATTAATGTTACAAAAACACAAAGGTACAAGCTGGACAGGACAGCTTTATTTCAGAATGGACCTGAGAGGGACCCGGTACTTAGACCAGACTGGCAGCTCTGGTACAGGCTATAAGGCCTGTTATAGGGTCACAGGCATAATAGGGGGGCTGCGGAAGGAAAAGGCCAAACCGGGACTTTTGAGGGGGAGAGTTCAGTGAAAAGGGGTGTGGCTGCCTGCTA
The DNA here is from genome assembly GCF_053883595.1 of Heterocephalus glaber. NCBI lineage: Eukaryota > Metazoa > Chordata > Mammalia > Rodentia > Bathyergidae > Heterocephalus > Heterocephalus glaber. The sequence goes on from NW_028258333.1 coordinate 18,581,834, forward strand.
GGGACAAGGCTTGAGGAAGTACGGGGAGTGGCGGTTGCCTGTCAGGAGCAGAGCTGAAGAGTGATGGGAGCTATGTGGTGTAGCTGTGCTCACGCGGCCTCATCAACCCAGAGTTAGACATCTTTAGCACGTGTGAAAGCTCAGCAGAATGGAACAGGCTGAGAGTGGCCTCCGGTCAGCTTGGGATGGAAGCGGCAGACTCCTTCAGTTAAAGTGATTGGCTTCAAATATATTATCTGTTTTCTTTCTGTCCCATATTTTTTTGTTCCTTTCCTCCTCTTACATACCAAAGATTGAATAGAACCCTGTATACGATGTATACAGTGTGTAACGATCAGATCAGGGTAATTGGCGTATCTATGACCTCAGACGTATATCAGTTCTCTGGGTTGGGAACATTAAGAAATCTTTCCTACTAGCTACTTTGAAATTTTCAATCAAATATTATCAACCACAAGTATTCTACGGTGCTGTAGAACATTAGAAGTGATTCCTCCTGTTCTGCTGCCCCCTTATATCTATTAACAATCCTCTAAAAAGGCCATGCTTCTGTGTGTGTGTGTGTGTGTGTGTGTGTGTGTTTGTGTGTGTGGGTGTGTGTGTGTGGTGTGCACATTTGCTGAGAAGTGAACCCAGGGCTTCATGCCTGTTAGGGAACTGCTCCACCCTGAGCTACCCCCCCAGGCCCCCTTACCTTTCTGTTGATTGAGTATTTTCTAGTATAGAGTTTTATCTTTTCCATGGTTTATTAGTTATATTTCTTAGTTTTACTGTTTTTAGTGCTTGCTCTAGGGTTTACAGGATGCATCTCTAATTTATCACAGTCTACTTTCAAATAATATTTCCTCCACATAAAATGCAATTACACTTTCATTTCCTTCCTTTTGTCCTTTGTGCTATTGTCATATTTCCACTTCTACCTGCATTGTAAACTCCATAATATGTTATTACTTCTGCTTTGTACAGTCAAAAGTCCCATAAAGAAGTTTAAAAACAGGAGAAAAATGTTTTATATTTACCCATTTTAAAAATTGCCCATACGTTTATCACTTCTTTGTCCTTTGTGTAGATCTGAGTTTCTATCTAGTAGCTTTTTCCTCCAACCTAGAGAACACATTCTTTAATCTTTTTTATCATTCAGGTCTGCTGATGAATAGTTCTTTAAGCTTTTATTTAACAGAAAAATATTTTCATTTTGCACTCTTTTTTTTAGGATCTTTGCTGTACATAATGATTACATTCATTGTGGGAAGTTGGTACATGAACATAACACACCTTGGTTCTTTTCACTCCCTCTTTCCTCCATCCATCTCTAGATCACCTTCCCATTTGCAAAATATTTATCTCCCTGTTTCCTATTATCTACTTTTATTTCGCCCTTTAAATTATGTATACTTTGGCTGGTTATGGTTGTCACACACCTGTAATCCCAGCACTCAGGAGGCAGAGACAGGAGGATCCACATGAGTTTGAGGCCAGCCTGGACTATAGTGCAAGGCCCTTTCTCAATTAAAAAAAAATATACTTTGAGTTTCTTATATAAGAGAAGCCATGTGATATTTTAGCTTGTGTCTGATTTATTTCACTTAATATTATGATCTCAAGATACATGCACTTCCCAACAAATGACTCAAAATTATTCTTTTTTATGGCAGAGCAGATCATGTATATATGATATAAATGTGATATATATGATATAAATATATATCACATTTTCTTTATCCGATCCTCTATTTATGGACATGCAGGCTGCTTCCACGATGGTTATACTGCTATAAACATGGGTATTTTGCACTCATTTTTGAAGAACATTTTACTAGATTTGGGGGGGGGGGCTTGAAAGATGTTGATCCTCTGTCTTCTGGATTTCATCTTTTTTTTTTTGCTGCTGTGTTACAAATAGAACTCAAGGGTACTCTACCAATCAAACTCAAGGGTGCTACATCCCAAGCCCTTTTAATTCTGATACACGATCTCACTAAATTGCCCAGGCTGGCCTTGAACTTGTGATCCTCCAGCCTCAGACTCCCAAGTAGCTGAGATTACAGGTGTTTACCTCACCCTACTGGCTTTCATTTCTGAGTGAGAAGTTAGTGTCATGTAATTATTGCACACTGTACATAACATGTCTTTTTTCTCTGACTGCTTTTAAGATGTTCTTTTTGTTTTTGGTTTTCAGTTGACTAATTTGATAATGACTCACACCTGTGGGTTTCTTTGTGCTTCTTCTGCTTGGAGTTCACTGAAATTCTTGGACTTGGGAGTGGCTATTTTTCTTCCTTTAAAAAATTTTTTTTGAGAGATGGACTTTATGTAGTTCAGGCTGGACTTGAACTCACTATGTAGACCAGGCTGGCCTTGAACTTGTGGCAATCCTCCTGTCTCAGCCTCCTGAGTGTTGTTATTACAAGCATACACCATCACACCTGGCCTCTTCTTAAATATTTCTATACCATTTTCTCTCCTCTTGTAGGATTCCAGTTGTCATTCAGTAATCTGAGGCTCTTCCTTTTTTATATGTCTTTCTCTTTAAAATTTTTCTTTTCTTTGAATTTATTGATCTTGCCTGTAATTCCAGCACTTGGGAGGCTGAGGCAGGAAGAGCCTCATGAATTCTAAGCCTGCCTGGGCTACATAGTGAGTTCAAGGCCAGCCTGAACCACATAGCAAGACCCTGTCTCAAAAAAAAAATTTGATCTTTACTTCTACAGTATCTAATCTGTTGCTAAACCTACTTAGTAAATTTTTTATTTCAGATGTTGTCTTCAATATTGAAAGTGCTCAAATTTCTAGTGCTCTTGTATGTTCATTTATATTTAAGAATGGAACACAGAGAAGCTAGCTGGGAGCTCTGTGTTTGTGAACAACCTTGTTAACTTTGCTGTAAAGTGATCAGGTGGGGGCAGTGGCCATTATCTCAGAAATCCCACGAAGACCCAAATGTGGAGGTCCTTTCTCTACGACCATGGAGGATATCCAGAGGAGCAGCCTAGTTTCCGGCCTCCCTGGTAAATACCTTTATGTTGCCCATCTGAGAGACAGAAAGAGTGTGAGTTAGGGTGGAGAGGGGAAGAATAATAGCCATCTTCCTTTCTGACCATTCTAAGGCAAAGAAGACAAAGTGACAAATGCTGATGGCATACCCAGGCTTCTCAACCATCTTTTCAATGCCTCATTTAAAAATATGAGGCAAGCCCACCAGCCACCAGTGTAGCTGTGCAGGCAGACTGGACTCAGGCTGCCTGGAGCCCCGCTCCGTCTGGCTCACCATGCTCACTTGTGACCAGGAGACGGTGAGGACACCCCGGGCATGCCCACCAGCCACCAGTGCAGCTCTGCAGGTGCCTGCAACAACAGACCCCCACCCCCACCCAATCCCCCACCTCTGGCCTCTTGGCTGTGCAGCTACCTGGTTCCACACTACAGAGGCACAGGGGGACATAAAGGCCATTGTCCTAAGCTGCAGAAGTGAACAACAGAGAGAAGGCCTCTACAGGCACCCTGATGAAAACTGAAGCCCACTGGAAAAGTGAAGAGAATCTCTGCAATAAAGGCTCACCAGACCACCTTGCTTGGTAAGTTGGAAGGATCATCAGCTCCCATTGGAACCTGGACTATCTTCAGGGGAAGGGCAGCTGGAACCTGCAATAGAACCTTGCAGAGTTCAACTCTGCAGCAGGACAGGGAACTCAACTTGGGACTTGCAGCCAGAAATCTGCCTGAATCTCATGGGTCTGGGACTAGCTTACTGAGACTCATTGACTTATACCTGCACACTTCTGCCCACATTGTCTATTGTGACAGCAGAGACATACCCTGAAGGAGGCCCTTCATGTTTATCTTTTATTTGTTATTTTCAAAATTACCACTACTTTTTTTGCTCTTATTTTTAATTTTTTTCTTCTTTTTCTACTCTTTTAAAATTTTTATTTTTCTCTTTTTTATTTCTTTTCTCTTTTCTTTCTCTGTCTCTCTCCTTCACTTCCTTGCTGTCCCACATTGTTCTTCATCTCCCTTTGTGTTCCTGTTCTGGCCCTAATTCATATTTCTTCTTTATTTTTCTTTTCTTTCCTTTCCTTCTCTCACCCGTATCCTCTGGCCTCAGTGCTAACCTTCCCCTATCCTTCTACCTACCTAACCCTCCCTCCCCAACTCCTTCTAACTCCCCATCCTGAAGGGTAAAATTATTATATTAAAGACTTTATTCACTATAAACATATGTTGGGTTGGTCCTCGATTTTGATATAATTCACACAGTTAAAGGTGATAGATTAATAACTACCACAAATTGTCATTTTCTAAGAGGTACTTGATGCTATTGTGTTGCTAATTGTATCACTTGGGCTAAGGTGTTGTGATTGATCTAATCAGTGGTCCTTCCTGGTATAATGAAAACAAGACAGCCTCAGAGCCATTAGAGACTCAAAACCTAAAGACCAGCTATATCTGGAAGACACCTCTGAGAAGCAATCATTCCATAAGGTTTCTATATACAACAACAAAGATACTTACAATAAGCAACTTCAAAGTTTCAATCCAGGAACTAAACCAAGGACAGTACAAAAAAAAAAAAAAAAAAAAAAAAAGAGAGAGAAGACATTTAAGCAAGTCACAAACTCAGACTTCCACCCCACAAAAGGCAAATTCTGGGGGAAATGAGGTGGAAAAGTCTGATAAGCAATCACTTGGATATCCAGAAATGATAGCACAGGAAGTAACAAAGCAGATGCATGAGGCTCTAGAAAAATTCAAAGCAGAAATAATCTCCCAGATAACTACAGACATGGTGAGCAGAGTGAAAGACATGATTAGAGGCTCTAGAACAGAAACTGATAAAAAATAGATGAGATCAGAATCATTCTGGAAGCCATGAATGCCCAACATAAGAAAGAAATGGAAACCATGATCGCCCAACATAAGAAATGGAATCCATGAAACAGATTCAAACAGATATTCAGGAGATTAAAAACTCATTGAAAGCATGCACAGCAGATTAAGGGAATCTGAAAATAGAATATCAGATATAGAAGACAGGATTGTAGTTAATGACCATGAAAGCAGAGATTTCTTACAAATAGTAAGAGGCCATGAGAAATCAATCCAGCAGCTGCTAGATAATGCAAAGTAGAATAACATAAGACTGATAGGAGTCCATGCAAAAACTGGAGAAAGTACAATTGACATAAAAAAACTCTTCACAGAAGTAATAGTAGAAAACTTCCCAGACAGAGGTGTAGACTTGGTCATACAGATAAGGGAGGCATATAGAACTCCAACTAGCCACGATCAAAAAAAATCTACACCTAGACATATAATAGTCAAGATCCCAGAAACCCAACAGTAGAACAAAATTCTACAGGCAGTTAGAGAAAAGAAACAAATCACCTACAAAAGAAAGCCCATCAGAATCATGGCAGACTTCTCAACACAAGCCCTCAAATCAAGGGGAGCCTGGAGTCAAGTATTTCAAGCCCTAAAAGAAAATAACTTCCAACCTAGACTGCTGTATCCTGCAAAATTATCTTTCAAACTTGATGGGTAATTAGATACTTCCACTACAAAGAACACCTGAGAAATTTCATGAACACCAAACCAGCACTCCAAACAATTTTAAGCAATATCCTAGAAAAAGACAATGAAGGTCACAACTCCATGAGACCCAACAGAGGGAAGCCACCCCACAAGGTAAGAAACTAAAGGGAAAGGGGGAAAAATTAAGAAATAAAAGAGCCAACAACATTAAAACATCATGACAAGGATGGGCCAATATCTATCAATTATAACTATCAATGTTAATGGCCTCAATTTACCAATCAAAATAAATAGACTGACAGAATGGATTAAGAAACAAAATCCAGCAATATGCTGTATACAAGAAACACACCTAACTCAAAAAGAAATTTATAGACTGAAAGTAAAAGGATGGAAAACAGTTCTCCACACCACAGGAACCCAGAAAAGAGCAGGGGTAGCCATTTTATTTGCAGACAAAGTAGATTTCAAATCAAAACTAATTAAAAGAGACAAAGATGGTCACTACATCCTTGTGAAGGGAACAGTCCAAAAGGAAGAGATGACAATCATAAATATATATGCACCAAATATGAATGCCCCGAACTATACATAACAAATATTAATGGTCATGAAACACCAAATAAGCACTAATACAATTGTAGTGGGAGACCTCAATACCCCACTATCACAAATGGACAGATCATCTAGACAAAAAATTAACAACAAAATTCTAGAACTGAACCAAGCTACTGAACAAATGGACTTAATAGATGTTTACAGAGTGTTCCACCCCACAAAATCAGAATACACATTCTTTTAAGCTGCACGTGGGTTATTCTCCAAAATAGACCACATGCTAGTTCATAGGACACGTCTAAGTAAAGGTAAAAGAATTGAAGTTACCTCCTGTATATTATCAGACCATAGTGCAATAAATTTGGAAATAAATAGCATAAGAAACTGCAAAACTCCCACAAACACATGGAAATTGAATAACACCCCCCTGAACAACCAATGGAAAATTAAAGAAGGAATAAAAGAAGAAAATTAAAGAAGGAAATTAAAGAAGAAATTAGACAGTTTCTACAAGTAAATGATAGTGCTGTGAGACCAGGATAAACCCAAGTAACGCCATCTTGGCCTGTAGATGAACTCCCCTCATGCCCCACCCCTTATAAAGTAGATGTTTTTGTAACTGCTTGTTCTGCTTCTGTAAACTTGCTTCATCGATTCTCTGAAAGAGATAGTGCCTGGTGCCTCCCTTTACTGTAAATTGCCCTAACCTGATAAGACAGCAAGACTTTTGCAACTAGTCAAAAACACGTTAACCTCCCCTTGAACTTCTCTTCTAAAATAACACCTATAAAAGCTATGGTGCTATAACACCCTAAATAAACTGTGCTGTTCCTGGACTCAGGGCTTCACTTCGTTTAGTGAGTGGAGTCCACATACGTGAATAAACTCCTTTCAGTTTTAACTTTGTCAATTGTCCCAGTGTTTGGTGATTTACTGGCTCGCTTGGTACAACAGTGCCAGTACAACATACAGGAATCTATGAGACACAGTGAAAGCAGTTCTACGAGGGAAATTCACAGCAGTGAATGGCCATAGTAGGTAAACAGAGAGAACTCAAATAAATAACTTAATGCAGAACCTCAAGCTCCTAGAAAAAGAAAAGCATAACAAACCCAAAGATCATACAAGAGAGGAAATTATAAAGATCAGACCAGAAATCAGTGCAATGGAGACTAAGAACATGATACAAAAAATCAATGAATCAAAGAGTTGGTTTTTCAAAAGAATAAATAAAATTGATAAACCTTTAGCCAGCCTTATCAAAAAAGAAAGAAAAGGCTCAAATCCATGCAATTAGGAATGAAAAAGGTGAAGTCACAACAGACCCAGCAGAAATTCAGAGGATCATCAATACCTACTTCAAGAACTTGTACTCTAATAAAATGGAAAACACAGAAGAAATGGACAGATTCCTAGATACATACCAATTGCCAAAGTTAAATGAAGAATATATAGAAATTCTAAGCACCCCAATTACAATGAGTGAAATTGAAAATGTAATAAAATATTTACCAACAAAGAAAAGCCCAGGTCCTGATGGCTTCACTGATTAATTCTATAAGACATTTAAAGAAGAACTATTGCCTTTACTCTCTAAACTCATCAAGAAATTTGAAAGGGAAGCAAGGCTTCCAAATTCATTCCTGGAACCAAATGTTTCTTTGATTCCAAAACCAGGGAAAGACCCAACCCAAAAAGAGAACTACAAGCCAATCTCCCTAATGAACATAGATGCAAAAATCTTCAACAAGATACTGGCAAACAGAATATAGAGGGTCATCAAGAATATCAAGTTGGATTTACCCCAGGGATGCAAGGATGGTTCAGCATTCATAAATCAATAAATGTAATACATTATATTAATGGACCCAAGGACAAAAACCATATGATCATCTCAATAGATGCAGAAAAGGCATTCAACAAAATCCAACACCCATTCATGATAAAAACCCTACAGAAAATTGGAATAGAAGGCCTTTATCTCAACCTGATTAAATCTATCTATGAAAAACCAACAGCCAACATCATACTAAATGGTCAAAAACTGAAAACTTTCATGCTAAAATCAGGAACAAGACAAGGGTGCCCACTATCACCACTCCTGTTTAATATTGTTCTGGAAACATTAGCCACAGCAATTAGAAAAGAGAAAGATATAAAAAGAATAAAGATAGGAAAGGAAGAAGTGAAACTGTCATTATTTGCTGATGATGTGATATTTTACATAGAAGACCCAAAAACCTCTGCCAAAGACTTCTAGACTTAATTGACAGATTCCATAGAGTAGCTGGATATAAGGTCAACACTCAAAAAACAATAGCCTTCTTCAACTATGGTGGTACTCTTCCATGTAGTCTTCATCAGCTGCTAAGTCTTTCTCTCTTTTATATAATAACTTGGGTTTGTATATTTTAACTTCTTAGCCATCATTACAGAGAAGTCTCAAGAGAGAAATAATAAAGAAGTAGATCAAGTATTTTTAATGAAAAATAGGCACAATAATGTTTTTTGCAAGGTTCAAAGTCATTATAAGATTGCAGTCAAAACTAGACATGATAGCATAAGGTTGTAATCCCAGCTACTCAGGAAACTGAGGCAGAAAGATGGCAAGTTTGGGAGTGTTGGGATATATCTTGGTGGATTCAATGCCCAGTACCACAAAAAAACCAAAAAAGACTCTAGTCAAGCAAAAGATGAATACTTAACAATAAGGAAAAGGAGCATTAGTCTATGTGAAATCAACATATATGCTAAATTATTAATTCCAGTTTACCACCTGCTATTATATAATTTCAAGCAAATTATTTCTTTTCTCAGAAGCTCAGTTTCATCTTCTCCAAATGTGATGAATAACTTCAGTGTTATGAGCACATACAATGTGTTCACACAATGTAAGTTCCATTTTTGCTTTGAAATGAATAAGCAAAAGATAGTAAATGATGGTGATGTTCATTAAGACTGGTCCTTTTTCTGGTATAAGCAAAATTGAAGAGTAGGTTGGTAACCTTTTTAATTAGCAACATCTTATTCATTAGGAGGATCTATTGCAAAGAAAAGAGTGTTTTCTTTTTGATGGGTTTTAGTTTAGTTATTGTCTGGTTAAGTCTTGTCTTTTAAAACCATGTTGTTTCTTCCTTTTTTTTCCTAAGCATTTTCTCCTTCCTTTCTTTTTTCTGTTTAACAAGCCTTATTTGTTTGAAAAGAAGGTAGGTGAAAGTTGTAAGCCATGGTTCCATCAGCAAGCCAGCTTTACTCCAGCCAGCTCCAAGAAGGGATTTTGGTAAAGAACTTCTTTCTGTGGTACACATAGGGAACAAACAAAGGATTTGAGATACTCAGAGGCTGACAGTGTAGAGCAGTAATTACTAAGTTCAAAAAGGATGAGGGGGAGGAAATAGAATTATTGGAGTGCAGGGGAACCTACGGAGAGGGGGCCATCCCATAGAATCTATTGCTGTGGAGGGATGCAGCTACTCTTAGTTCCATAACAAAACAGAGACTAAGAGTGAATAACTCAAAATAATGCTTTTCTCCCACCTTCTAATCTCTTTTGAGGTTTCCTATCTTCCATTGGGTACTGGAAGCCAGTTGTCAAGGGAGTCTGGGAAATGTAGCCCACAGCAGTCAGCCTCCCAGGTACCCCAGCTAGGCTGAGAGAATGTCCCAGGGCCCAAAAGGAGACCAATCAGTACATGAGGATTTTATGAAGTGTGGACTGTATCTAGTCATGGTGGTACACACTAGATAATACCAGCATTCTTGAGAGGCTGAGGCAGAAGGAGCACAAGCTTGAGATCAGCCTGGGCAATTTAGCAATTTAGCAAGACCATATCTCAAAAAATTTTTTTTGGTACCGGGAAGGAACTCGGGTCCTTATGTTTGCAAGGCAGGCACTGGAATCACTGAGCTAAATCCCCAGCCCTATATTTCAAGATCTTAAAAATAAGCTGGGTATGGTGGCACATGCCTGTAATCCCAGCACCTGGCAGGCTGAGGCAGGAGGATTGCCATGAGTTCAAGGCCAGCCTGGGCTACATAGTGAGTTCAGCCTGTAGACCAAGACCAGCCTGAACTACAAAGTAAGATGCTCCCTCAAAAAAACAACAACAAAAAATGCTTTAAAAACACATGTCTTTTAGAAAGGGCTAAGGATGTAGCTCAGTGTAAAGGCCCTGGAAAAACTACCACCACCACTATCCCCAAAAAAGGAAAAAGGAAAGAAATATCTGTTACATTACTTGGAAACAAATGGATGTGTGAAAAGTCTAAACATTGTCAGTGATAAAAAGTGGCTGAAGTAGAAAGCCAAAAGCCATCTTGTGAAAAAAAAAATCTTCGTTTTATTTTTGATACTTAGCACATGTAGAAATAGATGAAAATGAAAATGCATTTGCAATTATAAAATAAGATCATTTCATACTGCATGTTTTATGCCTTAAGGTAACTCCTAATTTATCACCTCAATGATGGAACAAGCTGCCTCTTGGGAAAGACAAAACAAAATACAATGAAACACAGGAGGAAGATAGTCAGTTCTGAGCTATTAGAACTGACCAGGCTAGGGCATCAAGCAGCCGCTTGTAATGAGTGCAATTCCTGAAATGTCTCAGCCCTTCAGCCCTGTCATAGATGTCTCTAAAAATAGTTTAAGAATTCAGATATCACAGATTTATTTAGTGTATGCTGAGAAATCCACTGTGCCTTCAGTTAAAAGTTCTAAATGACACCTAGTTTAACATGATCCCAGAAGTGAGACAGTTTATTCCTTGCCTTTGCCTTAAATCCTAATGGGTTGCCAGGATCCACTCTCCTTTTGTTGATATAAAAGCCTCATTACAGTATTTTATCCATAAAGAATGTCTCAATTTACAAAACTGTGGCTGACATTTCCATCATCCAGTATCTAGTATCAGTAGTTATTAAGTATTGCATCTTATTTTAGGCTATGGCTTCTTTCACCAGTAATCAATAGCTGCAATTCAGAAGGTTGTGAAACTCCTAAGATTGATTGCAAAATGTTTGATGTGCATGTATGTTTCTGAGAAGAAGGCCTACTATTCCAATAAATACTCAAAAGCTGTATCTTTCTCTGCCTCTAAATCAATTAGCACTCCTCTAACTAGTTTTCAATGGATGGCCTTTCTATTGTTTATTTCATCATTTTAGCTTATATATTCTTCACTCATTACCTCTCATTACAGAAGAATCTCAAGGGAGAAAAGATAAACAAGTGTTTTTAATGTTAAGGACCATGTTTGAATATAAAAATATTTAAAGGAAAACACAGGTGAGGGAGGAAAGTTAATAAAAGTTTTTTACAAAATATAAAGGATATGTGTAACAAAGATGCCTTCTCTGATATTGTGGTTGGTTGGCCTTATAATGCTTTAGGTTGAGAGTAAGGGATGTCAAAAAGTAAAAAGAGTGATAATATTTTTTCTGATGTAATGATTTATTCCTAAATAAGATTGGCCTCTAGCACCCGGAAGGAAGCTCCCCTGCCATCCCATGCTCCTAGGGCACAGAAGGTGAGCTGCATGGGCACCAGAAGCACCACCACCCCCCGCCCCCGTGGAAATGAGAGGACACGTAAACAAGCCTCAAAAACAGACTTCCGGATCACCTACAGCAACGCTAAAGGGAAACAAGATGCAACAATCTGATACTCAATCACCTGGACTCTCTGAACTGGCAACAAAAGAGGATCTCAGAAAAATGAAATCAGAAATAATTACTCAGATAACAGCAAAGATTGTGCTCATAGTGCAAGACATGATTAATCAATCTAGAGAGGACAAAGATAAAAAAAATAGAGGATCTGAGGAACATGATGGAATCCCAAAATAGAAAACAAATGAAATCCATAAAACAGATGCAAACAGATTTCCAGGAGATTAAAAACTCCATCGAAAGTCTGCACAGCAGAATGAACCAATGTGAGGACAGAATTTCAGATATAGAAGATAAGATTGCAATTAGTGACCAGGAAAAGAAAAATTGCTTTAAAATTGTAAGGGACCATGAGAAATCAATCCAGCAGCTGCTTGACAATGCAAAGAAGAATAACATAAGACTGATTGGAATCAATGAAGAAACAGGAGAGAGTGCAGGTGACATAAAAAAACTGTTCACAAAAGTGATGGCAGTAAACTTCCCAAGCAGGGGAAAAGAACTTGACATACAGATAAGTGAGGCATATAGGACTCCAACGAGCCTTGATCAAAAAATGTCTACACATAGGCATATAACAGAATTCCAGAAACCCAACAGAAGAAAAAAATTCTACAAGCAGTTAGAGAAAAGAAACAAATCACATAAAAAGGAAAGCCCATCAGAATCACAGCAGACTTCTCAATGCAAACCCTCAAGGCAAGAAGAGCTTGGAGTGATGTATTTCAAGTCCTAAAGGAAAACAGCCTCCAACCCAGAATGATGTACCCTGCAAAACTATCTTTCAAAATTGATGGAGAAATAAGATACTTTCATGATAAAGAGCACCTCAGGAACTTCATTAATACCAAACTGGCACTCCAAAAAATTTTTAGACAATACCCTAGGAAAAGACAATGAGGATCACAACCCCAGGAAACCCAGCAGAATGAATCCATTGGGCATGACAAATTAAACGCAGGGAGGGAGAATCCAACAAAAAGAAAATGTCATGACAAGGCTTTTAAAACTTTTAACTTCATCTCCCTAAGGAGTGTATAATTCAATCTTGTTATTGTACTGATTAGTATTTTTCTGATTCTAGAGTTGCACACCTTTCCTTGTGCTATACTGGCTATTTATCATCTTATGTCTACTTTTTAATTGGGTTGTCTATTAATGAGCTGCAAGAGTTCTTTATATATTCTGGTCATAGGTTATATGCATTGTAAATATGGTCTGTTTAAGGACTACTTTTCATTTTAATGATGTCATTTAAAGTTCTAAATTTTGATGGAATCTCATTTATCAATTTTTTTCTTTTATACATCATGTTTTCTGTATCCTAGGTAGTTCTTGCCTACCCTAAATTCATAAACATTTTCCCTTATAATTTCTTCCTAAAGTTTTATACTTTTAGGCTTTCATATTTAGGTTCATAGATCCCTTCAAGTTATTTTCATGTATGGAAATAAAGGATTGAGGTTAATTTTTTATTTACAGATACCAGGTATTCTAGTGCCGTTTGCTGAAAACACTATCTCTTCCTTGGCTCTTGAATTGAGTTTATATTCTATAAAATGCTAATGTTAAATAATCTTTCAAAACTTAGTAGACCATATATGTGTGGTTCTATTTCTACATTCTCTGTTTTATTCAAATGATCTATATGTCTTTCCTTACACGAATGAACACTGCCTTGATTACTGTAGCTTTAGAAGAAGTCTTAAAATTAGGAACTAAATGTCTTCCAACACTGCTTTTTTTTTTTAACTTTTCTAGGTCCTTTGTGCTCCTACATAACTTTTAAATTTCAATATCCAATTCTTCATTTATAGCAAGTATACACAGACCTGAATTTTTATATATACCTTGTGTTTTCTAACCCTGCTAAATTCAAATACAAGTTCTAGGGGCTCCTAGAGATTTCTTAGTATTTTCTCTGTAGATGATCATTTCATCTACATATAAAGATTTTGCTTCTACCTTGCCAATCCTATCCTAATTGTGTCATTTTATTGACAGACTATTTTGGTTTAGGCCTAGGTTTCAAAGTTTAATGGACAGATAAAGAGTAAGCATATCTGCCTTTGTTCCCCACCTTAAGGAGAAACCATTGTATCTTCTCCATTCATATAAGGTGTTCTCGCTGGAAGTATGGAGTACATGTCTTTAATCTGTTGAGAAGGTTCTGTTCTACTTCTAGTCTCCTGATAGCTTTTACCATGAACAGCTGTAGAATTTAATCCAATACTTTTTCTCCAACTAGTGACAGGATCATATGGCTTTTTCCTTTCCTCTGTTAAAATGATGACTTTTGGGGGAGGATCTTCCAATGCTGAACCAACACTACCATCCCTATAACAAAACCACTTTCTACATACTGCCAGACCCGACTTCTAATAGTTTGTTTTGTTAAACAAATTTCTATCTATGTTCATACTTTTTTCTTCTATTATTTTTATCCAGTTTTAGGATTAGCACAATGTTGATTCCTAAAATGAGGGGAGAAGTATTCCTTCTTTTTTCTGCTTTAATTGTTAGATATAATTTATCAGTTAAAATGTATATGAGCCTGCTGTTGTCATATAGGTAGGTTTTCAAGCTAGGAATATACTTTCTTTAATAGGTGCTATTCAAATTTTATATTTCCTCCAGGGTTAGTTTCATCAATTTGTCTTCCCAGGTACTTCTCAGAAGTTGTCCGATTGATTTCAAAAAAGATTTTTGAAATATGCTTTCTATATCCTTTTAAATTCTGTAAAACCTATGGTAATGTCTCCTAGATCTTGATACTGTAATTTAAAAAATGTATAATTGATATTGTGTAATAGGAGGAAAATATCGAAAAGATCAGGGGAAGTGGGAGGGGTAGGGGAAAGGAAAAAAGGGAAAAGAAAAAATATGGGAAAAGGAAAAAAATGGAAACAAAGTCTTTGCAAATAGGGAGGGATGGAGGGGGTGACAGGAGGGAAAGGGAAGGGGAAAAAATAAGAACCAAGATACTCATGTAATGGTACAAGATCCCAATGATGAATGTAACTGTATTTTATACCTAAAATGTACCAATAAACTTAATGGGAAAAAAAGATTGGTCTGATGATGCTGAGTTATGACTCATACTATTTTTAAAATACTGTATGTTTTTATCAATGCCTATTAATTTTACAAAAGACTGTGTTTCAATGTGTATTTTCACACATGAATGTAATACATTCTGATCATGTACATCCTCCTATTACTCTCATAACACCCTATGTCTTAGTCAATTTTTTTCATTGCTGAGGCAAAATCACAATACCCAAAGTTAAAGGAGGACAGGTTTATTTAGCTCACAGTTCATAGAGGTTTCAGTTTATAACTGGCTGACTCCAAGTCAAAGTGGCATGGCAGAGGGGCATGGCAGAGGAGAAACAGTTCATGGCAGGCAAAAGGCAGCAAAGTAGTGAAGAAGCAAAGTAGGAAGTGACAAGCAGTGACCCTCTTTCAGTCCCCTTATATCTTAGCTAGGCTACTCACCCTTAGGGGGAGTATCACTCACACTCCAGGTGGGGCACCTTTAATCCTAACATCACATTGTGATTCAATGCCAGCATCGCATGCTTGATCCCAGCAGCACACACCCTAGATCCAGCCACCTTGGAAAAGCCCCACCTATGACCACATGAGGCTATAAGGGGACATCTAGATACAAGCCATAACACCCATCCTATCTTTATCCTCTTTCTCTTGCCTAATAATATGTTTCCCTTCTACTTTATGCTATTTTTCTAGGTTCCTCATATTCAGGAAAACATGTGATACTTGTCTTTCTGGATCTAGTTTATTTCATTTAACATGATGATCTCTAATTTCATCCATATTTCTGCAAAAAAACATAATTTCATTCTTCTTTATGTCTAAGTAGCACTAAGTAATAAATGAATATATACATTTATCTGTGATTAGTCACCTAGTTAAAATCTTAGCTATTCTAAATTGTGCTGCAATAAACATGTGTATGCAGATATCCCTATAGTATCCTGATTTGATTCCTTTGGATATATTCCAAGCAGTGATCTAGTTGGGTCATATGGTAGTTCTTCTAGTTTTAGTTTTTTGAGGAATCTCTGTATTGACTTCATAGTAGCTGTATTAGTGTACATTTTCACTAGCAATGCAAAATGTTTTCTCCCACATCCTCACTAGTATGTATTGTGAGGGGTTTTTCCCTTGTATTCTTGATGATAGCCATTCTGACTGGGGTGAAATGGAATATCAATGTAGTTTTTTATTTGCATTTTCCTAATGGATAAAATTGTTGAACATTTTTTTCATGTAATTATTGGTCATTTGTACTTCTTTTGAGAAATCTCTGTTTACTTCATTTAGCTGGCAAAGATTTTCTCTCATTTTCTAGGTGGCCTCTTCACCCTGTTGGTTGTTTGCCTTGCTATACAGAAATGATTTAGTTTGATGTGGTACCACTTGTTGATTCTTGCTATTATTTTATCTACTATTAGAGTTCTAGTCAGGAAGTCTTTGCCTGTACCTATGAGTTCAAGTGTTTCCCCTATGTTTTCTTCTAGCAGTTTCAGAATTTCAGGTCTTATATCTAGGTTATGACCCATTCTGATATTTTTTTTTTGAGATAAAGTCTCACTTTGTAGGTGAGGCTGGCCTCAAACTCACTATTATCCTTTCTCACCCTTCCAATCACCAGGATTATAGGTGTACACAACCATGCCTGGCAATGTAATTTGGTTTTTGTTGTGGTGGTGGTGGTACTAAGGATTGAGCCCAGGGCTTCAGCACACTAGGCAAGCACTCTATTACTGAGGTACATCCCTTGTCTTTAAATTGATTTTTGTACAGGGTGAGAAATCTTCTACATATGAATAACATGTTCTCAGCATCATTTCCTAAAGAGGCTGTCTTTTCTATCATACATTGTTATGGTTTGTGTTTAGATGTCCCCCCAAAGCTCTTGTGGATGAAGTGGGGCTTTATTTTTCAGAGGTAGCTGAATCTGGAATGTGTGATGCTGGGATTAAGGGTGTGTGGTTACTAAACCACTGCACTTTAGTAAGTAGTTTGGCACTGCCTTAATCCCTGTAGCCTGGATGGAACAAGAGGCAGAAAGACATGGTGAAGGTCTCTTGTCACCTTTGCTAAATTGTGTGCACCACATTGCTTCTCCTCTGTGATGTTTGTTTGCCATCCCAACCTCAGAGCCAGCCAGCTATGGACTGAACCCTCTAAGAACTGTAAGCCAAATAAACCCCTTCCCCTCTAACTTTGGGTGTTGTGTATTTTGTCTCAGCAACAAGAGAAAAGTAACTAACATATACATTTTTGGCCCCTTTGTCAAGAATCATATGGCTATAGCTGGATGGTTTTGTTTCCATGTCCTCTGTTCTATTCCATTGGTTTATTTTCATGGCAGCACCATTCTGTTTTTGTTACTGTGGCTTTGCAGTATAACTGGAAATTCAGTATTGTAATGCCTCCAGGCTTGCTCTTTTTGCTTAGGATTACCTTGGCTTTTCTGAGGGTTTTGTGTCTCCATAGGAATGTTATCATTGTTTTTTCTAGTTCTGTGAAAAATGTATTTGGAATTGGGGGGGGATTTTTCTTTTTTTATTGTGCATTTTAGATATACAAAATGATAAATATCATCAAAGGGAATTTGTACCTGTACATGATGTATCTTGCTTCTTTTTTCCCGTTCTCTCCTCCTCCAACCCCTCTTTCCCTCATTTGCAAAAACCTTGCTTCCATTTTTTCTTCTTATTCTCTTTTTCTTGTTCCTTTCTTCTTTTCCTCCTCCTCTTTCCCTTGTTCCCCTTCTCATTTGAACATTTTCTTCCCATTTACCAATATCTATTATATATTTTGGTCCTTATTTACACTTTCAATTTCTCACACCAGAGAAATAATGCAGTATTTAAACATGTGTGTCCAATTTATTTCACTTAAGAGTATAGTCTCAAAGTGTATCCACTTAGCTACAAATATCTCAAGCTTATCCTTCTTCATGGTAGAGTTGTACTCCATTGTATAAAAAAACCACCTCTTACACCAGAACACCAGACCATGGTACTGAGTCCTGCCGCTCCCAGCCCAGAGGTAGGGGCTTCTGAGCCACCGTCCCACTGCTCCTGGTCCAGAGGAAGGGGCTTCCTGGCCACCATCCCTCCTGCTGCTCCCAGCCCAGAGGAAAGGGCTTTTGGGCCACCTTCTGTCCCGCTGCTCCTGGTCCAGAGGAAGGGGCTTCCAGGCCACCATCCATACTGGTGCTCCAGGCCCAGAGGTAGGGGCTTCTGATCCACTGTCCCACTGCTCCTGGTCCAGAGGAAGGGGCTTCCTGGCCACCATCCCTCCCACTGCTCCTACCCCAGAGGAAAGGGCTTTTGGGCCACCATCCCTACCGCTGCTCTCAGCCCCTGTCCCACCTCTCCCAGCTCAGAGGAGGTAATCCCGGCAGGTGCCAACAGCACCACCATGCCCCAGTCGAAATGAGAAAACACATAAATAAGTCTCAAAACCAGACTTCCAAATCACCTACAGCAACCCCAAAGGGAAATGAGATGGAACACTCTGACACTCAGCCACCTGGACCCACTGAACTGGCAACAAAAGGGGATCTGGAAAAAATGAAATCAGAAGTAATTTCTCAGATAACAGGAGAAATTGTGCCCCTAGTGCAAGACATGATTAATAAATCTAGAGAGGAGCTCAGGAACATGATGGAATCCCAACATAGGAAACAAATGGAATCCATAAAACAGACGCAAATAGATTTCCAGGAGATGAAAAACTCCATTGAAAGTCTACACAGCAGAATGAGCCAATGTGAGGACAGAATTTCAGATATAGAAGATAAGATTGCAATTAGTGACCAGGAAAAGAAAAATTGCTTCAAAATTATAAGGGAACATGAGAAATCAATCCAGCAGCTGCTAGATGATGCAAAGAAAAGTAACATAAGGCTGATTGGAGTCAATGAAGAAACAGGAGAGAGTGCAGATGACATAAAAAATCTCTTCACAGAAATAATGGCAGAAAACTTCCCAAGCAGGGGAAAAGAACTTGACATACAGATAAGTGAGGCATATAGGATTCCAACTAGCCTTAATAAAAAAAAAAAGTCTACACATAGGCATATAACAGTTAGGATTCCAGAAACTCTACAGAAGAACAAAGTTCTACAAGCAGTTAGAGAAAAGAAACAAATCACATACAAAGGAAAGCCCATCAGAATCACAGCAGACTTCTCAACACAAACCATCAAGACAAGAAGAGCTTGGAGTGACATATTCCAAGCCCTGAAAGAAAACAGCCTCCAACCCAGATTGATGTACCCTCCAAAACTAGCTTTCAAAATGGATGGAGAAATAAGATACTTTCATAACAAAAAGCACCTTAGGAACTTTGTGAATACCAAACCAGCACTCCAAAGAATTTTACACAATATCCTAGAAACAGACATTGAAGATCACAACCCCAGGAAGCAAAGCAGAATGAACCCATCTGGCATGACGAGAAATTAAATGGAAAGGGGGAGAACCCAACAAAAAGAAAAAGTCATGGCAATGACAAGTCAATACATTTCAGTTAGAACCATCAATGTTAATGGTCTCAATTCACCAATCAAAAGAAATAGACTGGCAGAATGGGTCAAGAAGCAAGATCCAACAATACGCTGCATACAAGAAACACACTTAATTTAAAAAGAAACTCATAGACTGAAAGTTAAAGGGTGGAAAACAATACTCCATGAGACAGGAACCAAAAAAAAAGCAGGAGTAGCTATCCTCTTTGCAGATCAACTAGATTTCAAACCAACACTGATTAAGAGAGATGAAAAAGGACACTATATCCTTGTAAAGGGAAGAATCCAAGAGGAAGAGATGACAATCATAGATATCTATGCACCAAACACTAGTGCACCCAACTATATAAAACAAATACTAATGGACATGAAAAGTCACATATGCACTAATACAATTGCAGTGGGGGACCTCAACGCCCCACTGTCACAAATAGATAGATCAACTAGACTAAAATTAAGTAATGAAATACTAGAAACTCAATTGAACTCTTGAACAAATGAACTTAACAGATGTTTACAGAGTCTTCCACCCCACAAAATCAGAATACACATTCTTCTCAGCTGCACATGGGTCATTCTCCAAAATAGACTACATACTCACACATAGAACATGTTTAAGTAAGAGCAAAGGAACTGAAGTTATCCCCTGTATATTATCAGACCATAGTGTGATGAAATTGGAGATCCATAGCAAAAGAAACTGGAAAAATTTCATAAACATGTGGAAATTGAACAACACACTTCTGAATAACCAATGAGTCATAGATGAAATTAAAGAAGAAATCAGAGAGTTCCTTCAATTAAATGACAATGACAATACAACATATCGGAATCTATGGGACACAATGAAAGCAGTCTTACGAGGGAAATTCATAGCAGTGAATGCTCATATTAGGAAAACAGAGTAAGACCAATTAAACAACCTGATGTTGAACCTCAAGCTCATAGAAAGAGAAGAGCAGGACAACCTCAGAGCTCATACAAGGGAGGAAATTATAAAGATCAGAGGAGAAATCAATGCAATGGAGACTAGGAGAATGATACAAAAAAATCAATGAAGCCAAGAGTTGGTTCTTTGAAAGAATTGACAAAACTGACAAACCCTTAGCCAACCTTATCAGAAAAAGGAAAGAAAAGGCCCAAATCCATGTAATTAGGAATGAAAAGGGTGAAATTACAACAGACCCAGCAGAAATCCAGAGGATCATCAATACCTACTTCCAGAACCTATAGGCCAATAAGATGGACAACACAGAAGAAATGGACAGATTCCTAGATACAGATGAATTACCAAAGTTGAATGAAGAAGACCTAAGAATTCTAAACAACCCAATATCATCATTGAAATTGAAAACGTAATTAAAAACTTATCAACTAAGAAAAGCCCAGGCCCTGATGGCTTCACTGCTGAATTCTACAAGACATTTAGAGAGGAACTGCTGCCACTACTGTTGAAACTCTTCAATGAAATTGAAAGGGAAGCAATATTCCCAAATTCATTCCTGGAAGCAAGCATCACCTTGATCCCCAAAGCAGAGAAAGATCCAACCGAAAAGGAGAACTATAGGCCAATCTCACTACTGAACATAGATGCAAAAATACTTAATAAGATAATGGCCAACAGAATGCAGAAGATCATCAAGAAGATCATACACCCTGATCAAGTAGGATTCATCACAGGGATGCAGGGATGGTTCAATATACGCAAACCAATCAATGTAATACACTATATCAATAGAGCCAAGGACAAAAACCATATGGTTATCTCCATCGAGGCAGAAAAAGCATTTGGCAAAATCCAACATGCATTTATGATAAAAACCCTACAAAAAATTGGAATAGATGGTCTCTACCTCAAACTGATAAAAGCCATCTATGAAAAACCAACAGCCAATATCATACTAAATGGCCAAAAACTGAAATCCTTCACACTCAAATCAGGAACAAGACAAGGATGTCCACTATCACCACTCTTGTTCAATATAGTTCTGGAAACATTAGCCACAGCGATTCGACAACAGAAAAAAATAAAAGGAATAAAGATAGGAAATGAAGAAGTCAAATTGTCATTATTTGCAGATGACATAATACTCTATATAGAAGACCCCAAGAACTCCACCAAAAGTCTTCTAGACTTAATAACCAAATTCAGTCAAGTAGCTGGTTACAAGCTCAACACACAAAAATCAATAGCTTTCCTCTACACCAATGACAGACTCACTGAGAGAGAAATAGGGCAAATAATTCCTTTCACAATAGCATCCAAAAAGCTGAAATAACTAGGAATCAACCTAACAAAAGAAATCAAAGACCTCTTCTCTGAAAACTGTAGCACTCTGAAAAGAGAGATTGAAGATGATATCAGAAAATGGACAGACATCCCCTGCTCCTGGGTAGGAAGGATTAATATAGTGAAAATGGCCATACTTCCAAAACTGCTATATAGATTTAATGCAATTCCAATTGAGAGTCCAGCAGCATACTTCATGGACCTTGAGAAAACAATCCAAAACTTCACTTGGAACAAGAAGAGACCCAGAATAGCAAAAGCAATTCTAGGTAACAGAGACATGGCAGGGAGTATCACAATCCCCAACCTGCAACTATACTACAAAGCTACTGTGATAAAAACAGCATGGTACTGGCAAAGAAACAGACCTGAGGACCAGTGGAACAGATTAGAAGATGTAGAAACAATGCCAGACACATTCAGCCATCTCATCTTTGAAAAAGGAGCCAAATACCCTCACTGGAGGAAAGATAGCCTCTTTAATAAATGGTGCTGGAAAAATTGGGCTTCAACTTGCCAAAGATTAAAACCAGACCTATATCTCTCACAATGTACTAAACTAAAATCAAAATGGATTAAATATCTAAATATCAAAATAGAAAATCTGAACTAGTTGGAACAGAGTTTAGGTAGAACTCTTGAAGACATCGGTGTAGGAAAAGATTTTATGAACAAAACCTCATTTGCCCATGAACTAGCACAAACAATCAACAAGTTGGATTTCTTCTTAGTAAAAAGCTTTTGCACAGCAAGAGAAACCACCAGCAGTGTGAAGAGACAACCCACAATGTGGGAAAAAAATCTTCATCTGCTCTTCCTCAGACAAAGGTCTACTATCTCGAATCTATAAAGAACTTTAAAAAAACAGACCTCCCAAATTTAAAGACCCAATCCAAAAATGGGCATCTGAAATGAACAGACATTTCTCACACAAAGAAGTAGAAATAGCAAATAAATATATGAAAAAATGTTCATCATCACTGGTCATTCGAGAGATGCAAATGAAAACAACACTGAGATTCCACCTCACTCCAGAAAGAATGGCTGCTATCATGAAATCAACCAACAACAAATGCTGGCAGAGCTGTTCTGAAAGAGGAACCCTGCTCCACTGCTGGTGGGAGTGTAGACTGGTGCAACCACTGTGGAAGTCAGTATGGAGATACCTCAAAGAAGTAGGACTGGAAGTCCCATTTAACCCAGCTATTCCCCTGCTGGGTGTCTTCTCCAAAAAATTAAAAGAATCATACCACAGTGATATATGTGCACCCATGTTCATAGCAGCACAGTTTGTGATAGCTGAAACTTGGAAACAGCCCAAATGCCCATCCACTGGAGACTGGATAAAGAAAATGTGGATTTTTTTATAAAATGGAGTACTACTCAGCCATAAAAAATGAGAAATTAGAGACATTTATAGCTAAGTGGATGCACATTGAGGTGATACTCTTAAGTGAAATAAATAGGACACACATGTATAAATACCAAATAGTTTCTCTAGTGTGAGAAACTGAAAGTGTAAATAAGGACTAAAATGTATAATAGGTAATGTGAAATAGGAAGGAAAGGGGCAAAGGGGAAGATTGGGTGTGGATTCCACAGTGGTTGCACCAGTGAACAGTTCTACCAACAGTGGAGAAAGTTTTCTTTTTCCCCCATAGCCCTGTCAGCATTTGTTATTGGTTGATTTATTGATAATAGCTGTTCTTTTTGGAGTGAGATGGAATCTCAGCTTTGTTTTAATTTGCATCTCTCAGTGACATTGAACATTTTTTCATATATTTATTTGCCTTTTCTATTTCTTCATCTGAGAAGTATCTATTCATTTCAGATGCCCATTTTTGGACTGGGTGTTTAAATTTGGAGGCTCTGATTTTTGAGTTCTTTATATATTCTAAATATTAATCCTTTGTCTAAGGAATGGCTCGCAAATATTTTTCCCATACTATGGGTTGTCTCCTCATGCTGTTGGTGGTTTCACCTGCTGTGCAGAAGCTTTTTAATAAGATGAGATCCCAGTTGATTCTTTGTGATATTTCATGTATGATCAGTGTTTTGTTCGTAAAGTCTTCACCTACACCACTGTCTTCAAGAGTTCTACCTATTCTATCTGCGAGCAGATTTAGTGTTTCTGTTTTAATATTTAGATCATTGACCCATTTTGATTTGAGTTTAGTGCATGGTGAAATATATGGGTCTATTTTTAATCTTTGGCATGTGGAAAACCAGATTTTCTAGGACCATTTATTAAAAAGGCTATCTTTGTTCCAGTGAAGGTATTTGTCTCCTTTGTAAAAGACAAGGTCGCTGAATGTGTCTGGAGTTATTTCTGCATCTTCTAATCTGTTCTGTTGATCCTTGAGTCTGGTTGGTTGTTTCTTTTTCTTTTTTTCTTTTTTTTTGCCAGTACCATGTTGTTGAGGTTTTTTTTTTAAATCACAATAGCTTTGTAGTATAATTTCAAGTCAGGAATTGTGATGCCCCCTGCCTTGCCTTTGTTGCCCAAAATTACTTTTGCTTTTCTAGGTCTCTTCTGATTCCAAATAAATTTTAGGATTGTTTTCTCTAATTCTGTAAGATATGCTTTTGGTACTTTTATTCAGATTGCATTAAATCTGTATCACAATTTTAAGTATGACCAATTTCACTATATTGGTTCTTCCTACCCAAGAACAAGGGATATCTTTCTATTTTCTGATATCCTCTTCAATTTCTTTTTTCAGAGTACTGTAGTTTTCAATGCAGAGGTCTTTTACTTCCTTTGTGAGATTAATTCCTAGGTATTTCACTTGGAAGGGATGCTCTTGTGAAAGGTGTGTTTTTCCCTAATTTCTCTCTCCGTGAGTTTGTTTTTTGTGTACAGAAACACTATTGATTTTTGAGTGTTGACTTTTGAGTGAGTAGCTATGTTATTGAATTTGGTTATAAATCTAGAAATCTTTTTTTTTTTTTTGGTACCAGGGATCGAACTCAGTTTCTTGAGCTTGTGCAGCAGGTGGTAAAACTACTGAGCTAAATCCCCAGCCCTAGAAGTCTTTTGATAGAGTTTTTGGGGTCTTGTATGTAGAGTATCATGTACTCTGCAAATAATGATAATTTCACTTCTTCCTTTCCTATCCTTATTCCTTTCATTTCTTTCTCTTGTCTAGTTGCTCTGGCTAATGTTTCCAGAACTATACTAAATAAGAGTGGTGATAGTGGACATACTTGTCTTGTTCTTGATTTAAGAGTGAAAGCTTTCAGTTTTTGACCATTTAGTGTGATGTTGGCTGTTTGTCATAGATGGCTTTTATCAAATTGAGATAAAGACCATCTATTCCAATTTTCTGTAGGGCTTTTTATCACAAATGGGTGTTGAACTTTGTCAAGCACTTTTTCTGCAACTATTAGATGATTGTATGGTTTTTTTCCGTGGCTCTGTTAATATGGTGTGGGAGACCAGAGGAGAATTGAGGCCTAATTCGCTTCCTCTGTGAGCACAAGGAGAAAGGCTGCACTCAGCGGTGATTCCATATTGCAAGTTCTAGGGAAAAATTAAAACAGCTGAGGTTGTTTACCTGAGAATGTACTAATGGATAATGGAAAGCAGATGAATCTTGTGTCACTTTGATTGCTTGTACCAATGTTTGGGTGAATAAAGGTAAGATAAGCCAGATGCAGGGGGCTAGTCTGCCTATTAGAGGCAAGCACCTCCTGCCTGCCCACATGTTAAACTGACTCTGTCTCTTTGTCTTTCATCCTGGTTCACCCTCGAAACAGGGAAAACAGAGTAGCAAGTCTAGGTCTCCTCACAAGTGATGTCTGAGTGGGGAAAGCATGGAGGAGAGGCCTGGCTGCCCATGGGTGGCACCTGGGGTAGGAGGGACCTGAGACTGATGGTGAAGGCTTGCCACAGGTGTGTTATCTACAGTTGGCACCTGAACAGGGATTTGAGACTGGGCTCAGCTACAATATGGTATATTGCACTCATTGGTTTACATATGTTGAACCATTCCTGCATCCCTGGGTTGAATCCTACTTGGTCATGGTGCATAACCTTCTTGATGATTTGCTGCATTCTGTTTGCCAGTATCTTATCAAGGATTTTTCTGTCTATGTTAATTAGGGATGTTGGCTTATAGTTCTCTTTTTTGAATGAATCCTTCTCTGTTTTTGGTATCAGGATAATGCTTGCTTTCAGGAATGAGTTTCAGAGTATTGCTTCCCTTTAAATTTCACTAAAGAGTTTGAGAAGTAGTGGCATTAGGTCTTCTCTAAAGTTCTTGTAGAATTCAGCAGTGAATCCATCAGAGCCTGAGCTTTTCTTTGTTGGTAGGTTTTTGTTTGTTTGTTTGTTTGTTTGGGGGTTTTTTGTACATGATTGAGCTGACTGAGGTTGGGGACTCCTAGAGACCATCAAGTGGGGGCTCTTGGCCAGGGGAGGCAGCCTTGGGGTCAGAGGTTTAGAACTTTCTTTTTTTTTAATCCTTTTATTCGTACATTTTAGGTGTACAATATAATGACAGTCATCATTGGATATGCACCTTTACATACTCTCTTGGTTCTTGTTTTTTCCCCCTTCCCCTGCCCTCCCTTCAACCCCTCCATTCCTCCCTATTTACAAAGACTTTGTTTCCATTTTTCCATTTTCTCATATTAATTCCATTCCCTTCTTTCCTTTCCCCTACCCCCTCACTTCCCCCTCCACTTTGTCCCTTTTCTTCCTATTTCACATTATCTATCATACCTTTTAGTCCTTATTGACACTTTCAGTTTCTCACACTAGAGAAACTATTTGGTATTTATACATGTGTGTCCTATTTATTTCACTTAAGAGTATTGCATCAATGAGCATCCATTTAGCAATAAATGTCTCTAATTTCTCATTTTTTGATGGCTGAGTAGTACTCCATTTTATTAAAAAACCACATTTTCTTGATCCAGTCTCTAGTTGATGGGCATTTGGGCTGTTTCCAAATTTTGGCTATTACAAATTGTGCTGCTATGAACATGGGTGCACACATATCACTGTGGTATGATTCTTTTAATTCTTTGGGGAAGATACCCAGCAGGGGAATAGCTGGGTCAAGTGGGACTTCCAGTCCTAGTTCTTTGAGTTATCTCCATATTGATTTCCACAGTGATTGCACCAGTCTACACTCCCACCAGCAGTGCAGCAGGGTTCCTCTTTCAGAACAGCTCTGCCAGCATTTGTTGTTGGTTGATTTCATGATATCAGCCATTCTTTCTGGAGTGAGGTGGAATCTCAGTGTTGTTTTCATTTGCATCTCTCAAATGACCAGTGATGATGAACATTTTTTCATGTATTTATTTGCTATTTCTACTTCTTTACGTGAGAAATGTCTGTTCATTTCAGATGCCCACTTTCGGATTGGGTCTTTAAATTTGAGAGGTCTGATTTTTTTTTTGTATTAAATTCTTTTATTGGTACAGTGTGGGTATACAACACAATTACATTTCTCATTGGGAATTGTACCTTTACATAATGCATCTTGGTTTTTATTTTTTCCCCATTCCTAGCCCTCCCTTCACACCCTCCACCCTTCCCTATTTACAAAGACTTTATTTCCATTTTTTCCATTTCTCATCATTTTTCCTTTCCCTTCTTTCCTTTCCCCTGCCCCTCCCACTACCCCTACCACTTTGGACCTTTTCTTCCTATTTTACATTTTCAATTATTCATTCTAATCATTGGTACATTTCAGGCATACAATATAATGACATTCATCATTGGAAATTTGCACCTTTACATATTCTCTCTTGGTTCTTATTTTTCACCCTTGCCCAGCCCTCCCTTCAACCCCTCCAGTCCTCCCTATTTACAAAGATTTTGTTCCTATTTTTCCATTTTCTCATATTAATCCCATTCCCTTCTATCCTTTCCCCTAGCCCTCCCACTTCCTCCCCCTTTGCCCTTTTTCTTCCTATTTCACATTACCTATTATACATTTAGTCCTTTCTTACACTTTCAGTTTCTCACACCAGAGAAACTATTCAGTATTTATACATGTGTGTCCTATTTATTTCACTTAAGAGTATTGCCTCAATGTGCATCCACTTAGCTATAAATGTCTCTAATTTCTCATTTTTGATGGCTGAGTAGTACCCCATTTTATGAAAAAAAAACAACACATTTTCTTTATCCAGTCTCCAGTTGATGGGCATTTGGGCTGTTTCCAAGTTGGGTGCACATATATCACTGTGGTATGATTCTTTTAATTCTTTGGGGAAGATCCCCAGCAGTGGAATAGTGGGATGTAATGGGACTTCCAGTCCTAGTTCTTTGAGATATCTCCATACTGATTGCCACACTGGTTGTACCAGTCTACACTCCCACCAGCAGTGGAGCAGGGTTCCTCTTTCCCCACAGCCCCGCCAGCATTTGTTATTGGTTGATTTCATGATAGCAGCCATTCTTTCTGGAGTGAGGTGGAATCTCAGTGTTGTTTTCATTTGCATCTCTCCAATGACCAGTGATGTTGAACAATTTTTCATGTATTTATTTGCTCTTTCTACTTCTTTGTCTGAGAAATGTCTGTTCATTTCAGATGCCCATTTTTGGATTGGGTCTTTAAATTTGGGAGGTCTGATCTTTTTAAGTTCTTTATAGATTCGAGATAGTAGACCTTTGTCTGAGGAAGAGCAGGTGAAGATATTTTCCCACATTGTGGGTTGACTCTTCACACTGCTGGTGGTTTCTCTTGCTGTGCAGAAGTTTTTTTAATAAGAAAAGATCCCATTGGTTGATTGTTTGTGCTAGTTCACAGGCAACTGAGGTTTTGTTCATAAAATCTTTTCCTACACCGATGTCTTCAAGGGTTCTACCTAACCTCTGTTCCAACTGGTTCAGAGTTTCTATTTTAATATTTAGATCTTTAATCCATTTTGATTTTAGTTTAGTGCATGATGAGAGATATAGGTCTAGTTTTAATCTTTGGCAAGTTGAAGCCCAATTTTTCCAGCACCATTTATTAAAGAGGCTATCTTTCCTCCAGTGAGGGTGTTTGGCTCCTTTGTCGAAGATGAGATGGCTGAATGTGTCCGGTGTTGTTTCTGCATCTTCTAATCTGTTCCACTGGCCCTCAAATTTGTTTCTTTGCCAGTACCATGCTGTTTTTATCACAGTACGTTTGTAGTAGAGTTGCAGGTTGGGGATTGTGATACCCCCTGCCATGTCTCTGTTACCTAGAATTGCTTTTGCTATTCTGGGTCTCTTCTTGCTCCAAATGAATTTTTGGATTGTTTTCTCAAGGCCTGTGAAGTACGCTGCTGGGATTTCAATTGGGATTGCATTGAATCTATATAGAAGTTTTGGAAGTATGGCCATTTTCCCTATGTTGATCCTTCCTATCCAGGAGCAGGGGATGGTCTGTCCATTTTCTGATATCATCTTCAATCTTTCTTCAAAGTGCTATAGTTTTTGGAGAAGAGGTCTTTGATTTCTTTTGTTAGGTTGCTTCCTAGTTATTTCAGTTTTTTGGGTGCTATTGTGAAAGGAATTGTTTGCCATATTTCACTCTCAGTGAGTCTGTTTTTCATGTAGAGGAAAGCTATTGATTTTTGTGTGTTGGCTTTGTAACCAGCTACTGTACTGAATTTGGTTGTTAAGTCTAGAAGACTTTTGGTGGAGTTCTTTGGATTGTCTATGTAGAGTGTCATGTCATCTGCAAATAATGATAATTTGACTTCTTCACTTCCTATCTTTATTCCTTTGATTTCTTTCTCTTGTCTAATTGCCGTGGCTAATGTATCCAGAACTATATTGAACAAGAGTGGTGATAGTGGACATCCTTGTCTTGTTCCTGATTTTAGTGTGAAGGATTTCAGTTTTTGACCATTTAGTATGATATTGGCTGTTGGTTTTTCATAGATGGCTTTTATCAGATTGAGGTAGAGACCATCTATTCCAATTTTTTGTAGGGTTTTTATCATAAATGCATGTTGGATTTTTGTCAAATGCTTTTTCTGCATCTATTGAGATGATCATATGTTTTTTGTCCTTGGCTCTATTGATATAGTGTATTACATTGATTGATTTGCGTATGTTGAACCATCCCTGCATCCCTGGGATGAATCCCACTTGATCAGGGTGTATGATCTTCTTGATGATCTTCTGCATTCTGTTTGCCAACATCTTATAAGGTATTTTTGCATCTATGTTCATTAGTGAGATTGGCCTATAGTTCTCTTTTTCAGTTGGGTCTTTCTCTGCTTTGGAGATCAAGGTGATGCTTGCTTCCAGGAATGAATTTGGGAGTATTGCTTCTCTTTCAATTTCATTGAAGAGTTTAAACAGTAGTGGCAGTAGTTCCTCTCTAAATGTCTTGTAGAATTCAGTGGTGAAACTATCAGGACCTGGACTTTTCTTGGTTGGTAAGTTTTTAATTACGTTTTCAATTTCAATGATGATATTGGGTTGTTTAGAATTTTTAGGTCTTCTTCATTCAGCTTTGGTAGTTCATTCGTGTCTAGGAATCTTTCCATTTCTTCTGTGTTTTCCCTCTTATTGGTGTATACGTTCTTGAAGTAGGTATTGATGATCATCTGGATTTCTGCTGGATCTGTTGTAATTTCATCCTTCTCATTCCTAATTGCATGGATTTGGGCCTTTTCTTTCCTTTTTCTGATAAGGTTGGCTAAGAGTTTGTCAATTTTGTTGATTCTTTCAAAGAACCACCTCTTGACTTCATTGATTTTTTTGTATCATTCTCCTAGTCTCCATTGCATTGATTTCTCCTCTGATCTTTATAATTTCCTCCCTTGTATGAGCTCTGAGGTTGTCCTGCTCTTCTCTTTCTATGAGCTTGAGGTTCAACATCAGGTTGTTTAATTGGTCTTACTCTGTTTTCCTAATATGAGCATTCACTGCTATGAATTTCCCTCGTAAGACTGCTTTCATTGTGTCCCATAGATTCCGATATGTTGTATTGTCATTGTCATTTAATTGAAGGAACTGTCTGATGTCTTCTTTAATTTTGTCTATGACTCATTGGTTATTCAGAAGTGTGTTGTTCAATTTCCATGTGTTTATGAAGTTTTTGCAGTTTCTTTTGCTGTTGATCTCCAATTTCATCACACTATGGTCTGATAATATACAGGGGATAACTTCAATTCCTTTGCACTTACCTATATATGTTCTATGAGTGAGTATGTGGTCTATTTTGGAGAATGACCCGTATGCAGCTGAGAAAAATGTATATATCTGATTTTGTGGGGTGAGACACTCTGTAAACATCTGTTAAGTTCATATGTTCAAGAGTTCGATTGAGTTCTAGTATTTCATTGGTTGTTTTTTCTCTAGTTGATCTATTTATTTGTGACAGTGGGGTATTGAGGTCACCCACTACTATTGTATTAGTGCTTATATGGTTTTTCATGTCCATTAGTATTTGTTTTATATAGTTGGGTGCACTAGTGTTTGGTCCATAGATATTTATGATTGTCATCTCTTTCTCTTGGATTGTTCCCTTTTCAAGGATATAGTGTCCTTCTTTGTCTGTCTGAATCAGTGTTGGTTTGAAATCCACTTGGTCTGCCAAGAGGATAGCTACTCCTGCTTTTTTTCGGGTTCCCGTCATGTGGAGTATTGTTTTCCACCCTTTAACTTTCAGTCTATGAGTTTCTTTTTGAATTAAGTGTTTCTTGTATGCAGCATATTGTTGGATCTTGCTTCTTGACCCATTCAGCCAGTCTATTTCTTTTGATTGGTGAGTTGAGACCATTAACATTGATGGTTATAACTGATACATATTGAGTTATCATTGTCATGACTTTTTCTTTTTGTTTGATCCTCCCCCTTTGCTTTTAATTTCTTGCCATGCCCAGTGGATTCATTCTGCTGGGTTTCCTGGGCTTGTGATCCTCATTGTCTTTTCCTAGAATTTTGTTTAAAACTTTTTGGAGTGCTGGTTTGGTATTCATGAAGTTCCTAAGGTGCTCTTTATCATGAAAGTATCTTATTTCACCATCAATTTTGAAAGGTAGTTTTGCAGGGTACATCAATCTGGGTTGGAGGTTGTTTTCCTTTAGGGCTTGAAACACATCACTCCAAGTTCTTCTTGCCTTGAAGGTTTGCACTGAGAAGTCTGCTGTGATTCTGATGGGCTTTCCTTTGTATGTGATTTGT
Organism: Heterocephalus glaber; assembly: GCF_053883595.1. Taxonomy (NCBI): domain Eukaryota; kingdom Metazoa; phylum Chordata; class Mammalia; order Rodentia; family Bathyergidae; genus Heterocephalus; species Heterocephalus glaber. The sequence goes on from NW_028258333.1 coordinate 18,613,583, forward strand.
TTCTTTTCTCTAATTGCTTGTAGAATTTTGTTCCTTTGTTGGGTTTCTGGAATCTTAACAATTATATGCCTATGTGTAGATTTTTTTTTTTAATCAAGGCTAGTTGGAGTCCTATATGCCTCACTTATCTCTATGTCAAATTCTTTTCCCTGCCTGGGAAGTTTTCTGCCATCATTTCTGAGAACAGTTTTTTTATGTCATCTGCACTCTCTCCTGTTTCTTCATTGACTCCAATCAGCCTTATGTTACTTTTCTTTGCATCATCTAGCAGCTGCTGGATTGATTTCTCATGGTCCCTTATATTTTTAAAGAATTTTTTCTTTTCCTCCTCACTAATTGCAATCTTATCTTCTATATCTGAAATTCTGTCTTCACATTGGCTCATTCTGCTGCATAGACTTTCAATGGAGTTTTTAATCTCCTGGGAATCTGTTTGCATCTGTTTTATGATTTCAATTTGTTTCCTATGTTAGGATTCCATCATGTTCCTCAGATCTTCTATTTTTTTATTTGTATCCTCTCTAGATTTATACTTGATCTTAGCCAAAAGGCTGAGAAGCGATCCTCTCTAGATTTATTAATCATGTCTTGCACTATGGGCAAAATCTTTGCTGTTATGTGAGAAATTATTTCTGATTTCATTTTTTCCAGATCCTCTTTCATTGCTAGTTCAGGGAGTCAAGGTGGTTGAGTATCAGAGTGTTCTATCTCGTTACCCTTTGGGGTTGCTGTAGGTGACCTGGAAGTCTGGTTCTGATGCTTGTTTACCTGTCTCCTCATTTTGACGGGGGTGGGGGGGGTTCCTGGTGCCCGCGTGGCTCACCTCCTCTGTACTGGGAGCCACAGCATGCCCACCTGGAAGCGTCCTCTAAGCTGGGAGCTGCAGCACGCCTACCCAGATGTCTCCTCTGGGCTGGGAGCCGTGGCAGGCTGACCCAGAAATCTCCTCTGGGCTGGGAGTTGTGGCACACCAACCCAGAAGTGTCCTCTGGGCTGGTAGCTGTGGCACACGGACCCAGAGGCCTCCACTGTGCTGGGAGCAGCAGCATGCCCATCCGGAAGTGTTCTCTAAACTGGGACTGTGGCACACCTACCCAGAAGTCTCCTCTGGGCTGGGAGTATTTTAATTACATCTTCAATTTCATTGACTGATACTAGTTTATTTAGAATTTTTATATCTTCTTGATTCAGCTTTGGTAATTCATATGTGTCTAGGAATCTGTCCATTTCATCTGTGTTTTCCAAGAATATGGATCCTTGAAGTAGGTATTGACGATCTTCTGGATTTCTGCAGGGTCTGTTGTGATTTCCCCCTTTTAATTCCTAATTGCATGGATTTGAGTTTTTTCTTTCCTTTTTTTTTTATAGGACTGGCTAAGGATTTGTCAATTTTTTAAAATCTTTCAAAGAACAAATTCTTTAATTCATTGATTCTTTGTATTATTTTCTTAGTCTCCATTGTTTTAATTTCTGCTCTGATCTTTATAATTTCCCCCTTCATATGAGCTTTGGTTTTCACTTGCTTTTCTTTTTCTTGAAGCTAGAAGTTGAACATTAGGTTGTTTATTTGAGCTTGCTCTGTTTTTCTCATATGAAAATTTAACACTACAAATATCCCTCATCAAACTGCTTTCATTGTATCCCATAAATTCCAGTATGTTGTATTGGCATTATCATTTAATTGTAGAAACTGTCTAATTTCTTCTTTAATATCATCTGTGACCCATTGGTTGTTCAGGAGGGTGTTATTTAATTTCTATGTGTTTATGAAGTTTTTGTAGTTTCTTTTGCCATTGATTTTCAATTTTATTGCAATATGGTCTGATAATATGCATGGAATAATTTCAATTCCTTTGCACTTACTTAAACATGTTCTATGAGCTAGTATGTGGTCTATTTTGGAGAATCTCCTATATGCAGCTGAAAAGAATGTGTATTCTGATGTTATGGGGTAGAACACCCTGTAGACCAAAAGTTCATTTGTTCAATAGTTTGGTCCAGTTCTGATATTTCTTTGTTGATTTCTTTTTGTCTATTTGATCTATGTATTTTTGACAGTGGGGTATTGAGGTCCCCCATTACAATTGTATTAGTGCTTATTTCATTTTTCATGTCCATCAATATTTATTTTGTCTAATTGAGTGTCCTGATATTTGGTACATATATATATTTATGATTGTTATCTCTTCTTCTTGGATTCTTCCCTTTACAAGGATTTAATGTCCTCCTTTGTGTCTCTTAATCATTCTTGGCTTGAAATTCACTTTTTCTGCAAATAGAATAGTTACTCATTCTTTGTTCTAGGTTCCTGTCACACAGAGTATTGTTTTCCATCCTTTGACTTTCAGTCTATGAATTTCTTTTTGAATTAAATGTACTTTTTATATGCAGCATATTGTTGGATCTTGTATCTTGATCCATTCTGCCAGTCTGTTTCTTTTCATTAGTGAATTGATACCATTTACAGTGATGGTTAAAACTTATATGTATTGACTTATCCTTGTCATGTTATTATCCTATTGTTGGTTGCCTCTGTTTTCCCCTCAGTTTAATTACTTTCCTTGCCTGGTGGATTCATTCTCTTGGGGTTCATGGAGTTGTAATTCTTATTATCTTCCTAGAATGTTCTTCAGAAAGTTTTGTAGTGCTGGATCGGTGGTTATGAATTTCCTCAGGTGTTCTTCATCATGGAAGGATCATCTATTTTGAAAGATAGTTCTGCAGGGTACACTCATCTGGGTTAGAGGTTGTTTTCTTTTAGGGCTTGAAATACTTTACTACAAATTCTCCCTGATTTGAGGGTTTGTGTTGAGAGGTCTGCTGTGATTCTGCTGGGCTTTCCTTTATATGTCATTTGTTTCTTTTCTCTAACAGCTTTTAAAATTTTGTCCTTGTGTTGAATTTCTGCAATCTTGACTATTATATGCCTTGGTGTAGATTTTTTTTGATCATGGCTAATTGGAGTTCTATATGCCTCACTTATCTGTATGTTAAATTATTTTTTCCATACTTGGCATGTTTTCTGCTGTTACTTCTGTGAACAGTTTTTTTAATATTGTTTTCACTCTCCTGCTTTTTCATTGATTCTGATCAGTCTTACGTTATTCTTTTTACACCATCTAGCAGCTGTTGGATTGATTTTTCATGGTCCTTTCCTATTTTAAGAAATCTTTCCTTTCATCATTGCTAACTGAAATCCTGTCTTCTATATCTGATATTCTGTCCTCACATTGGCTCATTCTGCTGCTTATACTTTCAATGGAATTTTTAATCTCCTGGATGTCTGCTTGAATCTGTTTTATGGATTCTATTTCTTTCCTATTTTGGGCATTCATGGTTTCCATCATTTTTCTAAGTGCCTCTCTGTTTTTATCTGAATCTGCTCTAGAGTCACTAACTATGCCTTTCATTATGGTCACCATCTCTGCAGTTATCTGAGAAATTATTTCTGGTTTGATTTTGAGCCTCATTCATCTGCTTTGTTACTTCTGCTTTTACCACTTCAAAGAGTCTAGGTGGGTGGCTTTTGAATTGTTCCACCTCGTTACCCTCTGGGTGTACTTTTGGTGAACTGGAAGTCTGGGGTTGCAGCTTGCTTAAGTGTCTCTTTATTTTTTTTTTTTAAGTTTAATTCTTGGGATGATGCTTGCAAATTGTTTATGGGAGGTAGCTTTATTGCTAGTATTGAGAACCCTTAGGAAATGACTACTTCTCAGAAATGTCTTCCAGGTGTAGCTAGCTTTTGAGTTTTTAGTCTGTTGCAAGATCCTACCTCTTGGATTTATTTAGGAGAAGTTGTTCCCTATTTGATCTAGCCCCTAATTAGAGCAATTACATCACCTTGGCTAAAGTAGTACAATCAGCAATAACAATAGCATCAAACACATCCTAGAAAATGACCAACTGTGGTAACTATTAATTGTCCACCTTTAACCATATGAACTATATTTGTACTTATATAACAAAATCTAAAATGAACCAGAAAATTATATACAGTAAATATGCCCTCAGTATGGTGGTTTTACTCACAGGGGAGAAAATTTAAAAAGGTTTTGAGGGGAAAAAAAGAGAGAAATAGAGGAAGAGAGTAGAAGCAAGGCTGGAGGACAAAGAAAGATTATGCAACTTTGGGAACTGGTGAAGAAGGCAGGAAGGAAAGAGAGAAGAAAGAAATAAAAACAAGAACAGAACAGAATAACAAAAAAAACCTAGAAATAATGTTCACACTCATACAAAAACAAGAAGAAACAATCAAGAAAAAAGAAAACAAAACAAAACAAGAAAAGGGAAAAACAAGAAAATAAAAATGTCTACTTCAGGGTGTGTCTGCTGTCACTGACTGGTAGACGGAGTAGGCAGATGGAGCCCAGATTTATGTTGATTAATCCTAGCAAGCCAGCTGTAGATTTACAGTGGGGTAGCAGATAATCCCAGCAAGCCTGCACCTTTCATTCCACTGAAGTGCAGGCTGGTTTCTGGCTGTGAGGCTAGATCCTGATTTCTTCAGCCTGCAACATTCCATGTGCCTCCTGATGGCTTGAACTTGGCTCCTCCTGGTGACTTGAATTCAGTCCCTCCTCACCCTGACACTGGGAGCCACTTGATGGAGCCAGCCTACAGCTGCTCTGAGTTCTGAACTCAGTTGGCCCCTCTCCAAGATGGCCACCAGCCAATCTCCCTCTCCTGGAGGACATCTGAATGAGAACAACTCACTGGCCACTGCAGTTCTCTGCATTTACTGCTCTGTTCCACTGGTGTGTTTTTCTGTGGAGGCCTCTGGAGTTGCCAGTATTCACCAAGCATCTACAGGTTTGAGCCACCCTTCCCATGCAGTGAGTCAGGGCTCAAGGAGAAAGTGTCACTTGCCACCTCCTTCTTCTGCATTGAGGTCTGTCTCTTTGCTCTCCCCGTGGGCTTCAATTCTCACTTCAGATCCTTGCTGGGTCCCAGGGACCCACCTCTCTTCTTTTCTTTCTCATGTTGCTATATTCCAATGTCTGGATACCGAATATCAGAAAGGCTATTTCTCTGCTGTTCACCACTTTGCCATCTTCCCATCTTTTTTTTTTTTAATTTTTGAGACAAGGTCTCACTATGTAGTCCAGGCTTGCCTCAAACTCACAGCATTCCTCCTGTCTCAGCCTTCCAAGGGCTAGGATCACAGATGTGTGCCACCATGCCCAGCATTCTGTATTTGGAATTTTTTGTTTTGTTTTGTTTTGTTTTTTGGTACCGGGGATTGAACTTGGGAACTTGCACTCGTGAGGCAGGCACCAGAAACACTGAGCTAAATCCCCGGCCCTGTATTTGGAATTTTGACAGAGACTGCATTGAAAGTTTGTTCATTTTTTAGTGTCTTCTTCACTTTCATTCTTCCAAGTTCTGTAATTTTCACTGTAGAAGGCTTTCATCTCCTTGGTTAGGTTGATTCCTAAGTGGATTTTTGTTTTTGAGGTTGTTGTTTTTATTGTTTGAAGCTATCATGAATGGAATTGTTTTCCTGATTTCTTTCTTAACTAATTCACTATTGGTGTATATCAAAGCTATACATTTTTTAAATGTTGATTTTTGTATCCTGCTACTTGGCTGAATTTGCTTATCAGATCTAAAAGTTTTTTGATGAGGTTTTTAGGGTCTTTTAAATATAAGACCATATTATCTGCAAATAGAAATAATTTGGCTTCTTCCTTTCCTGTTTGTACCTCTTTTATTTCTTTCTTTTGCCTACTTGCTGGGGCTAAAACTTCAAGTACTATATTGAATAAGAGTCATTTAGTGGAGACCCTTATCTATTCCTGATTTTAAAGGAAATCTTTTCAATTTTTCCCTATTCAGTATGATATTGGCTGTGGTTTTATCATGTACTGCCTTTTTATGTCATGGTATGAGCCTTCAGTACATAATTTATTCGGGACTTCTACATGAAGGGATATTGAATTTTGTTGCAGGCTTTTTCCATGTCAAATGAGATAATAATGTGAATTTCTGTGGTTTTTCTTTCTTTATTTATATATTTATTGGTACATTTTAGGTATACTATACATTTACATTTATCATTGGGTGTTTGTACCTGAACATAATGTATCTTAGTTCTTATTTTTTCTCCATTACTTAGGCACCCTTCACCCCCACCACCCTTCCCTATTTACATAGACTTTGTTTCCATTTTTTTTCTTTCTTATACTTTTTCCTTTCCTTTCTTCCCTTTCCCCTTCCCCTCCCACCACCGCTCCACCTTTGGACCTTTTCCTATTTCAAATTATCAATTATTCATTTTAATCATTTTCATCCTTATTTACACTTTCAGTTTCTCACACTAGAGGTACTATTTGGTATTTACACATGTGTGTCCTATTTATTTCACTTAAGAGTATGACCTCAATATGCATCCATTTAGCTATAAATGACTCTAGTTTCTCGTTATTTATGGCTGAGTAGTACTCCATTTTATAAAAAAATGTGGTTTTTCTTTTTAAAAAATTTTTATTAGGACATATTTGCAGTATGGAATAATGTGATTTTTCTCCTTGTTTCTACTTATGTGGTGTATCATGTTTACTGATTTGCATATATTGAACCATCCTTGCATCCCTAGAATGAAAACTTGATCATGGTGTATGATCTTTTTAATGTGTTGTTGAATTTGCTTTGCAAGTATTTTATTAAGGATTTTTGCTTCTATGTTTATCAAGGATATTGACCTATAGTTTTCTTTTTTTATTTTGTCCTTCTCTAGGTTTGGTATAAGGTTGATATTGGCCTTGTAGAATGAGTTTGGAAGTGTATCTTCCTTTCCTATTTCATGGAATACTTTGAGGAGCATTGGTATGAGGTCTTTAAAAGTATAGTAAAATTCTTGGGTGAATCCATCTGAGCTTTAGCTTTTCTTTTTTGAAAGATGATTATTACTACTTCAATCTTGTTGCTTGTTATTGATTTGTTTAGCATTTTTTCCCCCATTAAGTTTATTGGTACATTTTAGACAGAAAATATATTTACATTCATCATTGGGATCTTGTACCATTACATGAGTATCTTCGTTCTTATTTTTTCCCCTTCCTCTGCCCTCCCTTCACCCACTCCACCCTTCCCTATTTGCAAAGACTTTGTTTCCATTTTTTCCCTTTTCTCATATTTTTTCTTTTCCCTTCTTTCCTTTCCCCTACCCATCCCACTTCCCCTGCTCCTTTAGACCTTTTCTTTCTATTACACAGTATCAATTATACATTTTAAAAATTGCAATATCAAGATCTAGGAGACATTACCACAGGTTTTACAGAATTTAAAAGGATATAGAAAGCATGTTACAAAAATCTTTTTTGAAAAAAATTTGACAACTTCTGAGAAGTACCTTGGAAGATAAATTGATGAAACTAACTCTGGAGGAAATATAAAATTTGAATAGCACCTATTAAAGAAAGTATATTCCTAGCTTGAAAACCTACCTATGTGACCACAATAGACTCATATACATTTTAACTGATAAATTATATCAAACAATTAAAGCAGAAAAAAGAAGGAACACTTCTCCCCTCATTTTAGGAAATCAACATTGTGCTAATACTAAAACTGGATAATGATAACAGAAGAAAAAAGTATGAACATAGATAGAAATTTGTTTAACAAAACAAACTATTAGAAGTCAGATCTGGTAGTATGTACAGAGTGGTTTTGTTATAGGGATGGTGGTGTTGGTTCAGCATTGGAAGATCCACCCCCAAAAGTCATCATTTTAACAGAGGAAAGGAAAAAGCCATATGATCCTGTCACTAGTTGGAGAAAAAGTATTGGACTAAATCTACAGCTGTTCATGGTAAAAGCTATCAGGAGACTAGAAGTAGAACAGAACCTTCTCAACAGATCAAAGACATGTACTCCATACTACCAGCATAAATGCCTTATATGAATGGAGAAGATAACAATGCTTTCTCCCTAAGGTGGGGAACGAGGGCAGATATGCCTAATCTTCATCTGTCCATTAAACTTTGAAACCTAGGCCTAAACCAAAATAGTCTGTCAATAAAATGACACAATTAGGATATGATTGGCAAGGTAGAAGCAAAAATATGTAGATGAAATGATCATCTACAGAGAAAATACTAAGAAATCTCTAGGAGCCCCTAGAACTTGTATTTGTATTTAGCAGGATTAGAAAACACAAAGTATATATAAAAATTCAGGTCTATATATACTCGCTATAAATGAATTGGATATTGAAATTTAAAAGTTATGTAGGAGTACAAAGGACCTAGAAAAGTAAAAAGAAAAAGAAAAAAAACAGTGTTGGAAGATGTTTAGTACCTAATTTTCAGACTTCCTCTAAAGCTACAGTAATCAAGGCAGTGTTCATATAAGGAAAGATATATAGATCATTTGAGTAAAACAGAGAATCTAGAAATAGAACCACATATATATGGTCCAATGTGTTTTGAAAGATTATTTAACATAAACATTTTATAGAATATAAACTCAATTCAAGAGTAGAGGAAAAGATAGTGTTGCCAGCAAATGGCACTAGAACACCTGGTATCTGTATATAAAAAATTAACCTCAATCCTTTATTTCCATACATGAAAATAACTTGAAAGGATCTATGAACCTAATATGAAAAACTAAAACTATAAAACTTTAAGAAGAAATTATAAGGGAAAATGTTTATGAATTCAGGGTAGGCAAGAACTTCCTAGGATACAAAAAATATGATGTATAAAAGAAAAAAAATTGATAAATGAGATTCCATCAAAATTTAGAACTTTAAATGACATCTTTAAAATGAACAGTAGTCCTTAAACAGACCATATTTACAATGCATATAACCTATGACCAGAATATATAAAGAACTCTTGCAGCTCATTAATAGACAACCCAATTAAAAAGTAGACACAAGAAGATGATAAACAGCCAGTACAGCACAAGAAAAGGTGTGCCACAGTAGAATCAGAAAAATACTAATCAGTACAATAACAAGATTGAATTATACACTCATTAGGGAGATGAAGTCAAAAGTTTAAAAAGCCTTGTCATGACTTTTTCTTTTTGTTGGATTCTCCCCTTTTGTGTTTAATTTGTCAGGCCCAATGGATTCATTCTGCTGGACTTCCTGGGGTTGTGATCCTCATTGTCTTTTCCTAGAATATTGTCTAAAATTTTTTGGAGTGCTGGTTTGGTATTCACAAAGTTTCTAAGGTGCTCTTTATCATGAAAGTATCTTATTTCTCCATCAATTTTGAAAGATAGCTTTGCAGGATATATCAATCTGGGTTGGAGGCTGTTTTCCTTTAAGGCTTGAAATATATCACTCCAAGTTCTTCTTGCCTTGAGGGTTTGGAATGAGAAGTCTGCTGTGATTCTGATGGGCTTTCCTTTGTATGTGATTTGTTTCTTTTCTCTAACTGCTTGTAGAATTTTGTTCTTCTGTTGGGTTTCTGGAATCCTATTATATGCCTATGTGTAGTTTTTTTTTATCAAGGCTCATTGGAGTCCTATATGCCTCACTTATCTGTATGTCAAGTTCTTTTCCCCTGCTCGGGAAATTTTCTGCCATCACTTCTGTGAACAGTTTTTTTAATGTCATCTGCACTCTCTCCTGTTTCTTCATTGACTCCAATCATTCTTATGTTATTCTTCTTTGCATCATCTAGCAGGTCCTGGATTGATTTCTCGTGGTCCCTTACAATTTTAAAGCAATTTTTCTTTTCCTGGTCACTAATTGCAATCTTATCTTCTATATGTGAAATTCTATCCTCACATTGGTTCATTCTGCTGCATAGACATTCAATGGAGTTTTTAATCTCCTGGAAATCTGTTTGTATCTATATAATGGATTCCATTTGTTTTCTATGTTGGGATTCCATCATATTCCTCAGCTCCTCTATTTTTTAAATCTGTGTCCTCTCTAGATTTATTACTCATGTCTTGCACTATGGGCACAATCTCTGCTGTTATGTGAGAAATTATTCCTGATTTCATTTTTTCCAGATCCTCTTTTGTTGCCAGTTCCGGGAGTCCAGGTGGTTGAGTATCAGATTGTTCCTTCTCATTTCCCTTTGGGGTTGCTGTAGGTGATCTGGAAGTCTGTGTTTGAGGCTTGTTTACATGTCTTCTCATTTCCATGGGGCGGGGGGAGGAGTGTTCCTGGCGCCCACTCAGCTCACCTCCTCTGCCCTGGAAGTGGTGGAATGGCAGCCTGGGAGCCTCCCTCCTGGGTGCTGGGATTGGCTCACCTCCTCCACCCTGGGAGCGGTAGAATGGTGGCTGGGGAGCCTCCTTCTGGGCAGTGGGATTGGCTCACTGATCTGTTTAGAATTTTTACATCCTCGATTCAATTTTAGTAGGCCACATATGTCTAGAAATATATTTCTTCTAAATTCTCCAATTTATTAGAATATATTTTTTCAAAATAACCGCTAATGGGGCTGGGGATTTAGCTCAGTGGTGCCACTGTCTGTGTTGCAAGCACAAGGTCCTGAGTTCGATCTCTAGTACCAACCCCCCCCCGGATTAGGGATTTAGCTCAGTGGTTCCACTGCCTGCCTCACAAATGCAAGGTCCCGAGTTCAATCCTTGGTACCAAAAAAAAAAAAAACCCTAATGAACCCAGGCAAGGTGGTGCATGCCTGTAATCCCAGCACTCGGAAGGCTGAGGCAGGAGGATCACCATGAGTTTGAGGCCAGTCTGAACTACATAATAAGTTCAAAACCAGAACTACCTAGCAAGACCTATCTCAAAACAAAACCAAAGCCCCTAATGATCCTCTGTATTTCAGTAGTGTTTGTTGAATCATCCCCTTTTTCATTTCTAGTTGTATTGATTTGGTTCTTTCTTTTTGTTAGTTTGGCTAGGGGTTTATCAATCTTGTTTATCTTTTCAAAGAACCAATTCTTTGTTTCTTTAATCCATTATACTATTCTTTTAGTCTCTATTTCATTAATTTCAGCTCTGATGTTTATTATTTCTTTCCCTCTTTTCGGCTTGATTTGTTTTTATATTTCTAAGACCTTGAGAGTCATCATTAGGTTATTTATTTGAGACTTCTCTGATTTTTTAAAAATAGACACTCATAGCTATAATCCCTCTTAGGACTACCTCTATGGTATCCAAGAAGTTCTGCTATACTGTTTCCATTTTCATTTGATTCTAAAAATGTTTTAATTTCCCCCTTGATTTCTTTATGACAGATGAGTCAAAAGTGTATTGTTCAGCTGAGTTTGGTGCCACACGCCTATAATACCAGTACTCAGGAGGCTGAGACAGAAGAATCACTGATAGTTTGAGGCTAGCCTGGGCTATACAGTGAGTTCAAAGCCAGCCTGCACTACATAGTGAGACTGTCTCAAACAAAACAAAAGTATATTGTTTAATCTTCACATGTCTGTGCAGTTTCTGAAGTTTCTCTTACTATTGATTTCTAGTTTTATTACATTATTATCTGATAAGCTGTAAGAAATTATTTCAATTTTTGTGTTTATTAAAACTTTCTTTATGGCCTAAAATATCTATTTTGGAGACCATCCATGAGTTGGGTCAAAAAATGTATATTCTGTAGTTGTTGGATAGAATGTTCTATAGATGTCTGTTAAGTTTGTTTGATCTATGGTGCAATTTAACACTAATAGTTCTTTGTTGATTTTTATTTGTCTTGATGACCTATCTATTGGTAAGAATGGCATATTGAAAGCATTTAATATTATTATCTTGAGATATATGTGTCCCTTTATGTTGAGAAATGTTTGTTTTATGAAATTGGCCACATCATGTTCAGCACATACATTTACAATTGTTATATCTTCTAAGTGAATTGTTCCCTTTACCAATATGAAGTGGTCTTCTATGTCTCCTCTGACTAGTCTTGTCTTGAAGTCTACTTTGTTTGATATGAATGTAGTTACTTCTGCTTGCTTTTGGATTCCATTTGCATGGAATATTGTTTTTTATCCTTTCATTTAGTCTGTGCATGTTTTTGCTAGTGAGATGTATTTCTTGCAAACAGCAAAGGTTTGGGTATTTCTTAAAAACTAATTTATGAATTTGTGTCTTTTAATTTGAGAATTAAGACAATTTTCATTCAGAGTTATTATAGAAAGTATGTACTAATTCCTATCATTTTGTTGGTTTTCTATTTGATTATTTTTCTAATTGTAATAGCTTATTTACTCTCCTTCTTCCATGTGTAGCATTTCTTTAAGTATCTTCTGCACTGCTGGCTTAGTGGTTGTGGATTTCTTTAGTTTATGCTTAGCTTCAAAAGTCTTTATTTCTCCTTTGATTTTGAAGGATAGCTTTGCTGTTGGCAGTTATTTTCTTTCAGGCTTAGAAATATATCATTCTATACCTTCATGGCCTTTCAAGTTTTTACACAGAAATATGCAGTTGTTTTTGTGGATTTGCCTCTGTAAGTGACTTAATGTTTAGCTCTTGTAGCTTTTAATATTCTTTCCTTATTCTGTACTCATGACATTTTAACTGTAATGTAACATTGGGAGGTGCTTTTTTGACTATGTCTTTTTGCGGTTCTAAATGTCTCTTGTACCTTGGTATCTATACCTTTCCTAAGATTTGTGAAGTTTTCTGTATTTCATTGAATAAATTTCTATCCCATTAACCTGAACCTCAGTGCCATCTATCCTTATGGCATGTGGGTTAGTATTGTGTCACAGTTGCTCTATAGACCCCTCTGTCAGTGCACCCAGAACCATGGCAAACATCTAACCAGAACCAGAACCCCAAACATGCTGATGGATAGAGAAAGCAAATAGGCCACTGAGTTTTGTGCTGGAAGAGATTAGCAAGGGGAATGAAGCAATACAGTGGGCTTAATCCCAGTATTCTCAAATACAGCCCCCTCAGAAAGCCACACATGAGAGGCTGAAGCAGAAGGATCACAAGTTCAAGTTTCACCTGGGAAACTTAGTGAGATCCTGTCTCAAAAGAAAAATGAGCTGGGGATGTAGGTTGATGCTAGAGCACCCTGAGTTAGATTCCCTAGCACTGTAATAACTAATTAAATAAAACCAAGTGTGATGGACCTTACAGATATCCTCCATAGCATGAGCTCCACACTACTTGAACTTCTCAGGGCTCTGTGACTGTTCTTCCTCTTCTCTATGACTGTCCCTTGTGGCTGTCTTTCACTCAGTCACTGCAGCATGGTATCCCCAAGGACTCTGCGGTGTGGTTGTTCTGTGACTTCTTATCCCTGAAGTAGTTCAATGTCAAAGAATAATCTCCTTCCATAACTGGCTCCTGGTTATACCATTCCAAGCTATGGCAAGTACTGCAATAGATTTCTTCTCCAAAGCTAGCCTGCCATGCAGGAGGGGTCACTTTCAGATTAAATCCCCACACTGGATTTACAGCTTACAATAACTGTGGATTTTCTTCATACTAGTGCTGATAGTTTGTTGTTTTATCATTGGGTTTGCCGGCTCTCTCCAAATTTGCTTTGTGGTTGTAGAGGCAGATTCCCCTCTCCCCCATGAGCCAGGGTTGATGATGTGGATTGCTTCATTGTCTTTCTGTTTTTCTGTGTCTATTTCTGAGCTGTCTTGTTGCTGGGACCAAATGCCTGACATACAGAATTTAAATGAAGAAATGGTTTACTTGGCTCATTTTCAGAAGTTTCAGTCCATTGTCAGCTGCCCCCAAGGTAGGAGGAACATAGTGGTGGAAGGGCATGGTGAAGCAAAGCCGTTTACTTCATGGAGGCCAGGAAGCAGAGCACAGGAAGATCACTAATGAAAGATTCACCCTTCAAAGGTACAGTCCCAGTTGACCTTCTCCAACAGGGCCTCCCTATCTAACTGCACATTCAGGTATAAGCATCTTGAATTAATCATGAGTATAGCAGTGATGTGATCCAATCACCTCTCCTCTCTAGGAATATATTAATCCAATCAAGTTGACAATTAAGATTAACTGGAACACCATAATTTTTATAGCTTTCTGGTCATGTCTTTCTTGATTTTTAGAGCTCTTCTGTTTCCTCCTTGCTAAGTAGCTATTTTTCAGCTCCATTGATTCCAGGACCCAGAAAGGCTGTAACTGCACCTATTCTGCTATCTTGACTTCTTCCCACCATGACTCATCTTTCTATTGAGATTTTTCTCATATTTACTTAGGGATTTTGATGACAACAGAGCTACATTCTTAAGCTTGCCAGATGATTATATGCAGCCTTATTGATAGTTGGCACTCCATCCTAGGAATGGTACATTGATACAAACTACTTCCTGATTTGGCAAGAATTGCCTATGAAAGGGGTAAGGAAGAGGTCTCAACCCCGAATGCCTGTTGGAAGCCTTGGCCTACATGAGGCAGACAAGTAGTATTGAGTAAGAAATTATGCTTTATCTGAAGAGGGCAGTCTTTACTTTTTGGATAAAAAAATTACAATTTGTGGCAATTACAATTTGTTGGCAACTAGCTCAAAACGTTTTAAAACACTGTGTGGGATGAACATATGTTTTGAGGGTGTATTTGGCCCAAGGGCTGCTGGTTTGGGTCTCTGTGTAAAGTAGTTGTTCCCAAGCCTGGCTGCAAATCAGAATCATCTGTGCAGCTTAAAAAACACAGATGCCCAGTCCCCTCCAGACTTGCTGAATCGAATCTCTGAGGGTGGTGCTGATGCACAGCCAGGTTTGAGAATCATGAGAGCAAAGAACTGGTTGATGAAACAGCATTTACCATCCTTGAAACCACAGAACTAAAAAATGATCACAATAAAGGAAGTCAGAAGATGAATGAAGAAACTGTCCCTACAGAAAAGTAAACAACATGAAGGTGTATCAAAATGCCTGTAAGCACATTTTCCCACATTTAAAATTTTGTTTTTCTGATCCTTTTGCAGAAGTGTGCTTGTCAGTATGGTAGCCACTAGTGACTTCTTAAATTTAAGTAAAATTTAAAATTCAGATCTAGGGGTGTAGCTCAGTGGTAGAGTGTTTGCTTAGCACGTGCAAGGTCCTTGGTTCAATTATCCCAGCACTAAAATACAAATATATAAACAAAAATTCAGTTGCAGTAGTCACATTTCAAGTGCTAAATTGCCGCACATGACTAATGGCCCCTGTATTAGACAGCACAGATATAAAACATTTCCAACATTGTAAGAAGTTATATTAGACAGCCCAGGTCTAAAGATTATATGTGAATATCAAGAGAACTTTGTAGATCTTTCAGCCCATTCATGTTGGACTCTGATATTTCAAAGGAGTGGTAATTATTGGTATAGCACAGAACATTTCAAAATTTGCCACATGGGTTTATGCCTTTTAACAGACTGATGTGTACTTGAATGCAAATTAATTAGTATGTATGGAGATTTTTTAAAAGTAATGGTACAATCATTGAACAAATGTTCATCCAGTACCTTCTAAGTGCTAAGTACTCTGCTCTTTGTGTTTTAAATTATTCATCAGGTAAGTTTTAAAAATTGGTTTGGGTAGCTTCCAAGAGTTAGCTTCCCAGGTATGTTGAAAACCTTTGGTTTTCAGCCTACGTTTCTCCTTTAATTACGTGAAATTGCCTTTACTACAGTAGCTGTCATGAAGTTAAGACATGTTATTTGGTATACGTAATATAGCTTAATAGTTAAAAGGAGGAAAAGAGAAGCAGCAGTGGCTAACAGCAGATTTTTTTCTTTGCCAAAAAGGATAGCTTGCCTGGTGAGTTTTGATCTGTCCATGACTGGATGTAGAGCATAACTCTCTACCTAGCAGTGACCATCTAATACCACTGAAACAGAGCAGCGTTCTACAGAGCCAGTCAACTGCAGCCAGTGCACATATCTCACTCCCACCCAAACCACATGCAGGGAGATTAAACACCCAGAAAGACAGAAATGACAGGAAGAACCCTATCCTTAAAACCTTTGAACCTTGGGGTTAAGTGCAAACTTTTACATTTGTACAAAACTCTGGACTCAGGTGAAGCAGAGCATCTTAAACTTTAAAACAGAGGTTTAATTACAGAGAAATGATAACCTATGTTAGGAAAATGTGTTGTTGGATAATGTCAAGAAATGTCTGGTACAGCACATCTTCGTAGAGATCCCGATTAAAGTAAATCTATGCGGAGTGACAAATAGTTGCAGAGCACAGGACGAGAGCAAAGGTGGCACTGTAGTAGTGGAAAGTTCTGGTGACTATAAGTCTCCTCTCTCATCGTGAACAGTTACTTCCTCAGGGACATGTGAATTAAATTTTAAAATGGCCTAACAAGTTAAATATTTTTTTGTCTGTAGTATATATCTGACAGGGCCTTTTATAATCTCCCTGTGACTCTCAAGGATAATAAAGGCTTAGCCCGCTTGTACAATGTAGTCAGTACTTGAGTCCTTATCTTTATAGTGCTTATATGTCTGTGATAGTGTTAAGGAGTTATTACTAAGGGACTTAATTCTGGGAATTTTGCTGATGGATTCCTTTTCTATCTTGTCTCGTAGTATGAACTCCCTCCATTAATTAAGAAAATGTCAGGCAGGTCTGTTGGCTTACCATCATCAATGAATGTCTTGCAGAAGTAAGAACCATTGTGACTGCAGTGTCTATCTTATACACACACACACCTATATTTCTGATTTATATGGCACATCGGGCCTTGTGTTAAATGATGGGGGCAAAAGATCAGTGAAATGTAGACTCTGCCCCTCAGGAACTCATGTTCTTGAAAGGGAATCCTAACTGTGAAAGAATAATTGTCATATGAAGAAGTACAAAATTGAGGGGCTGATGTAAACACCGATAGGTAGAGATTACGGAAAATAAGTCATCTTTACTTGATGTTGGCTTTACAGCAGTGATGAAGAGAAACTGAATAAAGAGTGTTTCAGTGTGAGAGCATTCTAAGTCCAAGGTGGCAATATTACGGTTTTGATCTTGGTCATCATCCTGTGTTGAAATGTCCCCTAAGTCTCCTACCCCTACAGTCAAAGCAGCTGAAGGAAGAATCTGAAAGGAGAGCTAATAGTGAACAGAAATGAATTCTCACAACCAAGAAATTCCTGGAATAGGAAAATCTAAAATAATAGATTCACATGAAATAAGTGAGTCTATTATTTTGGTCACATGAAATAAGTCAGGGTGACACTGGGCAGTGCAGAATAGCACATGGCAAAGGGGAACCTCAGCTCAGCGTCAGGAGTGTCTCATTAGCCTTGTCTTTAAAACACCTAGTGAGGAGCTGACTGGTTTGTTGTGGGGAGCACTGATATGGAACGGCATAGAATGTGGCAGATCCATTAAATGAGTTCACACACATGGAATTAGAGAAACAGGTGCAAAATCCTGCATTTTGGCTAAATTGCTTAGCAGCATTATTTATTTTAGGTAGACCTGGCCATGGGCGAACATCTTTGTATCAATAATAGGAAAAGCAGTGCCATCCTCTGTTCTTGCAAAATATCATCTTGGGTGGGGGAAATAAGCTTAATAAGCCTTTAGTATCTGAAAATACTTTAAGGCCTCTGGTTGCTTCCTCTCCTATGGAAAGCAAAAAGTCTCTCTGGGAACTATCTGTTCCCTGAGTTGTCTTGTTCCTGACACAGTTCGTTTGGCTTTCTAATGTTGTCTGAGACTGAGAGTTCTCAAAGGTAGACCTTGTCCTTCAGGTGTCGTACCAAGCCTTTACTATCCCGAACTGGACATGGCACGAGAGTCCTTTTCTCTATTTTACTGCCCAATATTCAGCCAGCATGCTCAGCACTGCATTCAGTCTGGGTGAGTTCTGCTTGGTGTGTGTACTACCTGTTCCAATTGTTGAATATTTTGTTTTTTGGGGGTTTTTTGGTTTTGTTTTTGGTTCTGGGGATCGAACTCAGGTCCTTCCACTTTTGAGGAAGACGGCGGAAGCACTGAGCTAAATCCCGGCCCCTGCTGAATATTTTGAATGTTAACCCTGCTGTGTTAAGGAGATGAAAGGATGTACATGAGGCAGAAGGATAAAATAAAGCAACTGGTTTTAACAGACAAATTCAAATTTGTACTCTCAAGTTGACAAACTAAAATAGTCTTGGACAAGTCTTCTTCAGAATATTTTTAAAGCAATCTTAAAATTTTTTCTTCAGATATTTCTGGAAGGAAAAGTTTCATTTGGATATAAGTTATGGCCTGATTAAAAAATTATCTTTAGTATTAGAGATGTACTTGTGCTAGGTTTTGTGTTATTAGACCATGATTAGATCATGTTAGAAAATGAAAACATCTTCGCCGCGTGTGGTGGCATGCTCCTGAATCCTAGCACTCAGAAGGCCGAGGCAGAAGGATCGTCACAAGTTTGAGGCCAGCCTGGATTACATAGTGAGACCCTGTCTCAAAATATCCAAATAAATAAACATCTTTCTTTTGAGCCCCCACTTGCTAGACACAGAAAAACTGGGCCACACATTATAACAATGTTAAAATGCACCTAAATATAAGCACTAAACTAAAACAAAATAAAACATGGAAGAGCTGAAAATGTAATTTTCTGTGTTCCCTCTGGGTCTGACATATTTGTGGCTGGTGAGAAAAAACATAAGAAGCTATCCTAATCACACTGTACGTTCAGCTCTAAATCACCTGCTAAAGTTCACCTGCTAAATCAGGTGAAAGTGAACCACGAGTATCTGTCATCTTGTTTTCTGGGGAAGCAAGCATGGACTCCATTAAAAGTAGAATGAGAAGAGATATTTTAAAACCCTAGTAATGAAGCTCCCTAACCTGTCTGCCTGCAGTATTTACCTTTGTGGAAAAAACTAAGAAAAATGCTTCTCTAGGAAACAGACCTATATTAAATGACAGGCTCTATTCAAGGAATGAATTTAGATCTGTATAAAACTATACAGGTGTATGCACCTAGAGTTTTCCAAACTCTTTTCTACATACTATTTTGGTGTGGGACCTAGAATATTTTGTACCCTGACCTTATAGATGCTTTATGATCCATAGAGGCTAAGGGATTTTACTTATGATCACACATCCAGTGTGGTGCTGAGGACAGACCAGATGCCTCAGCACTCACATGTTCTACAGCAGTGAGCAAAGACTTCGTCAACGAGAGAAACCCAACCTCAGGGCCCATCAGATAACAGCTGGTTCTGTACGTGGTTTGCCAGCTCAAGAGCTCCTTCCTTGGACACCAGGGTATGAAACAAGTTATTCATTCATTCATTCTTTCTTTCTTTCTTTCTTTTTGGTAACAGCAGGGATAGAACTTGGGACCTTGCGCTTATGAGGCATGGGGTGGCACCACCGAACTAAATCCCTGGCCCAAGAAGCTATTTTCTTAGTTAACTTCATGAGAGTAATTTTGACTGCACTCATCATTGTGTAAGTATTGACAGCTATGTGGGAAACAAAGGTCATCCATCAAATACATTTTCATTCATTTGAAAGTTTGGCTTTATTTAGTGAGTCCCAAGGGCCTTCCTGTAAATGCGAGATGAGACAGTGAGGCCAGCCAGGAAGTTACTGTGCTTGATTGACAGCTGGCTGCCTGCTTGTGTGTTTATGACCAGACCTGGGAGTTCGCCCTCACCTTCTGTCCTTCAGCAGTGCCCACACCAGAGCTCTGCAGTGGCACCCAAGGCTGCTATCTCCTTTAAGGACAGAGCTCCCAGCAGAAGGGAGAATTCCACATTAGACGTCTCCTTTTAACTTGCCACTCTGCATTGCTTCCTAGTTGCTGGACTGCTAACTGTCAAGCCATCGTAAAACATTCCTGTACCACCAGCCAGGTGTGGTGGCACACACCTGTAATCCCAGTACTCACAAGTTCTAGCCCAGCCTAGTCAATTTAGCAAGACCCTGACTCAAAGTAAAAAACAAAAAAATGGCTGAGGATGTAGCTCTATGTGAAAGCCCTGGGTAAAATCCCCAGTACAAAAAAGAAAAAAAACGCATTCACCCAGCTTCACTCAGATAAGCAGAAAATTGGTCTGTAAGAAAAACTGGAACACAGGCTAATTTCCAAGTTGCAAAGGAAGCTTTGAGTCTTTCTCTAGCTTCAAAATGGTACCCTTGACACCCGTATGAGGCATAGGTAACTCTTCTATAAATCTTTTTAGTTATGAGACATTACCATTTGGTTCTTCAAACTGCAACAATTCTTAGCAATTACTAGTTGCACACAATGATTGATTGGCTTGCTTTGGCATAGGTTACTCTTTTCCTCTTTCTTTTCATTTTAAGTTCTCATTAGAACTCTATGGATTCTATGGGTATGAAAAGCATTTTTGAAGGACCATTAGAAAATGGACAAGTAGGGGCCAGGATTTAGCTCAGTGGTTCTGCCTCCTGCCTCAAAAGTGCAAGGTCCCGAGTTTGATCCCTGGTACCAAAAGAAAAAAAAGAAAATGGACAAGCAGAGGAAGATGGAGAAATTTTGCTCTTTTTTTCCCCTTTAATTTCCCACTGTGCTTGTCTAAATTTCTAGGTCAGGAGATTTTCTTCAGGGACCTTTGGTTTTTAATTAATAGAAAAGGCCTAAGCCTTGCCAAGTTCCTTGGTGCATTTGTGATCCATTGTGGGAAGATCCTGTGAAAATTAGTGCCATTTGAAACTTCACACAGTACCTAGCAACAACAACCCAAGTACACCAAAGGCCAGGAACCCTGCTTGGTGAGGTAGCCCCAGCCTGTGTCCCTGGCTTAGGCAGCCCACCACACTTAGCTCCAGCAACTCTTCTTCTCTACCTTTCTACCAACAGTGTTTCTTGAAGAGTATGTGTGGCTGAGTGCACTTTACCTTGCTCTTTTGGGGGAAGTTGTGGGAAGAGTCCCCTGGATGGCATACTGTTCAAGGACGTGGGGCTGGCAAGGCAGCTGCTTGTCTCTGTGCAGCTCCCAGGAAAGATTCAGTGGCTCCCAGTCCCAGTGAAGCCACGGGAGATGTCCCTGTTCCCAGCACTGAGAACAGCTGTCAGGCAGAGCACCTTGTGTTTGGGACTGTGAACACCTGTGTGGATCAGGTACCGTGCAAAGCTGGCACTCAGGCAGAGGCTGCTCTTAACAAGCACTTTGTTCTGAGTTTGTCTGTGGGGCTTTTTGTTTTCAGGGCGCTGCTGCAGAAAAGGGGTGGGGGACTCTGTTCTCTGCCCAGGGTCTATGCTTTGGTTACTGAACCACCTAGCCTCCCTGATGCATGTTATCTCATTCTCATGTCCATCTGCTCTCCCCTAGGCCATTAATTTTCTTTCCCATTTCTCTGCTCAGTCCTGCCCTCCCCTGCACCCTCTGCTCAGAGGCAATCTAGTACTTCTGGCTCTTGAGCTCAGGAGTCTCCTCCCGTGCATGGTGTTCTTCCTCTCCTCAGTGTTCCACACCCTGAGATGACTCGGATCCACACCTTTCTCTGGCCACTGTTTGCTCGCTTCTACTCCGTTGATAGTCGATACAGTGACAGCACAGTTTCCCCTTAGCTCTACTCTGATTCCTCTCCACGTACAGTGCTGGTAACTGTTCTTTCTTCACACACACACAAGGACAGGGGACTGCAGCTTTTGGACTTGCTGTGCTGACCTGCAGGTGGGTAGTAAAGCATCTTGGCCAAAGCCATGCCATGGGAGCTACCATAACCTTGGCCCAAGAATAACAAAATTCAGGTTATCCTACCTTCTAGGAAGCTAGGAGTTTTGGAGTGGGTTAAGCTACTAGAAAGATGGCTCACATTGAGATTATGCCTCCCCCGTCTCCACCTAACTCTGTCAGGACCATGGGAAGCTGCAGGTGGAGGTGCAATGGATAGGTGTAGTGATAGCAGAATGAACCTGTTTTCCCTTTGGCAGAATTAGGTGGCTAATCGTGCATACGGAGAAGGGAAACCTTTCCCTTGGAACTGGAGATCAAACTAATCACGATCCCACAGGAAACGCCAGGAGAGGCCAGGAGAAAGAGTACCTTCGCACAGGCAATGCAGGAGGGAAAACTGGAGAAGAAAGTGCATCTGAGATGAGTCCTTCAAGAAACAGACTCTGAGATGGAGGTTTGCCTGCGGTAAGCTCACTGGGGAGAGCTTCTGGGGTCAACACCTGGAAGGAAGGAGAGGAAGCAGACCTGCGCAAAGGGAAGAGCTGGTGTGTGATCCTTTCTCCCAGAGGATCAGCTAACCTCACAGGGAGGCTGGGCTGAGTCTTCAGAGTTGTCCTGGGCTGAAGCAAGAGCCCTGAGTCTCTATTCTGACCCAGAAAGGGTGTGTCCCCTCAGACAAGGCACTCTTTTTAGCTAAGACAATTCCCAGTTAATGGACTTTCTTGAAACCACAACAGAGTAAACTACACGGTCATCATAGTCACTACACTGTGGGATTTGAAGAATCAAAGCTAAGACACTGAGAAAAAAGAATTATCTAGAACTATGAAGAATTAGCAAGGAGCTACAAGAATTGTAGGGGTCAAACTGGGGAAAGGTCACTCTCACCGTGTCCCTGCACATCCCTTGTCTTTCTTGATCAATGCGGCAGCAGTGCTGTGATTAGGAAGACAGTGGCCCACCCAGGATTTTAGCCCGCCTCAGTTTTAGCCCACCTGACAGAGCACAAATTGTCTTGCAACTTTCAGGAAAAATAACACATTGGACCACAAAGAAGTTTCAGACCCTGTCATATGCTGATACTGGGAGCCACTCCTGCTGCTCAGGTTCCTGACATCATCAGTTCAGCCCACAGGAAACGGCTGTCAGTGCAATAGGTTACTTGAAGATCAGCTGCTTCCCAGTTGATCAAGGGTCATTTTAGGATAAAGATGCGTCTGAAAGAACTCTCGTACCATCCAGCTTCCATGTGCCAGCATGTGAGCATAGAGAAAATAGTCATGTCCTATTTCATTCCCCACTCTCTCCAAAGCAACCTCCCAAATTCAAGTGTGGTAACTATAAGGGCAGGCACTGGAATTATAATTTATAATTCCATTTATTACCCCACTGATATTATCTAAATTTCAATTGGGTGTGTGTGTGTGTATAAGTGGTGTGTGTGGCTCTCTAAGTCAATGCTGGGAATTAGCCACCCATTTGAGAATGTTTTCTCACCTGGATTCTCCAGGCTTCTTCCATTGTTCTGCACTTGCATCCTTCCATGGCTTACTGTAGTGCGTTAGTCTCTGTCCATATCGTTTATTACTGGTAGGTTCAGATGCAAGAAGTTCCTTTCTGATGATGTGTATTTTCTTTCTTCAGTCTTCCTAGCTTCCTCAAGTCTCACTTAAAATACCACAGGCCCTCATTTTGAATACTTTAAACATTTTTTTAAATGATTTTGTTGGCTTCAGGTTTGATTTCTGAGCCAGGAGTTGATAAGTTTATTTGAGAATGGATGTCATCTTCAGGTGTGATGGATCTTGGCAAGGCAGAGGGAAGATATATCACAGATTCAACATGACTGATGAAGTTCATGTGCACATTCATTTCCATTCTTTTCCTTGTCTTTTATTTACAGAGCTGCCCACTCTCAGCCGACTCACAGATTACGCTAGAAGACATCCCAGTGTCCCTTGTCTTCGCAAAGAGCATGAACTTTGTTTGGAGGTGAATGGAAGAGGTCAGATCAGGTAATAGAAGAAAGGGAGCCCCCTTTTGGGAACACTAGCACATTGCAGTGGCTAAGAACGTAGATTGGGGTCAGATTACTTGGGTTTGAGTCCTGGCTCTCCCAGAATTGAAGTTGGATTAGATGGGTTATAGTCAAGCCATTTAAGATGGCTTAAAATTTCAAGTAAGGTTATTTTTAATGAAAAATGAAGCTACTAACCATGAAAATAAGATTTTTATCTCATCCAATAAAGGACAAGTTCCAGTTACAACTATGTTCTCATTCTTAGAATGGACAAAAATAAAATGTGGATTGTTCCCATAATCTTTACACTAAAATTATATGATAGCACAATACAATAGCCTTTACTTTGTGTATGCTTTTATAGCAGAAATATTTGGAGAGACAAATATTATTAAAGAAGATAATTTAATTTTCCAAAGAGCCATCATACTTCCTGGACATTTATATCATTGTATTTTGAAATCTACATCGTGTTACCATCCTTTTGATTTTTCTTCTCCAAATATTAACTGTTTTACCTAGTTTGGGGGGTTTTCCATATGTTTCCAGTAATGTTTCAACAATTTCATCAACTTCATTGACTCCTGCATCTTTTGAAATAGTTACAAATGATACTTACCTGGCAGGGGAGATACCATGATCACGAAATAGTTACAAATGTACTTTGTAATCAATTTGCATTTTTGCATTACACTATTTTTTTTAAACTTGCATTTTGAAATGGCTTTAGACTGACAGAAAAACTGCAAAAACAGTAGAGTTGCTTGATACTCTTCACCCAGATACCTCAAATGCTAACAACTTTTATAACCAAAGAAAAATAATCAAAACTAGGAAATCAATATTGGCACATAATTTTTAAATTTATTTTGGGTGCTGAGAATTGGATGCAGTGTGCAAAATTTGGGTACAGGGTCTTGTGCATGGTAGGCAAGCACTTTATCACTGAGCTATATCCCCGGCCCTTTTTGCTTTTCATTTTCAAACAGGATCTTTCTAAATTGCCCAGCCTGGCCTGAAACTTGTAATCCTTCTGCCTAAGCCTCCTAATTAGCTGGGATTACAGGAGTATACTACCATCCCCAGCTTTATTTTTATTTTGGAGGGCTGAGGATTGAACCCAGGGTCTCACATATGCTAAGCTTGTGGTCTACCACAGGGCTATACCCCTTTTTAACTAAATGACAGACCTTCTTTAAATTGTACCTATTTTCCCTCTAACATCATATTTCTGTTTCAGGATCCCACATTACATTCAGTCGTTGTTTCTCCTTTGTTCCCCCAGTCTGTGATAGTTCCCCAATTTTTCCTTGTCTTTCATGACCATGACATTTTAGAAGACTATTGGCCAGGCATTTTGTACAGTGTCCTCAATTTGGATGTGTATTCATGACTGACTAGGTTGAGGTTACAGGTTTTGGGAAAGACCTCAGAAGTGATGCTGTGTACCTCTCTGTGCACACATCTGGTGGTACATGATGTCGATAGGTTCCACAAGGAGGATGCAAACTCTGACCACTGTTGAGATGGTATCTGCTGGTGTCTCCAATTTCACTGTCTCCATTGTTTCACTTTGTAATTAGAGGAAACAATTAGGAAGCACTTTGACATACTTTGAGAGTATAGAATGTGCAAATGGACTTAAACTTTCAGTGTCTAATGGGTGGGTTTTAAATGCATCAATTATTACTGTGGCAACCTAGGGAAAATCACTTCTAAAATTCACATGGAACCAGAAGAGACCCAGAATAGCGAAAGCAATCTTGCTCAACAAGAAAAAGGTAGGAGGCATTGCAATCCTGGATTTCAAGTTACATTACAAGGCTACAGTTATAAAAACAGCATGGTACTGGCCCAAAAACAAACACAATGATAAATGGAACAGAACAGAAGATGCAGAAACATCCCAGGCACATTAAATCACCTGATCTTTAACAAAGGGGCCAGAGGCATATGCTGGAGGAAAGAGGCTCATTAACAAATGGTGCTGGAAAAACTAGTTATACACATGCAGAAAACTGAATCAATACCCATATTTATCATCATGTACCAAAATAAAATAGAAATGACACAAAGTCCTAAATATTAAAACAGAAACAATCTACCGGAAGGTAAAATAGGTAAGACTCTTAAAGACATAAGCATAAGTAAGGACTTTCTAAATAGAATCCTACTTGCACAAGAATTAACATCAAGAATCAACAAATGGGATTATATCAAATTAAAAAGCTTCTGCATAGCAAAGGAAACAACCAGTAGAGTGAAGAGACAATCCTACAGAATGGGAAAAGTTCTTGCCAGCTACTCCTCAGGCAGGGAACTAATACCTAGAATATATAAAGAACTCAAAAAATAAGACCCCCCCAAAATAAAATATCCAATCAGAAAATAGGCAACCAAAATGAATAGACACTTCTCAGAAGAAGTATAAATGACCAATAAATACATTAAAAAATTCAGCATCTCTGTCCATTAGAGAAATGCATATTAGAACACTGAGGTCCTACCTTATTCCAGAAAGAATAGCTATCATCAAGAAATCAAATAATAACAAATGCTGACATGGCTGTAGGGGGAAAGGAACGCTTCTACATTGTTAGTGGGAACATAAACTAGTACAACCTTTATGGAAATCCATAAAAGTAAAATTCCATTCAACTCTCTTCTAGATATCTTCCCAAAAGAGTTAAAACATCATATTACAGTGTTATATACATACCCATGTTTATAGTAGCACAACTTATAACAGCTAAATTTTGGAAACAGCCTGTATGACCATCAACAGATGAATGGATAAAGAAAATGTGATATTTATACCTAATGGAGTACTACTCTGCTGTAAAGAAGGATAATTTTGAGTCATTTGTAGGAAAATGGATGCACCTGGAGACCATAATGCTAAGAGAAATAAATAAGACACACAAGCTTAAATATCATATGGCTTCTCTTCTATGAAAACTATAAATAATTTAAGAGCAAAAAAAGAAAAGATAGACAATAGGAAATAGGGATATACATCTTTCATAAATGGGAAGGAGGTCTAGGGATGGAGAGGGCAGAGGGGAAGGGGAAATAAAAAGAATTAAGATGTGCTATGTACATGTACCAGCTCTGCTCAGGAATGTGACCATAATGTACTGTGAATATGTACTAATAAAAAGTTATTACTGTGGTGTTTGACAAATGGTGACTTCCTAGTTCCCTCATTCCTTCTAAACTTACCAACTGGAATTTGGATTTAGGAAACTTGGTATATGAAAAGAATGTAAAATTGGGCCAGGGCTTTAGCTCAGTTGTTCCACTGCCTGCCTTGCAAGCAGAAGGACCTGAGTTCAACCCCCAGTACCAAAAAAAAAAAAGAATGTAAAATAGCCCATTAGTAGCTTTTATATTAATTACATATTGAAATGCCATATTTTCATTTATTGAGGCAGGGTCTTGCTTTGTAGATCAGGCTGGCCTTGAACTGACTATGTAGCTCAGGTTGTCTTCAGACTAACAGTAATCTTCCTGCCTCAGCCTCCCAAATGCAGGGATTATAAGTGTGCATCTCTACACCTGGCTGTAATGCCAATTTTGAAGGTATGTTGGTCTAAACAAAATATACTATGGAAATTAGTTTTCCATGTTTTTTCTTACTATTCAGAATGTGGAAACTAGAAAACTTGGAATTCTATGTGTAGTTGTAATAGCCTTTTGCTACAATACAAAACCTGAGGCTGGGTAATGCGTAAGAAAAAAAATTTATTTAGCTCGTAGTTTTGGAGGCTTAGAGCCCATAATCAGTTGTTCCCAACAATTTAGCATCTGGCGAGGGCTTTATAGTAGGTGCTATCATAGGTAGAGCACAGGCAGAAGCAATCACATGACAAGACAAAAAATGAGAGAGCAAGAAGGGCCTATCTTACTCCTTTTAACAATTCACTCTTAAGCTAGGAGTAGTGGGGCATGACTATCATGCCAGCACTTTAGGAAGCTGAAGCAGGAAGGTTGCAAGTTCAAACACAGCCTGGGCAACTTAGTGACTTAGCAAGACCCAGTCTCAAAAATTGTAAATGGGCTGTGTGTGGCTCAGCTCCCCAGCACCATGAAAAAATGCACTCCTGTGCACTCCTAACTCAGTCTGCAAAACTAGCATTACTCCCTCATAAGGGCCTCACCCCCAATGATGAAATTGCCCCACACTAACCCCCAGCGCTTAAAAGTTCTACCACCTCTTAGTCCTCCCACTTTGGGAGCTAAGCTTCCAGCAATACATGAACTCTTGGGAGACACACTTAACCCCTATCCACCCTCAGCAGTAGCCCACATTTGCAATTCCTGTTATATTTCTATAGTTCTATGCTGATCTAAGGACTCACATAATGAACTCCTATGCCTGTCTCATAGGATTATGGTGAGAATTAAATGAAAATGTTACATAAAGTGTTCAGCATAGTGCCTAACATATAAGAACTTAATGAAAATTGGCCACTATTGCTGAGGTATGAAAGGATAGCCTCTCTTATGACCTCTTGACTGTTCCCTAGGAAATTAAAGTGTTTTCATTAAGGATATAAGGACTTCCCTAAGAGGAGGAGGGACTATTGGAGACACAGAGCACTTCCTGTGACCTGGAGGGCTTGTGCTGCAGTTGAGCGCCAGCAATTGGAAAGCTGAGTGGGTCACTGATTTCCAATGGGAAATCGAAGAAGACAAGGGAGGACTGGGCAGAGCTCATGGTAATCCAGCTCATGAGGAGCACATGAGTATATTTACCCTGTGGAATAGATGCCTAAGTGAAAGGACCTTTGAGTATGATGGATGGGGAATCACAGCAAGTCTTCGGTTAGCAGTGACAGGTGTCTGTGTGAGTGGCATCTCTACTCTAAATCAGTCCTTTAGCTGAGACCACCGGGTGCTTTTCCCTGTTCTTTGGGAAGAGCCGGTTAGTTTGCCAGGCTGAGCCATGCATCTGAGAGTGCTTCTCCAATGAATAGCATCCCAGGTATATGCTCTTCCTGATGACAGCTAAAATGTAAGCCAGAATTCACAAGATCTGACGACTGGCAGTGCTAGCCAAGCATCTTATGTTTTGTTATTTCACCCCAGAAGTTATTTTTCACCAAAACTTGATGAAAAAACATGAAATTGTCAACATTCCAATTGTGTTTATCAAAATACGGAAGAATAATTATTGAAATAACAATTTCCTCAAATATTGCTATAGTCTTTCTCACATTGTTCAGAGTGCTTTTCTCATAATAACTCATTTGATCTCCATGTCAGCCCTATGAGGTAGATACTATCATTATCTCACTTCACAGATGAAGAAACAAAGACACAGAGAGAGTAAATTATTTTCCCAAAATTAGTTAAGTCACAGCAGAACTGGGATTCAAACCCAGATAACCTGGTTTCAGAGTCTGCTCTTCATTATGGCTCATCCTGCCTCTCCATGAAAACTGCCTCCTGACCCCTAAAAGGAGATAAATCAACATTAGTTCTGCATTTTTTGTTTCTTAAATGGCAGTTTATGATGATTGGTGACTGAACCCTTATTTTTACCAAGGAGCAGAACATTTTATTTTGGGGGGAAAATTGAAACATGGAATGATGGGTTCTCTGTGCTTTGCTTGAAACATTGGGCAGTCATTTTCAAGAAGGACAAGGTTCTTCAAGAGGACAGGGGATCTTCCACTCTGCCTGTCCCTTGGCTCTAAAGAGTGAATTAGTTCAGCCAGGTGGCTATGCCTCTCTCCAGTACTTCACTGTCGGTGTTTCACATGTTCTCATCTGCTAGAGATACAACGGTGTGCACTCTGCTTGGGTTTGCAGCTAGGAGACCTATGTGTGTTTTCCCGCCTCCCCAGGAATGCAGCCAGAAAAAGCAATGGCAGCCAGAAAAAGCAATGGCATCCAGGAGCCATCTGGGAATGCTTCCCGCACCTGCTCTAAATTGGGACACAGAGCCAGCTGCACATGCGCAAGCTTCAGAGTTCACCTGGATTAGACTCACAGCAGTGGGCTTTCTCACCAAGAATGATTTATCCAGGACCTCAGTTGTCCAGCTTCTGGTAAGTGGGGAGGGAATACCTGAAAGGAAGCTTGAAGGTCAGTGGGTGAGGTTCAGAGCCGAGGTGCAACTTCGACTCTGTCACTGCCATGCTCTGGGAGTGCGGACAGCACATCCCTTTGATTGCTTCCAGGTGCCACTTGCCTACCTGAGAGATGGGAATAATAGCACATAAGATCAGGTGACATCAACCAAGCTTGCAGATTTGCTTAGAAGTAGCAGAGCGATCTACAAAAGCATGTGAGAACCACTTGAAATATTTTCATGATATTTATTTAGGCAATGGAATTGTATGAGTCAGGGTCCTATCAGAGAACAACAGCACACTTGAGCAGCAATCATTGAGGAGAATTTAAATGACAAAGGTGTGGACAGGTTAAGGGAAGCCAGAGAGATGGTGAAGTATGCCAGGCCAGGATAAGAAGAGGAAGAAGTGCCTGCAGAGAGGGACCATGAGAATGGCCAGTTAGTAAAGGCACCGCTCACCTGCCAGGAGCTTTGTCCTCAGGGAGAGGAGCAAAGTCACCATAAACCCAGAAGTCAGACTTTTAATGCCTTTTCCTTGCTCTCCTTCTGCCTCCAATCTCTGGCCACTGATACCTGCTGGTTGGACCCAGCCGGAAGGCAAAGGAGACAACAGGTCAGTCTCTTGAGGCCTAGAGCACAGTAGAGAATGGTGGAAGCAAATCTGGAGGGCAAATAGGGACAATCCAGCAGAGGAACCACATGTTGACATAATTTTCATCTTCCAGGATTGGATTTATTGGTTTTTTAGAGTTCTCACATCATGAAAAACCAGATACGCTTGTTACAGACTGCCGAACAGAAGACAACTAAAGAACAGTTTATCCTACATGGGACAAGAATAACACACTCTTGAGGTTACCACCCCGCCTCCTTTTTTGCTAAGTCACGAAGTCCAGAATAATAATTTAAAAATATAATGTTATGTCACTCTTGCCAGGTCCAGGCAATGAACTAAGTAGTCTGTGTATATTCCCTCATTATCCTCACCACATCCTCTGGCGTCATTGCTAATCACTCATTCATTCAACAAATACTTTCAGACACTGTGTGGGGTACTGAAGATGACTTCTCTAAACCAGATAAGCAATTTTCTATCATGAAGCATGCACTCAATCTAAAAAAGCAAACATTAAACAGACAATTTCAAAAACAATTAAGAGCAGTTGAGATAAAAGCTTGAAAATAAAAAGTACACGGTGTCATAGAACAGGGCACTTCACCTAATCTGAGAGAAAGAAAAGGCTCCTTGGAACAATTAGGTTTAAGCAGAGTCCCAAAGAACTGGATGAAGGGCGAGTTGAGGGGAAAAATAAGAGCCTCCATGTAAAAGAAATGAAAAGTCCCAAGTTCTATGGAACACAAGAGTGCGATGCTCTGAAGGAACCGAAAGGCAGACTGCACTGCTGGTCGGTGAGCAAGGAGCAGAGTGGGCAAGGGGAGAGCGGAGAGCCACATGGGCCAATCATACTGGATCGAGGAGGCTGGGAGGGGGTGGGTATTTTATTGATTTATTGATTTACTGAGGTACTGGTTGGGGATTGAACCCAGCACTGCACACTGGGCTACATCCTATCCCTTTAAAAAAACATTTTTTTTTAAATTTTAAGACAGGCTTTCACTAAGTTGCCCAGGGTGAGCATGAAGTTGCAGTCCTCCCGCTTCAGCCTCCCAGAATGCTGGGATTACACATGTGGGCCATCGTGCCCAGCTGGAATATGCATCTTATCCCAAGTGGGAGATTCATACTTTGAAAGTTTCTGAGCATGGTGAGAAAATGTTTTGGATAGATGCCCAGCTGAGAAAGAATTGATAGGATTTTTTTTTTTTCATTTGAGGGGTGAGGGACAAGAAGGACAAGAGGTTAAGAAAAGAGAAATAAAATATTTGCACACAATAGAAAAGTCTTGAACTACTTATTGCTCATTAGGAAGACTAGGTTGAATAGAGAGCCAGTTACTGGACACTATTATAAGTCAGCTGATGAGGTGGACAACCAGGAATTTGCCATTAGCCCAGGTTCCTATTTTGGGTTTTTCCCCCCATCAATGCATCAATTGACCAGAAGAAGCTCAAGGAAGAAGAGGTTCATCTTGGATTGTAGGTTTCCATGTAGACACAGCCCCACTACAAGAGTTTAGATAAGTAGTGGAAATAACAGGCCATAGACCATAAGGGTGGGTATCCTTCACACCACTGCTGGCCTTGGGTCATAAAGTTGAATGTGTTGTGATCAAATAAACAGATGCCACAAGAGAGGGCAACAGGGGAAGCGACGTCTCCTGTGGAGAATGGGAGTCTGGTGGTTGGAAGGATGTGAGAGAAGCAGCTAAGGCAATAGGGATGCGTGTCAGTTACGGAGTGGGAGTACTAGCTGGCTCAGCAGTTTGGGAGGCAGTGTGGAAGACAAAACAGCATCTGGATTGGGACAGGGCATTATGGGGGAGCACAAGGCAAATGGCGAATCACCAAAGGCTCACAGTGGACATGGGCCAACAAAAGAGTGGAGAAGGCACTATCATTTAAGTCTTGCACAGCCTGCGAGCCTTCAGGCCTACAAGATGTCAGGTGATGTTTAGAAAACAGAAGTGTGGGTATGGTGGTGCCAGCACAGCCTCCAGCAACCCTCTGCGAAGCGTTGACAGTTGTGTTCACACCCTGTGTGGTCATTTACAAGGGAGCGAAGGAGGGGGCAGGCGGGGAAGGAACCACAGCATTGCAACATGGCATCTGCTGTTTGGATCCAGCTTGCTCGCTTGCCTAAGCTCAACCCCGTGGTCAGTGGCAAAGCCTAGACTATCAGGCTATTACTCATGCTGCTGCACTTTGCTCCCTGATTAGTGTCCATGCCTTTCAAGACGTCTTCTGCATTCTGTGTGTTCTGTCAGAGAACCGGGGCCAAGACTAGGATGAGGCAAGAGAGGGCAGAAATGTAAGCAGGCTCTCATTGTCGGGCTTGTGCCCAGTTGAGGGCTGTGGTGACTCTGAGAGCAGGTGCCTCCATAATTTCTGTGTCCTGGCACCTCTCAACCCTCACCTAATTCCAACCCAACAGAGAACTCTACTAGGAAGTGGTAGCAATTGGCCATTCACTTCAATTTTGAGTATAGTTTTATTAATTAACAATTCCAGAAAGAACGAAAAAAAGATTTGGTTTTGGAGTAGCTTGTGAGCCCTTGTTAGAAAAAAAATACTTATGCACCTACAATAAAGCAAGTTTGGAAAACTTGACTATAGGACATTCTATTTTATCACATTTACTATGAATGCTTTTGATCTCTAAAATAACTTTTTTTGCAGATTCATGCTGGAAATACACTATTGATAAGCTCCATGACATTCTGACTGGTAGCAGATGTTTCAAAGGACTTTAATAAGAGAAACAAAATTCTTTGAGGAGTATTTGGAATTTATCATAAGGAATTAATTTATAAGTCTTCTATAGTCATTGGGGAATATTTCCTCTCTGGGGGCATGAAACAAAGATATGCCTGACCCTTCATGAGAGGAAACATGAGCAACATCAGTTCTTGAAGTCAGTCTCCATCTTTAGAATCTTTAGTCCTAAAATACGGTGTTTTGGTTATGAAAACCCGGAATTATATATTATGCAATAGATAGAATTAGCAGTGCCAAGATGATAGGCAAAGGAAAGACCACTTAGTGAACTTCATACCTTTCTGAAGTATAAACTGTATTCCATCGAGAGAGCTTCCTAGGCAGCTCACGGAACCACACTGTCTCCTTCTAAGCTGTCTCCTGCTCCTTTGGGCTTCAGAATTCTGGTTGGTCTTTTGTGTTTTGCTTTCTTCCTTCTTTATTTCCAGGGGTCAGATTATCTAAGTTACTCTAGCAAATTACTTATTTTAAGGCAGTTATTTGCTTTGCTGTTAAGGATATGGTAAGGGGGAAAGATGATTTATTTCTCTTGGGATTCATGAAAAATATAACCAAAAAAATTGGCATCTAAATATTTTTGTGGCATTCTATTAACCAGAAATAAGTTAGATCCGGCAAATTAAATAAAGGGTAACCAAGAGCATGATACTCTGGATTCATTTCAAGAAGCAGCCAACTGAGAATCCACTCTGATGGCCAATTGGAAAGAGGTGGCATCAGCATTTGCTAAAATTAACTAACTAAAGGAAGATGTTTTTACATATCTTCAAGTTAATAATGACCTTGTTTTTATCAAATTTTGCTTTTTCAACTCTGCCTTAGCTTTTCCTCCAAGGTTCAACTTTCTGTGGACTTGAATGATTGGTATTTGTTTCTTTGTTTGTTTATTTGTTTTATTACTTTTATTGGTACATTTTAGATATACAATATAATGACATTCATCATTGGAAATTTGTACCTTTACATAATCTATCTTGGTTCTTATTTTTCCCCTTCCCCTGCCTTCCCTTCTGCCCCTCCACCCCTCCCTATTTACAAAGATTTTGTTTCCATTTTTTCCTTTTCTTATATTTATTCCTTTCCCTTCTTTCCTTTCCCCTATCCCTCCCACTTCTCCTTCCTCTTTGGACCTTTTCTTCCTATTTCACAATATCTAAGGGCCGGGGATTTAGCTCAATGGTTCTGCCGCCTGCCCCGCAAGCTCAAGGACCCAAGTTCGATCTCCAGTACCAAAAAACCCCAATATCTATTATGCCTTTCGATCCTTATTTACATTTTCTGTTTCTCACACCAAAGAAACTATTCGGTATTTAAACATATCTGCCCTATTTATTTCACTTAAGAGTATTGCCTCAATGTGCATCCATTTAGCTATAAATGTCTCTAATTTCTCATACTTCGTGGCTGAACAGTATTCCATTTTATTTTTTTTAAATAACATTTTCTTTATCCAGTCTCCAGTTGATGGGCATTTGGGCTATTTCCATGTTTTAGCTATTACAAACTGTGCTGCTATGAACATGGGTGCGCATATATCACTGTGGTATGATTCTTTTAATTCCAATAGGGAAATAGCTGGGTCAAATGGGACCTCTAATCCTAGTTCTTTGAGGTATCTCCATACTGATTTCCATAGAGGTTGCACCAATCTACACTGCCACTAGCAGTGGAGAAGGGTTCTTTTATCCACACAGCCCCATCAGCAGTTGTTATTGGTTAATTTCATGATAGGAGCCATTCTTTCTGGGGTGAGGTGGAATCTTAGCATTGTTTTCATTTGCACTTCTAGGATGACCAGTGATGTTGAGCATTTTTTCATATGCTTATTTGCTATTCCTACTTATTTGTCTGAGAAATGTCTGTTCATTTCAGATGCCCATTTTTGGAATGGGTCTTCAAATTTGGGAGGTCTGATTTTTTTAAGTTCTTTATAGATTCGAGATAGTAGACCTTTGTCTGAGGAACAGCTGGTAAAAATTTTTTCCAACACTGTGTGTTGTCTCTCCATGCTTTTGTGGTTTCTCTTGCTGGGCAGAAGCTTTTTAATAAGAAGAAATCCCACTTGTTGATTGTGCTAGTTCACGTGCGACTGAGGTTCAGTTCATGAAATCTTTTCCTGTGCCAATGTCTTCAAGAGTTCTACCTAACCTCTCTTCCAGCTGGTTAGTGTTTCTGTTTTAATATTTAGATCTTTAATCCATTTCAATTTTAGTTTAGTGCATGGTGAGAGATATAGGTCTAGTTGGAATCTTTGGCAAGTTGAAACCCAGTTTTTCCAGCACCATTTATTAAAGAGGCTATCTTTCCTCCAGTGAGGGTGTTTGGCTCCTTTGTCGAAGATGAGGTGGCTGAGTGTGTCTGGTGTTGTTTCTGCATCTTCTAATCTGTTCCACTGGTCCTCAGGTCTATTTCTTTGGCAGTACCATGCTGTTTCTATCACAGTAGCTTTATACTATAGTATCAGGGGATTGTGATACCCCCTACCTTGTCTTTGTTGTATAGAATTGCTTTTGCTATTCTGGGTCTTTTCTTGCTTCAAATGAATTTTTGGATTGTTTTCTCAAGGTCCATGCAGTATTCTGCTGGAATTTCAATAGGGAATACACTGAACCTATATAGCAGTTTTGGAGGTCTGGCCATTTTCACTATATTGGTTCTTCCCACCGAGGAACAAGGGGTGTCTTTCCATTTTCTGATACCCTCTTCAATCTCTTTTTCCAGAATGTGATAGTTTTCAGAGTAGAGGTCTTTGATTTCTTTTGTTAGGTTGATTCCTAGATATTTCATTTTTCTGGATGCTATTGTTCAGGGAGTTTTTTCTCCAGTTCCTCTTTCAGTGAGTCTGTTGCTCGTGTACAGAAAAGCTATTGATTTTATGTGTTGACCTTGTATCCAGCCACTCTACTGAATTTGGTTATGAAGTCTAGAAGACTTTTGGTGGAGTTCTTGGGGTCTTCTATGTAGAGTATCATGTCATCTGCAAATAATGACAATTTGACTTCTTCATTTCCTATCTTTATTCCTTTTATTTCTCTCTCTTGTCTAATTGCTGTGGTTAATGTTTCCAAAATTATATTGAACACTAGTGGTGATAGTGGACATCCTTGTCTTGCTCCTGATTTTAGTGTGAAGGATTTCAGTTTTTGACCATGTGATGTGATAGCTGTTGGTTTTTCATAGATGGCTTTTATCAGGATGAGATAGAGACGATCTGTTCTAATTTTCTGTAGGGTTTTTATCATGAATGAGGGTTGGATTTTGTCAAATGCTTTTTCTGCATCTATAGAGATGATCGTATGGTTTTTGTCCTTGGCTCTATTGATATGGCATCCCTGGGATGCATCTCTGGGATGAATCTCACTTGGTCAGGGTATATGATCTTCTTGATGATCTTCTGCATTCTGTTTACCATTATCTTATTGAGGATTTTTGCATCTATATTCATTAATGAGATTGGCCTATAGTTCTCTTTTGTGGTTGGGTCTTTCTCTGCTTTTGGGATCAAGGTGATGGTTCCTTCCAGGAATGAATGTGGGAATATTGCTTAACTTTCAATTTCATTGAAGAATTTAAACAGTAGTGGCAATAGTTCTTTCTATATGTCTTGTAGAATTCAGCAGTGAAGCCATCAAGACCTGGGTTTTTCTTAGTTGATAAGTTTTTAATTATCTTTTCAATTTTGTTGGTTGATATTGGGTTGTTTAGAATTTTTAGGTCTTCTTTGTTCAACTTTGGTAATTCATATGTATCAATGAATCTGTCCATTTCTTCTGTGTTTTCTGTCTTATTGGTGTATAGGTTCTCAAATTAGGTATTGATTATCCTCTGGATTTCTGCTGGGTCCATTGTAATGTCACCCTTTTCATTCCTAGTTGCATGGGTTTGGGTCTTTTCTTTCTTTTTTTTTGATAAGGTTGGCTAAGGGTTTGTGAATTTTATTTATTCTGTCTCTATTTGCTTCATTGATTTTTTTGTATCATTCTCTTAGTCTCCATTGCATTGATTTCTCCTCTGATCTTTATAATTTCCTCCCTTAAATGAGCTTTGGGTTTGCCCTGCTCTTCTTTTTCTAGAAGCTTGAGGTTCAGCCTCAGGTTGTTTATTTGATCTTGCTCTGTTTTCCTAATATGAGTAATCACTGCTATGAATTTCCCTCATAAGACTAAGTTCTTTGTGTCCCATAAATTCTGATATGTTGTATTAGCATTGTCATTTAATTGTAGGAACCGTCTGATTTCTTCTTTAATTTCCTCTATAACCCATTGGTTATTAAGAAGTGCGTTGTTCAATTTCCATGTGTTTATAAAATTCTTGTGGTTTCTTTTGGTACTGCACTATGGTCTGATAATATACAAGGCATAACTTCAATTCCTTTTCACCTACTTAACAATGTTTTATGATCTAGTATGTGGTCTATTTTGGAGAATGATCCATGTGTAGCCAAAAAGAATGTGTATTCTGATTTTCTGGGTTAGAACACTCTGTAAACATCTGTTAAGTCTATTTCTTCAAGAGTTTGAGTTCTAGCATTTCATTGTTTATTTTTTGCCTAGTTGATCTATCTATTTGTGACAGTGAGGTATTGAAGTCCCCCACTACTATTGTGTTAGTGCTTATTTGATTTTTCATGTCTGTTAGTATTTGTTTATATAGTTAGGTGCTCTAGTATTTGGTGCATATATGTATTTATGATCGTCATCTCCTCCTCAAATTTTTCCCTTTACAAGGATGTAATGTCCTTCATTGTCTCTCTTAATCTGTGTTGGTTTGAAAGCCACTTTATCTGCAAAGAGGATAGCTACTCCTGCTTTTTTGGGGGGTTCCTATCACATGGAGTATTGTTTTCCACCCTTTAACTTTCAGTCTATGAGTTTCTTTTAAAATTAAGTGTGTTTCTTGTATGCAATATATTGTTGGATCTTGCTTCTTGACCCATCCTGCCAGTCTATTTCTTTTGATTGGTGAATTAAGACCATTAACATTCATGGTTATAACTGATATGGATTGACACCATTGTCATGACTTTTTCTTTTTGTTGGCTTCTCCCCCTTTGCACTTAAGTTCTTGTGACTGATGGATTCATTCTTCTGGGCTCCCTGGGGTTGTGATCCTCATTGTCTTTTCCTATTGTTTAAAAATTTTTGGAGTGCTAGTGTGGTATTCATGAAATTCCTAAGGTGCTCTTTGTCATGGAAGTATCTTATTTCTCCATCAATTTTGAAAGATAGTTTTGCAGGGTTCATCAATCTAGGTTGGAGATTGTTTTCTTTTAGGGCTTGAAATACTTCACTTAGGCTCTTCTTACCTTAAGGGTATGTGTTGAGAAGTCTGCTGTGATTCTTATGGACTTTCCTTTGCACGTGATTTGTTTCTTTTCTCTAAGTGCTTGTAGAATTTTATTCTTCTCTTGGGTTTCTGGAATCTTAACTACTATATGCCTATGTGTAGATTTTCTTTTTATCATGGCTAGTTGGAGTCCTATATGCCTTGCTTATCTGTATGTCAAGTTCTTTTCCCCTACATGGGAAGTTTTCTGCCATCACTTCTGTGAACAGTTTTTTATGTCATTTGCACTCTCTCCTGTTTCTTCATTGACTCTGATCAGTCTTATGTTATTCTTCCTTGCATCATCTAGCAGCTGCTGAATTGATTTCTTGTGGTCCCTTACTGTTTTAATGAAATTTTTCTTTTCCTGGTCACTAATTGCAATCCTGTTATCTATATCTGATATTCTGTCCTCACATTAGCTCATTCTGCTTCATAAACTATCAGTGGAGGTTTTAATCTCCTGCATACCTGTTTGCATCTGTTTTATGGATTCCATTTGTTTCCTATGCTAGGATTCCATCATGTTCCTCACATCTTCTATTTTTTTTATCTGTGTCTGTTCTAGACTTATTAATCATGTCTTGAACTAGGGACACCATCTCTGTTGTTATCTGATAAATTATTCCTGATTTTATTTTTTTGAGATCTTTGTTCGTTGCCAGTTCCAGGAGTCCCGGTGGTTGAGTATCAGATTGTTCCATCTCATTGCCCTTTGGGGTTGCCTTGGTTGATATGGAAGTCTGGTTTTGAGACTTGTTTATGTGTCTTCTCATTTCAACAGATGCAGCCTGCTGTGCCTTTGTTGAGGTGACTTTTTGCTTGCCCAGTGGTCTTCAGTTCTCAGCAAGCCACCGAGAGGCCTTTTCTCTGCTGCTCACCACTGCACCAATTCCTGGGTTCAGAAAGGTGGCCTTCTAGATCCCTGCGCTGCCCTGTTGTCTGCACAGGGTTCTGGATGGGGCCTGTGCACACTTCAGGTGGTATCTGGGAGGGCCTCTGGCGCTTGCTTGTGCACCTGTGCAGCTCTTGTGGTGGGCCTTTGGCTGGGGCCTGTGGGGCCAAGCTGCTGGGATTTGGGTGGGGCCCTGGCTAGGATCTGCCTGCACCCACACAGCTCTGGTCCATGTGGGCTTCTCTCTAGGATCTGCAGACACTTACTGATGGACTCTGGGGGGACCTCTGGCTCTGTTTGTTTGTTTTTGATAGGGTCTCACCATGTACAGCAGGCTGGCCTCAAACTTGTGTTCCTCCTGCCTCAGCCTGACAAGTGCTGGGATTACAGGTGTGGGCCACTGTGCCTGCCTGGCTAGTACTCTTGAACACAGCACAGATGCAAAATGTATCTTGTTTGGCCTACTAATTCATAATCATGCAAAAAAGTTGTGAATATGATATATCAATGGCCTATCAGATACTTTTGATTTTTGCTTTACATTGTGATAAAATTTGAGTTATTTATTTATATACATGTTATGACAAAGAATTGCTCTCACATTTTCTCGTGTGAAGAGAATTTTAATTTTTTTTCAAGTACTTTAATATCTGTAATCTCTCTAGATCCTAACATGACCTTTAGAGGCTGGTAATATTACACCCATTTTAGAAAAACTTGACTGAGATTACCAGCACACTTCAATGCGTTGTCATGAGTGGTCAAAGAACACAGTGCCTGCTCTTTGTTTCCTTTTCGAGGTGGGTATCATTCAGGTGACATTCGTTTCTATGTTCCTGTTAGCTATACAATTAAAGACAGGTGCTAAGACTACCAAAAAAGTTAATGAGAGAAGGAGCAAAATTTTAAAAAGATAACAGAATAATGAGATGAGCAATACATTTTTGTTTATAATTACTCGTTTGGAGATCATTCAGTGCAGCTATCTGGGAGTAGAAGTATCTTAGTTACTTTTCTCTTTGCTGTAACAAAATACCCAACACCCAAAGTAAAAAGGCCAAAAGGTTTATTTAACTCACAGTTTGTAGAGGCTTCAGTCCATAATTAGCTGGCTCCAAGCCATGGCAGAATCACAGAGGGGAAACAGTTCATGGTGGGCAGAAGGTAGCAAAGCAACAAGGGCTGACCACAGATCTTTCTGTCCCTTATGTTGTATCCAGACTACTTAGGGCAGGTAGCACTCACATCCTAATCCTAGAGCCCTTGATCCTAGCATTGCACCATGAATCAACCCCAGAATCACACACTCTTGATCAGCCACCTCTGAAAAACCCCACCTATGACCGTATGAGGCTTTGGGGGAACATCTAGACACAAACCATAACATTCCTCCTCTGATCCCCAAAGACTCATGCATATCCCTTTATGCAAAAGGCATTTAGTCCATCTCCAAGAGTTGCCAAAGTCCTAACAGTTTCAGCATTGCTGAAAAGCCCAAGTCCAAAGTCTCCTCTGAGATTTAAGGTAAACTCTTACCTGCAAGCCCCTGTACAAATGAAAAGAAAGTTAAACATTTCCAACATTCAATGGTACAAAATAGCCATTTGCATTCCAAAAGTTAAAAACAGGGAGAGGGTCAGGGATTTATCTCAGTAGTGCTACCACCTGCCTCACAAGCAGAAGGTCCCAAGTTTGATCCTGGTACCAAAAAAAACAAAACAAAACAGAAAACAAAAACAATAAAAACAAACCAGGGGGATAGCAAGAAATGGGAACAAAGCAAGACCCAAATCCAGCAGGGCAAACATTAAATCCCACAGTTCCACTTCCAGCATCCCCAGAAATCTGTGGCAAGTTGTGAACTCCAAAGGACTTGGATGAATCCACCCCTATGGCACTTCTGGTGGTTGTAGCCCCCATGGCTTCTCTGTTAGGCCAACTCTGTTCTCTCCTTGCAGTTTTCCACAGACCATCCATGTTCCTGGTTTCTCCAACCTTCTGGGGTCTCCACTGCACCATTGGCTTCACACTCACAGCTTCACACACTGCTCTCTCAGGGCCACACTTTCTGGCCTCCCAGGCCTTCTTCTGGAATCTGGGTGGAAGCCTTCCTGACCCCACAACTCTTCCATTCTCCATGCACCTAAAACCAGCACCATGTGGATGACACCAAGGTCTGCCTCCAGCTGGAGCAGTAGCCAGGCTTCTCTCTCGGCTATAGGGGTCCAGTGCCTATGACCCAAATCCCAAGGAACAACTTCCCTAGGCCACTGCCATTCTGGAACATGGTGCTCTGGGGCTCTCTTCTCAAACCAAAGTCTTTCACTTTTGCAACTCTGAGGCCATAAAGGAGTCCTGCTGGTTCTTGTATTGTCCTCAGGCCATTTTTTTCTGTTGTCTTCTTCTGAAGTACTTGGCTTTTTCTTGCTAGTCTTTTCAGCAACCAATTTCTCCTCTGTTTCATCTTTGCAGGCCATAACTTTACAGGAGCTTCCTTTCTGGCCAAACTCACAACATCTTAAGTCATTCTGCTGGGCTTTTTGCTCTTGATTCTTAACATAAATCTGACTAAAACCTCCTTATAGTACCCATGCCACTACCTCAACATTAGACTGCCTTGAAGTTTCCTCTGCCAGATTAATTAATCCGCCATCCTGAATCTCAGTCTCAGGGAAATTCTCTGGACACAAGAAAAATGCAGAGAAATTTCTGTCAAGCCATAACACACATCTTCTGGAGTCCAACAGCCAATGCAATCCTTC
Organism: Heterocephalus glaber; assembly: GCF_053883595.1. Lineage (NCBI taxonomy): Eukaryota > Metazoa > Chordata > Mammalia > Rodentia > Bathyergidae > Heterocephalus > Heterocephalus glaber. The sequence goes on from NW_028258333.1 coordinate 18,655,566, forward strand.
CCAGCAGAAATCTCCTGAGCCTGGTCTTTACCAACAGAATTTCTGTCAGGCTTCTGTTCTTCTGAGCTATGACTAGAATCTTCCATCAAGTACAGCCTCAGGCATTCCAGCTCTACTTTTTCAGCCAGCATCTCCAAACCTTTCCTAATTCTTCCCCTTCCTACAAGCCAGCTCCAAAGGCTCCTAAACTACATCATCAGGTACAGTCACAGCAATGACTCCACTTCTCTGGTACCAAATTCTGTCTTAGTTACTTCTCTCATTGCTGAGACAAAATACCCAACATCCAAAGTTAAAGGAGGAAAGGTTTATTTAGCTCACAGTTTGTAGAGGTCTCAGTCCATAATTGGCTGGCTCTGAGGCAAGGTGGCATCGCAGAGGAGAAACAGTTCATGGTGGACAGAAAGTAGCAAAGCAACAAGGGCTGACCACAGCTCTTTCTATCCCTTGTATCTTATCCTGGCTACTTAGGGTAGGTAGCACTCACACCCTTAATCCTAGTGCCCTTGATCCTAACACTGCACCATGAATCAACCCCAGCATCACACAGTCTTGATCCAGCCACCTCTGAAAAAGCCCCACCTGTGACTAGATAAGGCTTTGGGGTGACATCTAGACACAAGCCATAATAAGAAGTAATGATGAAGGAGCAAAAATAGCACCTGATTGATTTAAAAGGTTGCCTTTTCATAAGTATGTGGTGTAGGGCCGGGGATTTAGCTCAGTGGTTCCGGCGCCTGCCTCGCAAGTGCAAGGTCCCAAGTTCGATCCCTGGTACCAAAAAAACCCCAGCACACACACATAAGTATGTGGTGTAGCACAGAACAAGGAGAATGATCAGCAGAGGGGATAGTAGGTAGGAATGAGGATGCATGGTGCACCAATGAAAGAGGTAGTCAATAGTTTACCTGTGAGGTACTTGCTGATTTGATTAAATTGTAACATGAGGACGGGGAATGGGGAAGGACTCAAGCTACTCAGTTTCTGGGAAGTGTAACTGTGCCAATGTGATAGAAGCTCTAAGTCTCAAGCAGACTGACTTCCAAATCCTTTTCTGGGTGTAAATACAAACAAAGACAAAAGCCAAGTATAAAACAAAACCTATGTGTCTGTGTAAGTATAATAGCTTCTTTTAGACATGCAATGCACTGGTTATACTAATCAAAACTGAGCCTCTCTGTTTCCCTCTCTTCTAATATTTTTAAGCCTCATTTTGCTGGTGACATAATCCTGTAAGGATCAAGTAAGCTCAGAAGTAAACAAAATGTCATTGCAGTCTATAAGAAGCTACTTGGGTTCATACTACTTTTTTTTCCTCAATACTGGGGACAGATCCAGGGCCTTGTACATATTAGGCAAGGGCCTCACCACTGAGCTATACCACCAACCCTACTGTACATTCTTATAGCATTTTATAGAATATTTGAACCACCTATATAAATTGACAGTGATAAGTAATATTTGAGTTATATTTGCCAGTGTAGCATTCATTTTTTTCTGCCAAGATGTACAGAAGAGTTACTGTGGCAATCAATGCTTCCTTGGTATAAATAGAAGACTGAGAGGCAAAGAAATAAATTAATACATTAACTTAGTGGCCTAAATACACCAATAGTGTATTCTGTAAGAGGGAGCCCAGGAGAAACAAACATCATAAATTGTGAATGTGCAACACTGAAAATGACAAAGCACATTTGCATAAATTTCAATGTCATGCTCATGAATACGGTGAATCTCATCTTTGGGGAGGAGGGTACTAGAGACTAGACACAAGGCCTTTGCCCTGAGCTACATCCTCAGCCCTTTTTATCATTTTATTTTTGAGACAAGTTCTCCCTGAATTGCTAAGTTGCCCAGCCTAAGCTTGAACTCAAGATCCTTCTGTTTCAGCCTTCCAGATTGCTGGGATTGCTCAGATGTAATCCTACTTGGCCTCCATACCCCACTTCATTCTCAATATATATAGGATTAAGAATACTTAAATCTTTGCCTTAGGCCGGGCTTGGTGGTGCACACCTGTGATCCCAGCACTCAGAAGGCTGAGACAGGAAGATCACTGTGAGTTAGAGACCAGCCTGAGCTACATAGTGAGTTCAAGTCCAGCCTGAACTATACAGTGAGACCTTGTCTCAAAAAACCAAGAAAAAAAACCCCAAAAACTTTCCTTACACACACACACACACACACACACACACACACGTGTGTGTGTGTGTATTTGTTTGTTTTGTTTTTTGAAACAGGGTCTCACTTATGTAGTTCAGGCTGCATCACACTCACAGGGCTTATCCCTGTCTGATGCCTATTAATTTCTTCCTAACTTAGCTGCCTATGGTACTATCATACCCAGCTTTCCTAAACATATATTTTAAGACAGCCTGCATCAAATGTAGATCTGTGATGTGTATTGGCTAATAAAAGATTAAATCTAAGACCAAATAAATATTACAAAATTTGCATCCATTTTTTAAAAAATCTATTGCCATGATGATCAAATACTGGAAAGTGAACATGGGCTCCTTTTTTTTTCTTTCTTTCTTTCTTTTTTTTTTTTTGAGACAGGGTCTGGCTATGTAGTTCAGGCTGGCCTTGAACTCACTATGTAGCCCTGGCTGGCCTCACACTTGCATGATCCTCCAGCCTCAGCCTCCCAAGTGCTGGGATTATAGGCATAAGCCACCATGTCCAGTTGTTTTCATTCTGTCATTTTACTTCCATTTCTCCAGGTGTGGTCTATGGGCTACCCAAATTTCAGCCACTAGGGTTCAGGTAAAAAAAGGAGCATCAAAGACCTTCCCCCTACAAAAACCTAGAATCGGGTGATTTCAGGGAATGAGGGGTTAAGGTATCTGAATTATCAAATCTCCAGGGAATCCTGAAACAGTCCTGTTTGGGGTGTACTGAATTAATATTTTACTGTCATTATTACTTTTTGTTGTTCATTTATTTGCTTGTTTAAGCTTTTCTTTGGTCTGGGGATGGCTCATTCAAATATGAGGTCATGCATAGAAGATTTAGCTAGCCAGAAATTTACAGAAGAAAGAAAGAAGAGAGTAATTAGCTAGGTAAACAGGAAGCTAGAATCTGTTTTGGAGATAAAATGAACCCACAGAGGCTGGGAGGAGAAAGGGAACTGAGCCAGTTGTTGACTAAGGCTCCTTCTTCTCCTCCCTGGAAAAGCACTTGGAAGAGCAGCTGAGGAGGAAAAGTGGAAAGCAGGCTTTTCAAGAGCAAATGAAGCTTCCAGTTGCCCTTCCAGCTACCTGGTGAGAAGACTCTTCCTCATAGGAGGAGAAAGCTCAGAGGTAAACCAAATGCCACTGCAGTCCTGGCAACCTACCTGGACTTATCTGAAGGACAATGCATTCTTTTACCTGTCACTGATGTATTGTAGCCCAGGATAAGAGATGATTTTCCTTTGTTCATCATTTTAGTCTTTCCTTGCTCTTAAGACTTGGCTTTTCTATATACAACCTCCTCCACATCATCTATATTATGAGCAACAAATTAAAATAGCAAAATGGATAGAAGCACTAATCTGTGACTAAATATTTAACAGGGGGCAGAGAGGATTTACATTTTGATCTTCAAATGCTGGAGAATAAATGCCTTCAGTTGTCAACTTTCCAATTTGACCAGACTGCAAGGGCAAAACAAAATTTCCATGCATTTGATTGACCCCTTGTGAGTTGAGCTATTATTAGCAGCCAAGAACTTACCAAAAAATATCTGGAAAATATCAGAGGAAAAGTGATTGAAACTAGAAGTATTTTAAGCAGGTCAGCAGGACAAAGTCTGAAGGAGAAAGATGATGAAATAGTATATCTGAATATATTATATTTATGGATAATACATTACTCATATAACATACACATAGATATTTAACAATTTGCTTTAATTTTGCAAATATTTACTGAGTGGCTATCAGGCTGAACACTATAGCACACTGGGCTCTGGAAACAACAAGATGTAGTTTCTTTTACCTCCAGGACCTCATAAGCTAGAAATATGTGAGATGGCACACTGATCACTACAACTTAGTACATCTGGCAAGGGTTATGCTACCAATTCACAGAAAGAGCCACCTTTGCAGCAGTTAATGAGGAGGAGCACACTGGATATTGGTACTGGCACTAGACAAGCCTTCCCAGGAGATGTAGCATTTCAGTCTGGGATTTCAGCAAGCATAGGAGAGTGGCGATGTCATTCTGGCAGAGGAAACAGGTTAGGAGTGCATGGCTGGAATGGAAGGACTGGGGTGGAGTGGTAGGAAATAATAGTGAATATGGTTTCAATGATAATTCCACTTGCACATTCGTTTATTCAGTGAACGTTTAGTAGGTGCTGAAGGAAGTAGACCTGTGTCATGTACAGGATCCAAAGGCTGAGAAGACATGGGTTGCCCCTTCATGACTGCAGTGATTAAGAGTGGTGGAAGATGAACCTGGGTCTGAAAAACAAGCAGAAAAACACCAGTCCTGTACAGTGTGGAAGCATTTTTGGGATAGCCCAAAATTCACTGGGCACCTCCTAAGTACTGAGCTAAATAGCTATGTTACCTTGTGGATCCTTGCAGCAATCCCACAGGGTAGGTGTTTTCTCTATTTGCAGATAGGAAGAGAAGCCGAGTGTCTCTGAGAATGCACAGCTCCTAGTACACGATCCTTGGATTTGTGCAGGCGTTGATCTCACTGGCCTGGTAATTGCAAAAGCTGAAGAAGGGGTGAATTTAAAAATGCCACCTCCAAATGCCTTGGGACCGCTCCGTCTCTGAAGCTGTGGACAGCTCTGTGGAGTCTGTGCAGGTGATGTCTATCTGCCCTTCCAAGAGACCAGAGTTTAATGCCTCTGGGCAAAGCTGCAGCCAACTGTTCCCCACCCCATCCCCATCCCTGTCCCCCTCAAAGCAAAGATTTCCAATTACTGCTCTGCAGAAAATCTCAAAAGTATTATTCAACTATTCATTATCCCAGGTTATGTAATTTTTCGTATTTTTTTTTCTCTTATCTGCTAGCACTTGAAGACCAGCTCTTGCTCTTTTAAGAGAGCTTAATTTGCAGAGCTATGCAGTCTCCCTATTATGTTCTTATCATTCTCTCCCTGTGGTAGGCAGAATGACAAGGATGACAAAAAAAGAGAACCAAAAATATTTGAAGGCCTTCCTGAAAATCCACGGGAAGGAAGGATCCGAAAATCCTGAGACTTCTGTTTCTCGAGTGACCTGCAACAAGGCCAAGGGCGACTGGCGTCCGCGCGCTCGAGGTCCTCTCAGCAGGAGTTCCCGGCCAGCTGGAGCTCAGCGACCACCACCTCGGGCCTGGGGATTTCCCTCTCCGGCCTTGGGGGGGGGGGGGACTAAGCAGCTCCAGGTGCCAAGAGTTCCCTCTCCCGAAATTCTCGCCCCAGTGCTAAATTAACTTTGGCGTCCTAAGGACCAGAGGCCAAGGGTAGTTTAGGGTGGAGAAGCTCTTATCTCCTCTGGCCTCCCCACCCCATTCTTTGATAAGGCAATGGGCATTTTTCTGGATGCTATCTATGTAAAATGCTATGCAAAAGCAACTTCAAGTCCCCTACCTCCCGCACTTCTACCTAGATGGCGCTCCAAGCCCTGCCTGCTTGGAATTTCTGAGCCACTTTCTCCCCAGGTCTTTTCCTCCCAGGATCCCCAGGTTTATGAAGCCGGCGCACCAGGACGGCTGGAGACACGTCCTGCCAGCCTGGAGCCTAGCTCGGGGAATCCCCGCCCACCTTGTCCTGGGGGGGGGGGGAATCCCCGCCCCCTGTCCCTGTCACTCCAGGAAGGGAGTTCCCGCCCCTCGAATCAACCAGAGGGTGGGAATCCCCGCCCATGCTGGAGCCCGGAGGATCCCCAGCGCTGCCTGCGAGGAGCGGACTCCAGTGCCGGTGCGTGCTGGCCCCGGCAGGGACGCGGTAGGGAGGCTGCGGCGGACGCCCCCAGAGCGGCGGGCCGAGCCGAGAGGGCCAGGATCGCTCCTCTGGCGGCTGCGGGCGAATCGCGGCGCTGCAGCTCCGGGCAGGCGCCGAGGCAGCAGCTGCGCGGGGACCGCCGGGCGGCGCCTGGGTCTGTGCGCGAGGAGCAGCGGGAGCCTACGCCGGGCGGCGAGCAGGTGAAGCCACAGTCGCGCAGCAGCCCGGACTTGGGGCTCGGGAGGGCGCGGGGCTCGGGGAGCTCGGCACCCACCCCCGAGACCGTGTGCATGCGCCGGGGAAAGTTCAGAGGCAAATCGAGCGCGGGAATCCCAGCCCTGCAAGGCGGGGAGTGGGGCGCCCAAACAGGGTCCCGCGCTGGGGGGTACAAACTCCCCTTCCATCGGGTCTGCGGGAGAAGAGGTGGCCGGACAGAACAGGATCGAGACCGTGTCAACCAGAGACGCACTGCTGGGGGCATTCCTGACGGGGCCAGAAGTGCTCCTCCGGGGCTGTGGTCTGGCCCCCTCCTGCGCCGAGACGGGGGTTGTTCGGGTCCTCCGGCCGGGGGCACTGTCTCTGGTGCGTCCTCGCGCGCTTCTTCGTCGCCAGCTCTCCGGCCCGGGGAAGAGGTGCGCCGGACGAAGGAGTGGAGGGGGCGCGCGGAGCGCAAGGGCGTCGCTGGGTCGGGTATTGGCATCTGCCAGGGAGATGGGGAAGGTTCCAGTAGGGAAATCTTTCCCTCTAAAGTCCGGTTCTTCCCCAAATCTGCTCCCTCCCCCAACTTCGGATTTGCTTTCACGTTTTAAGTCTTTGGGCTGCCAGTCTTCCTTGATCCTGACAATCCTTCAAAGCGCAAGGCCGACTGGAGTGGGGGAAGGAGCCGGGACCCCTGCCGGAGTTCGCCGGGAACCTGTCCTCAGCTGCCTGTCCGACCAGGAGAGACCTTGATAAGGGACACTGGGGTGTGAAGAGCGCGGGGTCTGGCACGGGCTGGTGGCAGAGACCGGAACGGCAGGCGCGAGGGCATTCCAGAGTCCAGACCTACGTTTGGCAGCAGGGAGGGCGGCGCTGGGGCACAAGCTGTTCCAGCGTCTTGTCTCCCACACCGCTGGTGTTTCCCTTGAAATCATGACGAGGCTGCAGAGATGGTCTCCGAGTGTCCTCAGAAGGTGGCTCCCCTCGAGCCTCAGGCCTCCTTCTCCAGGAGGTCTTCCACATTCAGCCTGCTGTGGGCTTGGGCTAGAGCTCTGCTCTTCCTACTGGGCCTAGCGGGTGGGAGTGAAGCAGGTAGGTGCAGGTTGGCAAGTGTGGTGTGGGAGGGCTGCTTGTGGGTAGAATAACACCCCTGGCTTCATCAACTCTTTCTTCCATTAGGTTGGGCCAAGAACGGCTGCTCCTATAAAAGCCACATAGTGCTGGGGAGTGGGTCTGTTGGGGGGGAATAGGACAGGAGGTGGCAGGTGGTGGGAGAAGAAGAACCAGAACCAGCGCAAGGATAAAATGCACCTCCCTTGACATAGATAATATGCTCCTGGAAAAATATTGAATCATATTTTAAATCTATCGTTGAAATTGATTTTGCATGCACTTACAACAGTTTACTATTTAAGGAAACTTATGATAATTTCCCTATTCATTTCAATCATTTTATTTTTGGAGTACCTGTGGTTTGCTGGGCTTAGAGGTTCCAGGGGCTATGCATAGGTGGAAGAAGAACCCTCCCTACTGCCAGGGCTTCAGTCTAGCAGGATAAGCAAGAGAAATCTGTGGAAAGCTACGATGTAAACCAGTGCACTTAGGCATGCAGTAGTGCTTCTGTTTATTGGTTGAAGGAATGAAGAGACAATTGGACCAATAAAGTGTGGTCCAAATAAAACATTTGGGGAGTATGGAGGAAAAAGGAGTTACTTTTTTTTTTTCCAGTACTAGGGATTAAACTCAGTGCTGACCTGCATCCCTAGCCCATTATTATTATTATTATTATTATTATTGTTATTGTTATTATTATTATTAATTTTTTAATGTGCTTTCCTTAAATTCCCCAGCTGGTCTCAAACTTGTAATCCTCCTGCTTCAGCCTTCCAAGTAGCTGGAATTATAGGCATCAGTGACGGCACCTGGCTAAAGGCAGCTACTTTCAACTAAGAGCATCTGAAAGCCTTTGTGGACAAGGTCCTAGGTAGAAGAGATCCGTGCTGAAAGGTTGGTCCTGAGCTAGGACTAAGCCCTTCAGGGTTCGATGGGGCAAGAGGCTGAGCTGGAGGATCCTGGTTTTTCCAGATGGTAGGGCATGTGAGGAACCGTCACGGTCAGATATATACTTTGCTCTTGCAGAAAGAATTGGGACTGGGGAGAGATGAGAGGCAGGAGCCCAGTGAGAAGGCTCCCATAGTAAGATGGTGGGGGCAATGATGAAGGTGAGAGACAGCTGCTGGGAAGAAAAGAAAGACTTGTCGGATGTGAACTCAGAGTGTGGACTTTAGTCAGAGTCAAACAGAAGAGACAAAGGTCGCCTGCAGGTTATGTGCAAGGGTACACAGTGGACTGAAGTAGGAAGCTTAGGGATTTAACATTTGACAAGCCAGGAACCTAGAGAGGTCTTCTAGACTTCTCTTTCTCACTCCTTGTTATATCTCCTTGTAAAGCCTATCAGTGGCTTCCTGTGGGATAATTCCAAATTCTACGCATTCTTCAGATCTCTATCACCCAACATACACACACACACACACACACACACACACACAGAGAGAGAGACAAGAGGTAGAGACGTCATGACCTGCAATGATTTTTGCCTTTACAAAGCTATTTTTCTTGGTTGGCAGTGGTAGAAGGTTGGCTCCTAGAATATCCTTTCTTTCCTCATCATCCTGATAAACTAGTTATTCTTCAAGATCCAGCTCAGGGTCTTCTTCTTCTCCGTGATTCCTGCTGCTCTGTCTAGGAGGTGTTGAGCAACTCTCCTTTAAACCCCCTCTGGGCTCCTGCAGACCCCTGTGAGCATGCTCATCAGGCTGCCTTGGGCCTTATCATATTCATGTCAAGGTAACCCTGGAACTGTTGCCCATCAGCTTCCCAGGTTAGAAAGGAGGAGAGGCAGAGGGGAAACCGAGGCTGATTGTACTCCAGGGTGTTGTCTGAACCCTGACTCGGAAGCTCCAGGCCTCATGGACTGGACAAGGTAACACAGAGCTGGAGGTACTTCCTTGGTCTAGATTGCATGGGCCTAAGTGACTCAGACTGTGATAGTAGGGAACATCCCCATGCAAGATGGCCCCAGGTCTGTCCCAGTGCAACCGCAAGGGAAGAAATCCCAAGGAAGATGCACCCACAGAAGGTCTGTACCAAACTCAAGGAGAACACGAACTTGGAGACTCACCAGTTTTAACCTCTTCTACCTTTAAAAGTGTCCCCACGTGCCTGTCATCCCAGCTTTCTGGAGGCTGAGGCAGGAGGATTGCCGCCAGTTCAAGGCCAGCCTAGGCTACATAGTGAGTTCAAGGCCAGCCTGAATTGTATAGTGAGATCCTGTCTCAACTCCCCTCCCAAAATTAAAAATAAAAGTATCCTGACAGTACCAGGTAGGATACTGAGGATAGGTTATATCTCAGAGATAGGAAGAACCAAGCAGACAAGCCCCTGAGGGAGGTAGACAGGTAGCCAGGCAGGAAAGTGAGAAGGGCCAGCACCCAGAGGGATGGAAGGAAAAGCGCTGACAGGCTGAGAAGAGGTTGTGAAGGATAGTTGCGGGGCCACCTCACAAGGGATAAAGGAGAAAGTGATGAGGGAGAGAGCGAGCCAGCTCCAGATCTGCAGGTACAGACAATCCAGAGTATCTGGGGAAGGCGGTGACAGGGAAGGAAGGTTTATCGGGAGATTCCCCCAGACCCCCTCACAGGGGTGTTTGGTAAGCAAAAGAGAAGTGGAGAGAATGGAGAAGCCAGGTAAGGGGTGCTGGGCGGAGTGAGGGCCAGAGGGCATCAAGAGCAAGTGCAGGAAAAGAAAGTCTGACCCCTGCCTTCCCGGGAAGGCAGGAGGGAAGCAGAGTTTCTGGGCGGCACTGGAGAGAGTGAGCCACAGTCCAGCACCAGGGAGATAGCTAAGGGGATCGTGGGGTCTGCGAAGGAAGGAGGGCCATCTGCTGAGACCTAGGAGGACGCTCGGTGAGGCTGGGTGGGAGAAAGGGCCCAGGACGCTGCTGGCTGGGGAGGTGGATGGTGCTGGGCGCCTCCTGAGGCCACCCACGGGGAAAGGAAGGGCTCCTGCGTGGCTGGGACCCAAGCAGTGCCGAGAGCCTCTAGCCGGCCATCACTAGAATTTCAGAGGCTCCATTTGCTCATATGTGAAACTGGTACAACGGCCACTTCAGAGTTGTTCCTAGGAAGGGGGCAGAGAGGTACTGAGGCGTGTGTGTTAGTCCCCCAGTGACAGCCCCTGCCCCACGGTGGGGCCCTAGGAACAGTGTGTTGAGGGATGAGTAAGCCTCTCGCCAAAGTCAGTGAGAGCCCAGTGAATAGAAGGCAGGGCTCTTTAGCAGACTCAACCCAGGCTTCCCCTCAGCTTTGGTTGACAAGCTTTGGACATTCTAAGCCATCTGGCTTCCCTATTCCCACCTCAGGGCATCTCTCAGGATGCCCGGCTTTTCATCTGCTGGCTCCTGGCAGTGGCTACCTCTGTATTTCACTTCCCTCTTGTGCAAAGACTAGTTGTGGGGCGCAGAGCAGAAAAGGCCTGGGTGAGTCCCCTGCCCCTAGGTTTGGAAGGGGACAGTGCAGTCACGCTTCCCCATGCCTGCATTGGAGGAAGCCTGGGGCCCCGGAAAGCCGAGAACCTGCCCCATTTAGCTATGAGAACTAGAGCCACAGCCTGCACTTGCTGGATCTGAGGAACTGTTGTCTTTCAGTGCCACTTGTGCAAGATGCAGGTGGGTGAGGAAGAATTAAACACCTGTACATCCCCTGGGCTTTATTAATGAGTCTTTCTTACAGGTAGAAGGATTAAATATTCTCACTATTAGTGAAGAAGGAAGGAAAAGGAGCACTTAACTTTATTTACTAAACACTCTCTTGTTCCAAATTAAATGAAATTTGGGAGAAATGTGTGGGATCTTTTTTAAGGAAATAGAAATATAGAAAATTTTTCTCATTATTTTTTGTTTTCTGCCTGGATAGGTTTATGTCTAGCTTATGTTGTCCTTTGGGCTTATATACAAGTTGCATATAGTGATAGAAACTTTTATGACATTTACAACTTTTCATCTTTTAATCTCATATTATCCATATTCTAGAGATGGGTGGGGAGGGAGGTAGAGTTGGGAAAGAATACATTTCCCATGGATTCTGGGCAGGAGGAGGATTTGGAGCCAGGTAGGTCATTTGATTCATTCTGATTGTGCGCTGGAGTTCACTGACAAATGTGTTCCGGAAAACACTGAGAGCATTTACAGCTAGGAAACTGGGTGGTTAAAGAGGCCCTTTGTGGTATGGTAAAGGTGGCTGAGCTCAGGGAGGGCTTGTTAAGGCACCGAGTGTTCGGAGAAGACACATTTTTCTGTGAAGTGACTCCAGTTGTGGGAAGAGGCCGGCCCTGGCTGTGGCCTCCCTCAGATCCCAGTGACAACTTCTCCGCCTTGTGCTCAGTCCCATCCTGAGAGGGCCTGGCTGCTTTACACCTGCTTTGCCCCCAGGAACACACTGTGAGTGATGTGGCTGGATATTAACTTGCAGAAAACCAGAATCTTAAGATTCTTAACCCTCTTTATGGCATGATCTAATGAAGCCAGATAGCGGTGAACATCTGGCCAATGAAGTTATCCTTGAGTTATTTGCTTCTAGTTTATTGGCTGTTTCTGTGGCTCACCATGCACTCCAGGACCCATGAAGAGGCTATGGAAAAGCAGAGTTGGGGCACTGACTTCACAGCTAAAGTGGACTCATTTTGCACACATGATTGTTGTAAGCTGGAGATAACAGCAGGAGGTAGGGAGAGTTGTGTTGTTGGAAACAGTCTGAGATGTCAAGATATCCACAAGGGGTTAAAAATAAAAACCACAGACTCCTAAGGATCTGCAGATCCTTGAACGAGTACTAATCCAATTGCTTGCCTTCACGTTGAAGTAAATTTAGCCCTTTCCAGATAGGATCTGCACTCCTCTAGCAGCTTCCTGAGGTGGGGCTTCTGAGGTGTATTTAACAGAAGAGCTCCCCAGACCAGACCCTTTGAGGTGTGTGGCAAGAGTGGGAATGGATGTGAGCCCAGCCACTCCTGGCCCCGTTTTTATCAACACTTGGACACCTCCCATACTTGGTTTAGCAAGCACTAGACTTCACTCTGCCACCTTAAGGGAATCACCCAAGATAAAACACACCCAGCCTGTTGTCCTGGCTTCAGGGGAGTGATCATTGCGCTTTGCTAAAAATAAAGATGGCAGTCACACAATGCAGAATAGGGTTCCTACCACAAGCAGTGGGCACCTTGGTTCTGTGGAAATCCAGAGTCAGTTCTCTTGCTGGGATCTGCCCATTGAGGCAGGAGAAGCTAAACTGGAAGGAAGGTGGCAAAGAGGGCAATTTTGGATCACAGTGCACTCAATAGGAGAGGGAGGCAGGAAGCAATTGGGAGGGGACAGGGTGCCAGAGAGCTTTGAGCTCCTGGATACAGTCACTTCCACAGGACATCTGGAGATTCCTAGGGGGAAGACAGAATAAACACCTACTCTCATCCCTTTCACCAAAGACCAGCCTGGCTCATCCTGCTTAAACATCCTGGGATGTTACTATAATTCCAGTATTCTAGAAGACTAGAGAAGACTGGGAATAGAGAAGCAAGTATGTTTCAGGTTAGCTGTTAAAGCTTGGGTTGGTGTATACCAATTCCAGTAATGGCCCTCAACTCTGAAGCGTCCTGAGGACTTGTCCACCAAAAGTGTCTTCAGCAGCCTGACCTCTCTATTCCACCAACATTAAGTAGTTCCTGACACTACTTAGGTTTGCATGCAGGTAACCAAAGACAATCCCAAGCTCTCTCCAGGCATTCCAACATTTATGGTTCTGCATGGAAGATGAGACTGGAGTCGAGTTTAATGAAACAAGATGTCAATAAATGCTACATTTTTGTGTGCTGGCCAATGTCTGATCTCAGCTGTGTTTCACCTCTCCCCCCCTCCCATTTTGGCACAGTGTATTTTATAGAGATTTGGGTAAAACTAGATTGTGCTATAATAGGTCTCCTGGTGATGAAAATTAACTTCCAGGGCTAAAGCAGCCATGCAAATATTATTACAAAGTCACTCAGCATACAAAATTGGCATAGCTTTCCTCCATACTTTGCCACTGCCCACTCTCTCTCCTACCCCGCCCTGGTCACATTATTCCCAGTATCATTAGGCTAAAAGAAGAGACAGCTGAAGCCAGAAAATGTGCTCCACGTGTCCTCAATCAGCATGGGCTCTCATGAGATAGCAGCAGTGAGACTGTGTGAGGAGGGAAAGGCACAGGAAAGGATTGTGTTAGCCCCTTTCTGCACCTGCTACTCATCTCCGAAAACCTGAACAGATGAAAGGCTGACTGATTTCACTATGGTGACTTCTGTGGGCAGCAGTTCTGGGCACCTGGGAGGCACCTGTGGCCCCTGAGTGCACTTCCCAACTTCCGGTCCCTCCCCTGCTGTTTCCTAAGTATTGTATTTATCCTGAGCATCCCAGATTTGCTGACTTTTTCCTATGCTCTTCAGGATCCAGCACAGTACCCAGTACCCAGGTAAAAAGTAAGATGGTTTCAGTGTCCGCTACTTGGCAGGCACTGTCCTTGATGCTTTGTATATACTAACTCATTTAATGGTTTTAACAGCCCATGAGCTGGATATCTTTATTACTCCTAGGCTGCCATAACAAATTAACACTAACTTGGCTGCACACATTCTCGCTGGCTGGAGCCACCCTAGCTACATGCACGACTGTCCCATTGGGTGGGTCTAATGACAAACAGGTCTAATCACTTGTCTCACTCTTTTTGTTAATAACATTCATAAAAAGCCACCCGATGGGACAGTCATGCATGTGTGGTTCAAGCCACCTGACAGTAAGACATGAATGACAGCCCCATTGTGAACATGTTAAAACAATGAAATTTATTTTCTCCTTTTACCTATTGATGGACGTACAGTATATGCTGTTTCCAAGATATATATATATATTTCCCTGTAATATGATGATTTTAATTTGGGAAGATATCTAGAAGGGAGAGAGCTGGGTCAAATGGAATTTTTAGTTTTTAGTCTTTTGAGGAATTTCCACACTGATTTCCAAAGTGGTTGTACTACATTCCCACCAACAATGTACTAGAGTATCTATGTACAATGGAGTACTATGCTGTCATAAAGAAAAAAAACCCTGAGGCATTCTCAGGTACATGAGTGCAACTTGAGAACATGATGTTAAGTAAAATAAGTATGACAGCTCAAAATGACATGGTTTCTCTTTTATGACAAGCTATATAGTTTTTGATATATATAAAGAGCAAAGTAGAAGTGAGATAAATAGGAAGTGGGGAGAAGTTCTAACAATATTTAAATATATATACATGCTAATTGGTTTCATATATACTACTAGTTTTTACCTTAGATCATTGAGAAGAAAGCTTGCCTTGTTTCTTTTGTGTAAAAATCTTCTTGGTTTATGTCTTGTACCAAGTAACTACTTTGAAGATCATGAGACACAGTGTAATAACTATTGTTATTCTCTTATTTGGTCATGAAATTTTGTTTTATTTTTTTCATAAGATAGAAAAAGGAAATTTATTCTCTCCCAGATCTGGAGCTCATGGTCTGAAATGGAGCCATTGGCAGGGCGGTTCTCCCTCTGAAGGATGGAGGGGAGAATTCTTCCTCATCTCTCCCAGCTCGTAGCTGTCAACACTCCTCATGGCTGCTTCACTCCGTTCTCTGGCTGTGACTTCATACTGCTGTCTTTTATGTCTCCTCCCATGTTTGGCACATCTCTACTTTGTGTGTCTTTTCTAAGGACTTTTATCATTGAATTTGGGCTTACCCAGATAATCCAAGATGATCACATCTAAAAAACTCTTAATTTAATTACATCTGCAAAGACCCTTTTGCTAAAGAAGGACACATCCATAGATTCTGGGCTATGGCCATATCTTTTGGGGAGCCATCGTTGAACCCACTAGATCCCCCTTTGCAGATGGAGAAATAGCAGTGCAATGTGGTTGAGCAAAGTCTGAGGTTTTAAGGCTAGGATTTGGTGAAATTGGGATTGAAGTACAGCAGCCTGCCTCTATGGCTTACATTCTTTTTGGTTTTGTGAAACAAGGTATCACTATGTAGTTCAGGCTGGCCTTGAACTCACTGTGAGTCCAGGCTGGCCTGGAATTTGCATGATCCTCCTACCTCAGCCTCCCAAGTGCTAGGATTACAGTCATGTGACATGCTGCCCAGTTTCCAGTTTGCATTCTTGACGACCATTCTCTACTACCTGTCAGTGAATACGCCCAGTGATTGTTTATGGTATGAACGGACAACAGGATGAGAGAGTAGGTGCATAAAAAGGTTCTGATGACAATAACTGGCTAACATTCTTCTGCCTAATGTGTTGGAAATAATAACAACTAATACTCATGCTATAAGATGTCGCCTCAGGGCATGGCCCTGGGTCCTCTTCTCTGGCTGTTCTCCCTAAGAGACAGATCTCAAGTATCTCAAGGCCTCATCTCCTAGCTCTGTTCTGTTGCTTTCCAAACGTGTGCCATTAGCTTGGCCTCTTCCCTGAGCTCCAGACTCACCTGCTCCACTGCCTGCTTAACATTTCCATGTGGTTGTATTGTAGCATCTCAGTAAACGGCACCACCATCCACCCAAAGTTACGCCCCCTTAAAGCTAGAGACCACTCTTGATTTTTTTCCCACCCTATGCTCCCTAATTCCACAGCAGCTACTCCGGTTAAAGCTGCTGCTACCTCTTGGACCCTTGCTGCGATTGCCTTCTACCTAGGTCCCCTGAGTACACCCTTGACCCTTAGTCTTTTCTCCTTAGAGAAGCCAGAGGGTCTTTTTTTTATTTTTCCTCTTAAGACTAATTTTTCTAGTGCAGTTTTAGGTTTACAACCATATTGAGAAGAAAGCACAGAGATTTCCCATTTCAACCTCCTGCATCCAAGTGATACATTTGTTACAAATGATGAACCTATGGAGCCACCTTGTTGTCATTCAAAGTCCATAGTTTACATTAGTGCTCATTCTTGGTTGTACATTCTAAGAGTAATGACATGGACCCACCATTGAGCATCATACGGTGAAGTTTCACGGCCTAAAAGTCTCCCATTTTCCACCTATTCATTCCTTTCTCCTCTCTGACCCAGAAGGGTCTTTTAAAAACAGAGTTCAATAGGGCTGGGGATTTAGCCCAGTGGTTCCATTGCCTGCCTTACAAGCGCAAGGACCCAAGTTCAATCCCCAGTACCCACCCCCCCCCCCCCAAAAAATACAGAGTTCAAATCATGTCACTCCTCAACTTAAAACTGGTGATTTCTCATCGTTGCTATTTGAATATGACACAGGTCCCAGTGGCCTGACACACCTCTCCCATGCCTTCTACTCTTACCACCCATTTCTCTCCCTCTGTGCCCGGATGCACTGTCTTCCCTGTTTTGGAACACACCAATTTCTGTCTCACCTGAGGGCTCTCCTTTGAAAGCGTCTTCCCCCAGATTCTCACAGGCATCTTCTCCACAAACCTGTGATCTAAAATGGCAGCTCCAGAGCCCTCTCTCATGACTTGCACCTGTTCTGTTTGAAATAGAGCCTTTTATTTCTTTTTTTAATTTTCTAGCTCACCTTTGGAATATAAGCTTCATTAAGTGAAGACTTTGTTTTGTTCCTGTATTTCAGTTGTCTACAACAGTACCTGGTATGTAGTAGACGCTAAATAAATAGCTGTTGAACAGATTGGGCACATGTAATATCTCAGGCACAGTTCCTAGTTACCCATATTCTTCAGATGAGGAAACAGCTCGGAAAGTTTAAGTGGCCTGCCCAAGGTTATTTCAGAGTCAAACAAAAATTTGAATCTATACCTCTTTGTCTCCTAAGCCCAAGTTCTCCACCACTGTTCCATGCAGAGTCTCTGAGAAGTAGGAGGCGCCCAGGATCCCTAAGTCCCTGCAGAGTTCTGAGCTCTCTAATTCATTCAGATTCCCACTGTATATTCCTCCCAAAGTGTGGCCTAAGACTTAAGCTTGACAAGCTAAGAAGTTAATTTCTCTTTTTCCCCACTTTGGGGTTTTAAGACTCAAAACAGAATGAAAGGCAGCCATGATTAGGTTCAGTCCTTATCTGCAAAGGTAGCATTAATTTCCATTCAGAGAAGGCCTGGTTTTCTTTACAAATGAATAATTTTCTGGAGTTTGAATTTCTCTTCCTCCACATCTCTTCCTAGCTGATAGAGACCTATGGCAAGAACACAAATTTCACTTTTGGATTGGTGGCCTCAAGACTCTCCACTGGGTCTTGCTGAAATACAGGTCCATTTCTTTGTCATCAGCTTTGGGTCAGACCTGGAAATTAGCCAAGGGTAACTTCTTGCCAAGTACAGAGCTTAGAGGTTGCAGGCTGGGAGACTGAGAAAGCAGGCATTTTCCTTCCTTGCTATTGGAGGTTTTTTCTTTCTTTCTTTCTTTTTGAGACCAGGTTTTACTATGTTACCCAGGCCGGTCTTAAACTCCTGAGCTCAAATCATCCCCTCCTGCCTCCGCCTCCTGAGTAGCTGGGACTAAGGGTGCACCAGTTTAGATCCTTTTTCACACATCAGGTCCATCTTGAGTATTAATTATGTAAGCATCCTGGTAAGTAAACATCAGACAAAACAAAAAACAAACAAACAAGAAAACCCACTCTTTTAGGCAAATAGTAATTGTGAGAATGCCCATGTGTTGGTTGCGGTTTATTCACTGAAAGGGCCGTCCTGGCTGATTAGTGTGTCTGACAAATATAGCTGCTTTCCTGCAGGAAGGCAGAACTTGGGCAGGGCATTTGATAATGTCGCGTGTGCCACTTCTGCTGTCGTGAGTGCGGTTTGCTATGGTAACTAGAACTTTGCCTGAGGGTTGTACATGTAAAGTGTCACTCATTGGTAGTGCCCTGTATTTTTAGCATAAACGAAAGAGGAGCTGCTCATTGTTCCTGCTAGCAGGCAGGTGGGTAGTCATATTGGAGCCCGCACTGAATTGTGTATGCTGTCGTCATGTGGAATTTCGCCACCCGCCACGGTTCTCGTGTGGAATCAAGAGGGCCTCCTGGAAGTCCATTGGTTAAAATACTTGCTGGAGCCTGCACACCAGGATAGCTGGACTTTACTATTTTTTTCCATTTAGTTTATTGGTACATTTTAGGTGTACAATACAGTTACATTCATCATTGGGATCTTGTACCTTTACATGATGGATCTTGGTTCTTACTTTTCCCCCATTCCCCTGCCCTCCCTTCACCCTCTCCACCCTTCCCTATTTACAAAGACTTCGTTTTCATGTTTTTCCTTTTCTCATATTTTTCCTTTCCCTTTCCTTTCCCCTTCCCCTGCCACTTCCCCTATTCCTTTAGACATTTTCTGCCTATTTCACAATATCAATTATACATTTTGATTCTTACTTACACTTTTAGTTTTTCACACCAGAGAAACTATTTGGTATTTACACGTGTGTCCTATTTATTTCACTTAATGTGCATCCACTTAGCTATAAATGTGCATCCACTTAGCTATAAACGTCTTATTTATTTCACTCCATGTGTATCCACTTAGCTATAAATGTCTTTATGGCTGAGTAGTACTCCATTTTATAAAAAACCCCACATCTTCTTTATCCAAAGATATGGAACCCTTCACGAATTTGCATGTCATCCTTGTGCAGGGGCCATGTTTATCTGCTCTGTATCGTTTCAATTTTAGTATATGTGCTGCCAAAGCGAGCACTTTACTATTTTTTAATAACTTTCTCAACCCCTAATCCCCATCTTTATCTTGTCACAGCAGGTAAGCTTTGCTAACAATGGTGGTCCTGCAGATGGGATGTGGGTTGCTTCCCATAAAGCCATTGGAAGCTGTAAAAGCTCAGCAAACAACATTCAACGGAGGTAGTATTTTCCTCTCAACATGACACTTGGTTCTCTCCTAGAGCTTATATTTTGTCCTCAGTGCCCTCAAACTAACTTTTCGTTCTTCTTCACTCAACAAATTTGTATTTAGCGCATGCCACATGGAGAAAAGATATATACACTTCCTGTCCTATGCATGGGGGATACAGATAATTTAGATTGACTTGAATTATCAAATGTATCAAATTGTTTAACGCTCTGCTGGGCCAGGGAAGGAAAAATGGAGAAAACACTGCTGTAAGAACATAGTAAATCTCCCGACCCTCACTTTTTTGGGGGGACTTGGAAGTGGCTAAGATCCCCTTTGGCATATTTGCTGCTACATTTCTAGGGCAGAGTGAATCCAGGCCATGTAACGTTGGGCTCCATCACCAGTAGGTTTGGTTGGGGATGTGAACTCTAGTCTAAAGCCAGAGTCGCATCTTAAGCTGCTATCAGCTGAGGTTCAAAAACAATAGGCTGAAGAGTTTTTTCAAGCACGGATTACATCCTGTATGATGCCATGACTCAAACACCCAGTGCAGTATGAGATCCTAGTAGACCCATTTTGTTCCGTTCTTGGTTTCAATGAATGAAATTAGTGTCAGACCAGCATGTCTAGGTTGGAGAGAAGATCTCAGACTATATTTCAGCTAATCCATAGAGATCCCATGTCTGAAATGGTGCTGCCCTTCAGAACATATAATCTAATGAGGGAGATAGGAAGTCTGCAGCTGTGCTAGTTAGGATTTAGACAGTTTCTTTCTTCCTTTCTTCAGTGCTGGGGATCAAGCCTAGGGCCTCACACATGCTAGACAAGCACTTTGCCTCTGAGCTACATCCCCAGCCTATCAGTTAGAACTTAGGATCTGTAGAAAAATGAATCTTATGATAAAAGCCTCTGACGAATTATCCTTCCATCAACAACTATTTTTCCAAATGAAATGATTTTCATTTTACACCCTAATCATTTTAGGTGATTTCACGAACTATCTATAGAACATCACACTGTACAATTCTGTTTAGTCATGCAGTAAATGAAATATCGAGACTTGCTGTGTGTTGAATACTATGATCCTAGTAAGGAAGATAAGCATTCAATGCATGTTTTAAACTGAGTCCAGAAGAACATGACCTGTAGAGAAGTGCTTGTCCACCTCACTGTCCCTTACAAATTGCTCTTAGGAAGGTCACCAATGATGTCTGTATTTGCTAAATCTGGGGACCATTTATGAGCCTTTTACTTGATCCTTCAAAGCATTTGACACTCGCAGTTCATCACTCCATTATCCTTGAAATGTTCCTTATCTTGGCTCCTGGGCACCACACTCTCCAGGTGTTCCAGTCAGCATTCTTTCTTGTTTTCTTGGTTGCCTCCTCTTCTCTCTGACCTGTCACCAATGCTAGAGGGCCCAGGACTCAGTGCTTGGACTTCCCAATCATCTTTGTGTGCTTGCTACCTGTGATGTCAGTCGTACTTGTGGGCTTTCACTGCCATCCATAACCCAGGAACTCCCCAGAGACCTCCATTCTTGCACTGGTGCCAGCTAATTGCCTACCTGACATCTCCCCTCAGTGTCTAATGGTCATCCGGGACTTCAGCATCTAGAACCAAGTTCTTGATTCCACCTCGTACCTTCCAGATGCTTCATCGCTGGCTATTCCTTCACATTCATCTAGAATCTACCCTTGCTTATCATGTTTCCCCTCATCCATGCTCTCCTCATCTCTTAACTGGACTATGTTAGCAGCCACCCAAATGCTACCGTTCCCTTTCCCCCTCAGTTTATTCTCAACAGAGCAGCCAGAATGATTCTCATGAATTACAGATAATTCCATGTCACACTTCTGCAGAGACCATCCCAGTAGCTTCCCATCTCAATCAGAGTTAAAAGCTAAACTCATTACATAGCCTGCCAGACCCTTGCTGAGCTCTCTCCTTCCTCTGCCCTTCTCTCTCTGAAGTCACCTTTCTTCTCTCCCTCTCCGCTCCAGCTACACTGGCAGGCTCCTGCCTCAGGGCCATCACAGCCGCGGTTCCCTCTGTCTGGGGTGTTCTTCCTTCATGTAGCTGAGCTCTCCCCCACTTCCTTCAGGTCTCGATTCCAGTGTCCCTTTTGGTAAAGTCTGTGCCACCTTACTCCAGCATGAGGTGTCATAGCCCCTTTCGCAGCTTTATTTTTCCCTTGGCACATTGTCAGTTTTATATACTGCATATATATTACGGACCTGATTTGCTTTTCTGCCTGCTTCTGATTATAATGTAAAACTGATGAAAGTGTTTTCAGAGGGAGGAGTGTTCTCTGTAGATCACCATGTATCATCAACATTTAGAACAATGCTTGGGGTGCAGTAGGCATTCAGAAAATATTTGTTGAGAGAGTGAATTGGAATCACTGGTATTTTTAATTTAAATACGGATGTCCCAGGGATGGTGATTTAATTGGCATGAGGACAGTCGCCCCAGCATTGGTAGTTCTTGAAGGCTCCCTAGGTGATTCTAATATGAAGCCGGAATTGCAAACCACTGCTTCATGATCTGAACTCTGCGTTATTTTTTCCCCTCCTTGGAATTTTACCCCTGGCATATGCTGCTGCATTCTTAGAAAATCCATTCATTTCAAAACTTAAATTGTAGTGAGTGGTTTTAATGAAGTGTGTGCTGTGTTGGATAGCATCTTCGGGTTTTAATTGGATCATCTTGTCAGAGTGAGTGCAGTGGTCATTCATCTCTGTTGACCTTGGCTGACCTTGGATGAGGAGGCGCCAAACTGCATTACAGAGACAAGTGTGTTCTTTGTTAATTTCCCAGTTGAGCATCAGACTTTGGTTTTTATATTTGAAAAGTGAGAGGGGATTTGAATGTGGCTAATTTTGGACTTCCATTTGCCTGAATGCACTCTCTACTGCACATTTATCCCATCCCTCCTCTGTGTCCGTGGCCCACTGTCTAAATTCTTTTCGCCCTTTGGGGCCCAGGTGAAGTCTCCTTCCCTTTGAGAAGCCTGCCCTCCTCACCTGCCCTGCAGCCTCTCCCAGAGCACCTGGCTAAGGCACTTGGTATCCAGCCCCATTGATGTGGTTGAACCCTTGGCTGAAGGTGTCTTGTTCTTCTTGCCTTCTCCCACTGGACTGCACTCTGTCTGAGGGCCCTGGGCCATCCTTTCTACCTCTCTCTGTCCCCAGAAGCAAGAAATGAACAGCTGTTGATGGATTGGTTGAACTGCTCTTGTTTAATGCATTGGCCACATTGTCTCAGGAGCATTGCCTAGGGGATGGATGTCCCTTGTTAGCTGGAATTAGGAATTATATCCTTCAGAAGCCCTGGCATTTTTCACACTGGCATATCATTGACCTGTATCGTTCTCATTTTATGATTTTTTTAAAGCAACTGAATACATAGCTTGTAAGATTTAAAACCTCAAGATTTTCATACCCTGTTTGAAAATGATGCACTTAAAAAAAGCTCAGATACAATCACTTTTTGCCTTATTTTTTAGATAGGCTTCAAAAAAATAAAATTTAAACTGCCTTTTGGGCTGACAGGAAGGCTCCAAAACATGACAACTGGGCCACCTTACGGGGCCCCTCTCGCTGTTTGAGGGAATGACGTTCTATTCAAGTCTCATTATCAAGTTAACATTTTTCACTTCAGCAGCCTGGGGGTCAGGGAACCTGATACACTAGGGTTGAGGAAGGGTTAGAAACTAAGTTCTTAACACCTTTGTGGCCTTTTGAAGCCCTAGGCTTAGGGAAAAGTGATGTCATGGTGAGACAGGAAATGTTACAAAGCTGTAAAATGTCATAAACTGATTTCCATCTGGCCATAGGTATATGAGATCCAGAAAGAAAAGCACACTGTATTTTTATACACCCGGGTAAGGTTACTAGGCGAGTATATCATGGGAAAGCTGGTGACACAGTGTATCAGGACTTTTCAGCAAGGTGTTTGGAAGGTCCTCAAGGCGTCTTTGTAGGTAAGATGCAGGAGAACTGGGAACCAAACAGCAGGAGCGCACATGACAGCTCCATGCCCATACAAAGGGACTGGCAGATTGTGCCCAGAGAGAATGAAAGACAGGCACAGTTCTGCCAGTGGTTTTTATTCTGCTCCTGTGGCTTTATCCTCTCCTGTTCAATGTTTTAACCAACAATCTGAATAAAGACGTGGGTGACATGTTTATCCCATTCACTCATGACCCAGATCTCAGGAGCACAGTGACCTCATTTCACACCAGAATCAGAGTCTAAATCGACTTACAGGATAGGCCAAGTCTTGCAAAAGTCAGCCAAGGAGCCTGAGTAAAGATCTTGCACTTCAGTCTGAAAAAGCCAATTGTGTTTGTTACGGGGTGGTCGGGAGCCTGTTTTAAGAGCAACCTTTGTGGAAAAGATTTAGGCAGTTCTGGACTAGGTGATCAATGTATGTTAACGTGGTGAGGTGCCCCTTAAGTCTATACCTGCCAGGTGTGAGGGCCTCAGAAGCAGAGCATCAAGCTCTACACAAGTCTCACACAGGTAGGCTGCTGTGTGCTGCTCTGGGCAAAACATGGTATAAAGTGGCATCTCTGGAGGCAAGGGCCCAAGACAGGAGAGTGGAGGGGAGACATCTGTAGGGAAGACAGTGGCTACCTGCCAAGTCCCTCGCTTTCCAGCCTATACCCCTCTGGACTATCACTTTATCTGCTTCTCTGCCAATACCATACCTCCCTACCTGCTTTCCTTCAGCTGCCCCCACCCTACAAAGTCTCTGCACCAAATACCTTTGACCACCCTTGTGTTCTGGCTACTAAGGATTTCTATGAAAGAAAAGACCACCCAGCTATTTGGGTTGGTGTGAGCGCAGACTAAATGATCACTGAGCAATCATGCCTGCAGGCTGGAAGACAGGTGGCCAGGCTCCCTACAGAACCCCAGCACCCTCTCCAACATCTACACCAGCTCTTCCCTCCCTTCAACCTCCTGCAGTAGAAACTCAGCTCTTCCCCTTCACCAGGCGCATCCAGCCTGCGCCGTTTCCTTGCTGCCTCTGAGAACCTTTCCCTCCCGCTATCACAGGTTTCCCCTCTTGCTTCTTTCATGATTGTGCTTGGTCAGGATCCTCATTCCCTTCTCTTTAACCCCTCTGCCTCTACAGTCTTTCCTCTCCAGCTCAAACCTCCTCATTCCTTAATACCGCTTATATCCTTAACAACCACCTTTCTTGAGAAGATGGTCTCTATTGGCTGTTTTTGCTTCACTAATCTCTCACCAATTCCTCAGTGGACTGTGCGGGCTGATTCCCACTCCTCTACCCCAGTGAAGTGCGCCAACATGTATCCGCACCGGGAGCTTCTCAAGGTGACAGTGTGGCCAGTTCTCTCTTATGAGACAGTATTCTCCTGGCTTCTGACCCCACTTCTCTCCTGGTTCCCCTCCCACCTCTTAGGCTAATACATAGTCAGAATCGTCTCTCTAGGGTTTCTTGAGTTCTTCTCCACGGAGGCCTTCCATTAGTTTTTATACCAACCTTTATTACCCCTCTGCTTTTTTTGATTGAGTTTTATACTTTGCCTCTTTACTATTGATGTTCTCATCTCCCCACCCTGGGCAATTTGAGGCACATCAACCACAGCCAGCACCTATGTGCGGATCACTACCAAGTCTGTACGTTCAGCTCCAACCTCTTCTGAGCTCTGGACTCAGATGTCCAGTACCTACCTGCCGTCTCCTCCTGAGCTTATCACCTTCCCCACGGAAGTCTGCTGCTCCTCCTGTCCCCTAGAGTGGCCAGTGGCACCCTTGCTCAGCCAGCCACACCCTGAAATGAGAAATTTGGACTCATCCCTTGCCTCTTTGCAGTTCCTTATATTTACACACAGGAAGTGTGCAACTACAATACACTGCATGACCAAATAAAGTGTTTCAATGGCTTTCTTGTACAGGATCACCGAGACTCATTTCTGGTCCACAAACCTGAGTAAGAGCCAGAGCATGGAAGTGAAGTGCAAGAGTAGGAGCGCAAGTTGGAGAAAATGTCCTGGCCCTTACACCTGCAGCAAAGTGACACAGGCTGCCTCGAGAGCCTGTGAGATTCCTCTTACCGCTGGAGGACTGGCATCACGAGATCGGGCTGGGTGACTTTTAATGCCTTTACCAACTTGAGATTTCACTCAGCAGCAAATAAGCCCCTCAATATATTTTATCTACATCATTTCACTTAGGCTTCCTCATAGATTTTAGCTCCACTTATGGATGAGGAACCAGAAACTCAGAGGGTCAGGCAATTTTTCTAAGCTGTTCCAGCTGGGTAGTCAGACTTCTATCAGAGTCCTGGGATCCCCAAAGCCCTTTTTTTTTTTTTTTTTTTTTAGTAAGCCACTGCCTTCCATTTGGCATTAGAGACAAACTTCAATTCAATAGCATGCAGTCAGCTGTATACCCACATTGCTACAATTAAACCTTTGAGGATAATAGAAAGGAGCAATTCTTTGATTCAGAGCTTACATTCAGAGCCTGAGTTCTTCTTAAGTATGTTCCTGTTTTAGCATATTACAGTTTTTCTCCATTTCTACAAATGCTGAGTGTAATTTTTTTTATAGGTCACCACCTCCAGTTTCCAGAGCCTTGGAAAGAAATGAATGAGAAAGGGTTAATTCTTCCCTTTTCTCAGAACAGCTTTTAATTAAATGCAGGTCCTCATTTCAGAGTCTCCTGCTGCTGCTCAGATAGCAGCCTGCTTCATGAAGAAGGCTGAGGGTCTACCCGAGCTTTTCCCTTACAAACTGGAAAGAAAGGGAGAGGCCAGGTTTTGGCAGGACTCAAATATATGCAAATATTTACCACATTTTAATTTTTTTTTTTTGCCTCCAATACACTGTCCTGGTAGAAACCAGAGTTCTGCTTAACCTAGCAGATAAGCATCAGCATGGGGCGGCAGTCAGCCTAGAACACTCACCAGAAAGTCAAGTCCAAGGGGACAGGTGAGTCACAATCTGAAACCCAAGCTGTAGAGACTCTACTTGTAGATGCCTTAAGAGTAGTTATTTTTATAAACTCAGTAGCAGCCATTCTCAGAACCAAGGAGAGCCCATCCTCTTACAAGGTACATGATTACTTTCTCCATTCATGTGATCCTAGCTTTGTTGTTTGAATACTCAGAAAGCTTGCTCTGCCTGTGGGCTTGAGGGGCAGGCAAGACTGGAGTAATTAACAATCTAGCAATCATTCCCAAGCCTAAGACAGATAGAAATATTAAGCTCCTTCATCCATCCTTTTTTCCAGAGAGGTCCAGGGGCAAAAATATACTTCTTGTAACTGTAGAAGGTACAGAGTGGGACAGGGAGGAGGCTAATGAGGAGCAAAGACCAGCCAGGCCTAATACGGCAGCCAGTACTGCGTTCTAATCCACACCTGTCTCTCACTAGTTTTGAGACCTGAGGAGAGGTGGAAGGAAGCAGTTACAGTTAATAATTCCTGAAGTCTTTTTAGGAATATCCCAACACACAGTTGGAGAAGAAAATATCTGAACACACAGTTGGAGCTCCATAATCCACATATTGCTTGTCTTATGGGATTTGGGGGCTGCTACAATAAAAAATACCATATCCTGGAAGGCTTGTGAAAACCTGAAATTCATTTCTCACAGTTCTGGAAGCTGGGAAGTCCGAGATCAGGATGCCAGCAGATTTGGCATCTGGCGAGGGACCACACTCTGCTTCATAGCCAGTGCCTACTTGCTGTGTCCTCACAGGGAAGGGGAGGCATGACAGCTCTCTGGGGTCTCTGTGATAAAGGCACTAATCCAATCAGGAGGACTCCACCCTTAGGACCCAGTCACCTCCCAAAAGGTCCCACCTCCTAATACCATCACCTTGGGATTGGATTCCAACATAAGGATTTGGGAAAGGGTGGAAATTCAGACCTTGGCCCTTCCTGTTGCTTGAGAACAAGCATCATTTCCTACCTCTCACTGCTGAAGATTCCCTCACATGCACAGTGGCTTGGACCTCAGCTTCTGTCCTGGATGAATACATTCCTCTAAATTAAGCTACTCATAAAAAAATATCCTGTTTCTGTTAGGAATAAGTTCCATGAATATTAAATGACTTGCAAGGCATAAAAAATTCAGATTTCCTTCCACTGACAATGATTTCTTTCTGAGACTTCAGAGATCATCTGTTCTAATCTCAAGGTTTCTGAGTGAACAAGTCTGGCCGAGAGAGGTGAGGTGGCTTTGTAGGGTCACACAGTAAAGAGTCTCTCATAGGACTTTGCCCCATTGCTTCATGTGCCAAGACACAGGTATGTGGTGTTTAGTGTTTATAAAAAATTATGGTTTAATTTGCAAGACAGCTATTTTTAAATAAGAGGCTGTTTCACCTTGGATTTTTTTTTTTTAAGAAAGAAAATAAACAAGTGCACTAGATTTGTCCTTTTAAGCCAATTTAAGAAGTGTGCCTTCCGTGTGCTGTTGAAATTGGCAGGCCGACATCTTGCAGACAGACTGTTCTGGTCTGCTCGGATAGTTGTTATCCCAAACGCAAATCTGACTCACGGGTGAGATCATGAGAAATCTGGACTATTTTTCTTGATGACTTTTTCTTTCCTATTCCAATTTTCTTTTGCGGTATTTGACTCTGTGTGATACCCATGCTGGGCAGCAGAGCCTTGAAGTATTTGTTCCTAGGATGGTCTCTGCTGTCGTATACATCACAGGACAGCGGGATCAGGTTTGACCATGAACTGTATGTGGCTTTGGTGTGGAAATGGAGGGGTGCATGTGCCTGGATCAGTCCATGGGCCAGTGTGTGATGGTCTTTTGGTGAAGTAAGGAGATTTCTTTCACTGGAATGTGAGCTCTCCTTCTAACAAAGTGCACTGTTCTCATTCAACAGATGTTCCTTTAACATTCACTTTTTGCTAGGTGTCGATGTTGCAGTGGTGACTCCTACCATCTAGGAGAGGTTATTTACAATCAAATAAGTAAATATTACCTAGGCTGGATAAAGATAATGATACTTGCAGTGACCACTGAACCTTCAAATTTTAGTGGAGATTTTTGTTCCCTTAGCATAACAAAAGCTTATTTCTCCTGTAGCTCCCAGCCCAGGGCAGAGCTCCTGGTCAGGGGGTGGCTCTCTTCTGCCTGGCGATATGGGGAAGAGGCTTTTTCCATCCTGCATTGCCACAGTCTCTTAGGGCTGCAGGTACTCTGCCTCCAGCTGGTGGGAGGGGAAAGAGGTAGTGGGGAGAAGACACATCTATTTAGGAAACGCCTTGGCTCAGAAGGGGTTCACAGCATGTCGCGTTTTATCGGTGAAGGCTGACCCTGTAGCCCTGGTTAGATGCAAGGGATCTGGGAAATGTAGATGTGGTGGTGATGCACTATATAGAAGGGGAATATCTGCAACTTTGGGAAGATATGGAATTTTAGTGTTTGATTGCTGGTCCTGATGTTGAACTTCACCAGCAGAGGTGCTCCACAGGCTCATAAGAGAGACAACTGACTAGATATGGTGGAAGGAGTGACTGTTTGTTCCTCCTTTCTCCTCTCTTCCTGAGCTTGATTTCAGCTCTCCAGCCTGGCTCCCCCTCTGTGTCTTTCCCACCATTGCAGTGCCCTTTCCTGCAACTGCCCTTATCTCTTTCTTCCCCTTGCCCTTCCTCTGACCGACTCAGTGTTCCATCAGGTGAAGATAGAAGCATTTTGCCCCAAGAACCTTTGCTGGACCCACAAATTGAATTTGCAGGTACAAGTTTGGCTCTTCTAGTTAGTCAAAGCAAGGAGATTTTTATTTATCAGGGTTTGAGAGCCCATGGAAGGCACTTCTGCTAATCAAATGGAAGGCTTGCATGGCATAAACATCAGCCATTAGAGAGCAGAGAGGGGCAAGGAAGTCATATGAACGTGAGGGAGTCAGGAAGAGACCTTTATCACCCACCGTTCAGCAGCTGGGAGGAGAGTGCTCCAGCACTTTGAATGAGAAGAGGCAGTCAGGGCTCCAGGCTGCTTTAGTTCAGAAGCCTACGCTTCCAGCAGTGGGTCTCATGAGTTGTTTCTAAGGGTCTGTTCATAGAGAATAGATAAGGAAGACTTGCACATGCTGACAAGGGAGTGGAACACCCAAATCAGGGCAGAGGCTATTCTTGGGAACAGTGTCCTCTTCATCCAGGGAAGAGAAAGAGATGGTTATCTAGCCAGTCTCAGTCTCCACAGTGAACCTGGAGCATGGAGTGTGGAATCCTCCAGGGTTGACGCCATCGCGGAATGCACCTTCCTGTTCCAACAGTCACGGGATCTTATAAAGAACATGGGGTTTTAATTTTTGGCTATAAGAAATGAGCATGTTTCTCTTTTAGCCAAACTTATCTCCTTATTCAAAAAAATATTTTCGTACTAATTATTTTTAATGGTCTCCAGGAAAAGTGCCTTTTGCAATTATTTTGACAAGTTCATACATGCAAGGGGTCTGCTGATCCTGCATTTATGAGGTGACGGCTGTTTTTACTGTTTAGGTTACCACTGGAGTTACCTAAAAATAGAGCAGTGAACTGAGTGCTTAGAAAAAACTTGGCAGGATGAATGAGAAAGGGAACTGTGCTAACCCCATTGGCTCTCTGCAGAATGCTGTCTCTCTCTTCTACCCCATGCCAGTCTGAAGGCTCGGTTTTCTGAAGCCACAGGCTGGGCCAATATGCCACATGAGAATAGTTTTGAGGTGAGGACAGACATAGGTGCAGACTGAAGGCAGAGTGTCCAAGGCATGGGTAAATCTTTAAGGTCAGGGAGACCCCATCTCCATTAGCAGCCATTCGGGGACTCTCAGCCTCTGACACCCAGGCAGTCTGCTGTGTTTCTTGTGATCTCTCAGCTCAAGCCCAGACTTCCATTCATTCACCAGGTATTGAGAGAGTACCTGCTGTGTGCCTGGCACCCTTCTAGGCCCCAGAGATGGCAAGGTGAGCAAAATGTTCAAAGCCCCGGCCCGCATGGCCCTCACGTTTCAGCAGGGGGAGGTTGACAAGAAACAGGCCAACCAAAGCAAATCCAGTGGAGCTGCAGCGGGAGTGAAGTGCTTCTTGAAGAAAAAAGGGGAAAAAAGCAAGTTAAGGGCCACAGAGTATGGAGAGGACTTTGCTAGAGTATGGTCAAGGAAGCTGCTCTGTAAAGTGACAGTTGAGCAGAGGCCTGGATAATGAGGTGTCAGTCGGGCAGCTTGAGGGAAGGGGAGCTCCTGAGGAAGGATAGCAAGTGCAGGGACCTGGACCGGGGAAACCAGCAGGGCCAGTGGGAAAGACGGGCTGTGTGTGCACATGTCCTGAGCAGTCCTCCCCGGTCCTCCCCATCACTGCTGCCGGCCTCCCTGCCACTGCAGGAGTCCTCCTGGTCACTGTGGGAGTCCTCCCCATCCCTGCAGGAACCTCCTTGGCACTGCTGCAGTACGGCCCCATCCTGGCTCAGCCCCAAAGGACAGGTGTGGCTCCCTGAGCTCAGATCACAAAAGGCAAGAGGCTGGGACACTGATGCTTCTTGAGAAACGCCTGCTCCGGGAGGTGGAAGGGGAGTCTCGAGAGAGCGGCATTCTCCAACAAATGAACTTGTGTTCATTGCTCTTGTCAAACACCTGCAGCTCTGGAGGCCTGGTGTGCAGTCTTTACAGGAATTTGTTTTGGTGTAAAGGAAGGAATCGCCGAACACGAATGACTTGTGGTGTCCCTTTAGAGAAAGCCTTTTGTAAGTTGGCAGAACTTCAGCCACTCCTTTTGGTTCCTCTGAACTGTGGTGCTGCCCCCGAGGATGTTTTGACTTTCAGCACAGAACTCTGGACTCAGGGCAGCCTCGACCATCGCCTGGAAAGCTCCTCAGGTCTTTCTCGTTAACGGTGGCTCTGTTGCTAATAAAGCCTTTGCACTCTTCTGCCTTTGTTCAGGTTTTATGACATATTTGCATGTCAGGATCATTTGGGTTGTGGAGTTTGGGTCTCCTGCTGTTCTTAATGTCATCAGTGGATAGTGATAACCTAGAAGGGGATTATGTTCTGGGCTTGTGAGTAGATGAGCTTTAAAAACATCAATCTTATCCACAGGCAAATATGGCTAATGATAGGCTAGGGAAAACAAAATAATTCCACTCGGCAGTGAATGCTTGGTTGTTTCCAAAGAGCCTGCTTTTTAATGGAATGCAGTAGAGAATGAAGGACGAGGTGGGAAGGTAAAAATAGCTAGGGGAAAAGGTAGAAATAGGTAGGAGTTCCTTATTATTTTCTGTGGTTGTTGCTGCTGTTGCAATACAAATTAAAGCAGGTTAACCAAGGTAAGGAGGCAGCATTCACCCACCCCCATATGGGACTGAAGCTGGACCACAGGGCCTGTGCCTGTCTGTGAGTCTGGAAGGGAAAAACACCTTTATCCCAAGAGCTTTTCCCTGGGGCCATTTTGCCGCAGGAACATTTGGCAATGTCTGGAGAAATTTTCAGTGGGGATATCTAGTGAGAAGAAGCCAGGTACGCTGCTACATACAAGAGATGATTGCAAACTATAGTGAATATTTAAAATTTTTAAAATGTATTACAGAAAAAGGCTTATTGCCATTAATCCCACTCAGAATGTTCCCCCTCGTTTTCAACTCACTGATCCTACCATTCTTGCCACTTTCTGAAGCAGTTCTGGAAGTCCTCTTTTGTGCGAGTCTTCATGAAGCTTGATAGAAAATACAGCAGATGCTGCAGAGCGCCATCCAACAGAAAGGCAGGCTCATGAAAACAAGACGGTGTGTCCTCATCTGCCTTATTCACCAGATCTGGTCTCAGGTGACTTCTGGGTTTCCCTGAAGTCAAAATGACCTTGAAGGTCAACACTTTGAATGGATTGAAGACGTCAAGGCAGCCATGACAGCACAACTAAAGACACTATGAAGGACTGTCAGTACTGCTTCTGAAAGTGGCCAGAATGACAAGTGTGTTCCAAGTGTGTGTGTGTGGGGGGGTGTATTATGAGGGAGATTAATGGCAGTGTCTTATACTGTAATAAAATTTTTAATTTAAACATTCACCCTTCATTGCAACAGTGCACAGGACAGCACCCCCAACAAAGAACAATCCAGCCCCTTCTGTGAGTAGCGCACTGCCTAGCAGCTGCCCATCTATTGCCCCCTGCTGTGGCCTGACATCCAGTGTGGCCTGGCTCTCACGCTCTTTCATGGAGAATTATTCCATCTCCAAGTGAAGGCCTGGACAGGGCATTGGGAATGATCTAATACTAATCTAAATTTTACAGGTAGGACTTCTGATAGATTGCATGACTTTCCTAAGTTCACACAGATTTTTTGTAACAGAGGTGAGATTAATGAGTAGGAAAAAAACTGTAAGAACTTTTGCAAAAGAAGGGCTTTCGTAGGCTTTTATGTTCTACTTTTGAATCATTACTTCATTCATTCATACCGTAACTATTTGTTGAGTGTTATGAAACTGCACTCTACTCCTATCTATCACCTGAATAAACATAAAAACTGCCTAAAATGTGCAGTAAAATAATAATAATAGTAATACTAACATTGAGAACATTTATTGACAGTTTATTTTGGGCTAGGACTATTACCAAATTCTTTAATAAACCTTTTATCTCATTAAATCCTCCATGCAACCCCGCAAACAGGTACAGTTATTAGTCCCATTTCATAGGGGACAAAGCTAAAGCTCGAGGAACTCAGGAGGTAGCAGGACTCTGAATTTGAGCCTTGTTCTACTGGATTCCAGAGCTGAGCTCCTAACCACTGAACTCTCCTCTTTTCCTACATGCAGATTAGTAATCCAATTGGGTTGCAGGTAGGAGAGTATTATATTTAGTGTTTTGATTAAAACTCAGGAAGAAGAAATGCAGTTTTATTTTTCTAGATTCCACCATCCAGGCCATCTGTGGGGTTTTTGCTAGTGTTTTTGGATTTCTGAGGCCTATCGGGACAATTTATTTATGTATTTATGTATTTATGTGTTTATTTATTTATTTCGCATCTATTGTGCCAGGGAAGTCAGCAATGAGCAAAATACTTGCCTTAGTTTGATTCTCCCCAAAGCAGACCCTGGACAAGGACTTGGTGCAGAAAGTATGGTGAGGAGTAGGGAGGTAAGAAAGGGAGAGAGCGCTCTGATACAGGGTGCGCTAATGAGGCACCTGCTGGGCCGGCCAGGGCTCCTCCTCTGTGTGTCTCTAAGAACACACAGAATTGCCCTGCCAAGATGTCTGGACACCAACCAGTTAGCTCTCCATAGACTCCCACCCTTATGCCTTCGTTTGTTGCATGTTTTGAGGCATTCACTCTTTGGCATCTCCCAGGTAGACATAGAAGTGGCTCAGAGCAAATTTGAGAACTGCCCTTACATGATCTCCAAGAGGGTTACCCAGGACCACCGTCTCTACTACACATCATTTCCTGCCCTCAAATAATTCACAGTCAATGGGGTGGGGGGATGGACAGAATTCACCATACAGTGGGAGAAGGGGAAGATGAGCATAAAGAATAGAGAACAGCAAGAGAGGTGGTGACTCCATTAGGGGACAACACCTTTCAGAGAAGGTGATATTGAAAAGCTAAGAGCAGACTAAAAATAGATCCTTGTCACCAATATCTTCCTTATTTTCATCTCTAGGATCCACCGCATGTAAGGCTGTGTTGAGTGCTGCCTGGCCTCCATTGTCGGAGAGCTTTGATTTCCTCTTTTCCCATGCATGTCATCTTGTCATGCCAAGATCTTCTTGTGGTCAGCATTGGCAGCTGAAGCATGGCCCACTGTGCTCACAGCAGCCAGCGCCTCTAAGCCATCACCCTTAAAATTATGTAGCAAAGAGCCTGATGCCAGCCCCATGGTCCCGCACATCCACCAGAGCTGAGCTGACTGTTCTTCAGACTGCAGGGCTTTTTGTTTGAAGTCTTGGGTAAGAGGCCGACCTGGCCGAGCTTGAGCTTTTTGATGACCATCTGAGGGTGGGTACTCATGGCCTACACCAGTACTTCTCAGGGCAAAATCTGGAAGTCCAGGGCTGGGGATTTAGCTCAGTGGTTCCAGCACCTGCCTCGAAAGTGCAAGGTCCTGAGTTCAATCCCCGGTAGCAAAAAAAACAAAACACAAAAACCCCAAACAAAATCTGGAAGTCCAAAAGCATGCATGAAGATCACATGGAGAGCTTGTAAAACATAGATTTCTGGGGCCCACCCCCAGAGGCTCTGATTCAGTCATTGTAGGTCAGGCAAGAGGCTTTACATTTAACAGCTCCCTCCTTTGCTGATGCCACTGGTTCATAGTCTCACGTGAAGGAGCAAGGTTCTGGGACCACTCACCAACACCCTCCTGGCTATGTTCACCTAAATCAGGGTCTTCCAGCCTGGGCACTGTTGATGCCTGGGCTGGGTAATTGTGGAACTGTTGGTGGCTTGCAGCAGCCTTGGGCTCTACCTACAAGATGCCAGTGGCACTCATTGTGGTGACACCAAAGATGTCTCCAGACTTTGGCAGATGCTCTCTGTTAGGCACGAATCACCCTACTTGAGAACCTCTGGCCTTGGTGTTTGAGAATACTGCTTCTCAGACTTTAAGACCCATGTGAATCAGCTGGAAGCCTGGCTAAAAGTGCAGATTGAAATCCAGTAGGTCTGGGGAGGGACTGAGTGTTTCTGTGGGGCTCCTGAGCAATGCTCTGCTGCCTAGTGAACCACACTCTGAGGAAGAACAGAAAATCTCCAGGGGGTCCACAGCTTTGGCTGGACCCAAGACTCAGGTGTCCCTGCAGTAGAGTGAGTCCGTCAGTCCCTCTGGTTCCCTCTCATTTCCTTGTGTGGATTAAATCTGTGGCTGCTGCTTTCCTTTGTCCAGCTGGGAGCCTCCTGCCCTGTGCATCCAGGGAGGAGTGAGCTTTCCTGTGGGGTGACGATGAGTCTGTTTTCCTTTGATCCGCACAAGGATCTCATTAGTCCCCAGAGAGCTCACTTTGCACTTTTTCGTCTTGTCTTTAAAAATTGAGTTTTAAAGGGGAAAGGAAAACAGGAGGAGGGAGACAGCCTTCCACAAGGCAGGCCAGAAGCTCAGGTATGCCCACCTGAAATCCAAGGCGGCCTGAAGAGCCTCTGGGGGATGCAGTGGGGGTGGGAGTTCTCAGAGCCAAAGAAGCAGCTGCAATTATGGGACCGTACAGAGAAGGCCCGAGGCAGATGGGGCTGGAGGGTGGGCCCCCTTTACATACCACTGAACCCCAGGAATTGTTCTAGCAATGAAACTCTTTGCAGACTTCTAGAAATGCTGTCACTTTGCCTATTGTTATTTTTAGCCATTGTCTGTTTCCTATTGTTAGGAAGAGTAAAGACTCTTAGGAGACCTCTTCTGCAGTGCTTTAGTGAGAAGGTCTGAGATAGTGTGGAGAAAGGAAAGTGACTACTGTCCTGGGAAAGTCCCCTGAAGAAGGCATTCGGTGTGGGAAAAAGAGAAGGGACCGAGGATCGCTAAAGGTGGGGTAGTGCGGCACCCCACAGGGGCCTGTCCAGTGGGAATGCAGGCTCTGTTCCCACACAGTGCTCTTACCTGTGACCACCGGTGCCATGGGGCTCTGAGGACAAGACTGTGCTCCAAATGGTGCAGAGCGTATGAGTTGAGTGAGGAATTTGGGCTCTTCCCCGCTACACATTTGGATAGGAGAATCCATTCCAAGTTCTGAAATGCAAATTGCAACCAGGAACAGTAGCACGTGCATGTAATCCTAGCTACTCAGCAGGCAGAGGCAAGAGGATCACAAGCTTCAGGCCAGCCTGGTCAGCTCAGAGAGACTCTGTCTCAAAATAAAAAGGACTGAGTACGTAGCTCGGTCATAGAGAACTTGCCTTGCATGAGCCAGGCCCTGGGTTCTATCTCCATTCCCCCACAAAAGAAAAATGGAGTCAGAGAAAAGAGCCATAAAGTCCAAACTGTTATGTTGGGAACTCCCACTGGCCGGACTTGGGGTGCTGTGTTTGATGAGCCCTGTGCAGAGCAGAACAGCAGGATGTGACCCTTGCTTTTCCAGTAGAAAGGATGGGTGCGGAAAGTAGGTTCTATGATGATTCGTGTGGGATGGAGAGGAAGATGAGTCAGTGCTGAGGACTGAATGTATCCTCCACAAAATTCACATGTTAA
Organism: Heterocephalus glaber; assembly: GCF_053883595.1. Lineage (NCBI taxonomy): Eukaryota > Metazoa > Chordata > Mammalia > Rodentia > Bathyergidae > Heterocephalus > Heterocephalus glaber. The sequence continues at coordinate 18,691,768 of NW_028258333.1, forward strand.
AGCCCTGACCCCCAAAGTGATGGCACTGGGAACAGGGCCTTTGGGAGGTGATTAGGACATAATGATGGAGTTCTCCCATTAATGCCCATGTAAGAAGAGGCACCAGAAGGCTTGTTTCTCTTCTTTCCCGGTCTCCCCCGTGTGAAGACATAGCCAGGAAGCAGCCCGTCACCAGGAACCAGGTCTGGTGGCCCCTTGATCTTGGACTTCCATCCTCCAGAACTGTGAAAACTAAACTTCTGTTTATACGCCACACCGTGTATGGAAGTACTTTGTTCTAGCAGCCTAAATGGACTAAGACAGTCAGTAAAAGGGCTTAGACCAACAGGCTTCCAAATGCTGCCTGGGAAAAGACAGATGCCAGGCAGTGCTGGTGTTTCAATCTGGTGAGAAATGAATAAACTAAGGTCAATATAGTGAGTTTTTCTGAAAGCCAATAATATTCATGTTAAAGAATAGCTTTGAGCTGTACCTAGGACGTTCCTGCTTTGTGAGAGGTCTAACTGTCTTGTCATTAAACTATGACATTTCTCAATGATATTTATTTATCTAGTATCTTAATTGACAAAAATTCTAAATAGTTTGTTCCAACCATAATTTATAAAATTTGTAATGTCCTGTGAAGTCCAGATGTCTAGGAAGCACGGAATTGGGCGGTTAGAAAGTGGAGGTCAGAGCTGGTAATACCCTGAACTCCACAGTCACTGTGCGGGGTGGGTTGGAGGGGAGAGGACAGTATACAACTTTGCTGCCCCTTGTGAATCTTGTGAGTCGGACGCCTTGGTGATGGTGGGAGCTGTCATAGAATGTGGAAGTTGAAGAGAGAATGAGTTTGGAGACAGATGGAACATTTGGGACTCATAATCATAAAAGCATTAATGTTTGCTCTTTATTGAGGCTATGGTACTGTGAGCTCATTTCCATGATTTCACTTAATCAGTGTGACACCTTGTGAGGATGGTGCTGTTGTTGCTGCTTCGCTGTTAGAAATGCAAGCAGCAGAGGTGGTATATCCTCTGACACAGAGCAAAGATGTGTGGAGAACTGAAATGTGGGACTCTGGAGGCAAAGCCCAAGAAAGCACAGAGTCACTATTCCATGCAGTGTCACCATCTGCGGCAGAATTGGATGCTATGGCAGGGTGGAGTGTGAGGGGGCAGGGTAGAAAGAGAAAGCAGAACAGAGATTAAGAGAATATTTGGGCAGAGGACCCAGAAACCCCCAAATCCTGTCTCCTGCCACCCAACCCCTGAAAGAGCGCTGGGTGCCACGGGGGCGTCGGCTGGCCAGTGGGCCCCATTGGTGTCTGGTGGTGTTGGTCCCCTATTTCATGGTGGAATTGTGTCTGGGCTAATGGGAGGTGGAAGCCCAGATGCTGGTGGGCTATTTCTCACCCACCTCCCTTTCCCAAGTCCTCCCAGAGCCTCTTACAGGTCCCTCTTACACTCTGAGGGGGCAGAGGCTGTGCAGGAATACACCCCAGGAGGAGAACTCGGGAAGGGCCCCTAACAGGTGGCCTGGACCACCCTGCCCAGGCCTCCTCAGGCCTCTGCCTTTGTGGGCTCCCTGTCACATCAAAGGAATATAGTAACAGGGTTCATGATTTCGAGCCAGGCATTGTGCCAAGGACTTTATGTGGAATAATAATTGTTAAAATTCCAAAAAAGAAGCAAACAAAGCAGTTGTTCTAATATAGGTGCCACTTCCACTAAGGCCTTACTCTCCAGAAATACGTGGCCCAGTGGATACCTCACTGCTGTCAGTCCTTCCTGGTTTCCTTATGCCTTGAAGAACTCTAAATCCCTTACCCATACAACCTTTGGTGACAAAATATTCTGTGTCCTCAGCTCATGACAGGAAGAGAAAATGCACTACTCTGTGCTCATAAATTTACCCTTTGAACAAATGTACTAGTTATAAGCTAGCCTAAAAGCCTTTTTGCTCATTTATTCACTTGTTCATCCATTTATCGATTTAACAAGTTTATTAATCGCTTACTGTAAATCCATGCTACATAGAATAAAACAAAAAAGATGCACATCTCTGTATTTAAAGCACTTATAACTCTTAACCTACTTGAAAAGACAAGCCTGGCATGGTGGTGCACACCTGTAATCCCAGCACTCCATGAGGCAGGAGGATCGAAGTGAGTTCGAGGCCAGCCAAATCTACATAGTGAGTTCAAAGCCAGACTGAACTACAAAGCCGAGACCCTGTCTCAAAAACAACAGAACAATGGGATTAATAGAATTCCTATACTGGGACATGGAAGGCCTCAAACATCCAGAAGGAGTGACCTAAGAACAATAATTTACTCTCACAAGAACTAATTCAGGGTCTCATGAGAACTACCTTAATCTCTTCCAGTGATACATGGTGGTAATTATTTTACAGGTGTTGACCTTATAGACAAGAAGCCTTCCTGAATCCCACTGTCAGTGACCTAACATCCTCCCAGGAGACCCAACCTCCAAAAGTCCAACCTCCTCTTAACATTGCCCTGCTGAGGAGCAAGCTTCTAACACATTCATCTTTGGAGGACAAACCATAGCACTGTGCATCATCAGGATTTTCCCAGGTCCTAGTGGACAAGTCTGACAGTAACACCAGCTTCCCTTTGCAGCAAAGGCTCTGGTGAGAAGGGACAGAGTGGGCTTGGGGGAAATGGCAAGCCTTTGCTTTGTAGATTTTGCAGAAGAAAGACCTCTGCCCGTCTGGTAGATCAGAGAGGAAATCAGAATAGTTCTGAGTCAAAATAAAAATCTTGGAGACCAGTGGCTGCTGGGGGAAGAGAGGGCAAGAATGGGCAGGCTGTGGGATTCAGCTTCCTGAGAGCTAAGGAGGAACTTTGCACCTAAAAGCCAATTTAAAAAAATACTCCTCATCCATATCAGCCTCAGAAAGATAAGTCTTCCTGTGCTGCCAGGAGGGGCTGGAATCAACCTGCATGTGGCACCTGGGTCTGTGGCCAGACCCTGGTTGTGAACACATGCAGGCAGCCGTGAGCAGGACCCTGGCTCTGCAGCTTGGCCTGGCAGACATCTTGTCTGCACATGCAAGCCTCATGACCCTGCTGCTCTCTGGAAAGGACACTGGCTGGACCTTGAAATCCCTAATCAGGCTCCAGGCCTTGCTGGGTTTGTGAATACCTCCTGTTGTGGGGCAGGGAGCCCTTGCCCAGTTCGGCAGCTTGTTTCCTACAGTTGGGAGAGACGCCCCAGCCCTAGAATGACTGGCCTAGCTCATGTTTCTCCATGCTGCTACTTGTCTTCTCAGACAATGATTGACTCCTGACACCCATTATGGGGATCGGCCAACTTGGAATTCCTTCCCAGGATTCCTCTGGCCTTCTTGTTCGCAAGTTCAACACCTGTAAAATAATTACTACCATATAGGCAAATGGATTTGCTTTTTCCATGAATGGAGACCCTTGCTGGATTATCTGTAAGTGCTTTTGAGTATGAAACTGCCGCTTGGGTGGAAAATTACTTCTAGTTCCTTCCTTTAACATGTGATAAGCATTAAAGGTTTGAGAAGGTTGGTTTATTGATAAAACATCTGTTTAATTTGTAATGAACTTTTCTTTTGTTCTGGAATTATTTTAGAGTTAGAGAAAAGCTATGAAGAAAGTAAGAGTTCATCCCTCCCCCTCCACTTTTGGGGGTGCTGAAGGTTGACCCTACCCTCTCTCCCATGCTAGGCAAGTGCTTTACCACTGAGCCGTAACCCCAGTCCTCCTTTCCCAGTTAACATCCTGCATAGCTGGAGTCTGTTTGTCAAAACTGAGGAACCATCATGGCACATTTCTACTCACAAAACTCCACACTTCATTTAGATGATATGAGTGTCCTTTATCTGTTCTAGGATCCAGTCCAAGGTACCATAGCACATTTAGTAACAGCACTGCTTAATATCAGAGTATTTTAGCTCAAGGCATTCAAAAAGCCAGAAAGAGTAAATAGCATTGATTGGGGGCTCTTTACAGGGAATACATTTTTCCTCTCTAATAACAACTAAAATTTGACTGACGTCCATCATCTTTGGTTTTGAACAACAGATGGTATTGACTCATTATTGATATCATAGGTTTTCTGTAGGACGAATTGTCCTATATGAGTTTGAATCCAGGAACTTCTATTTATTAGTTTAATGTCCTCTAAAACTAAAACTGTGGTTTCCACATTCCTTCTATAGATGTGTATAGGTTCCTCCTGTATATGCAATATGCATGTGTAAGGTACGATGTATATATACATATCTGTATGGGCCTCAGTCTTTCTTCCCACCTATTAACACTTGTCTTTCCTGTCATACTGAGTCACAAAATGCTATGTGGAGAGTTTTCAAAACTATGAAACTCTTCAAAAGTTATTTATTTACAGTAAATATCTATCTTTTAAAAAGTTAGATGAGGCATTGTTTCAAAATATTTGTAGGCCAGTTTTAACAATTGTTATTGCTCCTACAGTGTGTGATGCTTTTGGTGAACCCCAGCTTGTCAGAGCTAGTTTCCCCAAAGAAGAGAATAATATGTTTAAAAGAAAGAATGCTGAAGAGGTGTTTACTCTGACTAAATATATTGTAGTAACATAGTTTAGATTCCTTTACCAGAAGCAAAAAATGCACAGTCTAGGACCAAAAATGAAAGGTATAATTTTGGGGGAAACATTCTTTCTTCTCCCTAAGACCTGCAGGGGTAACTCTGAAAAAATAGGTCCAAGAGCTAATTTTTAAGAAACTGGGAGTGGCTACTCAAGCTGAGGTGAGACCAGTAGGAACCAGGGTGTGAAGCAGCTGGTCTGCATTTCCTGTAGGAGCAGGAGCAGGGAGTGCTGCAGCACTTAGCTAGCAGCTTAGGTTAGACTTGGCCGGGAAAGGGTCAGGATTGGTATGGAAGCACTCATGTCTGTGGTCCCTTTTAAGTTTGAACGTGCAGGGCCAATGCTGATCCTTTTATTTGTTCCCAGGTACCATGTCCACAGTTGGGGCAAATTGCACTGGGGAAAATATGGGTGACTTTGTGACTGACAGCTGTTTTCGGATGCCTGGCTTCCTATAAAAGTGGTTAATTGGGAGAGGTGGAATAGTACGCTTTGTTTCTAACTAAAAACAAGGCTTTATTACAACAAATAAGGCTGGCAATAACTGATACTATTAACTTTGTATTTAAATAAGGTATGCTTTTAAAGCCTAAAGAAATATGAAACTAAGGCCTAATTGGATACTTTCCTTCCCCGTTTAAAATTCTTAGTAACCACTTAATTGAATTTTATTTGTGATTTTTCTCCTTCAAGGTAAATAGAACTAGTGTGTTCCCAATCTTTAGGCCATGTGTGCATGCACACGTGTGTGTGTGTGTGTGTGCGTGCATGCATGGATGTAAATGCATGATGGTTCAGATATTTTGGGATTTGAGGATAGCTAAACCTTAAAAGTCCTGCAGGTAAATTTTTCACGAAGGATAAAATGGTCTGTTTCCACCACAAGATACCGTATCTTATTCCTTTTGTGTCCTTTCCCCCCCAGACTTTGCATCCTTGAGCCCAAGTGTAAGACCCCTTCTCCCTATCTTGCAGGAGTGTGTGTCAGTGTCTTGAACCCGGTGACACTGTCCCCAACCCCTCATCAGATGGGTGTCATTTATCTTTCTCTGGACCAGACTTTATCTCTCTGAGGCATCTCCAGCCTGACCCCTGCCATCTGGTGTTGCTAGTAATTTGCATTCAACCCTTAAGTTTCGCTCATTAAACACCTTCCTTGGCAGCCCTGTCGCTCTCCTGCAACTTTTACAGCTTGGCCCTGGGTACAGGCTACTTCCAGCAGAGCCTGCAGGTACAAAATCTCAGTTAGATCAGAACATTAAAAAAAAAAAAAAAAGGAAATGAAGAAGGTCATAAGATTTTTATGCAGATTTAAACTGATTCATCCACAGTCTTAAGGGTAGGATGTGGGACTGTATTTTTGAAGCTTCATTTTTTTCTTCTTCTTCTAATAATGCTTTCTAGGGTGCTTTTTAAAAAATATGCAAACAAATAGAAAATGAAAGGGTGATCCATAATTTCACTGTTCATATTCTTATTGGTATAGCTTTTTAATGGAAAATATAAACATAGTTATACAGTTCAAATGATGCAGAATGATAAAAAATGGACATTGAAAAACTTTATACTAAATACACATTATGTAGAAGGATAATAAAGAGTTTCTGTTTGCAGTTATCTACCTAATACATATTAGAGATAGTTCGATATCAACAAATATAAGCTGCTTCTATTTTTTCTGTCATCAGCAAGATAGTCCATCTTATGGACGTGTGATCTTTAATTTACCCAGTCTTCTGCTGAGGCATGCTTTGCTTGTTTCTAATTTTTTGCTGCAGTGAGTTTACAGTGGACATTCTTATACATATGTCCTGGAAAATTCTTGCATGTAATCTGCTGGGCAAATTAATACTATAGTAGAGATACTGAAGCAAATTAAATATGCATTTTAAATTTGACAACCAAATGATCCCATACTGTCTGAAAGAAAGGTTGCACAAACTTACACCCCCAGTAAGAGTGCAGAAGAGCCATTTGCCATGCATGCTATTTTTTAAAATCTATTTTGGAAGTTGTTTTGCTCTTGAGCTTGAATTTGAAATTCGGGGCTTTTTTGCTTCCAAATGCAAAATTGATTGCCCCAATAAAAGTTATCAAACAATCTCTGTTTTCCCTAGAGAGCTCACTCACATGTACCCTTATTGAACCCTCTTTATGCTGATGAATCTCAAATACACATTTCCACAGTGAACTCCATCTCACATGCCAGCCACCTGTCTACCGTAACAACCACCATGTGGCAGGCACCTGTCTGCTGACAGCTGTCCTCTGATAAGTGTCTCCAGCAATAGATGGATATAATACCGGAGTCTGATTTATTGTCCCCTCTGCCAAACCTGCCCTTGCTCACCTTCTTTCTCAGTTAATGGTGCCATCAGCTATTGAGATAGTCAAACCAAAGCACCAGAAGTCATCCTTGATTCTTTTTCTTTTATCTCTAACTCATCAGCAAACTGGAACTATGTCAAAGGCCTTGCTACATTTCCATCACTTCCTCCTTGTTTACACCAGTATCACCTCTTGGGTGGACCATTATAAGGCACCTCAGTTTGTTTTGTGTTACTAGATTAAAATACCTCTGGTGAGGCCTCCTTGCTGGGTCATACATAACATGGTGAAAGGCATCAGTGTTGAGAAAGCAGAAGTGAGCAAATTCAGGGCTTTCTTCATCTTCTTATAAAGCCACTAATCTGCTCATGGAGGCCACATCTTGGAGACCTCATCTAATGTTAATTCCCAAATGCTCCTCCTCCAAATACCATTAACACAGCAATTTGGGGATTAAGTTTCAACATATGAACTTTTGAGAGATACATTCAAACCATAACACAGGGGAAACTGGAATTACATTTCTGTTCTTCACAGAGCCCTCTCTCTACACTAGCTGGAGTCATTTTTTTAAAAATCCTGAACAGGTACATCACTCTGCAGATGAAAACCTTTTAATGGCTTTCCAAAATCCAGAGTCCTAATCAGTCCCTGTGAGACTTCTATAATACAGCCCCTGCCTATCCCTGGCCTCTTCTCTGTCACCTACCTTTGTGTTGTGTATGAAGGTCCTGCCACCCTGGGTGACCTCAGCGCCTGCGGGCACCCTTTGCCTGGAATGTCCTTGACCCGGATCATCTTATGGGGGCCTTGTCCTAAGGTCTCAACTGTAATGTCTCTTTCATCACTCTTCATATCATTGTCTTGCTTTGTTTCCCTACAAATAACACTTTATGGGTTTTGTTTGTTTACTTACAGGCTGGAATTTTTGTACGTTTTGTTTGGTGCCAGTGATTCAGCGTCTTGAATAGTACTTGACACTTGGTAAGCACTTGAGCTTATTTCTGGAATTTTATTTTGCATCCAAGTCCTATTTGTCCTCTAAATTCTTTTTATTTTTGTGGCTTTGTAATATATTTTCATGCTGGGAAGCTCAGGCTATCTCTGCCCAATGCCCCACAAGCTCCTTTTTTTTCATTAATTTCCTGGCCATTATGTTTCTTTTTCTAGAGGAATTTTCCTAAAGTATTCCTTGTTGGCATTTTAATTGAGTTCACATTGAATTTAAAGATTAATTCAGAGGGGAAAAACGTCACCAAACATTTTTAGTTAAAAAGCAAGCTAGATCTTTCTCTTAAAATTTTCTTCTAGTTCCTGGATAGAAATTTTAAAAACTTTCTAATATGGAAAATTGAGAACATATACAAAAGTAGCAAGAGGCCTGGCGATTTAGCTCAGTGGTTCCGCCACCTGCCTCTCAAGAGCAAGGACCCAAGTTCAATCCCAGTACCAAAAAAAAAACAAAAGTAGCAAGAACAGTAAAATCCGTCTTCCTGTATCTTTCTACGTAAACTGTGGCCGCGTCTCTCTCATGCATCTCCGTCCCCTCTCCCTCTCATAAACTTTTCAAACAACTCCTGGGCATCATATCATCTTACCTGTAAATATTGCATTATATATCTGTAAAAGATGAAAATTATGTAACCATAATACCATTACTATACCAAAAATTAACAATATATTATCAGTAGTTTTAAAGTTATTTTCTTTTCGTTTTGGTATCAGGGATCAAACTCAGGACCTTGCACTTGCCAGGCAGGCCCTGGCCCTTAAAATTATTTTCTAATAGGTCAGATGTGTTTCTTATTGAATATCAATATTATATTTATACATATTTCTTATTGAATATTAATATATCAAAGCTTTAATTTTTTTCATTTCTCTTGAAAATAGGAATATTGTTTTGTATTATTTTTTTAAACTGGTATTTTTGTATATATTAAAGTCTAGACTTTCGTATATTACTTTGTAATCTGTGACTTTATTGAATTTTTCTATTGTTTCTAGACTTTTCTGGTCTTATGCCTGTCGTTGCAGGGTTCTGGAATAAGTGAGACACCTATGCATATCTACACAGGGCTGTGGAGTCAGTACAGTGAATGAGGCTAAAGGGGTCCCAAGCTACCTATGGGATATCAGAGGGAATTCTATTCATTTGATGTGAGGCATAAAAAGGCAAAGTGATATACTCACATAAGTGCAAGAGCAGTCTGTCCACAAGTCCAAATTAAGTCACAAAGTTTTGAGAAAGGATTGAGAATACAGGAGTGGCCACAGCAAAACCAGGTTAATCAGTAAAGGATTCCAGTAGGTGACGGCCCAAGTCTGGATAAGAAGCACAAGAACATGTTGCCATAACAAAACTCAGTTGAGCCAAGTTCTTTGCCTCATTATGAAGAGGATGGCCTTTCCTCTAGTTTCCAACTACATATTCCTCCTTCTGAAACATCACTACAATGATTTTTTTGGTACCAGGGTTCGAACTCAGGTCCTTGTGCTTGCAAGGCAGGCAGTGGAACCACTGAGCTAAATCCCCAGCCCTACTACAATGATTTTTAATTTAATACCAGCACTCTGTTCATGGCAGTCTAGACTTTTTCCAGTGTGCATTTGAAACTCTTCCAGCCTCTGCCCATTACACAGTTCCAAAGCTAGTTCTGTACTTTTAGGTGTTTGTTATAGCAACGCCACACTTTAAGCACCAAAACCCGTTCCCTCTTTCCTTCCTTCCCTCCCTTGCTTGCTACCATCTTATTGTCTTCTTACATGGCAGAGAGAGAGAGACTCTAAAATCTGTGGGGATCTCCTCCTCTTCTGAGGGCACCAGTTCTATGAGATCAGAGCTCCACCTTCATGACCTCATATAGCCTCAGTCACCTCCACAAGGGCTCCGTCTTAATGCAGTGCACATGGGAGAGTTGGAGTTCCTATGTATGAATAGGAGGGACACACTTCAGTCCATAGCCACATTCAGCCTTGGAACTACATGTCCATTGTTCCGTATTGGAGTCCTCAGATCCAGATGTGTCTTGGAACTCAGCTTTCGGAGATCTTCAGAAAGGTCACATGTTACCTACACTGTGTTATGGAACACAGCAGCACAATGTAGAACTGTTCTTAGTGCAGGATGAATAAAGACTGCAAATGGCCTCAGGAGGCTGAGATCAAGCAAAGCCTCACTGCCACACGCCTTACAAAGCAAACTCAGTAGTCAGAGCTTTTCGGATTTGGGAGTTGCAGGCAGCATTGGTAGACCTGGTGGTGCAAAACAGTTCCTCTGGGGAGGCAATAGAGAGATAAGCAGGGCTGACTCCCTTCTCATTGGATTGGTTCCTGTTGAACCAGTTGACCCCAAGGTCCCAGACCCTGAGGGTCTCCACTAGAGCATAACAGCACTTTAAGCTCAAGAGCAATCCATGATCCTTGCTGCCTCTTCCCCTACCTTGTGGCAAACCCATGGAATGAGGTGCTGGGCTCTTTCCGCTTCCCTCCCTGCTCGCCCAGGGTTGGCACTGGCTACAGCAGTGCAGGCCACGCACCTAAGAACACCTGAGCCCTGTGTGCCCCAGGGATGACTCAGCAGGCTGTCTTTGCACTTCCAGAAGCTGTGAAAAACCACTTCAAAAGGTGTTGATTACTTCCTAGGATTCTTCCCTTTCTCTTCTCCTCAATGAAGATTGAATGGATACAGGGCAATGTTGACTTAATATTTGCTTTGCTTTAAGCAGGAGGTAGTTAGCCAGGTCACAGCTACTTTCGCAATGCTTTATGTTGAGTGTAAAGGCCTCCCTGGTGTAATTAGCATTTTAGGTTACCCAAGCAGCAGCATGGAAGGCATCCAAAGGATGTTTCTGGCCTGGGAACTAAATGGCCCAGCATCTGTGGGATTCAGAATGAATTTGTCCAGATACTATTTCCAGATGAAACCACATCTAGCCACAAAGTGTACTAATGTTCAAAACCATGGATCCAGCCAGCTCTCCATATATATATATATATATATATATGTATGTATATGATCTGATTCTCCTCTTCTGACTACATTTTGCTGAGCAGTGTCATGGGCAATCTTAAATTTTACCCTTAGTTTCCTGGGTACAGTTAAGTCTGAGCACTGAAATTCTCTCTGTCACCACAGAAGTTTCCAGAATCTTCTCTGGCACACTGCTCTCTGGTCCAGGGAGACTTCTGGAAGATTATGATGCACTCTTTGTGAATTCAGTTTACCATAATCTCTATTCAGGAAGATGGAAAATGTACTATGCTATTTGGGATTGAACTCAGGACCTTGGCACTTGTGAGGCAGGCAGCAGCACCACTGAGCTAAATCCTCAGTTCCTGTACTGTGCTCTTTTTCTGCTTCAGTATTCAATGCTAATGCATCTCTGAGTGGGATCTCAGCTTCAAAGTTCTTCCTAAGGAAGAAAAATTTCCCAGGCCATCAGAGCTATTTAGGTGCCAGCACCTCCATCAAAAACATCATTCAGGTCATTTGAGATGTTGTCTTCCATCCCTACAATTAGTCATTCCCTGACTCTTAGAAAGAGCCAAGCCTCAGAGATAAGTCTGGTAAAAATATCATTTGGGATAAAAAATAAGTTCAACTCCTATATGCAAATTCCAGAGGCGGCTGCAGAGAAGTAGGATCCTGTCCAAGTGGAAACAACCTTCTGGTTGGAGAGACCCATCTATGTAGGGCTGTGTTCTAGCTCAGTCCCAAACCACCCCGGCCAGTTCCTCACTAAGCTGCAGTTTGCTCATCTGATGAAGAGCTGATGGAGTTGTTAGATAACTTTGCACACTGCCTGGTACTTGGAATTTGCTAGATAGGCTCAGGATATGCTCAGCAAACGATACCTGTGATGATGATGATGATGATGATGATGATGATGATGATGATGATGATGATACTGATAGTGACATTCTGGGTGGTGCTCAGTGTTTTGGTTTCCTGGAGCTGCTAGAACAATGACCATAAATCAGGTGACTTAAATCCAGACATTTTGTCCCAGTTCCAAAGGCCCGAAGTCCAAAATCAAAGGGTCAACAGGGATACACTCCCTCTAATACAGCCCTAGGGGAGGATCTTTCTTTGCCCCTCCCTGCTGTAGTGGTCAGACATGTTCCTTGGCTTGGCTGCATCACTCCAATCTCCCCTGCTCCTTCCTCTTCTGTCTCTTAACCTCTGTGTGTCTCAGTCTAGTCTCCCTCTCTGCCTTTCTCATAAGGACACATGTCATTGTATTTGGAGAATACCTGGACCATCCAAGATAAGCACCTCCTTTCTAGGTCCTGAATTGCATCACATCTGCAAAGTCCCTTCTTCCAAATGAGGTAAATTCATAGGTTCCTGGAATTAGGTTGTGGACCTCTTTTTAGGGGCTACTGTCCAGTCCTCTATTCTCAGTAAATAGCACCAGAAAGATGGTGATACTCAATAAATGCCACTTGTGGTGATGACCATGATGATGATGATGATGACAACAATCATGATTCAAAGCAGTAAACAAGTACAGACCAATCTAGGGCTTTGTAGAGAGTGGTCAGAGGTGGCACCACCAAGGGGACTGGGCTCTGACCTGACTCAGTTGCTGCCCTTCACTTGCATGTTGGATAGTCCCCTGCTTCCTCTATGCTGACCCTCTTGTGGCTTTCTGTCCTCAGGACTGTTAGGCTCCTGGGCCAGCTCATGTGAGCCAGGACACAGAGGCATTGTGCTGTTCCTCAGAATGGTGACCAGCCTCCCATGCGAGGGCTCAGCATGATGATGTTTCCAGTAGGCATTTCACACATCCAGGCCCAGACAGGTCCCACTGCCAGAGCTGAGAGGAGCTCATGATCCTGTGATTGCATCCAGCTGGCCATCAGCCATTGCCCAGGCTCCAGGGAGGATACTCTACCCATACCCAGGCCCAAGTCCTGGAGAATCAGCAACTGCCCCAGGCTACTCTGTGGAACTGCTCCCCGCTCTAGCTGTGAGTGCTCCTGTCCTTATGACCAATGGGTGGATTAGGTTTGGTGGCTTCTTTGATTCATAACTTGATTGTGGGAAGAGACAACTTTTGATCTACCAGTCTCTTGGTGTGGAAAGTGAAATATCCCTGGAGAGGATGTAGGACAGGCCCCTGCGATGCAGTCAGTGACTGGATACAGGATTTCCTGACCCTCCATCTGCCCAGACCCTGAGGTAGGGGTGGGGAAGAGCACAGGGATTGAGGGAGGGATGCTTTCCTTTCTGTCTTCCTCACCGAAAAAGCTTGTGGGCTGCACAGGCCCTACTACTCCCAGTAGCGAGCTCAGAATGGACCCATGTCTGTGAGGATTCCTCAGGGATCATCTCCAAGCCAAGAGCTGCTTTTTTAGCAAACTTTGGAAGGCATTGGAGGGAAACTGCTCTCCAGTTCACTTGCTCGCGCCCCATCCACAAAGCAATGAAGGGACAGTAAAGAGCCCAGGAGTTAGACTTGGACTGTAGTCCCAGTTCTGGCCTTATGGTCCAAAAACTTTGAGGAAGTCTCTTAAATGGTGAGTTTCAGATTTCTTACCTGGAAAATGAGTGGGAGCAAAGCCCAGTCCGTTCCCCAGGCTGAGCAAGGGAGAAAATGGTTTTCTCTGTCAAAGCCTTTTCAAGATGGATCATCCTTACATTATCCCATGGGATTGAGTATGATTTTTAAAGAAAATGATATAATGTGAGGAACTCTTAAATAAAATACTTTTGCCATTAATGACAGCATTGAAAATCAAAAACAAAGCAATGCTCATAAATGTTAAGAGCTAGAGACAACACAGGGCAGTCTTCAGCCAACCAGGTGTCTGGGCTGGACCTGAGCTCTTAGGGGCAGGGCTGTCTCTTCTGAATTATCTCCTGGTTTTTGGAGCCAAACTGCCTGGCGTCGGGGAGGTGTTCCAGAAAATCCTGAATGGCTTAGGGGCTACCTGGGGCCACCTGCAGTGTTACCTGTCAGGTACAAGGCCCCAGTGATGAGCTGCCACTGGGCGGTCCAGTTAGGTGCTATTGGTGGCTCTCTCCCAAGCATACCGTGTCTTGCCCACCCTGCACAGGCTGTGTCCGTGCCCTGGATCGCCTTTTTTTATTTTTGCATATGTTAGATGATGTTTAATCTTCAAAGTCACCTTGAGTGCTGTTGGATCCTCAGAGCAGCCTTTTCCAGCCTCTCAAGCTAAATTAGTCCTCCCTCCATTCCTGAGTATGCCTTCAGTGCTGGACTAGGGTGAGGAGACCTAGCCGCAGAGTTGAAAGGGCACCCAAAAACTTGGTCATCAAGGTCATGATTTTTCAGTGGCATATGTATAGGGTGTGTGTGGTACTGGGGGTTGAACTCAGGGCCTTCTCATTGAACTACAAAGCTACAGTCAATGTTTAAACTTTTCAAAAACTTTACTACTGTGAAAGACACATTGCTATTAATCCTCCCCAAAATATCCCCTGACACTTTCAACACAGGTATGTCATCATCCTTGCTGCTTTCTGAAGCAGTTCTGGAAGTGCTCTTTCATGAGTGTTTTAGTTACATTTTTGTGGCTGCTTCAGTGTCCCTAATCAGTTCAGAATGTTTAGCTTTCATGGTCATTTTGGCTTTGGGGAAGAGTCAGAAGTCGCCAGGTGCCAGATCCAGTGAATAAGGTTGGTGAGGACACAGCATAATGTTTTTCTGAGTCTACCTTTCTATTGGATGGCACTTGACAGCCACATTCAATCACACCCTGTGGAGACACTCACAAAAGAGGACTTCCAGAACTGCTTCAGAAAGTGCCAAGAATAATGGAATAATTTTGTTTGAAGAGAGGGGGAGGATTTTAAGGTAGACTAATTGCAATATGTCTTTTACTGTAATAGATTTTTAAAAATTTAAACATTCACCATACATTCTGATCACCCTTATATGTCCCCACCCTTCCTTACTTTGAGACAGGGTCTTGCTGAGTCACTAAGATGCCCAGATTGCGCTCAGTCTTGCAATCCTCCTGAGGATTGCAAACCCTCCTAGAGTGCTGGGATTACCCTTGCCTAGGGTTTTTTTTTTCTTTTTGAGGTACTGAGGATGGAACACAGAAGTCCTCCACCACTGAGTTACATGCCCAGCCCTTTTATGAGACACAGTCTTGCCAACTTATCTGGACTGCCCTTGGGATTACAATCCACCTGCCTTAGCCTCCTGATTAGCTGGAATTACAGGCATGTGCCACTACATCTGCCAGAGTGGCATGTTCTCATTTCTTACAGTGGCGTACTTTTTGGGTTAGGTTTATCTATGTTGAACCTAATATCAATGTTTTAAATAAAGAGCCTTCACTTGAACAACTCAGCTTCCCTCACCTCCACATAGTCCCAGCTCTGTTCATGGACCTATCTTTATTTAAAATCTTGAGAATTTGTTCAACATGCAGTTTTGCATTAGCTTTTGGTTTTGCCTGCACTGTCTTGGTGACTGGACCGCTTCTTGGTACCCCTTTAATTTCTTCCCAAGGCTTCTTGCACCCTCTTCTCAGCAATGCCTTCGGTGCTCGTTGTTTGCAGGTGTCTCTCCCACTGTACCATGGACTTTTTGAAGACAGGGCATCCTGTCTTTATTTGGGTGTAATAAAGGTCCTCCAGCCTCCTTAGCCAGCACCTGCTTCTATCTCTTCGTCTTGAGAACAGAAATGGCCCTTTCCTGGATCCTGCTTAGTCCAACCTCAGAAGCATTGTAATTATTGTCAGATAATAGAAACCATTTGCTGTAGAGGATTAGAAAATAGGAAAGAATATAAGCTTTTTGTTGTTATTGTTGTGCTAGGGATTGAACCCACAGCCTTGTCCATGTGAGGCAAGTGCTTTACCACCAAACTAAATCCCCAGTCCTGGGAAAGAATACAAGGAAGACTTTTTAAAACATCACCTGGAATCTTGCCCCACAGATAATCACTGCTAACATTTCTTCTTGTTCTCTTCACATTTTCTTCTGCATCTCTTTGCAGAAAATGCTGATCCTGCAAATGGGGTCGACCCTATTACCTGTCCTATTCCCCAGTCTAGTCCTTTGGCACTGAGCCAGTGGGCAGGGGTGGCAGGGTGTTTGTTGGCATGAAGCCTTGCAGCTGCCTCAGGTACAGGGTGGCCTCTGAGATCCTGCATTCCAAGTCAAGGAGCCTAGAGACCTTTGGATCTGGCCAAGGTGCTCTGGACAGTGGCCTGCTCACATCCAGGACACGAGTCTTTGCCTCCTTCCTCATTCCGTTAGCTCCTGTCTCACTAGTCAAGAGCCTGGGGTTATTGTGAACACAGATTTATTACACTCTGATTCTATTTTGGCAATACTGAAAAAAAAGAAAGAGGGCTGGGTAGGAACAAGTGCTGAGTGTCCACTAATTGCTGACAGTTTTACATACGTATTTTCATTGACTCCTCACAGCGCTATTATAATGCAAATCATTGCTATCTCCAGTTATAAATGAGGACACCAAGGCCCAGCAGATCAAGCAGGTGGCTCAGGGTTATAGGAAATACCTATAGCCAGGCTCCTCTGCCTCACACTGGTTTGTTATCCCATCCTATTTGTGACAGGGCTGGAAGAGTTGGGGGAGGATTTATATTTGCTTGGGGTGTTTTCAGTTCTCTCACCAGTAGAGAAGGTCTCACTCCTAAACACTGACCTGATTTGGGACTTGGTGCTGTTCTGTGTGCACCAGGCTGCTGGTTTTCATTTATTCATCCCATAGCTATTGGTAATGTGCTCTGAGCACTGAGCTGCCAGTGGGGATAGAAAGTCAGATAAAATGAAATCTGTCTTCAGTGGCTTTATTTCTTGGTAGAGAGGAAAGGTATATACACAGCTTGTATTGATAAGCAGTACAGGGCCAGGAAAACAGAAGCAGCAAAATACAGAACCATCTAAAGAAGAGGGGTGTAGTATGGGTTAAGGGATGGCCTCCCAGAGGAAGCAAATTTTGGGGGGATCAACTATCAAGTTTAGTTTTTAGGTTTTTTTTATTAGTATGCGTTCGTTGTACACAATGATTACATTCATCATGGAGAGCTGGTACACGTATATAGCAATCTTAATTCTTCCCCTCCTGCCCCTCCCAGAGGAAGCAGTTTTTGAAGTGAATTTTGAAAGCAGAGGGGCATGAAGGAGCGTAGAGTGTCCAGGAAACCTTACATGCTTCGTGTTGGATAAATCCAAGGGGCTAGGAACGGGCTGGAGTTACAGTGGAGGTTGGGCGATAAACTCAGATGTGTGAATGTATGTAGCCCCCCTGCCTTATCCATGACCTTATGTTCCCAATTTCAGTTTCCTTCAATCGCTTGTGCTCAGAAATTATTAAATGGAAAATTCCAGAAATAATTCATCAAATTTAAATTGTACACCCCTCTGAGTAGAGTGAAGTCTTGCCCTGTCCCACTTTGTCCCACTATGAATCATCCCTTTCTCCAGCATTTCCACGCGGTATATGCTAACTGCTTGTTAGTTACCTAGTAGCTGTCTCAGCAATCAGATCCACTGTCTCATTCTATGATCCCTGTGTTCAAGTAACTTTACTTGATAATGGGCCCAAAGCAGAAGAATAGTGATGCTGGCAATTCAAACATGCCGAAGAGACAGATGAGTATGGCACAGTAAGATATCAGCAAGAAAGAGAGACCACATTCACATAACTTTCATTACTGTGTAGTTGTTCTCTTTTATTATAGTTAGTGTTCTTAATCTCTTGTGCCTAATTTATAAATTAAGCTTTATCAGAGATATATATTTATAAGAAAATATGCAGTATACATAGGGTTCAGTACAACCTGTGCTTTTAGGCATTCACTGGGGAATCTTGGAATGAATCCCCTATGGTTAAGAAGAGACTACTATAGTTCCAGGCTCTTGGGGAACATTGCAGGGTTCACATGATAGAAAGATCACTCATTAGCTCTGCAGTACACAGTGGAGAAGTGATTGACCTGAATGACAGCTGGCTGGAAGCTGTAGGGATCCCCTTGAGGGGCAAGATGTGAGATTGATGGAGAGGGGGACTCCACACTATAGGGTGGGGCACTGGGCCTAGAAGAAGTAAGAGAGGAAAGAAAGCAAAGAGCAAAGATCACACCTGATTCGGGCATGGGCAGGGGAACATGGTAGGATCTTTCAGGTTACAGGCTTAGGAGTTAAACAGATGGTTTCCTGGAGTTGTAAGTATGGACTTTGAGGTCTTTGCTTTGGCCTTCAACCCTTGTTCCCTGCCTCTGGCCCTGATCCTTTCTGCCCTCCTCCCCCGCTTCCTGCTGCAGTCCTTTCATTTAGGTGGCCAGGACCTCATCCCCACGTGCACTTTATTCCAGCCTGGGTGGCACATGTCCAACAAAGACCTGCTAATATCCCTGGGATGGGGAGTCTGGTATTTTATCCATTTTATCGAGAGGAGCACCAAGGCAAAGATGTTTAAGCTGTTTTATATTTGTCTCTCAGTGATGGGTGGATAAAGCCATTGTCTGGCCAGGGAGAAGAAGAAATGGAGGAGGAGACCTTCTAAGGTGACCGCCTCATCCTAGTTTGCCAGAAGTGGCCTAGTTTTAACATTGAGGTCCCTCATCCTAGGAAAGCCTTCAGACCTGGATAGACCAGGCAGGCTGTTCACCTAGGTTGGGTGGAGGGAAAGGAGAGTCTTCCCAAAGTGCATGCTAGGTATCTTAGTTAGTTTTCTTGTTGTTGAAACAAAATACCCGACACCCAAAGTTGAAAGAGGAAAGGTTTATTTAATTCACAGTTTGTAGAGGTTTTGGTCCATAATCAGCTGGCTCCAAGGTAGGATGGCATTGCAGAGGAAAAATAGTTCATGGTGGGCAGAAGGTAGCAAAGCAGCAAGGGTCCTTAACAGCATCTTTCTGCCCCTGTTATCTTACCCAGGCTAGAGTGGGTAGCACTCAAGCCCCTTAATTCTAGTGTCCTTGAGCCTAGCATTGCACCATAAATCAATTCCAGTGTCACTACATCCAGCCACCTCTGAAAAGCCCTACCTATGGCTGCATGAGGCTTTGGGGGACATCTAGACACAAGCCATAACACCAGGCATGCTCTGAGATGGAGGTCCATCTCTCAGAAGGCTACCATGCCCCAGGTTCCCAGTTCCTCTGTCCCTAGGACACTGTCATCAGGATACACACAGGCTGTGTCTGGCTGTGCCCAAGGGGAGACGGGTATGCTTCTAGTGCTAGAGCCTCTTGCTTTGAGACCCAAGTCCTCTGTCCCTGGGGATGAGCTGTTGTACAGACCCATACTGAGCATAGAGTGGATCCTCCATAAATTGTTGTCCAGTAGCTGAGACCTGGGGTTCACATGGGAAAGAGGCAAAGGCAAACCTGGGTAAGTACTTTTCCCTGAGTTGTTCAGCCCCAGACCTCTAGCTATACATGTAGGCGATTCTGCTCACAATCCCTTCTACAGCCACAGATATGAATGCCTTTTGCCTGTTTTGTTTAGAAAATTAAAGACCTGTTCTAATCTCCTGAAGCCCGCACTCTGCACAAGGCCACCAGGGCCCAAAGCAGCTTTGATGTCACATATGTGCATCTGGGAACGTAACTCTGGTCCGCTTTCTCATTCAGAAACCATGGGGATGATGAGCAGATGTTTTTCTAATAATGAGAAGATGTGCAGGCGCCGACACATGAGAATAGTTTCCAGCCCGTGAGTTAATTAGCAGGCTGGAGAGCCCAGATAAATAAAGCTCTCTGTTTCCTTTCCTGCAGTCTGAAATACCAGATCTGGAGGTTCCCTCCCTGCTTTCTCCTCCACCCCAACCATCAGGATTTGAGGGGAAACATCTAAAGGCCTGGTAATTTGTGCCTGTGGAACTGGCTTCCCATATGGCCTAGTTCCTACCGAAGCATCAGCTCAGGGACATGTAGTCAACTCCCAGTTATCCACTGGCTGATTGGCTATCTCCTCCCTTCCCCCGAGCTTGCCTCACTTGTTCCTCATGTCTAGTTTCCCCTGAGCTTTATGGCAGCATCACTGGGTAAAGAGAGGGGACAGGAGTTATGGAGGTTTGTGTGCCAAGTCTCTTATTAGTGGCAATCTTTTTGTTGCCTATAGTCTTCCAGCAATCCCACAAAGGGGACACCGTGGTTTTTCCCCATTGCACAGATGGGAAAGCTAAGGCTTAGAAGTTAAGCTACTATAGCTGTTAAGTGGGGAAGTGGATTGCAAGCTGAGTTTGTCTAGTGGTAGAATCCAAGTTCTTTATCACTGAATGGCCCTTAGAGTTCATTGAGTCCAAATCTTTCCTTATGTTAAAGGGTCTAAGCAAGACCCATACCCAGCTGGGGGCTTCCCATGAACACAGATCTCTGTTGGGATATCTATGAGCAGAATTCAGCCTTCAAACTTCAAAGATTTCACTTTGCTCCCTCCGAAGAAGTTCATTAGCCTCCCTCCCAGCCCATCTCGATTTTTAAAACTGTGCCCTATTGGCCTTCTCTCTTCTCTTTGAGAAATGTGAACAATGGGAACAGTTCGTGTTTTCAAGGCGGTTGAATGATCTTCTCCCGAAGTCAGAGAGAAAGCCCAAGACATTCTTGAAATTTATTCCAGCCAGAAGAGCCTGTGTTTCTTTATAAAAATATGCTCTTCAGAATTTGAGACTTGGAGTTGAATGAGTGTGTTCCATGGTTGATGGTGTGTTTACTGAGTATCAGTGTCTGTTGGTAACCGTGCTTTGAAACAAGAGACATGTGTTTTTAATAGAATTGCAAGTTTTATGCCTTGTTAAAAATACCCACATGGATGCAGGCTGGGCGGGATGCTGCAGAGCAACTCCGAATTCCCTTCCGGGCCTGCTGGGACGGAGAGAGGAAGCAAGAAGGATGGCCTGTGCCCTCACGGCTGCCTTTCTCTGCGTGGCCCTCCCTGTTCTCTTGGAAAGGACCACGGATCACCGACTGGTCTTCTCAGCCCCACCCCTACAGGCAATGGCAATGGGCCTCCACCACGCTAACGGGAAGGGCAAAGTACTCATTTTTGCTTCCAGAGAAGCTTTTGCCTTCATTATGAAGAGTGTCTTTTGGATTTTGTGGAAGCCTGAATTACAGGGTGCTTTTAAAAAGCTCAGCCCATATGACTTAAAGGAATATTTTCTGAATGCTAGGACCAGGGCCAAGAGCCAGGCCCCACATGGGATAATTGGTAGCCCTCCTCGTCCCTACTCAGAGCTTGTCCTCAAGCGATGCCGAGAAGTCATTCTTGGACTTCGGTTTTCACACAATATACTTTTTGTTCTGACTATAGAAGTATACAAAAGTATAATAAAAAATGAAGTAATTTTTTCAGTAATTTTACCACCTGTAAATACTGTTCATTTCCAAGATACTTTTTTAAATTTTTTGTTTTTATTAATGCATGTTTACATCCATTGTGGGGAGTGGGTACATGACACATCTTAATTCTTTATGTGTATGTGTGTGTATGCATATATATAAATAGCCTGCAAGATTGGATCATATTCATGGTTTGTATCTGCTTTTTCTATAACAGTACATTGTATACACCTTAACTGAGGAGCTTTTAATGTGTTTCTTTTTAAAAAAAAATGTGTAATTCCCCACCCAGTGGATGCATAATTGGTTTAGCTAGTGCCCTTTTTCTCAAGTATTTTGCCTGCAGATTTTTTCCTATTATAGAAAAATTTGCTCCTTTACTTTTAATTATGTGAAGTGGTTTTTTTGTTTGATATATCATTGATTTTTTTCCCCCACATTAAATGATGGATGTGTTCTAGCAATGTAAAGCTATTACCTTTAAAAGTAAGGAGGAGCCATTAGTTGTTTTGTAAAGAGGGCCAGATTTTAAAAATAAAATAACAAATGAGAATAGGAGAGAAAATGTTTACATATTACTTCATCTCTTACACAAACCAGGATTGTGTTGCATGGGTTGAAATTATGCAGCATAGATTGGGCATAGTGGTGCACACCTGTAATGCCAGCCCTCTGAGTAGCTGAGACAGGAGGGTCTCAGGTTTGAGCCCAGCCTGGGAAACTTAGTGAATTACCAAGACCTTGTCTCAAAATAAGAAAAAGGGATGGGGATGTAGCTCAGTGTGAAGGTCCTGGGTTTAATTCTCAGTATTAAATGCATATGTACATGTATATGCCATGTGTGATACAGTCCCTCCAGAAGTTTACGATGCCCCCAAGAAAGCCTCATATACACACAAGAATTAGAGAACAATATAGGAAAGAAAATCAAAAAGTATCAAACTATGCAATGGATGCACATGTACTAAGGGAAGACAGAAAAGAGATAATCCTTATATTTTCTGGCACCATTAAAAACTGCTGGGCAGAAATGGCATTTGAGGTTGATCTTAAAGAATATCTGTTTTGAGTCCCTACTATGTTCTTGTACTTTATTCGTAATACATGATTTATTCATTATAATGGCTCTACCTATTTGTTGTTAAAAGCAATTAGAGTCTTACAAAGGAATACTTTTAATGAGATTATAGACTTATAAATATAATAGAATTGGGACTATCTGTGAGTAGAATATGACTGTGATACAGCAATAAATATTTTTTAAACAGAAGAATCAGAGCAAAGCAAAAGTATAGATAGGAAGAATGAGATGAAAAAAAGTAAGCTGTATGAGGGAAGGACTTTCTGTTGGTTTTGCTCACAAATAATCCCACACAACTGAATTAATGACTGCATGTAGTAGGTGTTCAGCAAATATTTGAATGAAGTAGCGAAGACGTTTGCCATATGGTCCTCTATATACTGCTAGTGGCTGAATGCAGTCTTGACTTGGGTCTTTCTGATGTACAAAGCTCATAGGGTAATAGGGTAACGTGTTCAGAATTGACCTCAGTCTAGAAGTACAGTAAGGGGCAGCTTCAGCAAGAGTGGGGAAAGGACTTGACCCAGTTA
Source organism: Heterocephalus glaber (assembly GCF_053883595.1). Taxonomy (NCBI): domain Eukaryota; kingdom Metazoa; phylum Chordata; class Mammalia; order Rodentia; family Bathyergidae; genus Heterocephalus; species Heterocephalus glaber. The sequence continues at coordinate 18,714,610 of NW_028258333.1, forward strand.
TCTGTGGGAGAAAAGGGGCTCTGTTCCAAGGAGAAGAACTAGTGTGTCTCCAGTGTAAAAGGCTGGCAGCAGAGAAAGAGTACAGAGAAACAGAACATTGGCAGTGGGGAACAGCCTCCTGTCTTAGGCAGAGGCAATGTAAGAAGCTGTGGGAAAGAACTTGGGCAGAAAGCAGATTTATTTAAAAGAAAACAGTTCCATTGTTTTCATCCCAGACCTATCCCCTCTGCGAGGAACTGCACTGTGCCACCCCATCCTGATGGTCACTAAATCCACAAGTTAAAGCACTAACACCATGTATGAATAGTGCTCGGAGACTGTGCCTTGAAGGAAGTAGATTAGGTTGCATGAGGTCAGGGGGTGGAGCCCTGATCAACCAGCACTAGTGACCTTATGAGAGGAGGCAAAGACAACTCCGTCATGCATGTACACAGAGGAAGAGTATGCTACCTTGACCTTGGATTTCCAGCCTCCAGAACTGTGAGGAAATACATTTCTGTCCAGGCCATCCAGTCTGGTATTTTGTTATGGCAGCTCAAGCAAACTAATGCACCCTCTATAGAAAAGCAGAAGACACAGACTTGCACCCAGCTGGAGACTACTGCAAAAGTCAAATATAGTCCCAGAACCCTAAAGCATCACAGAGTTGTTCATTTTTAGAAGAAACTTGAAACGTGATCAATTCCTATTTCTGTTTCTGCATGTCTGGGAGCTGTCTCACCCCTTGCGTGGTAGTGGCAGCAGCTCAGAGAGACCTTCATTCTAAAAGGGGAGTGAAGATACCAGGCTAGGGACAGCAGGGAAGCTACCTAATTTGAAATGATTGCATTCAATCTCTGCAATTTTGGTCTGGCATTTTCCACCATATCTTTTGCAACCTTTTTATCTAAATCCCTGGCCCCTCATAGCCACTCTGATCATTCAGCCCATTCACCACTCTGATCACAGATAGGACTCACCCACAATTACAAATTAAAATTGTGCATCATGGGAGTAGATAGTAGAGGGATGACAGTGGGCATTGCATACCCATCACTTAAAGCCTCTGGTCCTAACCACAAAAGCCCATGGGAAACTTGTATCTTAGCAGAGGGGCCACGTGGCAGGAGCCTGGACATTTGTTCTTCTTTGGCAGTCTTCTGGGCTTGGGTTATGCTTATTCTTCCCCATGTAGCTTCTAGAGTCCCCAAAGCTATAATTAATGGAAAATTATTGCTTCTGTTTCATCATAAGAGGAAATGCTGGCTGTTATTTGTTTGAAAAGTTGGGCTGTCATGGACAGCATGGCACTGACCAGTTCAAGGAAGTGAGGTTCACCAAGTCTACAATGTGACTGTAGTCTGCTATGCGGTGCAGCACAGTGGGCTTCAGTCTAGACTTTCAACCTGCATTAGGCCAAGGTCAATTTGGAGTTGCTGATAGCTCAAGTTTAATCTCTTGCTATTTTGACAAAGCATTAATTCCTTAACAGTTTGCCCTGAACATCACTCAGGCGTGTATCATTTTAACCAGTCAATTCTTATAGTGAATAAACTTGATACAATTATTATTTTTATATTTTTTGTTATATTATAAAAATTAATGGAAAAAGTACAATTTTTGGTCATCTTGTATTTTTTTTTTTTGGTACCGAGGATCGAACTCGGGTCCTTGAGCTTGTGTAGCAGGCGGTAAAACCACTGTGGTCATCTTGTATTTTAATAATTGAACTGGTAAATGGCTAAGAAAACCCCTCAGCTTAGTGTTTTCTTTTCAGCATCCTTTCTAAACTTCTTGGAGCCTCTGATCCCTCATCTGTAGAGAAAAGAGCCCCACCTTTTCAGGTCATTGTGGGGATTAAGACAATAATTTATTTGCAAAGTATCTCATTCAGCATTTGGCATGGAGGAAGTTGTCATTTTTAATAAAAGTACATGTTGTAATAATTTTCAATAATACCTTGTGAGCATGACTAGTGCTTGTGTATCTGGGATGTCTCTAAGGCTTAGTACTAAAGCCAGGGTCAGGTTAGTACTACAGACCGGTCCAGCCAGGTGTGGTGGCACATGCTTATAATCCCAGCACTCTGGGACGCCAGGGCAGAAAGATCATGGGGTTGAGCCCAGCCTTGAAACTTAGCAAGACCCTGTCTCAAAATTAAAAATTTTTTAAAGCCTGAGAATGTAGCCTAGTGCAAAGGCCATAGGTTCAATACCCAGTATAAAAAAGAAAAAGAAAAGGCGTTTCTGGATGTCAGGCTCCTCCCAGGATATTCTTTGGTGACAGATCTCAGTAGAGCGATCAGACTGCCCCTTTCCTTAAAACAAAGCCAGCAAGGCTCATCTCTGTGGCTTTGCACCAGAACATGCAATCCAACATAATTAAAGGGCAGGGGGTACGCATGCACACCACTAAACCAGAAAATGTACTGTCCCCTGGGCTACTGTGTGCATGTGTGTTAGGGTGTGGGAATGAGAGTTTACAATGGGGGAGAGGGTCTTTTTGCTCTTGCCTATGGCAAGTTTTCATTTAGTTCTTGCATAGAGACCTGTATTAGCTTCATGTTACTACAACAAAATACTTGAGGTGACTGACTTAGTAAAGATAAATGGTTTATTTTGCTCACAGTTTTGGACATTTGAATTCAAGGTCAAGTCCCCCAGTTGGTTTGGACCTCTAGGGAGGGAACCAGATGACAGTGGCCGGTGTGTGTCAGAGAAGTCACATCTCTGACCTGAGAAAGACTGTGACACTGGGGTCCCACAGTCGCCTCTGAGGCCATGCCCCCAAGACATGAGGACCTCCCACTGGGCCCCATTTCTTACAAATCCACAGCACTTCCCAATACACCACCCTGAGACCAAGCCTTTCCATACAGACCTTTGGAGGATGACACCCATATTCAAACCATACTAAGACCCAGAGCAGAAGCAGGCCTGTGCTTTGTATGCATACATGCCTTAAACAAGAGGACCCTAAAGGACACACACAGACCGGAGTGTGTGCAGAAAGGCCTTTCTGTGGAGAGAAGTTATCAGCTTCCTTCCCGACCTCCCCACCTATCCATACAGCAAGGTAGGGAAGATCACCCCTGAACTGAACTGGAACTCGGGGTGGTGTCTGGCTCTAGTCCTTACTGACTTCCCCTCTGACCCTGAAATAACCACCTGTCGCAAGCCTCAGTGCCCTCATGTGCAAAATGAGCCACTTAAACCCCAAAACCCTTAGGGCCAAGCCGAGTTTCAGCAGCCCAGGAGACAGATGCTCAAGTGCAGTTACCCCGTGACCAAAGCAGGTGGGGTTATCTGCAGCAGCCTTGCAGGCTTTTCTTTGTGGATTGAGCCAATACACTCTACACCCCTAGCCCAAGCACAAGCTGCAGCCCTCAGAGGCACCAGCCTCAGAAGGAGGAGACGTTTGCTCTTAAAAATAGAACAACAAATAGACAACACTTGGAACCTTTGAGTCTTGAAGTCAGTAATTAACTTGGGTTCCTGAGAAATTGTACATGTCAACTTAAAGGAGAAAAACTGGCAGTGAGCTGAGGCCAAAGCTGTGGGTGATGCGAGTAAGGCATCTTGGACCAGAATGCAGGTCCCTGACTTGTCCTGGATGTGGTAAGACCTAAGGGACTTGCAGGGAACAGCATGCAAATCCATAGTCCTGAGAGGGGCTTGCAGTTGCCCATGGAGTAGACAGGGCCCGTACACAGGGTATCTTGGTTACCATGGCTGCAACACAATCCCTTTTGAACTTGGTGAATTACAAGAACAGTCATTTTATTCCTGTTCATTCTACCGGCTAAGAATTTGGGCAGAATCTAGCAAAGCAGTTTTCTCCTTGATGTGGGCCTGACTCTGGTTCCTTGGTAGGATTTAACTTGTGGCTCGGCTGGTCTGGGGGATCCATGAAGACTTTGCTCTCAAGTCAGAGGCCTTGGCAGCAAGGAACAGAAAAGCTGGTCTTGGAGGTGGCTGAAACACTCCCTCTTTCTTTCTCCCTATGGTCACAGAGTCTCCCTTTCCATTTGCCCCCTCCATGTGGTCTCCTAGCCAAGTCACCAGATTCTTACATGACAGCTCAAGGATCCGAAGAGACCGGAAGCAAAACTGCTCATCTTATTAAAAATGAGGACCAGCACTGGTACAGTATCTCTTCTACCTTTCTACATGGATGGAGCAGTCGCAGAGCAGCTCAAATTCAAAGGAGTGGACTATAAATCAGACTTCTCAAAGGGCAGTGGCATGATGTACTCAGGGAGGCATTGGAGACAGCCATCTATATTGGTTTTGTTTGGTTGGTTGGTTTGATTTGGTTTTTGGGCCAGGATCTCTGTGTAGCTCAAGCTGGCCTTAAACTCATGACAACCCTCTTGGGGCAGCCCCCCAGAGTGCTGGGGTTACAGGAATGTGTCACTATGCCCACCTAAGATAGCCATCTTTGAAGATAAGCTACTACTGGCTCCTTTTGGAAGAATAGGAAAAGATTTGGACCCTAGGGTCTCGTTAAGGGTAGTGATGGGCAATCATTCCACAATACCTTTGTGGATACAAGGGTATCAATCAAACTTCCCCATAAAATCAATATTCCTCTGACTTCTGGAATGGAGTGAAGCTACATGAATTTTCTTTGTTCCTTACATCCAGGAAGCAATCCTGACATGTCCAGCCCAGAGTTCTCACCCAACCTTGGCTTATTCCATTCTTGGGGAGGGCAAAGTGATTTTTTAGCATGAGCACTGGTTACTAGTGGCTGTATGGGGTTGAAAAGGCTTCTGAGACCATACCAAGCCTCAGCATCGTGCTCTATTGGTCATTTCTCTCTTGGGTATGAATTTGAGGAGTGGCATCTCTTGTGCTATTCAGATTTAGTCTATACCTGGGTCTAACCCTGCTGTGGCTTTACTAGAAGGGAGACAGGTATATTCATCACCTCTAAATTTGCCATGGGCTTTCCCCCATGCTCTGTGTGCATGGCTCATTTCCCTCTTACAGATTTCTGCAACCTGTTTGACCTTCAATGCCTGCCTCCTCTTCTGGGTCTTGCTGGGCCACCCCAACTTCTGAATTTCTACAACCTTAGGTTGAATGAGTTTCCACCATTAGATACTACAACACATCACTAATTATCTTTTCATCTGCCTGCTAATTATGCCCAATTAGGCTGTTCTTAGATAATTTAAGTCAAGGATACATCTTAGTATCCATCCTTCCGGCTCCCAGTAAGTTGGTATTTCTCCTGATGTTAGTGACTTGATACAAGCATCAGAAGAAGATTCAAATACATTGACTCTTCCTGCAAAGAGGCATCTATGATGGAAAAAGGTTCATAGCCTCAGGATTGACTGTATAGGTTTTGCCAGGAGAGTTTGCCTGGATTGGAAATCAAAGTTTCCAGCCAGGGGCAAGGCAGAGCTGTTGGTTGGGTACCCCAGGTACTGGTTCTGGTGAGGTTTTTGGGCAACCACTATAAGCAGTTGTGATTCCTTGATGATGTACCCAGGGTTCCACATGTGTCCAGAATTCCACAGTCCTTTTGTTGTTTGAATTATCAGTCTGAAAATGCTTAAATCGGTTTTCTTGTAGATTCATGGGAGTTATTTAAAGGTAGCAGAGGGAAGTAGTGTGATTGAAGAGGCAGGAGAAACATTTGAAGGTCTTGTGGGTGGGAGCAGGTGATTAAGCACCCCTGTTTTTCATCCTGAAACCTCCCAAAGAAAGATTTCTTGCCTCTGAAAGTTTATTGTTTATTGGTTGTTTACACCCTCATATCTGGAACTCAAAACTGGGAAAGTTGATTTCGTAGAATTCCTGAGTCATGTATTGCTGTATTTGGGTTCATTTATTTAGACATGTAAAATCCCAAAAGAGAAATATAGAGAACAGGCACCGTAATTTATGAAGTTTATTTCTAGTAACGAAGATGTTCCGTGGCATTTGGTAGACTCATGGGTATATAGGGCAAGGATGATCACATCTATGGCTGGCACCTCTAGGAAGGGTCATAACTCTTCAATTGCCCCTTGGTACGTCATGCTTCTTCTTGGTACAGTGATTCTGTGGGCCACCCAGCATCCCTACTGAGCCATCTTGTGCTTATCTAGGACCAAATATAATCAAGATATCCTCTATGATCATTAAGATACAGAGGCAATCAGGATTATTCATAACATATCAGAAGCTGAATGACATCTTAAATTGAATTCAAATTCATCCAGGGAAAATGAAATTACATATAGGCCAGCCATTCATGATGAATAAATTTCACTTGACTTTTTTTTTTCTGAGACAGGGTCTCACTGTGCAGTCCACACTGGGCTCAAACTCACAATTCTCGTGCATCAGCCTCCCAAGTGCTGGCATTACAGGTATGTGCCGTCATGCCCAGCTTTCATTTTGTTGAGCTGGTCATCTAAAAGTAGTTTGCTAGAAAAGCCACTTAGAGAATCTGCACACTAATCAGTAGGAACAGCAACACGTATGATTGCTGGAGTGTTCACAGACACTATGACACATGCTTTGGTACTGCGGATCTCATTTCATCATTTTGGATTAATGAGAACTTCTGATGCCACTATTAAGAAATGAACATCATAAAAGAGATGCTTCCTTCATCTGTGTTTTCTTGGCTTGTATGGCTTTAATAAACTCTTTCCTGAAAAGAAACATGCTCACTTTGAGGCAGCAAGTGTTGACTGGGTCGTCCTGCATCCTCACAGCCTGCACAAGCTCTGTGGAGCATGTACTGAAGGCCTCCTTCTGCTCTTTCTTTGCCCTTCATTCTTCCCCCAAACCCATGACCTCACACTAGTTTGAGGAAGCCCATGATGAGCTTTGGCCCATGTCCTCCCCAAAGCGGCCTTCTCTTCTACTTCCAGTCCACTCTACCACAATGACAGGTAGAACCCACATCTCCCTTTTCTCTTTTGAGGAAGATGTGCTCTGCACTGCTTGGGAGGAATCACTTGTTAATTTGCAGTTACTGCATGCTTATTCCCATTTAGCCGTCTGTCTTGAAATGTGCCCCTGACTTGTTTTAATCAGGTGTGCAGGACGCGCAGGCACAGAGTTGTCTGTCATGAATAGGTCCCTAGAAACAGCAGGCACAGCATGTGACATAGGCCACAAGCACCAGGACTGATCATCGGAAGCAGAAAAGAGAGGGGAAATGGGGGGACTTTATTGTGTGTTTTGAGGGTAGGAGTGGGCATACCAGAGGAGGCAGGATTGCAAGTTTGAGGCCAGCGTCATTGACTTAGTGACTTAGTGAGACCCTGACTCAAAAACAGAAAAAGGGCTGGGGATGTAGTTTGGTGTGAAGACGATGGATTCATCTCCAGTCTCCCCCCACCCCCATATTGGTTGGTCTGGGTTATTTCAATGGGCTCTAGAGCCTGGAGGGGGATCCCTAACTGTCTGGTACCTGGCCCTGGGGTCCCCGGGGAGGAGGTGACTTGTGAGAGTTTAGTAAAGGATGAGGGGAGGCTATGGCCTCTTGATTGTTCTGTTTGCATATGAAAGGTATGTTAAAGACAAGCAGTTTCCTAGCTCTAAGAACTGGCAAGAGGTGGAGGGTTACTTTCTCTCTGGTCAACAAGGCCCAGGTGCCAGAAAATAAGAATACAGAAAAGTAGATACAGTCAATATACCATCCTTTGAAATATTTACTCAAGGGCCAGGGATTTAGCTCAGTGGTTCCACCGCCTGCCACACAAGCACAAGGTCCTGAGTTCAATCTTCGCTACCAAAAAAAATAAAAATAAAATATTTACCCAAGAAGCCAGGTGTGGTGGTGCACACCTGTAATCCCAGCATTCTGGGAGGCTGAGGCAGGAGGATGACAAGTTCAATCCCAGCCTGAGCAATTTAGTGACTTAGGGAGACCCTGTCTAAAAAAAAAGCAAAGATACAGCTCAGTGTGAAGGCCCAGGGTTTGACCTCTCATATTGCAAAGAAAAATGTAAAAAGAAAGAAGAAAGGAACTTTAGCTAAGAGACAGTAGACATATTTTTGGGGCCAGCTGTCGGCCTGCCTTGGCAATTCTAAACCCTGTCCATGACACGGGACAGGTCCTCCGTGTTGAGTGGTGAATGAGTGCCCCACACGTGTGGTAAACGCGTGGAGATGTGCCCCAAACAGGGAGATGTGCTCTGCCCTCAAGGAGAATATAGTCTGGTCTGAGAAAGAGATGCAGAAATATATTTATTGTAACGTGATAGGTGCCATAAAGAAAACTTACGATCATCTCCAAACTTACTCTTCCTAGGATCCCTGCTACTACGGAACACAGTCTACCTGGCTGCCTAGGCCAGAGTTAAATTATCCTCTCTCCTCACTGTCTCTGCTTCCCTCAGCCACCGGGTCTACTCACTCCGACTACCGGGTCTACTCAGTCCCTGGCCGTGGGTCCCTTCTTCCCATCTCACTGGCTGCTTTGACAGCCAGGGCCCGGCCCCTCGCTGCCCCGCCCGCCTCTGGGGTCGTCCCGGGCAGGGCCCCCACCCCTCTCATCTTTGGTTGTACGGCAGAGCCCCGGGTGTTAATTCTGAGCAGCTGTGCTCCAGCGCTGGTGGGCATCTGGGAGGGGAACGCCTGACAGGGTAAGGCTAGAGCCCTCCTAGGGGCTGAACCTCCCAGAGAGTCCCTTTCCAAATGCTCTCTTATCCCTAGAACCACTGTCTCTGGAAGGGGTCTGGAGCCAGCACATTTTGAGATAGTCGGTTTGTCTCAGGCCTCCTGGCTTCTCTGCTGTGGGTCTTCTCATTCCCCCAGAGCTTTCTGAAGGGCACTGGTGTGAGGTGACTGCTGTCAGCTCCTCTGGATAACTCATTCACATTCCTGCAACTTAAAGGTCACTCTGCCCTTCAATATTTGGACTAGAAAAGAGCCTAAGAAAGGAGGACACAATGCATAGTAAAGGAAGGACATTCTAATGGGCATGGCAAGTTGAGAACCTGCTGATGCATAGTGTGTGTTCCCAGGCAGAGGTATGGAGGACAAACTGAGGCAGGACATCGCCCTGGAAGGAGATCTGGCCACAAGAAGCCCCAGTTCCAGCTCCATTGCTTATGTCTGGAGGTTCTCATTTGAGCCCTGGAGTCTGCAAGGAAGATGTTTTGGTGTGCTTCGGTAGCTCTAACGAGGTACCAGGGTTGGCACAGGTTCACAGAAACTTCTTTACCTGCATTTCCAGAGGTTAGAAGTGCAAACCCAAGCTGTCAGCAGGTTTGGTCTCTCCGTGGCTTGTGGATGGATACCTTCCCATCCATGTATTGGTCAACATTTTGTCAGACTCACATCAAGAGCCTAAAGGAGAAATGGTTTCTTTTGGCTCATAGTTTCAAGGTTTCAGCCCATGATCAGGTGGTTTGTTGCTGTGGGCCTGAGGTGAAGTGTAATGTCACAGAAGAAGGGTATGGCGGAGCAAGGCTGCTGGCCTCAGGGCAGCCAGGAGGCAGAGAGGGAAGCGAGCCAGGACAGAAGGGGCCAGATGCAGTCAGTCCTCGAGGTCATGCACCCATGACCTACTCCCTTCAACCAGGCCACACCTCCTGTTTCCTTCACCTCCCAGTAATGCCATCTAATTATGATCTCTTCGGTGGATTAATCCGCTGATGAATCTAGAGCCCAGCCAGCTTTTGAAAATCCCACCTCTGAACAGCTGAGATTTTAGGGAGCATTTTATATCTAAGCCACATCATCATGTCCTCACATAGTCTTTTCCCTATGTGTCTCTGTGACCAAATTTCCCCTTGTAAGGAGCCCAGTCCGATGGATGAGGGCATACCCTAACATCTTATTTTAACGAAATCACCTCTTTACAGGTCCTATCTCCAAATACAAATCACATTTGGAGGTACTAGGAAGATAGAGTTTCAAAAAATGAAAATTTGGGGGTATGTGTGTGCATACAATTTAGTTTGTAACTGAAGGATAACATGGTGATGGAAAGGCTTTAGAATTAGTTCTTTAAAATGTTCAGATGTCCAAGAATTTATAAGTGGTGTCTATTCAATAAAAAATTGAATCACTGGATTCCATTGTATGAACTAGGGACAACTTTACTAGCAGGAAATAGGGTGCTGTATTAAGTCCACAATTCCAGGGAGCAAAATGCACACAAGGAAGGTGGAAACTGTTGAAGTAAGCAGACTAGTGATTTTGAGTTTTTGCTACAATATTTGCTTCCTTGTACAATTATCTTTTCATCCTCTGCACTTGCTGACAAAATAATAGCAGGTGCCACTGTTTTTTAAACTTTCTGAAAGAAACCTTGAAACTGACAAAATTCCTTGTATTAAAAAAACTCTATATACTTGGGGAAACTCACTGTTACTCAGTTTTAGCAGTGGGAAACATCACCAATATTCCAAAGGAACATACTTTGAGAACCACTGGGAAGCAACATCTCTTATGTGTCTTATGTAATTAGTCAAGAGATGTAGGGGTCATGTAATCCTTTGTATGACCACTGAAAAAAGGAAGATTTGAATAAATCATTTACAGCCTGGCTTTTTCATCTGTTTTCTTAATTTACTCACTTATTCAACAAAATTGACTGACTGCCTTCCAAATGCATAACACTTTGTAACACACTACCAATTTAAAAAATGAATGAAATTCTGTTTCTGCCTTAAGGCCTTGATTTATCAATTAAGAATTTAGGTTGCAGACCAGAGTCCATTCCAACTGGTTTAAGCAGAGAAGTGATTAATTAAGTTCCATCAGAGGAAGAAATAGCTTGGAAGCAAAGCAGCAGCCCAGCCAATGTACCTCTCTGAGAGAAACTTTCTGCTCCCATTGGTGCATGGGCAGCAATGCTTGATGTGGAGCACAACAGACGAAGATGTCTTAGTCTGTTTTCTGTTACGATTAACAGAACACCTTAGAATGGGTAATTTATACAATTCTTTTTTTTTTCTCTTTTGGTACCAGGGATCAAACTCAGGACCTTGCACTTACAAGGCAGGTGTGGCACCACTGAGGTAAATACCCAGCCCTAGAATGGGTAATTTAGAAAGAAATACTCATATTGATTCATCATTCCAGAAGTTTAAGAGCATGGCACCTATGTTAACTTTTGTTCACTGTGACAAAATACCTGAAAAAATCAGCTTAGAAAAAGAAAGATTTACTTTGGCTTGTGGTTTCAGAGGTTTCAGTCCATGGTCATATGGCTCTGTGGTGAAGCAGAACATCGTGGTGGGGAGCATGTGGTGGAACAAACCTGCTCACCTCATAGAAGCCAAGAGGTGGGGGGAGAGGGAGCGGGGAGGAGAGGCGAGAATAGGAGAGGGAGAAGGGAAAGGGGGGGGGATATGCAAAGGTGCCATGGAGAAATATACCCTTCAAAGGCATGCCCCCAGTGACCTACTTCCTCCAACTAGGCCCCACCTTCTAAAATTTTCACTGCCCCCTAATAGTGCTACCAGATGGGGACTAAGCCTTCAACACATGAGCCTTTGGGGGACACTCTAGATCCAAACTATTACAGTGCCAGCATTGTCTTTGTTCTAGTGAGACTCTCATGCTGCTTCAACTCATGACAGAAGCAGAAAGCAAGTAAGTATATGGAAAGAGAGGTCTTGAGGTCAGATGATAAGAGAGTAAGCAAGGGATACAGGAGGCTGAACTCACTTTTTATCAACCCACTCCTGCAGTAACTAATCCAATCCTATGAAAGGCGAACTTGCTCATTCCCCCAAGATGGCATTAATCTACTCATGAGGGCTCTGCCCCTATGGCCCAAGCACCTTCCACTAGGGTTCACCTCCCCACACTGCCACACTGATGAGCTTCAATGTGAGTTTTGGTGGAGACAGATTATATTCAAACTATAGCAAAGATCCTCTGCTACTGTTGTCTCTCTGAAAGTTGGATATCTGTAGCCACCTTTGCCAAAATGGCTTCCACACTACTTCATGCCTCTCACTTCTGATTGGCAGAGCCCAGGTCACATGACTATACCAGGAAAGGTGAGAAAGCAAGTCTGAATTCTGCCCTAAAGATGTATGGGACCATGAGATGCAAAATTCTGCAAATAGAGTGTTAAATGCATTGGGTAGCAAGAAAAAAAAGCATAGCAGGTGTCCATTCTAAACTGTCAATCTAATGGAGAAAATGGATATATATTCTAAATATCCCAACCTAACAGGAATAGGGCTATAACTGAGACATGATGGGGACCAGAGAAAGAGTTGCTAACAGCCTTGGATGATCAGAGAAGTCTTCCTGAAGGAAGGTGATAGAGTTCATTTTGGTGTCGGGGATCAAACTTTGGACCTTGCGCTTGTGAGGCAGGCAGCGGAACCTGACAGAGTTCATTTTGATGGATGAAGCAAACAGGGGGCAGCGTGGAGCTAAATCAGAGTGTGGCCCTCTCTGTCTGACTGTACAAGGCCTCCGAGGTAGGTGTACCAGGTTAGAAAAATGGGAACTGATGAAGCAAGAAGAAAAGGATGATTGGAATCTGAATGCTTTAGTGGGGGCCCACATGAGAGCTACCTGGAATGTACTCAGGGCATTCTGCACAGGGCTATCTGCATAATTGTCTTGGCTTGTATCTTTTTCCCTCCCGATTCTGCTCTCTTCAGATGTCCTGATAGATTATGGCTCCCATTAGGAAATTGTGCTTTTTCAGAAGGGTTTGTTTTTTAAATACAAGGCCTGACCCCAAAGGAATACCTCCTTTTTTTCCCTAAAGTTATGAAAGTAATAATGAAAGAAAAGTATGAAGTGGAAAGTACAAATCCTTCTGTAACTAGCATTTATATACTATTTTTTTAAAAAGGCTTCAAATGCAATCAAATTATGCCTGCCATTTTGTAACATTTTTCCGCTCTTTCTACCTTAGATCCCTTAAAAAGTAAGTCTTTGTAGCAGTGCTTTGAAGTTGTATTTGGTCAATAAATATTTATTAATAATGAAGCTAAGGATGAGGATATTTTTAAGCCTGAGCTTGGCTTAGAGAGTTGGAATACAGGGCCCTATTTTGCCCTAAATCTGTTAATTTTCTAGATTTCTTCATCTTGGCAAATGCCCTCACTTAGTAGTAGCCTTAATTCAGAAACATAGCTAGCAGCCTTCATTCTTCCCTCTCACCCACAGAGCAGCCATTGGGCAGCTCTCTCTTCACATTCATCTTGAACTTGTCTCATCCCCTCCAGGTGTATTGCTGCTGTGCTTATGCAGAGCACCTTCACCCTGGTCCAAACGAACCCCATTATTGGTCTTCTTGGGACCATTCCTTTCACTGTGCCAAATGAAATTTCAAAACAGAAGCATCTCTGTTGCATAAAACTTCCCAGTGCTGTTCTCCCATTGCTCTTAGACAAAACTGGAGGCCTCGCATGAGGCAGTCATCACCGCATTGCATAATGGGCCCCTCCCTTGTGACACTGGCCAGCCGGAGGCCATGGCGGCCTCCTGGGATGCTTGCATGGACAGCCCAGCCCAAGGCATAAACCCTCCCATTCTCTCCCCATTCACCTCCCATTCCATTCTCTCTCCTCCCATTCACCTCTCCATTCTCCATAGCTGATTTCTTCTTAGCTTTTAGGTCTCAGTTTAAATGTTATTTCCTCCAGGAGCATCCCCTTCATCTTTTATCTACATAGTGCTCCACCCTCCCCCAAGCTGGTATTTTGTTGTTTTTGTTGCAGTTCCCAGTTTATTTCTCTTCTGGCACTTAACATGATAATGTCTATTTTTTATGTACTTATTATGTGTCTCTCCTCAAATCTAAGTCTTGAGGGAGTGGAGATCTTATCAGCCTTGTTTGTCCTATACTCACTGCGTGTAGCCCAGAAATGCTCAGTGAATCTTTCATGAAGGAGAAAGCCATTTAGGACCTCAAAGCCCTCTGCCAGACCTCTCTGCTCCCCTCTGAGGAGTGCTTTCTCTACCTGGGGAGGTTGCCACCATCCTCAGACTTATCACTGGCGGCCCCCTCCCTGCAACAGGGGATCCTCAGGCTGAGCTTCTTCTACACATCCACTCTCAGCCGTGGCACCCAAATATGGGGTAACCCACATTTCATTCTGCTGTGTCTCAGTAAATTCAGCCTGACTCACAGGTTTCTTCCTCCAGCTGTCTAGGTCTCCACTCGCTGCTGCTGCTGCTGCTTGAGTAGTAAACGAAAACGATAAAGCAGCTCTCCTGGGCCTTCCCTATAGATATGCAATGGAGTGGAAAGAGCACTGAACTTGGAGGCCAGAATGCAGCATTAGAACCCTGCTTCCTCCCCTGAGCTGTGTAACTTTAGGAAAGCACTCTGTCCTGAGCCTCCTTTTCCTCCTCTATAGAATGTGGTCTATGGCATTCTGGGTTATCTTACAGGGCTGATGTTTGTGCCTGCCTGTGGCTAACTGTGAGTGTGTTGTAGTAGCATCTTACCCAGCATGCTGTAGTTTTATTTGGAAAAAGGAAGTGGAGATGAGAAAACCAGGTTAAAAAAAAGTTGCCAGGACAGTTTTTTCCTCCTCTGCAGACCAGAAGACTGGGGCTCTGTGGGGCAGGCCCAGGCCTGGGGCTGAGGGCAGGAAACCATCCTGTAGGAAGCTTTGCCTTGAGAAGTCCACTGTGGTGTGGAGCACCAACTTGGCCCAGAAAGATCTGCCATTCAGATAGTAAAGAGCCCAGGGAGAGCTACCTCAGAGGACAGGCGCTGACTTGCTGTCTGCTTATCTTGTAAGATGTCTTTGGACCCCTTTGAGAGCACAGTTGGCTGAAATTCTCATTTCCTTTAGTACTGTCTCCCACTGCACAACTGCAAGCCTGTGTGCAATGAAGCTGAACTGTTGTTTTAAGATCAGTGAGGAAATGGTAACTTATTATCTATGGATCAAAGAAATCTAAGGCACTCTCTCTGCCTCTAAGGCAGGAGTTTTCAATCTTAGCCCTAGTGACCTTTCCGGCAGGATAATTCTTTGTTGTGGGGGCAGGGGACTTTCCTGTGCATTGTAGGAAGTTTGGCAGCATCTTTTGGCCTTGACCCACAAGATGCCAATAACACAACAGACCTCCCTTCCCTGCTACCCTTCTGAGATACACACTCACACACACACACACTGAATAATGTCCTCAGAGATTACTAGATGTCTCCTGGGAGCAAACACACACACACACACACACACACACACACACACACACACCCCTACCTTTTGAGAAAAATGCCTAAGGGAAATAATAAATAGGTTAAATATAAAGAATGCAGAGAAGAACAGGGAAAGTGGGCTATCTTAAGTGGGATACCCTCATGCAAATCACCTGACTGCTCAGATGCTGAGGAGTTCTTGTTTGGACACTCCTCCCGTGGGGCAAAGATTACCATGACTGCCCTGATATGATACTTCTTCACAGCATTATCAGGCCTGGGAAAATTCAGAGATTTACATATCTCTTGGCCACAGATTAGTTTGGTTTAACAAATACAGTGTCTATGAAATTGGACTTCATTTATAAGACCTTTATAGTAGAGTTGTTGGAGGAATTGAGACAGAATATGCGGTATACTTGACCTCTAATTGATGGCTATTTTTATGAATTATGACTGATTCATTTCTATATCCTGTAGTATTTATATTGTAGTGATTATGCAGAGTACCTATTCCATGGTCTACTCATATATCTCATTTGATGTGGTATATCTCATTTATATATAAATACATAATATATGTTGTATAGTAATGTATAGTATTATATATTTATACATCTCACTTGATGTTCATAATCAACCTGCAAAATAGGCAGATGACACCAATCTTCCAGATGGAAAAGTGGGGTTCGGAAAGGTTTAGCACTTACTCAGGTCACACAGCATGTACAGGGTGGGCATGATCTTTGAACTTATCTCTGGGCCTTCAGGAGCTGCTTTTTGCACTATGTGTTTTTTAACATTTTAAAAATCTTATTAGTACACTTCTGCAGTACATAATGTCTACATTCCCTATGTGGACTTGGTGCATGTATACTACACATCTCCATTCCTTTTCCATCTGCTTCCCCTCTCCCCTTCCCACCCTTTCACTTCTTCGTCCCCTTCCCACTTGAGAAAGATCCATCTCCCTACTTTTTATTGTTTTTATTTTGCTCTTTATTTATAATTTGGGTTTCTCATGTAAGAGAGACCATGTGATATTTCAGCTTGTGTGCATGACTTATTCTACTTAACATTATGGTTTCAAGGTACATCTATTTTCCTACAAATGATGCAACTTTATTTTTCTATATGGCAGAATAGCACTCCATGGTAGGTAAATACCACATTTTCTTTATTCATTTATCTGCTGATGGACATACAGGCCATTTCCAGGATTTAGCTATTATGAATTATGCTGCTATAAACATGGGTATCCATGTATCACTGTAACTCTTTCAGGAAGATACCTAGAAGTGGAATGGCTAGATTAAATAGAATTTCCAGTTTTAGTTTTTTGAGGAATCTCCATATTGATTTCCATAGTGGTTGTACTAGTTTACATCCGCGCCAACAATGTAGAAGGGTTCCTTTTCCCCCGCAACTTCACTAGCATTTGTTATAATTTTATTCCTTAATGATGCCCATTCTTTCTGGGGTAAAATGGAATCTCAATGTTGTTTTAATTTGCATTTGTCTAATGGCTAGTGATTTTGAGCCTTTCTTCATGTATTTATTGACCATTTGTACTTCTATATTTCTTCATTTCACTTGCCCATTTTTTGACTGGGTATTGGGGCATCTAATTTTTTGAGTTCTTCATATATTCTAAATATTAGTCCTCTGAGGAATAGCTGGCAAAAGAATTTTCTCATTCTGTCCCCAGCTCTTTCCATCCCTCTGCCAACTTAACACAATTTCTTTCACCTGAGGGTTCTTTTCAAAAAATAGATGTATCTGTTTTTAATACACATGGCTTCACCCAAAGAGATTCTAGACTCCAAGAGGGCAAGTGTGCAGTTTATAACCCTTTGCACCTCAAGTGTCATACTGAGAGTTGATGCTTAATAGCTGTGTGATGTTTGATTTTCTCTGCCTGCTATGTACTTCTGGCAAAGGTCTTAGTGTTTGAGGAGGAGTGAAAACTCTTCATACCTCTTAAGGACTGGAAATTCTATCTTACAGCTCAGCTCTGCGGATGAATTATTTTTTGTAGCCCTCTAATTTTAAGCCCCACAGGAGTGGCTGTCTTGAGAGGTGCTTGAGGCAGTACAGGCACTCTGTGCTCTGATCCCTCCTCTGTTTGCATCAGCACGTGATTCCACCGTGAAATGCATCTCTTGTGAGCTGGGCTGTAGAAAGGGTCAGCTCTCTGCTTCACTGTAACAACAGTTCAGCCAAGCAAGAAATATCTGCTCCAAGAAACCCAGCATCAGTTGCTGTGTGAGTGCATGCATGTGTGTATGTGTATACGCACATGTGTGTTAGCATAAGAAAGGGAATGGGGTGTGGGAGAACTCTCTACCTGGCGAATGGGGTCCTCTACAACCACACACCTAGAAGACCAGCATTTTGACAGGGGTCCTGAAATGAGTCTGAAATGAGAAAGTCATCAGCTGTGCCTTGGGGTGGGCCCTGAAATTGACACTTGAAAACATGTTAAAACACTTGATGTGGGCCTGTGGGTTTAGCTCAGTGGTAGAACACTTGTCTATCAAGCACGGCTCTAGGTTCGGTCCTCAGCACCAAAAAATTTAAAAAACCAAAAACCAAAACCAAAAAAAAAGAAAGAAAAAGGTAAAATGTATTGATGTATTCTTGTTTTAAAACGGGAAAGAACCTTTGAGGAAAATGATGAAGAGGAGGGTGTTCGGGTGATAGATAGCTCCCGTGACCAAGCAATTGCTGAGTCTGCCTAAGTGGAGTGTTTGAGTATGTGACCTTCAAATACAGCTGTGTCTTTTCAGGGTCATGTGCATCATTATCGGCCTAAAGTGAATTCCTTTGCCTTATTTCCAGTTTAAGGAAAAATATTTCTCCTGACTGTTCAAGAACCTGTGTCACTTGGCCTTTTGACTTGCAAGTGGTTGATTATGTCTCTTTCTCCTCTACTCAGGCTGGTATTCAGAGGCTCAAGAGCCTTTCTAGGATGGTTACTGTTTTTGTTGATGTTGTTTTGCTTTGTTTTAAATTTCTAAACCCAGAAAAGAGTTATGGAGACCCAGAAAGATAGGGCTACCAGATTTCCTGGGCAACCCGGGTCCCCAGGGCAGCACAGAGCCTTCCCACTCAGTATTCATTTTATTTATTTATTTTTATTAAGGTTAAGTCAACCATTTAAAAGTATGGTAAGTCCCTAACTTAACGAACATTTGAGTTGTGAACGTTCACAGATATGAATGGACCTCGCATTACAAACATTTGTAGATGAGAACAAATCGTGGAAGTAGCTCACGTGTCTGCTGGATATTGTCACAGCAGTGCTGCTGTGTGCTTACTGTGCAGTGTGGTAGTGTGCAGTAGTACAGTGCTGAGTCAGAGCCCGGGATGTCCAGAAGCAAGAGGAAAAGCAGTGGTGATGTGGAGGGGACTGCTAGGAAACACAAAGAAGTATACACCATTTCTTTGTGTCAAAGGTGTGTAAGACTCACTTTATTAGATTTACAAACAAATCTGACTTACGAACATTCTCCCAGAATGGAACTTGGTCATAAGTCAGGGGCTTACTGTGTACACTTCAGTGGCTTTTACTGCAATCGCAATGTTGTGAAACTCCCACCTCAATCTGGGTCCAGAACATCCCCAGTGGAGATTTTCTGCCCATTAAGCAGTTAACTGCCTATCTGCTGCCCTCCCAAGCCCCTGGCAGCCACTGATCTGCTGACTCTGTAGATTTAAGTATTCTAGCTAGTTCATATAAATGGAACCATAATGTGACCTTTTTGTTGTGTCTGACTTCTTTCCTTAGCATAAGGCTTTCATCTATTTTGCAGTATTTATCAGACTTTTATTCCTGTATATGGCTGAATAATATTCCATCTTATATGGATATACCACATTTTTATCCATTTGTTTGTGGATAGACATTTGAGTTGTTCCACATTTTATCTATTATGAATAGTGCTGCAATGAACATTCATGTACAAGTATTCATTTGAACACCTATTTTTAGTTCTTTGGGGTATAGACTTAAGAGTGGAATTGCTCAGTCATATGGTAGTTTAACTTTTAGAGGAATCAGCATTGGTTTCAATGGTTTAACTCCTGGTTAGCTGTTAGGACCAACTAGGACTTTGCCAGAATCATGAAATCTGAGTGTTGGAAATAACCTTTCGGCTCCTTGCCTGTCAAACCTTAGAGAAGCTCCTCCATCCTTTTCATGCACAGATCTACTCCCTAAGGATGGCCTTTCTATTTATGGACAGTCCTACCTGATAGCTTTTGCTAGTTCTGCCCTATAGAGAAGTTTCTACCTAGGATCCGTAGACTCCTAGGGGTTTCTCCACAGATGAGCTTCAGCATAGAGAAGTGAAGGAAGAGTTTGTCATTTTTATCATTTGTTAAGGAAGACCCTAAACCACATTCTGGAGTGCCTCAAAGATGTTATACGTGAGCCTTGGAAGGTTTGTTTGTTGGCAGACTATTGCTTGATTGACAGCTGCCGCCTCCTCACCTCTGCCATCCAGAGGCAAAGACTAGCAAAGGATGATGTTTTCCCAAATGCCCACCTGTCCGATGGTGGAGCAGAGGCTGGGAGGCAAAAATCACATCAAGTCCCTTACACAGGCCTCACTGCCTATGACCTTAGCCACCTGTGGTTTACTGCAGATCCTGAAAGAATTTGCTATCTAGTGACTGTTTCACTTGAAGAGAAGGACATTTCTGAGAGCGCTGAGAAAGTCCTTGAAAGTTTTACAATTTTTGATATTGATAGGGTGGAGAAAAATCAGGAGAAACTATTTTTTGAAACTATTTACTGAAGCATAATATACATACAGAAGAGTGCATAATCACAAAATAATATGTGCCTTATAATTTATTTTATGTGAAATATAATAACTGGCTGAACTTATGGTGTTGGAAATTAGGATATTGATTACTTTCAGATAGGTAGCACCTGGGAGGGAGTGAGCAGGCTCTCCTGGTAATGACATTCATTCTTCATTAGGAACAACTCTTTCTGACTTAACAGAATTTCACATTTAATTATTATTCATCAAGCTGAAGAAAGAAGTCCTGGGGTCAAATATGGTTCGGCCAGCAAGGCACTGTGTTCTGGTTATCTTTGGTTTCTGTCTCCCTGGCATCCTGGGTCCATGTACTCTGGGGAGTCTGGTGCATCCTCTGTCCCCAAACGTGGGTGTGCAGTCAGGGACTGGTTAAGTGATGGATCTGTGACTCCAGGCAGACCAGGAATCCACCCAGAGACTTTTTCTAAGCTGGGGTAGGAGAGAAGCTTTGGCTACTGATGACTGTCTTTGCTACCATGTGCAGAGTGCCAACTGGGAATGAAGCCAGAACTAAAGACAGAAAATTTGTGATTCCTGGTGACAGGGTATGTGAATCCAGCTGTGCTGAAAGCTATCTCCACTCCTGTAATGTAGGAAGAAACAAATTTGTTTGTGCTTACTATTCATAACACAGAACACTTCTATGACCAAGTGTGAGTTTCCTCATTCACATGTATGCTCCAGTGACATTGGCTGGATGTCTTACAATTTAATTCAATTCTGATACCATCTGCCTAGAGTCAGCATTAGACTCACAGGTTGAGTGTTCAGTTGCACAAGACTGCCACCATTTCAGATGCCAATCACAAGTCTGTTTTTTCACCTGTACTTCTGACTCTGTAGCTATAAAACTGGGGTTCCTGCAATCTCTTCCTTGGATTCAATAATTCGCTAGACTGGCTCACAGAACTCAGGGAAAGATTTGCTTATGCTTACCAGTTCATTTTATAATACAAGATGTTGAAGGATACAGACGAACAGCCAGACAAAGAGATGCACAGGACAATGTGGGGGGAAGTGCTACACAGATTTTGATGTTGTTCCAAGTCTATGATGCAGGGTATCAGCGTCAGAAGCGTATAGCTTGGTGGGAGCTCACTAGCCTGCTGGAAATAACCAAGAAGAGGCCAATAATGACTTTCCATTACCCATTTTATGTAAACTCTGTATTTAAAAAGATTTCAAGTTGTAAAGTATACCAAAGAGTTCCAAGGTGACAGTCTTAAAGTCTTAAGAGTAAATTGTTGAGCTGTCTACTCTGGGCAGGGAGAGTTGTACAGTAAATTAAAATTATCTAAAATGGAAATGATTCTAACAGTAAATTGTGTTTCACTGTATGACTTTTCAGTTAATAGACTAGATGGGAAATATTCTTCAATAAAATATTTAGTGATTTATCATAAGTTTATAAGTAAACACAAGAGAATATCATTAAATTAATCAGTAACCATCTTTGCTTTTTGCTTGTCTTTTTGTCACGGCTCATGTTCTGCTTGGAAAGTACTACAGTATTGCATGAGCACCAGTTCTAGTGCTTAGTTCAAGTAGCTATTCAGTAAATACCTGTTGACCTGACCTAGTTTGATGCAGGATTTTACCCTGAATCCCACAAATTACCAGCACCCATGTAACCTCATTTCAATTTAATTGTTCAATCTCTCTAACTCATTTGCCTACCTTGGTGTGAACAATGACGATGTAACAAAGAAAAGGCTTCTACAAGAGCCACGGAAGGCCAGGTGTGGCGATGCATGTCTATAATCCCGGTATTTAGGAAGGCTGAGGCAGGAGGATTGCAAGCTCAAGTTCTATTTGGGTGACTCAGTGAGACCCCATTTTAAAATAAAATATTTTAAAAATGTAAGGGGCTGGTGAGAACATCTCTGGATTCAATCCCCTATACCTCCCAAAATCCACAGGAAAAGATGTTTTAGATCTTGAAAATGCTTTGAGGATAGAACCACATATTCCTACATGACTGAAAAAAAGCTTAAAGAGAGTCCCTAATTCAATCACCTTGTTTTACAAGGGAAGTGAGTTGCTCAACCAGGGTCAGAGTCAGGCTGGACCCAGATCTGCGGTGCTATCAAGTGGGAGCAATGTCCACTGAACCCTTAGAGCTGGGATAGACTCAGCCATCATGCAGGATGTCAGGTCAGTCTTTCTTGTTGCAATGGGGAGTCTAGAACCAAGGAAAGTCCTGCTGCTGCCCAAGTCCATCCTAGTGCACGCCCTTTGCATATCTTCATATCTTCCAGGAGATGCTAAGTGGGGACTGGAATAGCCACAGGACATTCAATAATTTCATTTTTAGCTACTGTTCTGAAGAATTCCTCCTTCCCTTTCTTGTGTGGCTTACAGGAATGGCTAAAATAGTGCAGATGGAACTCTTTGAGTTTCATCTCTTTTCTTTCCCTTCCTCTAGTGGGGAGGCTAGAAAGCAGTGATATCCAAAAGAAAAGTGTGCCAATAATTTACAGCTGGATAAATCTACTTTTGAGCTGTGCTATGACCATGAGAATTAAAATTAGCACATGCTCAGGGCTCTTTATAGACCAGGTGTTCTGCTTAGTGCTTTACGTGGATTCTTTCATTTAATTCTTACAAAACCCATAGGAGGCAGACATTGCTGTTGACCCACTTCTCTCATGAGGAAACTGAGGCTCAGAGAGGTTGCATACATTTCTTTGGGTCACCCAAGGCTAAAAGAACAAGTTTCAGTCACTAAGGAAGATAGAAATCCTGAAGAGCAGCAGTGAAAATTACATTTTTGGAATGTTGCAGAGATTGCAAGCTATGAAATCCACACTGTATTTGGATCATGCGATTTTTTTCCCAGAAACATTTCATTCCAGGTAGCTGAGAAAATGGTAGTCCATCTCAGCACAGATGGAGTTTGCAGCTGTACCCTCAGACTTTCTCATGTCTGCAGGGTCTGATAGCAGAAATTCTTTACCTGCAATAAGTGAAAAACCTTGCTCAGTCTGGGCACAGGTGCGCCCTTGTTTGGCTGACCATTTGTGTGTTTGGGGAATGTGTGCTGGGTTTGTCAGTGCAAAGAGCACGGGGCCTCTGTGTGGCTTCTGAAGGCTGCCGTCAGATTCCTGGGGAGAGAATGACACTGTAGCATCAGTTCTCCTTACTGTCTGGTTCTGCACTTTCTAAAAATATTCCTGACAAACAGCTAATGGGCATTTTGGCCACACACCTCTAAACCACTGCTGCCATTTCAGATGGAACGCTTTTCCTTCAGGCCTGCTTGTCTTGATTTATACTATTGGGATAAATTCAGCCGTTTCATGGAACTTCACAACAACCTACTCACCAGAGGCTCTTTAAAAACAATAAAGTGCATTTTTGCATCTTTTAGCAGCATTGCATGTTTACTTGCTAGTCAAAACTGAAATGAAATGAAAAGAAAGCTTTGTTGGGAAGCACACATCTGCAGTCACTGAGTGAGTATTGTTCAGTGAGACACAAAGGAGGGGAGCCCCATCCCTTCAGAAGAACAGTTGATTCTGAGGTTAAGAGAGAATAAGGGACATTGTTTTAAAAAATTATACTATTTTAGTGTAAATGCTACAACCTTTTTGGACAGTGAGTTTGCAGTATATGCAAAGAAGCTCAAACTGCATGGCCTGTCACTCACTGATTCCGTTTCTATAAATACCTTTTGAAGAACCAATTGAAAATAAAGACAATTTTATATTCATCAGAGCATCTTCTATAATAGTGAAAAAATGGACCATAAACTAAATTCCCAGCAATAGATTTAATAAAATAAATATGTGGTTCCATGTGTTGTAGTATTATAAAGTTCTTAAAATGTTAGTCTTTGAAGAATTACAATGATATAATAAAATGTTTAAGATAAAAGAAAAAATCCAAGCTTAAAATTGCATATATAGTATTGTCTCAGTTGAGTGCAAAATACACACACACACACACACGTGCATACATGCACACACACTTCAGGAAAAGATTAAAGTAATCTAAAATTGTGGTTTTCTCTGCCTGGTGAGATGATGGTGACAATTTTCCTTATGTATTCCCTATTCCACCCCGGAAGGGGGGGTGCTGGTAATGAAAATTGACTTAGTTAAGAGACAAGATTGTTTTTTTTTTAAGGCTCCCCCCAGAATTTTCTTAGAGGTTGTATGTGGGCATTCATGGCTCCACAGTAAATTCAAATCCAGAGCTTGTATGGTTAGAGTAGGTGTGAATTTTATTTAGATTGTTGCTGACTCACACACAGAGACTCCTGAAGTTAGAATCCAGACTTCCACCCCAGCTTCCTTCTCTTGCTAGCTGAGAGCCTTGGAGAAAGCCTTGGGTGGTCTGAGTTCACTTCATTGCCAAGTCTGTTAGAAGAGGAATGGACCCACCAGTGCCAGTTCTGGGTGAATGCAAGAAGCAGACAAGTGCGTGTGCCTCTGCTTCCATTTGGGGGCTTGCTCTTCCCTCATAGTGCTCCCCACTTTACTACCATTCTCTTACTGTCTGCACCCCTAACCTGAGGATCACTCCTCAGTGGCAAGGATCTGGTTCATTCCTTCAAACACACATTTATACATACTAGGTGCACTGACTGTGTATTTAATGTATTGACAAGGTACAGTGAATACTTGCTCCACGACCCTGCCTCGAGATGACTAGGTATTCATAGGAAAAACCAAAGTCAAAAGGCAGCTCTTCCTCCAGCCAACTGCAGAGTGAGGGAGCGGGAAGGGCTCTGACCAATGTGGTAGGGCTCAAGGGAGCCGGCTTTGTAGCTAAGGGCCAGGACTTTGAATCAAAATCCTCTACTTGTAACCTGGTGCGCTTGCAGAAAGTCACTTATTCTCCTTACGATGTCAGGGATTCTGCACCCAAACATCAGATACAGTAGCAGTTCCTCTGCAGGGTTATTGTGAAAAGTGAGACAACACATACGAAATGATCCTTGGCAAAGTATAAGGTGGGGGTTGCTTTGGAAGCCCGTGGGATGAGCTTTTGAAGATGGTTTTGTTGAGTTTTCAGAGACTGAATTTGTTGTCGATATTTGAAAAAAATCAAGGAATTTAACCTTTAAAAGTGTAGATATTTTAAGAGGATTTTTAAAAAACTCCCTTGGGTCCTTGCATTCCACCTGGCACCAGTTTGCTAAAGCCCAGTAGGGGCTGTTCGCTGTCAAGGAGGCCCAGGCCTTAGCACCTCCTCGGCCCCTGCACTTGTGCCCGTTCCAGGAGAGGGTAGTGGGGGAGGGCTGGGGCTGTGAACTTCCGACTCTGAGACCCTGCACTACATGCGCTGGGTGTGTGACTTCTCCCAACCTACTAAGCCTGCAAAGCCTTAACTTGCTCGAGCCTCTGTCGCCACAGTGGGGTAGCATCCATATCTTCTCAGCAGACTGAATGAAAAATGCATGTGATACACTCAGAATGGTGGCTGGCACACACAGCAGTTTGATTAGAGCTACCTGCTTGATCTCCAGGCGTTTGGCTTTCCACGTTCTGCTAGAACGGTGATGGCGAACCTTTTAGAGCTTTCGATGATACAAACAGCCCGAGTGCCATAGGTAAGTTTGCCGCCACTGTGCTAGATGTGAATCAAATGACAGCTATTGTTTCCATTTTCTGTCTATCCATCTATTCAGTCATTTCTCTGCCGTGTGTTATCTGGTAGTTCTGGGTGAAAAGAATTGCACTTCTAAATAAATTCAGACACCTTCACATATTCTTCCAGACTATCCAGTTCATCCTTCCCTTGAGAGGATGTTATATGAATAGCATTAATACTCTGTTCCCCTTGGTGGGTTCTACCTGCTGTGCATTCATTGATCTTGACCTACTCTGAATCCTTTTAGCATTGAGTCTATATAATGTATGTTCATATTTGATTATATCCTACTTGTTGGATGCATATGCTAGTTATTGCCTGACTTCTTTTCAATGGGTGTGAACTCTCATCTCGATGCCTAGCATATTGAAGATAATCAGTAAATTGTTCATGGAACAAATAGCCAAAGTTATTGCTAGAAAAAGCAATGGATGGCTCTTTTGAAGAAAGGTATGGGGTGTCCAGGTTCTTCCAGGACAAATCACTCCTAACAGGGATGTGCACCAAGGCTTCCTCTGATCATCTCTGCACTCTGAGAGGCTGGAAAGTGAGACGATGAAATAAATATTTCCAGACTTGGTTAATTGGCTCAGTTAACATCAGATGTGATTTTTCTGGCCCAGTCTTTCCATTTTTTCCTTTTATTTTTGCCTGTTTTACAGCTCTGATCATAACCAGCTGCATCCTGATGCAGTAACATGATTATTTGGGGCTGGTCTCCAAAGCCCATGGAACTGGTTTTGCCTAGAACTTTGAGATAGTTCCTTTCTAAAGAGTTTACTGGTGGCATTCTTTTCTTGCCACAGTTATGCCACGACAAATGGTCCTTTTGAGGGTTATGTCTTGGTTGATGTTTCAAGCTTGTTCTGATCTTTTTTCCATTTCTGTACCACACTGAAGTACCAAAAATTGATGAGTTCCTTGAGATTTGCCCAAGGATGTTAGTTTGGTTTCTTTCAAACCTAGGGTACTGGTCATTCATGTTTTCTGGTTGCTAGCAGGAGAGTCAAGAGACAGATCATTATTAGTTTATTTTTAGAAAAGATCCTGTTACAAATGTCCAAGAGAGGGCCAAGCTCACTTTCAAAAGAAGGGGACGAGTGGATAGCTTGCTTAAAGAGTACCTATTGATATCAATATCATTTGAATGAATTAATACAGTCTTTTTATTTTTGACATTTTTTTCTCTCCTTCTATACTATCTTGATGCTAATTTTGAAAAAAAAAGAAAAAAATTTCTCTTTTGTAATTTGAACAGAAAAGAATCTTACTGTAAAAACCCTATATTCTCTTTCTCTCTTTATTTTATATATAATTATTAAGGCTAAGGATATATTCAGATTTATTTCAGAAGGTTTAAGTGAATTTCCTGAAAAGCTTAGTAGTACTAGAAAGTTCTCCTGGTAGAGTACGAAGCTCCATGTTGAATGAAGTGCTGCATGGTGAGCCACTCTGCTGTTGGCTCTCTCTCCGCAAGGATAGTCCCACTTCCACATGGCAACAGCTCTAAAGGTCGCTGGAGAGAGGGGAGCACACATTTCCCTTGTCCCCACCTTCATAATTCAATTGAACAGAGACTGAAGGTTTTAGAGATGCCCACTTCCTTGTCTCATATGTCCCAGTGCCTTCTTTAATATTTGACTTTTAAGTAATATTTTTCATTGTAATAAAGAATTTCGTGCCTATTATAGACAAATTAGAAAATATGAGTGGACCCAAAGGAAGCGGAAGACCAGTAATCTCACCACCCAAATAAAAACACTGTTAATACTTCTACGTGTGTTTGTAAAGTTTTGCGTATTTTGTTCATGGCTTTTATTCCCAGCCTATAGAATAGGACATCATACATAGTAAGTGCTCAATAGAAGTTAGTTTACAAAATAAATGGCTTAAAGCCTATGGTGGAAGTCTCCTCCTCCAGGAAGCTCTCCCATATCACCTAAAACTTCCTTTCAGGAATCACTAACAGTGGCCCAAACCACCCTCATGCACCTTTCCTTTATATCACCGGCTTCTCAGCATTCACCTAACACCCTGGGAGTCTTCCCCAGTTTTGGAAAACATGCTCTTGGCCTTTCATGCCTTTCTGTCTCTCCCCTTCCCCTTTTGAAGGTGAGGAGTATTTCACAAGGTTACATGTCTTCTGTTTCGGGTTACTTATTATGTTACCCTGTCCTATCATAATGAAAATATTTAGCATTCATTGCATATTGTGATAAGGTGTTTCCTAACTCAATATTCATACAGATGGATTTTCTCCTCTAATAGCGAGAAATAAAATTCTAGGAAGAATCATGTTAAATCTAAGCAGAATTTATCTCAAATGTGCCTTCTACTATTGCCAAAATCTGTGAGAGGGAAAAAAGCTAGTGAAACTTGATCCATAAAGCCAAGTGTAGGGCCTAGAATTATAGCAAGCCACTGCATAGATTGTTCCTTAGAGTAATATAAATAACAAAATATAGGGCTCTAAATAGAACTTGGAACTCAAGTTGGTTTGGTCTGACTGGAAGTCAAGAATGTTGGTTGGATTCTGGGCATCCTGGGCAGAAGTCACTGCCAATCCCAAAGAAATGAGACAATGGTCTTGGCTTTGCCAAGACAAATGCCTAGGTGCAACCAGGGAAGGGCTTTTATGGCTTTTCTTCATGTCCTTAGAAAGTTGAAGCCTTCTTGAGTGACTTCCTGGACAGAGGAGGTAGAAACCAGAGACAGCAAATCAGTATTGGCTCATGTGTCAACTCATTTTCTTAGCTGTCTAGAGAAATGTTTTGAAAAGACCCCATGGCATTGTCTACAATCAGTGAAGCTGAAGTCTATTAGCAATTTCGGCTGTGAGTATGGAAGTGGGAAGTGAGCTGTATCAGTGGGAAAGTGAACTGAGGTCCATTAGCAAGGTCTGCCATGGATCTGAAAGTGGAAAGTGGACTCCTGTGCCAGTTGTTTGCCATCCTTGGTGTACACCAGAGATTGTGCTAAAAACAAATAGTATTTTAAATTATTGTTCCTGGAAAAATATGTAACAAAAGTCCTTGTGAGTAGGGTGATCATATGGCTTTCCATCAAATACTTTTGTTAGTGAAGGGAGAGCTATTATTTGAGGACAACGGGAGCAAATACGCACCTAGGACACTAGGTTCATGGCAAATAACCCTCAAGTGGGGCGGTGCTGTCTTCATCCCACATCTCAGGGCTGCTTGGGCAAGATCTGCCTCTGCTATGCTCTGCGCTCCCAGAGAGCCCTTTGACTGGGGTGAGTTTTTCTCACGGGGAGAAAGGATTTCTTTCTTACCAATCTTTACATTCATGGCTGACGTCCCTGTGCTAAATGACGGATTAACAAGAGAATAGCCTACACATTCATCTAATATAAATTTTGTGTGTTGTGGGTGCCTTTGGAAATGAAAATCCCCCAAACAGCTAAATTTGTTTGTTTTAATGTGTAGTTTTGATGAAGAATGATAGTTGGAAACAATAGGATTGGACAAAGGGGTTATGAGATAATAATAACAAACTGGGTAGGGGGGACTTAGCAAGGCCTGGTGGCTTAAGTTCTTCTCTGTGTCCCCATGTCTTCAGAGTTAAGAATATTCCTTTTCCCTGAGTAGGAAGAGGCTACCTCTCCAGTGAGGATCTTGGGACAAAGGAAAGATGAGAATGGCCTTGCTTCTGTGGTTTCCTCTCATGCCAAGGTGCCTCATCTGCCGGCAGCGTGTCCTGAACCCCACCAGTCCCAAGCCCCCCATTTGAATAGTGATCGAAACACCCACTCCCTTTTGTCCTCACTTGTCCACGCTTGTGCAAAGGGGTTCCCCATGAGAGCTCCGTGACTTGGTGGCTTTTCTTCAAAGCCATCCAGGTTCCAGGCCATATTCAACCCTGAATCCTGCTCCCCCTGTTGGCAGAACCATCAAATCCTGTGCCCTTCTGTGTTTTCCAAATTCCCAGGGTTCCCTTCCCAAGGTGTCAATTGACCTCTGAGAGCTAGCTGGCTCCTCACAACTCCAGCTTGTACAGTTCTGCCTTTGAAACCTGCTGGCACCATTCCCTACCAGGGCAGCGCCTCCTGCCCAGCCCACAGGGCATAGTGAAAGACCGCAGAAGCCTGTTAGCTGAACACAGCAAATTAGGATTCCCTAGATACGTTGTGTATTTATTTGTCTTTGTTAAAACTTCGGATCCACTTGCTGTCCCAAGAACATCCCCATTTCTTAGCTTACCATGAATAAACGCAGTCTACATGGGAATGAAGTCACCAGTTAAAAATGCAATGAGTGGCACCCGGGGATTTAGCTCAGTGGTTCTGCCGCCTTCCTCACAAGTGCAAGGTCCCAAGTTCGATCTCCAGTACCAAAACAAAACAAAACAAAAAAATGCAGTGAGTGGCTGACCCTTCACTCTAGAGATTCCTTCTGGAAATGCCTGGTTGACAGTGTTCCTGGTAAGTGTGTTGTCCTCACTCAGATGAGCTGCTTGGGAGTAGTAGCCCCACTTTCTAGCCTGGGCAACAAAGTATTTGATCAGGCAAGTAATGTCTTTGACCCATCACAACTCATTCATTTTTGTTTTGTTTCATTGTTTGTTTTAGTTGCCATATTGAGATGACAGTGTTGGATATGACTTTAGACTTGTCATTTCCCCCCCTCGAATCCCAGCCCTCATCTGTAAAGTGGCTGAGTGGACCAGAACAGTGATCATCAAGTGGTTTTAGGAATAGTGCCCCCTTTTCAAAACATAG
Source organism: Heterocephalus glaber (assembly GCF_053883595.1). Lineage (NCBI taxonomy): Eukaryota > Metazoa > Chordata > Mammalia > Rodentia > Bathyergidae > Heterocephalus > Heterocephalus glaber. The sequence goes on from NW_028258333.1 coordinate 18,744,850, forward strand.
CAATAATTACAACATCCAAAACCCAAGCGGTTCTGACTCTCAGAGGAGGTAGGCTGGGTCTTTTGGACCCCTCCAGCAGTACCCTATGTGATGTTTCTCTCCTGCTGCCTGCATGCTGGCCATCTTTAGGAAGGCTGTTCCCTGCATGCAGGCACTCCTGGCAGGGGGTGGATGGGAAAATTAAAGGAAGTGAAATCTAAATCCCTCCAGTTTGCTGCTTGTCAGCAGCTCTGATCACACACTTGGTTGGGCTGGGGGTTGAATCTAAAGACTCAGAGGAGGTTTTAGATTATCTGTGCATTGCAGTTCCAGGTGTTAGATTATCTGTGCGTTGCAGGGACAGATTGTAGGTCATCTATACATTGCAATTCCGGTAGGGGTGGGGCTGGGCTCATTGTTCCAGAAAGCATATGCTTTATGGATTTCCCTATTCTATGTCTCATCCTAGCACTGGTCCTCTAACGTAATGATTCCCACGCCTGGAGTATAGTACTTGGAATAACCCTGATCTTGGGATGCACCAGTCCTTTGTCAGCACTTACTTAAAAAATTAGGAGTATCCCTACGAAAGCAAGCAAGGCAGAAGTGACTTTATTGATTACTGCTTCACAAGGTCTCCTACTTTACATTCACTTCTTAAATCCCTGCAAATTTGTGAATGGGGGGTTTATTGTTTTGAAGTTGTTCCCTTGCTTATCTGTCTCCTGGTAGAACTGAACGTGTCTTGAGTGGCAGGAATGATATTCTATCTGTGCATCTCTGGGCCTAGATCAGTGGCACATAGAGGATCACAGAATTGTTTGTCTGTTTTCTTATGAGGAATGAATGTGAAAACCAGCTGAGAGGGTGATGGGATTGGCCTGGCAGTAAGGCTAGGGCAGACATCTGTCTCCATCATGCTTAGCTGATTCCAGAGTGAAGAAGGTGACAGTGTGATCCTAATGTTTTCATCTTCCTGGTGCTTACCAGCACTGCCTTGCTGCCTCCCTCAAAGGCCCCTGAATTGCTCTGCAGGCTCCTACCTCCTTCCCAGGACTACTCTAGCCCAACTGAGCTGCCCTTGGCTCTCACTTCTCAGTGAGGACCTTGGCATGGATAAGGAGAAGTACAGTGTTAGTTGGAAAATTGGCATACTGCTATGACATTGCCAGTCTTCGAGATTCTAGTATCTTCTGTACAGTGGTTCCCAGACCCATTGCATTGCAGATTCCTGGGCCATCCAGGTTGCTGAGCCAGAGTTTCTGGAGATGGCAATGTGACATTTAAGCAACTAGCCCTTAGGGACCATGAGAACGCATCTTGTCCTTTTCATCCCATGTCATTGCTAAGGGTCCCCAGGACCTGATCACACACGCCACTTTGTCCCCTCTAGCCCCTACTATGCCAAGTCACGCTTCTGTACTTGCAGTTGTGGCTTAAGTTTCTGTTCTTCTTTGCCTTGATGTCCTCCTCAAGTGGCCTTGGAAGCCCAGATCATCCCTCTAGTCTCCCCTGGCCTCCTGCAGCTGACCTATGCATCCTCCTTTCTGCTCCTGCTGGCTCCTTTAGGGAGACCCCGCTGAGTAGCCCTTATTTCAGTCATTCAGCAAACAGTGAGCCTTTGTGATATGCCAAACTATGGTGAACCAAACAGAAAAAAAGAAAACCCTGTCCCCTTGAAGCTTATGTTCTAGGGGAGAAGATAGGAAAAATGGTGTCAGTGTTTACTAAGCATAGGTGCTAGGAAGCAACCAAAACGGGGTGAGAAGGAGCTGGCTAGTGAGGGGGCCAATCAAGGGAGGATGTTTAGAAAGGCATGAGAGGGTGACAGGTGAAGGATGTCCATGTGGATCTGAGGCGTGGATGGTTTCAGCCAGAAGGAACAACAAGTACAAAGGGCCTGAGGCAGGGGCATTTTTACTGCATTCAAGAAAGAGTTCTAGCGTATTTGTAGCAGCTAGATGGGCTGCCAGGCTCTTGGTGGGTGCCTGGAGATACCTGAGCACCTGTGGTTGCAGTGAAGTGAGAGGGTAGGATGGGAGAAAGGCAGTCAGAGCATGGTTATTTAGCCACCACACAGATGTCAGATTTTATGTCAAGTGTGAAGAGATGGCTCTCACTGGTTTGAGGAACAAGGTAAAATGATAAAACTGACTGTTTCTCCAGTGTGAACAGTGTGGGGCTAGAACAGGAGCAGGGAGACCAGTTGGAGGCCCTTGCTGAGGTCCAGGTAGGAGACAGGGGCTTGGGCTAGGAGGATGGCAATGAAGATAACAAGAGGAGGTTGGACGCGGGATGCGTTTTGAAGTTAGAGGCCTGGGTTTTGAGGGTGGATTGGATGAGGAGCCAAGGCTGATGTCCAAGGCTTTTATATCCAAACCTGGTGGAAAGATGATGCTAAACCCATGTGTCTGCTCATTTCCTGCTTGAGAGTTTCCTTTGAAGAAGGCAGGAACCATGCCTAATAGTGAGGCATACCACAAGCAGGGACCTGGGTCCCAGTAGTTGCTGCATTAAATGGGTTCCCAGACAACCAGGGCTATGGATTGATAGCACTCTATGGTGTCAGCCTCCCAAGAGGTGGTCAGGTGCTCTGCTGAAGCTAGTGCTCTTGGGTGTGCAGCTCTCATAGGGTACTTAATGAGATGCTGCCTCTGTCTACCTGAAGCTGGCTAGGGAAGGAGGTGGGAATAGAATCCAGAAGTTCAGCTGGCTGGCCCTCCCTTCCCAAGTTTATCATCTCTAGGGGACAGTTACTCCCTGTTCTCTGCCCATGCAGTGCCTCTTTGCCTCTGCAAAACTCTCCCACTCCCTCTTGAGCAGATCTCTCTTGCTTTCCTTTTTCACATATGAAAATACCACTGAAGCCCATTCCAAATACTGTTTCTCCCATGTGCTTTTCCAAATGTCCTGGCCAGATGTGGTTTCTGACTCCACCAAACCCTACAGTGATGTGAACCTTTCTTATGACATCATCTTCCCCAGTGTGGCTCCCGGTCCTTTGAGCTGAAGTGGCCACTGTGAAAGCAATGGGCCTCATTACCTGTGAGCCCCTCCACAAGGCCCTGCCTGGCCTCCTGACCCCAGTAGGCACTGGACGAACATTGCTGGAATTGAAATGGACTTCCTTTACAACTGATATTTCCAGCTACTGCAGGACACTTGTCTCCTAAAGAGGATTTGAACCAAGAATCAAACAGCCAAATGTCCAAATTGTGTCAAGTAGATAACAAATGAAGTGGGGTGCATATGAGAAAAACTTTTGTAGACACCTTTCTAAGAAAGATTTTGCTTTCTTTGCAACCTCGGTTAGCAAAAGCACAGTGGATGCATGATGATAAAGCCCATGGGTGTAGGTCTTCTTTGTCAGGGACAATTGGGAGGGGTGGAGACTGAGGCAAGCAGTCATCCAAAGTTGACGGCCCAGGTTGGCCCTAGTCATTGCCAGTGTCGCTTGGGACCTTGCTCTTGTGAGGCAGGCATGGATAACTGCTTTGTCGGGAGAGGCTGCAAGTTCAAATGTTTTGCGTGAAAAATCCTGATTTCTAGATGACAGCAAGTGATTTCTTTTTTCTTTTTCTTTTCCCCCACAGACAGCACCATTAGAAGGCCCTGGCTACCAATTTGAAACCTCTAATTTATTCACAGGTGTTAGGCTTTCTCCTGCTGGAAAAATAAGTAAATTTATTTTGAGATCTCTCTAGCTTCTTCAGTAAAAGGAGGATGTTTGCCTCGTGTTTTGCTCTGTAGCATTCACATCCCATTGTCTCACTTGCATTTGAGTGGGAGCCCCAGGGTTACTGCTATCAATGTGGCCCAAATCTCAGCTTCATGTGACATAAGCATTTCTGTCACTTGCCTTGAACTCTGCATCGCAGGCTTTTTTGTTTTCCTCCAGGAGTGGTTTAAATGGAGGCTGCAGTCTTCTGCAAAGTATAATTGGTTTTAAATTGTAGGTTTAATAATGATGTCGGGCTTAATGCAGTGCCTCTCAGCCTCAGCTCGCAGCTTTTGGCAACCAGCACCTCATTGATCCCCATGCTGTCCTCAGCAGGGGCCAGCTGTTAGGGACCTGTCCCCCAGCCCCATCTTCATATGGAACCACTGGGAGGAGGGGAGGGAATGCTCACCTGTAGGTGTGGGCCTTTGGACCAGGAGCCTATGGGAATCCCTCTGTACTCGGGCCATGGGGATTGGAGCCTGGATTTTCAGGTTCTTGGTGGTCTTTTCCCTCTTTCTTCAACTTCAGGTCTCCCCACAGCTCATTAAGAACTCTATTAGAAGATGAGCTGAGGAACTCGAATTCCATGATTCTGTTCCCGTGTAGAAGATTTAATTGGGGAAGTGTATTAACTTAATTGGCTATCATCAGGCTTCTGGCTTCTTTGTGTACTTTAAGGAACTTTTCTCATTTTCTCTTACCATGGCAAGTGGAGCATGCCTTTAAAAGATTAAGTCTTGTTCTTTGGTCTCTCGGAATGAGAAGAGCTCTGGTGCTGAAGTCAGACAGCCTGGATTCTGATGATGACTCTTTCTGGAATGATCCATTCATACTTAGTAGGATATTCAACTTACCTTTCCTGACCTCATTTCCTCACGGGTTCGATGAGTAGGTTCAATTACGTGACCACGAAAGTCCCTGCCAGAGCTCACAATGGGTAACTTAAGTGGTTCTGTGAAACAACACGAAACTCCGCCTTGAACGTTTGGTGTGTTTCAAGAGTCAATCAAAATACCAATCTACATATGTTATACAACAGACTAACCGAGACTTGGACAAGCGAGGGCTTGTTCAGCGAAAACTCAGCTTTGATGTTATAAAAAGCACAGAGGAGGATGTGGATGCCGTGTGATGTGGGGCATCCTGCCTGAAAATTACAGGCACCGGAGTCTATGACAGGGTAGTGGCAGCCCAGGCTGACCGGTGGCCGCCTTTGGTAGGTTTCTCAGGGCACACCCTCCGGACAAACCATGGACATCTAGAACTTGTGGTCTGGTTTGCCTTGATGACACTCAGCTCCTCATTTGTGTTGGTTTCTGAGCTGCCTCTGCTTCCACCACTGTTTCTGGACGGTTCTTTGTTTTTGTTATAGAAAGGAGCAAATTATAATACAGGAAAAATGGGTGGGGGTCAAAATGAAAACATTCAGCCTGAAGTTTCCTGGGCCTGGA